>NW_023603184.1:114915246-116163113 GCF_014898055.3 Talpa occidentalis
ATCAAATAATAGAGTACTAGCTTAATATAAAGATACATATCTTCTAATTCAAACCAGCTATATAGCAGAACCTAGCACCAATATCTGGTCATAAATTCTAGACTATTAGGCATAATACTAATTTTTTTCTTCCCTAACCTGGGATATCATATGCAGTTCATGACAGGAATACTTTATGACAAAATATTGCCCACAGGCAACTGGGTGTCAGTAATAGTAACTCAAGTATTTTCAATGCTCCATGAAACTTCAGGGCACCTGCCAGGTAAGAGAAATACTACCTGAGGTTGAAAATGAGGCACTACATTGACTTCTAACAATGCCTACTCTTATATAATAAATATTAATCCCAAATCATGAATTAAAAAATAAATGGCAATAGTCTACTTAGCAGCTTATCATTCATTAATAACAATCTTCAGCTAAAGTGTTCAATTGATACAGCTTCACATAGCTGCAAACACTATAGCTAAACCTACACACTTAGGAAATCCCCCAAATTAATGACAGTGAGTTGCGTGCTTAGCATTTGGTAACTCAGTTATTAAAATAAAAGACCATCAGTGTTAAAGAACTTTGTTTAAATTGACAGCAGTGGAAGTTATATTAATAGTAGCAGTAGAGGTAGCAAGTGAAGCTTGTATGTACTTACGGCAAGAAGAAGGCTTAAAATCTAGACCACATAACAATGGTACGGAATAAAGGTCACACCAAAACTCAAACTTTGTATTGCATTACATAGGAAGCCATTTTGTAGAAGCGAAAGGAAGGAAGATTAATTTCGTTTTCTTCACTGGAGGATCAAGGATTAGGGGTGAGGTGCAAATCTAGTGAGAAGGGTTGATTTCGCTTTGAAGTTTTAGGTAGTAGTATTTTAAAGCAGTCATCCATTGCATATTAACAGGGAAGTTTTTCACTTGTACTACAGGAATATGTTTTCTCTCATCACTTAAAAAATTCATATATCATAGACTATCATTTCCGCAATGTATTAGCCCTGGGTTCAAGAAATATATTCTTCTCTTCTTTATTAAGTAAAACAACAGCATATTTGGGATGGAAACTCAGCTGGCTCCTCAGTGTCCTGCAGCCATGGCAGTGGGGATGGGTGAATGGATTTGTGGTAGAACAGGGCCAGCACAGTCCTCACCAAGATTTGAATCATTATTCAATGCAAGTGATTGGTACATGAAAATTGTGGGTCTAGAGATTCTCACATATGACAAATTTCAAAGAGAACCTAGAAATCAGTGTTTGTATAGCTTTCTCTGTGCACAATTCCACACAATTTATGTAGATAGTTACACCCTAAAAGAGATGGAATATAACTCCCACTCCTTAATTGGGAGCTAAATAGAGTGACTGTAATGCAATATAGAAAAGGAAAGAAATAGTAAATGTACTGTTCATTCTGTAAGGTGAAGACACCTGACAGATACTACTTCAGTCAGGAAGTGGTAATAAGTTATATTGGTAATTGAGAATGACACTTTCCTCTGATATGGTCTTCCCCAAAGGGGTTGTGGAAACAACCCCAGTCTAATCAACAGCAACAACAAAAATCAGACATATCCAAAGTGAGGTACATTTTCTGAAATACATGACCAGTACTTTTCAAAACTATTGTTCTGCAAAATAATCTAAATCTGGGAAATTCTCAAAGCCAAGAGGAGCAAAAGAAGACATAACTAACTGTAATACAGTATTTTAGATGGGATTCAGGAACAGAAAGAAAGGCCACAGGTAAAACCCAAGGAAGTATGAATATAAAGTATGGACTTTAATCAATATTAATAATAATGTCAATGTTTGTTCATTAGTAGTTAATATATTTAAAAAGGGGAAAGGAATCGGGCCTGGAGTATTTAGGAGCACTATTATCTTTACAATTTTGGCATAAATCTAAAACCTTTAAAATAAAAATGTATTTTTAAAAAACATATGTTAGAACATGTCAGTATGCAATACTTAAGCAGTTTTATAATTATCTAGTTAGAAAAAGCAAGAATAAAAATAAACATCAAAGTTTAAGAGCTAATTCACTTATACTAACATAGAGAACTCATTTTAACATATATATACACACTCCATGCATTTCCCAGCACATTAAAACACAAAGAATGTGCTCAAGATCTCACGTATCATCAGAGACCTGTGATTCCCACTCCAGAGCCCTTTCCTGGAACCAAACTGCCGTCTCTCTTTTACTCAGTCTTAAACAAAGTAGAGGAATGTTCTGATCATCCAAAGATCTTAAGCCTGGAGGCACATTTGGCACTTTATTATGAAACAAAGATATGTTTATAGAAGAGAAAACTAAACATAGAGATACCACTACACTCCAACAAAGCTAATGATAAGGATACAGAAAATGTATGTATATGTGTGTGTATACACTGACATACACAGGGAAAAGGGAGAATGGGAAAGTTAATCTCCATATTCCTTTCCTTGTAGGATGTTATCTTTCTCCCTTCCCCTTATATTTTTAAGTTTTAATCTCATTGAGGAAGGTTTATGTGTATACTACAAAACAGTTTCTGGAGACAGAAGACCTGGCTCTAGCAATTAATAGCAGGGTTATCTTCATAAAGTCTCAATTCTTCCAATTTATATAGTTGGAAACCTATTAAAAATAGGTTTAGTATTTTCACCTCAAGTCAAATGAGATAATTTAGATTATAAAAGCATTTTAAGCTATTAAGCACAGAAGCATTTCTTGTTAGTTAATATAGATTCAACTATTCTATTCTAAAATTTACATAAAAAGCATACCTTGCCTGTTATAGATGAAAAAAGATTTCAACAAAAAATCATTATTTTATTAAAAGGAAACACAAAATAGCAGATTAATTCCTTGTGATTGAGATGTGTGCCTCACTTTTAATAGAAAGTGAGATATTCTGGAAGTTAAACAGGATTGATGGACAAAAATGGGAAATGAGTAACATGAGCTAAGGATTTCCAAATGTGTGGAAGCCAAGTCATAAACAAGGAAAATACAGTGTGCAACAGAATAAAGACATTGGTTAATTTTTTTTTTAAGATTTATTTTATTTGTTTATACAAGCACTAGGTACAGTCAGAAGCGCGGGAGAATGAGAGAATTCACCAGAGCCAGAGCAGGGAACAGAACAGGCAGACTGACGAAACACACTGCTGAGGGGAGCAGCGGGCGTGACAGGAGAGGTCAGTCGCGCCATGGGGGACCCTCACTGGTGGTCGGGGATCGAACCGGTGCTGCAGAGGCTGGGGGGCAGCATCGCAGCCCAGCGCTCAACCGCTGCGCCACCAGGGGAGGCCCTGGTTAATATTTTTAAGATCACTTAAGAATGTCAATGTTAAGAACCATCTCTTAAGTGTTTATAAAAGGAATTTTTTAGATTTTACCTAACAAACGCTTATGATTATTTGAGGTAGGAATTATTTTTCTATTTCCCTATTTTACAGATAAAAGAACTAGTCACACAAAGGCAAATAATGTCGCCAAAGTAATGGAATCAGTTTTCAAGTCTTTTCAAAATTTTATTCAAAGTTTTATCTACATGACTGCAGAAGGTATGTTATATTACTTTAACCAACAACCTTGTCATTGGCAATTAGTAGAGTGCTTGTCTGAGTAGGGTGATTTGTTTGTGGTTCTGCTTAAAGATTTTCCTCTCACCCAATAAATAAAGTCAATGTAATTGCATGGGTCACACGGTTAAGGCAAGCTTTAAAGCTAACACAGCTTCATCTTCCGACATTCCCCTGAATTCTTGAAATTTTTCAGTGCTACAGAAAAAGAGTGAAATACACTGCTAAATTTTTTCTGGGTTTTTAAGGTGTATTCTGACCTGTAACTAATGTTAACTGGTCAGCTAATTGGATTAAAATTATAAAGTTGAATTTTAAACTACCTCTCTTAAACTTGAAGAAATCCAGTTGTACAATATATTTCACTTGCTTAATGTTATAATGAAGTTTATGTCAAGAATCAAAGACCAAAAGTTAAGCTTCATCAAATAAAGAAAACTATGTGAGCTGTTTCATGGATAGTCATTTATAGACACTCAAATCTTCTGGAATCTTTTATGTTTATGCTAAGATATAAAACAAATTTGATGTAATTAATAGCTAGATTTTTCTTATATATGTGAATATTAAAACACTGCATAGACTTGACAAGCTACAATTGTAATAAACATAGATTATTCTAAAAGATTTAAATTAAAACTACATGGTTTGATTTTATGATTGAAATAATTTGACACCAAAAATTTCTTTAAAACAGCAAAATTCTTTCTATGAACCAAATTTACTTTCTAACGAAATATAACTAAATATCTATAATTCCTCCCCCCAAAATTTTGGTGTTTTCTTATTTTTGAGATACATATGTAAAATTTAACATATAACTAGAATATAGCTTAGAATTTCCTGTACTGTCATCAACTAGTACACCATAATTACAAATTGTTTATATTTTTCTATAGTACATACAATTATTTATATACATTTTTTATTAAAATTTAAGTTGACTGATTTCTTTCACTTTAAACTTTTAAACTTAATTCTAAACAAACCTCAGGTTTGAGAGCTATATAATTTCTCATAATATAAACATAAACATTTAACTTGCAAAATAAAAATCTTGTGGGCGGCCTCCCCGGTGGCGCAGTGGGTTGAGCACAGTGCTGTGAAGCTGTCTGCAGCCTCTGCAGGACGGGTTCGATTCCCAGCCAGTCAGGGAGATACCTACATGGTGCAGCAGACCACTCCTGCCTCTCTTGCTGCTACCCTCAGCAGTGTCTTCGGTCCATCTGCCTGTTCTGCTCCCCACTCTGTCTCTGGTGAATCCTCTCATCCTCACACGCCTCTGGCCTGTACCCCAGTTCTTGTACAAATAAAAATAAATCTAAAAAAAATAAAGTTAATCTCTTAAAAAAAAAATATATATAATCATGTGTGTTACCTGAAAATGCCTCATGTGCTACTAGAGAATAACAGATCACAGATTTTGAGAATATGAGTAATTTTTGGTTAGCTTATGCTTTAAGACTTATAAGTAGATTATAAAGAAAAGAAATTTAATGATCCTATCATAAAAAAGAAAACTTTTAAACTATCCTAAAATATCTTAATCATATTTTTAAATTAATATATTTATTTATTTTTAATTGAGGTAACTTTGGGGTATCCCCATCAGGTATTACCACCATAGTGCATCAACCAGCAACTTGCCATTCCCACCACCACTGACCATCATGCCTCCCTCTTTCCTTGTTCTTTCCTCTACCCAAGTGTCTCAGTTCTGTAGTCAGCTATGAAGGGTTAATTTTTCAGCTTGCCTTTATCTGACTATTTATTTACTTATCTCATATTCTAAATATTAGTGACACCCTAAGATCATATTTTTAATGCCTCCTTAACTCTATCTACTTAATATATGCTTTATTTATAATAAAAATACACTGTACATAGACATAATTGAGCTCACATATTAGGAACTCAGTAAACTATAATTTCAAAATAATAATTATTATAATGTTTATGAATATGCATTAAAGATAATAAATTAAATCTTTATTATTCAATCTATTTCTTTAAGCTTCACAGCACACAGCCTCAGATTTTACCCCCTTAGAGTCAACTAGAAATTTCTGTCCACACTTTACCTCAGGCATTCCTCTTTCTGCTTTCAATACCACAGGCAGCCTGCAGATTTCTTTCTACTATTGCTACCCTACAATCTATTTTAAATGCAGCTACTGAAATTGTTTTCTTAAATGCCACTTCAGCCATGTTACCTTTCTTAAAGCTCAGAAATTGTCCTCAGTTACACTTTGCCCCAATAACAAATTTGTTGACACCTTAGAATTGTGTCATTTCTTTACTATAACCATTGCTCATACCTTACAAACCTCATCTACTGCTTTCTTACCTATCTTCCCATCCTCTGGTCTATTCATTCTTTTAGATATTATTTTTATATTTCAACTAATAACCTAGATTCTTAGTAAATGTTTTATCTCAGCCACAGCCATTCACATCACTCTCAATGTACAACACATAAAACTCTGAGATTCTTAGCCTCTAGCTTCATACCACACAAAGTATGCCATACTAAGGTACCTTCTATGCCACCAAGCCTCCTTTATTGCATGCTTCATCTATAACACTATTTGGGGGGCTGCTATGTATTTTTTGTGGTTTGTACACTTCACAAAGGCTCCAAATGACAAGGCCAGCAAGAGCTGACATTCAGGCCAAGCTTTCCTTGTCATGCTGTGGGACCTCCCAGAAAAAGGGAGTCCTTTTTATTTGCACAGGGAGACTGTCCACTTGTTTAGAGTCACTCAGATGTGACACTCTCTCTTATTCACAGAAAAGCTATGCAAAGACTAGATCTGGCTTTGTACATGAGGTCAACATTTCCCATTGTAGAATTTTTTTCCTAACTTAATTCCATTCAAATATAATCTCTCCCATATTCCAACTTAGAATGAGGCTTCTTCAATGTTATGAATGTACTGTTCAGTCAACAACTGGGCCCTGAACATCTATTGTTTTCTTTATACTTTACCTTATACTTCATAAAATAACAACAACAACAACAAAATTTGTTATCAAACAATTCACACTCTAACTGGGAACCAAACTGCAAACAAATTATTTAAACCAACAAGAACTCCAAGTAATGAAAGAAACACATGACCATGATGCTTAGCTTAACTAGGAAAAATCTCACAAAGGAAGCAAGGCTTAAACTAATGTTTGAAAGAGGAGAAAGATGTGGTTAGGTATAAGAAATAATGAAAACATTACAGCAACATGGAAAACGTCCTATCATGGAATTCAGAGTCATTGTGTATTCAGCCATCAAATATATGTGTGTGTGTGTATGTGTGTGTGTGTGTGTGTGTGTGTGTGTATAGCTGGAGAACTGAATTCTTGAAGTATTTGAAATGGCAATGAAGATTAATATATTAGGGATTACCAGGGTAGAATATGGGACCCAATCTGCTTGCTAGATCTTTCGGGAAACAAAAACCCTAGTCCTGGTATTTATCATCTGCAAACCAGATGGTTATGGAAAGGGGTGTGGACTCTCAAAGGCATTCTTCCCCTGCAAGAAACCGTTGCTGTGATGCAAGACTTGTAGCCCTCTAAAAACACTGAACTCAAAAATATTTGTGGGTTTTCTGGACAATTCAAGAAATCAAAAGACAGATAGATAAAAGAAAGAACAGAAATATGCAGTTAGACACATTAAAATAAAAATCTTAGCTTCAAGAAGCAAATGTATAGTCAGGAATTTGCTAGCTTTACTTAGAAGAGCAAGTTTTATTTTGAAGCTACAGTTTTCTCCAAAGAGGGGGGGAAACAATCAGTGCTTGTTTACTGTAAATGTTGATTAGAAAACTGGACAGTGTTTTTATAAATTTACCTTTAGCTTCACAAGGAATTAATAGGTTGAAGTGTTCTTGTAACCCCACACTGCTAATAGACTGGGGCAAAAAGTATATATATAATAGATGATATGTGATACTTTTTCATATAATTTGACAATGAATTCCATGAACAATCTGATTAAACTTTAATTATATATACATTTTTATCATTTTTTATCCTAATAAACTTGTGAAATGGTAGGTGCTTATAATTCCAACAAATAATGTGGACCACTAGATGCACTAACTAGTCTGTGCCAGCAGAATATCCAGAACAGAGATTACAGTTTGAAAACTGAGCAGCCTTGAGCTGCTGATGTGGATAAAGAATTCTCCATTTGGTTCTGAGTAGGAACAGATGCCTAAAGGAGATTACATTCTACAGTAGAGGAACTCAGCACTGCCAAATTAAATTTATAAGATTTCATCATTTCCTGGAATATATTAGTATGCAATTTTCCTCCAATTTCAGTGATTTTTACTGAACTAGCCCTTCTTTAAGTTTGGAACTCACAGAAAGCTGAGCTAACCTAGTCCACAACCAGCACTGTGACTTTAGCACATTGAAGATTTTTCTTAATCCCTATGTTAGGGAACAATGGAAGCCAAGAGTGTTTCAATGTCCTCATTAAACTTCCTGGCTCTAGACTCTGAATGAGTGAGGTATGAAAGGATACATGAAATCATAAGGATTGGAAATACTACATAGGAACTGTAAATCTAATAGAAATCTTATGAGATCATTTATAGCAAGAATTAAAAATTAACTATACCTTGAGCATCTTTTACTTGTTTAGTATTTTTACATAGGTTCAAGGCAGTGGAATGTCATAGTTGTTTTGTGTTCAGTGTCCAAATATATATATAGTTGGAGAACTGAGTTCTTGAAGCATTTCACATGGTGATAAAGATTAATAAATAATTCCTATTAATGGTAAAAATGCATAATGAAAATTGCTATAGTTCACTAAAGTAATGCAACTAATCTGAAAATGTAAAAGATTTATTCACATAGTCCCAAATACTTACTAAATACTTACTACAGTTAAGTATGTCAAGTGTATGTTCTATACTTAATGCCAAAAATACAAAGTAAAATAAGATATCATCCCTCCTTAGAGAGCTTAGAACAATAGAGGACACCAACCTACAAATAACCAAATAAAATAATGCAAGAATAGAATGGGGCCAAATCAAATTTAAACCAAATCAAACTGGGGCCCCAAATCAAATAATTTGTAATTATACATTGCAATTTGAGCCACATTTTAAGTTAGAAACTTCATGAAGGCAAAAAATTTAATTGCATTTTCACCACGATATGTGTCTATAAAAATTGCCTAAGTTGCTGAAGACATTTTAAAATTATTGTCAGGTAATGAGCTAAAGACTTTTTCAGTAAAATTTCTATCAGGTAAATACAATATTTGAAAAAAAAGAGTTTATTCGGTGCTTAAAGTTTAAGAGAATACTGGTATGAAATGTGGGGTCTGCCTAAAAAATGTAAAAAAAAAAAGAAAAAGTTACCATTTTTCTGAGAAAGAAGGTTAAAAAAAAGATTGAGGTAAAGATGAAAGAGGAGGAATTGAGAAAGATCTGAGTCATTAATAATATGACACTTCCTTATAATGCTAAATCTTCTATTATATAATTAAATTCTCAAAGGCTTGGCTGAATGACCTTTGTTATGTACATGAGTGAGGTGCTGACTCTTACATCTGGATCCACACAGAGAAAGAAAGATTTACATAGAAGGTGAAGGATCATTATTTAGGGAAAGTTACATGCAATTTAATTGGATAGTGACTGACAGCTAAGCATTTTTATTATATTCAATAGTAAAGACATGAGAATAAATGACCAATGATGAAGATGTGAAAAGTTATTACAGGAAGATATGGGAAAAGGTACAGAGTTGTGAACTTATAATGTTTAAGCAGAAAAGAAAGAGTCCATGTGGAAAGTAAATGAAGATAAATTAGGGAACAAATTATTAAAGGTCTTGTTTGTTAAACTAATGCATCTGAACCTTATTCTGATTGCTACAGGGAGCCTGTAGCCATTGCTACAGGGAGCAAAACAATCAGAATAGAATCCAACAACAAAGGAAATGAAAACATTTGATAAAGTAATAATAATCTGGATGTATATTGTCATTCTCTCATAGGCAGATAAAAGTACAATGGAATGAAAGAATACAAGCAATTACAGACATCTGCTTGCTAAAACTGAATTTTCATTCAAAGTCTAGACAGATTTGAGCAGAAATTGATGCAGGACATGTTATGGGTGCCAATTCAGTCTACTCATTATTTACAACAATTAGGTTCAGCATTTCGGCAAAAAAAGGAATGCCATATAAAATAATCTAATTTTAGAAAAGGGAACTTAGAAAAATGTGGCCATTATTTTTTAAAAAAAGGCAGAAAGGATTAGTTTAAAATAAAATAAACCACAGAAAGTCTGGAGACTATTTTAAAATACAACATTAGAAGCTCAAGATGAATTTTTGTCATGAATCATAAAAACAAGCCAGATGGGAAAAAAATGCTTTCACAGCAAATTGTTACAGTAAAAACTGACTTCACAGAGAATAACAGGCATAAAATGTAAAGATTTCCAAATCAAGGGGAAATGGGAAAGTCTTCAAAATGTGACATATCAGACACAACTAGAAATTAGACAGACCAGAAAAATATTTATGAAACTATCTTGCAAGGAACTTCAAAGTCAGTCATGAGAGAATCCTTAAAAATGCCAAAGAGGAAGGAATCCAACTACAATATCCAAAGGAATCCTAAATATTAAGTGACATATTTGAGGAATACACAAAGAAATAGCTAGTTATTTTCTGTTTTGGTGTATACATTTGAAGATTTCAATACTTACACAGCATGTGAAGGTAAGCACATCCAATTAAGTTTCCAAAAATACATTGTTTTAGTCAATAGAAAATCTGGCACAGATTAATACTTGTGACACTTTGTGTTAATACTTATAACACAAAAATTATGAAACAAGAGTAAAATGTTGAACAGGGAGTCAAAAGTATTTGTCAATAACAAATTACACCATGTCAGTTAAAAGGCAAACTATCAATAGGATTCCCAATTATAAACACAGAATCCAGGGAAGACACTGGAAATCTAAAACTCACTTCCACCCAGGCAGTCTTGTGAAGTCTGTTAAAATAAAAAAAAATGGGGGTGGAGGGGCAGTTAACCATATGTACTAATACTACAGGACATACAGGGGAACCATGGCTCTGGGAAGGGAAATGATGCTTAACTAACAAATCAGAGTTGTCAAGTTAAATAAGAAAATTGGACAGGAGAGCCTACTGGTATAACATATTTATTTTTTCAAAAGTTCTCTGACAAGATTTCATACCAAAACTACTTGACTATTGAGTCACCACAGGATTCATACGAAGTTTTGACATGCATAAGGAGTCAGCTAAGAGTCAGGAAGCAAGTAGGGCCAAATAAGTATTTTGTTAGTTAAGGAAGTTCAAATACAGGGGTCATCTAAGAAACCGAGAGCTCTAATTTCTCTAAGGCAAAAACTTTGCCTAGAGAATTCTTTAGGTTTATAAATAATATTTTTTTTTACCTTTAAAGCTGCCTAGCAGCTTTCCTCAATATCCGAGAACCCCAACAAAATTTCATGGGTAAAGTGATAAAATGAGGAGCAGGAGAGGGAGAAGGGTATTAGATGGAGGGAAGGCGGGGTGGGGAGAAAGACGCTTCATTTCCCCTCTCATGTCTTTGGCCCTCTACCAAATGAGATAGTGGGGAATTTCTTTAGCATTTTATCACAAATTCTTACTGGATTTTTTGAGCATTTTTATTCACAAATCTTCTACTAGATAATGCTAAACCCTTCTGGAGGTTAAAATAATAAACTATGCCTGATGATCATCACAAAGTTGCATGATGCACATTTATAGATAGGTAAAGAATCTGATGGCTAAAAAGTCATTACATCTGTAAGCCTGGGATATTTCATGTGCTTAGGTTGCCATAGAGAAGGAAGGAAATACAGAGGTTAAAAAAGAATCCAGCAAAAGGTGAGCACAGACCCACAGGAGGTAAATCCAAGCAGAAGATGTACATTTTCTCCAAGCAGAGAAAATGAAGCTAAGAAGTGTATGATAATCAGTGAAGTATACTAAGTCATGGAAGGTGTGAACTGAGACTTATAAGATGTAAATACAGAATTAAAAAGAAAACAAAGTTGGCAAAAACATAAAATTGTTATTGCCTTCCACTGTGGCAGAAAATTATGAAGTACAGCAATAATCAATATTTAGCTACACGTAGAAATACCACATAAGGTATAAGGATATTTGGCGTACCTTTAAAAGTCTTTTACCCCACACATTCTAGAATTATAGATTTAGTTGAATCTTCATTTTTGTGCAGACTGTTCAAGGAACAAATTTGTTTCCAGATTCAGATTACTAATTCAGACCATGGACTTAACAAAAGATGAAATTTTAAAAATATTAGAGTGGTTGTTAAGTTCCTTTTAAAAGTGACATGGTCTTCAACGAAAAATACTAATTACATTCCTCCAGTAAAAGTTTGAAAAATGTTATTTCTACAGCCAAAGCATTGCACTTTCTCTTTATCCAAAAGAAAACTTGATCCGTGAATTTTAGGAGATTTCCTCACTTTACATCTTGTATGTTGTTTCAGAAACTAGTGGTGAAGGCAACTAGAACTGAATTTCTATAAACTTCAAGCAAGATTGTTTCAGAAATGAAAAGTGCAATAGCACTTGCTAATTAAAAACCTTGTAACATTAACATTTCATTGATTACTAAAACATTTAGCTTCCCACAATCTAAATTAATTTACTTCTAAGTATTTTTAATATTGTGTCTAAATTTCATTTAATTCTGAAAGCACATGATTCTTTTGGTAGTCACATAAAATACAATTTCATTTGCAGAGGTCTAATAGAATATTAACTACTGTGATACTTTTTATATTAAAAAATAACAATAAGCTAATGTACTAGTAATAAAAATATCACACATGATAGTTTAACTATAAAATCAAATATGACTTGACTAAATATCAATATATTTTGATAATGTAAAAAATGAAGAAAATACAAATGAATTAAAAATGGTTGATCTTTCCAGTGGGTTAAGATCTAAACACTTCCCTTTCCTTTTTAAGTATTTAGTGGTTTCAAGACAGTTTGGAAGGCTAACATTACAAATTTCTATCATCAAGTCATTAACCTCTAGAATAATTATGTTGCCTTCTATACTGACATTCCTCCTTCATAGCCAAATTTTTCTAAAGAAAAACTCCATGATAATACTTATTAAAACAGAACCTTTTATTTAGTGTTCTTTGTAAAGTCATAGTAGAAACTTAAACATACACTTTTCAGAAATGATGTATGTCCTATATGACCATGTAATTTCAAGCTCAGTGCATTGCAATGGCTTTAAAATCTCTCTGTGATGTGTATTTTATGTGTAGCCTCAGTTATTACAGTTTGCTTTAATTTATGTAATTATGTATGAGGTCAATATGGAAAACTAGCATCACTCATTACTGGCAAACATTCCTGAACAATGTGTGTGCGCCTTCAGGAATCAAACTAACAGGCTCACAGTCCATAACAAGGTCAAATGAAAGCAACCAATTGTTTAGCCACTAAACAGTTGTGATTGTTTCCTTTTACAATTGTACTTTGGAGATGGCTTAACGGGCAATAAATTATATCCAAAATGCTCTCAGATGACAAGCAGCAGCACAGGAAGTGAATAGAATTCATGCAAACTGTCATATATCATGACACAAACATAAATTTCTTTCTGTCATGTCAATATAAAAATCCTTGAGACATGGTGCATAGAAGGGACTTCTCTTTGAAAAAACAAATGTTTTTGAAGATGCAAATTTTAAAACCCTTTAAAGTTCTCAAAACTTTAAATGTTAGTTTAAAACATCAGTGTTTCTGTAGTCTGCCATTGTTTTGTATTTTATAGAAAAAATACAGTCTAAACCAGGTTTAGATTTCATTACCTCCATTAAATAAAATTCTTGAAAGATAATTTTTGAATACAATAAATGCTTTGCTTCTGGATAGTCACCATCTCCATGCTCAGATCTTTGTTCTAGAATGAAATTATGAAGTTTGCCTTTCGTTCCTTGAACACTAAATTCATTTATACAGAACATCAAATGAGAACAAGAAGCTATTTAGTCCAGTTTCTTAGGAATTCCTTCAGCAGCATCTCTCAGTAACTACAAAGCTTCTGCTTGATTATTTTTCCAGAGATGGAGAATTTGCCACCTCAATAGGATCTCACTCTATTTTCAGTTAGGTGAAATTGTTAAAAAGATTCTCCAAAAAGAGTCCCAAATGACATTTTAGAGAATGTTTCTAAAGAAAATACAGAGCAGTACAGTCTTTAATGAAATTCGACAAACGTATCACAGATTACTCAGCAGCCAAGATCGACCTACCTATGGTGTCTAACATATGAAGCCATCTTGGCTTGTTGGAGTTAGAAGAAATAAATCTAATTCATTTCCAAACGGATTCCATTCAAATATTTTAAGACACCCTGTAAAGGCACAACCTTGTTATTTTTCTTTCTTATCTTCTCTGATATAATCACTTACCATTTTCATTAGAACAGAATTAATATATTCTTCCCTGAACATACTTCCAAATGTACCTTCTTTAAAATAAAATTATCTCTAAAACAAAAGGAATAACAGTCTGTCTCAAAATGGCTTTCTGATTTATATTTAATAAAGGCATAATGACAAATGCACCAAACTTCTGAGTGGAGGCACTCATAATCTAGAAAACAGGTCCTTTCAAGAAAAACAATTAGTAAATATAAGTGGACTTTGTCTATCTTATTTTTTACTGTATCCATCACTGAAGGTGTGAATATATGCCCAATGCTTAAGGAGAAGTGATGATCTAGATAACCTACAAATTAAATAAAAGAGTGACATTTAGCTATTGCTTTTATAAGATTTCATTTCAGTGAGCTTATTTGCCTTTCATAATGAGTTGCCAGATTGTTTAAATTAAATTCTAAGCAAAACAGTAAAAGACACACATTCCTCTGAAACTTTTTCTTACATTTTAACTTCAAAAAAAGAAGTGGAGTAGGGGCACAATAGACTATGGTAGAGGGTGGTAGGGGCACAATAGACTATGGTAGAGGGTGGTAGGGGCACAATAGACCATGGTAGACCATGGTGGTGGGTGTGATGCTGTAATGTATGTCTGAAGGATGCGATCCTATACTTTTATATCATTACAGTGTTGTACACAATGTTACCTCGATTAAAAATAATTAAACAACATTAGAGTTCCTTCTCTAATTTTATTCTCTATAATTATTTATAAAATTCTGTGGTCATTGAACTTCTTCAACTGACTAAAAAATCTTACATGATTCTTGAAAGCTTTGATAAAACTACATCCTAGAAAGAAATGATATAGAAGTGATTTTGATTTCAGAAGTTGTCTTTGCTTCTTAAAGAATCACATAACTATGGATTTCACTTGAAAGTTACATTGTTGGGTATATGATCATATTATAGGCTTAAAGAGATAAACCTTACAATTCAAAGAATAGTTGAATTGTTTCTAACTCCAAGTATAATAGGTAAGGTTTCAGTACCATACTACTTCCAGACCACAAAAGTTATGATTCCCCAAAATTCTGAAATGCACCTCTGTGATGTTTCTTCAGAAGAATTAGAATAATGAGGGGCATGGGAAGCTCATGTGATAAGTTGAAGTGGCAGGAAGAGCAACACATACTGTAGCTCCACTCAAAATTTAGACTTCAAACCTTTCCCAGCAAATCCACAGTGGAACACAGCCCGGTGCCCACGTGTAGAAACAGCTAGTTCCCCACAGGGATCACTTCCTGTTATCCTGGCTCCCATTACTCCACCCTTGGGAACAGAGCTGGAGTATGAATTAGGTTTTTTGATTCCAACTCCTGCAAAGGTTGGTCTTTGGAAGAGACTCTCTTGTTTTGGCCCAGGACCAGGCTTCTTAACACAAATATTGGAAAAAATCTCTATTTCAGAAAGAAACTGGGACAGAGTACTATAAAGAGGAGGAGAGAAATCAAATGTTTTAGAATAAAAGTCAAAGATCTCAACAAGAAGGAGAGGTACATGGGGGATTTTAATGAAATACTTAGAAATGTTTGACAGGATTGGAATGACAATTACAGTCTGCATTTAAAAATTAACACGAGTCAAAGAAATTTTGGAGTAAAAGAAGAACCATATATATTTACTGTGTAAAGGGAAATATTAAATTGCAGTTGAATTTTTACTTATGTATTTTCTTCATCTTTAGGAAATAACCCCAAGTTTGCCTGATATGTTGACAGAATATCTAGTTGCCCAAGAGCTCACAAAAAGTTAAAGTGGCTAAAAATGTCCAAAATATAAGTCTGTCTACATTACATTCACTATTCAAATGTCTTCTGAAAATGTGTTTTTCCTAATTGGACAAAAACAATGTCTATTATGGAGGTGGTTGGAGGAATGGATAGAAGTATACTCTTGTATGCACTTCACATACATTCTTTCATTTTGTTCTCACAATAGGCCTTTGGCAATTATATTATAACCTCCTTTCTACAGATGAAGAAACTGAACTGTTCAGAGGTTTAGCAAGTTAGTCAAGTCCAATCCAGTAGTAAATAGTGAACTCAGCATTTGAAGACAAACCTGCTTGAATCCAGGCATGCATGTTTTACTAACTACATTATATTTAACAAACATATTTGCCATCCTGATCAACATACTGACATCAACAGTACAGGAAAGATAATGAAGGTTCAGGGAGGGGTAACTGGATGTTCAGCAGTGATAAGCTTGTGTGTGCAGTAAAGAGGCAGACATGATATCTCTACACACAATTAATGCTATTTCAAATGTTACTCTCTTGGTTCAACTATCTTCCCTGTATCTATATTCTCTGAGTTCTGCTTGCCTGGCTTGCCATATGCCTGATTCCTATTACATCAGTGCTTCACATCCCTTCTCTTAGTTCTGGCAAGATATGTTTCAGTTTTCTACAACAGTTGCCAAAACAAGCATTTCAACATCTGGAAATCATCCTCCATCACTTTCACCGGTAAGATGCATTTGCCTTAAAAGGTAGTTCCCATATAGACCTCCTGAGATTCTGCATTAATTTTGAGTAAGAGCTATTCAATATTCCCTGACTATGGAAAATTGCAGCCCACTGACTGCAAACTCTGGCACTTTCAATCATGCTAATAATGACATATTTTATGAGCCAATGTTATAGCATCCTGAAGCAAAATATTTTAAAAGCAAAAAATTAATACAAATGATCAAGCAAACAAAGAAGTATTTATGTGAAACACACACACACACACACACACACACACCCCAAAAAACATCTGGGTTCTTTAAAGGAGACAACCACACCAGAAACACTATTTTTCATTCTATAAGACATAATAGTTGAAAGTCAGAATCACTAATATAAACTTTAAAAGAACAAGGAAATGACTATCACAGCAACAACAACAATAATAAAAATACACTATCAAGATGAAGTTCTAGTTCAAAACTTATTGGTAGAAGTTCACTGAAGATTGTCAATTGCTAGAGGGGCTACAATAGTGACTCCTACTTCTGCTTCTTCCACTGATAAGATTTGAATGAATAAATGAATAATACAATCAACTAATTAATCAAAGGATACCTGAAAATAAATGGAATCATGTCTTCAAAGCACAGTGGGAGCTTTTTTTATGATCGTGCCATAAAGTGCTGTCACAGGAGATTTTTAAATGTTCTCTATCACATCCCAATCATATTTATTTTATAGCACTTACTTATTATTCTGCATTTTGCTTCTTCTGTCTTTAATGTCCTTCCCATGACCTTTCACATGTCTGATTCCTCCATTTCATTCAGATCTTCACATATACTGAATCCACTTTATATAAATTAGTACCATTCTCCAGAACAGCATTGTTTAGGAGAACTTTCTGTGATAATGGAAATATTTTACTCTCTGCATTATCCAATAAACATATAGCCACACTGGTAGCACATAGATTTTAACTAATTTAAATTAAGTTTTAATTTAAATAGCTACAAGTGATTAGTAGATATTATACCGGAATGCACAGTTCCAAAATTCTACTTCGTTTCAATTCTTTTGTGATATTTATCAAAAATTATCTTTTTTAGAAGAAATTGTTTATATTTTGTCTTATCCTGCTGTATTAATTTTCAATTACTGCCTTAATAAAATACCACAGATTTAGTGACTTAAAACAACATCAATTATAATCTTACTGTCAGTTCTGGAAAATGGAAGTCTCAAATGGGTCTCACTGTCTAAAATCAAGGGGTTGACATTGCTCTTGGAGGCTCTGGTGAAGAATTCCTTCCATTACACTTTTCTGGGTTCTAGAGGCTGCCTATATTCCTTGGCTCATGGTTCCCTTCCATCTTAGAAGCCAGAAACATCAGGTCAGTCCATCTTATACTGACATCTCTCTGGTTCTTTCTGCCACTTTCTTCTTCCACTTTTACATTGTTGTGTTGGTTTCTGATTCATGCTATAACAAATTACTACAAATGTACTGGCTTAACAACACAAATTTATTCTTAGAGTTCTAAAGGTTAGAAATCTGAAATGGGGTTTAAGGGAACTAAAATCAATGTGTGGAGGGAGCTGTGTTCTATTTGGAGGCCCTTAGAAATAAATTAATTTTTTTGGCCTTTTCCATCTTCTAGAGGCCACTTGCATTCCTTGACTTCTGGTCTTGCCTCAATTTTCATAACCAATATCTTCAAATATCTCTCCTTCTGACTCTGATCCTTGCTTTCATCATCACATTTACTTTGATTACATTTCTTCTGCCTCCTTTTCTCCTCTCTTAATGCTACTTGTGATTTACATTGGATCCACCCACTTAATTCAAGTTAATCTAGCTCTGCTAAATTCAGCAGGTTAATAACCATAGTGCTCTCAGTAAGCTCAATTCTCTTTTGCAGTGTGAGGTAACATATCCACAAGTTACAGGTATTAGAACATGAACATCTTTGCAGTGTTATTATTTCATTCACACCCTGCAGTAGAATTTTATTTCCATGAGGTAAGAGACAGGCTCCTGTTGTATTCCCAAACCAGGAATTGTGTCTGCCACCTTGTTCCCAATAAATATTTGCTAAATAAATAAATTTTAAATTTCCTTTTTTAGGTAGATAATTTTTGACTATATTTAAGATTGTGGAATTTAAAAAATAAAAGAATAAAAAGCACTATAAAATTAAAATTTATATTATGATTGAAAACAAGCCAATATATGATTTCTTCTTTTTGATATATTATCCTTTCATCAAAACTAGTCAAGACTTAATAGTTTCAAATATGTTCAGTTTTCTGATATATATTGATGACCTTGTTTTTATATATTAATTTAAAATGAATCTGGTTATCTTGCTTTTTTGGAGCGATTTCCCCAATGAGACATATGAAATAGGAATAATATTATCATACACTGAAAAAGTAACAAAGAAAACTAGTCATATTTGCATGTCCCAAAATAGATATTAATTTGTCTTTACTATATTTTTGCACTAAATATCTATATTTTTTATCTAAGAATAAGTTCCATTAAATTGACAGTATAAAATCACATCATCTTCTGAAGCTTTCAAAATAGTACAAAATCCACTATCAATCCACACTAAGGAGTATAATAAGCATATGGTCTATCTAGTTATTCTAATAAATTGAAATCAAATAGTAGATTATATAAATATGATTTATAGCCAATGAGAATCATAACTAATGATCTGGGTTTGACAGTGGCATGGTGGGAAGTTTTGTGGAACTGAATGCTTAACCTGTGGAATTTAATGTTATCTCCAGGTAGGGTAGATTGAGTATCTCAGGTATGTCAAAATTGAGTTGAATTTTTCAACATCCTGCTGATGTCCAAGAATTTCTTGTTGGTGGTGTGAAGAAGCCCCACACACAACCACATTGGAATTTGGTTCAGGAACCAATACAAATAGTAATACAACTGGAAGTTTAATACAAAATAAAAGCAAAACAAAACAAAACAAAAAACCCCAGTGGTACAAAAGCATTTAAAATATTCATTGAGCTAACAGGGCATGCTAAAAACATTTAAACAAAAAGTCCAACAAGAAATACAATTTTATCATTTGTCCTGAACAATAATCACAATCACAGGATCCAGTTATCTTTTTATTCTAGAGAAAGTGATATTTGTACCACTTGGCCAACTTGACAGCTTGGAATCCAAACCAGACTATCCTTTACTTCAAAGTATATTTCATATGTAATGGTAACAGTAAACTTGGGATGTAATATGATTTGATGACAAAAATAAAATATGGGCTATCTTAAGTGGAACTAAATGTTTTTGTGGTATTCCTGTTTGAAATAAAAATTTGTCAAGAGTTTGGTCAAAATTCACTGCTCCCACTAGTATGTTCTGTTTGAAGAAACAGCTTAATATTTTTGACATCAGAAAATCACTGAAAAAATAAACTATTTTATTTGATATTAGTTATAAATAATATTATTTTTCTTTATCTAACTTGGAAAAATACTGGCTTGGTACAGAAAAGTCAGACAAATAATTGTTATTAGCAGACTGATTACTAGCAGATAGCATTTACATAAATTGGTAAAACATTTCTGCAGGTGGTTAAATATTTAATTTTTAACTACATTCTTAAAAACTCAAATGGTCTGATAAAAACATCGTTAAAACAGGAAGAAAATATTTTCTTAGCAAATAAACATTTTTATTGGAAGTCTTCCTACTGAAAATATTTGGTTCAGACATCTGCTTTGAACTAATTTACAGACCAGCTTAAGCTTGTCTTCATGCATGCTGTCACAGATACATTCATCCATTCTCTTCACAAAAATCTATAGGTACTTAGAGATTTAATACTAGGACTCTTCAATTATAAGACCATTTCTTATTCTTCTATTTCCAATTTCTAATATGGCACTTAAAATTCAAGGATTAAGGAAGTACTCAATAAACATCTGTCTCATATCTGTATTGTTAATTTTAATAATCAGTTGTGTCTGTAAAGCCAGGACAGAAAGGCTGTGACTTCATAGCAATTCAGTGAAATGACTTACTGAATACTAAGCCAGCATTACATTTTTCTTTCCTTTTTGGAAGGCAGCTATGCACCCTCCTATACCATCAATGCTTTCTCTTTCCATTTTGGTTGTTGCCATAATGACAACCAGTAATTGCATTTATTTTCATCTCCACGCAAATTCCAGCCTAAATTATTTCCTATCTTATCTTGAATAAAATTTTAAATTGGGTAAATTAAAAGTTCGTGTAGTTAATTCCTTCTTGCTCTTCATGGTAATCTCCATCTTTAAGAGCTGAGAAAAATCTTTAAAAATAAACCTGATCTTCAACAAGACTGAATTATATTTTTCCTAATTATTGCCTACCACAGGTTTAGTCTCACTTAGGTCTCCAAGAATGTATACTGATCAAAAATTATTTTCATATAGCCTGGAATGCCTTTCTGTGTGACTGAAACTATATTTCTTCTTTGCTTTTCTCTTTTCTATAAGATATGATTGAAAGTTATGGGTTGGGAGCTAGGAAATCTGATTCAATATCTCTGTCCAACATCTATTGCATCATTCATCCCTTATCTATTTCTTAGTTATTAGGTTTTACATGTGCATCAAATGAGTAAATTTACATTGTGAATCCTAGTTATAGTGTGAAACCATCACTATATAGAAAATAAGTTATAAAATTAACTTTTTTTTTCTATTTGGTAGTCAATTAGTATAATTTGAAGTATATATATATTTTTATGAGACTTTACAAAAAAGGCCTTAAATATACCTAGTATATACATGAAAGATGACTCCATTTTTTAAATTTTGCTGCTAAATATTTAAACGCTTAGGCAAAACCAAGTAATTAGACAACAATCTGATCATTAACAAAGAAATGGCAATTGATTTTGAATCATCAAGAGAAATACATTTTGCTTGAATTACTCATCACAAATATTTATAGTGATGTACCTATTATTCTACTGTATGCAGAGCACTGCACCAGCATCTGACTTTCAAAACCCACCAGCATATGGGTTTTGATCTCAAGAAGCATATAACTAAGAGATGAATCATACATGTTAACAGGTGAAACTATGGATAAAACAATGGACATGCAAAAAAGGTTCTACTAAGTCCTAACTGTGTCATAGAAAAGAGAAATGGTATAGGTTATTTTTTTTTAAAGATTTATTTTTATTTTATTTTATTTTATTTTATTTTTACAAGCACTGGGTACAGTCAGAAGCGCGGGAGGGTGAGAGAAATCACCAGAGCCAGAGCGGGGAGCAGAGAAAGGCAGAAGAACTGAAGTACACTGCTGAGGGGAGCAGCGGGCGGCAGGAGAGGTCTGCGTGCCATGTGGGACCCTCCTCTGGTGGCCTGGGAGCAGCCGGGGATCGAACCGGTGTTGCAGAGGCTGCTGGCAGCTTCGCAACCCAGCGCACAACCGCTGCGCCACCGGGGAGGCCCAGAAATGGTATAGGTTAGATAGAAAGAACATAAATAGCTGGGATGATCAAAAATATTTTTGGTTATGATATGAAGGATTTCAATGTGTGAAGGAAAGGATGATATAAGTGAAGTCATGGAGGGAATGCAGGAAATGACTCTGCTCAGGTGTTCCTTCCCTGATGCCTTCTCTGACCTCCCATTTCAACCCTTCACCTCTCAGGCAGTAGGTGGTAGGTATACCTCCTAGTGCTCCCTAGTATCTTCTGTCTGCCTTCTTCACAGCACACACCACAAAGTATTGTCCATAATTTTTACTTGTCCCCATTAGAAGATTAGGTCCTTGAGTGCAAGAATAATATATTATTTATTTATCATCCAACAAAATGCCTGGTAAATAATAGGTACTCAGTAAATATTTGCTGAATTAATGAATAAATTAAGGGATTGAAAATAATTCTGAGGGGTAAACCCAACAAAGAGGATAAAAGATCTATTCAAGAATACTAGAATATATCATTAAAAGAAGTAGAAGACACAAAGAAATTGAAAAATACTCCCTGCTCAGAGGTTGAAAGAATCAACATTGTTAAAATGGACATCCTACCCAAAGCAATGTACAGAGTCAAAGCAATCCCAATAAAAGTACCAATAGCATTATTCAAAGAACTGTAACAAACACTACTGAAATTCATATGGAATCACAAAAGACCCCAAATAGCCAAAGAAATGCTGACAAAAATAAAAAAGAATGGAGGTATCATTAATCCAGACTTCAAACCATATTATAAAGCCATAATAATTAAAACAGTCTGGTATAGGAACAAAAACAGTCACACAGACCAATGGAGTAGAATTGAGAGCCCAGAAATAAATCTACACCTAAATAGATAGTTAATCTATGACAAAGGAGCCAAGAACATACATTAGAACAAGAACAACCTCTTCAATAACTGGTATTAGGAAAACTGGACAGCTGCACGCAAAAGAATCACATCATCCACAAAAATCAATTCAAAATAGATACATGACTTGTATGTAAGACTTAAATACATAGTAAAACAGGCAAAACACTTAAGTGATGTCATTAGGGATCTGACCCCAACAACAAAGAAAATGAAAAGAACACAAATAACTGTGACTGCATCAAACTAAAAAGCTTCTGCACAGTGGAAGAAACAATAACTAAAATGATAAGACACCCTACTGAATAGGAGAAAATATTTGCACACCATATATCTGACGAGGGACTGATATCAAAGACCTACAAGGAACTCATACAATTCATCAAAAAGAAAACAAGTAACCCAATCAAAAAAATTGGCAGAAGAACTAAACAGACACTTCTCCACTGAAGACAAATGGACTGAAAGCAGGCACTTGAAAAAATGCTCATCATCACTTATTAGAGAAATACAAATTAATGCCACAATAAGATACCACTTCACACCTGTGAGAATTTTCCATATTGAAAGACCAGAACAAGTGTTGGTTAAGATACTGAGAAATAAGAACCCTTCTACATTGCCGGTAGGAAGGCAAACCAGTCCATCCTTTATAGAAAGCAGTGTGGAGGTGTCTCAAAATATTAAAAATGGATCTACCATAATACCCAGCAATTCCACTCCTAGGCATCTACCTAAAACATTCAAAAACATTTCAAAATTGAAAGAAACGTACACCTCCACATTTATTGCAGCACTATATTCAACAACCAAGTTATGGGAACAATGTAAGTGCTCCAAACCAGATGAGTGGATCAAGAAGATATGGAATAATGCTCAGCAATAAAAACAGATAAACTGCCATTTGCAGCAACATAGATGCTGCTGGAAGGGATAATGATAGGTGAAATAAATCAGAAGAAAGATAAGTAATGGATGGCACCACTAATATGTGGAATATAGAATAACTAAAATAAGAGTCAGATAGGGCCCCCCCTGGTGGCGCAGCGGTTGAGCGCTGGGCTGCGAAGCTGCCGGCAGCCTCTGCAGCGCCAGTTCAATCCCCGGCCACCGGCGAGGGTCCCACATGGCACGCAGACCTCTCCTGCCGCCTGCTGCTCCCCTCAGCAGTGTATTTCGTCAGTCTGCATGTTCTGTTCCCTGCTCTGGCTCTGGTGAATCCTCTCATCCTCCCGTGCTTCTGACTGTACCCAGTGTTTGTATAAATAAATAAAGAAATCTTTAAAAAAATAAATAAATAAACCAGTTTGCACTCCCCCCAAAAAAAAATTTAAAAAAAATAACAAGAGTCAGATAAAGACAAACTTAAAAATCAAATAACAATGATGTAAGAAAATAAATAACAAAAATAAATAAAAGTTTAAAACACATTCTTAAATTCGGGGGAAAAAAATACTATCCTTTGAAAGCTGACTACAGAACTAAAGCATCTGGAGGGGAAAGAGGGAGGGAGGGATTGAAAACCTACTCAGATTAGAACTAGGTTACAGCTGAAGGGTCAGTTTCAGTCTGGAGCTTCTGGGAGAGCAGTCTTCCTTAAGCTGATGGTGATTATAGATCCCTCCCCTGGCTCAAAAAGCTGCACCACTCAGGCTAGCATGTGCTCTTGGCCCTCTACAATAGCAACCTCCTCATCTCTTACCTCCCTGAACTCAACTCTATTGGTTGGATTCTTTGACCACCACTCCCAAGCTGACTCTTCAGCTCCAGTCATTCTGATTGGTAATGAGGCATCAACCAATACAAACACAGAAAGCACAGCATTCAAGATCAACATCTTGTGCCAGTGCTCTGCAAATTTCAATACTTAATATTGTTACAGCAGGACTGGGAAGGAATGTTGTTTAGCCTATCTATAGAAATAAATACAGAGCACCAAACAAAATGAGAAGCCAGAGTAATTCACCCCAATCAATGAGCCAAGACAAAATCCAAGAAAAAACATTGTCATACAACAGAACTAAGCAAACTACTGGAAGAAGACTTCAAAGCAACAGTCTTGATGCTCATTGAAATTAGGAGAACAATGGATTTAAAAAAAAAAAAAAGAACTATAGCAAGGGCAGACAAAAAAATGAAAAAAAAGAAAACAACAAATCTGAATAGAAATCATAGAGATAGTAAATAGATCAACTCAGCAGTAGATGTAACAAGTCAGAGGACCATATTACCAACTTGGCAGACTGAGCAGCAGAAAGTATCCAAAAGATCATCAAAAATAAAGACTTATTTTAAAAAATTAAGATAGCATGAGACTTATGGAACAGCAACAAAAGGAACAACTTTTCTGTTAAAAATGAGGAGAGAAAGGGGGCAAAAATCTTACACATAAGATCAATGTAGCCAAGAGTTGGTTCTTTGACTAGATAAACCGATAAAAAAAATCTTTAGCTAGGTTCAGGAACAAAAAATCAGAGAAAACTTTAATAAATTCAATCATAAATAAAAGAGAAGTTATGGCATGGCAGAAATATAAAGGATAACAGAAGACTATTATGCACACCTGTAGCCATATAAATTGCATAATCTAGAGAAATGGATGAATTCGTAGACTCATACAACCCTCCAAGACTGAGTTGGAAAGAAACAGAAAACCGGGGGCCTTCCTGGTGGCCTACGGGTTATAAGTCTCAGTGCTATTACCTCTACAGCCTGAGTTTAATCCCTGGCCAGGAAGCTAACCCACAGATGGCACAGCAGACCTTTCCTGTCTCGCCCGCTGCTCCCTTGGCGGTGTATTTCAGTAAATGTGCCTGTTCTGCTCCCCACTGTTCTGTCTCTGGTGAATCCTCTCACCACCACCCCAACACCTCTGGCCCACACCCCCATTCTTCTAAAAAAGAAAAGAAAAGGAAACCTGAATAGACCAATTACCAGCAAGGAATTTGAAATATTAATCCAAAGTCTCCACAAAAACAAAAGCCCAGACCAGACTGCAATAATGAGTTCCACCAAGCCTTCAAAGGTAAATTCAAAAACTGAGGAAGAGAGAATGCTTCCAGATTTCATGAGGTGTTTTTTACTCTGATATCAAAGCAGACAAAAACATCACTAAATTCAGTACAGATGGATATTCTTGATGGGCACAGATAAAATAACCCTCAACAAAATCTTAGCAAGCTGAATATCAATATAATAGATTCAGTAGATTATTAGAAGTAAACAGTGTTTCCACAGCAAAGACACATCCATCAACTAGAAGGGTAAGGTCTAGGAAGGCACACACTAAATCCTGATCCCATCCAGCACAAAATACTTTGGGAACACTAAGTCTTATAGTGGTATAGTGGTAATAATAAAACATAACACATGACACATTTACATATTTTCTAACTGGAAAGTTCAAAGGTAATCTGAGATACTCAGAATTTAATAACAGATAATTTTGATTTTCTTTCATAATCATCTCCTTTTTTCAACAATCTGGCAATTTTATGGTAAAGCCATTCACTGAAAAGCAGATGGCTTTCCACAGTTACAAGCTGGGAGGCGTGTTCCTTAAATGAACCATAGTTAAGGAAATAACTAGAAACTTGGATGAAAACTTCAAATTTTTATTTAAAACTATGGAACATATTACCTACAGAGTTTATGCATAATGTCTCAACCTACCAAAATGTGCATGAGGTGGTCCACAGTATTTGTGCACAACCTGGACCTATGTGAAGTAACTTTACATCAACATTCTATAGTCACAGACTTTCAAAGCAAAAAATGGCCCTGGATAATACATCATAGGTTTTACAGAGGAGGAATCTGAGGTTCAGAACATTTAAGTCACTTCCACAAAATCACCAAGTTGGTTCATGATAAGGCTACAATTAGAATGCAGATTTCCTGTGTCCTGGTCCAGTTTTAATTTAGAAGCTTTTCTTTAAAATCATTTTAACAATTCATTCATGATGGAAAGTAACAGTCTATTTAGTTGAGGCCCTCATCTCTTTAACTGCATGTTTCTCTCTGTACAAGCAGAGAGTCTTAAAATATACCAGAAAGTAGACAGGCTACTTAGAGATGATGGAACCTTTGTCTAAACACTTGGCTCGAATTGCTGTGACTATTTGTCACCAGTTTAAACTTCTAGCTCAAAGTCACCTTCTGACCCAAGGAAAGGGGATACCATGCTACAAACAGACATTTAGAGCTTTACTTTGATTTTGAGACAGGCTTCCTGATGAGAGATGAATAGGGAAAAAGTAATAATAATAGTGATTTAGCTTTCTGCCAGGAAGCTACATTTTTGCTTGGAGAGAGACTAAAGTCTAATTATATTAGAAAAATCACATTTTGTTTTTCCATGTGTTCTGTTTATCCTCAAGTCAAAGCTTCTATTCTTATTTTTTCCTATTTAATTTCTATTTGGGGGGCTTTGGGAAGCTTCTATATAGATACTTAAATGGGGCATTTTATTTTCCTTAAGGTTTTAATTTGGGATAGAAAGAACCAACTTTGCTTTTTTTTTCTTATCTATGAAGTCATATTCCTTTCGTGTATTAACTTTATCATTTATTTAAAAGCATTTATTTTGGAGTTAGCTAAATCTTCATTATGTTCTAGCCATGGCAAAATAACAGCACTATTCTTACATAGGACTTTTTAGCTGACATAATTCCACAGAAACATAAATTATTTGTTTTGAACCTATGAGATAGTAAAATAATGAAGTATTCCCCTGTTTTATAAATGTGGTGACTAAAGCTCCACCACATAATATTTATAGGGAATTTACAAGGAAAGAGTCAGGACTTTATACCAGACATGTGACTCAGGGCCCTGTTGAATGTTAAGTTGATAGAAGTTGAGTGAGCTCATACAACTCCTTCTCTTCATAAACCACCCAGGTGGAGGTGTATACTATCCCTCTCAAAAACACTGCCCAAGGGTTCAAATAAATCCACTTGACCAGTAAAGTATCAGGAAAGTAAACAGATGTTCTATGTATTGAGCATAGTTTACTTTTCTTGAACAACTCTACCTGGATTAAATGGGCAAACAATGGCCAAAATTATTATATTATAAAAAAATAATAAAATTAAAAAAGCATATGTAGCACCAAATTTGTGAAAGCATAACTTTCAGGCATTTACTGGCTTACATTTCCTGACCTGCTTTGTAAATAATCAAAGTTGTATATAAGTCTGGCCCAAGGGACACACATAAGATAAATAAAAATGGATTACTATTTCCTTATTGCCATTTCAGATCTCCCAATTAAACTTCTCCTTAAGCTCTCCTCCTACTCCCATTCTGCCCAAGAGTCTAGGAGTCTCTGCTTCTCCAATCCTTTTCCCTATTAAACGTAGGCTGATATGGTCTGTTATGGAGAAAACAATCTATAATGTCACAATCAGGAAATCCATCCTTAAAGTACTAATAATATCCACTTTTCTTCTAGGCCCATAAAATGCTATGAGTGTTAATTCTGTTTACAATATGCAAATGAGAAAGCCAAATTTGAAAGAGCAGTAACTTGCTTAGTCACAAACTTGCAAATGGTAAAGTGAGACTATGGAAACACCTTCTTTGATACAACTAAATGGAAAAGGGCAAGTTCTAAATGTAGAAATTCATAACTATCCAAAGCTCTAAATGTAGAAAATGGTTGGACAACTGAAGGAATTTCCCAAAATCAAAAAAAAAAAAATCTCACTGTGGAACAATGCTCTACTCCTACTGCCTATAAGCTTGATTGACAGTATAAATGTTGAAATCGAAAGAATAGAGGTATAGTAATCTGATGGTGCTTATTTATTTATTTATGTATTTATTTATTCTCAAATGACTGTTTTACAATAAAAAAGGCAGCATCATAAAACAAAAATTAAGAGATATCACAAGTTTCCCAAACCTCTATGAAATTCTTTAAATAAATCCCACAAGACAGAATAAAGGTATGGTTAAGAAGCCTCACAGCTTCAAGGCTTACTTTAAGTGTATTTCAATGAGATTACCTGAGAACTATTAATTGGTACCCTTGTGACTCTCCAGAGAACCCAACTTTCCATGCACATATGCTCTGCATATGATGTGCAATCACAGGGTTCTATCCTGAAGAAACAAAAAGTTCTCTTCAGAGATAATGGGTATCCAGAGAGTAAATTTCCATTTTTATTTTCCTTAGGCAACCTCAATTTCTATTTGAATCGATTTGAGGTGATGCTAATGTCTTGAATGCAGACCCCTCTCTAGACAAGTACAGAATGTCCATCTGTGCTTCATCACCTCTAGTGTGAACCACAAAATCATCTGATACCAAGGTTTTCACCATAAGCCAAGATTGCAGCTGATTCTGGTGAAAAAACAAATATCTTAAAAGGCAAATTACCATAATATCTTAAATAAATAGATGTCTTAAAAGACAAATTACCATATATTGAGTTCACATTAGAGAAGAATAATATTATTTAAAATTATGCATTTATCATTAACTGGAAAGAGCATGTGGAGTGTATTACTTCCCCATGGAGTAGGAGAGAAGAGGACACCACAGAAGTAACTTCTGACAGGAGGTCAGACTAGAAGAAAAAGTCTGGTATTTGAAGCAAAATTTGGGAAAGTGACATCCAGATGGAGCTGCATTATGAAACCTAATTCTGATGTGGAATCCTCAATGCCTTTCTTTCAAACAGAAAGGGAATTGAAAGCATATTTACCTAAAAAATTAAATTAAGATAAAATAAGTTAAGTCATTTAATTCGAAATTGTTTTCCTAGAACTGGACTGCTCATCCTCCTCGGACTTTAGCAACACTGCATCCAAGGAACATATGTGGAAGAGGCACAATGGAGCTAGATGAGGGTAGTTTCTCAAGTTTGTGAAACATATTCGTTTGTTGAAGATACCAAATTACAAAAGATACTATTTCAATTTCATTCCATCATCCTCCATGAACCCTAACACAAACATGATCATAGTAACTTTGAGTGCATCTATGATTTACCTCTATTAAAACTCTTATTTCCATTTTGTCTGAGTTTCTACACAAAAGAATTGGGCCTCCCCGGTGGCGCAGCGGTTGAGCGCTGGATTGCGAAGCTGCCTGCAGCCTCTGCGGCGCCGGTTCGATCTCCGGCTGCTCCCTGGCCACCGGAGGAGGGTCCCACATGGCGCGCAGACCTCTCCTGCCGCCCGCTGCTCCCCTCAGCAGTGTACTTTGGTCCTTCTGCCTGCTCTGCTCCCCACTCTGGTTCTGGTGAATTCGCTCACCCTCCCCCGCTTCTGACTGTACCCAGTGCTTGTATAAAAAAATAATAATAATAATAAAATAAATAAATAAATCTTTAAAAAAAAAAAAAAGAATTACTCCACCTTTTTTTTTTTTTAATAAAACACATTCTAAGTACACTGAAATCTTCCCAAGCTACTGAGAACACCATTGGTTCTGGAAGTTATTAGTTGTTTCTCAACAAAAATCAGCTTACTTTTACTGCATTTATGAAGAAAAGCAGATGGCCTGAACGGTGATGCCTAATCTACTCAGTAAAGATTGAGATTTAAGGGGAAATGGTGAAGGGTGAGAAAGAAAAACGGTTTCTTGGTTTGTTGTGTGTTTTGCTTTGTTTTTTAGCAACTTAAGGCTGCGGACAAACTCTCTGATAAAATCTAAGAGGTCTTCTACTTTTCTTCTTCAGAGAGCAAATAATAAGCATGTTAACTGCTACTTAAGATAACTGAAAATATTAAATCTCTATAAATAAACTGCCACCCATATTTTTAGAATTCCATAATGAAAAGATCTAAAGCTGATGCTCACAGAACAGCCACACTTAATATCAAAGATTTAATTAAAGGAATTCATAGTTACAAATTATCTGGTAAAATTCAAAAGGCATACCTCTTTCCAAGTCAAATCCATCATTTTATTTAAGTTTTAAAAACTGAGAAGAAAGAAAATTGCAGTGAAGTCAGGAAAATATGAGTATGAATAATGTGCCCACATCCTACACCAGTTTCTACTTTCTGGAGTCAATTTCAGAAAACTCTCCTGGGAGTGAAGAAACCAGCAGCCTTTGGAAAATGAAGAGACTTATGTAAAGTCTGGGAAAAGATAGTCACTCCCTCCACTCTATCCAAACAGTCCTGGGAGCTGCCTTGTAAATCTCTGTGAGTAAAGCAACTCCTCTCATTCCAAATGTAACCTAGAGCAATGCAACATGGAAAATAAGTTTCCAATTTTTAATAGAGATTTTTATGACTATCATTTTCAGAAAATAAACTCTGAAACAGACAGGGCTGGTGCATAGGCATGAGGTAGCACTGAGGACATGGAATGGAGTGTGTCTTACACACTGGGAAAAATGTATGTGGCAGGGGTGTGAAATAGGAGGGGCAGTGATGCTTCAAGTCACATCATCATTAGAAAGTCCTCAATGGAAAGAAGTGTTTGGTTTTTTACTTTCTTTTGTTCTTTACAGTAGTGAACCTACAAAAATTTGACAATAAAGCATTTGAAAGAAGGTAATGACAGCATCAGATTTTATATATCAGAGTGGCAACAGAAGGGAGCTACATACATGTGGGCTTGAAGTGGTCATACAAGAGGCAAGGAGAGAAATGTATACACTACAGTGGTAATCCAGAGAGAGATAATGGAGGCCTGACCTAAGAAATTTGAAGTATATATGGAAAAGAGGCATATTTGAAAAATATTAACAGGTAAAATGGTACAAATTAGTGACTAATTAGAATTTTGCTTGAATGACCAGGTAGGATAATGTTGTCATTAAGTGATAAGGAATACTTAAGAAAGATGACCCTGTGTGGGAGAGAAGAAAATGAGTTAAGTTTTGGACATACTGAACTTGAAGTGATTATGAGTTATCAGCATAAAGTTAAATATATAACCCTAAAGTTAATGTTCAAAGCCAGAGTTGAAGAGATTTGAGAATTACCACCATTTAGCTGTTAAACAAAACCCTGAATGTAAGATTCCTAGATGATCTAGGAAGAAAATATCTAGAAAGAACCAGTGAATTAATCCTCTGAGAAAATAAAATGCTAAGGGAAAAAGGAGGAGTTGTCCATTGAGGAAGCTAAGAGAGAAAGGTGGAGGGAAAACCTTCAGTCTTTCAGAATAGTTGGAGCAGTCAATGGTATCAAATAAAAGAGAAAGGTCTGATAAGATAAATGAAAGGAACCCACTGAAACATCATACACTTTCGTCCTCATCACACGAATGTGTTTAAGTGGAACAGAAGTGGGCAAAAGTCAGACTGCAGTGGGGTGAATGAAGGCAGGAAGACAGAGACACAAAATTGTACTGCTCCTTTAAAGCAGCTGTATTAAAATAAGAGAAGCTGGGGGTCCAACATAGGCCCTAGGAGAGAGGGAACTTGTTTACAGGTTAGGGGGAAAATACTCATAGAAAGGAAGTGGATGAAGTTATGGAAGAGAGGATGATTGATGAAGCAAGTTCCCCAAGGAGATGGAGGATAAACAATACAGAAGGAAAACAAATCCAGAAGTTTCTTCCAAACAATTTCAAAGGCTTGGTGAAAGTGAAAAATATATTACAAGGTTTTGTATATGTGGTGACTAAAATCAGGTTGCAATATCAACTTTCTGTGTCTCATTTAGGTGCTCTATAATTACATTCAGGTATGTTCCCAAATGAAATCCCATATGACAACATTTCAGATGAAGACCAAAGACTTAGTAAGGTAAAAGTACTCTTCAGATTATAAAACCACCAAATAGTGGAGCATGCACCAGAACTTGGGTGTTCTCTGAAAAAATGATGGTTGATATCACATAAGCTTACTTTCCTTACTTTCATGAAGGTGTATTGTTCTTACTGAAGTATAAAGGCCACAACAAGGCTAAAATGCTTATGTTGCAAGAAACATTTCCACCAAGAATACAAGAATATAGTTTGATGTCATCTTGAAACTGAATTTGTAATTGTGATATAACAGAGACCCCAAAAAGAAAAAATAAAGAACTGAAAGACTGTCTTTCCTCCTCTAGGTCAAAACTTAAAAAAATAAAAAAATAGCATATACTATTTCTTAACTTGAAAATTATACCAGAAAACAATAGGAACAAACAATGTCCCATTAATTTATTTATATTGTTAACTTTAGCTGTCTGTTTTCATAGAAGACGTGGGTAAGGAAATCTTGCTTTATAACGCTCTTGCTTTAAATACTATATTCAGTACGATACGGAACAACCTTGATTTCTTTTAAAGGTGCAATTTTAAAGGTATCAATAAAATAAAAACATTAAGGCAGCCAATATGGTCGCAATTTATCAGACAAACTGTCCCCCATTAAAATCACAAAGCAGATTTTTTTAAGTACTGAAAATCACAAGTCATCAATTTTACATGAAATTTAAATGAAATACACATGAAATGTACATAGAAAGAAATGTAAAAGAAAACTGAATAGTCAGTGTCTTCCATTTCACTTTATATAAACTTGTGCAATTGTGCAAATTTATGACATATATAAATTAATAATTAACAATTTACTCTTTTCCTCTATCATTACTATATCCATTAGATGTCTTCAAATTTTTTAAATGTTATAATTTCAAAGCAAAAACACTAATTCATTTGTAAACATTTTGTCAATGTCATAAAAGGCCAAGTAATTATGTATGAATTATCCTTCAAGTAAAAGCAAACTGCTTGATTAAAACAGATTTCATTCTGTGGTCATGGATTAGCATGACTATAATCAAGTCCCAGTTCCTAAAACAAAATTTTCTCTTTCTGTTTTTGCTTCACACTCTGCATTATATGCATATCTAGCCACAGTGAATTTCAGCCTGCAGTGACAATGCTAAAAGTGTGAAGAATAAAAAGTAAGAAGGAAAATGAAAAACATATATTTACTTGAAATCTGTTTTAATCATGTGTTCTTTACATTGTAAAATCACTCACCTTAGCTACCATGAGGAGGATAAGGGTCTTGAGCTATTTTTCCACAATGATGGTGAATTCACAATGGTTTATCTACTAATTTTAATTAGGCATCCAAATAAGTGAAAAGAATTAGAATAGCAAGTTATTACCAAAGTCACAGTGTACAGACTCTGAACAGGAAGCCAACCGGTCCACATCAAGATCAAAAGAGTGTTAAATAAAGAGTTAATACAATAGTTCACCAATGTGAATCAGAATCACTCAAAGACCTTCCCAATTCCCACCCAAACTTATGAAACCAGAATATTTAGAGAGGAGGGAAGCCTAAAATCTATCTAGTAAACAAGAACTTCAGGCAGCTCAACACTCATCTGTGAATCACTCACCAAGTAACTTAAAGAGCCATTGCCAAAGTATACACTCTGTTTGTTAATATAAAAATTTCATTATATCAATAAGGCTATCAATCTATATATATGTATTTAAAGATACCCTTCAAAATAAAGCATCATTTTAGTTTGGATAAAAATTATAGTTACTTCTAAATTTATTTTTTTAAAAAGATTTATTTATTTATGTACACAAGAACTGGGGTACAGGCCAGAGATGCAGGGGGTGAGAGGATGAACCAGAGACAGAGTAGGGAACAGAACAGGCAGACTGTCTGAAATACACTGCTAAGGGGAGCAGCGGGCAAGACAGGAGAGGTCTGCCGCACTATGTGGGTAGCATCCTGGCCGGGGCTTGAACTCTTGCTGCAGTGGCTGCAGATGGCTTCATAGGCTGCATCTTAACCCCTTGCGCCACGAGGGAGGCCCTAAATTTATCTTAATAGTATAAGAAAGCAACCATATATTTAAGTGGCATATAGTATTCTTAGCTTCATAAATCACTCGGAAGTAAACAATAATCAGAGTGGATTTCATCACTGAACTATCAATATATTCTGTCCATTGTAACTAGAGTATCTATTCTACTGAAAGTGGTTAACTCTTATGCTCATTGTGGTGAGAATTATAGCCTCCTCCTCATACCTATTCTCCCTTTGATAGCCTTCATAACAGAATGCGATTTAGTAAATTGTTAGTCACCCACCTAAAAGATGACATTTCCTAGTTGCCCTTATAGTTTGGTTTGACCATATGACTAAATACTGGCCAACCACAACAGTAGTAAGTTGAAATGGCATGAAGACTTACTAGGCTCCATTTAAAAAAAAAAAACAAAAAAAAAAACCTTTGTCTCCCATCTTCTATCCAGATGCCTGGAATTCACATGTAATGGCTGGAGCTCCAGCAGCCATGTGGGAGCATAACATCAATAACATCAATGACTATACTCTAGCAGTAAGAGAATACAGTTAGAAATAAATTGAATTCTTGATGACTTTGTGAAGTCAATATACCAGACTTTTACTACGTAAGAGCTTCTTTTAAAAAAGAAAAAGCACCTCTTTTGTGTAAATTAAGACATTCTGCTGTTTGCAACTCAAACTAGATTAAAACACACATTTAGAAATTTATAATTCTTCACTTGATCTTAGCCAAAAGGCCGAGAAGCAATAGAAATTTATAATTCTTATGAACCAATGTATCTTTCTTAATAGTAATGTGTTAAAACAAATGAACAATATCTTAAACTATTTCCTTTAAAATTATTCCATTCAAGTATTGCTGAGTTTTAAACATCTGTTTCTTCATACTTGTATTTCAATGATGAGACAAATGGCAAGACATAACATAATGAAAGTGCAAATAAGTGAAAAGAATAATTAGAAAAGCAAGTTGTTACCAAAGTTACAGTGTATAGACTGAGACCATGATAGACCAAGGAGTGTGAGTCCCTCATCTCTTAGTAATCAGAAGTTGGCTTGAGTCCAGGACATCAGTGTAAGGTGACAAGAGGGTTGTAAATTTATGATCCATGAGCTATATTTGGCACTCAGATATATTATATTTGGCTTCTGCAATACTTTCTGAAAATTTTAGTTTTGAATGATTTAAAGTGGGCATGGGTCTTCAGTTCTCCACAGGTCCCTCATTCCTGTTGATGTATAAATATTTGTTTGTTTCACTTTTATATTATGTGCCTGGCCTCTGAAAAGCACTGATATTTACAGTCTCTGGAAAGGAATATTGCTACACCCTTCCCTTTTTTCCATTGGTGCTCTATTGTTGATATCAGTTATTCAAATGAAATATTATTTTCTAAGATCAAGTATGTCCACTTATATATCTTACTGGGTGCTAACCCTTTTTAGGAGTATAAAAATTATCATAAATGTACAGGTATTTTCTCAAACAAAATAAATGGGAAACCTTCCAAAGCACTCCCCATCACACACACCCCCCCATGAAAAGCTGATGCTGTCATCTTAACTCTAATTTTTATTACTTAACAGTTTCAAGAGAAGTTAACCCAATTTCCTTTCTCCTTTCAGTTCTTTAAATTTAAAAATTCACTTCATTTCTAAAAATTTAATGAGAACATAAATAATTTTGACCTAAAAGGCCTGAAGCTTTAATTAATTTAATCTCATCTTTTGTTAGTATTTCTATCAGGCAAGCACTATGTTTATGTTTCATATTTCCAGTAAATAACCACAGCCAATTAAGGATAACTATATCTTGAAAATTTGAAAAGAAAAAATAAAAGCTTGTAAAAATCTGCTCACACATGATAACATGTCTCTACATGTGCAAGAGGACATATTTATACACATGTAAATGCCACATTATATGACTTACATAAAATAGCTAAAAATGAAAAAAAAAGTTACATGTTTTGTATGTATGCCTGAGATTTCTTTTAATTTAAAGCTTTAACCTGAGCTTACTCTTCTCAAAATTTAAAATTATCTGGTGTTTCAAAATTCTGATACTTTTCATGAGTTTCTAACAAGCCTGAACAGGGAAAATAAAGTATTGCCAAGTAATCATACAATACTTCTTAAGCTAAAAAATATATAAATATAGTATGTTACATAACTCTGAATATACTTTCTGGAATGCTTGTCTGTATTCCCTTTAATTGGGGTCATGACTACTTTATTTTGCTATTGAATTTTTATCACATATATTCTCTTCAATTAAGTAATAAAGATAACTTATTTTTTTACAATATGTATGCACGCAATTGCTCATTTTTATAAAACCTGATGTTTAGGATTCTGATTTTTATGCTGCTTGGTTGTGTTAGTGGAAGAGGAGCTAGTATAGAGTTGGGTGCTCTGTACCACGCACAGCATTCCTAACATTTCTATAGATTAATAGTAAGGAAAATTAAACACTGCTTTTTTTTTTTTTTTTTTTTTTTTTTTTTCAGAAAGACTTACAGAGTAATTATGAGTATTTGGTAAAGTCGTTTAGCATACTGTCTATTCCATATACCCTGGAAACATTCCCTCATTTAGTCACATGTTCACTTATTTCTACACTTTATTAAAGTAAATTATTTATTTAAAATATAGTAACAAGGAAAGCTGTACTAACTGTGTTTTAAAGCTTGTTGGTTGTTTTGGTGGGGGAGGGGAGCCAATTGTTCCTTTTACAATCAGATTTTCTATTTCTACTATAACTTCTCTTTATTTTTCTCCCCTTTTCTGGCTTTGACTTCCTATTCAATTATATTCTCAATGTTTCCAAACAATACATGCTTTTCACACCACTACAAAGAAACTCAAAAGTTTTTACCTGCTATAAACTGCCTTTTTTTTAAAACATAAAAAGTAACATTAAAATGTTCCATGATTTTAGAAAGTGCCCCCTCTATGGGACTTTGGACAGATTGTTAGATATTCATCCCCGATTCTTATTTCACTCTTTAATTATTTTTTATTTAGAACTGGTGGTCTCTAAATTAACTTTATGAACTTCTTTAGAGCAAAAATACAAAGAAGCAAATGTTGAAAAAAATATATATACACATAAATAAGCATAAGTGCTCATATGTATATATATATATATGTGTGTGTGTGTGTGTGTGTGTGTGAACAACAGTAACAGAAAAGTTTAATAGATGTGCTAAGTTTTGAAAGCTTAAGCTTGATGTTAAATAGCAATGAAAATCTAATAGTCCATTATGAAAGAAAACATGGTCATATTTGAAATTTCAGCCCTGGGGAATAAGGATTTAATAATCAGTGCAACCAATTTAAATATTCACTAATAGTATGTAACAGCCATACATTTTTTGCTTAACCATACCACACAACCCAACCCTAACACACCCAATGGCATAGGGAAAAACAATTGGTAGTCAGGCAATATTTGTCTTAAAATAAGGATAATATCCATATAAATGTTCCATGATAAATAAATTATATAGAAGGCATGCAGATTTCCTGCCTTCCACCAGACAACAGGGAACCACCACTGTCCTGACAATACAGTCAGTAGGGTGGGAAAATACCAGTTTAAGAAATCTGGCTTCTATCAGCCTCTGTCATGGAGAAATAAATGAGACTGTTCTCAGCAAGCAAAAGTGACTTTAGGATCAAAACTGAAAATGGCAAAGTGAAGAGAAAAGAATAAGGAGTCAAAGACAAAGAAAAATCAGTTATTAGAGTGGCTGCAGAGATTTTTCTAAACAAAGAATTTTATGAAGCAGCTGAAGTTCGGTACAAAAAGACTCCACCCTATCCAGCTTCTGCTGTGACTTTTCCTTGCTCTAAAACTCCAGCCCGCAGAACAGAACTCCTTTAACTAAACGTGTTTTTACTTTTAAACTCCCCACTCTTCAAATTCAACAAAAAAGAATTATCTTAGCCTTTCCCAGAAATATTCATTAGTGCACTCTTTCCAAGCAAGTAAGCAGCTTTGGATTTGCAAACATCCCGATTGTCTTCTGACCATTTCCCAGGTGCAAATCTGTCAGCCTCCTTCTCAGCTTCAAAACACAAACCCTTCTTCACGCTTTTCCCAAGACTTAACATTCCACCTATTTCCCAAACCATGCAATAAACATCACAAGCAAAGTAAACAGCAAACTCACCATCCTCGCCTTCTTCCTGGGCTTTTATTGAGACAAATTGCCCTAATAAAACAGTAAGAATGAGGAGAGGTCTTGCTTCCACCCAGTTTGCCATTATGTCTAAATATTAGACATGTGGATCCTCTTGGGAGTGAAAAGTAGATTCTAAGGTTATTGTAGCACCATGAAGTCAGCTGCGGGCTCTTCTTTCAGCACCAGCCCCAGGGCAGCCTCTGCAAACCCCCTTTTTCAGCACCAGCTCCAGCACCGTCTGCGAAAACTTTTTTCAAGCGATGCAGCTTTAAATAGGAAGAATGCTGCCTCCACTTCTTTTCCTGCCCCTTTTCAGCTTGTTCAGGCTCATAACCATCCAGTGTCTGCCAAGCAACAGTCTGATTGATGGTAAACAACCAAATCAGAGCACGAGCCTCTGTGCCTTGAACTGTCCCTATTTCATTTATGTTTTAAACATAAATGGGGCTTAATTACAGAAACAATGTTTATTTCTCTTTCCTTTTAAAAAAAAAAAAAAAAAAAGCCTGTTAGAAGGAAAGAGTCCTATTTTCCCCTCACTAGCCCTTCCCCCAGACACACACTCAACTTTTTCCCTATAAGCTGAAAAAGACATTAGGGAGGAAATACAGCCTTTTAGCCTAGTTTTTGGCATCTAGGGAATTCAGAACTCTCTTGTCAAACTTTCAAAGGATGGATTTTAACCCTTTCTTTTGACTAAACAAGTATTCCTGTCCCTTTCCTAGATGCTGTTTCTTTTCCCAGACTCTGGAAGGGAACTATTAAAACTGTACCCAGGTAAAGTCCAAGTGAAGAAACTTATAGACAAATAAATTTGTGACATAAGATTCAAATTAAGAAGATAAATACTTTCTTTATCACTTCATATCTCTTGTTTGGAGGTTCACAACTGCAGGTCCCTCTTGCTCATAATTTTATTATGTAGAAAAATAGCTAGTGTAGAGGAATGGGAAGTACACTGCATTAGGATACAGAAAATTCAAATATCAGCTCTGCCACTCACCAATTTTTAAACACAAAGCCCTTTATTTCTACACACTCCAATTTTGTCATTTGAGAAAAGGGCTTTGCCCTGATCTAATGTACAGGGTCTAGTGACACTTAAATGAGTATTACATTATTAACTAAGTTCCAGATTGCAAAGAGCTACATCAAAGTAGCTGGTGTTGCTATTACCCCTAAGTCAGTTTTCTGGGGAATATGGCAGTCCCAGGTGCATGTGCCATTTAAGAACTCTGTCTATGAACTTTTCTGCCACACTCATACTTGCCAAGATCCGAATAACCTCAGAGTGTTCTACATAATCTAATAATTTGCTATCTGAGTCCACCTAGAATCAGAAAGGTTGTTCTTTACGGTGCAGATGGGTCAACTGTTCATAATTATGAATAATGATCAGGTGCCCTGCAATGTGCTAAGCAATGGAGGGAGAGGATGGAACAAAAGAAGTGAAAGTCATATCCATAACCTTCAAATAGCTATATGTGGACTCTTAGAAAATCAGTTTATATGAGACAAGAAACATCAGTGGAACGTACAAATATTTTTTGATGCATTAAGCCCAGTAAAATTATGCATCAAAAACATATATCTGCTGAGCATGAAGCCCAATAGAAAAGAGGCTATAGGGTGGGATTAGGTAAGAAATGCATTATCACTCTTCTTAATAGAAGAAATGAACCTTTGAATTTTAGCTTTGAAGTTAAATAATCTTGGAGAATGATTCTAGAGGAGGTCAACTTCCTCAGATGCTCTGATCTTGTACTCCTAAATTTAACTTTTCACTTGGACATTTCTCATTTCAATTACTTGTACCACCACAACACTCTTTCCTATGGGTGTCTTGCTCCCACTTAAAAGAATGGGCTTCACAAAAAAACAAAGGTCATATTTCTGCTAATTATTTCTAGACTATCTGAGAAATTCCAAGACTTGAATAAATATTCAAGTGAATAACCTTGCTAATACTCAAAGTGAGTAACAGGAGAATACATATTGGGGGTGGCATGGGGGCATTTATTCTCTGGATTTGCCAATTCTATTCTAAGAGATCATTTTAAAAGCCAACACTCCAATATCAAAGGGTTGGCACAATTTTCAGGTACATTCTATAGAACCTTCCCAGAAGCATAGAGAATCAACAACACTCTGGAAATATTACAGATGCTGAGGGTACAAGATTGATAAAGTAAGTTCACAGGACTTGTATTGGAGTCATTGTACACAGCATATGTACTTGTTCAGACCAGCATTTCAGTATCCGTTATGAAAAGAGTTATTATCAGCTTATCAATATAGCTTTTTAAGTCTAACTATAAACAAAGCTTTTATAAGAATGATTAAAAACACATGCAACCTCTCACAGTTCCCTCCAGGTTCAGTCTCCTCTCTCCATCATATCAAAAGCTCATGGCATGATAGAAGCACAGCAAAGATCTGTGGGGGAGCTAATAAATTTGCATTCTCTCTTTTCAAGATTCACAACTTGGGCTTTTCCTCTAAATTTGGCTTTAATATACTATTATAATTTGGAAGTGGAGTAAAACATACATAGGTATAGACTGGCTGTGTCTGTTTAATAGATGAGGTTGGGTTCAGAATAGAGGACTCAACCATTTCTTAGTACTTAGAGAACTGATTCTAGGACTCTGTTTGAGTAGGGAGCTCAGAAATCTGCCACAAGTTCAAAGAAGTCCATCCCAACAGAGTATTATGTGTTTAAAGGGTGAACTTTAACCAATTCAATTTTTCACAGCAACCCTGAAAAGTAGTATTTTCCTCAATTCATAGGTAAGGAATTACATTTCAAAGATGTTTTACCACTCAAGTTTGTTACTCTAAGTGGTATATCTAAGATTCTACATCAGAGATGTTTGACTGCGAGGTGATTAAATGCTTGGGAATACCTGATACCAACACTTCTTGTCTCAGGAAAAAAGCCATCTTAGCACCTTCAAGGTTAATACCCATTATCTTGCCCCTTTCCATTTCCTTCAAAACATTATCTTTTCAAAAAAAAAAAGCCTTCCTCTCTCCGTGGCACAGCGGGTTGAGCGTAGTGCTGTGAAGGTGTCCGCAGCTTCTGCAGCGTGGGTTCGATTCCCAGCCAGCCAGGAGAATACCCAGATGGTGCAGCAGACCACTCCTGTCTCTCCTGCTGCAGCTCTCAGCAGTGCTTTTGGTCCATCTGCCTGCTCTGCTCCCCATTGTGTCTCTGGTGAATCCTCTCACCCTCCCAGGCCTCTGGCCTATACCCCAACTCTTGTATAAATAAATAAATCTTTTTAAAAAATTACCTTGTCAGTGTCCTCCTGTCTTTCCTAAAAAAACAAAAACAAAAAAAACAAAAAAACCCCAAAGATTTCCCTTAACTCCACACTTTCTCACTATTATTTTTTTTCCTCCCACTCCTTCACCTCTCAGCCATACTTATTCCTCTGCATCAGGACATCATCACCAAGCTCTATTGATACCATGATGCAAGGAGCAGTAACACCCACTTGTTCATAATCCCAAAGCTCATTCCTCTTTTCTCTTTTCAGTGTCTGTTATTCCAACTATTCTTTTCTTACTGAAACTCTTTCCTCCCTTGTCCTCCTACTCCTATGTATTTCTCTTACACTTCCTTCTTTTTTGCTCAAGTTTTCTTTGCTAATTCTTCTCAGAGAGTTATTTTGCTTGCAGCATTGTATTATCTTTTCTCCCTCACTGCCTAACATATTGGACTTCATTAACTATTAGATCCCTCAACTTTACTTCCATTTACATGCTAATGATTTCTCCTGAGTTGCAGACTTGCATTTCTAAGTGCCTGCATGAATATCTCCCTCTGAACCAGTCCATGATACTCAGAATGCAAAAATGAAACCATTACGTCACATTGTTCTTTTTAATCAAAGTAACATTGGTTGTAATATAGGTTTCAGGCATACAGCCTCATAAATCAACATCTGTGTGTCTTAAATTATGTTCATCACCAGAAGTCTAGTTTCTATCACCATACAACTGACCCCTTTTACCTAATTTACATACTCTCTTTGCCCCTTCCCTTTTGGTAACCACTATTTTGTTCTTACAGTCTAAGAGTTTGTTTTATTTCCTCTTGTTTGTTCATTTGTTTTTTTCTTTTTCTACCATTACCCTCATCTCAAAGATCAGAAACACAGGGAGACACTTCCTTCTCTCTCAACTCACATCCAATTGATTACCAATTCTTTTTGATTTTGTTATGCAATTCTCAACTACTTCCTATTTTGTTAAAAAAAAAATTAACTCCCAAGTATATAGAAAATATAGCAATATATTTGAAAAGAATAAGAAAAAGATAAACAAGGAAAATAGTAAGAAAAGAGGATAAAGGGAGGAGGAAGAAGTAGAAAACAGAAGAGGAGGAGGAGCAGCAGCACCAGCACCACCACCCATTTCTTGGTTTCCATCTCCTTTTGCTTTTCTCTGTTGGCTTCAATCATTAGAAGCATAGATTTTCTCAAGCACATAAGTAGTTTCACACCTCAGAATATTGCTCAGACTCTGACTTTTGTGTGAAATAATCACCTCCCTGATCTAATTCATTGCCTCATTCAACAAATATTTGTTGAGTGTCTACATTTGCCAGATTCTTCTGAAGGAATTAAATATACAGTTACACACAACACAGACATGGTCTTTGATGCTATGGAGTTTATAACCTCAAGTAAAGAAATAATCATAAATAAGCAAATGAGAAAACATAAGAGATAATTGCAGATAGCAATAGGTCAGTCATGAAAGAAACAAACTGTGTTGTTTTAGAGTTTATCAGGAGTTGGTGGTGTGAGAGGAATGCTGCAGATAGGACAATTAAGATAGACCTAAAATTTGAAAAGGGTTTATCTTTGGAGATTTGATGTGGGGATGGGGATGGGTGCATTATAAGCAAAGAGAACAGCAAGTATGGGTAACCTAGGATGGTGTATTCATTATCTGTAGTTACCATTAAAATTACCACAAACTTAGTAACTTAGAACAGTATAAATGCTTTGTCTTGCAGGTTTATATTTCAAAGTCTAGGTTTCATTGAGCTAAAAGCTAAGTATAAACAGGTCCAAGCTCCTTTTCACAGATTCTAGGAAAGAATCCATTCCCTTGCGTTTTTAAACATCTAAAAGCCAACACCTAGAGTTTCATGGCCTCTTCTTCATCTTCAAAGCAAGTAACAAAGCATCACTCGGACACTACTTTGGGGTGGTATCTCATTTTTAGCTACAGCCAGGAAAAGTTTTTTACTTTTAAGAACACATGTAATTGGGCCTCCCCTGGTGGCGCAGCGGTTGAGCGCTGGGCTGCAAAGCTGCCCTCAGCCTCTGCAGCACCAGTTCCATCCCCGGCCATCAGCGAGGGTCCCACATGGCGCTCAGACCTCTCCTGCCGCGCCTGCTGCTCCCCAGAGCAATGTATTTCATCGGTCTGCCTGTTCTGTTCCCCGCTCTGGCTCTGGTGAATTCTCTCACCCTCCCGCGCCTCTGACTGTACCCAGTGCTTGTATAAATAAATAAATAAATCTTTAAAAAAAAAAACAAAACACATGTAATTATACTGGTTCTATCTAGATAGTCCAGGATAATTTCCCCAAACTTAAAATCCATCATAACATCTACAAAGCTCTTCTTTACATGTATGGGTCAAACACCCATAAGCTCTGGAGATTAGGACATGGACAGGGAGGCCATTATTCTTCCTGCCAAATATAAGAATAAGCTTTAAGTATGCAAGATTATAAAGAAAGCCTGATAAAAGTTTGGAGATGATCATTAAAAATTTGCAGGTGATAGAGAAGTTTGGATTATTTCCTAAATGCAATGAGAATGCACTGAAGAGCTTTTAAACAGAAGAATTATGTGCTCTAATATACTGATTTTCAAAAAATCTGATTGGCCTGTGAGAAATATATTATAGTAAGACAAAGAGGGAAAAAAAGATACCAGTTAGGGAGCACAAAAAATATGTACTTTTATTTTAAGTTGGACATGTATATTACAGCATAAGTCATATTTTGAGAAAAGTTTGCAATTTTGTATTATACAATGTTGTCTAAGCTCCTTAAGGCAATAAACAGTCACAGGCTGGAGAGCTAAAGTACACCTTAGCGACTATAGTTAGTATTTTGTTCACTTGAAAATTTCTGAGAGTGGGTCTCACCACATATTTAAAAAAAGTATGTGAGGTGATAGATGTGTTAATTTACTTGATTGTAGTATCATTTCACAGTGTATATGTATATCAAGTCATCACATTGTATACCCTAAATATATATAATTTTGTCAATTATTCCTCAATAAAGCTGGGGAAAGCTATAATAATAAGAAGAATTGTATCTTCATAACTGTAGTGATTATGAGCACAGACTGGAACCAGACTGAGAGAGTGCATATCGTTTTCCCTACCACTTACCAGCTGGGTGACCATGGAAAGTTGGATGTTTTCTCTGCAGCTCGGTTCCCTTATCTGCAAAACTAGACTAATAATACTGTGTAACTCACAGTTGTTATAAGGATTAAATGAGTTGATATTTATAAAAGCTTTTAGATAATGTCTGGCATAAAAGTAATATGTATGCTGATTAAATAAATAAAAGTAACTGTTAGTGCTCCTTTAAAAAATATGGACTTTGTCATCAGTTTAAAATTTAACTATCAAAATTTACTTAAAGATCAAAATCCAAGCTAACTAGAATGAAATTCAGTTACCCACTGCAGTATGTTCCACCCATCCCTTCATTCTGTTTCTTTTCTTTCATATTATTTTTATTAAGGCATAGTATCAATAGAGCAAAATTCACCTTTTTTGTGTTTCTTAAGCTTTGACTAATGCAACCACCATCAGAAACCAGGAAATAATCTTCTTCATCACCCCCCCCACCCCGCCCAATATTGTCCATTTGAAGTTCATCTCCTCCTCCCATCACCACTCCTGGTACCACTGATCAATTTTTGTTCCTATAGCTTTGCCTTCAGAATATTATATAACTAGGATCACACAGTATGTAGCCTCTTGTGTTTGCTTCTCATATTCATCCACACTATTGCAAATGTCAACAGTTCATTCCTTTTTATAAACTTTCACATTTACACTTTTAAAATTTTATACTCTCATTTTTAACCTTTAATCCATTATTTATGTATTAAGCCTAACTGTACCAAAACATGGATGATTGTTTGTATTGGAATAGACAATTCTCTGTTGCTAAAAATGAGTATTCATGAGTCAGGGCTTCCCCTGAGGGAAACATTTTAGATGGCAGGACTAGGTACAGGCTACAAAGGGGAAATTGTCCAGAAACTCAATGACACCAAAGGCCATTTAGACCAAATGAGTTTGCTATGCCCCATATACTGCTTTAAAAAAATTAAAGGCCAAAGAGTCTCAAGTTGTTACTCAACAATATAAAGAGTCATTCAGTCCATCAGACTCTAAAGTTCCTACATTGTTAAATTGACAATTATGTGGCAGCCAGAGGTCTGGGAAATGTGCCTTTGGTATGTAAAGGGTAGCAGAGGGCAGGGAAATCAAAGTGATACATTTTATCATATTTTACAAAGTTCATCTGTATATTCCTTAAAATTATTATCTGTTTTATTATTGATGCAACATTGATTTAAAACACTATGTATGATTCAGGGGCATAGGTTCCACCTCTTCAGAATTATGTAGCACATGACACACAGAAGGGCATACTCTTCAGACCTTTGGTACTGTTCAGTTTTGTTTCACAGATATATGGGTTTTCTACTTTTGAGAAGAAATGTAAGTAGTTTTTGTAAACTGGCTCTTGAGAAGGAATAGCATTTTATGTAAACCTGGGATATATACTTCACTTTTGCTTTACATTTACATTTGTATACAGTGTTCAATAAAAATAATTACACCAACTCTGTCAGAATGTCAGAGTTGTTTAATATCAATGTTTAAAAACATATTTTTAAAATAATCTCTGCTTAATTAACTCTTTTATTCTTATCTCCCTCTCCCAATGTAGTTAGGTCAAATGGGAAGTGGTCAGCAGTGGTCAAGTTTTAGTTAATGCTGAAAAGCAGAAACTTCCCAAACTTCCTACCATGGCTCTTTATGCCACTATTTTAATAATCATTAAGAAGACAGAGGGCCTCCCTGGTGGCGCAAGCGGTTGAGCGCAGCGCTGTGAGGCTGTCTGCAGCCTCTGCAGCACGGGTTCAATCCCAGCTGGCCAGGGAGATACCCACATGGTGCAGCTGACCTCTCCTGTCTCGCCCGCTGCTCCCCTAAGCAGTGTATTTAGGTCAGTCTCCCCGCTCTGTCTCTGGTGGGTCCCCACACCCTCCCACACATCTGGCCTGTACCCTGGTTCTTGTATGCATGAATAAATAAATCTTTTTTAAAAAAGAAGACATATGATGGAAAATATATGATGCGTGTGGATTTTAATTTTTATTTAAATATTGTCAAGTAATTAATGCACTTACTTTGGTATATATAATATGAATTTAGATAAGATCTGAACACAGTGGATTGAATTCTTAAATTAACATTAAACTTAGTTGCCATGTAGCCAAGTTTTCAAACACAACAAAGAACCAGAGGCTCACTGATAATACTGCTTAGAAATCAGGAGTATTCTGCATATTTCGCTCATTTTGTCCTAGTCACTATTTTATTAAATCAAGTAGATATCCATACACAAAAACATACACACATAAAAAGCGTTGGTGAAAGAGCAATTACTTGATTTTGAGTATGTTCTTAAAGTATTGCATCCCCCGAACTCTGAGTCTTTATTGATATCCGAGAGTAGAAAAATCAAAGCTTCCTGTGATCACTTACTACAAAAAAAAAATCATTTTTTATTCTTAATATATAGAAAATACTAACAGGTTTTGCTCACCAGTTACAGAGAATGTATTATTTTAGTGTATTATTTAAGAATGTGAGTGATATCATCTCTAAAGATTTAGAAGAACATATGGATCTCATTTTCTTGTTTCAGAGACTTACTTTTCTTTTCTCTGGAATAACTGTAATCATAAGATATTGTTGGATAAGTGAGATTTTATAAATGTGCATTGTCTTCCCTTTCAGTATCATCTCCATTTCTATGATTTTGAAATGAGTGGAATCTGGAAAATTGTTCCTCACATCTGAAATTTCTTTTTCATAACTATAATACATAGCTAGAACAATCAAGGGAGACTCTCAGAATGCTTGCAATATTGTTCCCTGTTGACCTAACTAAAATTAAATGTATATGCATTATTTATACAAAAGATCCTTTATTAGTTCCCATCTTATAGGCAATCTCTAAGGTCCATCATTGGGCTCCAGAAGCCACAGTGAGGTTTACTATATATCCTGCATTTCTCACAATTTTTATGACATGGCTAAAAATCTCCAATGCAATACTTCAATGATGTGGAACATGGAAATCATCAGTAACAGAAAGAATTAAGAAGTTCCTGTGCTCTGAAGGCATGAACCCTAACCCCAATATCCTTGTTTCAAATATGCCTTGCTCATCCTAATATGTCATCCTAATGTGTCAGCACATCTACTTAAGGAAGAGGGGGTTCTAGTATTACAAGTTATATGCAATTAAAAGTGTTGCACATTTGTTGAGAGATTACTTCAATGATGTAAATATATAGGACATATCCTGGCTCACCATGGTCAACCTGGTTTGGTGGTAATTGACACACATGCTGATATCTGCAATGAACAAAATATTGGAACGGTTCGGTAAAGTAGCAAGATACAAAATCAACACACAAAAAACAGTAGCCTTCCTATATACAAACAATCAATCTGAAGAAGAAGAAATCAAGAAAACCATGCCTTTTATCATTGAAACAAAAAAAAAAAATACTTGGGAATAAACCTAACAAAAGAGGTGAAAGACCTATACAAAGAAAATTATAAAACACTGTTAAAAGAAATAGAAGACACAAAGAAATGGAAAGACATCCCCTGCTCATGGATTGGAAGAATTAACATTATTAGAATGTCCATCCTATCAAAAGCAATATACAGATTCAACATAGTCCAATAAAAATCTCAATGGCATTCTTCAAATAGAACAAATACTGATGTAATTCATATGGAACCACAAAAACACAAATAGCCAAAGCCCTACTGATGAAAACAAAGGAGAAAGGAGGTATCACACTTCCAAACTTCAAGCTATACTACAAATCCATAATAATTAAAACAGTTTGGTATTGGAACAAAAACAGACACACAGACCAATAGAACTGAACAGAGAGCCCAGAAATAAAACCACACTTATATGGACAACTGATCTTTGACAAATGAGCAAAGAAAACGCAATGGAACATGGACAGTTTGTTCAATAAATGGCAAAACTGGACCACCACATGCAAAAAAAAAAATGTAACTAGGCCACTACCTTCCACTGTGCACAAAAATCAACTCAAAATGGATAAAAGAACCTGACATAAGACCTAAAGTCATAAAATATATAGACGAAAATATAGGTAAAACACTACAAGACATACATCGCAATAACATCTAAAGCAAAGAAAGTCAAGGAAAAGATAAACACCTGGGATTATATCAAACTGAAAAGCTTCTGTACAGGAAAAGAGACATTAACCAAAACAAAGAGACACCCCACTGATTGGGAAAAAATCTTTGCACTCCAGTCAACTGATAAGGGACAGATCACAAAGATATACAAAGAACTCAACAAAAACAAATTAAAAAATCCAGTCAAGAAATGGGCAGAAGAACTTAAAAGACATTTCTCCAAAGAGGAAATGCAAATGGCCAACAGGCATATGAAAAAATGTTCAACATCCCTTAAATCAGGGAAATGCAAATTAAAAATACATTGAGATACCACCTTACACCAGTAAGAATGGCACATACCAAAAAAACAAGCAACAACAAATGTTGGCGAGGATATGGTGAAAAAGGAACTCTTCTACATTGCTGGTGGGAGTGCAAACTGGCCCAACCACTATGGAAAGCTGTCTGGAGGTTCCTCGGTCTACTAAAAATAGAGCTACCACACAACCCACCAGTTCCACTACTAGGGATCTACCCAAAGGACACAAAAACAGTGATTCAAAAGAACACCTGTACACCCATGTTCATTGCAGCACTATTTACAATAGGTAAAATCTGGAAACAACCCAAATGCCCAAAAATAGATGACTGGATCAGGAACATGTGGTATATATACACAATGGAATATTATTCAGCAATCAAGAAAGATAAACTCATGCCATTCACAGCAATGTGGATGGAACTGGAAGGAATTACGCTCAGTGAAATCAGCCAGAAGAAAAAAGAAAAATATTGGATGGTGTCACTTATATCAAGAATATAGGGGGAACCAAATAAGACATAAATGTAAAAAAATAATAACAGTACAAAACACAACAAAGCAAAAACAGACAACTATAAATCAGAGACATCCTGCAGGGGAGGAGGTGGAAGAGGGATCAGAAAGGAGCACGGGAGGGAGGAGCACAGGAGACTGAGGTGATGGTGCACGGGTGCATTGGTGAAGGAAATTCTATGGGGACTACACCTGAGAGGCTGGGGGGAAGCAAATATTGTTTAAAAGTGAATAATGATGCAAAAAATTAAAAAAAAAATAAAAGGAAAGTCCTGCTATATAAGTTCAGAGACCAAAAGAAGAACAGGGTTATATTAAAAGACTTGGAGTCACAATCTGGAAAGAACTTATAGATGTGCTACAATTTAGACACAGCTTCAAAGAATCAATAACATTTCAACAAAGATTGGCTGAACAGAGTTTAGGGAAGATACAGGAAAACATTTCAAGTCCGTTAAAGAAATTGGTGATCTAGAAAAATTAAATCATAGATCACGCACCACAAAGTTTAAAAGCATGGAGTATGTAAGTAAAACATATTTATTAATATTTAAATAAATAAAACTTTTAAAAGTCTAAAGCATTTACAACAATGGAGTTGGAAAAGGGGGCCAGAAAATATTTTAAAGCCCACTGTTATTACAATTCCCAACTTTAACAATATCTTCATATTTTAATGGTCTTGTCAATGTTTCAAAACAGTATCTCAGCTAATTATTATATTTCAGGGTACTATGACATTTTTATGATTCCACTAAACTACTGAATTGAAGTCTCCAGAATCATATTTCCATAAAGAGGCAGAGAACAGCATCAATAATATTCCCACATCTTCATTCATATAGCAAAACAACATTGCATTTCTAGTATTTTGCATGGTTTTGTTTCTTGTAGAACCATACCTATTTATTTGCTTCCAAAAGAAGACATAGTTAAAGAAAAAAATGTCATGAATCAGTAAGCATACATAGATTTGAATTGTTTTTCACAGAGTAACCTCACCCCATCTTCTAAGCTTACCCCATAGTGGTTTTTCAATAGCTTGAGTCAACACACCAAAGGGAAGTGGAAAACACATTATCTCTACATCCCTCTTAAAGACTGTGTCACTAACCCTGTAAATTATTTGGAAATAAAAATACAGTTCCAAATTTCAAATCCTGAAGAAAGGAAATGAATAACTTTTACAATGAAAGTAATTTTAAGTTAAAGAAGAAAAAAATACTTGAAGTATGATATATTTGAAACAATTCTTCTACATAATATCTCTGACAAGAGCCTTGGAAAACATGAGCTCTGATCCTCACACAATCTCTGACTAGTAACTTAACCTGAATTGAGCTCCTTACATCACCCCCCAAAAATGGGATAGTTACAGGAACTCTTCATAAATGTGTTTTTTCGGTTCTAAAAATTAACAAAACATAAGTGATTGTGCTGTTATTATTACTACTATTGCTGCTGCATCTAAGGAATGATTAAATACAAATAGACTAAGGAAAACTCTATTCAATTCTCTAAGAATGAATCCTATTCAGTTCTTTAATGGACAGTAGAGTGTGATATAATTTTTAACCATTAAAAGCACACTTTCAGTTGGTGAAAGGACAAGAGAAGTGCTCAAAGCCTTGTTCCCTGGTTTGGCAGGGCTCCATTCAGACTGCCTAAGCTTAGAAAGAACTTCAACCTGAGCATGGCTCTAACAGGATGAGTTGTCTTAAGGAGAATAGGAAAGCATAATAAGGAAAACAGCTAATATTTTCTTGGGGGAAAAAAAGACTTTTCATTTGCTAAAAAGCAATGGACAGAGCTGGAATAATATCCCTCTACCATTTATAAGAACTTCACAATGACTCCTATATAAATATCTTATAGAGAAAATCCAAAAATGATATGTTGTATCACAAGTCTCTGTTTTGATACCACAAAGGTCTTTCGCAACACATGACAATAACATTGATTTTTTTTCTACTATACAGTGGGATAAAATCTACTTTATAGACAATTAATATTTAATTTCTGGGATTGAATAATGTGCAAAAATTATGTAATTAATAAGTAACTCACTCAGAACTCAAACCCAGAGTTGCCTTCCAGTTCTTCCTTTACTTCAGAGGAAGTTCTAAGCAATTCCTGGTACTTCCAAGCTTCCTTTTTAAGAGGATGATGGTGAATCTGCGAGGTTTTCCTTTCTCTAATTGTCTATCTTTATGAGGTCAGATTTTTTTCACATACTTTACAATAAACAGTATATGGTAACAAATTGAAATCAGATGAAAATATAAGAACCTGTGTTCTATTAAACCTGACATTAAAAAGATTTACAAAAAAAGCCACTTTTCTCATTAATTTTTTTGTTCCAGTAAATGTAGTTATTTTCATGAGTACATTATTTATTTTAATACAAATGGGTATACTACTGTCATCTTAAATGAATTAACTTTTTGAGAAGAAATTATGAGTTTTATTTTCTAAAATTGTAAACATAAATGATTAATACAATGAATGTTATTTGAGGTCCTCAATAATTATAGAAGTGCAAAGGACTCCTGAAAACAAACAAAAAGTTTGAGAAACATTGCTCTACACTGTGGTCTAAGCATGTCCAATTTCTCATCTACATTTTTTTAAAGATTTATTTATTTATGCATACAAGAGCTGGGGTACAGGCTAGAGATGCAGGGGGTGAGAGGATTCACCAGAGACAGAGTGGGGAACAGAACAGGCAGACTGACCGAAGTACACTGCTGAGGAGAGCATTGGGCACAACAGGAGAGGTCTGCTGCGCCATGTGGGTTGCTCCCTGGTCAGCCAGGGATCGAACTCGTGCTGCAGAGGTTGCAGATTGCTTCATAGTGTGGTGCTTAACCCCTTGAGCCACCAGGGAGGCCCCTCTCATCTACATTTTTAATACAGTATTTAATTTTCAATCCTACAGAAGTATCAGATACTTCCTACCCTTACCCCTAGAAAAGAGACAGTTCAAAAAATCAATTCACTAATAAGTCCTTATGTAATCATTGTTATCATTTATAATATTTGTCTCTCCAAATTTTTTCCATCTGAGATATGTTTTACATTCAAACTCTTGCTTGATGCACTGTTTTTTTTTTGTTTTTTTTTTTTTTTGTGGGACCCTCACCAGTGGCTGGGGAATGAACCGGCGCTGCAGAGGCTGCGGGCAGCCCCGCAGCCCAGCGCTCAACCACTGCGCCAACAGGGGAGGCCCGATGCACTGCTTTTTTTTTTCTTTGCAATTAACACCATGAGATAAGGATATAATGCATGTTACAAAAATTCTATTAACAGCTCTTTTAACCACTGCTTGTATGTGCAATCTATAACTTATTTAACAACTTCCCTATGGCTAGATACTTAAGCTATTCTTGATTTACAACATTGTAAGTAAAGGAAGCTGCAGAGTTCAGGGAAAGATGTTCTAGTTTCTGGTGTTTGATAAAGGACATGGGGGGTATGCATGTGCTTTCTTGTGATTATGAAAGGATATGTTGAAGCTGTTGAACTGACTTTAAAAGAATGTTAATTTAGGTCTATTAATTTTATTTTATTCATTATTTACAATTAATGTTTAAGCTGAGATCCAAATGACAAAAATAGCTAGCTAAGAGAATTTTTAAAGTAAAACTACGGCAAAAGTTCATACAAATACATTAAGGCAGAATATGTTTAGTATATTTAAGAAGAAATTAACTGTAAACATCACTGTCAGCCTTGTCAATCAGCCATGGATGCTGAAAATGAGTGAAAATGGAGCTTGGAGGAGTGCTCAGGAAAATAAACCCAAATCAAGGCCTTAGACCCTTTCAGCTTGTTTCTTTGCTAGTTTTCTTCTCCATTTTATTTTTCAGAAAATTTCCAGCTTTGTTGAGTGCCAGCATGGAAACCAACAGAGAAATTGAAAAATGACCGGTATGGCTAGATGCTTCCGATTACTATTTTTCTCTTACATGGCAAAAATTTCTCATAGGTGCTTGTATTTTTTATTCTGTTACCTTAAACTTTAATAAGCTATATATTTAGATCTAGGAATATACCACTCCTAAAGGGGAATTCATCACATCACAAAAGTGTAGAATGACTAATAAAAAAACAGAATTCTAAAAAAATTCAGTTGATAAAGGCTCTTCAATTAGAAGTCCAACTTTTGTACAGACATGGCTACACATAATAGTCTGCAGTTAGAATAATTTTCCTGCTATAATAAATTCCCAAAGAAAGCAACAAATATATTTGGTTTTTCCCTTTTGCCCCCATCAGATTTGGTCACCATTCTTTGCAAATCTCTGAGCCCTAGGAGTCTAATATTTATGGTTGCATCAATAGACATTCTTGTTCTTAGGCTATTTGTTATGATTTGACCATTGGGAAGCACATTAGAGGATTGGAAAGTAGGAAGAGAATGAGGTCAGAGTATTTATTCCCCTGGCTCCCTTCTGCCAGGCTGTGGTTAGAGAATGGCTGCATTCCTGTGGAGTAGCTTTTTCCTACAGCAACATGCTCTCTTTTTCTTCTTCAGGCCTAAGTATGATAAACACAAGTACTGAGTGTTTCACCATTTGTTGTTGGGCTTACTTTCCTTCCCATACATTTGTAAGGAATGCTTTTGTTATCTACCATTATCCCTTTTGTGGATCTCATTTATTTCTTGCCAGAACCTTGTTAGATATAATCTATGAAAAATAGCACGTTGCCATGCATTAGATACAGAAGAGAATTGGCAAGAGACACAGAAAAATAAATGACTAAGAAAAGATAATCCTGCTGACATCAAGGCAGTGATTTGCTTAAGCAACCTCTTGGTAAGTATTTTACTAATATATAAGTAAACTATAATTAGTTACTAAAAGTAAAACCATATTAAAAAATAAGAACACTTACTGAATACCTTGTGTCATGCATTCCATTAAGTGCTATCTGGGCATTATATCATTTAATAAAAACACCATCTATGAGAGATAGGTTCAAAGCTTAGAAAATCAAAACTTTGAATAGTTAAGTATGAGTCAAAGGCAGTATTTGGAATTGGGTTTCAAACTCAGCTATCTTTGACTCCAGAGGCCATACCCTCAATTAAAACACAATATTACCAAATGGTAATTATGCAGTCATATAACTCCTAATTTTTTCAATTTTTACATTTACATATACATATAATAATTTACATAAGGAGGAGGGACAGAACTTAAACAATCTATAATTTTTACCAGATTAAACCTCTGAAAGCCTACAGGGAAAGGACCCACAAACAGGAAGGAGAGCTTCACTGTAAACTTCAGCCACTCCAATTGACCATACATGCTAAAAACCAAATAAAGTTGGACCTTGAAAATAAATGTAAATCAAGAAAATAAATGTAAATCAAGGCCATATACCCTTCCAGCTTGTTTCTTTGCTACTTTTTGTAAACCAAACTTCCTAGAGATACTTCCCAAATAAATTCTTTGCACCCAATCCTAAAAAACTAATTTTAGGTTTTTTTAATTAATCATTTCCTTTATTGTTGTACTAAATGGGCTTATAATATTGTGAAAAATTTGGTGTATAGGGTCACTCCTCTGAAGATGTTCATTATCACACCACACCTATTGCCAAAGTACACATAGATATCTTTTCATAGTTCAATGGTCCCCCCCTCCATATTTTGTTCCTGATTCTCTACCTTCCCCTTTTGGTAGCCTCAATTCTGCAGTCTTATTCTAAGTATTCATTTTGGCTTAGTTTTGCTATTCTTTTATTATGTTTAGTTTGTTTTATCTCTATATTCCACATATGAGTAAAATCATCTGGTATTTATCTCTCTTCTTATGTTCTCCGTTTTATTTTTCAGCAAATTTCTAGTTTCATTAAGTGCCAGCATGGAAACCAAAAGAAAATTAAAAAACAAAAGGAGAAAAGTAGTGGAAGTAGAAGGCAGAAGAAGAATAAAATATCACATGAGAAAGCAAAAGCATAATTTAAACAAAGAGTTGTCCAGATCTAAATAAATTTCTATTAACAACTATGCAAATAACAAATTTTAAGAGTCAAATGTTAATATATTAATAAACAGAGATAGAAAATGAGTTTATCATGCTCAAAACATAAATGGAAGATAAATATGAAAATATTAAGATATGAATTATATTTTATTATGAAATATTAATAAAATATCTTAAATATACACACAAAGGAGCAAACATACCATAACAAAAATTATCATTGGGCAATCACACCAGGTGAACCTACTGAATTTCCATGATAAATAAAGATGTGACTATTGAGGTAACTGAAATTTATAAATTCACTACAAAGGAGAAAATTCAAATTGACATGGATATTTTACACAATAATATTCAACATCAGAACATAATGGACTGGTATCTACAAAGTACTAAGAGAAAGTAAAAATGCTGAAATAATACATACTTTTCAAAAACAAATTTGCAATGATGAAATCAACCAATCAAGAGATGGCTTTAAGTACAGTGAAATGGAAAGAAATTCTGAAAAGATCATGCTAAAAACAAATATACATGTGGATGATGGGGAACAGTTAGTGGAATAACAAACAAAACAGTCATTCAGATTGAGGAGTTAAAGAAGAGGGAAGGTAAAAAGAAGATGACATGTATAAATTTTCACATTTTTTATTGATCAAAGTCATTAGATACTATTTCAAAATAAAATATAGAAGCAGGACACATAATTTATACAGAACCATTGCAAGAAGGAGACAAAAGAATAACTCTTTTAAAGTGCAAAAAGAAAAAAATAATTACAACCAAAAAGTTTACCTAGCAAAAATATCTTTCAAAATGAAAAAGAAATAAAGACTATTTTAGACAAACATTAACAGATAATTAAATACTAGAAACTTTGCATTACAAGAATGTTAAAGCAACTTCTTTAGGAAAAATGAATAGGAGAAAAACTGGAGTAACACAAAAAAATAAATATCAGTGTAAAAGGTTAAAGTGTAGGCAAATGTAAGGGTTTTAAAATTATTTTTATTCCAAAGTATAACCAAATGTCTAAATCTTTAATAATAGCAATTACAGCACATGAAAAAGCAAACCATATGATAACAGTAGCATAAAAGCATAAAAGAGGAAATGGAATTACAGTGTTGGAAAATTTAACACTGCATATGAAAGTTGACCTTGATACTATGATGTATATATATTTAAATATACTACAGAAACTACCAAAAAATATTAAAGAGGTATTAATAAGTCCAGAATAGAGATAAAACGGTATCTCTATGGAATCACACAAAATACTCAGATAATGCAATAGCAGACTAAACATAGCTGAAAAGAGAATTAATGAATCAGAAAATGAAACTTAAGAAAATAGACGTCCCATGACATAGAAAAACAACACAATAAGAAATATGAAATATACATTAAGAACTTTAAAGGCTAATGTGTGAAACTACAGTGTCTCAACAGAATTCCAGAAACAGAAAGTCAAAGTAGGAAAGAGAAAATATTTAAAAAGAAAACAGTTAATAATTTTTCAAAATTGAAAATTACCTTGAGGCTCAAACTTAGAAAATATTAAAAAATAGGATAAATAAAAAGAAAAATTCACAAGTAAACATACTAAAACAAAATCATACCAAAGACAAAATATTATAAAAACAGCATGAGAAAAAGAGAGAGAAATTACTCATAAGGGAACAATAAGCTAACAGCTGACTTTTCAACAATACCAATAGAAGTCAGAAGACATTGTAAGTCACTTTAAGGAAGTGTCTCTTTAGGAAAAATCAGAGATTCCTGCAAAGGAAAATGGTATACATATGCGTAAATCTAAATAATCATTGACACTATGGTAACAATATCTAAAAGTTCCAGTGTTAATAAAAATGGTATAAAACTAAAAATACATGTAAATAATTATATGTATAATTATGTATATAATTATATATTATATATATATGCATACATACACACACAGACACAGTTTGGAGAGTAAAGCATTTTAAGTTCGTATTTTAATTGGTAAGAAATGAAGAAAACATGCACTAACCCTCTCCTAAAAATAAAGAAAAAAGAAAAAGCAGGATAAATCAAAAGAGTAAAATGAAATGCTAAAAATTAAGCTGTAGTAAATGTAAATAAATTGAATTATGCAGTCAAAGTGATATATTGTCACACCAGATAGAATTTGGAATGAATGGAAAAGAAAGGTGAGAATAGGTAGAGGGGAAGTTTGGAGAACAGAGTAATTGATTTGCTTAAAAAGTAATAAGTGAACTGGTCAGACTATAAAGAGGTTTGCTATTCAAAGGCAATAAAAATTTGTTTATTCAGGTTTGAAAGTTATATGGTTAAAAAAATTAAGGGCCTTCCTGGTGGTGCAAGGAGTTAAGACAGCACTATGAAGCTTTCCGCAGCCACTGCAACATGAGTTCGATACCCAGCCAGGGAGGTGACTGAGATGGTGCAGCAGACCTCTCCTGACTTGCCCGCTGCTCCTCGCAGCGGTGTATTTCAGTCAATCCACCTGTTCTGTTCCCCCTTCTGTCTTGACTCCTCTCACCACCCACACCTCTGGCCTGTACCCCAGTTCTTGTATGCATAAATAAATCTTAAAAAAAATTAAGGTAGCTTCTGAGCAAATAAAAGAAATGCTAAGCGTAATATATAAGCATGAAGGATATATTGAAGGAGATAATTTAGAACATGAGATTTCATAATTCATTCTAAGAAAAAGGATACACTCATAGTTAGTTGGCATGATGAATTTGAGAATCATTAAAATCATTATCTTTGTTGGGAGATTCAGCCAGAAAGCAGGGATGAGGATGAGGGGAAAGGTAAGTGAGATCAGAGATATAAATATAATGTATTTCATTTTGTAGAGAATAATTCCAATCATTCATATATTACCATTTGTTATTCTTAAACTGGCCAATGCTGAAATGGAATTATTTACTTTTTAAATTTTTTTTTCTGTAACAACTCAATTTATACCAGAAAAATATTATTACTGATATGTAACAAGTTTATTCTCTACTAAATACTTTTTCTATAGTAACATGGAAATACATTAAAATGTTAAGGAAGAAATTTAGGTGCAGTAAATCTGAAATGGGGACCTTTAAAGTATATGTTGGAAACAAGAGAAAGCATGAGTCCTTCAAACACATGTACAAGTCAAGGAAATATAATGATGATATATCATGACCATAATATAATAGTCTGGCCTTATTTCTTGCACCCTCCCAAATCTAAAAGTGGCATTTCTTTCAAGTTATAACCAAAAAAAAAAAGAAAAAAAAAACATAGAATGACTTAAGTACAATGTAGTCAAGAACCAAACATCAGAACTCTAACTTACAATCAACACACCCATCCCATAAATACAGGAGAAAATGTGATGGCATGGTAGAATTACAGGGAGCAGACCAGTATTTGCTTTGGCAGATGTGGAGTCTGTGCAAATAGGAGCACAGCTGTATGCTGAGTATTTTAATGTTTCTACAACTGCTGAATCAGACATAACAGAATATCCAAAATTATAATGTATCAGCAAGTTTAGAAAACAGAGTATCATTTTGAGTATTTTTAAATATTTTATGGAATAAATGACCTGTATTAAGCGTTTTTGTCGCTATGTGAATTATAACACAATACTTCCAGCTTCAATATCAAGGGCAACATTTTACATGACTATTGTTCTTGTCCCAATTTAGATATTTTGTTATTTTCTACAAATGTAGCACAGACAAACCCCAGAGGACTTTTTTTCTGATGCTTTAGCCTAACAGAAACTTAATTGAATATGTAACTAGTTACATATATGTGGGAATTTCAACAAAAGTGAAATATCTCATACTGAAATTCTGAAAAACAATGCTGGAAAATTTTAAATTAAGGATAAAATTACAGTACTTGGGCCTCCCTGGTGGTGTAAGACGCAGCACTATGAAGCTATCCGCAGCCAATGCAGCTATAGTGCAATGCCCAACCAGGGAGCTGACCCACATGGCACAGCAGACCTCTCCTGTCTTGCCCTTTGCTCCCCTCAGCAGTGTATTTCAGTCAGTCTTCCTGTTCTGTTCCCCACTCTGTCTCTGGTGAATCCTCTCATCCACCATACCTCTGGCCTGTACCCCAGTTCTTGTATGCATAAATAAATAAATCTTTTTAAAAAAATAAAATAAAATTACAGTACTTTGTCATTGACCATTTCTATTTTAAAAATGAGGCATTTTCATATAAAATTCTTTAATTTTCCAATTTAATAAATTGTGCTATTTTATGGAGATGTTTAAGTCACTTTAACATTTCAAAAACAAACATGAAAAAGCAGCAGCCTTACATTTACTGATTGGGTTTTTGCTTAAAGATGTTTGCTGGATAAATAATGACTGAGTACCTTACTAGTGCCTTACTTATCCCACTCTTGAAAATTTTTAGGACTTCCTTCTGGAGTAATTAATAAAAACCTAATACAGCCTAATTTGTTTCTAATATGTGTTCATGTGTATCTAACTTCCCTATTGATTTAGAGTTTTAGACCAATTTGTGTTTCAATGTTTATTGCTGAGTTGACTTAGACTTACTTTCATGTTATCAGTTTTATCTCAGGTCACTATTTCCCTACTATTTACTCACTTTCCCTTTAAATTTCTTGTTTTAATACTTTCAAAAAATGTATATTCCCAACTACCTAAGCTGACTCCTGATTGATTCCTAGTGACTGCCTTGGCCATTTTATTAAGTTTTGGGGAAAATTCTCTGCATTGAACAGGAACAATGTAACATTGAATTATGTCTGCTATGTATACAGAACAGCAGGTTGGAAAGTGGTAGAATATTTGTTATTTATTCTCCACCTCAGATTTCAGGATCTACTGATAAATCTTAAGATCTCATGGAACTCTAAATTACCAAACAACATTCACAGAATTCTCCATTCTTGGTAATGTTTCCTACTTTGCAAAGGGGGAAAAGATTCCTAATGGACAACAGTAATACCTCCCTCTTGCTCCAACTAAGGATTTTACTAATAGTCACCTCTACCTCCCACCTTCATGCTGAGACACCTATTAAAGAAAAAATAAAACAGAGAAATATAATTCCTTCCTTACACAGAATTTTTGCTTGTTTTCTGTTCTGTTAGTAAAAAGAAGCAAGTAATCCCCCCCAAAAGGTCAGAATATCTGAATGAACTATTATTTTAGTGTCTACTATACAGAGAATAAACTTAATTAGCATAACTTAAAATATGATCTTTTATTTATTTTTATTTTTTTTAATAGAGGCATGTTTTATTTATTTATTTATTTGTTTGTTTGTTTGTTTATACAAGCACTGGGTACAGTCAGAAGCGCGGGAGGGTGAGAGAATTCACCAGAGCCAGAGAGGGGAGCAGAGCAGGCAGAAGGACCGAAGTACACTGCTAAGGGGAGCAGTGGGCGGCAGGAGAGGTCTGCGCGCCACGTGGGACCCTCCTCCGGTGGCTGGGGAGCAGCCAGGAATCGAACCGGCGCCACATAGGCTACGGGCAGCTTCGCAACCCAGCGCTCAACTGCTGCGCCACCGGGGAGGCCCAAAGTATGATCTTTTAATTAATAATCCATACCAACAGCTTTGCATGAACTATCTCATGTAATACAAACAAGAGTGGAAGAGGATGATTGAAATCAAGTCTGGCAGATAAGAAGCATTTGCTCAGCACCTCAGTGCTGGTGAGTAGTCTAAAATGGATATGAATTCAGAAAATCTAATTCTGAATACATTGTTCTCAATAACAAAGGGAAAATACTAATCTAAGTGATAAAATGGACCACCTCCAGTTCCAAGTAAAATAATTGAGCTCATTTTTAATATTCAGCAACAGCATACTTTGCATTTGACACTGGGTTATATTCCTCTCCCCATGCACCCTCTGACGACCAGTATCTTGCAAGACTGCAGATAATTTTTACACAAATTCAAATTTATACTTTTAGAAGTAGCAAAAGTGATTTTTAAACATAACCTGGGTGTTTATGCAAAATAAAGACTGAAAAATTGCGCCAACTGCTCCTGCAAGATTAGAGAATATATGTTAAAAGAAATATATGTTGCAGATCAAACTACATGTTAGATTGGAATTAAACTAGGATACACATATGACTTTTCAAATTTAAATAAGAGGAACGTAGATTAGAGCTATGAAGGTTATTAGATTATATTAAAAAATCAACTGTATTTTCTAACTGGTTCCTCTCACAGCTATTTTTAACTTTCAATATGCAAACTATTGTTGTATCACTGAAACATATCTTCAAATTTAATGCAAAAAAACTCAGAAGAAAAAATTAACAAAAAAAAATTAACAAATATTTCAGTTTCCATTCTAAGGCACAGAGAGCATATTCTGTGTTTGCATCTATCCCAAAATTCATGTGTTGAAATCCTAAAGCCCAATGATGACAGTATTTATTGGTGGGGCCTTGGCAGGAACTTAAGTCATGAAGGTGAACTCTTAGGAATGGAATTAATGCCCTTATAAAAGAGTCTCCAGTGAGATCTTTGGCCCTTTCTACTATGTGCGGATACTAGAAGTCTGTAATCCAGAAGAAAGCCTTCACCAGAATACCACTATGTTGGCATCCTGATCCCTGACTTCCAGCCTCCAAAACCGTGAGAAATACAAATCATTCATTATAAGCTACCGAGTCTGTAGTATTTTGATATGGCAGCTCAAATGGACAAGACACTGTTGTTTGTTTCCATTCATCCCCTTTAATAGCATTCCTCAGTCATACTTTATCAAACATTCAGTGGGTGTCAATTTCTGATTAAGCGCTAAGGCTACACAGATCAGTAAGTTCTGTAGGAAGTACCCACTCCAGTTGGCTAGAAAAACTGGTAAGTAACTACAATACAAGGAAATAAGTGCCTTGGACAAACAAGTTCTCTATATTATCTGTAGAGAATCTTTATTTTAGCTCTCTTCCAATTCATCCTCCTTTGTATAGTTACTTCCAATCCCACTTTAAAAGTCACTTCCCTAAGAAACTCCATGTTGTAGAGACAGAGGCCATTTGATTTATCATTGTATGTATGATGCTTTGTATAATGTCTGTAACATAAAAGCGATCAGTACACACTTGATTTGAACGCAAAGACAATCCATGCAAGTGCAGAGGAACAGGTCATTCGTTTTGTTTGGAACTCAGTTTAATGAAAGAACTGACTCTTAAAGAATGAATGAGATTTTGTTAAAATATAGAGGGGGGCAGAAGAGGCAATAAAAGCACACAACCAGAAATATTAAATGTTTCAGGAGAATAAATCAAGTACTGCAGAGCAAAGGACCTGGTTGAAGCAGGGACCAGAAGTTAGGAGGTGGGGTAAGGAAAATAAGAGGGTAGGAAAAGGAGGATTGGGAAAAGATTTTTAAAAGTAGATTTTGACCAAATTTGAGTATTTTAAACTTTACCCTATAAGAAATGAAAACTCACTGAATGTTTCTTAGTTGAAAAGGAAAGATGATCTGTGTTTTTAAAAAGCATACTATATTGGTTATTAAGCTACTGACTTTCAGCTCTAACCCACCCTTCTACACCCTTTTCTGGGCTACTAGTTAGTACTGCAACTCTGCAAATGACTCTTTCTTGCCAACTTGTTCTACCAACAGTGGACTGTAAAAGGAAATTTGAATGACTGGTAAAAGGGGAACGGCACCATCTTCTTTCTATATGTTTTGTATTTTTGTCAATCACCCTGCCATAGTATTGAGACTGTTTTTGGCCTCCACAAGAAGCCTCATCTGGCTGGAAGCACCAGTGCCTTCCTACAGTGCCCCTTTCTCCAAGTCACTCCCCTTCACAGGACCTTTCCTTTAACTTTCCAGTTTCTGAAAACCCCAGCCTCATGCCTCTCTTTCCTCAGTCAGTGGCAACAAGTTCTGCAGTTATCCCTCTGTTTAATCTTTTTGTTTCTTCAGTCTGCTAAAATTGACGATATAGTAGCTCTTTATAGGTATCTCTATACCAATAGATCTAGTGTGGGTTGGAATATGGAGTGCTAAAAACCTGGAGTTAAAAAAACAGTTAAGCTCATTTCAATATTTTTGATGAAAGATAAAGTTAATGCAGCTGTGAAGATGATAATGACAAAATAAAATAGCTAACATTTATGGAGCACTTATGTCAAGTGCTGTACTAGGTTCATAATCCCTATAATACAGGTATTGTAGTTATTTCCATTTTACAGATAAGAAAACTAAGATCAAGAGAAGTTTCATGTAACGGCTTCCAATTACACAAGAAAATGGTGGTGAAAACAGGATTTAGAGCAATCTTCTGGTTCCAAAGTTTTTCTGTATAACAACTAAAAAGGGATTGAATTCTTAAACTATTTCTAAGAAAGAAGAAATAGTATTTGGACACTCATTCAACAGAAAATACCATGGTGAGGGAGGAGTCAAAATAATAAACTTCAAAGGCATGAGTTTTGGTGACTGGGTAGATAATGAAGCTATTAACTATGATGGAAAAACTTTTTAAAGATTGTGTGCCCAGTAAGAATGATTAATTCAGTTTTAAATATTTTGAATTAAAGTTGCTTGTGGTAAGTGTGAGGAGTGATGTCAGTTGAAGTTGAATGTGAGTTGAGCCCTTTAAAATGGTTGACATAAAGATTTTAGAGCCCTCAAAATAAATATGCTTGATAAAGTTCTGAAAGCAAATGGCAAGGCCTGCCCTGAAAGGGAAGCTATGGAAACAGTAGTCAGGGTTTTCAAACTGTTAAGAATAAATTTTATGGCTCTTTTTTCTCTACATAAAGAATAGCAAACAAGTCTTCAGAAGAAATATATTAAGCAGTGGATGGAGACAATGGGAGCAAAAGGAAATGTATGCTGTATGACACACAAGAAAAGCATGAAACTATTCAAGCATTTTTCCCCCCAGAAGGAAACATAAAGGAGAGGGAAAAGAGAGATAAAGAATGTTTAGAACAAAATACTTTAGTTTCTACAATAAAAAGCAGGATCCCCTAGATTGATTAAATGCCCTAGAATTATTTGGCAGCAGAGACTGGGATGACATCAGCAAACCAATCCCTTGCCGAGCAGAATGAGTCACATTTGGTCTGTTTTCACTTGATTAAAATATTTTACATTTGTTGAGCTTGGGGAAAAAAAAAAGACAGAGGAAGCCATTGAAAGTGGAAAATTGGGAGTCCAAATATGGTTTGTTTCTGACTCACCAGAATTGCAGCATCGTAGGACTAGTAACTTTGATTTAAAGAGACATTTTTAAAAATTCAATTTAAGAAATAATTCCCCAAACTGCATACAAGTGCTTTATTGGTTTTTAAACTTTTAAGTTAATACCAAAGAGAGAAAACCCTAAAAAGGGTAGTCACCTATAATATTTTTTAAAATATAAAGATCTTGATGGTTGTAGGAAAAATGGGTACCATTTGCATATCATCTGGTCTTTATAACTTAGTTTGTTCATATTAGTATAAACTACTTATTCTTGATGGTTTAAGTGTACCTAAAACTTTGCTTTTTTTGAACAGAACAGCCAGGAAAAGCAGAATAAAGCAGTGGAGACAGAATTTATGCTTCTTTACAGGGATCTATGCCAAATAATCTGCAAACAATCCATTTCCTGGCAAATGCTTCCTAACTGGTTTGCCCATGACTATTTTTTAACAAAGATTGCTAATACTGACCTTCATTCCTTTACAAAGATGATCTGTAAATGGACAGAATTCACTTGGAAAAGAAATCTATTGCTGTTGACATCAGGTAGCTATTTTTCTAAATGTGTAAATTATTGTGAGATTAAACTATGTAAGTGAAAGAAGTCTTTAAAGTACAGGCATTGCATAAACACTAGCTATTATTTTTTCATAGACTGAAGCATGTAGAGAGCCTATACAAATGGGAAGAACACTATCTGATATTTCAAATTAAAAAAGTCTGCAGCTTTCTAATATTCTGTTGTTCTTTATCTTATAGTGATATTAACTAAATATCATTTATCAGTAAGACACCAAAATCTTCAAAAACCAGGAGTGGGTCTCTCTAAACATAACCAAAAATCCATCTAAGAAAAACAGAAATTGATTCACTGAGAGTTTAAAACTATGTCAAACTGATAAGTGCTGCACTACTAAAAATTATTATTACTATAATTATATCAATTTTGTTATAAATGAGCAAAGAGTTACTAAATACATGATTTTATAATGATAAATTGGTCTTCTTGAAAGCTGGGTAAATAAAATGTTGAGCATATATCTTATCTTTCCTGTAGAAAATGCACCTCTCAATAACTGAAGAGTAGATAAAGGAAAACATTATTTTTAAATTATTCCAGTTAATAAATAAAAACAAAAATAAGTAATTCTGTAAATCGGTAATCCAAAAAAAAAATCAATGATTGAGGCATTGAACACTGATATTTTTTAAATCATGAAAAGAGATACTGAAGGTATTATGCACCTCCTGAAGAGAAACATATCATCTATACTCTGCCAGGAGATTGAATTTAAATTTGACTGAACCTGGAGATCCTACTGTCAATGTGTAGGAAATATAGAGGGAAGAGAAACTGTATCATAACTGTGCAAGTTCAATTCTATATCTTTTAGTTTCTCCCTACTCTAAAGCCAATGAAGAGCTAATAACATACAACTCTGAAAGAATTCTTTACTCTGTTCTCATCAGAAAAGTTCCTATGCCATCTTTTTGTATAAATAAGTATTCCCTACCCAGGAAGTGTTGGAGTGCTTCTTCCATTTGTGTCTCAAGGACTGTCATCCTAAAATACCAAATAAATGTTTTTTTTTTTTTAAATTCCAACTCAATGAGGCTTCTATCTCTTAATTAACAATCACATTGGAAAACAGAAAGTAAAGTTTCAAAAAAAAAAATGAAAACAATGGCTAAGATCACAAACTCTGAAGTAAAGCAACTCAATTCTAATACTGAATTTGAGACTCAGTAGCCATATGAGCTTGGATATATTCACACAGTGAGTCCATTTCTTCAAATGGGTAAGACAGCTCAGAATGTGACTAAGAATTAAATAAACTCCTTAACAGTCCAAGCCCTTCCCATTATCTCTGACACATTGTATATACTTTAAAATCTGTATTTTATTATTACTATTATCAATTAAATGAAATTAGTATTGCTACCATTATTATTATTGAATAAAACTAATACAATTAAATTTGCTGGTAGAAAAGACATTAGAAGATTCATGGATATTTCACTGAGCAGAAGGAGTTGCAAAATTGTAATAGAGCCATACATTCCTTTTGGGCTTTTTAAAAAGAAATTTTATTTTATGTTAGCATAGAAGAACTGTTGTGTAGGCCAGAGGTGCAGGGGGAGTGGGGCAGTGAGAGGATTCACTAGAGACAGTGGAGAGCAGAACAGGGGGATCTACTGAAATACACTGCTAAGGGGAGCAGCAGGTGAGACAAGAGAGGTCTGCTATGCCTTATGTGAGTTAGCTCCCTGGTCAGGGATCAAACTCGGGCCATAGCAGTGATAGCACTGAGACTTAACCCATAGGCCACAAAGGAGGCCCTCTTTTTGGGTTTTGATGAGAAGCATATGAAATAGAAATATGTTACCTCTACATATAGGTCACAAGCCATAGCAGTAGCAAAAACATAATGAACTTCTCTAATACTTCTAGGTGAATGAAAAATATTTTACATCTCCTACCAGTTGTATCCTTCTATCCAAGAAAAGTATCAGTTCAAGTTTGTTTCACAGAATCAAAAGAAACAGCTGAATACTAGCAAATGCCAGGACAAAAATGATTGGGTAATTTCCTCTTTAGGTGACCAAACAGATTGATCCTCAGAGAATCTAGGCTGGGCACTTGAAAAAAGCACTTACAAGCTTGACTCTGGGCCATTGTACTTTAGCCAAGGCAAACCTGTTTGCTTTCCTCCAGAAGGAGCAATTGTGTTCGTAGTTTAGAAAAGGAAGTCACTGATGCCCAGTAATGCCTAGCAGAAAGCCTCCCAAAATTCCAACGATAGAGCTGTATTGCAGCCCGAATGCAGAACATCCCTGAGCATATGAAAAATACATCTCAGGACCAGAGTAAGTCAGCATTGTCCTGTAAGCTACTTCACCAGAGGTTGCTCTAATTTCCTGTGCTTAGAAATTCTTATTCACACAGCACATTTTATTCCCAGGATGTATGCCAGAATAATTCATGGATAACACTCAAAGACCACAAATAAATAAATTCTAGGTTTCAATTATAAAGAACAAATGTATCTGGGCTTTGTCTATATGACCCCAGCCAAAAATATGCCCCTATATAAATTAGCTTTATACTAAAATAGCATACCATCTTGGGCTCATTAGACAATAAATTTCTTCAAATGACTTAGCACACAAGAAATCTTAGCAAAGTAATTACTTATATAATCCACTTTGGAGGATCAGTTTTAGAAGGCTGGATCAGTTTTCATTCCTACAGCGGTGTAAGAGTGTTCCCTTTCTTCCACATTCTCACCTGCATTTATTGTGAAACTCACATTTAAATGGATGTCCTGTATTTTATCTGTCAGTCCTAACAGGTATGCCTGTTGAAATAGTCCTTTAAGACACAGAAGATTGGTTCAAAGATGTAGCTATTGACGGAAGAAATGAGTGATTCTGAGTTATCATGTTATCTGTACAAAAAACTTCTTACAGACCCCAACCTGCATTTTAAAGGGAGTAAGCTGCAATAAAAGATTGAGTAAATACTAGAAAAACCTAAAGAGATGTCAATCATTATAGGACATTGGATATGAAAATCACTGGACACAGTGGTGTCGGCAATTTCAGTTGTGACAGAAGATGTTCCCAATAGTTTTAGTAGCAATGAAAAAAATGGAAATGATTCAGATATCAATGCAATCATCACCAGACATCAGTAGCAGCTCACACGCAGACTGCAAAAAAACCAATAGTGGAGTCCTGAGGTAGCCATCAGCACTCAACTCCAGAGAGTAACTACAACTGCTTCCACATGCATCCACAGCAATGCCTTAAGTGGACATGAATGGCAAATGTCCTTGTTGAGAAGACAGGAAGCATTACCACAATGAAGTAAAGCAGGAGAGAAAACATTGATAGCTTGCAAATGATAGATTTGTGCCTGGTGTAGAAGGGGAAAAACCTGCTAATCAAAGGAGTATATGGTAGAAGAAGTCTGGCATGCCTAGAGTGGAGTCGGCTCACAACTGAGAAAACCGAGAGACAATTAGTAAGACCTAGTTCATGCCTGAAGGTTGTCATGGTGTCTGGGAATACTGATTTATCCATAAAATTTCAGAAAAAAAGCAGCTACATTTCTGGCACACTGAGTTTTCTATTTCAGAGTTTTCTCAAAATAAAGCAAGAAATTTTCAGTCCAATGCAAACATGTAGTAACAATGCTCTTTACACAAGTGTCACATATGGTTATTATACCGAGTATAAAAATTATTGTTTTCCTGTTAGTATTTGTATTTTTATTCTGACTGCCTTCATTTTGTTTCTAGATAATTGGAGCCTGAAATGCAGGGAAGATAAATAGCATTTTAAATGCTCCCATTTAAGAATTAAGTTATTATTGCATTCTAAAGCAAAACTACATGTAGCCGCAAGTTAAAACCCCACAAGGTATAATTAAAAATCGACATTAACATTCCAAATTTATGCTGCCACTTGTCAATGAACATATCATATTAGTCAACATGACCCTAAGAACAAAAGCATATAGAATAAGATCCTTGGGGTCATGAAACGTAGGTGGCCTCTAGAAGCTGCAAAGACTGGATGTCCTCTAAGGGTTGCAGAAAGAATTCAGGCAGACCTGAATTTATTTTAGCCAAATATGATCAATTTCAAACTTCTGACCTCCGGAAATGTAAGATAATGTCACTAAATGTGTGGCATATTGTTATAGCATTACTACAAAATTAATACAGCATATTTAAAAAAAAAAAACTTTAACCAAGTTATTCACATCCATGAGCAAGTGAGGAAGGGAGTGAGGGAGGGAGATATTTATTTTCTGCAATTACCCCTTTGTTCAATCTAACGAAACTCTAATATTGAACTGTAGGATTCATGACAATATTATGTTCAGGATTTACATTCTCAAGAATTTAACTTCTTGAGAGAAATGTCCATGCCCTTTATTTTCTATTCAAATGATTCAACAGATCACCATAGAGCCACAATAGAACATTATTCATAAAGACTGCTACTTTGTATTACCCATTTCAAACACAAAAATTAATTGTTAAAAGTAAAATCTATATATGAAAAAGATACTTTAAATCAAAAATATATGAGTTGTTTAAGATGATGAAACTTAAGTATTCAAACTGCTATGCATACTATATCTGTTTTACTCTAAAGTTAATTTAGGCATATAAATGTGGAGGGAAAAAAAACCTACTATATAGTTGGGAGCCAATATACACTTCTATATTTCTCCTCACAAAACAGGACAGTTTTAAGTCTTAGACAAGGCAGAGTTTTCTCTTAGGATGTCTAAGGAGAATGTCTCTCCAAGGGTTTCCCCAAAACCTCCTCTTTGTGTCACTCTTTCCAGTGCCACTGGGGCCTTGTGAAATGTCACTTGTGCCACTAGGCTATATTTTGAAGACATTTCTCAAACATTCTTTAAAGACTTTTCTCAAATTTAAATTTTTATCAATTGATGTCTTTTAATACTGTCATTCTCCAAACTATAATGTACCTAAGATGGGCCTTTTTTCATATTTATCTGAAGATGTAGTCATCCACCCTTTCATTGCTTTCATATGCTTTCAGGATGCTTTCATGTGCATCAATCCCTCATATTTTCAACTATAATATGATAAAGGTATCTTTTTAGAAAAACTTTGCTAGGAAAAACAGTTTACCATTTTGGCAAAATGAGAGTTAAAGCTGTACTTTCCCTATTGGTGTCATTACAACATGTGGTTTTTTTTTATTTATTTATTATAGAGGCATGTTTTATTTATTTATTTGTTTGTTTGTTTATTTTGTTTATACAACATGTGTTTAATTTGATTCTTCTGGCTGAAAAACTCATGGTGTGTGATATTCAGCTATTTTATAGATAATAATGTGGAAGCCACACAAGCATTAGCTTAATTATGAAAATGAATTAGGCATCAATAAACAGAATTTCACTAACTTATGCACCACTGCAAATATTCATGATATTATTCTTGGGTATATATAAACAGAAATATGTCATTTCATTCTGAATAAAACTTAACCTCAGATTAAAAAAAAAATGTATCTCATATGAAACTTTCTAATCATTCACAAATACCTGAAATCCAGTTCTAATACCCAGAAATGTAATCTAAATTATATAACAGGTCACAGATTCATTACTCATTAGGTCCAGTTTGGTATCTTTCTTTCTATAATTTCTTGAAAGAGTCATCCCCGTTATGTCAGAGCTGAAGCTGAAAATTGTATCACACAGAAATAGATAATACTCCCTCCTTCCTACTACTACTCCTATTCCCTCTGGTAAACATTAAATCCCTTCACTATACCCAAGATTTATTCCTGTGCATTATTTCTTTTAATTGTGTGTGAATCCATAATTATCTCAAAGAAAAAGATATTTTTCTAATAAAAAACTACAATGGCTCCTAAAATTAGGTTGACTGCTAATGCTGATACTTTAAGTCTTTTTTTAAAAGACTTGAAAAATAACAAGATTCTCCTTCAAGCCAATAATGTAACAATGAAATGTCCAACAAATCATGCAATAGAGAAGAGCTAAAAAAAAAAAAAAAAGAAAGAAAGAAAAGAAATAGATAATATTCCCAGTAGCAATCAGCTACATACCTTGGCTACATTAGACTGAGGAACCTCACGGAAAAGAAATTGAACTTGTACACATTTGAGCCAATGTGCGCAGGTTTCCCAGCATGGCCAATTAGTATAAAAGGAGAATAATTTTAGTACAATGGCCAAATTTAGCTAAGCATCTTCTGAGTGAAAAGACATTCTGAAAAATTGTCTGAAGCCTGCAGATGGAAGATTCTAGACTGGGAAGAGCTGTCTGTGATTCTTGAGAAAGAAAAGACTATTGGGTAAGACTAAAACAATTCTATTGCCTTCTGAACTTTATGCAACAAATTCCTCTGAGGAGTAATAATTGCTCCTCCACTTCCAAACACACTAAAAAGCAAGATTGAGATGGAGGAAATGTTTCTCTTGTTTTCTGATAAAAGAGATCACCCTAGATCCAAAGCAGATAGAATGGTGAAAAGGTCTGACCAAAAGTATGGACACATGAGGATTACATGACATGTCAGATTAGGAAATCTTGCTTTAAAATTTTTAATGTTGAAACTACCACAGAATGTCAATTATTGCAATATATTGAACAATAGGGCCTGAAGATATACTTGATAAGTATCCAAAAACTTTTAAATTAATAATCATTCTAATTTTTCCAGGAGTGAAATTAATTTTTATAATTCACTTGAAAATATTTTACTTCCAAAAACAGTATAAGCTGCACTTGAAAAATATTAGTTTTAGCTAGTTCTGTTACCTCCAAAATATTAGAAAAATTGGAACACATGTTTTCAATCTACAAAAGTCGTAGTTTCCATCCTAATAACATGTGCTTTTATCAATGTTATAAATTAGTAGTTCCATTCTCAAGATATAGTTGTCTATGTCATAATTTATGTTTGTACAATAGTCTGACATTTCAGAGAAATCTCCTTATCTACTGCTATTTCCATGTTTTAAAAAATTAGAAAAGGAACAGATGTTGAGTGGTGAAAAACATTTTAAACTATTTCAGAAATATTTGGCAGCAACTGCTAAAGCATTAGTAGAAGAATTGCTCTATATAAATGGCAAGTTTATTTTGTATGTACTTTTCTTGAAAGAAAAATAATTTGAAATGAGAAAGAAAAACTATTTTGTCATATAAACATTTATTAATATGGAAAATGACTTCTAGTGAATATTATTTTTTATGGTTTTGAGTTCCTAGAACTCCCTACATCTACTCATATATGCAATATATTGAAAACACTTTAAGCTCCTTCTGCTTATTACTGCCTGTAATTTTTTATTTAACCCTGATTTTACCCTTCTTCTTAAACTTTTAATTTTACTGTCGCTTTAATCTAGCTCTTGCTAAAGAAAAGAGACTAATTCATGGGCCAAAAATTTTCCAAAATAATCTCTGAAAGATTCTTGAGGTCTGAGTAATAATTCAAGTTCCTGAACATATCATGATTTTATATAATGTACTCATTTTATTCATGGTCAAGCTATCTCTCTACATCATTAAAATGGCTTTAAAGTATATTTGCACCTATTTTAGTGAATATCTTAAGAGATGATTCCACTAAAAAGAAGGCTCTAATGTTATATTAAAGGATTGGCAGGGCAGGGCAGTGGGAGGGGAAGGAGGCTTCCCTCATGGTTCAGGGATTAAAGTCAGCACTATCAAGCTATTGCCAGCCACTGCAGCCTGAGTTCAATCTATGCTTAGGGAGCTAACCCACTTATCAAACAGCAGACCTCTCCTCTCTCACCCACTGCTTCCCTCAGCAGTGTATTTCAGTAGATCCACCAGTTTTGCTCCTCACTCTGTCTCTGATAAATCCACTCACCCCCTCCACCTCTGGCCTACACCCCAGTTAATGCATAAATAAATAAAAATAAATTTTAAAAATTAATAAAGAATTCTGGGGAAAAGGATTCGGGGAATTACGTTGACTTAAATCAAAAATTTGCAATCATTTAACCATTTGTCACAGAAATAATCAATTCTATAGTTTTCTCTAGTTTCTATAGATTTTATTAAAACAAACCTTCAGGAAATGAAAAAAACAATATATAGACATATATTACCTCAGAATTATTTTTCCCTTTTGCTAAAATTCTCTAAGCTGGCTGCCTAAATCTGATATTGTAATTATCACAAATTATAAGCACAAACCAAAATAGTCAAAATTCAGAGATAGATTGTGTTATATGAAAAAAAAGTAGCAGTTTTACAGCCATGAACTTGTCATTAATGCAAACCTTAAATTCTTTCTCCAGTTGGCCTACAAGATTAAAGTTTACTATGTATATAATGGCCAAACTCCAAAAACTCGCTAATTTTTAATAGGGAGTAGATTGGTTATAGTTTTCTTATGGTACTCCAAAGTTTTTTTTTAATGGAAAAATAAGTCAGATCTCATTAGGTGATTTTAGTATACTTGAGGTACAATAAATTGTTTGCCATTTTATGTAGAGTTCTAAATTAAGGTTTTAATATTAGTCCTTTTATCTCTAACTACCCTTGATTGAGTATTCCTTCTCAATTATAAATTCCTGAGTATGGTTGTAAAAAAGGAAGAAAAAACAGCACATTTCACTGCTGGATTGCAGCTAAGCCAGATATTCCAATGAAAATATGTACCATATGAAAAGAATGAAAAATATTCAAGATACTTAAGGTACTAGAGAACTGGAACATATAGCAGCAGCAGCTTTCACAAATATAGGGCTTATTGTGTACAAAATACAGTTCCTAGAGCTTTGGGTATACAAAATATTCATTTAATTCATACAGCAAGCTTCGAAGGTTGGTATTATACTTCCTCATTTTACAAATGAGGACTAAAGCACAGAGAAGTAAGTAATTTACCAAGACCAAGCAGTAAGTAAGTGAAGGAGCCATGATTGAAGCTCAAAGAGTTTTATTTAATAACTCACATTCTTAATGAAGTTTAATGAGGCCCTTTTATATTTCTAGACTAATATTTTAGTCAATTATCCCAAATATTCTGTGTCCAACCAATTTGCAGTCACTTTAGCTAGGATCTTTAATAAAATAGATAAATGTACTAATGTGAATCCCAGCAATTCTCTTCCTTTCCTTTTCAAAAATTTATCTTAAGATGCTACTATTTTCTCTACTTTCTTCCTCCACTGAAGGATTAAGTATGTCTTTTCCTTCCCAAAGTTACTAAAGGTTCCATTTTAGCACATAATTCCATCCTCTACCCTTTAATGATCTTGATGCATAACTGTCCCCACACTACTGCACAGGAGTTCCTTCTTCACCCAATACTATAACATAGTCACCTGTCCAATTCTTATGAGAGACTAAATCCTATATAGGTTATCATCCAATCTTTACTCCTACATGTCTTGCAGTTTTTATTTTAATTAATAAAAGGTGACAAAGGGAGACAAATCAGTCAAAAATGATTTAGTCAGAGACAAAAAGAAATCATGATATGAATGGTTAAGTTGCTTTGATATGAGAAGAACAAGACTTGCCCCCAGAAATCGATCCTGCTTTATGGTGTGCATTCTGGGCAACAATTAAGTGCAAAACTTGTGTTCCTGTCTCATTCTTGTGAGAATTACACGTGAGAGGGCCTCTCCGGTGGTGCAGTGGGTTGAGCGCAGCGCTGTGAAGCTGTCCACAACCTCTGCAGCATGGGTTCTATCCCGGCCAGCCAGCGAGAATCCCACATGGCGTGAGGGACCTCTCCTGTCTCGCCCTCTGCTCCCCTCAGCAGTGTATATCAGTTTGTCTGCCTATTCTGATCCCCGCTCTATCTCTGGTGAATCCTCTCACCCTCCCGGGCCTCTGACCTATACACCAGTTCTTACATAAAAATAAATAAATCTTTTTTAAAACAAAAAAGAATTACATGTGAGCAAATGTAAAAAAAAAAAAAAAAAAAAAAACCTCAAACTCCTCTTGAAACATAGTAAATAATCAGGAATTATTTGATGTTTAAGAACTATAATGGTTACAGGAATATTTGAGATAGAAAATTATCCTGTAATAATGGGGAAAAGATCAGAAAGGATGAAAAAGAGAGAGCACATGTGCGAGGGAAAGAGAGCACAAAATCAAGTGAGAGATTGCATAATCACTAATCCTCAGGGGGTGCTCTGGAATTCATTCATTCAGCAAATATTTATAGAGCAGCTTATAAGTTCCAGGCAGTGTTCTTGGCACTTGGAGTTGATTCATCAGTGAACTAAGCAGAGAGACTATCTCTACTGTCTGATTTAGCCCACTGCAGTGAATTAATCCTTCAAAAGATAATAGGTTATTTCCTTGTCCAAAAATCGTCAGCAGTTCTTCATTGTCTACTTAATAAATTCCAAACCCCTTAAACTGTCATTTAGTATCCTTTTTACTTTTTTGAACTCCACTCCATTTATTTGGTCTACTTATTACTATTTCAACTATTCCTCTACACCTAAAAAGAAATAAAATTTGAAAGAGAATCTAAGCTTCCTCTAGAGTTCCAGAACAGAGGATATTTTAGTATGGTTGGGACATTTGAAAGATGTGAAGAGAGGGTGGAGATACACATGATGAGCTTATAAGGAAAAACTGGATTCTAGCCATATTAAAAAGGATATTACATGCCACACTGAGAAGTCTGAGTTTGTTCTTAGAGCAAACCAGACACTACCTAGGGAAGGAGTAATATAATCAGATCTGTGTTTTCCAAAGGTAATTCTGGAGGCAGTGCGAGAGTAAATCTGAAGAGACTTCTGGTGGCATGGAAAGTACCTGAGAGAGTATTACAATGATGGGAGATAGAAATACCTAAATAATGTAGTGGAGCTGATGGAGTAAAGGACTTCATTCCTAAGAAACATTTAGGAATTATTATCAGTAATGCCAGGAGTAAACTGGCAGATTTAATGGTTATGTGGCTCTGGAGTCACCTCACCCTTGTCCCAAGCCCTATATTCCCTACTTATTACCAGTATATCTTAGTCAAGATAATGTACCTATTTAGCTTCATTCTTCTCATCAGTAAAGAAAAACAAGTACCTACCTCCACAGACACCATGAGTATTAAATTGAATAATTCATACCAAGTTCTTGACAACGTAACAGGCTCATCAGGGGCTCTATAATAAATGTTAGCTATAAATTGTACACCTGGAAGGCAGAGGGTCAGTGCATTATTCAGACTTTAGTCTCCCTCCCAATTTTATATGCCTTCAAATTTGTGAAATGTTCCTCATATTGAACACATATTGCATTCTTGCCTGTTTGGGATCAGATGTCATCTTTTTTTATTCTGATTTTCATGACCAAATTCCAACCAATTATTTAAATTTCCAGCACTTAGGTTAATAAGGTTTGAATTAAGTTTGGTCAAAGAACACTGAAAACCTCACCAAAATTGATTTTTGCCTATAAACCTGAACATTCACGGGTCTCTGTGTCAGTTTTCACCCTTACCACATACAATCTTGTATTTAAGGACCTGATATATGTAAAATCCCCTGTGGTGCTTTATACATGATGATTTGCTCACCCACTATTGATAAAAAAAACTCAAAGGAAAGCCATCAACTAGATTATAAACTCCTACTGCCTTAAAATTGATTCTTATTATACTCAATGGTTACATATAATTCTTCATCATCCTAGGATCTGCCGCTAGCAGATAATCTGAAAGTCACTCATTCAGTTCAAACAATTTGGTCTTCTGTTGATCACCCTTCGGTATTATTATTCTCACAAAATCTTTCCCAGAAAGTAAAACTAAAATCTTCTCAATTGAGATAATTTAAACTTTTAAGCACTATTTTGTGTTTTAATTTAACAGAGATGATAGTTGTTTATCCCTCTTGGTTCACATTATATTTCATTGTGTGGGCAGGCATTTGAATGTGTCACAAATGGTAGTTATGAGGGTTGTAAATATTGGCTTAGTTTAGAAACTCAAGGCTTCTATGTTCAATGATCTAAACCAGCACCACCGTTCTACTAAAATATCTTGGACAGGGCTTTAAAATGTCTTGGGAGGGCAACCAGCCAAACACATGTGCCATCCAGATTTCCAAGTTAGAGAGTGAGAAAGAAGGAAACCTGCCTGAGTACGCTCAAGGCAGACAATATTCCCAAGGCCATTTCTTCTTCCTCTGGTGTTGTGCTCCTGCCTGGGGTGCTGGCAGCATACCCACATCGACTGCTGCCATTCCAGGTCCTATGGCACCAAAAATTCCCCGACATTACACCAGAATCACACTACCAATCCTTGTTACCTGAAGCCAAAAGACAATATTCCACTGCATCAGAAGCAATTGCTGCTCAGGAAGGCCAGGAAAAATGTGAGCCTGGGGCCAATTGGGGAGGTAAAATGGTCACCTCACAGATGCTTGCTCAACTTAGCAACAAAACTCCAATCATTTGAAAGTGTCAGTACACACCTCTTTCATTCCAAAAACATCATAGTCCTCTGTATCTTATAGACTCTGTCCTGCTACCTCCAAACAGCTGTTATGTTTATCAAATGCACAAACAAAAAAATATCTGCACATTACATCCGACATCCCTTCCCAGGGGGTAATCCTAAGGACATGCAGAGCAAAAGTATCACTACCTCTTCCAATCAGACAACAGGCTAGCCAGGTTCTTTTCCATGTACTAAAAACATGTACTTCTGATCAAAAGACTTTTGGTTGATGTGAGTCTAAGAATCCAAACAAAGTCTAAATGTTGAAGAAAATGTGCGATTATTAATTTTAAAATCAGCAGTTAAAATCCAAACATAGTAAGTCTAGTTCAAATATAAGTTCCATGCAAGTACAAAATTTGCACTCCTCAATTAATTATTAAAACAGTCAAATTTGTGTAGTCATTCAACATTCTTTCCAATGTGCAATAAAAGTTATAGGGTAATTTTAACACCATCTGTACTTATACTTTTCTCCATCCAAATTACAAATTTCTTTTCCCCAACTTCAACTCCCAAAATCTCTATGATGTTGGAATTCTGTTCTGAAATCCACTATTAATTGGAGAAATGTTTGAAAAATGTCAATATTCTCCAAAAACAAATTAAATTTATATTGCCAGTGCAGTGATAAAATAATTCTTTGTGCATCGAAAGAGTCACTGCAATGTATGGACATGATTCAATTTGATAAACACTTATTAGTCCGTATTGGTTGGTTCCAATGCCAGACACCTTATAAAATAAAATAAACTCCCTCAGGAGCACCTTCTTTTAAAAAATACAGGCAGTACTCAAGATCTAATAATGTTTCTTTGGGTCAAACAAAAAATGGAACTAAAATATATTGAAGTCATTCTAATACAACCATATTACTTTATATTATAATATACTATATACTATATACTATACCACTAGACAGTAGTATCATCAAGAAAATACCTAAATATACCATACAGTAGAATGATATAAGAACTAAGTGAATAATAAACTTGTTTTAAGAGTATAGTGGGAGGAACTACTTGTCTTGATGAAGGGAATCAGGCAATGTTCAGCAAGCAATACTGGAGCACCTTGAAACCTGAGTAAGACTGTGAAAGAAAAGAGACAAAAGAATATTGTACTCTCTAAAACATCACCAATTTGGTAAGTCATTGTACTTAAAAGTATAAGTAGGATGAAGGGACTGACAAGAAGTATGGAATGGCCAGAATATATGAAGGGTAGTAGTGAGGGGTAGGATTTTAAGTTAAATTATATTGAATTCATTCTAATACAAGCTACCTAAGTTGTTTATAAATTACTGAAATCAAGTTAGAAAAAAATGAGTTACAAGAAAAAAAGACATCAGAATGTATATCACAGGTTATCAAAATACTAGCAAACAGTGTGTTGTGCCATAGAGTAGCTTTCCCAGGCTACTGCAAAATGTACCTCAAATTACTATCAAGAAAGAACAGAATGAGAATAAGGTACCTGGCTAAATTGATTCATGTCATAATTATTTTCCATGTTGGTCTTCTCAGGAAATTGTCATGCAGTTTACTCCCTTACTCCCTTCCCTTCATAGGGTATGCCATTATCAGTGTCCTATAAGTTATTTTCATTGTCCTGCTGTTAGGGATAGACATTCTAGTACAGGGAAAGGGACTGTGGTATGAAGATTAAGAATCAGTTACTAAGGTTCTTTGTTAATCCTTTCGAGGTAGATTAAAAGGCAGCTACTGTGTGTTCTAGCAGAAACACAGAAATGTGCTTTAAGAATCCACTGTGATGCAAAGCACCTCATTCTCAAGACTCTGAGGTGGAGGTTGAGTTAAACTTCTTTAATGAGTCTACTGGAAGTCTAGTCAGATTGACGCTCCTCCAAAATTTCTAGGTTCCAATGGAAGGTAATGCTCAAATTGCTAAAAGTAGGTTGGAAAGAATTTGATCATCCAGAAGTGGCTCCAACAAAGCATGGTAAGAAAAAATATATTCTATTTTTTAATATTACATATTTATTTAGTTTACTACCATGAGAAATTTAAGTTACTTGCAAACTTCTATTACAAAAAATACTGCAGCTAGTATATGCATTTCTCACTTTACAAGCACCTTTAGAATAAATACCCAAAATAAAAGCCATATACTTTCATAATTTTAGTAGATATTACCAAATTATCTTTTATATGTGTTTTACTAATTTATGTAAATTAACATATGAGAATCAATTTTTACCCCCATGCTTACCAAAACAGTGTTTATATTGTTATACAGGATTCTTCAATTTTTAATGTCTTTTTTAAAGATTTATTTATTTATGTACACAAGAACTGGGGTACAGGCCAGAGGTGCAGGAGGTGAGGGGACTCACCAGAGACAGTGGGGAGCAGAACAGGCAGACTGACTGAAATACACTGCTGAGGGGAGCAGCAAGAAAGACAGGAGAGGTCTGCTGCGCCATGTGGGTCACTCCCTGGCTGGCCAGGGATTGCATTCCTGCCCGCAGAGGCTGCAGATAGATTCATAGTGCTGTGCTTAACCCCTTGCGCCACCAGGGAGGCCCCAATTTTTAATGTCTTTTATAGATCATTTTCTAACTGTGGCACACCATGAAAATTTTAAATTTTTATCATCATATGATGCTTCTCAGTTTAAATAATCTATGGGATTCTGAAACAAACACTAAGATTTATGAATTCCCTCAGTTATTTCATTATGATGTTTTATTGTGTTATTTTTCTTTGTGGGACCCTCGCAGGTGGCCGGGGATCGAACTGGCGCTGCAGAGGCTGCGGGCAGCCTTGCAACCCAGCGCTCAACCGCTGCGCCACCAGGGGAGGCCCATGTGTTATTTTTCTTACAGTACATAGAAAACATGGTCTGAGCCTCAATAAAGTTAAACGTAATTATAGTACATGTCTTTAAAACATATTTTGCTTTCCTGAATTGGAATTTAAAATGCAAAAATATCTAAATCGTACTTACACTTACCAATTATTACCACAGGTAGAAAAATAAATGTTAAATGTTGACACTTTTAACAAGGATGATGTGAAAAGAAATAGCCTAGGAAAAAAAAGGCTTCACCTGCCTTCATAGCAGTTACCATCATTAATAGGTACCACAGAATACATTTTAAAAGCAAAACTTTCAAGTACAGTAGAACTCCAAATGGAGATGTGTATATTTTATCTTATCCAATGAAGTCATTTTAGTTATAAAATACTACCTCTTATTAAAATACACTTAATCTTTTGTTATAAAATCAATATATTAAAGCTTGTTTTTAAAGTAAGTTCTGTTGTGTTGTCCTGTTATTTATGTTATAAGGTATTTCTGTCAATACAAGCATGTAATTACAAAAAAATCAAACAGATATTATAAACTTTAACAGAGTAATCATCTGCCTCATATTTTCATCCACTGATCATTATAAACTAAAATATTTGGGCTGATATACTACTATGTCTAATTCTCTGCCCAAAAGAATTAATTTGCAGGCCTTCCTGGTGGCGCAGGCAGTTGAGCACAGAGCCTTGAAGCTGTCCACAGCCACCTCTGCAGTGCCAGTTCCGGCCGGCCGGGAGATACCCACATGGCGTGGCAGACCTCTCCTGCCTCGCCCGCTGCTCTCCTCAGCCTGTTCTGTTCCCTGCTCTGTCTCTGGTGAATCCTCTCACCTTCCCGCGCACATCTGGTCTGTACCCCAGTTCTTGCATAAATAAATATATTTTTTTTTAAATTCATTTGTATTTTCCCTTTCTCTCTGTAACTCCAAATTACCATATTATGCTGAATAGATATCTTAGTTAATGACAAGATTCTTTTGTTGGGAATGTGAGATAAATAATTGAGTAAAAAATGAAAGCATCCTGGGCCTCCCCTGGTGGCACAGGCGGTTGAGCGCAGTGCTGTGAAGCTGTCCACAGCCTCTGCAGCACGGGTTCTATCCCGGCCAGCCAGCGAGAATTCCACATGGTGCAGCAGACCTCTCCTGTCTCACCCGCTGCTCCCCTCAGCAGTGTACTTCAGTCAGTCTCTGCCTATTCTGTTCCCTGCTCTGTCTCTGGTGAATCCTCTCACCTTCCCACACATCTGGCCTATACCCTGGTTCCTATATGCATGAATAAATAAATCTTTTAAAAAAAAATGAAAGCATCCTTTCTTTGCTTTATATAATAATTCTGGTTCCAAAGTGCCAAAAGAGCAATTATCTTCAAAATGAAACATTAGACAGAGGATGACAAGTGTTTGAGTCTCTGTGTAAAAATATATATATTTTAAAAAAAAATATATATATATATATATATTTGGGGGTTTTGTTGCTATTGTTCATATTTGAGGCTTTGCTCCTTTCACCTGAAAGTGGAATACCAGGGACCTGCAACAGCCTGGAAAATTACAAAGTGACCAAGGAGCAGTATGATGGCACAGAAGAATATGCAGCCAGAAGACAGGTGTCAACAGTATGGTCTGGTCTGGCAGTATATTGAGCCAGGGAAAATGCAGAACCTAACCTGTTTCCTCAGCTAAACAGCTTTGCCAAATGGTCTCGAAGATCCCTTCCTGGGTCCAAAATTCTACCCTATGCTCTGACAAGACCAATCTTAGCTAACTCCTGATTCTCACCCTCTCAAGCAAAGCAAATCAGAGAAATTCCAAGATTATTTTTAATCTCACACAATAATATAATCTCACACAATAACAATAACATAGTGAAGTGACTGTTCCACTTTACTATGGTAACTCTATGTAATCAATTTTCTAAGGAAAACACAATCTTAATTGTTTTGCCCCAATTTTGACCAGGTTTTAGATTTTATTTCTTTAAATTTGGGATTATTTCCTTTCTTGTCTTTCTTCCCTTGCTAAAACAACAAAGTTGGTATGATTAGAACATACTAAGGAGAGATCCAGATTTTCATATTTCACCTCTTTGTACATGGTAAATGGTTTCACAAGCTGATGTGGTAACAAGTTGGAAACTTACATAAGGTTTACCCATTAAGTAGACATAGATTCTGAGAGCTATCTGGCTACAAGAACCGACCACACAAAGTTTAAAAGGTCTGAGAAGCAAAGTCAGGATTGCTCTATTGTTAATGGCATTTCAATATTAAGGTCCCAAATAGAGAAAAGGAGCCAACTAAGTTTAGGAAGTGGACAGACTGGTAGTTATCATCTAGGCAGAAAGCACAGGGCCACAGGAGCTTGGTAACTGGGCTGAGGTTCTTACTTCTCATAGGCATGCATACAGTAAGGAGACAGAAACAGGCAAAATGGATTATCAAGCACCAGGAAAAAATGGTCCATCCATGTAAACAAGGACAAATTGAAGAAAAGAGAGTTTTTATTTCTTTCAATTTTTATTGGCTGTAGATATCATATTACACTCAAATACTTCAGTGTAGATCTCTAAAATGTAAATTTCTTTTAAACTTTGTTGTATTATATTTCTTTTTGGAAATTGCTAAAAGCTACAGAGTCAGAAAAAAGATACACAGATATGCAATGTCTTATAGTCAATTTCTGGGGACTCACAGGTTCCCAGAAAGTTATCCACAGACTTAACTTCAAAATCTTTAACAAAGATAAATGTGAATTTATAGGCAACTTGTGAGTATGTGGCCTGCAAACACCAAAACCAGTTAGCAGCTAAGATTATCTGGATAGCCCACTGACCAGAGATAGCCTCTGGCTTGTAGAATTTAGAGGATAATTAATAGAGTCAGTTTCCAGAAGAAGCTTATTACCATCTTCCAACTGGCCTATTTGGTCACAAAGTGGAGCATGGTTGACTTGTGATATGAAATCTGTGAGTGAAACTCTTAAAAACAGAGTCTATGAAAGGTAAAAAAAAAAAAAAAAATAGGTGTCCAATGGGGTTGAAGCAATCAAAAATTCTGCTGCCAGTGCACCCTGCCCATACACCACAGACAAAAATAAAGCGGGATTTCAAGGGTCAGACTTGAATACTAAAAGTCAGAGGAGAGGGTTCTGCTAACAGCATTTGGCAAAAAGTAAAAGAAAGAAAGATGGTGACCAGATGTTCTCCATTTAGAATCTCCAAAAGGGAAATTACATTAAAGTAGGAGGAATTCAAGTTATATAAAAAGAAAGTCTTCCATCCCATGAACTTTGTAAAGCCTGAGACTAGTTACTGATAGACACTGTTATTCCCCCTCATGAACTATTTAAAAATAGAACAGACAATTGTGAGTATTCAGTGACTTAAATATAAAGTTGACAGGAACAAGAGCTCATGTCAGACATATGTGGACATATTACAGTTCCTTGAAAGACTGGCATATTGATATTTTTGACATTTATTTAATTATTACAATTTTTATAATTCTTTCTGAAGTCCATTAAATTCTTCTAATCTGACACGTCATCCAAATTTTTCTACACTAAATTATTGAGAATAAAAATATGCCTAATACAATAATATGCTTAATATATAACATAATCACCCAATGTCCATTCATCATGTTCAGTATGGCTAATAATTCTTATTAATACATATAATGAATTAATAGTGGAAACACTAAGATGCAGCAGTCCAGTTATATGTCTGTATTTGAAATTATATTTTTTAAGCAAAATGATCCATATCTACATATACATGTTGAAAACAATATCTTAAGTAAAGTATACTTTTGGAAAACTGTGCAGAAAATAATGGAAAAGAAAATACAGAAGAAGTTCTGGAAAGACTGTTAAAAAAGTAATGAGATTTACGGATTGACTAAAACACCAGAAAAAGCGCCAAAGGATATTTGACATTTGGTTAGTCAGTCAGAAAAGAAGAGTTGGCAGTTGGTTAGGAGAAAATGTGAATCATAAAAATCTATCTCCTCCATCATACAATGCATATGAATCAAATGGCTGCTAGCTAGTCTTGATCTCAATTCTAAGAGTCAGTAACTAAATACTTGGCTTCATAACCAAGCTTACATTTCCTGTTTTTTCAACTTCATACTCACACAGAATATACAGTTCACACTCACAGAATTTGAAGTAGAGTGTCACAATTCTCTCACCATTCACACCATCCTTTATTTTGGCCAACTGCTGAAGCAAAATTGCCATGTCTATCACCCACAGCGGAAGTTTGACTTTCCAGCCAAATATTAGGAAGCACAGTAGTAACTGCTATAGCAACAGACTAAACATACTGTCCAAAATACAGAAATAGAGGAAGAGGTAAGCAATTCTAAACACAGGGAGGCATGAAAATGAAGAATTTTTAAATATAACCTCAAAGCATAAAAACTAAGAACATACAAATCACAGTTAGTGACAATTTTCATAAAAATTCAAGTAGGGCCTCCCCTGGTGGCGCAGCGGTTGAGCGCTGGGCTGCAAAGCTGCCTGCAGCCTCTGCAGTGACAATTCAATCCCTGGCCACCGGCGAGGGTCACACATGGAGTGTAGACCTCTCCTGCCACGCCCGCCGCTCCCCTCAGCAGTGTATTTTATCAGTCTGCCTGTTCTGCTCCCCACTCTGGCTCTGGTGAATTCTCTCACCCTCCCACGCTTCTGACTGTACCCAGTGTTTATATAAATAAATATATAAATCTTAAAAAAATATAAAAATAAATACAAGTATTTTCTATGATTGTTTTACTAGCATTACCATCTAAGAATTTGTTAAATGGTTTAACCTCAATTTTTAACAAGCTAAAAAGCCAAATAATTACAAAGAGCTCTCATCCAAAGTTTCCAAATGCAAACACTTTAAAAGATTTTATACAAATAATGTGAAATTATTCCATTCCTTTAGAGCTGTTCCCATCAAGACTTTCGTTGAAAAAGAAAATATTAGCAGTACCAAATGTAAGCCACAAAGGAAAAAAAGACACTACCTTTTCAAACTCTACCTCTTGCAATTTTTTCTAAAATCTTTCAGTTTTCTTACTCATTCCTTTATAAACTCACATATATGTGCACACACATACACACATACACATAAAACCTACCTTCTTTTTATAAAAACAATGTTCATTTTTTAAAATCCTCTTATAAAATAGTATATAATTATTATCAATCTTAGAGCGCTGTATTTGTGGGGTTGAGTAAAGCTTTTAAAACTGAGAATTTAAAGAAAAGCAATTTTTAATTACAGAAAAATAGAGAACATAGTCTAAATTCCCTATTCTAAAATCAAATGCAAATATATAAATCATCAAATTATGATGAAATCACTGAAAAAAAATTAAAAGGCAAATATATTTGAAAAGCACAAAACTGACAAGGGGCTTATATACTCTGTAATATTTATTCCAGGATACAGGGCCTCCCTGGTAGCACAAAGGGTTAAGCACCGCACTATGAAGCAATCCGCAGCCTCTGCAGCATGAGTTCGATCCCTGGCCGGCCAGGGAGCAACCCACATGGCACAGCAGACCTCTCCTGACTCACCGGCTGCTCCCCTCAGCAGTGTACTTCAGTCAGTCTGCCTGTGCTGTTCCCCACTCTGTCTCTGGTGAATCCTCTCATCCCCCACATCTCTGGCCTAAAAATCATTTAAAAAAAATATTTATTCCAGGATACATACAAAAGAATGTTACAAAGCAGAAAAATTTCAATAGCCCAAATGCAGAAAATATTCAAATGTCCATTAATAATAAAAGTGGATAACTAGTGGTGTATCTATACAGTAGAACACTATGCAGTGATGAAAACTACATATATTTGTACCAGCATTCATTTTTATATATAGTCTTTGTGTCCCAGGGATTTAAAAAAATAACATTTAGCTCTTTCCAAGTTTCTGAAGAGTGTATCTATTTGTCTGCTCCCTCACCATGTTCAAACAACTCATACAAATCTAGAATGTTTCTCTGTACCATTGTAATTGTTTAAATAGCTCAATTTTCTACTAGGTCTATTTCTGCAGACTTTCTTTCACTCTTTAACTTATACAATGATTTAGCTAAATAGACAATTCTAATTGAACAGTACTTTTCCTTACTATTTTCAAGATGTTATGAGAAATTGTAGGTTGTCTGTTTTTCTTTTTGATTGTTTTTAAGATCTGCACCTGAGGGAAGTAAGCAATTATATGTTCATTGTGATTAGCCATCAGCAAAAGGAAATAAAAATCACAATGTGAAACCAATTCATATCCACTGGCAAAACTAGAATCAAAAGATAAAAAATAGCAAATATTGGCAAGGAAACTGAGAAATTGAAACTGTCACAAACAGCTAGTAGTAATGTAAAATGGTACTGCCACTTTGAAAAATAATCTGGTGTTCCTCAAAAGGTTAAACATTCAGTAACCACATAACTTAGCAATTCTACTCCCAGGTAAGTACCCAAGAGAATTAAAAATATATGTTCACACATAAAGTTGTATGTCAATGTTCATACCAGCATTACTAAAGATTAAAAGGTTAAAATACAAATGTCCATCAACTGATGAATGGGTAAAAACATTCATGTGGCATATCCATACAACTGAGTATTATTCAGCAATAAAAAGAAAAGCAGGACTCACACATGCTAGCACATGGATGAATCTTGAAAACTTTATGCTAAGTAAAAGAAGCAAGACCCAAAATGCCACATATTGTATGATTTAATATACATGAAATGTCCAGAACAGGCAAATACAAAGAAACAGAAAGTAGATTAGTGGTACTCACAAAGGAGGTGTGTGTTTGGGGGGCGGGGGGAATAATGAATGACTGGAGCGAGGGGGGTGATAAAAATATTCTAAAATTAAATAGTGATGATACTTGCACTCTGTGAATAAACAATCAAACAATTGTATACTTTAAAAGAGTGAATTTATGCATGTGATACACTTCAATAAACTATGAAGAGAGATTGGTTCAAAAAAGCTTTCTGTCACTAGTCAAATGAAGTATATGGATGATCAATGACCCAGTCATTTTATTCTAACATACATAGATGCAGACATAGATATAGATACTCATATGTGCATATACAGCATGTATATCTAAAAAATCCTGAACAGTTTCATGACATTTCTGAAAATGTTTAGTAAAGTATAATATGTAGTGCTGAGAAACTGGAAACAACTTGCAAAACCATTACTAGAAAAGTGGATAGGAAAAATATGATAGATGCATACTGTGTAGTATTAGAAACTAATCCAAAAAGAAAAACAGATTAGTGCACATATCTAAATGTTTTTATATATATGTGAACTTCAATAATTTGACAGATGACAAAAATAAAGTCCATTTATTAAAAATCCAGGCACAAATGAAAAGATGCATATTAAATATATTGAAATGGTTGCCTAAAGGGTGAGGAAGAAAATAGGAGCAATGTATATATAGGGAAAAAAGGGAATTAATTAATTCTCATGATGTACCTATCATTTAAAACTGCAATAAAGTATATGAATGTTGAGGGATTTAGGAGCCAGGATAACAAATGCAGGACAGAATAGGGGTTACACAAGATCAGGCTAACTCCATTCAATGGACCAAGACCAGAGAAGATACAGATGATGCACCTCACTTGTATTTATATTACTGAAATGTTTTAGTCAAAAAAAAAGTGGTTTACTGAATGTCATTTGACCAAATATAAAGATCACTCTAACAAATCATGTAGGATGACCAAACACATCATCCACAAGAGTCTTGCTACTATATATTTTAGTTGGTTTCATAGCTCAGTGCTTTTTATCATTTGTTCTTTTTTAATAGTTTTATTTATCGTGATTCCTTCTGCTTTGTATTTATTGACTATTTAGTACAAAGATATATCTCCATGTATTTAGGCTTCATATGCCTTCTTTCACTAACCTGGCATTAAATTACATCACCCACAATTTTTTCATATTCAGTAACTATTATTCTGATAGATTTCTGGTTTATTTTTCCCCCGTGCCCTTTGGGTCATGGGATTTTTTTTTTAATAATTTTAAAATGGAAGTTCTTCATTACTATTCCCTCTTTCTTTAGTCAGTCTTACAATCACCAAAATAAGAATTCTAAGAAAATTGGCATTGTTTCCACAAGAAACAAATGTTACCATTTCATTCTAAGATACTTTATTTTCTCTTTAAATAAAACTTCATTTTGGGACCTAAATTGTCAGTACTTCCAGCACCATTTCTCTGGTTTACTGAATATGTGAAAGAAGTTTAAATTATTTCTAGATTTCAAGTTACTTTTATATTAATCATCAGAGCAAATTTTATTCAGCATAATCTTCTCTAAGAAACAGTTTTTCAAACACTGTACCTCGAAGAAGAAAGAAGCAATGAGAATTGGTATGTCTGAGGTTCAGAGAAAATCCACGTTTGACAATTGTAAATTTGCTGGTAATGAATTTTTTGAAATAAATGAAACTGCTCAACTATGAGTTAACTTATACAAAACAACATGCTTTTTCTGAAAATAAAATTTAAAGAATACAAAAGAAGAACTTTACTACTTGACCGAAAGATGAATCATCTCTTTAACAAATTTCAGAAGCAAAAATTTGCCACTATTTGTGGCTAGTTTGTATACATTTAATTCTCCATTAAAATAATATCTCTTCTATAAAGAGCTACACATTAGGTGTGACAGAAAAACTGTAGTTTTCAGTCAAGAAAACAATTTTACATAAATCAGATTCAAGTATTAGTAACTATTCAGTAGTGGTTGAAAGTCTCAGAGATTTGTAAAGATATAAAATGAGATTATCACTTGTGTCCTAAAACTCTGTAATTCTCTAAAACAAAGATCTAGCTTCATCTTAATGGAATAAAAGGAGAGGTTCCAAACATTTGTTTGGTTATAAACTCCAATACTTAACATTTTCAGTCAAAAAATTCTTTCCAGCTAACCTAAATCTTAAACTCTTCCAATAATTATTTTTATAATGCTATTAGAAAACAAATGATTACTTTCCCATGCATAGGAAAAATTTATTTATTCCATACTTGAATTGGATAAATAAATCACACCTCACATTTCCTCCAGCCTTAAGATTTCCTAATTTTCCTTTAAATTCTTAATTTCCAAAGATTTAATCATATTATGGCTTTCCTGTGATTCTGCTCCAAGTTTTCTAGATTCTAGGTTGGCTCCCAAGTCCAGACAAAAATATTCAAAGGGGATCTGAAGAGCGCTAAATGTAATTATCTACCAGTTTGTGGAAATGTACAAGTAGCACAGATATTTCAGGACCTAAGAAAACCTTTACTCCGTGTATATCATGGCCACCAATTTTGTGAAATGATTATAACTTTTTCTTTGCCAAGATAACCAATGTAAATGACAGGGTGTTTCTCCTCTACTATCCACAAACCAGAAGAAGGTACAAATAGCTTTTCTTTATAGTATTCTAAGGAAAGAGAGATTTCAGATTAGGTGGATCAAAAAACTGACTACTTTCTAATGTCTGACAATAGCAATGTGTACATGGTATGCTTTTGTACATGAAGCCTCAGTCATAATTGTTACAATGGAAAGCACTATGATGACGGAAAGTATAGAAAGAGATCTAATTCAAAATTTTATCCCTTACTATCTATCACTTGAAAGCCTATGTTCATCCACAAGTTATTACTTCATTTCTCTGGAACTTAGTTTTCTCAAATGTAATTGTGAATAAAGTACCCTGTAGGGTTATTACGAGATTTTAATAAAATTATAAAGTATAAACTAGATATACATTACCCTCTCATTTACTCAGGCTAACTTTGGCACAACACTAACACAAAATTAGACTCCTTCACAAGGATGGACAGAAAATCCATTTATAGCAAGCATATTATGATTCATGTATTTTTAATGAAGATTTACAAAGTCTGGGGATTTTACTCATAGTTCTTTGCAATCTTTCTCTAGATTTTGGGCACAATATTTCTCTACTCTAGTAGTCCTTTAAGTTCAGTCTTGCAGGTGCTCAGCCCCTTCCTCTTGTACCATTCTCACAACTTTGACTGTCCCACTCTTTGTTATAGGAATAATTGGGCCTGGCCCAGTTTCTGCTGTTAGAACACCCTTGACCTTCACCTAAGCAACATGCTCAGCAATAGGGAACAGTTATTTCTACCACAAAAGCAAAGAGCTTTTTTGATAAGGTGTTTTATGAATGCTACCTTTTTTCATTCATCCCTGGTGGGAAACTGTACTGAAAGAAATTATGTCAAACTAAAAATTAAAAATAAGTACTAAAACACTGTAAATGATTTAATATTTTAAAATATTTGTTTTATATCTTATAGTCTTAAACATTTCCAGTGCCCATGGTCAACTATTGCAGTAGTAAAAATAAAAACTAAATGAATCAAAACTCTTCAAAGAAAGACCTGTGGGTAGTGGTTGAACAGACACTTATTTTTTTGAGCTTACGTATAGTTATTTTTATCTTTACTTAAGCCATGTCTTGTCTCTACCTATGGTATTCCAGTTTTTGGTTGTTGTTTTTTTTTAAAGATTTATTTATTTATTTATACAAGCACTGGGTACAGTCAGAAGCGCAGGAGGATGAGAGAATTCACCAGAGCCAGAGCGGGGAGCAGAACAGGCAGAAGGACCGAAGTACACTGCTGAGGGGAGCAGCGGGTGTGGCAGGAGAGGTCTGTGACACCATGTGGGACCCTCACAGGCAGCTGAGGATCGAACCGGCACTGCAGAGGCTGCAGGCAGCTTCACAGCCCAGTGCTTAACCGCTGCACCACCAGCCCTATGGTATTCCAGGTTTTGTATTGTTAAGTGACTTAATTATTTCTAAAGAAATGGCCCATGATTGGGGAAACTTTTCTATGATTTTAATTCTTTGGGCTATAATAAAACAATCACTAATAACACAACAGTGATTTTTACTGACTCTAAAATGATTAACAGGAAAATAATCTTTCAAATTGCTTATTTTTCCATCGAAGTGCTTATTTGACATAAAAGTTATTATTTTTGTGGCATTTTGTCCCTAAAACTCATAATTTTAAATGTTAGCAAAATATTTCTAATTAAAGAAAAAAATATTGCCTTCTAAATATTTGTAGCACATTTTTCTAATTTGCCATCTTAACACCTTTTTTCAAATTATTAATACAAGAAACAAATGTATACATAATAATTAAAATGTGGAATATTCATTTAGCTATATTAGTTGTCATATAAAATTAGAATTACTTCTAAATTAATTAAAGCTCCTGCTTATAATTTTGAGGCAAATCTTACAGATTATCATTAATCTACTTTGCTTACATTTTAAATCTTTCCCTCTAAACACCACTGACCAATTAACTGCAAATATGTCAGAATATAAAAGGTATTTTTTTATTTCTAAATAACAATACTCTCATTTGAGTGTCTGCAATGAGCCAACATAATAACTAATTGATTAATATTTGTATTAGGTTGAAGCTTATGAAATTGCCACTTTTTAGGTTTTAAAATTGGAAAATATCATATACTGTTCAAACTGATAACTACCTTTCCATCCGAGAAGAAAGATATCAACATATATTCTTTCCTATTGGTTACATATATAGCTAATAGGAAATTGTACTAATTTCTCATATACACTACACAAGTTGGTTATGATCTCAAATTTTTATCTCAACCGAAACTAGTTTTTATATTTTCTCTCAAAATTAGGCACTTGGTATGCAGAGGGCAGAGTTGGAGTTGATGGAACACTGGAACTTTTACTCACTATGTATAATGACTACCAAACACTACATAATGTCATATATTTACTGGATTACATGTCTGGTGAGATGCCTTACCCTCTGTTGCTTACTTTGGTAAATTGTCTCCTTTGAAGTTAAGGACCTAGAAAAACTGGTGGATATTTTTCCTGGTTTTACCAATAATATCAGATTTTGAAGAGAATGCTAAATATGTATTAGAACTTTAAAGGGCATGCTTATTTTATTACATGCAATTATTATTTCATTGCTACATTTAAATTCTCCTTAGGAACTGCTTAGCTATTACTCATACAAGTTTGACTCAATAGGCTGTAACATTTTAGATTATTTCAAAAGGTATTTAAACAGAAGTTGGTATATTTCTATTCTATTTCAGGAAAATAGCACCATAACTTAGAATAAATATATTTTAAAAATACATTTATTTTCCCCTATGCAATAATATATTGACTTATTGCATACTTTTTAGCAATTTTCCTTTTTTTAGTTTTTTTGAACTTCCTATTCAGTTGTCATAAATGACATCTAAAAATTAAATTCTTGATTTATTAGCATTTTATTTTTTTACTTTTGTACTGTAGAAAAGGCATATTTCATGCATACTTATAGCTTAAGTTGATTTTTGGAGTAAATGGATCTGCATCTGAATCTCCACTCTGGCACGAACTAGCTATGAAATCTGGGTGACATTGTTTAACCTCTCTAACTGTTTTCTCATTTGTAAGAAGATACTAATAAAAATTATGTGGAAATTATATTAGGTAACTAATATAAAAGACAATTTAATGATTGACCTACTTTAAGTGATTATTATACCTAGTAATCTTTAATAATGTTAATATTATTTACCAATAAAACTCTCTAATCACAGATCTTTCAGTCACCTACAGGCTATATATACATGTGAGTAAGTCAATCAAAATGTTCTTAACATGACTCCAAGATTCACTGAAATACATCACATAATTAAGGTAAATCAAGTGGATAAGAACAAGTATAACTTGTTAAATAGTAGGTTGAAAAGACAAGGACTGTGTTAATTATTACCTGTGAGTTTGGGTAAATCATCGTAAGTCCTTGTCCTCTCTATACTCCTTAGTAGAAAAACCTCACAGACATTAGATAGGCCTCCTACCTAACCATTTTTCCCATACATAAGAACTCCAGGGCAGGGGCAGGCCACAGTTTGGGAGGAGACTAGATTTCAGAAACTCAAAAAGCATTGCTAGCGGGCCTCCCCGGTGGCACAGAGGTTGAGTGCTGGGTTGCGAAGCTGCCCGCAGCCTCTGCAGCGCCGGTTCGATCCCCGGCCCCTGGGTGAGGGTCCCACATGGCGCGCAGATCTATCCTGCCGCCCGCTGCTCCCCTCAGCAGTGTACTTCGGTCCTTCTGCCTGCTCTGCTCCCCGCTCTGGCTCTGGTGAATCCTCTCAACCTCCCGCGCTTCTGACTGTACCCAGTGCTTGGATAAATAAACAAATAAATAAATAAATAAAAATGCCTCTATTAAAAAATAAATAAATAAATAAATAAACATAGCTACGTTTAGAAAACAAAATATTTAACATTCCATAAAGAATCAAAACTTTTAATTTCTGGAAAATTAGTTAATGAAGTTATTTCTCATTGACAACAGCATTCTTGATCTTCTTGCCTCTAATTCAGGAAATTTTGTGAAAGAATAGTATGAGACATTGGGCCTCCCCGGTGGCGCAGAGGTTGAGCGCTGGGTTGCGAAGCTGCCCCAGCCTCTGCGGCTCCGGTTCGATCCCCGGCTGCTCCCCAGCCACGGGAGGAGGGTCCCACATGGCGCGCAGACCTTTCCTGCCGCCCGCTGCTCCCCTCAGCAGCATACTTCAGTCTGCCTGCTCTACTCCCTACTCTGCTCTGGTGAATTCTCGCGCCCTCCCTTGCTTCTGACTGTACCCAGTGCTTGTATAAATAAATAAATAAACCTTTAAAAAAAAAAAAAAAGAATAGTATGAAACATTACCTTCTTGCTTGGTTAATAATGAAGGAGAACATTCAGGTGGTAAAAAACATATATATTGTATATCAACAATCTGCAATGCATATTTCTGGGAAGAAATGTAAAATGAAGCATTAGAAGCTCTTCTTAAAATCATTTAAATATTTTCTTTGTCTTCACTCTTAAAATTCATTATAAAGAGTATGATGAGTTTTTCTTTTTTTTAATTTTATTTTTTATTCCCCATACAATTGCAACCCCCTTATTTTGACCCCAATCCCTCCCCTCCCAGCCCCCCACCCCTCATAGAGTGTCTCTGGTTCATAGTTGTTTGTTGATTATGATTTTCACTTTCTTATAGTTATTCATTTTCCTGGTCCCTTATTTAAGTTTTCTAGATTCCTGCTATGAGTGAGACCATCCGGTATTTTTCTTTTTCTTTCTGGCTTATTTCGCTGAGCATGATCCCTTCCAGCACCATCCATGTTGCTGCAAATTGCATGTGTTTATCTTTTTTGAATGCTGAGTAATATTCCATGATGTATATGTACCACATCTTCTTGATCCAGTCATCTATTTTTGGGCATTTGGGTTGTTTCCAAAGCTTAGCTATTGTAAACAGTGCTGCTATAAACATAGGGGTGCAGGTGCTCTTTGGAGTTGATGTTTCTGTGTCCTTTGGGTAAATACCTAGGAGTGGAATTGCAGGATCATATGGAAGCTCTATCTTTAGTAGGTCCAGAAATCTCCACACAGCTCTCCATAGTGTTTGGACCAGTTTGCATTCCCACCAACAGTGCAGGAGAGTTCCTTTTTCTCCACATCCTCGCCAACATTTGTTGTTGCTAGTTTTTTAATATGTGCCATTCTCACTGGTGTTAGATAGTATTTCATGGTAGTTTTGATTTGCATTTCCCTGATTACAAGTGATGTTGAACATTTTTTCATAGTTGGCCATTTGTATTTCCTCTTCAGAGAAGTTTCTTTTTAGCTCTTCTGCCCATTTTTTGACAGGATTATTTTCTTTGTTGTTGTTGAGGCTCATCAGCTCTTTGCAGATTTTTGTGATCAGTCCTTATCATTAGTGTTGTGTGCAAAAATGTTTTATTATTTGGCATACTCTGAGCTCTCTTGACCTGAAGCATTCCATGTTTCTTCAGTTCTTGAAAATTCTACACTATTACTTTTAGAAACATTTTCTTTTTTATTTTCCCACTTTTTCTGGGACTGTATTAGACACTGACATTTCTTTTGTTCTACAAATCTCTTAATTATTTTCTCAACATTTCTAACTACTTTATGATAGTCTAAAGTTTTTCTAGGAGAGTTCATTGACCTAATATTTCACGTTAGTTCTTAAGTTGTATCTTTTCTATTTAGTTCAATTTAGTACATTATTTTAATGATCATGTTTTAAATACATCATTTCCAACTGGTCCCTCCTCAAAGAAGTTTGCTATTACCTCATGTTTGTATTATATTTCCTTAGTGCTCTGAAAATATTTATTGCATTTATTTTAAATTCTTTTCTGTGTTTAAATTTGTTCTTCCTCTGAAATGTGTTATATTCCATAACTACAACATTAATGAGATGAGAGTATCCCTTAAGATTAAGTATTACCTTTGTTTACAAACTATATTCATTTTATATTAAAAATTCTACTCCAAAAAGAATGGGGAAAAGATAAAAAGGAAATAAATTATAAAGACAGAAATACTGGGCCTCCCCTGGTGGTGCAGCAGTTGAGCAATAGGCTGCGAAGCTGCCCGCAGCCTCTGCAATGCCAGTTCCATCCCTGGACACCAGCGAGGGTCCCACATGGCGCGACAGACCTCTCCTGCCGCGCCCGCTGCTCCCCTCAGCAGTGTATTTCATCAGTCTGCCTGTTCTGTTCCCCGCTCTGGTTCTGGTGAATCCTCTCACCCTCCCACGCTTCTGACTGTACCCAGTGCTTTTATAAATAAAATAAATAAATCTTTAAAAAAAAAAAAGACAGAAATACTCTACTACAGCAAAAACTTGAAAAGGGGGTATGAACTGGAACAAAGAGGGATACACTTTCAAGATAAAAGGAAAGACAATTATTAAATTAATTAGGTAAAACATAGATTCCCAGATGATAGCAAAGAGAAATCTCTAGATATTTCAATGTCAAATATTTTTATAAAACAAACATATGTGATAATGGATAGGAAAACAATAATTTTGAATTAAGTGATATATACAAACTATGTCTGCTCCCAATTTCCAATCACCCAGTATGTGGGGTTAATTAATGCACAGTGAAGATAGCATATTGTTGATGTTCATGAAATAAGTTAGATTTAATTTTCCCAAATAGTTTACATATGGGTTCACAAGTTCAGTCTCCTTGTTTCATTTATTTCTAACAATGTCTTACACTTTTTGTATGATATCAAGACGTATACATTAAGAATTTGTATTATACAGGTATTTAGCAATAAGCCATAAAGGAACAAAGCAAGTGACCTAGAATTTGGCTTGTATGTATCAGAGGATCTTCCTAAATCTTTAAGGTCCCAAAATTAACATCTCTAGGCAATATGGTTTGAAACATTTCCATATTTTCCAGAATATAGTATATACATTTTACATTTGGGGAAATACTGTGAACCACTCCTTATATTGAACAAGTCAAGTAAACCATTTGAAGCTCAGGGACTTATGGGACTTATAGCCTTAGGGACTTATATGTACCTGGCAGGATAAAATTAAAGCAAACAATTTCCCAGCAAGAATCTAATTATCAGTTAAGAAACAAATATTTGACTTTGTATCAATCTGATTCACTAAACACAGTATTATAATTTATGATTAACCAATAATTCTAACACTAATAATCATATTTTTTCTTATCAGAGCGCATAAAAGCAAAGTTAAAATTGTATTTGTGCATTTTATAATAAAATTGCATACCTTACAAAAAATTTCAATGTTTATTATAGCATTTAATCTTAAAAAAAAACATATGAAGCTGCCTGGATGGGTGTTTTATTATTATTTTCCTTTTTTAAATAAAAAGCTAAATTGCCACTAAATCAAGTGACATGCCTACTGTCATGTAATAAATAGTGGAAGTGGATAAGATTATCTAAATAGATATTGTATTGAAAGCCAAACAGCTCATCATAAGTAGTATGACTTTTTGCATCAAACCATTGAACCCAAAATGCCCCATGGCTGTGAATAATTAGGAAGAACGACAGTGGTGTGGCCTGTTTAGTATTTAATTATAATGTATGGAGTTACTTATATGAGTAAAAGAATTTGAGGCTACTTAATTTTTAACACTGTATCAAAAGATTAGACTCTCAAATAGTGACTAAAGAAGAATAAAAAGATAGCTATCACCAATTCATCCTTTTTTGCTTACCGAGGGAAAGACTCCATCCCATATTAATCATTTGATTAACAACTACACCCTACAGTTATAATGACTGCCAGTAATATCATTTCAAAAATAACAGTACAACTATCTGCAAAAAAAATTATCATTTAACAAATATTTGCTGAGTGTATATTATATGCAGGACTGTTCTAAGGAGGTACAGCAAGATACAAAGAAAAGTTAATGTCTTTAAGGACTTATATTCCTCTGAAAGGACCAAACAATAAAGAAGTTGAGGAGGCTATCTGAGCAGAGACCTGAAGGGAATAAAGTATGGATATAAAGAAAAAGAGCATCTTAAGCAAATATTATTCAAATATCAATTGAAGAATTCTACAAAATACCCGAACAGTATTCCTCAAATGTATCAAAGTCATCAGAAAAATGGAAAATGGAAAAATATGTGGAGCTGCCACAGCCAAAGCAAACTTAAGGAGCCATGATGAATACATGTAATGTGGTGTGCAAAATGAGATCCCAGAGAAGAAAAGGGATGTTAAGTAACAACTAAAGAAATCTGAACAAACTATGGACTATACTTAATAATAACATGTCAATATTGATTTCACTAGTTGTAACAAATGAGCTGTACTACTATAAGATAATAACTATATATAAATTAGGTGTAAGGTATATGGAAACTCTACTATCCTCACAAGTTTTCTAAAGTAAAATAGAATTATTCTAAAGTCAAAAGTTTATTTTAAAATATGGACCTAAAAAACACTCTAGCAACTTCAAAAACTATCACGAGTTCAGAGTTAGTTTCTAATCTGAACCATATTTATCATTAATCTGGAAAAATGTACTAAAATTACATGTTATAAGGAATAACGCTGCTTAGCCTGGCTAGTTAGAACCAGAACTTTTAGAATAGATGGCATGCTTCCAGTTCCCTCAGGATATACATCATCAGCCAATGGGTTGGTATTTCTTCATCAGGCTTCTCTCTTCAGAAATGTAAAAGTGAAACTCTGCCAGTGGTAACAAAGGCAATATATAAATCTCCATCTTGATGCCTGTCATATTAAATCTAAACACTGACAATTGTGGGCATTTTTAAGAATAAAGCATAACAGTTGCTATTTCTGGAGTCAGGTAGATCTAACTCAACCACTGGCAGCCTCTGTTCCCTTGGGCAAGTTACTTAAACTGTTCCATCTCTTTTCCCAGTTTCAAAATAGACTTAATAATACAATTCATCCCATAGGCTTATTGTGTGATTTACATTAAAGAATATATGAAAATCATTTAGCACAGAATTTGATACAAACTCAAAAATACTGGCCCGATTTTTTAATTTTTTTTTCAAGAGTTGTTCCTCACTTATTGTAGTAATTATTAGTTTTTACCAAATATCTCCGGTTCTATCCCTTTCCATTCCAGTCACACAGTAAATAGCACTTTCTGGTCCTCTTTTCATGGTGTGAGGAATGTGACATTCTGCCCAAAAGTTTGCGAACAAAAGTGATATATATCACTTCCAAAGGATTGGGGTGTCTGTAGAAGTCTTTCCCTCTGGGCACCATTTATAGTCTGTTAGACAACTGGCTACTCTATCACATTTAGCCCATGAGTGATATCATGAGCAAGACTCTGATGCTGACCCACAATGAACACACAACACAAGTAAAAATTAAAAATTTTGGGTCCTCAGCCTCTGAGGCTTGTAAGCATACCCTATTTTTCACTGCCTGATACACTCAGCATTAATATCTACTACTGAAACCGATAACTCAAATTAATATACTATGTAGAAACTACTTTTATACACTCCTAGTTCAGTTAACAAAACAACTAACATGTTAAGAATCCCTACTTCAAATACAAAATATAATTTAAAATTTTACCTGTTTTATATGAAATTATCAGAATTCTTCACATAGTATAAAATAAGGAATATAAATGCTTACTGAATCAGATTTTCCATACTATTGCAGTTTTCTTTGCCCCAAGGAGCTTATCCAACCAACCTGTGTTTTTAATAAAGAATAGTTATTTGTAATACAACTATTTTAATTCTGTTTTTTAATATTTGAATGTTCAAATTAATTACTATTTTTTTAATATTCTTTTTTTTAAGATTTATTTATTTATTTATACAAGCACTGGGTACAGTCAGAAGCGCGGGAGGGTGAGAGAATTCACCAGAGCCAGAGCAGGGAACAGAGCAGGCAGAAGGACAGAAGTACACTGCTGAGGGGAGCAGCGGGCCACAGGAGAGGTCTGCGCGCCATGTGGGACCTCCTCCGGTGGCCGGGGAGCAGCCAGGGATTGAACCGGCGCTGCAGAGGCTGCGGGCAGCTTCGCAACCCAGCGCTCAACCACTGCGCTACCGGGGAGGCCCTAATTACTATTTTTTAAATTTAATATAGCAAATATACTGGTTCTTGCAAAACCAGAATATAATACATGCTCTGGTAATAAGAACTTTGCTGGGGTATTTTCCTATTTGACAATAGGATTGTTCTCTGATTTTGTTTAAGTCATTTTTCCTACAATTTCCATAGGGACACCTTTAAATTTGTCTGCAGTGTCCTACTGTATAAGTATACGTGTGTGTGTGTGTATTGTGGGTGTAAATGTATATGTGTGTATAAGAGAGAAAGAGAGGTTAGGGAGGGAGAAAAATTAGAAGACAGAGCAAGGCTGAGTGCAAATACTCTCGGCTGGCTACTAATCCTTGAATGTGAGCATCTTGCCTTCCAAGAGAGGCAACCATGACAAAAACTGGCAGCATTCCCCAAATGTTAGACCATATGTGAAAACTTTTTCCTCTAGGATTGAAAAATCACAACACTGTTTTAAATATTAAAGTCCTGCACTCATCAACAGCTCAACACTGCTTATAAGTCTAGGTCCCTCTAGAGAAAAGTTAAGACAATTTGAAAAGATCCATTGAGTTCTGACTAATAACCTACATTTTAGTATAATATCTCAACTGTTTCATTCCATTTGGTGCTTATAAAAATCCTACGAGATTGGCAAGACAGGAAATAATATGCTCATTTCATATAAAGAAAAACTGAAATTGAGATTAAATAACTGATTTTCAAAAGGTCACATAGCACAACTACCAAGGTAGGACTAGAATGCCCTGGGTCATTCAACTCAATGCCTTTCTGCTAGCAACACCACTTCTAAGCATAGTGTTAAAAACATAATTTCAGAATCACAGGTAAAAGTTTCCTTTAAAGTAAAATGAAAAAGAATTTTAAATATGTGTATCCCTGAGGTGATTCCTTTGATAAAATAGATAGTAATTTCTCAGACTGCTACATTTTTGGCATATTTTCTCTTATTAATTATAACCAGAGAATCTTTCATTAAGCAAATGAATCACCAGCTAAGGCACGAATATTTCTGGTTAAACATAGCATTTAATTAGGATGTGTTTAAGTTATCCATATGGACATATTTTGTATCAGTATCATACTATCCCCTTTGTTTCTGACGTTACCTTTTTCCACCAGGCAGCCATTTATTTAATTGTACTTTATAATTCAATGCCTGAATTCCTTGGGCGATCTAAGGGTGCCTCCACAGAAGCTCACACATAGTAAAACAAATGACTCAAGACAGAAGAGAGCACTAATGGCACAGGCAGGTCAGATTTCACAGTCTGGCATTGCATTTAGTAAATTATAGTCAGGCAGCTTTTAGTTGCAGCCTAACTGTCCATTTTCAGATGGCACTTCTGCCAAACACTGTATCACTAGGGCTGTATTAAAAAGCTCAAATAGCACATTCAAATTTGAAACTATAGGTCTTATTTATTTCTAGTTTTTCAGCTGGCAGACATGAAAAGCACTTCTGAGTAGCAAAAGAAGATGAAGAAATAACTTACAGTGAGCGGAAAATGTTAGGAAAGTAAGGGCTAGACAATTCTATGAGTCATTACTGAGATATCTGAATGGACAGAAATTCCAGTCTACTCATTAAAGTGTGGGTTGAAATATTGCTTTATTTTTCAAGAATTTCCTTGGGAGGCAGTTGGAGGGAAAAAACAGGAGGTGGTCACACTTGACTACAGCCAGAAAAGGCCCATCTTAAGAGTGGTGAGATACTGCCACAATTTAAAGACACTCCACAACACAGACAAGTTTTCCAGCCTTACATGATCTTAAGAGACGATAGCACTATTTCAACAGTAAACCAAATCCTTCAAAAAAGTAATCTAAATGAACAAACATAAATTTTTAATTTATTCTGGGTTTCATAAATACAACAGAGTTAGCTTTGTCTCAGATTTAAAAATTTTAAATATCTCTTTTGAACAAGGGAGGAAAATATTCCAAGAAACTAATTTAAGATTCACAACTGCCTTTATGGGAATAAATTGTCATCTATTGTTTTCTCTAACAACAGGAGCAAAACAAAGAAAGAACTGACAAGAAATATTTGCCTTATGTCTATTAATATAGAGTTAATACCATAATATCCATCACCTACTTCCTGGGGGCGGGGATTGGGACAGTAGAAAACAGTTTGTGCTATGTATGGAGATAATCAGGCTACATTTGAGAAATGTCAGTTGTACCCATGAGAGACCACGATGGGCAATTATTAAGAACATAATGCAATTCTGGCTCTATCACATATTAGCTTAAAGTTTCTCTATAAAAATGAGAATAGTGCCCAATTCACAGTTATCATGAACTTAAATAAATGACATCTGTAAAGTACTTAGCACATAATAAGCAGTAGTTATTATCATTAAAGTTCTGAAAATATTTTCCACCAAAAGCTAAAGACCTGCCGAATAAATAATGCCATTTGTCTCTTCGGTTTTATTACTGATCATTAAGATTTGGCATAGTTGTGGCACAAGCACACTAAACACAGGACCAGTGACTTGGGCAGTAGAGGAGTACCCGGAAGAGGTAATAATGTATATGTGGAAAAGTCCCACTTTCAGGCCTCTCCACCATTTCGCTTAACAATTATCTGGTGGGCTCCCACTATGACTCCAGTCTTCGAGGACTTTAAAAGATGCCCTAAACTAGTTTTCAAGAGCTACTCCTGATGATAAGACTTGCACACATGAAACAAGGAAACAGATGATTATAACTTAAATGAGTGGTATCATAAGAGTTACACAATGGGTACTTATTAACAAAACATGTTAAATTTAAAGTCATACACATACAGGGTCAGCTACAAAAAGAAATCAATATAACTAGCATATTTCAAAAAATCATACTCTCCTAACCTGCAAAAAAAATTTTAGTTTAAAATTCCTACTGCTTACCTTAGATATGTAATTCAACTATGCCTTCTAAATTAAACTGGAAATACACTAACTTGGGTCTCACCTATCTGTATTTTAAATGTAATATTTATCTAATCATTTCTCAAATATTTTCAAGATATAAAATTGTGGTTTTATTTCACCTTTATGAGTTGAAACCACTCACAAATTTCCAAAATTGTGCACTACTCATGTGTAAAGGCAAAGAACAGAAGTGGAGAATTCAACAGATGTCAACAGCTACATTGGGAAAAAAAAAAAAGATTAGAAAAGAAAGTACGCCCCCTGGTGCTGAGGGAATGAACAAAGGTCCAACAGGTTTCCTAGATCTTGATTCCAGTCAGTTTTAACAAGTTCGTGACTGTGCATTTGTAAGTAAAGTTACTGTAAATAAGTCTAAACTTTGTCCCTTCCAAATAATATAAAAGTGTCAGGTTGCCTATCTATCCACTTGTGTTGATTTCCTATTTAAGTACCTAAAAAATTATGTTTTTTTCCTAAGTATGACTGCATAGTTATACAAATCCTCTACATGCAATATTAGTCAGTCATTGATGTGATTGCCTGATGGTAAAATAAAACAAACCAAATACACCTTCACGCTGCCCTGAGTCTAACCAGAAAGCAAGGTAAATGACATTTAAGAACTTCAGAGAGTTGACAGGAACTCTAGCACTAGAAACTGGTCACTGGTCTACCTGCTTCATATAATTCAACAAAATGACAAAAATTTCAACATTAATCAATCACAGTTACTTTTTTGTACATTCTTATTGATTGTAGATACAATTATAATTTTGGAGCAGTATAATATAGAGATTATGAGCACAGACCCTGGGTCCAGATAAGACTACCTAATATCAAATCCCAGCTTCACTACTGATTAAGCTTGAGTTACTTAATGTCTGTACCCCTTTCTCTCATCCATAAAACTTAAAATTGGTGCCTCCCTGGTGGCACAGGTGGTTGAGCGCCACACTGTGAAGCTGTTCTCAGCCTCTACAGTGCAGAGAACCGGCAAGAATTCCACATGGCGCAGCAGACCTCTCCTGTCTCGCCCACTGCTCCCCTCAGCAGTGTGTTTCATCAGTCTGCCTGTTCTGTTCTGCCTGCTCTGTCTCTGGTGAATCCTCTCACCCTCCTGCGCATCTGGCCTGTACACCAGCACTTGTATAAATAAAAAAATAAATAAAATCTTTAAAAAAAAAAAAGATGTCCATAAAAATAAAACCTTAAAATTGGATTATATTTATAATTCCCTCTCAAGAGCATATGACTTAATATATATAGAAATAACTGTGTCTGCAATATAGTACTTATTATAAAAACAATTACCAGCATTGGGCCTCCCCAGTGGCGCAGTGGGTTGAGCGCAGCAGGTTGAGCGCAGTCCTGTGAAGCTGTCCACAGCCTCCGCAGCGCAGGTTCGATTCCTGGCTGGCCAGGGAGATGCCCACATGGCACGGCAGACCTCTCCTGTCTCTCCTGCTGCTCCCCTCAGCAGTGTTTTCGGTCCATCTGCCTGTTCTGCTCCCCGCTCTGTCTCTGGTGAATTCTCTCACCCTCCCACGCCTCTGGCCTATACCCCGGTTCTTGTATAAAAAGAAAAAATCTTTAAAAAAATAATAATTACCAGCATTGATATTATTATTATTTATTATTACTTTTTATTTCATCATTTGAATCTATTATGTATCGCTATAATGCTTTACGCAAAGCAAGGTTTTTAGATTGGAATAATTTAAAATGTACTAGAGTACCCAGAAATAATCAAAAAATATATATCAAAGGGAAGAATATAACACACTTTGTAGATATATAAAAACATAGTTAAAGAAATTGAGTCATACCATATCTATGAATATGAAAAAAGAATATTTTAATATTATATAGTATTGCTATAAATGCTTCCATTTGAAAGTAATGATCATAACTCAAGCTGACTTTAAAAAATCTAAAGAGAATTTGCTGGATCTGATGACTAAAAATCCAGATATTTCAAGTGAAGTCTGATCCAGAGGTCTAACAATGACACAAAATATCTGAATTCGTTCTATCTCAACTCTCTGCCTAAAGCTTTGATCTAAAACCAGAAGCATAAGCTTCTTTTCCTAGCATCCTCAAGGAGAACTGATATTCCCTCTAATTAGGTCTACTTGTGTTATCAGGCTACCATTTCAGTGATAAGGGATATGGAATGCACTGATTGAATTAGTTTCCCTGAAACCATATGGATCCCCAAATGAAGAGATAGGTCTGACAGGAATAGAGTAGAAAGGAAATATTTTAAGACGTACCAAAACTATTGATCCATCTAAAATGAATTTACAGATAAACAGAATCCAATTAAATTTCCAAAATGGCTTTGGGGGAGTCAATTCATAAGTTATTTCATAAAATTAAAATTAAGAATTTCAATCATTAAGAACTTCAGAAAGGGGCCAGACAAGATAACAACAGAGTAGAGACACTGGACTCAACTCTTCTGCATACTTACAGCTAGACTGCAGAACAAAGACAAAAGTGCTGAAAGAGAAACAATTATAGCACATGCTATGAATAATATCCAAAGGAGGTGACCTCAGTGAGCAGTAAAACAGGTCAAGTAGGTAGCCTGCCCAGAGGGGTGAGATGAACCCCAGCAGTTCAGGGTCCCAGTAAGCAGCAAAATAAAACTGGCATAGCCTTTATATAGCAATATTTCATAGACTTAAGCAAGCTCCGCAGCCCTCTACAGACATCAGCACAGCCCCAATGAGCCCCAGGAAGAGGTCTGAAGGCAAAACCACCCACTGCAGGCCTTCACAGGCACTGGCACAGCATCAGTGAGCTCCAGGATTGGGAATCAGAGCCATCACAGTAGCATTCTGCAGACATCACCGCAGACCTCAGTGAGCTCCACGTCAGTGCCTAGAATCAGACCTCCAAGGTAAGCCCCCCATAGTCCTCAGTGAGCTTCAGAGGGGGTCCTGGAAACAGAGATTTCAAATAGGCTTTCATAGTTCTCAGTGAGCCCTAGAGAGTTCCTGGAAGCAGCCCACACTAAGGTAAGCCCCAGAAGACATCAGCAAGCCCCAAGGCAGAACAGGAAAACAGGCCCACCACAGTAAGCATCCATAGGCTCCAGTCAGTCTCAGGAAGGGTTCTTAAAGCAACCCAGTCCTGATAGGTTCTGGAAGACTGGAGCAAGCCCTGACAAGAGGAGCAGATGTAACAAATCCCAGCAGAGACAACTGAGCAGGGCTCAGTCCCCACAGACTGTAGCTCTTGGACAGAAAGGCACTGGCTGGACAAATAATCTTTCATACAGGAGTAGACTGATCATCCCTCAGTCATTAGAGACCTGTGCAAACATCAACAGAGTGAGCACCAAGTTCATGCCATATTGAACATGAGGTGGGTAGAGACAGGAACCTGTGACAGGTGGGCTGTGTTCTGGAGTAGTGGGCAGTAATGACAGTCCAGGCAGGTCAGCCAGAGTCACAGGGAGTAGGAAGCAGAGGTTGTAGGTGTACTCCTTAGAAAGACAGGAGAACCTTGTGGAGAAATGGGAGTGCTCCACAAACACCAGGTTCACCATAAAGATAATAATAGCACAGCAGGCACTCTGATCTTTCCTCCTGCTTCCCATCCTCTGTGACTGAAACCTACTGTAAGAGGTATACTGAAAGCACAGGAATTACTGAGTCTTTCACCCCAAACCCCAGAATGGAAGGGCATAAGGGCTTCCACAAACACACGCCAGTCCCAGGTCAACTCAAGCATACCAACCTCTTTTTCACTCCAAGTCCCTCACCACCCTGCTGATTCAACAACAAAACATATCTGAATACATACAAATGCAAGGTCTAAATAAATAAATAGATAAAGAAAGAAAGAAATAAAATATTAAAGATGTTTTCTAAAGCTAATAAAATAGGAGACCTAAGGAAACAAAAAAGGGTAGACAAATATTATACATGAAAATATAGGACCTTAAGAGATTAGGACATCACAAGGTAACAACCCTTTAGAATCCTAACAACAAAATATTGAAATTATATCTCCCCATCACATAAAAAGTTCAGAACATAAAGAAACTCATAAGAGAAAGAAGAAATAAAGAAAGAAATATAATAAAGAAACTCAAAGAGATAGAAGAAAACTCAGAAAGGCAAGTCAAAGTAATACGAGAACTCAAAAAGGCAAATCAGAGGAATACAAGAGAATTCCAAAAAGCGAATCAAAGAGATAGAACAAAACTCCAAAAAATAAATTAATGAGCTCAGAAATACAATCAATGAAAAGAAGGTAGAAACTGAAGCTTTAAATAGGAGATATCAGAAAACCAGGAGATCAAGAGCTCAACAAATGAGAACAAGAACTCTCTAGTTACAGAAGTAGAATAGAACAAATGGAGGATAGAATTAGTGACCTCAGAGATAGGAGTGCACTACGTACCCAGGAGGAAGAAAAACAAAACAAAACAAAGAGGCAATTTGAAAAATATTCGACACCATTAAGAAAGCCAACATAAGAATAATGAGTATCACAGAAGGAGAAAAGAGAGAGGAGAACAGAAAACCTACTCAAGAAAACAGGAAAACTCCCATCTCCATGACCTTGGGATAAGGAAATATTCCTTACACAAAACACCCTGGTCACAAAAGGAAAGGGAAAAAATTAAGTTTTTCCTAATTTCATCTTAATCATCAAAAAGTCATCAAATTAAAAATAGACATAAATATCAATGGAATAAAATTGAGAGTCCCTGAATATACTCAGACATTTATGAGAAATTAATTTTCAAAAAGAAATCCAATACAATTCAATGAGGAAAGAATAATCTTTTCAACAAATGGTATACTGAGACAATTGGATATCCACATACAAAAGAATAAGATTATAACTGTGTCTCATCATATTCAAAACACAACTCAAAATGGATAAAAGACCTTCAGTTGGAACTAAAACTATAAAATTCTTAGGAGAAAACAGTTGCAAACCTTTGTGATTTTGGACTAGGAAATGGTTTCTTACACATAAAGTCTGAAACAAAAGCAAAAAGGGGGGGAAGAGACAAATTAGACTTCATCAACACAAATTTTTGTGCTTCAAATACATTATCAAGAAAGTGAAAATACAACACACAGAGTGGTAGAAAATATTTGCAAACCATATACAAAGGTCTAATATCCAGCATATACTTTTTTTTCCTTAAAGATTTTATTTATTTATGCATACAAGAACTGGGGTACAAGCCAGAGGTGTGGGGGGGCTGAGAGGACTCACCAGCGACAGAGTGGGGAACAGAACAGGCGGATCTACTGAAATACACTGCTGAGGGGAGAAGCAGGCAAATCAGGCGAGGTCTGCTGCACCATGTGGGTCACCTCCGTGGCAGGGGATCAAACTCATGTTGCAGTGGCTGCGAGCAGCTTCATAGGCTGTGTCTTAACCCCTTGTGCCATCAGGGAGGCCCCCAGCATACAATTTTAAAAACAAAACTCATAACTCAACAATAAAAAAAAAAAATTTTATGAGTAAAGTCTCTGAACAGATATTCCTCCAAAGAAGATGTACGAATGGCCAATAAGCACACAAATAGTTGCTCATTAGTTATTAGAAAAATGCAAATCAAAACCACAAGCTATTGCAATTGTTGGCCAACATGTAAAGAAATTAGAACCCCTGTACATTTCTGATGAGAATGGAAAGTGGTGTGGTTAGCATAGAAGTCAGTTTGGCAGTTCTCAAGGAATTAAACATAAAGTTACCACATCACCCAATAATTCATTTCTTAGGAATTTTCAGTTCAGCTTGCTATAACAAAACTACCATAAAATGAGTGACTTAAACAACCAACATTTATTTCTCACAGTTCTACAGGCTGAGAAGTATAAGATCAAAGCACAGGCTAATCTCTGTTTGATGAGAACCCACTTCCTGACTTAGAGACAAATACCTCCCTTCTGTCCGTATCTTCATATGGCCAAGAACAGAGATGTGAGGCAAGCACTCTTGTGACTTTTTTTACAAGGACATTAACTCATCATGAGGGCTGTGCTCACATGACCTAATTACCTCCCCAAAATCCCAAATATATTGGGTGTTAGGGTTTAAGCGTACTAAGGTTGGGGGAAACACCAACATTCAGTCTGTAACAGGGGAATTGAAAACAAATGTTTACCTCAAAAAAATGTACAAGAATGTTCATGGCAGTATTATTCATAAAATCAAAAGAAGAAACAATCGAAATATCCATCAATAGAGGAATGAATACTTTTAATGTGGTATATCTACAGGGTAAAATATTATTCAGAAAAAAAATCATGCTGAAAAAAAAAAGAAGCCACAGTTTGTATGATTCCATTTATACACTGTCCAGAATAGGCAAGTCCCTAGAGACAAAAAATAAATTAGTACTTGCCAGGGTCTGGAGGAGGAGGAGAAAATCGTAGTGAATGCTAATGGATATAGAGTTTGAGGTTATTAAACTGGAATTACATAGGGCTATAAAATCTTGTGAATATACTAAATAAGTACTGAATTATTCAGTTGAAAGGGGTGAGTTTTATGGTATATGAATTATTTCACAATATGAAAAAATAAGAAACTACTAAGGAAATGAATAGACACCAGGTGGAATGTTCAGAAAATATTTATCTGACAAAAGACTTATAGAATATAAAGAGGACTCCTAAAAAACATACTGAAAGACAAAAAAAAAATAGGTAAAAGAATTAGAGACATTTCACAAAGATATGGAAATGTCCAATAAACACATAAAAATGTCTTCAATATCATTAGTAATTGTAGAAGTGCAAATAAAAAACAATGGGATGTCTCAATCTTACTTGAGAAGTTAAAACCAAAAAGATTAATTATGCCAAATGATCGTTAGGATGTGTAACAAATTAAGTTCCATGCATTGCTGATAAAATTTGAAAATCTTTGGAAAATGGGCAGTTTCTTATAAAATCCTATAATGCACTCCTAGATATTTATCTATGAGACATAAAAACATACATCTACAAAACGACTTTCACAATAATGTTTTAGCACCTTATTTAATATAGCCCAATATGGTAAAAATGCAAATGTCCACAATCAAGAGAATAAATAAATAGTGATACGGTAGTCCCTATATTTTAGACTTTGCTTTCTGCAGTTTCAGCCGGTGGGTTCTGTACAATAAAATATTTCGAGAGAAAAAGAGAGACTACACACAAATAACCTCTACTACTGTATGTTGTTGTCATTGTTCTAGCTTATTTTTAGTCATTGCTTTTAATCTCTTACTGTTCATAATTAAGAAGTTAAACTTTACCATTGGTATGTATATATAGAAAAAAATTATATATATGTATACATAAATATATATAAAAATCATGAATAGTACTTACCCCTATATTTAGGTACTTTCTTGGTTTCAGGCATCCACTGGTGTTCTTGAAAGTATGCAAAAAGGGGGACTAATGAGAACTATTATATATTGGAATATTTCTCAACTCATCAACTAAAAGGAACGATCAACTGATATACACAACAATATGAATGAATTTTTAAAACATGCTGGGTCAAAGAATTCAAACCCAAATATATACTTAATATTCAATACACAAAAAGTCCAAGAACATGCAAATGTAATGTATGCTGTTTCTGGAATTTGGAGAAGGGTGTTGGTAGGAAGATAACTAGAATGTAGCAAGTAATGGAATGTTTTATATATTGATTTGGGTGGTGATTACACAAGTATATGCAATAGTCAAAACCTTTTGAACTGTATTAATACTTAAGATTTCCACAAGTTAAGTACTGTTCTATTTTAAAAATTAAATTAAAACACACAAAAATCTCTAATAACAAATCAATTTAGAAAGTGTTCAATTTCCATCTAAAATTTAAAAATTGAGATACAGTTTGAATTTATGGGCAAAGAATTTGGTGCTCTTCTTTTCTTGACTTTCTGGTCCATTCTTAACATTGATAACTACGTAAGATAAGCATTTCTGTCTATACTTTGTCAAACTCAAGTACTAATACTTAAACTAGATTTAATACCCTAGTGCATGCATGGACAGATGCTTAGAAACAACCCTTATGGCAACATTATGAAGTGTTCTTGACATCTTTTTAAATTAAATGAAAACATATGTATTCAATTACCAGTACCATAAGCTTTCAAAATTGTGGGAGTAATCCAAACTACTTTCTTCGAAGAATGAAAGACACTCATGGAGGAAGCATAGTTTAAGATCATGATTTTTATCTATTTTAAGAAAATAGAAGAACAAAAGGGGTTATAATCTTGTGATATTATGCAATTCTTCTGCTCCAATACATCAAAAACTTGATGAACCAGGGTCAGGCAGGACAGCTGAGAAGGAATCAAAGTAAACAATGTACCTTATTGCCAACAAAGCCTGCCAATATGAGATTAGAACGCTCCATCCCAGCAAGAAAATGTCTTTGGAAAGTTCCCTACAACATTTTATGACTCACAGATATTCCCAGAGGTTCCTGTTTCCCTTCTGCAGTAGACAGTGAAGACGTGCAGTTTTAGTCAACTGTTGTTCTTAGGCAACTTGGCTGAAAGATCTGTTTAAAAAACATTTGTTGGAAAGATGATCTGTTTGGACATTTTAATTTTTTAAACAAAATTCCAGATTTTAAATTTATTTAAATGTTAATCCAACATTGACTTAAAGAATAACCTACAAGGAATTACTATATTCCATAATCCGTATTATGAACTCAGCAATTTTTTCATTTGAAAACTCCTAAACCAAGAGGTAATATTCTTGGCATGGCTCCCATTGCATATTCTTCCAAACGGCCTCCAGATCCCTGGCTTTGAATTCAATAGCTTTGGCTCTGATCTTGGCCACCCAGTTCAGTATCTCACCTTGGCTTCTAAGTTGACCAACACTGCCAAGTCATCTTCCAATCCACCAGGACTTTATTCCTGGCTAATAATCACTTCTGTCTAATACAGGTTTTCACTTCCTTGTCTAACTACTGAATACCAATACTCAGGTACATTTCTCCCCCTACTCATCTAAATTTTTCCCACTCTACCTGAAGATAGACCCCCAAAACATATTCTCTACTCTTAAGTATTCTTTCTTTTTCTCATTTTCCCATTTTTTCCTTTCTCCTCTACATATGTATGTGTGTGTACATACATACACATAGAGATAGTCACCTGGTTCTTAACCATTTCCACCATCAATATATAGTCTTGTCTGTTTCATTGACAATAATTATAAAGATACAGACATGAAAGAAGGTAAAATAATATAAGATATTTTATCATTTTTCGGGGCCTCCCCAGTGGCGCAACGGGTTGAGCGCTGCGCTGTGAAGCTGTCCGCAGACTATGCAGCGTGGGTTCGATTCCCAGCCGGCCAGCCCGCCTCGCCCCCTGTTCCCCTCAGCAGTGTCTTCCATCCATCTGCCTCTCTGGTGAATTCTCTCTGGTGAATTCTCCCCGCTCTCTCTGGTGAATTCTCTCACCCTTCAGTGCCTCTGACCTGTACCCCAGTTCTTGTATAAAAAAATAAATCTTTTTAAAAAAGATATTTTATCATTTTCCCAATAAAAGTTATTTATAAAGTTTAGTACTTTATAAAAATAGATGTTATGTCAGGCTCCAATGAGACAATAACTTGAAAAACTCACAAATGATTCTGAGGAGTAACTAAATTTGAAAGCTAACACCCAGTTTTGACAATGTCTTTGATACAATTATAGTTACTGCATGCTCAACTAGGGCTGAACCTCAGCCTCCAGGTTCTCTCTCTAATAACCTCTCTTCATTTTGAGATTGAACTTGAAATTCTTTAAAACTGGCAACCAGGCCCAAAAAGGTAAAGACAAAGAAGCTGCAAGAACCTAAGGACTGAACTATGACATCCCAGAATGCCTCTTCTGTCACATTCCACTGGCTTAAGCAAATCGAAGAAGTGCCCATATTCAAGAGAAGTGGAAATAGACTCCACTGCTTGGTGCAAAAAGCAGCACACAGGTACAGGCAAGTAAGATACTGACAGCACTCATCTTTGGAGTGTACCAAAAGAATCTCGTGTCATATGCAAAGAAAATCATTCCATATACCCTTCTAGGTTATTCAGAGGCTGGACAAATAAATGATCAAATAAGCATCAGAGAGAATGACAAGAGAATAAAAGCCAAAAAAAATTCATAATAACATATGTATCTCCTATGTACATGATTCCATAACTCACCAATATGGCTTCAGACAGCACCTTAAATAGCTCAGCCAAGAGAAGGAGGATTGCAGGGGGAGTAGTGGGGAGAAAGGGAAAGCTCACTTAGGGAGGCACTGTAGACAAAGACAGACTGTTATACAGATTTAAGTTCTACCTTCTCCAATGAGAAGAGTTAAGGAGCTTAGGTACAGAAAAGGAGCTGCCCCTTAAGGGAGTGTTTCTCCTTTATGCAGGTAGATGTCTTTCACAAACGTCAACTTCCACCCAGCCTTCAAAATGACTCCCCATGAAATAAACCTCTTGTCAAAAAAGAGGTATTTTGGCATGGCAGATATTTGCTCCTCTGCACTAGTAAGGAAGAAAACAATGATGACAGTCAAGCATTAAACTCTGTGGTATGAAAAAAAGAAAGGCATGCCCAAGAAAAAAAATTTAAACAATGAAAAAGAATAGGCGGGAATGCTTCTCAAAGAACCATTTCAACTGCAGACAGTTGTTTCAACTAAAATATTTAAACAGATATTTGCACTTTTTAACTTAAAAAATAGAATTGAATTAGGCATTAACTACATGAAGAAGTAACACATCCCCAAAAGGGCATGACTATATTTGTACTTTGATCTTGCTCCTTTCATTCCAGATATGATTGGCTCCTCCTTTGCTATGATTCCCCACCAGAAGGTGCCTTGACATTTGGCAACCTTCAGGCTTCACCAGCCCCACTTTGGGCCAACCTTGTTTGGCTGGGCATTTATCCATGAGGAGATGGGTACCTTTGGATGTTTTATCAGGAAACTATTATCCTTTCTTCTCTCTCTATGCATACAATTCTCTTAAAGGTCTTTCACCTAGGAGAATACTGTCTTTATGCAGTAGACGACAGAAACCTTTTACAATATGCAAGTTTGCGGGTCCCTGGGTGCCCCTCAGTCTGCATGCTAACAAAATCACAAAGTCGAAAAGGAAGATATGGAGTTTGTTAAATAACAAAAACTCCAACTGAGTTACTTTTAAAGACACATTTAGCTTTATGAAACTTCATAAATTGGGAGCAAAACGGAGAACTTTAGAGCAGCCGCTGGGAGTGGTGATGATGTCTTAAATTTTGATTGAATCTTTCAGGCTAAGTCTGATCAAAAGAGTGAGGAGAGAAAGTTATAAAAGGAAGGAAGGAGAGAGGGAGGGAGGGAGGGAGGAAGGAAGGAAGGAAGGAAGGACAGAAGGAAGGAAGGAAGGAAGGAAGGAAGGAAAAAGAAACAACAGGCTCCAAATCAAGGCTTAATACCCATCCATAACAGCAGTTTTAACCTCTCCCTAAATTGGAAATTTAATCCACCAAATCAGGAGTTTCCTGGTCAGCTGTAGTGAATATATCTGCATAATAAGACACCCCGCCCACCCCTAAAGGAAGGTAACTTTGCTTGAAGTGATCCTTCTTTTCTGTTGCTAATGACTTTGTCCCACCATCCTTCAGGCTATAAAAACCCTTCAACTTTTTGAAGAGACTTTCTACTTGCCAAACAGGATGCTACTTGATTCATAAGTCATCTAATAAAGCCAATCGGGTCTCTAAAGTGATCAATTTTTTTTAACAGGGTGAATGACAATAGGCAAATAACTGGCACACCTTACTCAGAAAAGTGAAGATTAGCTGCATCACAGTTAATGGCACAAAATTAATGTTGAAAAAAAGTCTCTTAGGACATGAAGAATTACGGAGACTTATATAGGAAAAAATATATGGACAGAAAAGGGAAAGTGGTCCATCTGAACAGAAAAGGTCCATCTGAACAGAAAAGGGAAAGTGGTCCATGTTTAAGCAAAGGCATGCAAAAAAAAGAAAGAAACAAAAGAAAGTTGGACCCTATGCTAAAGATTTGTATTGAAAAAGGGAAAATGACTCTAGTATGGTAATCACAATCATATTAAAAGTTCAATGTAATCAGATCAGGTTCCAGAAAGAAGAAATTGACCCTCATGTATCAGTGCCACAGACCATCATAAAATGTCCCCAAGCCATTGCTGCCTAAAATCTAGGCTCATATACTGATAAGCAAACACTACTCAGAAGTGTGCTAACGTTCTGATAGAACAACAGTGACATCTGCTGCCATGGACTTATTTTTAAAAAGGTCAGTCCCTGATTTTAACATTCAGCTGTTGCCAAACCCCTGGACTTCTGCCGTGATGATTCAGCACTTCTGGAACTCCTGTTTGTGGTCTGCTCTATTAGAAGATTTTTCTAAGTGAACACAGAACATGGGAAAATGAGAGAATATTTGTAAATGTAACCAAAACAAACAAAAAACAGTGGGGGTGGAGGCACAAGTGATGAGAAAGAGAGACTTCACATTGTCTTTTCCCATCCTGTTTTTCTTTTGACTAAGTAAATCCAACTTAATCTTGTAGTTGTTAGCAAGCATGAGCATGTCCTCAGTAAAAAGAAGGATTAAGTTAACTGTTGCCAGCTTCAATGGGTCCCAACCCAAAATTTACAGCATCATATCCAGACAGAAAAAAAATGTCAGATGATCAAAGGCGAGTGCGTAGAAAATGTTTATAGTTACTCCTTCTTAGGCAACCTCATCCAAGTTATCTAATTGTCTACCTTGATTATACCTCCTACAACATCTGCTGACCTGCAGGCATTTTCTTTCCTAAAAGCCAACAGAACAGAAGGTTCGAATCAATCTCCATTGCTTTTGAAAAATACATATAATCACCAATGGAAAGTAGACTCGTAGCTCATTATATAAACCAACAAATATTACTTTAAAATAATCGTGGATTAATATATATACATATTCAAGAAAAATTGGCAACTGATAGGGAACCCCAATTCCTTCATTATTATGAAAGAAGACAAACAAGAAAGGCAGATGTTACAATAAAGAACTGAAGAGATCTGATTTCTTTTATTAGGTCTATGATTAGCTAACTGATTCATTCCTGTTGTAAGCATTTATTCTACACTTATGTGCTAGGCACACTGAAAGTCACCAGAAGTAAAACAGTCTAACTTTGAGGAGTATGCATCTGATTAGACAGGCATATAAGTGAATAAATTAAAGTACAAAGTGATGAGTCAATCAACTGGATTATGTTTGAAGTACATATGTTTTACATGAAAATGAAGTAATTAATTTTCTGTCACGAGTTGAGAGCCCAGAAAGATACATAAGTACACATAAGAACCAAACATCAATGTTTCTTAGGACACCAGTAAATTGTATGTTACTTACATATTAAAATGGTAAAAAAAAAAAAAGTATTAAAAATTAAATCATAAACTCTTATAGTTGGCTCATTCATATATAAAAGAAACTCTGAAAATAACAATGTGGGGGAATGGTGCTTGTATAATTATTTAAAGCAAAGTGTTGCATTTCTTTTTATCCCTATTATAAGTTAATATCATTCCAAGGTATGAGGGCCCATAATGGTACCATGCACTGAGAAAGTTCTACAAAGAATGTTATTTCACATATACTCTGAGTAATTCTGTTTATGGAATGAGCTGTGCCTTGGTCATGGGTCACATTCAGCCCGCCAAGAGAATGTTTCCAGAGTGTAATTGTTCTGGGCATCAAGGCACTTTACAGCATGTTCCCATTGCTTTTTGATACTTTTGTGGCCAGGAGACTGCTGAGAAAATATTATTCACCCAAATTAGACTGGACTAGTCAACCGCCTGGTTATTACATTGCCATGTCAGCACAAGCAGAGTCTGCAACTAAACTTACCAGATGTTTCTAATTTTTCTACCTTCTGAACTACAAGTTGTTGGATTTTTTTTTTCCTGGCTTTGAAATATTTTAAACAAAGGACTTTCTGTAATGTTTCGGGAAACTTAGAAAATTCAAATCCTGGTTAATATCAGAATAAGAGTCTTGGCTCTCCTGCTACTGCCACACTAATGGGATTTCCACTTTGCTATGTACTGTCTGTGAGAGTCTCTCAATAGGGTTTTTAGCTCTGGGAGTCTCATGCACTCTTGAGAGATTTGGATCTGTCTAACAAAAAAAAAAATCACTTAATTCTGAAAGTAACTATACATCTTCTGTAGCTACCTAAAATAAACATGACTTCAAATTAAGGCTTTAATGTCAGTAAAATGATCAAATCATACACCTGTTAAACACAGCAATCACATTTCTGGAAAATTATTTTAAAATTTCCACATATGTTCACAAGAAAGTATACACAAGTATATTCAGTGCAGCATGGGTTGTAAACATGACATTGGGAATCAAACTAAGCATCTATCTTGGGGACTGGCAGGGGATGTTATAATATCCACAAAAAGAAATAATAATTAGACTTTAAAGCAACTAATTAGCCTTATATATAATAATAATTTGACCCCTGCATAATAATTTTAAATAAAAAAGATAAAAATAGGCCAGTATGTATATATGAATATAAATGCACACATAATATATACCTTATAACTTTTTGTAGGTTTTGAATTTTAATTTGTTGCTAAGTGTATTTGTTTATTCAAAAATTAAATAAGTTTGATGAAAATAAAGTAAAACCAAAATAAACAAATGATGAGACTTTGAGGAAACAACACAGAAGAGCAAAGGGAAAGGGGCATGAAGGCGGGAGGAAAGAAGGAAAAGAAAATCATGAGAAATCTAGCTTCACAGGACTGACTACCTCTAAGACTTATTATAATTCTTTGCTAAAGGAATGAATATAAGGAAAATTAAAATTCAAGATCAGAAGTTTTTCCAAAGATGATTTTAACATTTAGCATATTAATCCTTGTCTAATAAAAGAAATGGCTTGCAGTTACGGGGGGTAAAATGGATCTGTCACTACTGTAGCAAGGATGAGTGAAACCCACAAATTCAGATGTGTAATACATCCAAATTTATTTCCCCTTACTCATGAATTGTGATTATGATTCTGTAAGGCAAGCCAAAGCTTCAGCTTGAGACTTCATGAAGATTCCCCCAATTATCCAGGGCTGTGCTGATGTTTAAAGAAGAAGAAATAATTTATGGGGTTAAGGATTAAGAGAGATAGGAAACTAACATGTCCCAAAGTCACTTTCTCATAGAAAGGTTACCACTGAGAAGTCCATCATGTTACAGCATTATTGTCTCTCAGGTGTGGCTTCCTTACCATTTTGGAATATGAGAATCTGTCCGCAAAATGTTTCTCATTTTCCATCTGCTAAAGCTCCTCATTAAGTTGTTTCCTTGATAGCATCTCACCACTCACTCTCAAGGGCATTGCCAGGAAGCTGAGCAGAATTCTCAGATTTCTAGGATACCACAAACCTCCTTTCCTGCCCAATTTATTTCTCTCTAGTTTCATAACAATCCTCCATTCAAATGTCCATCAAGACACTTTCTTTTGTATTCATGCCCACGTTATCTTACCAATCTCACAAATCCTTCCCCCTTTAAGAGGTTTGATTTCAAATAAAAAGCCACACTTTCTGCTCCTACAACCACATCCCTTCTCTGAGACAATAAGTCCAGCACCAAATACTTATTTGAATAGGAGAAGTGAAAAATACAACATGAAACGTAAAAACTAGGTTACTATATCAGTCGATGTTCTCCAGTCTGTTTTTCCCAGGTCTTTCCATCATCTGTCCCTTTACTTTCTCTGTTTCAATCTCTTTTTTCCCCACTTCACAACCTCCTTTTCTGGGCACTTATCATCTCTCGCTTAGATTAGAACAAGAGTCTCCTTGAATCTTCAGTTTATCTAGGCTTCCACTATGCCTTCCTGTACCAAAACATTTATCATGCCTCTGTATAATCCTTTGTTGTCAGTTGCAGAAAGCATACATTCTTCTGCCAACTTGAAAAATCTGCATGCAATTTATGTCAACTAACTTATTTCAACTAATTTTCAACACTCAATCTCTTTTCCCAGAAACCCTGTGCTTGTATTGATTGTTCCCCTCATGCTTGCTGTATTCATTCCTTCCATTGTACTTTTTTTTTTTTTTTTTTGTGGGACCCCACCGGTGGCTGGGGATCGAAATGGCCCTGTAGAGTCTGCGGGCAGCTTCAGAACCCAGCGCTCAACCGCTGTGCCACCAGGGGAGGCCCACCTTCCATTGTACTTTTAGTTCATAATTTCTTTCATCGAGAATGTCCTTAATCATTTCCTCCTCTTATGTAAGTTTTATCTAACTTTTAGAACTAATTCATTACTAGACTCAGTCTCTCTCTACTTGTCCTATGTACTTGTCCTTGTTCTCGCTTTCACAGAAAGCAAGCATTATGCAATTTAGTATTTAATTAAGTATTGTGACTTTTTAATCGCACATTAATATTTCAAATATTTTGTTCTTGGCTCCATCCACTAATGGCAAGGTCCCTAATACAGCACCAAATGCAGGAGCATTTCTTCCATCTCTTTCAATGTACCCAAAACAAAATCTTACATGTAATAGACACTAAATCAATAATTGTGTGGTGGGTATCTTTTTCGCACTTTGATTTTACTCCTTTCATCCCAGACTGGTATGGCCCCTATTATCCCCTTTTGGAGATTCCCCACCAAAAGCTACCCTAGACTAGTGCCTAGCTTTTGGGCCTCAGTGACCCTCTGTCAGGTCAACATTGTTTGGCTGGATATTTACCCACTTGGGTGATGGGACGTTCACCCACTTGATAACTTTGGGTGTTTTATTGGGAAACTATTATCCTTTCTTCTCTATCTATGCACACTAATCACATTAGTCTTTCACAGGAAGTCTCCTTTGTCTAGCCATAGATGGCTAGACTCTTTCAGAGCATTCAAGCTTGGGGATCCTGGGGTGCCCCTCAGTCTATGAACTAACAGATTGACTATCTTTTGAATTTCTTACCAGTGTAAACTTCCCCAACCTCTGCCTACTTCCCCTGTCCCAACATTCTCTCTTTCTCTCTTTCTCTCTTTCTCTCTGTCTCTCTGTCTCTCTGTCTCTCTCTCTCTCTCTCACACACACACACACACACACACACACACTTCCATCTGAGATCCATCCTCAAATCATGGAGCAGTGAAGAAACAGAACACCCTCAGAATAGAGTTGTTCCACCAGAAATTCAGAAAGAAAAATAAAGGATGAAAGCAATTCTTAGCTTTCAAAATAAAATTTTAAAGCCTTCACAGAGATAACAAAAAGTCAGAAAGTCTACAATTCACAAGCATAAAATGTGTTTAAAACAAATGAAGAATGAAAAAGGAAGCAATTAACTTTTCTATTTAAAAAGAATCTTTAGAAAAGAATAAAGGAGTAAAATGTTTATTTGAATCTCTTAAAAGAGATTATACTCTCCCTTATTCCCACTCCAAGAACATACAAATAGAATCACTAGTAAATCTGAATACTAAAAGCTTATCTTCTCTTCCCACCTGTCACCTTGGGAAGAAGCAAGCTACCAGACTTCAAATAAGCAGTGGCATGAGAGCACAGAAATGGTTTCAGACATACCTAGAAGACTTTGACTTACAGGGTTCAAAAAGTATGGAGGACTTTAAACTAAATGAACTATACTTATTTTACTTTTAAAAAGAAAACAGGCAGAGAGTAAACAAGTCTGTTTGGTGCATTTCAAAATAATTAGATTAAATTTTGTATATCTAGAATGGACATTCAAATGAAGCTTAAGTTGAGTTAAAAAAAAAATACAGCTACATTGAACATCCAAATTTTAGTGACTGAGAAATATCATACCCACTAGACTTATCAAGTGGTTAATTCATCAATTAATCATTCATAATAAAATAAAAATGTAAGTTAGTTTTAAAAGTTTAAGACATAATTTCTAAGTGGTCCTAAGTTCATTTTAAATCTGTTAAGTATTCATAAAAATAATATAATTACATGGATTTCTTAAAATTCCCTCACAAAAGTACAATGATAAGAAAGTTTACTGTCACAACAATAAATATAGCACTTAGATATGAAAATAAAGCATCTGTGATCATAAAATATAAATATCATGACAGAAGTAGAGATTATTAGAGAATAGTCTGAAGGCATTTGTTTTCTTACACTAGCTAGAATACACAAAATATAGGCAAATGAGAAGACAATGATTTCAAAATACAAATAAATTTGCCATCTTTAGCCTTTACACAATGTTATCAATAGTCATATTTACAGAGCTTGAAAAGTAAGAATTTTACCTATGTGCTCTTTAAACAATCATAACAGGTTTATAAGGCTACTAAGTTGTTGACAAAGAATATAGAGTATTGTAAATATTTCAAACCAAAGAGAAGTATTCAACTTTGCCTAACATAAATAGACTGTTCTTTCTTTACCCATGATTTCTCTCCCAAATTTACCAAGAGCATTCTGCCAACCCATTAGAATAAAACCACAATAATGGGAAAATATCAGTCATTTGTTTCCTTTTTACAGTCTATGAGTTATTTACTAAGAGCACAGCCGGATGATTAACTACTTGTCTAGTGTAAAATGTTCCAGTTGCATCGTCACTGCCAGAATTTTTTTACATTTTTGATTTATAACTTACCTGGCAAGCATATTGTTAACTTTATACCTCTGTAGTTAACTGCCAAATTTGAACAATAAGTTACTCGATATATCAACTTCCCTATTTTGAGTAAGCTTAATTTCTACTTGGTGAGGAAATATTCAGTAGGAATTGCTAAATATTAGCAGAAAAAAAATCCACATTTAGAACTTAAGAATTCAAACTCATATCTAGGTCAATAACTAAATCTTATAAGTCTAGTTGAGATGCAGTTTCATTTCAGATGCATTTTCATTTCAAACATTTTTGAAAATTTTTCAATCTCACTGAATATTTATATCACTTATTGAAGTAACAATCTGAAGTCATTAAAAAAGAAAAAGAAAATTAATTCTTGTCTTATACTACATTTATTCTTTGAAGGAATAGGTCTCTTTCAAGACTTGAAATGGTGGAAGGAAATTATTTCATCTCTTTTAACATTGATTTCCTAATGGTAGCCTGAACATGTGGAAATCTCAATTGAAACAGATGTCTTCCAAGAAAATGCTACCCTCCTCAGATATTCCTCCCAGCCCCTCTTCTGGTCACTAGACCAATCGACAGGGCCAAGTGTCACTACAACATGACTCCCAAATTGCTAGATCTACTAGTGAGGAAAGAAATTTTTCACCAAGGAGCTGTAAGATCTGGCTCATGTGAACTAGTGGGAATAAGGACAGCACGGTAGTACCACCAAAATAGAGTGAGAACTAATAAACCTGGAAATAGCTCTTGAAGGTCTTAACAACCTTCTCTAAAAATTATATTAGAGAGAATTTGTTGATATGGAGGTATTCTCTATGACTCATAAGTTCTGATATGTTGCTGGAATGGCTCTTAGAAGCCTGTAGAAAAGATGGTCTTCTATTAAGCAAATTTGAGATACTAGTACTGCCCTGGTAGAGTGCTGAAGGAAGGAAGCAAATGTCCCAGAGAAGTAAACATGCTATTATGAGCCTATTGCATAAAATTTAAGAATTTGCCAGCTGATTTTCCTTAGAAGGGGCTACACAACATTTTATTAGCTACAGTGATAAAGAATGCACTAAAGAGGAAGACGTCATCATTACTAAGAAACTTAGTAGTGGCTGTCCTCTGCAGCCTGAGGCAGATGGCAAGACTTGCTGTTATGGAATTTGGCTCACTAGAATCAGTGGAGATGATAGGATTCCACAGTAACAGAACAGATGGCAGCACCTAATTGCAAGAAGCAAGGTGGATATAATAACTATAAATGGTAATATCATTGAAATGCCATCCTGACCCACAGAGAAATAATAAACCATAATTCCTGAAAGCAAGACAGATAAGCAGCCAACAAGAGAGTTTCTAGATATATAGTTACATATATATATATATATATATATATATAAATTCAAAAGAGATCATGAATGAATGCACAAAAGCATGATAGCAGCTTCTCTAATGGAACCAAAAGAAAGCTGCAATCTCTCACCTACATTCCAACTTAGCCAATTTTTACACAAGAACTAGCCAGTTATAAAAGAGGTCATACCTCTACAAGAAAGGACACTGGAATATCTTATTTAGTTAGGGCACTAATTCCCTTGATCCTTCCCTACAATGACCTAAGATGATTTTTCACATAACTTTACATTGAAGAAAGTGGAACCAGGATCTTTTTAGTGTTACTGAATTGAGGATCTAAATTGACTCCCATAACAAGGACCACAATATGACACAGAAAATTAAGAACATTGCATTCCATGCAAATGGCCAACAGGCATATGAAAAAATGTTCAACATCACTTGTAATCAGGGAAATACAAATCAAAACTACCATGAGATACCATCTTACACCAGTGAGAATGGCACATATTAAAAAAACTAGCAACAACAAATGTTGGCGAGGATGTGGAGAAAAAGGAACTCTCCTGCACTGTTGGTGGGAATGCAAACTGGTCCAAACACTATGGAGAGCTGTGTGGAGATTTCTGGACCTACTAAACATAGAGCTTCCATATGATCCTGCAATTCCACTCCTAGGTATTTACCCAAAGGACACAGAAACATCAACTCCAAAGAGCACCTGCACCCCTATGTTTATAGCAGCACTGTTTACAATAGCTAAGCTTTGGAAACAACCCAAATGCCCAAAAATAGATGACTGGATCAAGAAGATGTGGTACATATACAAAATGGAATATTACTCAGCATTCAAAAAAGATAAACACATGCAATTTGCAGCAACATGGATGGCACTGAAAGGGATCATACTCAGCGAAATAAGCCAGAAAGAAAAAGAAAAATACCAATGGTCTCACTCACAGCAGGAATCTAGAAAACTTAAAAAGGGACCAGGAAAATGAGTAGCTATAAGAAATTGAAAATCAAAATAAACAAAAAACTATGAAACAGAGACATTCTATGGGGGTTGGGGGGCTGGGAGGGGAGGAATTGGGGTCAAAATAGGGGGGTTGCAATTGTATGAGGAATATAAAAATAAAATTTATTTAAAAATAAATAAATAAATACATAAATAAAAGAACATTGCATTCCATAAGGAATAACAAAGGTTATTGTCACCTTCAAAGACTTAAAAAAAAAAAAAAAAAGAACAGGGACGGTGTTCCCCATTTAGTCTCCATTTAATTCAACTCATCTGTCAAAAAAAAAAAAAAAATCAGACGGACCAAGGCAGATGACATTTAATTAAATAGTAGTTTCCATTTCAGTTTTGGTTGTAATTTTTGTTTGTTTGTTTGTTTGTTTTGCTGAATGTGGTATTCTTATACATCATTATGTCCCCTAGTGTTCAGTAAGGAGCTACTGATATGGTGAATACCCATAAGAAAGAAGACTTAGAAGCAGTTCTCTTTCACCTGAAATAAGTAACTATATATATATTTATGTTATCACTCAGGGGTATGTTGTATCACTTTATTTTGTCAATGTATAGTCCTAAAAAATTGTAACCATCTGGACATTTCACAGAACATCTCATTTGGTTGAATATATTGATGACATCATGACAAGCAGACCTCATGAGGAGAAAGTGACAGATAATCTAAATGTTCTAAATGAGCTCCTAAAAATGGGTTATAAATCTACAAAGATTAAACGTCCTAATGTATCAGTTAAGCATTAAAAGGTCTATGGGTTTGTGGCATGCTAAAACATCCTGTTCAGGATAAAGAAGTTATTTGTACCTTGCACTTCGTACCACCAAAAAAGAAGCACTGCGGGGCCTCCCTAATGGCGCAAGGGGTTAAGATGCAACCTATGAAGCTATCCACAGCCACTGCAGCACGAGTTTGATCCCTGGCCAGGGAGCTACCCACATGGCACAGCAGACCTCTCTTGACTCACCCGCTACTCCCCTCAGCAGTGTATTTCAGCCAATCTGCCTGTTCTGTTCCCCACTCTGTCTCTGGTGAATCCTCACCCCCCACACCTCTGGAATGTACCCCAATTCTTGTATGCATAAATAAATAAATAAATAAATAAATAAATAAATAAATAAATAAATAAATATTTTTTAAAAAAGCATTGCACTTGATAACCTTTAGGGATTACGTTTTAACTCACTCATCATTTGACTCAAAAGAGGGTTTTGCCAGCAGATCTTGGCTAAATTACAAATTGCTCTGCCACTTGAGACATATAGCCCAGCAGTCTCCAAAACATTAAAGAAATGTATTTTAATTCAACACATTCTAGTCTCTGGCAAGACCCAAGAGGAGAATTTTAGCACAAACCTCTGGGGTTCTGGATAAAATTCACGATATTGCAAGACAGAACTATATCTTATTTAAAAATCAGCTCCTACCATGTTGTCAGATCATGCTAGAAACTAAGTATATGGCCACAGGCTAGCAAGTGACCATCAACCATGGCTGCACTTAATGACTAGATGCTGTTAAACTTAAGCAAATTAAAAAAACTCCATTTGTCCAGCAACAATACATCTTTCAAGAGAAGCTCCATCAGGTATATCTAGGACAGAACCAAAGACATCTAGAAGACATCACAAGCTTCATGATCAAGGTGTTCATTACCAATGACCCTTTTCTTACATGTATGGACATAGGACAGTTTCTTACAACTAGCTGACAGAGGAAAAACCCAACTGTAGTGTATAGATGATTCTATTTGATATGGTGAGGCAAGATAAAACTGTACTTATGCTGAACCACAGCCCAAGAATGGCCCTGAAAGTCAGTGGTGCAGATGAATTCTTTGAATGAGCAAATATATGGCAGTATACCCGGTCATCCAACTTGTATGGAAAAAATAGCTGATTGAAGGTAGATATTTATGGACATAATGTAAACTATATATGGACCATATAAAATGGTTTAGCTGGTTGGTTAGACGCCAGAGAAGCAAGACTTGATGCTCAGAGACAAGAAGGTCTTAGAAAGGATCATGCAGTTGAGCCTATGGGAGTGGCACAAAGGGTGAGCATTCTTGAAACACACTAAATACCTTTGATAGAGCAACGATTGCGGAAGACATTCTAAACAACCAGGTAAACAGGTTGATTTATTCAGTCTGCCAACCTCTATCAGGGAAATGCAAATCAAAACTACCATGAGATACCATCTCACACCAGTGAGAATGGCACATATTAAAAAAACTAGCAACAACAAATGTTGGCGAGGATGTGGAGAAAAAGGAACTCTTCTGCACTGTTGGTGGGAGTGCAAACTGGTCCAACCACTATGGAGAGCTGTGTGGAGATTTCTGGACCTACTAAACATAGAGCTTCCATATGATCCAGCAATTCCACTCCTAGGTATTTACCCAAAGGACACAGAAACATCAATTCCAAAGAGCACCTGCACCCCTATGTTTATAGCAGCACTGTTTACAATAGCTAAGCTTTGGAAACAACCCAAATGCCCAAAAGTAGATGACTGGATCAAGAAGATGTGGTACATATATACCATGGAATATTACTCAGCATTCAAAAAAGATAAACACATGCAATTTGCAGCAACATGGATGGCGCTGGAAGGGATCATGCTCAGCGAAATAAGCCAAAAAGAAAAAGAAAAATACCGGATGGTCTCACTCATAGCAGGAATCTAGAAAACTTAAATAAGGGACCAGGAAAATGAATATAAGAAAGTGAAAATCAAAATCAACAAAAAACTATGAACCAGAGACACTTTTTGGGGGGTGGGGGGCGGGAGGGGAAGGATTGGGGTCAGAATGGGGCGTTTGCAATTGTATGGGGGAATATAAAAATAAAATTTAAGATTAAAAAAAAAAAAAATCTAAAAAAAAAAAATAAATAAAAATTAAATAGGTACAAAAGTGCTATAGATATGGTGAAAGAGGTATAGGCACAACACTATGCCCCACCCCCATCAAAGCTAATTTACTTCTGATCCATTTACTTTTAGCAACAGAGACCAAAATGAATATTTTGTGATTAAAAGCAAAGGTGCAAGAAAGCAGGGGAGAAAAATTTCTGTTCTACTAACATTTACATTCTAATAGGTTTCCTCACGTTCTTAGAAAATTCAATTAAATATTTACTCTTGACTTACTTAAACTTCAACTCTGAATAAAGGTCATTGTATTTTTAAGAATGGACACTGACTTTGCTATTTCTTAGAGTTAAATCACTGAACAGGTTACTTGTTCTCTAAGCCTCAGTGTTGTTTGACATGTAAAACAGAGCATCTTAATCCTACTTCACAGAGATGATGTGATAATTAAACTAACTGATGCAAAAAATGGAAAATAAAATGGAAAATAGGTCAAAATAATATATACTCATAAAGACAAATAATTTAAAATTTTCTGAGACTATTAGGAGGGAATAGAAAATGGTACAAATTTTACCCATTCCAAGAATACATATTTACAATTGAACATTTAAAATTTGATTAACTAAAATTGGCATTATTCTAAATAGTTAAAATTACTTCTTGGACATTATTTCAAGGTTATATAAGTCCAGTTTTTCAAACTAATATCATTCCAAATTTACATTCTTTAGCTATATGAAACATTGAAAATGTATAAAATTCTATCTTTTACTATGTGTTAGTTGTGCAATTATATATGATAAATTGTAAATGGTTATATTTCTACAATTGTATTAACAGGAGATATTTTCACTTTTAATTCAAGCCCTTCAGTATTGCTTAAGAGTATTAAATAATCTGCAAAAAATGTAGATAAAGATTTTTTTAAGTCATTATAAAATGGAATTCATTTTTTTCTTTTGATGAAGCATTTCTGCATGCATAGATTTATTTTTAATTACATTTCAAAATGAAATTAATGTCTTGATGACTTAAGACATTACTTCATCTTCTGTTTGTGAATTTTATTATATTTATACAAACAAACTTTATTTCTTGAATATTTTCATAATTCACACCTCTCACACTTAAAGTTAGCACTGTTCCAGAGGGTGAATTTTGCAAGCCAATCAGTTAGTACCAAATGCAATGACTTCATATTTTGGGAGAGTTGACATACTTTTAAAAACAGTTTTTCATATGCTTCACTTGGCACTAACTTCAGAATGCCCTAGATTGTTCTGGATCATTTCATGGCAAAATTCATTTCTGTATTACCTCACTTTCTCCCCTAGAAGATGTCTTTTTTTTTTTTTTTTTCTGTTCAAATTAAGCAGAATTTAATATGTCAGCAGGGAAAATATGACTCTTTCAATTTTTATAATAGCATTTTCAGCCCCAAACATTACAGTCTTGGTTACAGTTACTGCTTAATAAGCTACAAAAGGTTATTTTCAGTTCAACAAATATTTATTGATCACGGTATACTACAAACTGGATTAAGTTAAAGAGATGGCTAAGTATTCTCTGTTGGCCAACTATCTATCAACTAACGGGAGAAACAGAATTCAATATGAGTTCTGAGAACTAAGGACCCACAAAAGATGGGATCCTCTCTGGTGTCCACTTTTCAAAACAAGCATACATTCTTCCATTTAAATTGATTTTCCATCTTTTAAGTTCCTAACTGACAAAATTCCTTTATATGTATGTTTATTCTAGGCTTTCTAGTTAGCTATGAATAGTAAGACCCTAAATAATATTCCTTGTAATGACAACAATGAAAAGTTCATAAGAAGAAACATGGCAGACACTTAAGTTTTATGAATTGGTAAAACTGCATCCAGTATAGAAAGTTAAATCCTAAGAGAACACAGAAATAACACAGTAATAGGATGTGAAAAAAGGAGAGAAATGGAGAGAAATAGAGTATGAAAAATTAAAGAAAACTAATCAGTTCTATAAGTCCTCATTCTGTAAGCAAAAATATGTCCAATTCAGGAAATACCTTTAATTTCCCATTTATGTGGCTAAGGTCAAGGCATAGCTTCCAGATACCAGTTTTTAATTCTTTTTTAAAGCAATAAAACAGTGTACTGTTTACCTTTGCTGTAAAAACACTCAAAAGATTTATCCTTAAAATTGATTTCATTTTCATTCAAGAAAATGTTCTACGAAAGAATAGGAAGCAATCTGCAGAAACCTTATTCGAGAAATTGACCATAAAAAAAGTATCGGAGCAAAAGACAGTTATGACTTGGAAAAGAATATTTTACTGTAAAGAAAGTATAATTTGAAAAATAGAGTGTATAAGTGACAAAATATGGAGGAAGGCATAGATTTCACTATATATTGAATTAATTAAATTATTGTTTTTCACATTTTTTTCCTAAGGAGAATATCAAAATTTAGTCTCTTTTTTGAGGAGAAATGAGTCAGTGTCCTATTGTTAAAGTTCTTGTAATCCAGTTTTACCCATTTTTAATGTTAAAATCCCTTGCAGAAATTGGTCACTACCTCAAAATAATCTTTAATGAATTTTACTAATCATATTTAAATGATTGTTATAGAACCAGTTTTATGAATAACTAGAAAGACACATTTATAGATTTTGAATGTATTGTTAATGAATATACTGCTTCAAAAAATTATGGAATATTCACTTCTACATCAGTGTTACCATGAAAACACAAAATGAAAGCAAAGTTTGAGTTTTCAAAGAATTTTTACAAAGAATTTCTTTGTGTTATGCTTGAAAGTAAGAGCATTTCTCTTGAAATTCTTCTAAGGTAAATAATTCTTCTTCTAAGGTACTAACTTTAAGATGTATTCTCCAAATAGAAAGCAAGCATTCAGGCTAAGGGAACTGTAAGCTAAAAGCACTATGAATGACAAAGAAACATAAACAGTTATAAATCACCAGTATATAAAGAGATGTACGCACCCTCTTGTTCATTACAATATTGTTTACAATAGCCAAGATTGGAAACAACCTGAGTGTCCATCAGTAGATGACTGGATAAAATATGACACTATATATACCCAGTTAGTGGGTATATACCCCAACTATATAAAAAATAATAGTAAGATGATTTTCTACCATTTGTAACAACATGGATGGGACCTACAGAGTATTATACTTAGTGAAATAAGTCAGACAGAAAGGTAAATACTCTGTGATTTCACTCATAAGTGATACATATTTTCTAAAAGCCCAAATTAATGAACAAAATAAAACTAAATTTTGACTATAGGACTAAATTAGTGGTTATCAGAAAGGAAGTGGAAAGAGGTAGGGTAAATTGGGTCACTTCACTTATATGGTGAAGGTTAGACTTAGACTTTTAATGGTAAAATTATTGTGGTATATACAGATGCTGATTTATAATGATGCACACCAGTAGCTTATGTAATATATAATATACATAATAATATACATTACACATTTTTATAATACAATGCTACTTTAATAACAAATAAATCATCATGTATAATAATTAGCAAAATGTCCTTTCACATTGTGGATGTCTATCAAAATACCTTTTAACACAAAGGAGAATAAAGCACCTTAATTTTCAATAAACTTAATATGCAATATAACCACTAAGGATATTTAATTGCTTAATATTCTCCCAGGATGCAAATTTATTTTTTTTAAAAGATTTATTTATTCATGCATACAAGAACCAGGGTACAGGCCAGATGTGGGGGAGGGTGAGAGGATTCACCAGAGACAGAGCAGGGAATAAAACAGGCACTGACTGAAATACACTGCTGAGGGGAGCAGCGGGTGAGACAGAAAGGTCTGCCATGCCATGTGGGTATCTCGCCAGCCAGCCAGGCTCAAACCCACGCTGCAGAGGCTGCAGACAGCTTACCAGCGCTGCACTCAACCATCTGCGCCAGCAAGGGAGGGCCCCAGGATGCAAATTTAAATGAAATGTAAATAAAATAATATTTACCAAGGTATAGGTACTTCCAAATATATTCATATACATTATATATTGTACACATATATATACAGATGTATTCATATAAACAAAATATATTCATATATATTATATGTATGAAATATATATACACAGATATAGTCACTCAGACAACATAAATTATAGTAAATTCAAACTTCAAACCAATGAAAGTAGGAAACAGCATTCAGAAGGTCTATATTTATTTAAAAATAGTTCTACAGACATAAAGTGTAAAATGTAATCACTGAAATAATTTAAATGTGCATTTAAATGTACTCACTCTTTTTTATTTTGCTACCAATCTGTGTCACCAAATAGCATTACTTCATTACTATATTTTGCTAGAAAGCTTGGCAGTCTCACTTTTATAGTGAGCAATAATATAATTTATTGACTTTTATTGTTTTCTTATCTTCAAAAATGGGGGCAATGGCTTCTGTCAATTAAGATGATGTCTGTGGTTTGTTTTTAGTATAAGTTTTATATTACTTTTCAGTGTTTAAATTCTTATATAGAAAGTATTTATTTTGAATTAGTCCGACTTTTAGGATGATGGGGAGTTTTGCAAGTATAGTATTATTTACTATTACAGTGGACTTATGGCTCGGTCCAATGTGGTTGATAACAACACAATATAAATTGTGACTTTTGAAAATAATTACTTAGACATCTAAAATTCAGGGGAAAGTGAATAAAAAGGAAAAAAAATAGTGTTATTCTGCATGACACTTTCTACTAGCAAGTTAACAAATGTTCCAAGATTAGCAGAGTTCAGAACAGAGGAAAGAAATCTCCAACCCTTTGTAAGGAAGCTTTCAACTCAGCCCAAATTCAACTTGGCTCTCAGTCTTCTTATCCTCCACAGGGAGAGTGAGATCTATTTCCTCTTTTCTATTTTTTGGCACACAGGATGACTCCACGAATCTTACTTTTGCACAAAGGATATAAGCAGATGCTGCCTTTAAGGCCTCAGAAAAATATTACCTTTTATTTCATTCTTTGATTCTTCATTATTGAGTATTTGGGTTTTTATGTTTATAACCTTTGCAATTTTTTGTGTTGATATTATTTGATCACCTTCTATGGACTTACATTTTAAATTCTCTTTCTCTTTATGAGTTTATCCCTGTTTAGCCTCACTATCAATAAGGAAGGACTAATATAATTATTCAGCACCAAGTACACAGTATCTTCCACAGTTTGCCCAGCACACCAGTTTAAGATGTGGCATAGAGGAGCTTAAGAGGAGGTCTCCAGGCTACTTGAGCTGAATTTTTTTAACATATTCTTAACATGTTTTTAAAACAAAATAAAAATACTTGTGGCATAGGGCCTCCTCTGGTGGCACAGCGGTTGAGCGCTGGGCTGCGAAGCTGCCCGCAGCCTCTGCAGCGCTGGTTCCATCCCAGGCCGCTGGCATGGCGCGACAGACCTCTCATGCCGCACCCACTGCTCCCCTCAGCAGTGTATTTCGTCAGTCTGCCAGTTCTGTTCCCCGCTCTGGCTCTGGTGAATTCTCTCACCCTCCCATACTTCTGACTGTTCCCAGTGCTTGTATAAATAAATAAATAAATCTTTAAAAAAAAAAAAAAAAAAAAAAACTTAAAAAAAAATACTTGTAGCATAAATAGTAAAACTTGACTTGCTTCCTAAGGTAGAATAAGCAAGATTGGCAAAAATGTGTTAACAAGCCCCCTTTTCAGGCACATAGATGCTCCAATCAATGACAACTGTCTTTCCCTCTGCACTTCGATGCAGCCCCAGAGTCTTTTACAAAACAATGCTCCAGGCAACTACTGCTATTCTATAAATGTTAACATAGGAACATAAGCATATTTGTATTCTTGGATGTAGGAAAGTTATTTAAATTTATATTACCTACGCAGTTGTGAAAACTCTAAGTTCAGGAGTTCTCAGTTTAAATGGACTAAATATTGGAATAAACATTCCACTTTTCCTTTAGTAATCACTAACACAGGTAAAACACTTACACCCCCAGAAATATGTTTAATAATAAGTAAGCATCCAAAAGGCAAGACAAAGACATCACGTCTCACTTTTCAAACTGTGCAAGGTGCCAACCTTAATACCTAAAGAATAGGTACAAAAGATGCTCAATTTTAAAAATAAATGATGGTTACTGTCACTTTTGTGTTAAAATTATTGAACATATTTAATACATACCTCATTAATCAAATGTGTAAATAACTATGTCACTGAGATTCATCTTATCATATCAGACAAAATCCAAACACTATAATGATCAATGCAATCTGTTTCCAACTTTTCAGTCATATCTGCCACTACTTTCTATAATGTGGCCACCAGATATGTTATATTCTAGCCATGCTGAACTGAACCAAGCAAAGTATGGCATTTTACACCCCCAGATATTTGCAATGTTTTTGCTTTAAATGACCTTCCTTCTTCTGCTTTGCAATTTCTAAGTATTTGTCAAGATGAAAATGAGTTCCTCAGAAGCCTTCTCTGAACTTGGGCAACATCTACCATTCCCTCTGACCCTTGTGTTTTCAGAGCACTCTATAAAGACATGTGCAGGTCTCCCTAGGTCATGACACTATTATTAATCTCCCATAAACTATGTACATGATCCTCAAAGATGGGAAACACTGATGATTTCATGATTGTAACCCAATTCTTGAACAGTACTTGAACAGTAGAAATTCCAAATTCCAATTCTTGAACAATTTCTTGAACAGTAGAAATTCCAAAAACATATTTTGTTATTTTGGGTTTTTTTTAAAGATTTATTTATACAGGAACTGGGGTACAGGTCAGATGCGCAGGAGGGTGAGAGGATTCACCAGAGACAGAGCAGGGAACAGAACAGGCAGACGGACGAAATTACACTGCTGAGGGGAGCAATGGGCGAGACAAGAGAGGTCTGCTGCGCCATGTGGGACCCTCGCCGACCGGCCAGGATCGAACCAGCACTGCAGAGGCTGCGGACAGCTTCACAGCTCTGTGCTCAACCGCCTGCGCCACCAGGGGAGGCCCTGGGTTTTATTCTTTTTTAAAAAATGTATTTCATATATATATATTACATCACTGTTCATTTTTGCACAATTTTTGCTTTCTCCTCTAAGCTGTAGTCCCCCTAAAATTGCCACCACCAATTCAACCGTGCACCATCACCATAGTCCCTTGTGCTCTTCCCTCCCGTTTTGATTCCTCTCCCTCCCTCTCCCTGCAGATGTCTCTGATTTATAGTTCCCTGTTAATTTTGTTTATTTATTATTATTCCAAAAATATATTTTGAATGAATGAGTGAACACTTGAACAATCACACTAGCCTATATGAATTCAAGTTATAACTGAAACCTCTTTTTTAGGTGTATATAATCACTCCATCACCAAATTCTTAATGATGCCATCTTTGAAAGTCTAACAAAAAATGACAACCTCTTTATTTATCCATGTGAATCCCTCCATTTTCTCTTTCTTCCGTATTCCTATAACAGGTAATGAATAGCATCGTAGGATATTTTTGTAACAGGGTGGTCCCCAGGAAAGGGGGAGGTTCCCTGCCCCACCCAAGAGAGGGTGGAGCTGAGCAGGAAGAGAAGAGAGAAGCTGCAGAAGAGACTAAGGAAGGAAGCAGGATGGAGCCAGGAGACCTGGAGGAGGCGCGTGGAGCCTAGAGACACGTGAAGAAACTGCGCTTGTCTTTTGGTCATGGACTGGGTGACACAGATGTGGGTGAGACCCATGGGGAGGTGACAATGGCAGCTTTTATCTTGATGTTGATTTTGCTCTTTTCCTTCCGGGCTTGTCTGGTTGTTTCTGGCCCCACTGGAAGATGCTTTAGACTTGTGGCAGGCTTTGGGGCCTTGCTCTGGGCCAATCTCATTTGGATGGACTTTTACCCACGAGGGGACGGGTAACTTTGGGTGCTTCATTTAGAAACTAGATTCTTTGCCTTACCTGTATTGTTCTTTAGTTTTATTAAAGTTTCTTCCCATTAAAGTCTCATATGTTTTGTGTTGATGCGACGGATGGCAGAACCCATTTAGAATAGGCAGGTTTGCGGGGTTTGGGCTGCCCCTCTCCCTGTCCTATAACATTTTGACTTAAGACAAAAAGAATCATGGATCATTATAGAATAAGTTGCATGATTTTTTTTCCTTTTTTAGTAATTGTCTTTTAGTTTAAATTGTGATTTTTAGTTGTCTGTGAGACAAGATAAAAATGAAAGATAAATTGAGTAATCTAATTCTTGTTATTTAAAAGGGAAAAAAAACCTAACATGGTCTATACTAAGGGGAGGCAGACCATTTTTCAGGCACTAAATTTTTAAAGAAAGTTCTCATTGAAACTTTCATATATGAAATATAATACACTGAGTACAATTATAATACACTGAATCCACTGAGTGGACTTTACCTACAACAACTATGTTTACAGTATTTACTAGAAATAAAATTATGACTGCTATTCATTTTATTGTATTTAAAGGCATATTATTAAACCAAAATTCAGTAAAGACAACTATACATAAGTTAATATGGTCTAAAAATTAATCTAATGGTTCAGTTTCTGTTAGGGACAGTTGTCAGAGCATCTCAGAAAGTGGTTCTTAATTCCATTTGAATTTTAAGCCCTTTTAAGAATCTCTTGAAAGCTATGACCTTGCAGCACAAAAATATACATGAGATGTCTGGCTTTGTGTAAAATTTCAAGAAGTTCATTGGCCCCTTCAGTTTATCCACTAGTGCCAAGGATTAGTGTGTAGATAGATGACATTGTCTTTAAGTAATTCCACGTACATATCAGTTTCAGGCTTAATTCTTTTGATAAAAAAATGAAGAGTAAATGATTCAAGACTGAAGTTTCACTGAAATTCCTAATTATTTTATCTGACTGACTCTGAAAACCCTCAGGACAAAATTCCTCCCTCTGATAATAGCTTTTCTTATACTAACAGTGCATTTATCTGCTGAGGCAATGTCACTTTAACATTCTGCGTAAATTTTTATGGCTGCATGAAAGCAGATCCTTAGCCTCTGGTAAATGAACTGTCAGATCATAAAGTTGACATCTCGTTATTAAAAGTCACAGAGAGGCAGGGTTCAGCGGTACCTAAGGCAAAACAAAAATTTCTTCAAAGAGATATTTGGGATTTACATGAGCTCAAGAAATGGTGGGTGATGCTGGAGGCTTTTTATGTCCTATATTTTTTACAGCATTATTTGATTTACTTGTTTGCAATAAATTAGGCATTGTCATATAATAAACATGAAAGAACCAAGGTTCTGAAATGTTAGATAGCTTACCCAAGTTTTCCTACATTTACCACCTCACAGAGTTCTTTCTTTAGTTTTGTTTCTTTTTTTTTTTTTGGTAAGAATGTTTAACATGTACTCTCAGGAACTTTTATACATACAATACAGTATTAACTAGTCTCCATGAGAAACCTGTTTATTCATCCTGTAACTGAAGGTTTGCCTCAGTTGACTAGCATCTCCTTATTTCTTCCATCCCCCAATATCTAGCAACCACCATCCTACTCCGTTTACAGGAATCCAATTTTTCTCATTTAAAGTTTATGCATAGAAGTGAGATTATACAGCATTTGTCTTTATCTGGCTTATCTCAGTTAGCTTAATGTCCTCCAGTTTAAAACATGTTGCAAATGGCAGGATTTCTTTATTTTTTTTTTATTGCTGATTAATATTCTATTCTGTGTTTATACCATATCTTCTTTATCCACTTAAACATCTACTGACACTAAGTTGCTTCCATATCCTGGCTATTGTAAGCAATACTGCAATGAATATGGGAGTGCATGAATTTCTTTAAGATACTGATTTCTTTTCCTTTCAGTATATACCCAGAAGTTGGATTACTAGACCATTTAGTAGGTCTATTTTTAATTTTTTTAAAGAACTCTATACTGTTTTTCATAATGGCTGTACCAATTTACATCTCTCTATATATACAGCTTCATTTTTACCTTTATACATGCATAGCCATGGCTAAAAAAATCGTTCTGTAACAGGGTGGTCCCCACGAAAGGGGGAGGTTCCAGGTTTCCTGCCCCACCCAAGGGAGGGTGGAGCTGAGCAGAGAGAGAAGCTGCAGAGGAGACTGAGGAAGAAAGGAAGCAGGATGGAGAGCCAGAAAGAGACCTGGAGGGGGCACATGGATCAGTGAGACACATGAAGAAACTACACTTGCCTTTTGGTCGTGGACTGGGTGACACAGATGTGGGTGAGAAACACGTGGGGAGGTGACAATGGCGGTTTTTGTCTTGATTTTGATTTTGCTCTTTTCCTCTGAGACTTGCCTGGTTGTTTCTGATCCTTTTCTGTAGGTCCCCACTGGAAGATGCTTTAGACTTCGGGCAGGCTTTGGGGCCTTGTTCTGGGCCAATCCTGCTTGGGTGAAATTTTACCCACAAGGGGATGGGTAACTTTGGGTACTTGATTTAGAAACTATATTCTTTGCCTTTCCTGTATTGTTTCCTAATTACATTAAAGTTCCTTCCCATATGAATGTTTTGGGTTGATGCGGCAGATGGCAGAACCTATTTAGAGCAGGCAGGTTTGCGGGGTCTGGGTTGCCCCTCTCCCTGTCCTGTAACAATTCTACTTATTACACTGAATTTTACTCCTGGGAGTTGGGACATAGGAAGTATTTTCTCATACATTTCTGGATTGTTTAAATATTTATAAATAGTTTTATCAATTTGTGAAAAGATAAATTAATAATTCTATAACATTTTACATAAGATCATGGAAGCATCATAAAAAGATGGTGCAGTAGATAATCTTTAAAATAATAAATAATAAATAGATGAGGTATCTTACACATTCTGCCAAATATAGAAGATTATGAGGCTGTAAGAGAAAAGTTGAATCAAACTTGCATTCTTAATATCAAGTTATAAAATAACATCTCAAATATCTTTTTTATCTCAAACAGCATTTAATGGAACTCAAAATAGAGGTTAAAAATAGAAGTGTATTATAATATAAATTTTATTTTAAATAAAACTGATTTGAAAAATAGGCTCCTATTATGTGTCACCAGATTATTAAAATGTACTATAATATAAATTACTTGCTTTCAGATTGCTTCTTAGAAAGTGTGTTTATTGAAATTTAGTGACATGAAAGATATTATGCAATAACTTCTTGCTGATGTGCAATATTTTTATATTTTTTAAACATAACTTGAATATATAACTACTCAATAATTAATATTCCCAATAATTTAAGCCTTTCCTTTTAAGAAGCTAAATAATTATCTACATGTCTGATTATTGTCAAAACAGCAATAAATAAAAGGTGGTATAGTGGAAGCTGTGTGTTTTTATATTAAAACTATAGAATTTCCCTGTAAGACAGTCATAAATAAGTACAATAGCAGAAATTTACCACTTAGTTAATGATCAAATATTAAAATCTCATATTCAATTCAGTTATATCTACTTATGAATGTTTTCTTATTTCCATTTAAAGATGGTTTAAAATAATATAGAGAAAATTTTGATTCATGAGTAATAATCTTCTATCCAGCCATCTAACCAAATTCTCTTATACAATTTTTAGATATTTACTATTATGAGCAGATCATGGGTTTGTGTATTAGTTTTCCATGACTGGAGTAACAAAATATCGTAAACTAGGTGGGTTAAACAACATAAATGTATTTTCTCACAGTTATGAAGCTAACAGTCCAAGATCAATCTGCCAGCGAGGTTGGTTTCTCCCAGGCCTCTTACCTTGACTTGCAGGAGACAGTTAAGCTTTCCTGCTGTGATTTTACATGGTTATCTTATTACTGGGGTCCTTAAAGTGTCCCAGTCACCCTTATGACCTCACTGTAACCACAATTACCTCATTAAAGACCCAATTTTGGGCCTTCCCAGTGGCGCAAAGGGTTGAGCGCAACACTGTGAAGCTGCCCACAGCCTCTGCAGTGCGGGTTCGGTCCCGGTCGGCCGGCGAGAGTCCCACATGGAGGGGCAGACCTCTCCTGTCTCACCTGCTGCCACCCTCAGCAGTGTGTTTTGGTTGTCTGCCTGTTCTGCTCCCCGCTCTGTCTCTGGTGAATCCTCTCACCCTCCCGCACCTCACATTAAAGGTTACGATTTCAACATATAAATTTGGGGGACAGAAGGAGACATAATTCAGTTCATTAGAGTCCAAGAACATTAAGATGTCATATAAAAGAAAAGAAAAAAAATCATTTTGTTTTATTTCCCAGTATTTTATATTATTTCATCTTTTTCTCATTGTATTTTAGAGAACTTCCAAAAAACACTGAATAATAAAATATTTTCTAGTTATATCTATTAGTTTTTATCTTATCCAAGCAATATTCTGCTGTTCTCTTCTTTCCCACCATCATTTTTTTATTTTGACTTACAGAAAAGTGATAAAAATAGAGTATTTCCCATATATCCTACGTCCAGAGTCCCATTATGTTAACATCATACATAATCAAAGAACATTTATCAAAACTAAGAAATTAACCTTGGGACACTACTAATAACTAAAGTACAGAGCTTTTTCAGATTTGACCAGTTTTTTTAAAGAACATCCTCTTGTTGTTCCTTGACTCCACATTATAATTTCATTGTCATCTTGTTGGTCTCTTCTCATGTGTTTCAGTAGTCTGCCATTCTTAACGGCATTTTTTATTAATAACTGCTATCTTTTATTCAAAGCTTTTCAGTGTCTACTAATATAATTATATTATTTTCTCCTTTAATTGGTAAATGTAATTAATTTCATGAATAGATTTCTGACATTGAAATAGCATTGCATTCCTGGAATGAGTTCTACTTAGTCACTATATGAAGGCATTATTGTATTCTATTTGCCAATATTTTACTTAGAACTTCTCCCTCCACAAAAATTAAAAATGTATATAAACTTTGATTCAATAGTTCCACTTCTATGACCCTAGCCCATAGAAAGAAAAACACCAGTAGGTTAAGATATTTATATTTGAATACAAATATGATAATTAGTAAATGTTAAGTAGCACAATTTACAGTAGGAGAGAAAATATCTAAGTTCTTGTATAAAAAAAGTCTATTTTTAAAATTTATGTACTGTTAGACAGATGGTGTTCTCAGAATATTATAAGGTTGGGTTGTAGGTAATGAAGAGAGAAAGCAAAGAAGAGGGGAAAGGGTCTTTAAAAATGTTTACCAATTAAAATCCCAGCAGCCTATTTTTGTGAACTTGAGAAGCTGATTCTAAAATTCACATGAGGTGCACAGACCTCTCCTGCCACCCACTGCTCCCCTCAGCAGTGTGCTTCAGTCCTTCTGCCTGCTCTGCTCCCTTCTCTGGCTCTGGTGAATTCTCTCACCCTCCCGAGCTTCTGACTGTACCCAGTGCTTGTATAAATAAATAAAAAATAATTAAAAAAAAAATCTTTAAAAAAATAAATAAAATTCACATGAAAATTCAAGTAACACAGAATATCCAAAAAATGTCTGTAAAACAATGAAGTTTGGTGATTTAATCTGATTTGAAGACTTACTGTAACCAAAGCAACATAGTATCAGTGGAAGAATAAATTTACGGACAATGAAACAAAATAGAGTCCCCTAAAGAGAGCCACATATGTGATTAAGTGATTTTTTAACAAGGATGCTAAAGTAACTCAACAGAGAAAAGAAAGTCTCTTTTACCAATAATGCTAGAATAACTGGATACACATACGGAAAAAATGAACCCCATTCCTTATATAACTATCATAAAAAGCAATTTAAGATGCATATAATCTTCAACGTAAAAGCTAAATCTACAAAACTTTCAAGTGTAAATAGGGGAAAAAATACTAAAGGAGCGCATGGATAAAAAGAAATGTACAGAAAATGTAATACTATGCAGAAATTAAAAAACTAATAAAGCAGCATGTATAAAACTCAAAAACATTTTCCTAAGGAAAAGAAACCAGAGACAAAGGACATAAATTATATGAGCCCATAGCAGTGAAAGTTTAGTACAGACTAAATAAATGTATAGTGACAGAAAGCTGAACTGTTGTTGCTGGGGCCAGACGTGGAAGGTTGATTTCAAATGCACTTACAGAAACTTTGTGGTGTCATGAAAATGTTTTATCTTTTAGTTGTGGCTAGAACTTTCCTGCTCTCCTTAAATATCTCCTTTCCAATATTCCCATGATGAGGGGTCAGAAATGTAGTTGGCAAGACAGCGAGAAGTAAAAAATTAAAAAGCAAAGAGCAAAGAGTAACCCCCTATTTCTTGCCAATACCATGGTCAAGGATATATATTAATGATACTGGGAGAGGGGGAGGGCCCCAAATATAAAACAAGATTGAATTTTTAACTGGTAAAGGAAACTGGACATTTTAATTACTAAATTAACTACTCTGTTCCTTGACTTGAAATGAACAAAAAACAATTTCCAGAAATGTTACAGGGACTGCTTGAGTTTTCATGCAATGATAGAACATTATTTAAATGGAGAATGGATTATAAAATCAAGACCCTTTACAATTACATGTGTAGAAATTTAAAGAAATATTTCAGAAAAAAAATGAACTATATACAGCATCCCTATAGCATTGTTTGTAGCAAATAAAAATGTGTACCTAACATCACTGACTATTATTTCCAGGGGATGGAAACAATAATGAAAGGCTAATTAAAAGCCAATTTACATTAGCAAGAAAAAGAAAAGTTTTGAGTTTAAAGTTCAAAAAGTTTAAAGGACAGGGATGTCCTTTGGAAAAGAAGACCAAGAGCAGGAGAATCCACTCTTTTCACATCTGGAAAATATATCTGATCCTGCAAAGGACCTCAAGCAAAACAGATTATGGACAATGTTAAGATCCCAATGTTAAATCTGTTCCAAGAAGATGTGCTTCAGTGCAGAGAAATCACGTGAATAAAGAGTTGTTTGAAAAAGTTTGTTTTTGCTCCAACACACAGAATATTGAGGGAAAGATCACTGCTAGAGACCTCTAAAGAGGCTGGTGGGGATGTTCGACAAGTAGTGGAAACATGCTGAAACCTTAGTATTTAAAGCTCAAAGGGACCTTGGAGAGCTTCTAAATCAACATTCTCCTCTTGCAACCAAGCAAGTGAAACTGGTTCATAAAATCACTGGCATTAAGTTACTGTGTGGCAGTAACTTAAACTCTATTTTAACTGAAGCCAATCTGTACTGTTTCTTGTTTGTCCATCCAATATCTAGTGGATTTAGATATGAACATATTAGAGATATGTTAACAGTTCCTTCAAGTGATGCCCTCTTACACAAGAACCTCTTCCTATGCAACCCCCTGTAAAGTTACTCTCATTTACGGTGTCACATACTCCTGGTGTTGGAATGAAGGTCCAGCCCCATGTCAGTCCTTTATTAGCATCTGCTGGTCTGTAAATGGAGGTCCCTCCTGATTACAATTTGCCCCATTGGCCTCCATTGCTGCAATTTATGACCAGCAAATTTATAATCCATTCTTTTGGTGTGGATACTGTTGCCAGAAGTAATTGGCCTCTTTCTCTTGCCAACTCAACTCTTTTCAGGTCTTGTTGGTTTCAGACTCTTGGTTTGCCCTGTTGCCTCCAGTCCCCTGGTCTGATGGCTTTTTCTCAACTCTTGCTGTGGGTCACCTCAGTCTGATTGCTCGAGTTAGTGTTCAACTCCTCCCCTCCCTAGATTGGTCATGATAACCTCTTCAGTCTCCTCCCTGTGTCCCAGTTAGAGGAGAAAGGAAGAGTGGCATGCCATTGAGCTCCCATCAACTTCCCAAGCACTCCTTCAACACAGGCTAAAGTCAAGAGAAGGAAAATCAGGGCATGTATTTAATTGGCTCCATAGACCACCCCCCACCCCAACTATCTCTTCTTTTCACCAACCCCCTGGCCAAAAGGAGGTTAACTCTTCTTATCTCCCTAGCTCCCTCCTCCCCTTTTTTCTGACTCCAGTCTCTCTGGTAATGCTTAGAACAGATTAGGGGACTATGCATTAAACAGTGTGACATGAAATACACACATTAAGAACTCTGGGCTAAACTTATAAGGGAAAGAAATTCCTGATTCTTCAGAAAACTGGCTTTCAAATCTATTATCTTGATAATTTATTAAATGCATGCCTTCAATCGATAAAGGAAAGTCACAAGGTCAGCCCATATTCAAAGAATGGGGAAACAAACTCCACACCTGAGTAAGGGAAAGAGCAAAATACTGTAGCCAAATATTGAAAGATATCATAAGAGAATAATAAATAACTGAATTAATCTGTCAGTCTTTCCAGAGCCCCACCCAACAGCACTATTTGCATATCATTGTCCACCACTAAGCTACAGGCAAGAAATGAACTCTTTCTGCTGGACCCATGACTATCTAAGGAAAGCAGAATTTTGATGGTAAAAGCAGAGAGGGAAAAGGAAGTAAGCATCTAGCAGACCCTGCCACATTAAGCATCTGCCAAGGTTAGATGGGCTTCTCTGAGTTTATGTTCTCTACTCTTAATGACACTTAAATAAATATCCCTTAATAAAGTAACATCTGCTCTCATTCTGTGTTACATAATAGGTGCTAAATATAAGTTTAAGCCTCCCTTCTTCAAAATAATATATTGAAATCTCCTGATAGATCTAGCACTATGAGATACTAAAGATTCCTTCTCATTAGGAGATTATAGTTGCTAAAGATGGGCTCATAATGTGTAAAGATGTTAATACGGCATTGACACATGTACACACAGAATACTAAGGAAACTCAAACAAGGGGAAGGGTCAATCTTCATAGTCCATTGGTGACTTTCTCTGGTACAACATTTTAAAAATATAATTAAAATTTTAACATTTATTTGTTCAATCTGTATCAGCTTCTGTTATAGACATCGAGAACACAGTAGTAAAGATGGTTCCCCTGGAAGATAGTTTCATAAAGTCATTACTGCTGTATACAAAGAGAGAGTGACCTTGTAGGGAGTGCTGAAGGGAGCGTGATAAAATATATGGGGTTGTCAAGGAAGCCATCTTTTTTTTTTTTTTTTTTCCAGTGACTTAAAACAGCAAAAGTTTATTTCTTGTCCACACTTGAAGTCCATCAAAGGTTGACTGGGAGCTATGCTCCAGAGGACCCTGGAACTGACAGTCAGTCAGTCAGGCTGATACAACCTCTGCTGTCTGGAACATCACCTATCTCCATGGTGGAGGAAAGGGACTTAGCGAATTCCATATCTGATTTTATGTTTCTACATGAAATGTCCCATGGTTATGTCTAACTCTAAGAGACAGAGAATTGCCCTTCTACCTCCTGTATGAAAGGAGAACCAGAAATACAGATAAGTAGCAAAAGTGACTCTCACAAATACCTATTACAGTGCTAGCACCCAGAGGTGCTAGTACATGTACAGTAAATGTATGTACATGAAACCATATACATTTTTACATGCAAACATTTTAAAATGAGAAAAAGTTAGCATTTTCACAGTAATGATTTTATTTTTTTTTTTTTTTTAGCAAACAAGTTACTCCATTTTATTTTTTTTTTTATGCATGCATGTATTCCATTTATTTATTTATTTATTTATTTATTTTTTAAATATTAAATTTTATTTTTATATTCCCCCATACAATTGCAAACGCCCCATTCTGACCCCAATCCTTCCCCTCCCGCCCCCCACCCCCCAAAAAGTGTCTCTGGTTCATAGTTTTTGTTGATTTTGATTTTCACTTTCTTATATTCATTTTCCTGGTCCCTTATTTAAGTTTTCTAGATTCCTGCTATGAGTGAGACCATCCGGTATTTTTCTTTTTCTTTTTGGCTTATTTCGCTGAGCATGATCCCTTCCAGTGCCATCCATGTTGCTGCAAATTGCATGTGTTTATCTTTTTTGAATGCTGAGTAATATTCCATGGTATATATGTACCACATCTTCTTGATCCAGTCATCTATTTTTGGGCATTTGGGTTGTTTCCAAAGCTTAGCTATTGTAAACAGTGCTGCTATAAACATAGGAGTGCAGGTGCTCTTTGGAATTGATGTTTCTGTGTCCTTTGGGTAAATACCTAGGAGTGGAATTGCTGGATCATATGGAAGCTCTATGTTTAGTAGGTCCAGAAATCTCCACACAGCTCTCCATAGTGGTTGGACCAGTTTGCACTCCCACCAACAGTGCACAAGAGTTCCTTTTTCTCCACATCCTCGCCAACATTTGTTGTTGCTAGTTTTTTTAATATGTGCCATTCTCACTGGTGTGAGATGGTATCTCATGGTAGTTTTGATTTGCATTTCCCTGATTACAAGTGATGTTGAACATTTTTTCATATGTCTGTTGGCCATTTGCATTTCCTCTTCAGAGAAGTTTCTTTTTAGCTCTTCTGCCCATTTTTTGACTGGATTATTTTCTTTGTTGTTGCTGAGTCTCATCAGCTCTTTGCAGATTTTTGTGATCAGTCCTTTATCATTAGTGTTGGGTGCAAAAATGTTCTCCCAGTTGGTGGGGTTTCTCTTTGTTTTTGTTATTGTCTCTTTTGCTGTGCAGAAGCTCTTTAATTTGATGTAGTCCCAGCTGTTTATCTTTCTCTTCACTATCACTGCTTTGGGTGATGTGTCTGTAAAGATGTCTTTGATGTGCAAATCCCGTAGTGTTTCGCCTATATTTCCTTCTATGTATTTTATGGTTTCAGGTCTTATGTCTAGTTCTTTAATCCATTTTGAGTTGATTTTTGTGTATGGTGTGAGGTAGTGGTCAAGCTTCATTCTTTTGCATGTAGCGACCCAGTTTTCCCAGCACCATTTATTGAACAAACTTTCTTTGCTCCAATGCATAGTCTTTGCTCCTTTGTCAAAGATTAGTTGACCATAAATCTGTGGGTTTATTTCTGGATTTTCTATTTGATTCCATTGGTCTGTATGTCTGTTCTTGTTCCAATACCATGCAGTTTTGATGATTATGGCTTTGTAGTATAGTTTGAAGTCTGGGAGTGTGATGCCTCCATTTCCTTCTTTTTTTTTCAGTAGAGCTTTGGCTATTCGGGGTTTTTGGTGATTCCATATGAATTTCATCAATAATTGTTCTATTTCTTTGAAGAATGCCATTGAGATTTTGATTGGAATAGCATTGAATCTGTATATTGCTTTTGGTAGGATGGCCATTTTAATAATGTTTATTCTTCCAATCCATGAGCAGGGGATGTCTTTCCATTTCTTTGTGTCTTCTTCTATTTCTTTTAACAGTGTTTTATAGTTTTCTTTGTATAGGTCCTTTACCTCTTTTGTTAGATTTATTCCCAAATATTTGATTTTTTTTGTTTCGATAATAAAAGGGGTGGTTTTTTTGATTTCTTCTTCTTCAGATTTATTGTTTGTGTATAGGAAGGCTACTGACTTTTGCATGTTGATTTTGTATCCTGCCACTTTACTGAATTGATTGATGAGTTGAATTAGTTTTTCTGTGGAGATTTTGGGGTTCTCTATGTATATTATCATATCATCTGCAAATAGTGATAGTTTGACTTCTTCTTTTCCTATTTGGATAAGGAAGCCATCTTTAAGGAGGTGACCTTTGATAAAAGCTAAAAGAGGAGGAGCCAGGTATTTGAAGGTCAGGCAGAAGAGTCAGCAGTACAAAGGTCCTGAGGTAAAAACTAACTGTAAATAGAGAGAGGGCCAATGTGACCAGTGTATAATGTGAAAGGAAAAGAGCTGTGGGAGTAAGACTGAATAAATGGGCACGGGCCAGACTAACCATGCACTTGTAACATGTATTAAGCACATACTTGCTAACCGTGCAACATGATAAATGACTGAATTTTGTATTAAATACAATGAAAAGGCATGAGAAGATTTTAAAGCACATGCAATTTAATTATGTTTCCTTAAAAATCATTGTTGTGTACAAATATAGACAGCAGGCCTAATGGGTTAAAATAACTGAAAAATAAAGAACTAGGAAACTAGTACATTCATGGACTAAAAGAAAAGTGTTTCCTTTGTTTTCATAACATTAAACAATAGTTATACTGAGCAGAGAGTAGCACTTCAGTCCATTCAATATACTTCCTCTCTTCCATTCATTCACTCTCACTCACTGCAAGCTTTTTCTAAGCACCTTTTATATTCTAGGTAGTGACACTAATGAGCAGAACAGAAGATTATTTCCAGGACTTTAAGCTGGACTTCTGATTCCTGGAAATGTTAGTGGTAAAATCACTGAAAAAATTCCTAACATCCTACCCCAAGCTATATTTAATAACTGCGATCAAATATTATAAGTCAGATAGCTTCTGATTTGAATATTCTATGAGAGTTCTATGGTATATTTTGAAAATTTTTTCAGAAATTACCTTTGGAAAGTAACATTCAAAGAGAAATATAGACACAAATATGGGGAAACATATTATTCAACATACTATAAAAATATTTAATGAAATCATCATGGATAAAAGGCAGATATCCTAGGAATTTTTTCCAAGATCTTTTTAACCTTCTTCCTCAGAAGATGTATCTCCTCTAGTATTTTTATAATGCACAGATCTATACTGTAAGTCTAATCTTTAGTATAGAATAACTTTATCCATTTTAAATTGGAAAAAAAAAAAAGGAATTTGGCTTTAAAGCCACAAGTATAATCTGCTTGAAATTTGTGAATCTGCTTGAAATTTGTGATTGTGTTTATTCCTATTGTTTTCTCAAAAAAAGAAAATATATAATAGTTAGAACTCCTAATCCCTTCACCTCAACCAGTAATATATTGTCATTACTTAGATCACTAATGAAAACAAATGCCATTTCAATATTAACTGAAGATCACTGAAGTGGGAAATATTAACTTCTAATGATTTGCCAGCATGAAAGAGTTTGTAGATGTAAATGCATCCTAAGACTGGAAACTAAACATTGCATGAAGAAGCTAAATTCAATTTTGTCTCTCAGTAAATTTCAAAAAACCTGGAAACATTGTGAATCATTTTGAATTTCATTTTGAAAATACATTAGTCAGTGGAGGCACACTGATCTATCATTCTAATGAACAAGATGACTAAGCCCTGGAACAGACACAAGTTCTCATGGACCTCCTCAACCTTTAGCATCTGCCAAAAATCTGGCAAGTTCTGCCAAAAACATTGCCTACACACAGCAGAATATTGTAAAATGGGTCCCCAGAGTATGACTCTATGTTTAAATACAGACTCACCACCTTAGCAACCTCAGGTCTAGGGAACTTACCAGGACAAACCCCAACAGCATACGCCCAGATGGTCTGGTCCTTCAAGCCAAGACATTCAGAGTCATAGCAGAACATATCTATGGGGTATGACTCAAGATTGGGATATGACTCAAGATTGAACAAGACATAAGGACAAAAACTGATCTTTCATTAAAATAAAATCTTTATTTTAAATTTGAAAAAGCCAAAATGATTGAGACTATAAAATTTTAGTAAAATTGCTTCAGGATCAAAGTGTAAAGGCAAACTTGACTGCCTATACATCCTAATGGCAAAAAACACCCAAAAGAATGAATCAGAAAACAAGTTAGAATTAATATGAATTAAGTTAAATGCAGTTGCTGCTCTCTAGCAAGGTAAATGAGTTCCTGGACCCAATTTCAATGTAAGAATGTGGAGACTTCCCTACATCAACCCTCTGGGTTTCCTTCAATTCATCAATTCAGGTCAATTTTGCCACTATCTACCCAGAGATAGCATCAGATTCCACTGGCAAAGGGCTCAGTCCCCCAAGACCACCCTCCACTTCAGACATCAGTTGCATACCCAGGATGTTACCTGTACTTTTAACCAACTAGTTGCAGATTAGATGTTCCTCCAACCCGTCCCCTAGATTTGACTAATTTGCTGGCATGACTCGAACTCCAGAAACCCATTTATTCACTAGATCACCAATTTATTACAAAGGCTATTAAAGGACACAAATCAACAGCCAAATGAAGAGATATATAGTACAAGGAATGTGGGAAGGGATCAGAGATTTCGTGCCCTCTCCACACTAACCTCCCCAAACTTTTGCTTCATTTTTCACCAACCTAGAAGCTTCCTGTCCTGACCCTGTCCCCTTGGGCTTCTATGAAGATAGGCATCATTACACAGACATGATGGATCAACTTAATGACCTTGATGATCCATTCAAGCTCCAGTTCCTCTCCTTTCCCTAGAGGTTGGGGATTGGAAAGCACAGGAATGAAAGAATCAACTCTCCACTCACGTGGTTAGTTCTCCTGGAAAACCAGCCCAATCCTTAGGTGGGGCATTAACATAGCAAATACCATCCACCACTCTCAACACTTAAAAAGTTCCAAGGATTTTAGAATTGTGAGTCAGAAACTGGATGGAGACCAAATACATATAAGAAATGTATTTTGGCTATCTAAAATAAATCACAGTATCATACAAGATAATGCCATTAAGGAAGGAGGAAGAAGGAAGGGAGGAAATGAAGGTATGAGATAATAACTACAGAGAAAGGTTAGGATAAAAAGATATCCAAAAAGTGGGGCCTCCCTGGTGGCACAAGGGGTTAAGCACCGCACTATAAAGCAGTCCGCAGCCTGAGTGCGATCCCTGGCCAGCAAGGGAGCAACCCACCTGACTTGCCAGCTGCTCCCCTCAGCAGTGTACTTCGTCAGTCTGCCTGTTCTGTTCCCCACTCTGTCTCTGGTGAATCCTCTCGCTGCCCCCATCCCCCCCATCTCTGGTCTGTACCCCAGCTCTTGTATGCATAAATAAATCAATCTTTAAAAATAAATAAAAAGATATCCAAAAAGTAACTGTTCTGCTCTCAAAGATTACAACAACATGTTATAAGGGCTATGCTCACCTATAGCTCAAGTTGATTTAATGATCACAGTAATCAGTTCCCAAATGTACTCTTCACTTTACAGTCTAACTAAACACAGGAAAATAAAAAATCAAAGGTAAGAATAGTCATGGAAATGAGGCCATTTATGCCTAATTTACTTAGCAAATTGAGATTTATAACAAATTAGTATCAGTCACATTTTTGTAATTCATTAAAATTGAAGTACTTTTTGTGCTCTAAAACAATCATGTTAGGTGAGATTCTAGCTTGAACAAAAACTTAAGTTATCAAACATATTTATGTTCTATTTTTGGTGATCAAATTGATTAAAGTTGGCTTAAAAGCAAGTCATTCATCAGGGAAATTAGCGGTACCTATTTTCAGAGACTTTTAAAAATGCTTTTTTAGGGCCTCCCCTGGTGGCGCAGGCGGTTGAGCACCGCGCTGTGAAGCTCTCCGCAGTCTCTGCAGCGCCAATTCGACCCTGCCGGCGAGGGTCCCACATGGCGCTGCAGACCTCTCCTGTCTCCCCCACTGCTCCCCTCAGCGGTGTATTTCATTGGGTCTGCCTGTTCTGTTCCCCACTCTGTCTCTGGTGGATCCTCTTACCCTTCCGGGCATCTGGCCTGTACCCCGGTTCTTGCATAAATAAATAAATAAATCTTTAAAAAAAAATCACTTTAAAAAATTTTTTTAAAAATGCTTTTTTAAATTTACCCAAAGTAATAATACAACGATGAAAGTAACAAATGCTCTGAGACTCAAATTTGGATGGGTTACTTAAGATGGTATTGAGATTTAGATCTGAGATGTAGGTAGGATGAAAAGACACCTCCTAATCCTATGTTCCAAGAACAGTATCTTACAGGTATGCTATATGGGGAATTCAGCTGAATATTGAAGCTGCACAGGTCCTAGGTTATATGGCAGCAAGAATTACGCTGACTTGTGGCAATGGTTCCACAAATGCTGACAAAATTAAAAATGGAACCCATTGCTACTTTAAAAGCTTCAGTAATTAAAACAGCATATTGGCATTAAAAAGACACATTAATCAATAGCACAGAATAGAGAGCCCAGAAATAAAAACATGCATATATGGTCAATTAATTTATGACATAAGGAGCTAAGAATATACCATTGGAAAAGGACTGCCATGTGTAAAAGAATGCCAATTCATGCCAAAAATCACAGAAAACTTAAAACAAAATAATTAAAGATGACAAAGACTGAAACCATAGACTACTAGGAGAAAGCACAGGATGATCATTGACATCTTCATGAATAATATGATCCATTTTTTTTTTTACTTCTCCATACTGTGTCTAATTGATAAAGCTCCATAATAGTACACAATTTCGAAAGCAAATGAAAGTAAGTTATAGATATAATAATTTGAGCAGGACATTTTTTTTATCTAAAATAGATACCCTCTAAATATTGCAGGTTGTTTTCAGAATATTTTGGTATAACTTTTTATAACAACTAGGCATCTTATGTTTGAAGGTATTGTGATTTTTCCATATGTATATATGTGTATATAATATATATCATTTTTAATAAATTCATCTTGATTTTTGAAAAAATACTGTAAAGTTTAAAGAAGCTAATTAATCATTAGAGGTTAGTAGTACTACCTTTCATTCAAAAAAATTCTAAAAACGAAATACATATTTGGTTTTCTACTTCTTAAAAAATACTTTATTTCAAGTTGATTGTACTGGTTTTTCTCATTTATATTTTGTGCATAGAAGACTTGAGTGGTTCACACTAATTCCATAATCAAATATTTATATTCTTCCTAATATTTCCTAATAAGATAGGCTGAACAATGGCTCAATTTTCTCAACCACAAGATCACAACTCTTTCTACTTTATAGGGTAGCTGTGAGAAACAAATCAAACCCAATAAAAGTACCTTAACAGCACCTAAGATATATTATATATCAGCTATTATTATCAACATATAATTGCTAAATAGGAAATATTGAAATTATGTGAATTAAATTTAAAAAACACCAAAAAAATGACATCGGCTATCCATCTGCAATTTAATTACCTTTTAGCAACCTTTGTGTCACAGAACTTACTTAACATTATTGCATTCTGCAAACATTGGCCACTGGGGAAGCATGCAGGAAATACAGATCCAAAAGAACTAGGTTAAAAATACAAAGCAGTGACATGTAACATAATACTTGCTATATCAAAAAGGCAAACTCTTGCACACAATTGAGTTCATGTTCACAGTGGAAAACGCATGTAAGACCAGATGGGTCTCTATAAACATGAATACAATGTAGAATTACAGTGCCTTTAGTCAAAAATCTCTGTTGTCCCAGGGTTCTTCTGACTTTTAAAACCTATGTCAAAATACAGTCAATATTAGCAGTTCTTTAGAAACTAATTTTTGGCTAATAAATTAATCTGTTAATAAATAACAAATTACTGATTAATCATTTGAAGTCTTCCTTTCAAAGCAATGAATATGAACAGCCTGATTCTTTCTAGAATATTTGCAACCACATCATAGAGTGGTTAAAGGATATTTTGGCTATGATCAAAGTATATCCACACGTAGTAATTAATGTTCACATTTCCAAATACTAGTATTAAATCTTTTATTAAATAAATGACTAATTAAATAATAAGTTCAAAAATCTATTATCAGTAGTGTTGGAAAATGCCAATTTTACTTTCAATCTTATTTTAATTTTAATGCTGTTCTCCCAAAAACATGGTATTAATGTTTTAAAAGAAATATTTCTGCAAATGTATTACATTTTTTGGTAACAACATTCACAAGTAAAATGAAGAGGTGACAGACTCCATCTCTGAGATAATACCATCGCAGACACAACTAGAAATGTGACAATGTTCAGAAATACTGTTGCCATCAAAAAGCACATATTGCTAAAATCAAAAAAATTACGTTTAGTGCATATTTCCTGCCATAAATTATAATCTTATCCTAGTGCCTCTCCTTCATCTAAAACCACCTTCCCCCCCGCTTCAAAAAAGCTCCAACAGAAAATGCCCTCCTGGAGATCCTTGCAGAAAATTTCTATGTGGAAAAGTTCTGTAAGTAAACATAATTAACCCAGCTCTGACCTCTAACCATATGACTAGGGAAACTGTATGAAAGTTGGCTTAAACTGGATTACTTATATATTAAAATTCACTTGCATATGATGTTATCCAAATACAAGAAGCCAAGAAACAGCTATTAATTTGTTAAAACAGTTTCTAAGGTGTGGGAAACTCACATTGCAAGATCTTAACACTATTCAGACAAAGAGCCCATAGACAAATCAAAACAAAGGTGAGAAAGATGAAGCTATATTTTATAGGGGTTGAAGAAACTGAAAGGATCACTTCCTATAAACTGAAAGAGAAAAGAATTATAATTGACTTGCCTGTTTCAACCCAGATATCTACTGAACATGTATTAATTTGTACTGTCTGTGAGGGCCAAGTTCTTCGCAAGCAGGAAATGCATTTGAAAAATTTATTAAGGGCTATCCTATCAGAAGGTGCTTAAAGGTTATGCTAACTTTTCAAGAAAATAATTTTTTCAACCATTTTTAGGTCATTTGTTTCAAGTGTTCAAACTCCATTTCTAAAATTTTCTTATAAAGTTCTATTTAGTTCAAAAGGTAAATGATTGCCGTAAGAGCCTAAGAAACTGAAGTTTTTAAATCCTTTGCCTTGAGCCTGGAAAGTGTTAAGAACAGAAAGAAGTGGAAGGGAATGTTTACATCACTCAAAACATAGCTACAGCTGTTCTGCATCAAAGGAAAAGTTTAACAAATAAAATGTGCTAAAAGCTAAAAAAGAAGCTCACGAAGTTTTGAAAGGACATCTACCTTCTTCAAACTTACTTTTCTAGGTTATTATGTTACTTGATCTTGTCTTAATGTGACGATGATCTAACATTTTAATCACAAAAGATAAGACTCTGCCTTTGATAAATGCAAAATCTTCCATCAACTCAGCAGCTGTGTATGATTAAGAATGTAAATAGGCTCAAGAGACTGATTCCATTTCCAGGTCCTCTGTTTATGAATCACCTACCCAGAGACATAATTTAAATGAAAACAGAATTTCTTCCTAAAGCAACAAACAAATTAACTAGTAGGAATACTACAGCAAGAGAACACTTCTTTATAGCACTGTTGTACTGAACAAAGGCAGGCTCCATTTTCTTTAAGACGTTTGCAAAGGTTGACATATAGTCAGAAAACTGAGAGTTTCTCTGGTTTTCATTTTCTGGAAAAATAAAAATATTACTTTCCCAGTAATAACAAGTTAAAATCCAGGTATTATTATGGCAGATGAAAGATCTTTCAATGATTCAGTATTTTGATGGTGAATTATAGTGCATTACGTAATGCTCGTCAAACAAAGATTGGGTTGGCTGGTTCTGTTTACCTGGCTACCCTTGACCCAGATTCATGTGCTTGATTTACAAATCAAGATGAAATCTCTCCTAATGTCTGGGGTTGTGAAAAATTGTGCTGTTATTTAGCATTTCAAGTCAGGAAGCCATTATTCTAAGTGAAGGACTGGTAAATGAATACCAACTTGAGTAAAAGTAATGCTAAGTTATCTGAAATAAGAGACTACATAAATGAAGCCAAAAGTAATGTTAAGTCAATCTCAAATACATAAATATCCTGACCACTGTATTATAAGTTGCAGTGCCTGGCCATATGCAGTTTTGCTTTTTGCCCCTCACACATGGTGATGCTTAAAAGAAAGTAAAAAGATAGCATTACTATGTAAATAGAGCTGGTATATTATGTTCAAATCAAACTCTTGAAAATATCTGGAACTATCAAAACATCAAATTTTCAACCTTACCTATATACAATATTTATCTGTCAGTTGTACCTCAATAAAATTATTTTAAGCCTATGACTATTAATTCTTAATATTGGTCTGAATTTATATAATTCATGAAAAGGAAAAATAACCCAGAGAATAAAACTCAGTGACCATGGTGACTTTTAACAGTCAATTTTTAAATTAAAATATAAGTATGTTAAACTAGCACATTGTACACTTTGAACTTACACAATGTTAGGTGTATGCCATCTCATTTAAAAAGGTTAATTTGGAAATAAATAAATTAGAAAATTAAATACCATGATTCATATGTTCAAATTCATCCTTTCACCAACAGCCTTACTTTAAATCATCTTTTTAAATGCTGGATTAAGGCTATCCAAGATAATAATCACCATCTCTACTCTTCCCTCAACCTCATGTAAACTCAAACCACAATGGCATGTAGTGATAAAAGGCACTCCTGACACAATAATTCAACCACATTATCCAAAGTATCCAGAAATATTTGTGAATCTATTAGGTATTTTGATGTAAAGAACTGAATTATTTATTCAACTGGTACTCTTGAGTTTGATCTGGAAATAGAGGAAAGTAGAGTAACTGAGGGTGTCCATGGTCTGTGTACTTTACAAGTTTAAGTTCAATTCTTGTGACTATAATCATTTACCTGAAAATTAGTATGGACCCATTCCCTTATATGAAGTTTTGTTTATAAAATATTCACTTTGTGGCATCTATTCTTGATAAACAATATACATTTTATCTCAACAGAAAGCTATATTCACAAAGAGAGAGAGATTCTGCTCCCAAAATTGTAGAAATATCTTCATATTTTACTGATTCTTATAAGGCCCCTCCGTGCTAACGCCTATTCCTTAGTCAATTAAAAATGAAAACCTAATTGCTCAATTGACATTATCCCACAGTATTATGTAAGGCATTAATAAAACAAGGAAATTATCTTTAGTTTCTCCTTAATACATTCATTGAGAAGACACTGAAATGAAAATTAAATTCTATTTCAAATTGGGAGGCAAGGTGGGAAAGTTTTAGTAATTACAACAATTCAGATTAAAATTATCACTTGGGCCTCCCTTGCTGGCGCAGGCGGTTGAGGGCAGCACTGTGAAGCTGTCCGCAGCCTCTGCAGCACCATTTCAAACCCAGCCAGCCAGCAAGATTCCCACATGGCATGGCAGACCTCTCCTGTCACGCCCGCTGCTCCCCTCAGCAGTGTATTTCAGTCAGTCTGCCTGTTCTGTTCCCTGCTCTGTCTCTGTTGAATCCTCTCACCCTCCCGCACATCTGGCCTATACCCAGGTTCTTGTATGCATGAATAAATAAATTTTAAAAATAATAATAATAATAAATAAATAAAATTATCACTTAATTCCTTTAAAAACTATTCATTTCATTCTAACAATAAAAATATCCTATATAAAAAAATAAAAATACATTTTTATGAGATAATTTATTTGTGACAAAACTATTAGCCAATTATTTCTTCAAGCAGCTTTCATAAATGAAATTACTGAAATTTTACTGTTTACTAAATCACTTAAGTAGAGCAAAAACCTAAAGAATGTCATGATACTTTTCTACCCACTCCTAACCATAGTTTGATGGAAACTTTAAAATGGCAATTACAGGGCCTTCCCTGTGGCGCAGCGGTTGAGCGCTGGGTTGCAAAGCTGCCCGCAGCCTCTGCAGCGCCAGTTCGATCCCCGGCTGCTCCCCGGCTGCTCCCCGGCCACCAGAGGAGGGTCCTGCATGGCGCGCAGACCTCTCTTGCAGCGCCCGCTGCTCCCCTCAGCAGTGTACTTCGGTCCTTCTGCCTGCTCTGCTCCCCGCTCTGGCTCTGGTGAATTCTCTCACCCTCCCGCGCTTCTGACTGTACCCAGTGCTTGTATAAATAAACAAATAAATAAATAACTCTTTTAAAAAATAAATAAATAAATAAATAAATAAAATGGCAATTACAGTACTTAGAATCTGTTTGTTTTAGAATTATGACAATTCAGACTGTAAAATTAAAAGGGGAATTCAATGTCAGGCACTAGGTAGAAGAGAGCAACAGAAATGCTTCCCTCTTAATTTAAATGTATGTTTTATTCTAACCCAAAAGAAAAATAAAATATGTAAAACACTCTTAGTCCAAACTTTCAACTTTCATAAGTACATTCTCATAAGTCCCAAGAAAGAATACCATTTATTTCCATGTAATTAAAACTATAGTGTCAAACCCAAAAGATATATGACTTGAGAATAAAACAAATACTAAAGCCAGAAGCAGAAAAATTATTTTTATAAACTTATTTATAACTTATTTTTTATAAAACAGAGCTAATATGTATATCTAAAAAACCCAATAACAGAATTACTGAAGTACTTCCAGTGACTCTAAAGACTTGATAAAATAAACAGAATTTAGTTTTTGAAGGTAAGTTTCTTCACATAAACTCTGCACTTGGTTTTACTTAATGATTTATGTTACATTTAAAATATAATAGACAGGGCCTCCCCTGGTGACACAGGCGGTTGAGCGCCGCACTGTGAAGCTGTCCGAGGCCTCAGCAGCGCCAGTTCAATCCTAGCCAGCTGGTGAGAGTCCCACATGGCGCAGCAGACCTCTCCTGCCTCGCCCGCTGCTCCCCTCGGCAGTGTATTTCGGTCAGTCTGCCTGTTCTGTTCTCTGTTCTGTCTCTGGTGAATCCTCTCACCTTCCCATGCATCTGGCCTATACCCCGGTTCTTGTATAAATAAAAAAATTTGTATATGTAATAGACCTGTCAGACCCCAGACCCATATGTGGGGGGAGGGGGGATGCATAAGTGACCAGAGGCCTCACAACTTTCTATAAGATACCACCAGTACCGGCTAAACCTGCAGAGACCTTACAATTTTCTGTGAGATTCTGACAGTGCCCTCCCAGACTAGTGACACTGAGACCCACACTGGAGAGGGTGTCAGTTGGCCAGAGACCTTGCCACCTTCTGCAGGACCCCTCCTGTATCCACTTGGACCTGCAAAGGACTTGCAACCTCCTATGAGATACCACTCCAGGGTCTGCCCAAACTGTCAGAGTCCTCCCAACCTCCTGTGGGACTCCGCCAGTACCCACCTGGACCTACAGAGGCCTTATGATCTCTCATGAGATCCCCCCACACCCACGCTGACTGTTGAGACACCGGGTCCATGTCAGGGAGTAGGCCAAAGTGGCCAGAAGCCTCACAACCTCCCACGAGACTTCACCATAGCCAAGGCTGCCACCAACACTGTATGCCCAGCCCTGCCCCTTGGGTGTCAGGGATCCTCACTGGAGGACCCACCCTGCAGCCCCCACTGCCCCAGTCATGCCAGCCATGACCACTACCACTGTGCTGCATGCTCGGATCTGCTCTGATTCCCCAGTTACTGTAGCAAAGATGCAGATATGGAATAGCTCTCTCCCCTCCTCCCCTTCTCTGGTAACCTCAGTTCTACAGTCAGTTTCTAGGGTTTGATATTAGTCTGTCTTTATCTGGCCCTTTGTTTGCTTTCTCTGTATTCCGCATATAAATGACACCATCCGGTGTTTGTCTCTCCCCTTCTGACTTACTTTGCTTAGCATAATCTATCCCTCCAGTGCCATTGTTTTTGTCACAAGTAGTTATTAGGAAAGGGGTTTAAAGCAGAATTTATTTGGGACAACTCTTTCCCAGGAATGAATTGCTACATGCTAATGGGGTCAAAGACACTAGATAATTCTCCAGAGGCCCCTTTCTATTCAAAAGGATTTTCAAAATAAAGTGGGGAGGTGGAAGAAGCTAGAGATCTGTTGCTTCGTGCACCAAATGCATTCTCAGACTACTAACATCTGTTTCAGTTTACATATTTTAAGTATGACTTTACACATGGAAATTAAACTTAGGCAATAGTACTAAGAAGCCAGTCTGCAAAAGAATTACAAATACCATTAACAGAATATGTCTATGTCTATATTCTATACAAAATACCTTGTGTGCCACCAATGACCCCATCTCAAAACCCAAGAGTTGAAGAACAGTTCTTCATACTCATGAAATTTTTATAGCAGAGGGATAAAACAGTAAGAGAAGAGGTCTCATTCCAAAACAATGTAGAATTCAAGAGCTTAAAGAGCCCTTTGTGAATAAAGAAAATAAAAGATCAAAAATCTTTTTGAATTTCCCTATATTAAGAAATGTTCATTAAATAACATTCCACTAAATATACTTATTATATAGACATTAAAATATTTTTTAATGTGCTAATTAATAGAATTACAATTTCAGGTAAACTAGAGCACAAAACATGTGAAAATAATGATGTACCTTTGCTGCCACCATGTGGTCGATTTGTGATTTTGCAATTGTAGTTTAAGTTTTAAAAAATCTTCATGCCAGACTCTGGAAAGCAAATACTATTAAAGCCTTCATAAATATAGGGTCTGTTCACTGATAATTTACATACTGCACAAATCTTCACTCAATGGATAGTAACTAGGAATCTACAAGATAGTAAATACTGCATTACGGTATCTAGAAAACAATATATTGTTTTGCCCTCTGGGAGCGCCCATCTGTGAACATCAAAACACAGCAAATCAAATATTAATGTGAGACAATTCAAGAGCTCTTATAAAACTGAATAGCAATGAGTGATAAAGGAAAATTTAAGTCCTCTGAATAAAAATCACTTCCTCATGCTCTGAGAAAGATAAATGAGAATGTTCATGGAATAGAATTGAGAAGTTTTGTGTCTCTTGAAAAAGGATTTAGATATACAGGATGAAAGCAAGAAGGCAGCTCAAGGAATTGTATGGTGAATATAACCGAGGTGAAAATGCATACATTGTGCAAAAATGAAAAATGATGTAAAAAATATATAAAATAAAAAAATAAACTGCTTTAGAAATTAAAAAAAAGGAACATTGAATAGAAGTACAGATCTAAAATCATCATGAAATATTTGGGGTGGGGGGTTCCCATAGTGAAGGTCATAGAGGTAAAAATAAAAGAAAATAGATTGGAAAATAAGTCAAGACACTTTGTGACAGTCCTTTATTGCCAGACCGAGACACCTGCACTTCAGCAGCCTGTAAGTCTTCAGGAGTAAATGGTTCATTATATCAGGTATTTCCTTCCCACTGTAGGTGTAACTCCTCTGTCACATGAATGTATATGAGCTTATATAAAAATTTATTTTCCAAACTGAGAATAATCAAGCAGCTAAAATCCTCTAATCCCACTCCTGAGGAAGTAATCAAGTTACAAGGCTTGAAATCAAAATCATCCAGAAAATCACAGCCAAATCTCCAGGGGGGAAAATAATTTTAAAAAGTATTAAGGGAATTATTACTGGGCCCAAGGAGATATGTCACCTCTTCTTAATATTTTACTTAAATCTTCCGTTTTGAGAGAAAGGGGTATGCATTGTAGGGAAGGACAAATATCTTAATAAATAAAGGAGAAAGTGAAGCTTACAAGTCCCCCGCACAGCATGGTGTAATGCAGTGTAGGTTGGGGAGGGGCAGAGTCAGGTTTGGGAATGAAAGGCTGGCATAGTTGCAAAGTGTGATTCAGATGCCCAGCTAAAAGTAAAAACTCTAGCAGTGGGTCTATTTGCTTCAAATGGCTTATCCAAAAAGTTTTTAAATTAGAAAGTTTTTTGTTTATCATAGATCATTGGATGCTACATTGATTTGTTCTTAAAAATAGTTACAGAGCACCATAAAGAATAAAGTATTTCTGTCCTACCTCAAACCCATGAGAACACCCATATCAAAACAAACCAAAAAAACAGAGACAAGTGTTTCTCAAGGTATGAAGAAAAAGGAACCCTCATACACTATTGGCAGTAATATAGACTGCTAGGCTCTCTAGATAACAGTATGGAAGTTTCTCAAAATATGCTTAAGATATTGCAATTCTACTCCTATATATCTACTCAAAGTATGCAAAAACATGAATTCAGAAAGATATATACACTCCTGGTCACTGCAGCACTATTTACAACAGCCGAAGTATAGAAACAATCTAAGTAGCCAAGGAAAGATGAGTGCTTTAAGAAGATGTGGCATATACACAATGGAATACTAGTCAGCTATAAAAAAAAAAACAAAACTTGCCATTTTTGACAACTTCTTAGTCACAAGACACAGCAACATTAAAGTCTTCTTTAATTCTTCTACTTTGTAGATAAGTAAATTCCATAGACAGGGCTTTCTCTGTATGTTAGAAAAGTAACATGAGGGATCTATTCAAATATAAGGGCTAAACATTTGAGAATCACAAAAACAAAGAAATTATATACCCTTCTACTACTCAGCATTAATGGAATATGATGGAAAGAACTCTAAACTAGGTTTGTCTTGTTATTCTCATTTTGGCCTTTTAAGATAATTGTATAAGCAATTTTCAGTCCCTTTTGTGATCTAATCAATGCCATTTTAAGATAAATTTTCCTCTGATTATTGTTTTCTTTGTAGTTTTTATGTTAGTGTTCCAATTTTTAATTTCTAATAGTATATTCTGTTTCACATTTTAATAGTATTTAAAAGATTACTTTTTAATTTCCAAATGGATACTTTGGTTTTGTTTTCTTCATTGTTCTTTTGGCAGTTATTTCACTTTTTGAATTTCTAATTTGTTAAACTCTGGTCAATAAATATGACCTGCACTATGTATGCTTTTGGAATTTGTTTAAATAGTCTATATGATCTAAATGATGGTTCATTTTGGTGAATATTCAGTGTTTGGGCAGAAAATATATTGTCTTATGTAAATAGGTCAATCTACAAACTAGATCATTCTGTCTAATTACTTTAATATACACTACATCTCTACTTTTTAGTTCCCTTGATCAGCTAATTTGTGACTGGCAATTGTACCTTTAATTTATATCATTCTTTATGTAGTTTGAAGCTATGTTGAAATTCACCACTCATATCTTCCTAATAGAATGTATCATTTAACAACATAAAATTATTTCTTTGTTTCTTTAAAAGACATCTCCCCCCCCTCCCCCAGGCCTCCCCAGTGGCCCAGCCGTTGAGCGCTGGGTTGCGAAGCTGCCCGGTGCCAGTTTGATCCCCGGCTGCCTGGTTGCCAGGCGAGGATACCACATGGTGTGCAGACCTCTCCTGCCACCTGCTGCTCCCCTCAGCAGTGTACTTTGTCAGTCTGCCTGTTCTGCTCTCCACTCTGGCTCTGGTGAATTCTCTCACCCTCACACGCTTCTGACTGTACCCAGTGCTTGTATAAATAAATCAATCTTTAAAAAAAAAAATCAAAAAAAAAAAAAAAAAGACTTTCCCCTTAGGGCCTCCCTGGTGGCCCAAGGGGCCAAGCACTGCACTATGAAGCAATCCGCAGCCTCTGCAGCAAGCGTTCGATCCCCAGTCAGCCAGGGAGCTACCCACATGGTGCAGCAGACATCTCCTGTCTCTCCTGCTGCTCCCCTCAGCAGCGTATTTCAGTCAGTCTGCCTGTTCTGGTCCCCACTCTGTCTCTGGTGAATCCTCTCACCCCTCGCATCTCTGGCCTGTATCCCAGCTCTTGTATGCATAAATAAATAAATCTTTAAAAGAAAGACTTTTCCCTTAAATTACATTAATTTAAATATTGTTAGCCCTACATTTTTAAAAGACTTTCCCCTAAATTACAGGAATTTACATATTGCTAACCCTACATTTTTAAAAAGCTTTCCCCCAAATTACATTAATTTAAATATTGCTAACTCTACATTTATTTTATAACATTTTTCTATTGTATTTTTCCTGTCTTTATTTTCAAATTTTCTATACTTTTTTTCCTGTCTTTAGTTTTTTCCCACATTTGTGAGGTTTTTAATGAACAAGAAAGTTAAATACAAAGTTTCATACACAAAATAGAATATTATATAATTGGTAACCTCAGAGCCAAGATCTAAATTTTCTTCCACAAATTTCACTTGGAGCAGAGTGGGGAAGAAACAAATACTAAGGAGAACAAAACTGAATTTCAACTTTAGATATCTATATATCTGTATACATAAACCTCTGTGGAAAAAAAGCTTTAAATTGAATGTTTTCTTTTGAAATAAACAGCTCAGGCTAGTCTATATAATTCTGAGGTTGATACTTAACCAGATCTGGAATTAAATGAAAATTTAGGATTTATATTTACTTCAAATCCTATTTCAAAAGGTGCTAAGTCACCTCATTTACAGAAATGTGCATCTCTTTAGGATGACCAGGACACTCTTCTGAAGATTCTTGGATAGCCATTTTTCTTACCCATAGTTCCACTTTTCTATGACAAAAGGCCTATACTGCCTTGTCAGATTTCCTGGGAAATGCCATCAGAGCTGTACACCACCATGCTTCTCCTAGCACTTTCAAGTCTCGAAAAATAATTTTAAGACTTTCCAGTTTCAAGTTGGCAGATCCTACCTCAGTGTTAGAGGAGTTAATTAACACTTCCTACCTCCCTTAACTGATTTTCCTCCTGATCTCCAACAAATTGGAGATTAAATTTGATTTATAAATTTCAGAAAAGAATGAAATTTATAAATCAAATTTAAAAATTTAATCGTAAAAGAGCAGCAGAAAATGACCACTGCCTTTATATTCACAAATGAGTGAACAAATGAATGTACCTGAACAAACACAGGGGAAAAAATAGACTAAATCTTGCATTTCTCACATTTATACTGGAAATTAAAACAATGAAACACCACTATAAACTTACTATAATGGCTAAAATATAAAATTACTGATAATACCAAGTGTTAACAAGGATGTTAAGCAACTAAAACTTTCATATATTATTAATGGCAATGCAAAATGGCGCAGAAAGTCTGAAAAAACAATATGGCACATTCTTTAAAATATAAATATATGATTTGACTGTAATCTAGATTGTTGCCATTCAGGTTCACAAAAACCTACAAATAAATATGTAGGGCAGTTTCATTAATTATTTACTATTTTTAATTATTTCCAAAAACTGGAGGAAAGAAATCCTTTAACAAAAAAATAGCTAAACAAACTGTAGAGTATTATATAGAATATCTATACAACAGAATATCACCAAGCAATAAAAAGGGAAACACTGATGTACAAAGCAACATGAATCTCAAATACATATGCTAAGTAAAAGAAGTTAGACTCAAAAGGTTATATCCTATGTGTATATCATTTATTTGGCTTCAATATTGCAGGTTAAGAGAATAGATAAATGCCCAATATGATGGCTAATTTTGTGCCAACTTAACTGGGTCACAGGGTGCCCAGGTGTTTGGCTGAACATTATTTCTAGTTTTTTTGTGTGTGAGGGTATTTCCAGATGAGATTAAATCTTGAATCTGTGAACTCAGTAAAGAGAGCACCTCCCCCAATATGGACGGGAATCTTTCATGACCAACTGAGGACCTAAATAAGACAATAGAAAGAGGAAGAGAGAATTAATTTCTTCTCTACCTGACTGTGAGCTGGGACATTAGTCTTCCTCTGTGCTTGGAATGGGATTTACACAATCAGCAAACACCTTTTCTTGGGTCTTCAGACTCAAAGTGAATTATACCACTGGCTTTGCAGGGTGTCCAACTTGCAGACTGCAGATTATGGGACTTTTCAGTCTCTCCATAATTGTGTGAGTTGATTTCTATAATAAATAATAAAATAAAATAAATAAGTAGAAAAATAAATACATACATAAATGCTTTAAAATGCCGATTTAATAAATCATAGCACATGTGCCCTATAAAACACTATACAGTCATACAAAAGAAGGTACGACCTATACACACTACAATGAAAACAAATATATTGTAAGAATAAAAAGAATATGCAGTACATTGCACTGAAAAATGCAAAACTGTATGTAACCTAGAAAAATATCAGGAAGAATCTACAGGGAATTCTTAAAAGAGGCAATATGATGTGCAAGATGGATTGGAATAACTCATCTACATTTCTGCACTGGATTATAGCAAATCTGAATACCGAAATTTTAAAATATCATTTTTTTACCTACACAACTTTAACACACACAAACATTCTACACACACAAACATTCTTCAGAGAAGAATTAAACTTCCTCAGAGAAAATTGTTCTCTTATATTGCCAGGTCTGATTTATTCAGTTGTAACATTTTTTGTCGTGTCTCTCTCCCATCACATCTGGCTGCATTTTGTCTCACATATAGAAAATCCTCTAGACAGACTGAAGGAATATGGTAAACTGCCATCGACACAAAGGACCTCAGTTCCTATTCAAGTGTCAGTGGCTCTTTAAACCTTGGGAGCAGTACAGAATTGGTACAGAAGGGCTCAGTAAATATTTACTGTACGAATGATTTAAGGTAAGTATCCTCTAATACATAAAGAACACGAAAATTATATATATGTATATGTATATATATATATATATATGTATTTCACTTTATTTAAAAAAGAACGGAAATAGAGGCATAAACATTTTCAGAGTTCGGGTTTCTTAACCCAAAATTACGTCTCACTAATGGAAGAAGTGAAGACCAAAGTAACACACACAAAACAACGCAGAGCAAGCCAGGGTACAACATCCATGGTACTTGGCTGGGTTGGTTGGGAGTATCAGATGGACCCCCAAGCTGCCCCAGTGAAGCTGAGGAAGAAGGATGCACCAGAATCCTGGAAAGGTGCCAAGCATCTAAAGGAAAACCCAAGGCTGTAGGAACTGCGGAGACTCTGTAGAAAAGTATGTGATGCTTAGAAGAACAGGACAAAATATGGCAAGAGTAGAACGCTAATTTTCCACTCAAGAATTCAACTGAGCAACTAAGAAAGAAATCAATTGGCACTATACACTCCCGTCATCTGGAAGCGCCCCAATCGCGGTGATAAAGAGGAGGGCCGAGGTCGCGTGACACATGATGGGCCACCTTTCCCGTACCTCTAAGAAAAGGTCAACGATCTGTACCAAATACGAGTTTAGGAGTATATAATACAAATTATTTGGCTCTGTGTCTCTGCTTTTACCTCTTTTACGTGCGTTCTAGTTTCACGTTGCCCAAAAGAAAGATGGCGGCACAGGCGCCGGCTCCTACCATAGAGGCTGAGGCTAGAGGAACCCGTGCGTGAGGCCTGTGGGCGGAGACACACGCGCGGCCTCCCGACGCCTCCCGGCCTCCGTAGAGGCTGTCCAGGGCGGGGCCTGCAGTCGCGAGTTCCGGCATCTGCGCCAAGATGGTGGAGGAGGAGAGTCTCCGCGTGGTTCGTTGTGGCGGCAGCGAGTTGAACTTCAGGAGAGCGGTGTTCTCTGCGGATTCTAAGTATGGAGCCACCGCACGTTGTCAGTCGGGCTGGGCGTGCGTCCCCGGGGATCTTGGAGAAAGAGCTGTCTGGGGGTCTGGCTAATATGGGCTCGGGGCTGTCTGACTAATATGGGCTCGGGGAAGGAGCTCGCTGGGGTAGGAGGAACCGCTGAGCACGCGGGTGGGAGCCGGTGTGCCTTATGCAGTAAGAAGTGCAAACACGCCCGACCCCCGGGGAGGGCTCCTGTTCCTAAGAGTCTGGGCTGTAGAGGGGGCTGGAAAGTAGCTCTGGTGTGGCTATGTGCTCCTCTGCCCTCCTTGCAACACTAGAGTAGCCCTCTTTGAGACAGATCGTGATTTGAAGTACTCACTTTTAATGACTGCAATTTCTTCCCCACCCCCGCACCCCCCAAAAGGCATTTTGACATCCTTTTTGAAGCTTTGCATGAAAACTGGTGTTAGGTTCTGTGCAAGATAAAAATATTTAAGACCTGTACCCCTTTCTCGGGAGTTTAATATACCTGGAAATTGAACTACCCACTCTGTTTGAAACCCCGTTCTTACTTTGTGTGACTTTTGCAAGTTTTTAAGTCTGTCATAGTTGTCTGCTCTGTAAAATAGCAGTAATATTTAGCGATCCATTTCATAGGGATTTTGGAAGAATTAAATGCTTTATTACATAGAAACTATGATTGGCACTTAATGGTTCAGTGTATGCCAGCTAGAGATGTGTTGTTGACATCTAGAAGTGACACCTTTTAGGAGGTTTTCAAGTCGTTTAAGGATAGAGTGACACTAAAATTCCTTCTGTCTTAGGAGAGTCAAGTTTGTATTCCCACAGTATCTTGCTTATGGGTGGTGAATACATGCATGCCTGAGAGTGCTTCATAAATTGCATTAGAAGCAAAAATAAATCCTTGTACTTTACAGTAAAGAGGACTTCCTTGATATTCATCAAGAAAGAAGTGGGAAAAATGGAGGCTTCGAGAGGTTGCCAAAGTTCTTTGGCCTTACATTTACGTATTCAGTTTTCTTCCTTCCAACTTCCCATACCTTACTCACTCACTGTAGTAAGATCCAGTGTGTTTCATTTACTAAGTCCTGCAGTTCATTTTATAAGTATGTTTCATCGTGTTTTATGTATGACAAATACTGCAGTAATTCAAGAGCTCTGTAAGAAGAGAGAATACCTCAAACTGCTAAGGATGGAGAAAGTTGAGTAAGTGACATTTAAGCTAGACTTAGATGGGTGGATAGTATTTTGAGTATTTGTAGGAGATAGGAGCAGAAAATATTCCAGATAGGGGGCTACAATATAAGTAAGAGTAGAAGCCTGTTTATAGTGAACAGACTAGGGTCCTGTTAACTAGTAGGAATGGTATATAAACAAAGCTTTTGGGAAATGAGGTTGGAAAAAGAACTTGGTGCCAGTTATTTTTTTGTTTGGTCCAAAGAGGGTATTTTTTCTCTAGATAAGGTAAAGTGGCGAGTAGGGAATTAACATTGTGTTTGCTCAAGGATATTAATCTGAAGACAGTGTATACATTGCAGCAATAGGATCTTGTGAAGTGGTGGGAGAAGAGTAGTGACGGGGCCTTAGAGTGCAGATGCAGGCAGCCAAGCAAGAAATGACTTGGACCTGAAATAAGATAATATTGACTTGAAAGGACAGTTTTGGAGTGATTTAGCAATTGGGATGAACAGGGAGAAGATACCATTTCCCCTTAGGCTTGTTTAAGGTACCTATAAAACAACTTCTACCTGGGAAATAACAAGTAGAAATTCAGAATTGAAGTTTGGAGAATTAGGTCAAGACTTACAGATACATTTCTTTTTGTCATTTATATGGACACTAATAATTAAAAACAGTGCTCTACCAAATTAACAAGGTTATATGAACTCAAGAATCTAAACGGTAACCACAAGGGATTCACTACCTTATACAAAGAGGAATAGGTAAATTTTTATTTTACCCTAAGAACCTTATCAAAAAACTGAAATAGTTAAACAATCAGGTCATGGAATTTTAGCTTCTTCTGGGTCCTCGTGGGACTAAGATAAAAAAACTGTTCTGCTTATTTGATTGTCAGTAGAGGCAATCAGGGGAGATGGGTGCGTGGCATACATGAGCATATGTTGTCATTCACACATCACATGTTTCTAACTTCTGGTCCAGTACTGTTCACATCACATCCTGATGTCTCCCACAACTATGTGGTGGTATGCATTGTAGCATTTGGTTGCTGAGATATAGAAAATAAAAGCAGAGCCTCCCCGGTGGCGCAGCGGTTGAGCGCTGGGTTGCGAAGCTGCCCGCAGCCTCTGCAGCGCTGGTTCGATCCCCGGCTGCCGGGCAAGGGTCCCACATGGTGCACAGACCTCTTCTGCAGCGCCTACTGCTCCCCTCAGCAGTGTATTTCGTCCTTCTGCCTGCTCTGCTCTCCCCTCTGGCTCTGGTGAATTCTCTCACCCTCCCACGCTTCTGACTGTACCCAGTGCTTGTATAAATAAATAAATCTTTTTTTAAAAAAGAGAAAGAAAAGAAAAGCAGTTGGTCATTATTACCTTTCTAAATTACCGCAGAGCTCATGTCCTGATTATAAATATTTTTCCCTTGCAAAACTTTTATACTGCTGCTATGGTAATACTTCCTGGAGTATGACTATCACCATGTTCCTAGTTTTGCTCAAAACCTTTAACAGCCTTCTGTTGCTTTCCTTGCCTACAACTCAACTTTCTGGCTTTCAGGGCCTTCCCTGATCTAGTTCAGCGCCACTTAATTCACTTTATGTTTCATGATAATCCGTTATACACACTTGCATGTTAAAGAGTACATTCCCTGTCTCTCCTACATGTGTTATTTACTTGCTTTTTCCCTCCCAACCTTTACATCACCCATCCTTCAAAGCCTCATTTAAATGCTGGCTCCTGCTTAATACCATCTTCAACTTCTTGCTTCTCCAGTTCATCGACAAAGATATCCCCCCTTGCCCACCACACTGCCTAACAGGGTGTGATCTGGTTGATGGCAGGGAGGATGGGATTGGTATTGAGAACCCCTTAATTTGAGCACACTGTTGAAATTGAAAGGTTGATCCAGTCAGAATGGGGACAAATCACGAAAGGCCTTAGGAGTTTGGAATATATCCTGAATGCAGTGGGAAAACATTGAGAGACTTTAGTTATATTTTATCTTTATTTACGGACGTGACTTGGTCAAACTTGCAGATTTAGCCTGGTAAGAGTACGAATGATAAATTGAAGCATCAAACCTGGAGACTACAGGAAATCCTTAAGATTGGTCAAGACTGGAGATGCAAGACTGAACTAAGATACTCATAATACTGGAGAGGAGGGCCCAGCCACAGGGGAGACCATATACCTCAGCTGTTATTTTTTTTTTGTTTTTTTTTTCATGCTTTCTTGGTCTTCCACTAGATAATTTCACTCGACTATATCTTGACTGTCTCTAACTTCAGCACTTACAAGATATATTCTGACTTCAGAGAAGTGAACATTTGAAAAATCCAGGGTTTTAGACTTGATAAAACAAGGTAGTAGCATCAGAAGATATATTCTTACTGTTTTTCTAATAATTTTTTTAACGATGAACTAATCAGTCTTAGATGTCCCTGTAGACTTAAACAAGTACACAAATTTAAATAAACAATTCTTAAACTGTTGTTTTGAAAAAAACTTGTACTGCATTTTTTAATGGATAATAAAAAGATTAGAATATATGAAATTTCTCCCTTTTTTGCAGGTACATCTTCTGTGTCTCTGGAGACTTTGTTAAAGTTTATAGCACAACTACAGAAGAATGTGTACACGTATTGCAAGGACATAGAAATCTGGTGACTGGAATCCAGCTCAACCCCAACAACCATCTACAGGTGTCAAACATTTTTTGATTGGGAAGTTTAATACTTTTATTGTTGCCAGGAAAAAATTAATTGAGCTTAATTTAAGAAAATTTCCAAAATACCACTCACTTCTAGTTATTAAAATAGGAGCATGGCCTAGAGCTGCATTGTTGGCAAGTGTAACAAACATCCAAAAAACACACAGATACTTAAACATAACAATAAATTGTTTGTCCTACTTTCAGAGGACAGCAAGAATAGAATGTATATTTGGAGCCTGTAGTAAAGTCATTGCACTTGAATTTCAAGAACAGCTGATTTTATTTTGGGAAGGAAATGGAACCATTTTTCCACAGGATGCTAACAAGTGCTCCTTGAAAAGGAGAGTTCTTGGCAGTACGAAGTTTATGAAGTTCAGGGGTAGGCACAGTTAAATGAATTTCTTGATTATAGGTCTTAGAAGGTCTCTTTTTACACATTGTGAATATTCAAAAGATGTGTAGAGTATTTGGTGTTTCTCAAACTTATTTGATATCTTGAACTCTAGCTTCTGGAACACATTTTTTACAATGTTGGCAGAGATGCATTGATTTTTAAATCTAATCCTTTGGTGGTGAGGCTCTTTAGGTTTAATGCAGGCATTATCTCATTTTAAGGCTAGTGTCTAGACAAGGAAAGGGCTTCTTTAATAGTGGATGGACCAGTTAATTTCTGGACAAACTTGGGAATCTAGTTTGATCCAGACCACTTGTCTGCTAGAAGCCATTTGTCAAAATTCAAGAATAGTGAAATAACCATTTTAATTATGTTCTTAAGTTTCAGCAAAGCTACTAGAGCTAACTCAAAAGTATTTCACTCTTCTATTTTTTTATCAAGTTCCCCTTTTCTGGGTTAGTCACAGCTAACTTAGAACTTATTGCTTGATTTACAGATGGACTTGCATTGTCACTACCCGTTACCACAAAGGCAGAAGGGCATTAAATAACACTGATCTTTCCTTTCCAAAATTAAGTCAGCTACTTTTAAAATCATGACTTTCCTACAGGTTCCAAATATACATTCTATCTTTGCTATCCTCTGAAGGTTTGACCAAGTAATTTATTTTTATCTTAAATATTTAAGTTTTTTCAGAGCAAAAAAAAGGTTTGAATTAGAATTTGTTATTTTTATATTACTGTTTATGGTAAAACAAAAATTTTATACAGATTGCATTAAAGATCTACTTCAGGTGACTGACTGTTAATGAAATTAGAGAAGGATAACAATAGATTTGGTTAAGGTCAGAGAGTGCAGAGACTTTTATGAACTTCAGAGTCACAGTAAACAGGACATTCTCTGAGTGCTTGAGAGGCACTCCTTTATGCCTGTGTAAGGTGAAAGCAGTACTGCTAATAAAAAAGGACTGAGCTCTCGGAGAACTGGCAACAAGCTCTCGAGTGCTTTTTGTAATTCAGTACCTTTATCATCTCCCTCTTCAAGATAGAAAACTGACCCTCCCCACCTTCATTTCAGTTAAAACTTGCAAGAGCTGCTATTAGTTTATTTTGCAGTCTAAATAATTAAACTCTTAAAGGCTAATAATTAATGAATAGAAAATCGGCACTTATTTATTTCTTTGATATCTTAATGTCTCTGTTTTTTAATAATTTTGTGCTATTTTACCTTTGTAGCTGTATTCTTGTTCCTTAGATGGCACCATTAAACTGTGGGATTATATAGATGGCATTTTGATAAAGGTATGTGAATTGATCTTCCATTTTTATTATGTAAAAAATGGCAGCATAATTTAATGACAAAAATATTGTTTCCTTCTATAAAGCCTAATTTTTAGATAACATTCCTAAACAAGTCACCCACAATAATAGACAAATTGACTATATAAAAATTTTAAACTTCTAGCAAAACAATAAGCAGTAAGACTGGAAGAAAATCCTTAAATATTCCTAATGTACAAGAAAATCGGAAAACTTTCAATCCAGTGCAAAAAAATTAGCATACTATAGGAAATATATAATTCATAGAATAACAGGTAGCCAATAAACATGAAATGATGCTTAACTTCATTAAAGAAATATGTTAAATCAAATGACAACATTTTCCCTTACCGATTTAATCAAATTGCAGATTGGAAAAAAGCTAGTGATAGGTAAAGTGTAGAGAAGCAATAATTTTATATACATACAATCAATAGGAGTAAAACTGAAAATAAATACCTTTTGCACCAGCAGTCTAACCTTTAATGGCATGTATGTGTAGTCCTTATAACATTTGTGATAGAAAAAAATTGAATATAAATTTTGTGTCAGTTAAACTTTGATATTCCATAGAATACTATACACCATTAAAAAGAAACAGGTACTATATTTAATAGGTATTAACTTATAATTCAACAAGTAATAATGAGCATCTTCCTTTTTTTAATTGTGGTATAACTGGCATAAAATATTAGTTTTGGGTGTACCAATAAGTTATATATATATATATTGCATAGGAAGTTAATTTGATAGTTATGTGTATTGCATAGAAAGATCTTTATTGCATAAAGATCACCACAGTAAGCCTGGTTGGTGCCCATTACCATAAATGGAACAAAAATTCTTATTCTGTATTGAGAACTTTAAGACCTATTACCTTAGCAACTTTCAAATATGCCATACAGTATTATTAACATAGTCACCATGTTGCACACTGTATCCCTCAGACTTAGAGTTGAATGTCTTTACCTTTTGACCATGTCCACCCATGTTGTTTTGAGCGTCTTCTATCGGCCAAGTACTCTTCTAATGTTGGGGATATAGCAGTGAACAAAACAAATAAAATTCATGCCCTTAATGGAACTTGTGTTCATGGAGGGAGGTGGGGAAGCAAACAATATGGTGCTTTTTTTCCCCCCAGACTTTCATAGTTGGACAGAAACTTCATGCCCTCTTTACTCTTGCCTGTGCTGAGGACTCTCTCTTTGTGATAATAAATAATGAAAAACCAGGTATAGTATAAGTAGTTTATTTTGTTTTATATAGCATTTAGTGGATCTTTACATTTTATAATTTCTCAAAATTTTCCCCTTCAAGTCTGAAGTTAACAGTTTTTGGAGTTGGCATTTAAATTGCTTTCTTTGTAATTGTATTCATGTTGAGGAAACTTCATATCGGTTCTGAAATAAGCAGTGAGGGAATGATTGCTTTCATATGTGTAAAAGTTCTTTAGAGCAAAAATTTTAAAGGGGTTTGCAAATGTAGGCTAGAATTTGTTCGCCTATTGAACTTAATCTGTCACTCTTAAGTACCACTATCATTTTACTCATTAAAACACCTATTTGTTGATTTTTAATTTATAGGAATTGGTGTAGAAAGCAGGTTGATATTAAGAATAGTGTGATTTAGTTATTATCGATTACATTTCCCATTATCTCACCTGGATTCCTCCACCTGCTACCTAACTGTATATATAAGTAGTTGAATTAAAATTCCATTTGAAATGTATATAACCAGATAGTATCTGACTGTAATGTACATTTTGTTCAAGATAACCTAGAATTATTATCTTGGCATCAAATAAATTCTAAAATGCTGATTAACAATCTCACAATTAAATGGAAACCTTCACTTTAATAGAGACACCTTATATTAACATAGCTTCTTTTGGCTAGATGTATTTCAGCTGGCTTCCATGAAGCTACCAAAATCATCAAGCCAGGAAATAGAAGCTAAGGAACTCTCCTTTGTTTTGGATTACATAAACCAGTCACCCAAGTGCATTGCCTTTGGAAGTGAGGTAAAATTTGTCCTATTTGATTTTCTTTTTGTTCATAAAGTCTCTTTACTGCATTTTGTTAGAGAAATTTAATGTTGCCTTGAGTGGAAGTATTTTTGTTAATGACAAAAAAATCTTCCATTTCTTTAGTATATGTTTATGGTATAGACTTTTCAAGGGAATTCTGATTCAGTCTGATTTTGAATAGTCTGATCTTGAATACTCTACCTTATTGCTCTTATAAACCCTCTAATTGTCCCCAGATGTTTCTTAGTGTGTCCCTTGCAAAAGGTGACTCAAATTCTTTCATTTTAAACTCTGTCTTTAGAGCATATCCATTTATAGAAAATTTGGAAATTACAGAAAAATATAATGAAGAAATTAATCTCACCAATGATAATATTTGACAGATCTCTTTCTAGACTTCACCTGAACTAAGTAACTAAATTACTATGTTAACTTTTTATGATTAGAATTTTTTTTTAAAGATTTATTTATGCATACAAGAGCTGGGGTACAGGCCAGAGGTGTGGGGGGTGACAGGATTCACCAGAGACAGAGGGGGGAACAGAAGAGGCAGACTGACTGAAATACACTGCTGAGGGGAGCAGCAGGCGAGACAGGAGAGGTCTGCTGCGCCATGTGTGTTGCTCCCTGGTCAGTCTGGGGATTGAACTTGTGCTGCAGAGGCTGCGGACAGCTTCATAGGTGGCATCTTAACCCCTTGCGCCACCGGGGAGGCCCAGTGATTAGAATATTTCTTCACTAAGAGTGTTGATTGTTTTTGCAAATGTTATCTTCTCTTTGAAATAACAGGGAGAATATGTTGCTGCAGTTCGTGACTTTTACTTGTCTGTTTATTTTTTCAAAAAGAAAACAACATCAAGGTAAGAATTCCTTTATTTTCTGTACTCAAGAGTTTCTTATAATTTTATTTTATCTTCATACAAGTGACCCAGTGTTGTTTCTAGTTTCATGTTACAAATGATTAGGAAACTAGAAGATACAACTTTTTTAACCTACAGTGGCTAGGCTTGAGGGAATTTCTAGTCACAAAACCCTATGGAGCTTTTTCCATCCCAGTTTCCTCTATCTTAGATTGTGACATGCATCCTTATTGTCAAAATTGCATGTGGTTTGAAGAGACTCCTCATTGCTATGTCATGCCTTGAGGAATGAATATAGTCTTTGGATACCTGGGTTTGAAATGAATCATATTTATTATCTTTCAGCTTCTCACACCTCAAATAAAAATTTAAATATTTAAACAAATAAAATACTTTAAATAATAACCTATTTCATAGAGTTGTAAGGATGAATAAGGTGACGTTATTTAAAGAGACAAATGCTAATTAAACATGAATAGTCAACTCTTCAGATGATATTGTCTCTCTGCAAAGATTGATATTTGTTTTCCTTTGCAATATAATAATGATCCTGAGATCTTTGGGCACATTAGCCAGTATTCTCAGATATAATTTTCTGGGTCTATCTATTTCTCATGCTAAAACTTTGCTTCAACAAAAAATTTAAACAAACTGTGTCCCGGAAGAAAGCTACTAAGTGATTGTCTCTTCGTCAATATTAGTGAACCCCTGTAGACAAGTTAATTATCTAGAATGTTAGTCATGTGAAGTTTATATTTTATATTAATAAATGCTTAAAACTCCCAATTACTTTTTTTTTGGCTATCCTGTACTTAGGTAAGTGTAGTCTGATAGCGCTCCAGTTTAGGTTGATAAGGGTGGGAACTCCCTTTTACTTAACTGCAATAACTGCTTACCAAGAACCTAGTAATCTAAGGAGAATGTTTTGTTTTTTTGTTTTTCTTCTAGGTTTACTTTATCATCATCAAGAAATAAGAAACATTCTAAAAACAATTTTACATGTGTAGCATGTCACCCAAAGGAAGACTGCATAGCTACCGGTCACAAGGACGGCAAAATTCGTCTATGGTCAGTTAACTCATGAAGAGCATGGTGATTACCATATATTCCTTTACGTGAATCCTGTACAATAGGGCTATCTAGGTCCAGGATAAAGACTACTCCTGAAAAGATGCTCCTGGCAATAGAAAGTAGACTTTGTTGGCATCCTCTCTTTTATTACTGTGCTACTTTATTGCATAGCCTCACTGCTTTAGGATCCTTAACATGGGACTTAAAAAGAGTGACAGTGAATATATTACTAGTGGTATACCATGATGGCATATTGTTTGTGGAAGTGACTAGAGATAGAAAATGTACTTTATGCACATTGAGATTCATAAACTTGGTGACGTGATTTATTATGTTTGGCATGTATTATGTCCATTTTATTTAGTGTACCATAATTTCCTTAATTTGACTATGTCTTTGTCAAATTAAGAATTAGGGTTTTTTTAACTTTGTGTTTTAAGAAACACTAGTTTATAATGTTGGGTTGCAAGGAAACATCACTATAATTCAACATTTGTATGTATACATTAAGTTTTCCACTGAAATCTTATTCCATCCTTCAAAGTACATTCAGCCTTCTGATTTATCCCCTCCCCACCCTTCCCTTTCGGTAACCATTAATTTGTTCTTATGGTCTACAATTTTTTATTTACTTTGTTAGTTTCTTTATTTACCAGACATGATTGTTTTGCTCCATCTGATGTAACTCCACTAAGTATAATATCCTGTAGATTCGTCCATTTGTTGCAAATGCTCTCTGTTCCCTTCTCCATTTCCAATAGGAGGAATTTTGATGATGATAAGAAATACACATATACATGCTTACATTGGCACCATGATTTGGTTATGGATTTGGCTTTTTCAGTGACAGGTAAGTGCAAGTTTAATAATTAAAATGAACTTGTGAAGTATGTGATTCAAATCTTTTTTCAATCGCATTTATCATTTGAAAGATTTAGAATTACATGGGTCAAATTATAAACATTAGAATTACATGGGTCAAATAAATTATAAACATTTGTGTTACATCTTTGTTTTGGATTTTGCGTAGCACAATACCATATCCTTTAGGTTTCAAAGCCCTTCAGAGTATCAGAATCAACATCTGTGGTAATGTCTGTTATTGACAAAAAGAACATACTTAAATTATTACCCTTTTCTAATATATATGTTTACATAGCTGAGTGCTTGTCCATATGGCAGCAACAGTTTCTCAGATGGAAATGACTGTGTTTTACATCCATTATTTTAATAAGTCCTTTGCCCTATGAAGTAGGTAATCATGCTCATTTTATAGATGAAGAAGTGAAGATCTATAGTTAGCTAAATTGCCTATGGTCATGACTAGTACATCTTGTTTTTTTTTTTTAAGATTTATTTATTTATGCATACAAGAGCTGGGCTCAGGCCAGAGATGAGGGGGGTGAGAGGATCCACCAGAGACAGTGGGGAACAGAACAGGCATACTGACTGAAATACACTGCTGAGGGGAGCAGAGGGTGAGACAGGAGAGGTCTGCCTCTCCATGTGGATTTCTTCCTGGCCTGCCAGGGATCGAACTCGTGCTGCAGAGGCTGTGGACTGCTTCCTAGTGCGGTGCTTAACCCTTTGTGCCACCAGGAAGGCCCCATCTAATTGTTTTTAATTATTAGTTTGCTTACTTGCATTCACTCATTTAAATTAATTCAGACCTTTGTTCTGTGAAACTATATGAGAATATGGTTTGGTGAGGAAAAATTACCTTGATTTGAAAATTCAATAGAAATTTCAAGAAGTACACTTTATCCTTAGTTCCTTTTAGCACCCTTGCCATTCTTAAATCTGTTTAAGAGCATATATTAAAAGATACGAAGACACTCTTTGAAAAATAATTTATTTCTCTAACCTGTTAGGAACAATGAAAATGTTGATTATGTTTTTCTCTTTTTTCCTTTTCATTTATGTGGATGCATGAATGAGAAGGCACCAGTCTGCTGAGCGGTGGTCGTGAATCAGTCCTTGTAGAATGGCGTGATGCCACAGAGAAGAACAAGGAGTTCCTCCCCCGTTTAGGGGCAACAATTGAACATATCTCAGTCTCACCTGCGGGGGATTTATTCTGTACTTCTCACTCTGATAACAGTAAGTCTAGTTTTTTTTTACTCTGAGAAAGTACATTTTGGACAATGTCATGAATTAGCCTCTGTAGGAAATGAAAAGAGACCTAAAACTAAAAGTGGCATGAGATTTAATGAGGGTTTTTTTTTAACTTTCATGTATCTCCTTTTCTCCACCCCTTCCTGCCCCTAGATACCACTAGAATTGAAAACAAAATTTTCCGATTTGTTTTTATGAAAATGTAGGACTAAATGTGTTTGTCTATAATTTTGCCACTTATATCTTCAAAAGCCTTTTCATTTGAGGAAGGGAAGATCTTAAAGCAGCCATTTGTGTTTTCACAAGTATGGTGGCATTTTCAAGAGTACTGTGAGATTTTCCTTTGTTAAACTAGCCATTACCTCATGCTAGACTCCTGTAAATTCTTACAAAAATGGAAGCAGTCTTGTGTTCATCTAAAACTTTTTCCTCATCCTTTACTACTTAGCCTAAAAGGAGATCCCATAGCTTGCTGCATTCTTTCCTTCAAAAAAGAACATACTTGTGAGCAATCTATTAGTCGTGTGACTCATTTCAATGGAAACGATTTAACTGTCTCAGGGCATTTTAGTTTCTGGATTAACATTTAAAATCCCACCCTTAGTTTTCTCGCTAAATCACAAAAAAAAGTTGCTGAATTTCCAGTACATTTAGCTTAGTTGCTTTGAATTCTGGTATTTTTCAGAATGATACACATTCAAGTGTTTTTGGTTTTGTTGGGGTTTTGGTTTTTTTTGTGTGTTTTTTTTTTGTTTGTTTTTTGATTTCTGACCTACTTATGTTTAAACATTTTTATTTTTTACCCTCAGAGATAATAGTTATTCACCGAAACCTTGAGGCATCTGCTGTAATTCAAGGCCTAGTGAAAGGTATGACAGAACCCACTAGATTTGGTTCCTGTGCTTTCTAAAAGTGATTATTTGTCTGATTTCAACTTTATTTTGTCACTCCTTTTGCAGACAGTAATATCTTCACTGGTTTGATGATTGATCCAAGAACAAAAGCTTTGGTTTTGAATGGAAAACCAGGCCACTTGCAGTTTTATTCTCTCCAGAGTGACAAGCAGTTATACAATGTAAGACTTTGATCCACTAGCTATCCTTAAAACTAGTGAAAATTCTTTACCTGTAGGGTCCAATAACTTACTTGGTTACTTATGCAACAAGATGAATGTAGTTGTATTGATAATGTTTAGTTTGTGGTTACTTGTTCAGTTGTTTACAGCCTAATTCTAATATGGCCTGATTGCATATTAAATTTCCACATAAGCCAGTTGGCACTGTGTTTGCTCCATTTTTTTTTTTTTTATTTCAGTCTTCCCTCTAATTATCTGTCACACATATCTATGCCATTGTGTCACACAGAGGAAATGAAAATATGCAGAGGCCTCCCTGGTGGCACGCGGTTGAGCGCAACACTGTGAAGCTGTCCGCAGCCTCGGCAGTGCTGGTTCAATTCCCGCTGGCCACGGAGTAACCCACATGGCGTGGCCAACCCAACCTCTCCTGTCTTGCCTGCTGCTCCCCTCAGCAGTGTATTTCAGTCAGTCTGCCTGTTCTGTTCCCCGTTCTGTCTCTGGTGAATCCTCTTACCCTCCCGCACATCTGGCCTGTACCCCGGTTCTTGTATAAATAAACAAATGAATCTTTAAAATATATATATATATATATCTGCTATACAGTGAAACAGTGTCATATGTGCTTACCAAAGATAAAATTTTCAGTGTAAATTAAAGTAGGATGAATGTAATCTAGACTCTTCCCCCGCTTTCCTTTTATAGACTTCTTTCATAATAGCTCAAACACTTTATCACTTTTAAACCTCTCAAAAAAAAAGAAATTGATTGATCTTTGTACATTCTAAAACAATGCTTGGAAGTAGTAAGCACTTAGTACATGTTTAGTAAATAGGTGAGGAAATAAGGATTTAAAAACCACACATAAAATGCTGACCTATTTAAACCATTGGTATCTTTTTTCAAGTTTTGTTTTTGTTCTTGTTTCTAATAATGTGGAATTTAGCATTGAGATTTTATGTAAAGCTATTTGTTCTTAGAAAAAGAAAAAAGCATTACTATAAAAGTTCTATTGCATCATGTATACGAGTCAGTCATCAATGATATTCTGGGTCATTGAAAGATACTTACTATTGAATTAGTACTGTGCAGTGTGCTCCCTTTATTGTACAACATTGATGTCCACAACTGACAATTAGTTTTTTTTTTCCCTTTAAAAATCTGTTAGTGTAAATTCTATACGTTATTTATGACGAAGTTAATTATCATTCTTTGAATGCCTTGACATTTCTGTGTTTACATATAATACATATACAAATAATTATTTGGCTTTTTTTTTTTTATCACATCAGTTAGACATTATACAACAAGAATATATCAATGATTATGGTCTGATTCAAATTGAGTTAACAAAGGCTGCATTTGGCTGCTACGGTAGCTGGCTTGCAACAGTGGAACAACGTCAAGAAAAGGAAACGGAGCTTGAATTGCAAATGAAACTATGGACATACAATAAGAAAACACAAGGGTAATACTACCTACATAACCATTTAATTTCTAAGTGGAAAATCTTTTTTTATGGTTTCACTTGTCCATGTTTAAGACATTTTAATAAGTTTTAGATTTAGAGATAATAAGGGATGTATTCTTCTAATATAGCCTTGAAGCTTTGTGTTCTGAGAAAGAGTGCTGTGCTCCAAGTTACAATGTCATCTCATTGCATAAAATGAGGAAACATGGAAAAGTGACACTCTCAAGGACATAATACCTAATTCAGGCAAATTCAGTATTAGACTCTAAATAGCTTAGTTTCTTTGCTCTTTTTAACATCATGCTACACTGAAGAACATAATGTGAGATATAATGTGTAGCATGTGTGTTTTGATTAGATGTCGAGCTCACCAGTATCTTAGACCATGTCTATAATAGCCATCATCATCAAGTCCTTTCTGTGTGCCAGGAACTAGACTTAGTGTTTTCATACTCATTGTCTTAATTATTTTACACCACCACTATAAGATTAAGCCTGTGGTCCAAATATTACAGATGAGGAAACAGACCCAGAGGTATTAATTATGACTTTCCCTATAACCTGGACTTTTTAAAAATCCCAACACTCTCTTGTTCTAATGTACTTTTAAGAACACAGGGCTAACATAGATTGACTTTTCGTTTACAGCAATGTCCTAGTAAGCAGGAAACAAGCTTTAAGAGGCAATTTAGGCAACTGTATTAAATATTGACCATGGAACTTTGAATAGGTAGTTTTCTTGCTTTTATTTTTTTTTTCTTGATGATCCCTATTTTATTCTCATTTTATACTAGTCAGTTGATACTGTGTATAGTCATCTTTATGTAAAGTAGATTACATGAGGACAGAAATTGTATGTTAGAACTGTTGGAGTCCTGTAGCCTTTAGAGATAGAGCATTCAGTCATCTTGTCATTCTAGATGACAGTGTTATCACGTGTCCATTCTTGAAGATGCTGCTGTAAAGTGTATACTACAATACTCAAATGAATTTGAAAGTATGCCATGAAAGTTGCCTTAGTGTAAGAATAAATTGCTGGTTTCTTTCCTACTAGGTTTATTCTAAACACAAAGGTTACCATGCCACATGAAGATCACATCACAGCTCTCTGTTTCTGTAATACACAAAAATCTGAAACCCCTACCTTGGTTACAGCTAGTAAAGATGGTCACTTCAAAGTATGGATATTAACAGATGATTCAGATATATACAGTAAGTTAATTGAATATGGTATATCTAAAGAGTGTACAATTTTAAGATGATGTATTTTATCTCTGGTGTTTGTATCCATTCTAGGAGGACATTTTCTATCTTGTTTAATTTTCTAGGCTATTACCAAATTGATCTTAAAAGATTTGTAAGAGGTCATGTTTTTTGCATGCCTTTCCCTCAACTCTATACTTAGAACATTCTTGATTAATCATCTGCCAGCTATTTCACTTTGTTGAGGGTACAACAAAAAGATCTTTTGCAATTACTCCTTTCACTTTTCCACTATGGGGAGGTCAAGGTCCCAGGAAGGAGTATAGATTTCAAATCGGTTCCTTGTAGCACTTTTGTGTTATATGTGTTTCTTAACTCTTATTGCTTACAACTTCAGGAAGATGTTATTTAGTATTTATGCAATTTCTGAGCTCTGTATTCTGTACTTCCACAGAAAATGCTGTTGGCTGGACCTGTGATTTTGTAGGTAGTTATCACAAATACCAAGCAACTAACTGTTGTTTCTCTGAAGATGGCTCTTTACTAGCAGTTAGTTTTGAGGAAATAGTTACCATATGGGATTCAGAGACATGGGAACTTAAACGTACATTTTGTCAACGAGCTGGGAAAATAAAGTAAGTAAATAATTGAGGATTAAAAAATAATAATTGGAGAATATGAAGTACTTATATTTTATTCATACAACTCTTTCTATATAAACTTTAGTAATAATTTATGCTTTCTATAAAGGTATCCTTTATGTCAGTGGGGGCTAGCAGCTAACCAAAATGCTGGAAAGGCAAAAATTCTGGGTGTATGAATCATATCCAGTGTTTACCCATTTCTGAAATCAAGGGTAACATTTAATTCTTGGCCTAGAGATGTTTTCTTTGCAATAAAGAACATTTTATGGTTGTACAACTTAATAGAAGCTATATATAGACCTTGGTGCAGCTAAGAAATGCATTATCTTCCATGTTCTCCTATAAAAGCTGTAATGCTCAAACCTAAGAAAGGCAAAAGAAAACGGTAATATCTTCCATTTTTACTTCAGGTAAATGAGTATTGGAAGACAGAATGGCTGATGGCTACTGAAATTATTTCCAATTTCCAATATGTATGATTCTGAATTTTTTTTAATTTTCTGCAAAATTTATATTGCAGATTTTCCCAAGTGAGCATTAAAAAAGATTTCTGTTATATGATTATGAATATTCCACATACATTTTTCTCTATACATGAATGATACCTGCACAGCATATGGAGGAAACAGGGTTATCAAACCTGCTTTCCTAAAGAAGCAAAGTAGTTTCTTCTATACTGTCCTTTTTTATTTTATTATAGGATAGTTATGAACAAAATGTGCCCATCTAAAATCTGCATTGCATAAAACTAACACTGTGCCTGTAGTGTGTAGTCATTTGTGACTAAGTATCCTAGAATTGACTATTAACTTCCTTGTGCTTTTGTGCTTTTAATCTAGGCATCTTTGCTTTGGGAGATTGACTTGTTCAAAGTATCTTGTTGGTACTACTGAAAATGGCATTCTTTGCTGTTGGAATCTGCTCAGTTGTGCATGTAAGTTTTGTTTTGTTTTACTATTAAGTGACTTGGCAGAGCAGAAAATAACCTTTGAACTTTGGCACTGTAGGTCTTCTGGATGATAACTTCATTTCTTTAGCCAGAGAATATGTCATTTTTCACATGTCACTTTATAATACCAAAATCTGGAGTAAAAGGCCTTGAATGAATTCAAATTGTTTATAAACATTTAATTGTCAATAAATTAACTTCTGCCTTTTCCACTGTCTTCAGTGTTGAAGCCTCCATATTTTCCATCCTATCTGCAGAATGTTTCTGCTCATTCTTAATGCATATTAATATACAGTGTCCCTGACAGCTTTAAATTTGAATGTGGCCTGCCATGATCCTCCTAACAAATATTGACTTTGTTGCATTTCATTCATTCAAGTCTATGTTTGGAAGGCTTATTGGTTCCTTAGTAATAAATGTGCCTGCTAACAATTTTTCATACTTGTGCAGTGACTGGCTAACATTTTCTCCACATTTAGCAGTAGAGGGAAATACATCAGACAGTAGTTGCATTGCAGTAATAACCATTTCCTTATGTGTGGAAGGAGATGTTTGTTGTTTCTCTGCTTCCTGGCCCTCAGAGTAGCCTTTACAGATAATTTCAGTGTGTGTCCATGTGTTATTTGAAAGCATAAAATCCCTCTTCCTAAATAGTAGTAGTACTGTCCCAATAAAGATTAAGAGCAACTGCTTTAAATAACAGACTCAAAAAAACTTTCAGTTAATAATCTTAAAAGTGAAACCCTTTTTTCTTCCTAGTGGAATGGAGTACAAAATTAAACATTAGAGTTTTAGAATCTGATCCTAATTCAGAGACTATTGCTGCGATCTCTCAGACTTCAGTGGGTTCAGACTGTAAGTACAGACTATACTTTGTTGTTGGTTTTGGGTAGGGTTTTTTTTGATCCCCCTATGCCTACTCCATCTCCATCCCATATCTCTGGTAACCACCAGTATGTTCTATGTATCTATATACTTGCATTTTTTTTCTCTTTTTAATTGCTTGTGTTTTAGATTCTACATATAACAGATAAACCTGTGGGGGGGCGGTGTTTGTCTGTCTGATGTAGTTCACATATTATAATGCCCTCAAGGTCCATTATGTTGTCTCACTGGCAACATTTTTTGGTTGAATAAAATTTCATTGTATATACAGCCACATACGTGTTTTTGATTGATTTGCATTTCCTTTATGGTTCATCATGTTTTGCACATACTTCTTGGTTCTCTATCTTCTTTGGAAAAATTTCTATTCAGGTCTTCTACCCATTTTTAATTGGATTATTTGTTAATGTGATTTCCTTGCTGGATATTAACCTCTTATCCAGATACATGATTTGCAAATGATTTATCCCAGTCAATATGTTGCCTTTTTATTTCATTCATTTCTCTTGCAATGCAGAAACAATTTGATGTAAACACACTTTTTGTTGTTGTTGCTTTTGCCTTTAGTGTAAGATTGCAAAAGACTATGTTGGGAGCTTACTGCCTATGTTTTCTTCTTGGAGTTTTACTGTTTCAGGGTTTGTGTTCAGTCTTTAAACCCTTTCTGAGTTAATTTTTGTGTATCATATAAGTTAGTGGCCCAGTTTTCTTAGCAACATTTATTGAAGAGAATGTCTTTTCCATTCTGTAGTCTTATTCCATTGTCACTAATTGGGCATATACACATGGTTGTATTTCTGGGTTCTGTTGTGTTCCACTGGTTTGTGTAACTCTCTTCCTATGAATAAATGCATGTTTATTTGGAAACTGCCCTTCAGGCTGCATCCACATGATTTGCTTGAATAGTTCTTCAAAAAAAAAGGAGAGCTCCTGGCTGTGTGGCTCTTGCTGTGCCCTGGGGTAGCAGCTATTGAGGAAAACTCTTTCCTTTGGTTCCAGTTCTTTGGGACCAGGGAGCATAAACTTTTTTAACTGGTCGCCTTAGCTGGACATTATAGAGATGTCCTGTGGCAGCAGCATCAAAACGTGGGCATCAGACAGATATATAAGCTCCTTTCTTGGTAACACTAATCGTTAAAGTCCCACGGAAAGCAGGAATACAGGTTGCTGGCCTCCAAACAGGTGCATGCAGAAGCTCCCCTCTAAGAGTTACTGGTGCTCTGGAGCAAAGCAAAGGGAAAAAGTGAAGATTGCATCGCCAGTCTCCCTCCCTAAAGCGTGTTCCAGTAAGTTTCTAGGTGTGTGATAAATTAGATGTATGTCCCTCAGACTGAAGCTTTAATAAACAGATGAGCCGCTCCACTTCAAGTCTAGTATGGTAAGCTGCCTCTGAACCCTGCTTTAGAGTGGGGTTTGGGAGCCCTCTAAGAGCTTTTTCACAAATAACTTCAGTCCTGTGGACCATGGTTAAGACCCCATTGGTTTTCAAAGTTAGATAATTTGGTGACTCATCTCTCAGATGCAGGTCTTAAAACCTGGTAAGACTGATGAGTTTGTACCCATTACTCCTCAAGGGGAAGCTTTAGGTTTTGAAGGTTGCCAAACCAGTGGTAGGGTTTAAGACAAGATTGTGTCCTAGTCTTTTCTATCCTCCTCAGTGTGGTTTTCTTGTTTGACTGATGTGTAGTAGTCATCACTCGGCCAACCTTCAGGTTTTTAGGAGGAAAATAGTTACATATATAGCTATAAACAGTGAATTTAGGATTTTCATGTGTTCTCACCTTAAACTGAAACCCTCCCTCCCATCCATACTTTGATAGTAAAAGGGTTTTTTTTAAAAAATGTCTTTAATCTTTACTATAACATGTGTCAAACTGGAAATCTTCAAATCAGCTGTTCAGTTGAAGCCATTTTGCCTGAGGCACTGCTTTTCCTTTGCATTCTTGCTACGTATAACACATTGCTATGTATGCATTTATGCTCAGTTCTAGGACAGTTCCAGTGCTGCCGTCATTTTTTCAACATGCCATTTCTTACCCTTAAAATCCAAGATAGATTGTACCTCTTTGCAGCATTCCCTTTTCCCTGAGATGTTGGTCATTTCTCCTCTATGCTCTTGAAGCATTTCTACATACCTCTGTTCTAGTTCTTAAGACAGAATACGTCAATGAGGTTTTGGTGTCAGTCCTCTCCAGTAGGCCCTGGTGCCTGGCTTAGGGGTTTCTTTTCTTTTTCACCTTCATAGCCCAAATTCCTAACCTGCTTGGCACATCAGCGGGCACCCAGTAGATGATTTGTTGTGTAAAAGCCAAAAATACCAATGATGTAGGCCATTTACTCAATGGGATTAGTCTCAGATTTAGTGTGGCCTGCCAATCTGAAGGTAGAACTAACCTTTGCAGGCAAAATGTTATTTATTTGTTTTTTTCCCTTTAGTGTTTGTATTTAAACCTAGTGAGCCAAGGCCATTGTACATTCAAAAGAATATCTCCAGAGAAGAAGTCCAGTGGGGAGTGTTTGTTCCACGAGATATTCCTGAATCATTCACCTCAGAAGCTTACCGGTGGCTGAACAGATCCCAGTTTTACTTCCTAACAAAATCACAGGTAACAATTCCCCCTCAAAGCACAATCATTTTTCATGTGTAATTTTCATTTCTTTTAATATTTGAGAGTATATTTAGCCCATAACAGGTAGAATGGTTTCAGTAAGGATTACTTGCTAAAAGAAAATTATCTAGTATATTTGATACTTCTTTAAGTATTACTTGCATTAACTTCAGGACAGCAAAATGCAGGAAACAAATAAAATACTTTAAGTTGTTTTTAGCATGGTTAATTTTTGTTCTTTTAGTTTTTGACTTACTATGAAGGAACAGTAGGTTAGGGTTCTTAAATATGATCTCTCATTATCAGTTCTTAAATATGATCTCTCAGAACAACCCTCTAGCTGTCACAATAGGTATTAAATGTTTTATATCTTCATTACTCTCCTATGGAAGATAAATACATTAAGATGAAAATTTTGATCTTTTTAACTTTAATATCTTTTTGGGAATTTGTACTCTACAATTCATTGTTTGCTTCATTAATCGATCTCTCTTTTCAGAGTTTATTGACACTTGGTACACAGTCTCCAGAGGAGAAACTCACACCAACAAGCAAACAAGTATGTTTTAGCCATTCACAGTGCAAACTACTTCACCTCCCTACAAAGATAAGGTTATCTTTTAGAACTTAGCTATGGAGACAGATGTTTCACCTGTCCTGAAATAGAAAAAATTTTAAAATATACATACCAATTTTTTGCCTCATTGGACTTTATGTTGCTCTTTTAGGATGTAGTTTTAATTCATAATACTGATAATACAATAATTTAAAGAGTCAAATACTTCTATAAGTCTTTTCAGGGAAAGCATTTCAAGCACCACTGTCATTATTGCTTCAAAGATGATAACCATTCTCAACTGATTTAGCTGGAGTTTTTATTTATCTACATGCCTCTAAGAAATATGCTTATATTGCTAATTCTGTATTTCTCATTAGATTTAGGTATTATTAACTGATCTGTTGAAATTGATTTTATAGCTTTTTTCATACCACTACTCCACCCTCAAACACACACATACGCACACTTTCTGTCCTCCAGTTACCCCAAATGAGATAAATCTTAAATTGGGTCAGTAGTATCATAACCATGTAATTTCAGTTCATAGCCAAGCCAGTAGCGATAGATTGTTTGTGACCCACTTTTTGTTTTCTCTAGAATTAATGTTTGCCTTTTTTTTCATTTGCCTAGTTTTCTATTGATTTTTCACCCCTACTCTACCCAAGTTGTATAAATCTTCTCTCACTATTTTCAAACACATCATTCTTTTTTGAGTCTTGAAGAAATATTTCCGAGAGGCTCTGATCTGCTTTTAATTTGGACTGATTATTCTATAAACTGTCAGCACAGAAGGTAGAAGGAATTTACCTGTACCATCATTCTGGGGATTGGTTTCACTTCTAGTGAAATAGAGCCCCATGTATTTCCTTTCTTTGGTCACTCCCTTGCTTTGGTGAAGCACATGCTGTTAAGCACGAGAGGCAAATTTAAGATCATGCATGTTTAGAAATGTTTCTGTTCTCTCCCACTTGATTATGTATCAAATTCTAGGTTGAAAATTATCTTTTCTTAGAACTTTGAAGATACTCTGTTATTTCATAGTTTCTGGTTTTTACTAGAAGTCCTAAACCATTCTTGTTATGTATCCTTTATCTCTAATGTGACTTTATTTTCCTCTGAAAACTCATTGAATTCATTTCACAATTTTTTGATTATCTACATACCAAGTAGCTATTTTAGACAATTGAGATGCATCAGTGAGTAAAATAACAGTCTCTAAGCTTGTAATATGTGCGGTCTAAAAAAGAAGTTATAGACAACAAACAGTATTAAATAAGCAAGGTAGGTAATATTTTAGAAGGTAAGAATTATGGGAGGAGAAATAAAGAATGAAGGGGAATAAAGGTAGATAGAATTCATCGTGCCATTTTAAATAGAAAATTTACAGTTGGTTTTTGACTTTTCCTCATAGGTGAAATATGGGGCCCCTAGAAGGTTTTGATCAGAGAAGCAGTTAAGCATAAATTACTTCTTAGTCTTCATTTTTTCAGTTCTTTTTATGGAATTCCTTTTATTTAGTACTAGACTTCTAGAATGGTACTCTGATTTTCTTTTTTTTTCCTGTTCCCTGGGTGATTCTTCATCTTTTCCATATTTTTTCCCCCTTTTCTTTCTTGCATGGTAGAATACCATCATTTTTCATTTTCACCCTATTTTGGTCTCATTCTAGAAGTTTTCGCCAAAGTCTGGTGATTCTTGGCTGTCTGCTCTTACTTAAAAGTGAACAAAAGCCACTTGGAAGTTCTCCGCCTTGGTGTGGTACTCGTCCCCTGCCTCCAGTTCCTGGCTATTTTGAGAATGTTACCAAGTCATTATTTTTAGTTTGTTTTTTTTTCTCAGACAAAATTCTTCTACAGTCTTACCTGAAGGAGTCTTGACCTAGCTGCCAGTGTTCTAAGAAGCATGCTCTATGAAGTACAGCTGCTTTGAGTTGTGCAGACACTACCCTCACTCCCCAAGCAGTCCAGTATAAAGACTTGTTTCAGGGCCTCCCCTGGTGACGCAGCAGTTGAGCGCTGGGCTGCCCAGCAGCCTCTGCAGCGCCGGTTCGTTCCCCAACCACCGGTGAGGGTCCCACCAAAAAAAAAAAAAAAGACTTGTTTCAATCACCAAAGAATATACTTCTTTCTAGCCCACTCCTTGGGCTGAGGTGATGGGGGAATCTGAGTGTTCTTGAAATAGACTTTCAACCAAGATACCTGTTGTTTTTCTATGCTCTTCACAAGGGTACTATTAGTACCAATTCTTGAATATTTGTGGGTCCTACAATCTAAACTGGGATGCTTCTTGGCTTTCTTCACAGCCAGCTTAGAATTTTGCTTTCTCAGGTCTGCTAAGTTAATTTACCCTTTCAACCTGTTTTCTATCTTATATTTTACCTATTCGCTTTATCACTGAGTTTACTCCTTTTGAAAACCCTTCCTGTCAGTTACAGGATTTTGAGGGAGAAGCAGTGGGAACTGCCTGTTTGTTTTGTTTTATCTAAGTGTCCATGTTAGCTTCTCCCATAGTAAGTGACTACCCGGCCTCAGTTGCTCTATCTATAAAATAAACAAATCACACTAGGCAATTTCTGTAGTTTATTTGATCCCTGACATTTTGTGACTCTATAGTACTTTGGAGTCAAATGCAATTGCTCCTTTTCATTGAAGTAATTTATTTCCCCATTTCTTTCAAATTCTTATAGTTACTAGCAGAAGAAAGCCTTCCTACGACCCCATTTTATTTCATACTGGGAAAGCACAGGCAACAGCAGAATGAAAAATTAAGTGAAGCTTTGGAGAATGAACTGGTACAGTTACCCTTAACAGAAAACATACCTGCAATAAATGAGGTAAGTGATTAGATTAAATAAATAAAAGCACCTTAACTTTTTTATCAATATATCTGTAACAAATAACTTTTGAATAATCTGTATACTACGCCAATTTTAATACCCAAACCAAAGTAGTATAAATTTACAATTTCAGATTATTTTGACCTGGGAGGGGTGGTTGGTTATACAAAAGTTGGAAAGTAGGCATAGATTTTCCTTTGGTTTGGTTTTCTGTAGGAATGATTTTTGTGTTCTGCTAAGGCATTTTACTTCAGTATATGAAGCCCTGGTTTTTTTTATTTTTATTCTAGCTTCTTCACACTCCAGCCCATGTATTGCCATCTGCTTCTTTCCTGTGTTCCATGTTTGTAAATTCATTGCTGCTCTCTAAAGAGACTAAAAGGTAAAGCAGTTCTTAAAATGTTTGCGTATTCTGTTTTGGGGAAACGAGATGGTTTGTGTTAGCCTTTATTATAGTAATGTACATATGAAACTGTTTTCAGTTTTAACATGTAGTCATAGGATAGAGGAAAACTAACATCAGAGATCTTTTGTGAGTGTTTTAAGGATTTGATGTACTATTTGAAATTACATTCATAAATTCACCATAATCTTAAAGTACACTCAGTGTACTTTGTTCATAACATTTCTACATAGGTGTCTTAAGTTAGGAAGTTATTTTGATGTGCATTTTTAATGGTTTATGTATGTGCATATATATGTATATATTTAAAATTATATAACAAGTTATATATATAACTATTTTTTAAGTGCTGAAGAAATTCCTGAAGAAGACATGGAAGAAGAAAAAGAAAGTGATGATTCAGATGAAGAAAATGACTCCACAGAAAACTTTCAGGAAACAAGTAACACAGAAATGGAAGAAGATGTTATACACCAGCTGTCAAAGTCTGAAGAAAAAGAACTGAGAAAATTCAGGAAAATAGACTACAGCTGGATAACAGCTCTTTAAGCCTTGGTGATAGAAAGGAATTCTTGCACTTTTATTTTTTTATTGTATGTTGATACTCTCAAAACATCTATTTTAATGTTATTTCTGTTCTTTAAATATTAAATAGCTTTTACTTTTTAAATAACTGGTAATATGAAAATATTTTTGAATCATTTATTAGCCTTATAAAATAGCTAGATTTTCTTCACCAGTGATACAGCAGAAGTGGGACTTGAACTTAGACAGCACAGGTCTCCATAATTGCAGTTTGGAGTTACAACAGTTGGAAAATCAAGCTTTTTTTGATAATACTGTTATTGAGATACATTTGGTATCCAAATGTGACCCAAAGTGATGTGAGTTCTTTATCCTTTTTAGTATATATTTATTTCTGTTAGAAAAATAATTTGATTATGTGGTGGTCTACAGGTCCCATTGGTGATATCATAATATGGGCTGTCTAAATTCTGAAAAATTATAAATTCAAGTCATCTGGGCCAAGCCTTCCAGATCAGGGCTTGTCTACAATACTTGCAAAAATAAATTACATGACATCCTTGGAAGATAAGAGCTGTATTATACCATCAAAATTATGGCTACCTATACCGAGTTAAAGAGCAGCTACTTTTTTAACCAAAGTCCCACTGATACATGGCAAACCCAATGTGAAATGGGGTAGCCCGAGTATAGGTCCTCACCTGCACGCTTAAAAGGGACTTACATAGTGAGACTTAACTGCAGGCATACACAGAAAGGTTAGCAGAGAAGGTTTAATTACCAAAAAAGGGGAAATGAAGAAAGGAATAACTCAGGGAGAAAGAGAGAGAAATTGGTGAATGCATCCTACCAGTTCTGCTAAGCTGGGATATCAATAGCACACTGAGAGCCAGCAAAAACCAAGGGACCATCCCCCCCAACTCCCAGGGCCCACATGTCTGGTTATATATCAAGCCTGACTGTTTAACTCCACTCTGAGTTCCCAGCAATCCTCCCTTCAGTGGTGATGACATTATGGGATCTGGAATCCTTGGTTTCTTGGATCTCTTTGGTATGGGGTGAGGGTGGGGTCCATAAAATCTGTGTTTGTGGAGTTCATTCAGGACATTCCCCCAACACCATTGGTAATAAAGAATCCAACTCTCCTCTTTTATGTTTCAGTGGTGCAGTTCTTACATTTTATAGTACTTGGGGTTTTTCTGTTACATAGTTCCATAAAGTTTACATTAAAAAGTTAACTGTAAAGTGTACCAATCATAAGAGCACATTTCAATGAATGTTCACATAGTTATTACAAAAGGCTTTATAGTATTTGAGTCAGTATCTAAGTAAGCATAGTTTCTTAAATAAGATTGAGAAATAACCAGAAGCAATACAAATTTAAACCATGTCATTCAGTTGTTTTTAATATACTTAAATTATGCACGTCACAATTTACATTTTTATCAACCCCAAAATGCAACATAAGTTATTCCTTGTTTCTCCCAACCTACCCTAAGCAAACACTAATATTTTTGTCTTTATAGATTTGCCTGCTCTGTATATTTTATATGAAGGAATCATATATTATATGGTCTTCTGTGACTGGTTTCTTTCACTTAGCATCCATGCTGTAAGTGTGTATCAGTACTACATTTTTTTTTTATTTTTATTTCTTATAGCTATATTTTTAGAATAGCAATGAGTCACTCAATAACTTTGTTTAATCTGTTTAAAGACCCATGAGACAATTGTGCAAATCAGATGTGCACATTATTTACATTATAGGGGGCATAAGTTTTTCCACAGCCTGATCCATTAAAATTGGGTCCCTTTTTACAGATAGTTTCTGAGACCAGCCTTTGAAAGTTATTCAGATCCCAGGAGGACTCTAGCTCTCTGCTTTCCTGACTCTTTCTGGTAAATTAGCCAATTTATAGTTTAACTTACTCTCCTGGAGCTACTTAAATGCTCTTAATTGTCTACCACCACAATCTCCATTGTTCTCAAGCACACCCTTAGGCTTGAACTCCACTGTATTTCAAACATCACTGCTCCTAAGGACACCTTCTTGCCCGTAGGCTACATCTCACAACCACAGCTTAAGAACAGGGCAGGCCTTTTGTTCTCTTAAAATGAGTAGACACAATAACCTTTGGTCTTCGTTTTTCCTGGCATGAACCTCTGTCCTATGAGCAAGTGTTCAAGGCAAGCAGGGCTCCAGTACTCAGTCAGCTGTACTTGGGATAGAGCTTGATTTTAGAGGGAGGGAAATTTCCAGTCTCTAAACTATACTTGAAGCATGGAAATGTTGGCAGCCCTAACCTGGTTGCTGAGGGAAGAAAAAGACCTGTCTTAAAGGCCACACCTCAGACTAGGTTGGGCTGGAAAAGGAAGGACCAGCTTAAGAGTCAGAGTCTCATACTTCTTGCTATTACTTACATTTTTTTTTTTTATTAAATATCTGTTATATGTCAGGACCATTTCTGGAGATTTTGAATGGTTGTTTCATAAATTTCTTAGTTGTTCTGAGGAACATCCTCATTCTGCATTTCTAGAACTCCTTTTCTGCCTTGACCTTTTTTTCCCCCTACCTGTGCACAATTTACTGAAGAAATCAAGTTTTTCCTGTAAAGTTTCTCAGATTTTGCAGATTGCTCAGATGATGTATCACACAAGACCCTATTCACAGTAGTGGTGAGCCTTATCTAGAGTAACCCCATCCAGCAGAATTATAAAGCAAGTCCTTGTATAATTTAAAATTCTCTAATGAAATCAGATGAATATACCAAAGATTTTATATCAAACTCCAAAATTAGACATTTTGTTAAACTCCATGTATCTAAAATATTATTTGAACATGTGATTAATACTTAAGATAGTTTACATTATCTTACCCCATACTGCCTTCAAATTCCAGTGTGAATTTTATACTTAAGGCACATCTCAGTTTAGACTGCCCACATTCCTCGTGCTCAGTAGTAGCTACATGTGATTGCTGGCTACCATTCTGAGCATTTTTAATGTAAAAGCTATGTTAACTTGAAAAGTTTTTTAAAAGATGTGTTAACCTCCATATTGTTCTAATCTCCCCCATGGCTGAGGCACAGTGATACAGTTAAAAATAAATTTTATAAGTTATTTTGCCATGTGCAAACACTGACCAAGTAAACCTCTAAGATTAAGTAGTTTTTGTAGTTGTGTATGAAAGGTTTCATACTTTGCAATCAAAAAATTAAATTTAGAACGTCTTTTTAAAATAGGGGTTATTAAATAATCTGGATAATCATTTTCAAGAGTGGATTCAATTTTTCTAAACTAGTTGGTCACCCTTACCAAACAAAACATGCCAGCCTTACTAGGAAGAGTTAGGATTCTATCTCTGACACTGTTTTTTCCCCGAAAGGCAACTGTACAGATAAAAGGGGAATGGTCACCCTGTAACAGGGTGGTCCCCAGGAAAGGGGGAGGTTCTAGGTTTCCTGCCCCACCAAGGGAGGGTGGAGCCAAGCAGAGAGAGAAGCGGCTGCAGAGGAGACTGAGGAAGGAAGGAAGCAGGATGGAGCCAGAAGGATCCCTGGAGGAGGCACATGGAGCCGAGAGACACGTGAAGTTACTGCACTTGGCTTTTGGTCGTGGACTGGTTGACACAGATGTAGGTGAGAGACCCATGGGGAGGTGACCATGGTGGTTTTTGTCTTGCTTTAGATTTTGCTCTTTTCCCTCCAGACTTGTCTTGTTTCTGATCATTTTCTGTGGGTCCCCACTGGAAGATGCTTTAAACTTGGGGCAGGCTTTGGGGGCTTGATCTAGGCCAATCCCATTTGGAAGGACAAAGTTTGTTTTGTAAACCTGTCTTAAGTAACAATCCCATAAAGACTACTCACCCTCTACCCTTCCTTAGCTAATTTGTCAAGGCATGAACCTTTTGCTTGGTGCTCTCACTAGTACAGCCTGTACTTAAGGAAGTATACCATCTGGACCTCTCTGGGGAATGGTCCACAGATACCTTGCACCATGCATTTCACACACATCACTGTTCACAACCAAGTTTTTACCACAGTTTGACAAAGTGAAGGAAGTGATGCCAGAGAGAGAAAGAAAATCATATCTATATTGATATGCTAACAAGAAGTGGGGCTAAGACATGAACCTCTCCCCTTCTGTCAAATCCCAAATCCTGGGTTCTCTCTAAAATAACACATCTACTCACAGACACCTGAAACAGCATTACAAAGGTGTTCTTGGGGAAGAACTGTGCTAAGATACAAACAGAATAGACAGTCCAGATTAGGGCTAGTCTGTTGCTGGCAAGAGCTAGCTAGCTCTATGACCTGGTTAAAATCCTTTAGTCTGAGATTTAGCCCCATCATGACTGTAAAATGAAGTGTTCCATCCCTATGCAAATGGGTTGTACCGTCTAACTAATATCATTGTTTCAACTAAAGGGAGGTGTTAAAATTTGTATATTGTGCAAAATTATGCACTTGATTTTGTTTTTTGTTTTTGTTTTTTTTAAGATTTTATTTATTTATACAAGAGCTGGGGTACAGGCCCAAGGCACAGGAGGGTGAGAGAATTCACCAGAGACAGAGCAGAGAGCAGAAGAGGCAGAAGGACCAAAGTACACTGTTGAGCAGCGGACAAGGCAGGAGAGGTCTGCCCCGCCATGTGGGAATCTCCCTGGCCGGTTGGAAATCAAACCGGTGCTGCAGAGGTTCAACCCATTGTACCACCGGGGAGCCCCATATTGATTTTGTACAAACTTTTAATGAAAAGTCTAGGTTAATTGAGCTGCATATTATTTAGACTAGGGCTAGAACAATGTTGTCAGTGGGCTAGAACAATGTTCCTCTTTGGATGTTCTCCTTATCATAGACTAGCACCTAGTATAGAGATTGCAGAATATGTTGTAATGTTATAATAATGTGTCTTAAGTAACTTCAGGTTTTTGTACCATGACTATAATGGAGCCTTTAACAGAAGCCTCATAAATTAAACATAACCCCTTGGTTAAAATTAAGTCCCTGTCAGTAACTGATTTTTCTCAAGTTGCTTTATCTAAACTACTACTCTGAAAATTATGCTTTCCTTTGTTAGTTGGACTTCTTGATAGCCATGAAAATAACAAAATTGTAACAAAATCAAGCTTCTACAACACCACAAAATCCTAAATGAAATGGTAAAAACCCAGGATACATTAGGATCCTAGGTAGATACTTATCACTGAGATGAAAGAAAAAGGAAACAGGGATTTGATAGTAGAATACCATGGAGGGGAGAATGTGAGAATAGGTAAAGTGATAACTGTTTTGTTTTTCTAAAATCATGAGTAAACCACTGAACTTGTGTCATCTTAATTACATAATTAGACAAAACGACCTCTTACTGTTCTGATACTCTGACCACAAAGAGGTCAGGGTGTTGCCTTACAGGCCACACTTCCAGCCCATCCCCCCAAATACCAAGAAATTACCGCAAACACTAAATTTGTGGTGCAAACGTTATCCTAATTTCCCATCTTCAGGCATAAGATACCTCTGACTTAGAAACTTCTTGGGAGATCAGAGCACTTACTTCACAAACAAAATAATCAGCCATGAAAGTGCACCAGTTCCTCCCATTGTTCTATCAAGTTTTGATAATTCTCTTTACTCAATGGTTGCCTCCTTTACCGGAAGGATGAATGTATTTGCTCTGAAAACAAGCACTTTAAATGCAAATATTGATATTATATTCTAAGATAGGAAGGTAAACTTAAAATTCTTGTTCCCTCAGAAATGTCTGTCCACAGATGTGAAATTTAAGTCCACTAACCCAGGTGAGCAGTGGTTCATGCCAGAAAGCATTAGCCAAGGAGTCATAAGGCCCCCAGTTCAGAGGCTTTGCCTCTGAATACCTTTGTGCTTGCATTAAGTTATTTAAGGCCTTAATTTTTTTTTTATCTCTAAAATAGAGGGCTGGTGTCATAATATGATCCTCTAGGACCTTTCCTTGACTCAAATTATGATCCTTCTAAGTGGCCAGAATTTTATTGGCCCTATCAAAAAGATAATGTGTGACTTTGCTATTCAATTACAGCCGCCCTTGGTGCTGGAAAGAGGAGACATGCAGTTTAAAAGATTTCATTTCTGTATGAAAGAAGATCCTGTACCTACTTCTCCTCAAGATGTCAATGGCCTGAACCTCTTTAAAACTTTAGCCAAGAGAACATTAAGGATCAGAACTCCTCATCAGCAACTTCTCCAGAAGCCATGAGCAAAAATAAAAAAAATGGAATGTGAGGACAGAGCATACGACACACAACAGGTTCTCAAATCTGCTGAATGGAGAGCACAGAGGAAAGAAAATAAGGTAAGTTTGTTAATGATTCTTATTTAAATTCAAAGTCAAAGTGAAAATGAAGAAAGAACCAAAATTTGTCCTACCTAATCAAATCTTTTTCCCAGGCTCCAAGTACCCCCTGGAATCACTGAGGGGTTATATATTTCACAACTTGAGCAGCACAGCCCATGAATTTGAGGCAGTGGAGTAGAAAAGAAAGTAGAATATAGGCGTTCTGGTTTAGAGAACAGGGCCTAACTAGGTATTTGATTTTGCTCTCCACTCCCCACATCTGTCAAGCCAGGAAGAAAAACTGACTTGTTTCCTGTTCCACAGATACTTAAATACACATTAGTTCTCACTCCCACAACTCATGGTTTTGATTTATTCACTCTGCTCGGCTTGGGACCTTACTCTAGCAATCATCACCTCCAGCTCTTCTATCCTTAATTAGCTCTGGGACTCACTCCCTTAGCCATTGCAATCCCCAAGGCCAACAAGTCTGTTTCCTCACCACCATCCCAGCGCCTCCTGGGAACACAGAGCCCCAGTCTAGAGCATCCTCAGTCTGAGACTAGGTCAGAACTGAGGTCTCTGCCCCATCTTGCTGACTATGCAGTGGTCAAGTGGCCCCTTATCCTCACCCCCTGGTAGACTCCCTAATATTCATTCCTCCTCTCTCTCTTGCCATAGCCTCAGCTGGTCTGCAATCCTGGCCTGGACCAACACTACTTGGGTGAATGCTTGGCCCCTTCCCCTGCAACAGAACCATTGTTCTAGTGGTATAGAAGGGGAAGTGGATGTCCTGACTGGCACAGGGCTCAGGTCACAGGCACTGCATGATGGAGACCTCCTCTGTTGGGGCTGTACCCAAAGCTTTATGCTCCCCACAAGCCTCTGTGTCACCATCTAAGTTGTAGCCCTGCCAGGTCCGCTGGTATAATAGTTGTAAAGAATATAAGAAATCAGTCCAGGGTCCCACCCAGGACTCCTGCAATTGCCTTCTTCATCCTGGCCCTGATCCTGATCCCCATCTGGCAGAGAGCTCACATCATCATCCAGAACTTTTGACTAACACCTGGTACCTTCCTTTACCTGGGCTGGGCTGCCTCAGCCTCCTGCCTTTGCTGAATGACAAAGAGGAGACTGGCATGTTGTAAATGTCTCAGCCATTGCATGGCCTTTATACTGCCTCTTCCTGGTCTGATCCTTCCTTGGCAACTTCTACATATCCCACCTAAGAAGGGCCTTTGAAGAGAATGCAAAGTGGAAGGACCTTGAAGTGGAGTCATGAAAGAGACTGCAGCTTGTCAGTTTTGCGGATTTATTTTTTGTTTCTGATTTCTTGGCTGTTTTGTTTTTTTTTTTTATAAGGGGGTTTAATTCTCTGAATTACTGAGCCAAGAAAATCACTTGGTCTCCCACTCTGGGCTCTGCTGTGGGCATTACTTTCGGATGATAGCATCAAAGCGATGATGCTTTGAAGCTAATGGATCTTCCTGCATCCCTTCTCCAAGCCCTGGACATAGTCTCACCTGGGGCCGAACTTGGATTCGTGGACCTTTGTGAAGGAGTGCTTTCTGTCCTGCTTTTTCCTGATAAGAGAGTCTGAGAGGACCTGCTGCTGAGATAAGAAGCCCCCTGGACCTGAAAGGATCCACCTTCCCCTCAGGCTTCTAGAACACCCCACCCAGGAGTGTAACTCCTAGGACAGCAGCTGATAAGTTGCCACAGAGCCCTCACCTCCAAGTGTTCTGACCGCTGACTCCTGTGTCTCTTTCAACCTGTCACCACATGTCCTGTGGGAGTAGGACACTTGTCCTCCCCAAGTCCCAGCTGTGCTGAGTCCTCCTGCTCTCACTTCCTGCTCTCACCTCCTGCCTATGCCCACCACTACTGTTTTGGTTTTTCTTCTAAACGAAATGTTTTTATTTTTGTTCAAGGATTTTAGGGGAGGTATCTACATTCAGGCCATATCTTAACCGTCAATCCCGTTGGCTATGAACTCAGGGTGATTTTATAATTGTCAAAACCATTGAGTTTTTAATATTCATCCTTATTAATTTAATCCTGAATGTGAACATGAGGCATTCTGGATCAGAGACAGATTTCATGTTAATAATAAGACAGTAATAAAGAGTAGGATGTTCGCCCGCCCCTGCCAGGGTATCACAATGAGAGCCAGGTCAAATCTTACACAAGTAGCTAGACACTCCATAAACGAATGATGATACAAAAGGATTTTTCTCTGCTTATAGAGAAGGGGCAAGGGTCCACCACCCCCCCTGGAAACAGTCTCCTTAAAAATACGAGTCTGAGTTCTTGCTCGTTATGTGAATAAAATGCCCCCAGGGGCCAGAGAGCAATATGTGTCAGTTTTTATGACCTAGAGATAGGTCATAAAGTCTGGGTTTTATACTTAAGGAGATTATCCTATCCATGGGTGTCCTTACTCCCTTGGACTTAACCTAGTGACCTAGTCTGTGTTGTAACCATTTGGTTCTCTCAGGAATATAAAGAAAAATTTTATTAGTTCAAATCAGATCAATTATCCAGACAAGTAGATGCAGATCTAATTCTCACAATAAGTGAAGAATTTTGAGAGGTTAGGACTTCTTACAAGAGCTCAAGAAAATCTAGGGAAGCTTTATTTCTCTCAAAGACCCACAACATTCTTATCATTCCAACAAGTGTCTGGAAATTTCCCTTGTCCAAAATTCAATTTCAGTCAACAAATTTTTGAGTTTATACTTCGTGAAAAAGTAAGTAAGATGCAGTCCCCTGTCCTTAAGTCACAACAGTGCATGTGGTCTATTTTTACAGGTTGGTAGGACCTAAAATTTACCATTAAATAACAAGACAGGACAAGATTCTAACCAGACGGTCTGCCCTGGAACAACCTTGCTGCCACTGTATATATCTGTCCTGGACATATGCAATTAATAGGAACTTATGTGTCCTTACCCCTCCACTGTTTACCAAATGCAATGCCCACAGAACTCCCTGGTGATCTCCATAACTATAAAGTAGTTCTGAAGAGTGTTTAGTAGAACCCGAAAGAAATTAATTTTCCCAATAAACACATAATGAATAAGCAGTAGAACTCAAATTCTAATTCAGTTCTTTGAAAATCAAGATTCCTTTTCACCCAATGAGTAGTATATAAGCATTCATTAGTGTTAATAATTTTTATCATGTTGATTTTTATAGTAGTTACTGTATGCTGTACTTCTCATTCAACTTCTAATGAGAGGACAGTTTAAAATTTCTTGAACCTGGTCAGTTAAGAAATTGAATAGATAGGATCAACATGGCGGCGAGTAGACGCTGCGAGTAAGATCTCCCATTTAAAAAAAGTTAATAGGGAGGAAAAACAGCAGGTCCCAGTGAGAACTGGGACACGGAAGATAAACGGGGGACTCCAGCAAACTACCCGAAGAAGAAAGTTGCCATAAAAGAGGACTAGAAGGGAGGAAAGCTCAGAACCCTGCTCCCCTCCCCCACCCACAGAGTCGGCACTCTCCGACCAACAGAAAGGAGGAAAAAAAAAAAAAACTAAAACAACCAACAAGAACAAACTACGCAACAAGCAGGACTGTGAGTGGAAAGGAACTATTTCAGCCACCACACCCCGTGAACTGGAACTGTGGAGAACCCTGCATGATTCGCCGCAGAGGTGAGGGAACGACTCCAGGCGCCATTAGAGAAAAACAAAGACTCCCGGAGACCTACACACAGCCCCGGGCCAGCTGTTAAGCTTGTGTGGAAAAGCAGCACGCTTGAAAAGCAAATGTGGATCACGGCTGCCCAGGTCCCCACACCTGCAACCTAGGCTTACGGGGAGACACACAGGGGGGCCCTCACTGAGGTGAATGTCCCTCACTGAGTAATCAGAAACCAGGCACCCGGACACGGGAGCGGGGTGCAAAAGGCGCCATTTCTGCAGACACTGAACTGGACTACAGCCCGTGTCCTGGACCTGAGGGCTTTGGAACTGAGGACCCAGGGCATGAAATTCGGGCGTGGGTTCCCCACAACGGTGGGGCACAAGGCAGACACAGCACCCCAAAGCTGTTGAGGCTTTCCCCACCACTCCCACTCTGTTCCCCGTCCCACAGGGTGAAAAAAACAGCTCCCCAAGGACACTAGGAGATATCTCTGGCGCCACCTAGTGACCAGAAAAAAAATCACCAACACCCCATAAAATAGGAACCTTTCTTCAGTAAAGACTGCTTGAAACTGTCAGAAGGCTCCCGGAGGAGCCAGTGGTGAGCTGGGAAGTTCGCCCATGCCAGGACCCTTCTGACCAGCAGTCTGAGCCCAGAGGGGGAGTGGGCACCCACAGCCAGGGCAGACAGGGCACGTGGAAGAGTGTGCCTGTCTCCGAATCACCATTTTAGAATAGGGACCTTTCTTCGGTAAAGACTGCTTGAGAGAGGTGAGCTGGGAAGTTCACCCACGCCAGGCCCCTTCTGGCCTGCAGTCCGAGCCCAGAGAGGGAGCGGGAACCTACCGCCAAGGCAGACTGGGCGCGCAGGGAAGCATGTCCCGCATCAGCATTTTAGAACAGGGACCTTTCTTCAGTAAAGACTGCTTGAAACTGACAGATGGCTTCCGGAGGAGCCAGAGGGGAGCAGAGAAGTTCACCCAAGATGCCGGCCAGTCCCAGCAACACAGTGTCCCAATGCATACGGCAAATTAGAAAACAGACAGTAGGGAGTAGAAGAACCACATGCAACCTAACAACTCCTCAGGAAAAAAGCACACCACAAAAAGAAAACCACCCCCCAGATTGCAACGACAGTAACTTGGAAGAACTTCTGAGCCTTCTGGAAAGAGAATTTAAAATTGCTATGATTAAAAAACTGACAGAAGTCATAAAGGAAAACAATGATAAGGGAAAAATAATCAACGATCAGAAGAATGAAATTGAGTCCCTAAAAAGGGAAGTAAAAGAAATACAGGAGATCAAAGAATTAATGGAGGTGCTAAAGAACTCTGGGAAAAGCAATAAAAGCAGAATAGATGAAATGGAAGAACAAATAAGTACTCTTGACACAGAAATAAAAAGAACCAAAATAGAAAAGGAAAGAGAAGTACGAAGGAAAAAGAACGAAGAAAGACTTCGGGAACTATCTGACTCCATGAGGAAAGGAAATATAAGAGTTATAGGAATACCAGAAGGAGAGGAGAGAGATGTAGGAACAGAGAAAATATTCAAGGAGATAACTGAAGAGAACTTCCCAAACATGAAGAAAGAGCTGAAAATTGATATACAAGAAGCAAGAAGAACACCAAACTTCCACGATGAAAGAAAAAATACAGCAAGACACATAATAGTAAAGCTCCCAAGAATCCAGGACAAGGAAAAAATAATGAAGCTGACAAGAGGGAAGAAACAGATAACATTCAAAGGAAAACCTATCAGGCTGACATCAGACTTCTCTGAAGAAACACTACGGGCAAGGAGAGAGTGGAGGGACAAAGTCAACAGACTACAAGAAAACAGATGCCAACCAAGAATACTCTATCCCGCAAAGCTCTCCTTCCTCTATGAAGAAAGACTAAGGACCTTCCCAGACAAACAGAAACTCTGGAATTTCATTAAGACTAAACCCCCACTCCAAAAAATACTACAAGGAGTCCTAAAGCCAGAACCTCAGAGGGATGAATAACAACGAAAGAAGGCAAAAAAAAAAAAAAAAGTTATAAAAGAATAAATAAAATCAAAGGAAAGACAAACACAATGGCAATACAGATGCTAACATATCAATATTAACTCTAAATGTCAATGGACTAAACTCTTCAATAAAAAGACACAGAGTTGTAGGCTGGATTAAGAAACAAAACCCAACCTTTTGCTGTCTCCAGGAAACACATTCAGCTACAAAAGATAAAAAAAGACTCAAAGTTAAAGGATGGAAAACAATCCTACAAGCAAATGGACCAAAAAAGAAGGCAGGAACAGCTATACTCATATCAGATAAAACAGATTTCAAACTCAAAAAGATAAAAAAAGACCCCAAAGGTCACTACATTATGATCAAGGGGACAATACTTCAAGAAGAAATAACACTCATTAACATATATTCACCAAACAAAGGAGCACCAAAATACATCTGACAACTATTGTCATCTCTGAAAACAGACATCAGAGAAAACACATACGTAGTGGGAGACTTCAACACACCACTATCAACAATGGATAGATCAATGAGACAAAAAATAAGTAAAGACACTAAAGCTCTAAATAAGGATCTAGAGCACTTGGGCTTAACAGACATCTATAGAACACTAAACCCAAAAAAAAAAAACAGTACACATTTTTCTCAAGCGCACACGGATCATTCTCCAGGATTGATCACATACTGGGACACAAGACAAACATCAACAGATACACCAAGATTGAAATCATACCAACCATCTTTTCTGACCACAAAGGCATCAAACTAGAAATAAATCATAAAAAGAAGGCAAGGAACTCTCCTACCTCATGGAGATTGAAAACCACACTACTGGAAGACCACTGGACTAATGAGGAGATCAAAGAAGAAATTAAAAAATTTTTTTAATTGAATGACAAGGAGGACACCAATTTCCTAAATGTATGAGATACAGCAAAAGCAGTAATAAGAGGAAAATATATAGCAATAGAGGCTCACATCAAGAAACAAGAAAGAATTCAAAGAAACAACCTAATCTCAAAGCTCAAAGATCTAGAAAAAGAACAACAAAAAACCCACAAAACCAGTAGAAGAAAAGAAATAATAAAAACCAAAGCAGAAATAAATGAAATCGACACTAAAAAAACAATCCAAAAGATCAATGAAACCAAGAGCTGGTTCTTTGAAAAAATCAATAAAATAGACAAACCCCTAGCCAGGTTCACAAAGGAAAAAAGGGAGAAAGCACAAATAAACAGGATCACAAATGAAAGAGGAGAAATCACAATGGACACAGCAGAAATCAAAAGAATAATCAGTAACTACTATGAACAGTTATATGGAAACAAGTTCAACAATCTAGAGGAGATGGACAAATTCCTACAACTCTACAATCACCCAAAGCTAGATAAAGAAGAAATAGAACACCTAAACAGACCAATTACAGGCAGCGAAATTGAAATGGTAATCAAAAACCTCCCCAAAAACAAAAACCCAGGACCTGATGGATTTACAAATGAATTCTACCAAACATTCAGAGACGAATTAGTGCCTATCCTTCACAAACTCTTCCAAAAAATTGGGACAATACCAAACACGTTCTATGAAGCCAACATTACACTAATACCAAAACCAAACAAGGACAACACAAAAAAGGAAAACTACAGGCCAATCTCCCTAATGAACACTGATGCAAAAATCCTCAATAAAATTTTAGCTAACAGAATCCAACAATGTATCCATAAGATAATTCACCATGACCAAGTAGGATTCATTCCAGGGACACAAGGATGGTTCAACATCCGAAAATCAATCAACGTTATCCAACACATCAACAAAAAGAAATATTAAAACCATATGATAATATCAATAGATGCTGAGAAAGCTTTCGACAAAGTGCAACATCCATTCATGATAAAAGCCCTTGAAATTCTTGGGATACAAGGAACATACCTCAACATCATAAAGACTATCTATGACAAGCCAACAGCCAGTATCATTCTCAGTGATGAAAAGCTGAAAGCATTTCCATTAAGATCTGGAACAAGACAAGGATGTCCACTCTCACCACTGCCTTTCAATATAATACTGGAAGTCCTAGCCAGAGCAATAAGACAAGAGAAAGACATACAAGGAATCCAAATAGGAAAAGAAGTCAAACTATAACTATTTGCAGATGATATGATAATATACATAGAGAACCCCAAAAACTCCACAGAAAAACTAATTCAACTCATCAATCAGTTCAGTAAAGTGGCAAGATACAAAATCAACATGCAAAAGTCAGTAGCCTTCCTATACACAAACAATAAATCTGAAGAAGAAGAACTCAAAAAAGCCATCCCTTTTATTATCGAAACAAAAAAAATCAAATACTTGGGAATAAATCTAACAAAAGAGGTAAAGGATCTATACAAAGAAAACTATAAAGCACTGTTAAAAGAAATAGAAGACACAAAGAAATGGAAAGACATTCCCTGCTCATGGATTGGAAGAATAAACATTATTAAAATGGCCATCCTACCAAAAGCAATATACAGATTCCATGCTATTCCAATCAAAATTTCAATGTCATTCTTCAAAGAAATAGAACAATTATTGATGAAATTCATATGGAATCACCAAAAACCCCGAATAGCCAAAGCTCTTCTGAAAAAAAAAAAAAAAAAGGGAATGGAGGCATCACACTCCCAGACTTCAAGCTATACTACAAAGCCATAATCATCAAAACTGCATGGTATTGGAGCAAGAACAGACACACAGACCAATGGAATCAAATAGAAAATCCAGAAATAAACCCACAGATTTATGGTCAACTAATCTTTGACAAAGGAGCAAAGACTATGCATTGGAGCAAAGACTATGCATTGGAGCAAAGAAAGTTTGTTCAATAAATGGTGCTGGGAAAACTGGGTTGCTACATGCAAAGGAATGAAGCTTGACCACTACCTCACACCATACACAAAAATCAACTCAAAATGGATTAAAGAACTAGACATAAGACCTGAAACCATAAAATACATAGAAGGAAATATAGGCGAAACACTACGTGATATGCACATCAAAGACATCTTTACAGACACATCACCCAAAGCAGTGATAGTGAAGGCAAAGATAAACAGCTGGGACTACATCAAATTAAAGAGCTTCTGCACAGCAAAAGAGACAATAACAAAAACAAAGAGAAACCCCACCGACTGGGAGAACATTTTTGCACACAACACTAATGATAAAGGACTGATCACAAAAATCTGCGAAGAGCTGATGAGACTCAACAACAACAAAGAAAACAATCCTGTCAAAAAAAATGGGCAGAAGAGCTAAAAAGAAACTTCTCTGAAGAGGAAATGCAAATGGCCAACAGGCATATGAAAAAATGTTCAACATCACTTGTAATCAGGGAAATGCAAATCAAAACTACCATGAGATTCCATCTTACACCAGTGAGAATGGTACATATTAAAAAACTAGCAACAACAAATGTTGGTGAGGATGTGGAGAAAAAGGAACTCTCCTGTACTGTTGGTGGGAGTGCAAACTGGTCCAACCACTATGGAGAGCTGTGTGGAGATTTCTGGACCTACTAAACATAGAGCTTCCATATGATCCAGCAATTCCACTCCTAGGTATTTACCCAAAGGACACAGAAACATCAATTCCAAAGAGCACCTGCACCCCTATGTTTATAGCAGCACTGTTTACAATAGCTAAGCTTTGGAAACAACCCAAATGCCCAAAAATAGATGACTGGATCAAGAAGATGTGGTACATATACACCATGGAATATTACTCAGCATTCAAAAAAGATAAACACATGCAATTTGCAGCAACATGGATGGTGCTGGAAGGGATGATGCTCAGCGAAATAAGCCAGAAAGAAAAAGAAAAATACTGGATGGTCTCACTCATAGCAGGAATCTAGAAAACTTAAATAAGGGACCAGGAAAATGAATAACTGTAAGTGAAAATCAAAATCAACAAAAAACTCTGAACCAGAGACACTCTATGGAGGGTGGGCAGTGGGGAGGGGAGGGATTGGGGTCAAAATATGGGTGTTGCAATTGTATGGGGAATATAAAAATAAAATTTATTTTAAAAAATATGAATGTAATAAAGAGAGTACCAGTGAAACAAAGTAAAAAAAAAAAAAGAAGAAGAAGAAAAAAGAAAATGAATAAGAAAATGCACTAAAGCCCCACTTGTTCCCATATGGAATACACTGAATATTGGCAATGGCAGACAGTGGGCTAACAGTATGTGATGATCTAAGATAACATCACTTTTTTATCCCTACCTCCAAATCCCTGGCAACCACTAATCTTTTTATTCTCTGCAATTCTGTCTTCCTCAGAATGTCATGTAGTTGGAATCATACAGTATGAAACCTTTACAGATTGACTTTTACAGTTCCTCCAAGTATTTTCTGACTCAATGTCTCATTTCTTTTTAGCAATGAATAATGTGGAATTGTCTGGATATACCACTGTTTATTTATCCATTCATCGGCTGAAGGACATTTTGGTTAGCAATTATGAGTAAAGCTGCTGTAAACACCTGTATGCAGGATCCGAGGAGACATGTTTTCAACTCCTTTGGGTAAGGGACATTATTGGCAACTCCTTTGGGCAAGGGACATTATTGCTCTTCTCAGTCTCATGATATTGTCTTTCCCAGGACAGGAGTTTCTCAGTTTTATTAAGTCCAGTTTATCAGTTCTTCCTTTTATGGATTGTGCCTTTGATGTTCATTCAAAAAGTCACTGCCATCTCCAGGTTAGCTAAGCTTTTTCCTATGTCTGTAGGAGTTTTATTATTTTGCATTTTCATTGAGCTCTGTGATCCATTTTGAGTTAATTTTTGTGAGGTATATAAAGTCCATTCAAGATTCTTTTGTTTTTGTTTGTTTGTGAATATTCCGTTGTCCCAGCACCATTTGTTGAAAAAACTAGCTTTGTTACATTGTAGTGCCTTTCGTCCTTTGTCAAAGATCAGCTGATTATAGTTATGTAAGTGTACTTGTGGCTCTCTCTTCTGCTCCACTATTCTATTTGTCTATTCTTTTGGCAATACCCCTGTCTTGATTATTATAGCTTTGTAAGTCTTGAAATCAGTTTCAGTCTTCAAACATTATTCTCCTTCAATACTGTGTTGGCTCTTCTGCTCATGTCATGTACAGTGACATCCATTGCCTGACAAGTCCCACACCACTGGGCATGGATGTATATACTCTGCTTACTCCAGGGCAAGTGCTACAAAGTTACAAGTTAACAGGTGTAGAGGTATAATTCCATTACTGAGAAGGAATGAAGGCTTGGGAACAAAAAATCGAATCAAATGCCTCATTCCAAACAAGAGAGGGCCCTGACAAGAGAGACAGAAGTAGCTGTTGGGCAGTCATTCAACAGTGTCTCATACTGGAATAGTCAAAAGCAGCCCTAGAAATGCATGTTTTCAGTTTCATTGTTAGAAGTTAGTTTAGTTAGAAGTAAGGAAATAATAGTTACCAATTGTTTTTCTGGACAACAGCTCCATCTATAGAAGTTATGGACAGTTGAACAGACTGGTAAAGACATATTTAATATCTCAAACTCCCAATTTCATGGTCATTTGGCATTTGAATTCCTGCAAACATCATCTGCAGTAAGTACCACTAAAGTTCTTTAGAGGCTCTAGCTAAATTTATCCTCGCAACTAACCTATGAAGTTATCCTCACTTTAGAACTGAGAAGTCAAGTAATTGAGGCAGCTGCTTATAGGTGGCCAAGCTATGCTTGAACCCTACATCTGATTTCATTCACTCAGGCATCCACAACTTGCCAGGCACTGTGCTGAGGATATAAATCAACATACAGACACAACCTGGGTTTTCCTGCACTGTAGTTCTTAGTCCCTATCTATCCAACCCACTGGACAACTAGTCCATTTAGTCAGCTAAAAGAGGACCCAATGCCAATAAGTATTTTTCAAATCAATATACTATGTACCAGGTACTATCATAAGGACTGATCATGTCATCTGTCAATGAACCATCATACAAATTCTATGAAATAAGTACCATTACCCCCAATTTTAAGTATTAGAAAACTGAGATACTGAGATACTTACAGGTTACCTTTATTATACTAGTAAGAGGTAGTGCAGGATTAGAAACCAAGTAATCTGATTAGTTTGTGTTTTTACCACAATACCATATGCAGCCCAGGACTAGGAAAACATGCATTTGTTTAAATACATTAATCAATAAGTCAATAGAACTTTTTCCAATGTATTTTCTCATTAGAAGATACTAGTTATAAATTTAATCATATAAAAGTCTATAAAATAATTTATGTAAAAAATCATTTTATCGTGGGGGAAAATAGAAGCTATGAGACATCATCTTATCTACTGTCCACCAAATCTACATGTTCTTCTGCACCTGCCTTTTTTCTCTGTCTTTCCATGTGGCCAGGACCCCACTTCATTATAATAGGAAATTGGCTGAAGGAAGTGCAAATGTTAACTGCAAATGTTAATCCAGAAATATTCAAGTTTTTTAAAGAAGAGATAATGAACATAAATAAAAATGGAAAAAAAATCAGCAAAATTATGTACAATTAGAATTTGATTGAAATTAATGGAATAATTCAATCTCCTGGATAATTTATATTTGTAAATTTGACCTGGAAAAAAATGATTTTGTAGTAATACCACACCTAAATAATATGTGCAATCATCAATAAAAATATTTATTATAAAATTTACCCAAAAGACCTATTCTCCATAGAAAATTGCAGTAAAATAAAAATGGAAATGGAAAACTAGTATATTTTAACAATGAAAAAGATCAATCAAGACCATAAATACTAGTCATATACTGATATTTAGAAACAAAGTCAAAACAATCTTATATTGTCCAACAGAGAGGTCCACAATGCTCGATATTAATTTGGTATATTTCCTTCCAGATCTTTTCCTGTGTGTTCAGAGAAAACAGCGAGTCGAGTCTCCATTGCTCAACTTAGTGTCTTTAAGCATCCTCAGTGTGTCAATCCCATCTCTCTCAAACCACCACCACACCAGCTGGTCCTGCTGAGCGAATACGTGTCCTAAGGAACTGCAAGGGGCTGTACAATGGACAGCCATGCAGTGGCTGAAGAAAAGACTGGCAGCACAGACTAGGTAGCGTTGTGCTGGACAATCAGCTATAAAAACACAAAATGACAAAACAGTTCTCCTAACGTGCAGATTGAGCAGCAGACACCGGCTCCACGTGACTTTCTCCATAGAGAGCTGGGGTAGTTGCCTGACAGACAGGGTCTCTGATCCAACATGGCTATTGGCACATCACAACAGCAGTCCTTCCTCAGACTTGCTGCTTCTACATCTTCTACAGAGGGGCTCTCTAATGGGCAGGTGTTTACATGCAGGGACTCCTGGTATTTTACTTTCCTTTCCTGTCCCCTGGCTTCCTTCCTCTACTGAACTTTAGCTCTATCTATAGATTCCTATTTCTCTTGTAATACTGTCTAATGATAAATAGGGAGGGCCTTTTTATCTCATTGAAAACTAATTTCCTATTTTACATTTCAAGAACTTGGAGCAGCCACTTCATCCTCACACAAGTAAAAAATAAAACACACTGAAAAAAAAAATCAACTCTTCCTGGATCTATAAGAGATGGTAGAACACGGCAAATCCTTGCCCCAAGAATGGGGAAACCAACAGGCAAATGAATTTAAGAAATTACAACTTACCGGAGCAGACTGACCAGTAGACACCATCTCGGGAATCCATGCCAGGACGGGATAACCAGAACAGTAACTGCCGATTGCTGGAGGCTCCGTGTGGAAAACAGTTAGAACTCCAGACGACACAGTCGGGGGTCGGCAAGGCGGGGTGCCCACTGTCTTGTGAGATTTCTGTCCAGGAGCTTTAGCAGTGTAAAAGCAGGAGTGGACCACAGTGCAGGTTCTCTGATCCCATGCAGACTGGGTAAAGGAGGAGTCAGAGTCCTCAGTGGTTTTGCAGGTCTTTTATTGGGGTTCACCAGGCATATGGCAGGCAGGGGTGCTGGGGGGCCGGGAGGCTGGCAGGCCTCCCAGCCCCCAGCAAGTCTTCACTCTATCTGAGCTCTCTGGCGTTCATTCTGCTGCTTCTCGGCTTCTCTTTCGGCTGCTGCTGCTGGCGTCCCCGTGACGCCGCCCTTAAAAGCACAGTCTTAGCTCAGCTGAATCCCATCTACCTATGCCCACACCCTATTCCAGGTGCCCGCCATCAGGCATGCATTCAGGACAAGGATCCATCATCTATCCTGATGGCGGAAGGGCAGAAAAGCCTGACATTTTCTTTACCCTACAAGCAGGTTCATACAGAAAATGTTAGAGAAAAGTCTCCTCCTGCTCTGGTGGGGGGAAGGAAGGACCCATTTGAAATACTCGGGCAAACTGATCTTCGTAATGAGGCCCGTCCTCAGGAGAAACCAGTTAACAGAGCTAAACTGCTAGGGTATTAAAGAGCCTAACTCACCTGGGGAAGGGAAAACCCTAGTGCAATCAGTTCTCATCATCTGTCCCATGTAAGTGGGGAGGGAAAAAAAAAAAAAAACAACTCTTGTGGAGTTCACATTCAAGAGGCCAAGGCTAAGAGACTTAATCTTAGGGCTTTAGAAGATTCCCAACCACCAAACACCCTGCTCCACCTGCCCCCGCCCCCACACACCTTAACACCACATCACTAATGGCATTTTTACAGCAGTTCTTTTAGCCAATACATCATATCCAACTATCAAAAAGTAAAAAAAAAAAAACCTCAAAACAAATGAAAAGGAAAAAAAAGCCCACATAGTACTCCAATATAAATGCATAATATATTATTTATCCAATCTCCCTTCTATGTTGTTTAAATTTTCCACTATCCTAAAACAATAAAAAATCCTTGCATCCTGTATCTACATATATATCCTAAACATATAAGATAGTAAATTGCCCTAGGATATGTTTCTAAAAATCATTTGCCAGAAGTTTGGAGAGAATGACTTATGAGTTAGTTTAATAAACAATTCTGGCAGGGGAGAGAAGAGTAAGAAGAGACAAGTGAAAAGAGAAGAAAATATGCCAGTTTAAGATAATTTATGACCACACATTGTTCTTTTTTCTCCTCTAAAAATTTTATATTAATTTTGGTTAATATGATAACATTCAAGAGCCTTGTACTTCAAAGAATATATGGCGAAAAATCTACCTATCATGTCTCCCAGTTCCCAATTTTTTCCTTAGTTTTTAATTTATCCTTTTGGATGTTAGAGGGGCCCACACACAAAAAAGCCATTTTTAGTTCAAATATGCATTTAGAGAAATGCGATATTATTGCAGTTAATTTTACATGCAAATCCTTTTACTTTTCCAAATATATGGTCATAATACACTCAGTGATTTTATCATATATATCAGGATGTTTTCCAACAAACTTCTTTCCTTTGTGGGTACAAAATATCTGAAAGTCAGGTTTTAAAAATTAAAATTGCCGAGGAATGCTAGATAAGTGGAATAGAGGAGGTCTTGGGTGTGGTGCTATTCATTTCCCTAAAATGAATAACTGTTTCCTTTAACTTGAAGAGGGAGCAACACTTTTGAAGTCTATAAATTAGATAAACAAATGAATTTTTTTTTTTGTTGTTGTTGGACCCTCACCTGTGGCTGGGGAACGAACCGGCGCTGCAGAGGCTGTGGGCAGCGTCACAGCCCAGCGCTCAGCTGCTGCGCCACCAGGGGAGGCCCCAACAAATGATTTTTTAAAAAACGTATTGTATGAGGAAAATCTAACAAAGTCCATTAGTTTGCTACAGAATGGTAGAAAACCCAGCCCTGACTATATAGCACGCAGGCTAGAGGGCGCTGTGGTCCAACCCTAATGCTTTGGTTCTCCTAGCCAGGATTTGGAAATAAAATTGCCTAGGAGAATTTCTGCATAAGAATGGACTATGGGTGAAGAGTGCATATGTTGAGAACTCAGTAACTAATGTAGCTTTTCTGCTAGAAAATCAAGAAGAGATTATTAAATGTTCTTGTAAGTTGAGTAATATATTTTTAAGAAAAATTCAGATTATAAATGCAGAAGAGACCTTAAAGTTCATCTAGATCAGCGGTTCTTAATAAGGGATCATAAGAGCATTGCCTGTGACATTTTGGCTAATTATCTAACAGCAATAAAGTTTGAACCAATCTTTGAGCACTGCAGCATTGGAAAATGATCCTTAGTACTTGTCCAGTTTTTCTGAATTTACTGCTCAATCACCTTCCTTCAAAAGACACTCATTATTCTCCCTACAAAGTCTATCTGGAATCACTCTTATTTAAAAAAAATTCTGTTTATGTAGAAATACACTTCCTCATTCCTGATCTCTGTAGTAAATTTATCCTTCTACAAAGTTTAAATTCTGTTTGCTTATGTATTTGATATATTTTGACTTTCCTTTGTCTTTCTGTTGTACACTTGTGTTCCTGTTTTTTTTTTTTTAAAGATTTGTTTATTTATTTATACAAGAACCAGAGTACAGGCCAGATGTGCGGGAGGGTGAGAGGATTCATCAGAGAGCAGGGAACAGAACAGGCAGACTGACGAAGTACACTGCTGAGGGGAGCAGCGGGCAAGACAGGAGAGGTCTGCCGCACCATATGGGACCCTCACCGGCCAGCTGGGATCGAACCAGCACTGGAGAGGCTGAGGACAGCTTCACAGCACGGCACTCAACCACCAGCTCCACCAGGGGAGGCCCCCTGTTGTTTCTTATTTAAAAGCATTAGGTTGAGAATTAAGCTGTTTCAGTGTGAAAATGTGTTCCTGGACCAGATTAGAAAATGGTGGTTGGAGGGCCTCCTCAGTGGCGCAGCGGTTGAGCGCTGGGTTGGAAGCTGCCCGCAGCCTCCACGGAGCCAGTTCAATCCCCGGCTGCTCCCCGGCCACCAGAGGAGGGTCCCACATGGCGCGCAGACCTCTCTTGCCACCCAAACAAATAAATAAATAAAACATGCCTCTTTAAAAAAAAAAAAAAAAAGAAAATGGTGGTTGGAACTCCAAGTCAGATCACCAAAAACTAAATGGTCTTGTCATTTACCCAAACCATGAAGCTGATGGTGATTTTTCAATTATACCTCCAAGCTATTAAATAGGCATTAAGTAGACATGCATTGGAAAATTCCAATTTGATCATGATGTGGGGAAACAACACCAAAATTTTTTCTTCCTTTTAGCACAATGCATGGCTGCTGGCTATAGAGTCCAAAGGATTCCTGGACATTGGTCTCAGTGCTCACTCTCTTTATTTAAAGTACGTCCGGTCCTCGGGTATGCTGTAGTTTTGTGTTTGATAAATATTTATAGTCTACAGAGAAACTCAAACCAATGAAAGAATGAAAAAATGGCAAAATTGAAGTGAGTGCAGTTAATACAGACAGTATTTAGTAATTAAGTATTAAGCTGGGAGTGAGTCAGCCTGCAAAGCCCAGCCACCTCAACTATTTCTCTTTTTTTTAAAGATTTGTTTATTTTTGCATACAAAAGCTGGGGTACAGGCCAGAGATGCGGGGGGTGAGAGGATTCACCAGAGACAGAGTGAGGGACAGAACAGGCAGACTGACTGAAATACACTGCTGAGGAGAGCAGCGGGCGAGACAGGAGAGGTCTGCTGCATCATGTGGATTGCTCCCTATCCCGCAGGGTATTGAACTTGTGCTGCAGAGGCTGCGGATTGCTTCATAGTGAGGTGCTTAACCCCTTGCACCACCACGGAGGCCCTCAACTATTTCATTTTATCTAAAGTTAGCAGCAGATACACAGAGAACATTTGGACAACCAAAAGAAGAGCTATAAAATGATTCCCTAAATCTTGCTACAATATACTCAAGGTGGAGGTAAAAGAGTGTGGGGAGACATTTAATACAGAAAAGATAGCATAGGTTATTGGGGTGCCCTCAGTGAGGAATATGGTCAGTTCTTATTGTCTGGTTAGGCGTGTTTTGTTCTAGTTCATTTGTAAGTGATGTCATGTTTTCCTAAAAGCAACATGATATAGAAGCGGTTTTGCCAGGTTATATCCTCACATAAACAAGACAAAACCTGGACAAGATTAAAGACTCCAGGTCTGACTTACATTCCTAATCTCCTGCCAACTGCCTCTCAAATTGCTTATAAGGTTGCCAACAATGAGGCAAGCAAACATGCATGGATCTGTGAAAATTCACCACCATTAATGGAAAACAAATTGTCAAGTCTGGTCCATTGTCAGTGAATCAATCACATCCTATTTATAAGGAAAAGACAATAGTATTTATTGTGTAGACAGTGGTTCATGGACACACAATTTCCTTTTTAATATTAGTGTGTTTGCTTATACGTGGGCATATTCAGGCACAAAGACAAATGTTTTCATGCTGAGCAAAAGGCAAATACTGCTGGAATTGTTTTAGCTCCTTGATGAGTTTTGCCATATGGATGGAATATGGATGATGAGGAAATAGGGACAAGAGGTTATGGAATAAATAGCAAATGTTCCCTTGTGGCTGGTTTACATATGATTAAATGCAATTACCTGTTCCTCTGACTCAAGAAAAATTCCTCAGTCCAAGAGGCAATGTCTACAACTGGATTTTGAGGGAAGTCAAAGGGCCTTTTTGATTACATTATGGGAATACTCACAATTCCCATAAAACACCAGCACAGATCATCTGAACTAATTAATCTACCAACTGTGGTCATCTGAGAAAATGTCCAGAAAATAAATCAATCTTTTGAGACCAAGTATTGGAATGAATGGTAAGTACAATAAAAAAGGAACAGGGGCCTCCCTGGTGGTGCAAGGGGTTAAGTCTCAGCACTATCAAGCAATCCACAGCTTCTGCAGCACAAGTTCTATCCCTGGCCAGGGAGCTACACACATAGGGCAGCAGACCTCTCCTGTCTCACCCACTGCTCCCCTCAGCAGTGTATTTCAGTAGATCCACATGTTCTGCCCCCCTACTCTGTCTATGGTAAATCCTCTCAACACCCCCCACTGCCACCTCTGACCTACACCCCAGCTCTTGTATGCATTAATAAATAAAAATAATTTTTTTAAATAAAAGAAAGAAAGAGTATTAAAATTATAGCCCTAAAGGAAATATTTTTCTTACTTGAATTGAGGACACTTGCGTCATAAAATAGAGCTAACACATATACATTTGTAGAAATACCAAGTTTGAGTTTTTGCTGGAAAAACATAAAAGGTGCAAAGGAGACTATGATCTTTGAGGTAGTTTTTTCTCCTCCTACATGTATTCTCTTTACAAAAGACTCAGGCTTATTCTGAGACCAAAAAATATATACTGCATACTTTTTAAATATTACTGCACATTCTGTATATTTTTTGCCAAGGAAAACCTCACATTATCATCAAACAGAATCAATTATATCCTAGTAACCCACTATGCAATGTAAAGCCATACACTGTCATCTCCTCTGGAGAGGTAGCAGAAAACTTCCAATCCAAACATGTTATTTCACTCATAGTAAGTATTTATTTCTGGACTTCCAAAAATGGATCCAAAAATGACAATTTTTATCAATCGTAGAGTTGGCTCAAAAAAACAAGTTCAACTGTGTTTGACCCAGTTTAAGATGTTTGTTTAATGTTTGACCATGTTTCGATCAGGAAGAAAATGACAAAATCAGCAAAACATTTGTTTGAACAAGTTTGACTTTTCAGTAATTTGTCAGAAACAAAAGAAATTTAACTCATTATTTTCACTATTTGGTGTACAAAAGGCCTCTGGTCATACATTGTGGCTCTCTTAAAATAGTGGGCTATTATAATGCAAATTCTCTTTACAGACAGTTCCATCTAAACAATGGAATATATTTTTAGAAGGCCCATTAAAGGAATGAGATCTTTAAACCACTGATTAAAAGATAATCCAACTTGAGGTGAGAGTCAGTTTAGAAGGAATTTACAAAAAAACAGACATGATTTTTCTAGGATGATTTTTACTTTAAATAATCACACTTATTTTCTTATCATTTTTCCCAACTGCAGCTATTCATTAATTTTTTTTTTTTTTTAAGATTTATTTATTTATTTTTACAAGCACTGGGTACAGTCAGAAGCGCGGGAGGGTGAGAGAATTCACCAGAGCCAGAGCAGGGAGCAGAGCAGGCAGAAGGACCGAAGTACACTGCTGAGGGGAGCAGCGGGCGGCAGGAGAGGTCTGCACGCCATGTGGGACCCTCCTCCAGTGGCCAGGGAGCAGCCGGGGATTGAACCGGTGCCGCAGAGGCTGCAGGCAGCTTCGCAACCCAGCGCTCAACCACTGCGCCACCAGGGAGGCCCTATTCATTAATTTCTTTAAATAATTTTAGACTGTTGACATTTTTTAATAACAACATTTCATCCTACATTTAGACTAGAGAAGATCTTTTATCACAATAGTTTCAAAGCATTTTAATATTTATATGAGATAGTGCCAGACATATAATTATGATCCACCAATATCTGAGGAGTCCACCCCGACTGACTTGAGTTTAACAGGTAACATGCTCCACTGTAGCAAGGAGATAAAGAGGAACTGATTTTTTTCCCCCGAACATATCAAACCCATATAATTTATTATGGTAAGTTTTCTTGAGAATATTGTTGCCATAGATTTTATAACTGCCACTTCAGTACAAATGAATTAATCTATATTTCAAATTTTACATTTGTCTGAATCATATTAACATTTAAGAAAGATGTGATTGTTTATTTTAGTGCACTGAAGTAAATGTTTCCATGGTCCAAAAGCTATAGACCAGATACAACATCTTTTGCTTGACTCTTCTGTATTTATTCAGATTTAAGAAAGAATTTAGAGTTTTCAAGGATTTTTTCAAAAGAAATATCCAGCTGCCAGCAATTACAGATCTTGTAAATGCTCCATCTTTAGAATTATTTTTAGTTGTGTTATAGAGCAACCCTGATATTAAACAGGTTCCTGGCTGTGGGTCCTCACCCGCGGGCTTTAAAGGGACTTATGAATACTCTACTACAGACACACACAAAAGGGTTAATAAAAGGTTTATTTACAAGAGAAAAAGAAATAAGCTGCTTAACCCCACCCTCCGGTCCCAGCCACCTTCCCTTTGGTGGTGATGGGATTTGGAGTTCCCAATGTCTTTGGCTTTGACCTGGGGTGGGGGTGGAGTCCACAAAGCCTGTATGGAATTTGCTTTGGGACATCCTTTTCCCCCTAACAGTTGCACATTATCACAGGATATTTGGCAAGCCATTTTGAAGCTCCAGAGCCTGGAGTTCCCTGAACTGAGATATTTGGTAAACAAAATCTCTTTGATGTGCCTTTCTCCAGAGTCAGTCTGACTAACTAAAGGAGACAATAATTGGCCACACAGAATTAGCTACTGGGCTTTCTCTATTCTAAGAGGCACCTTCCCAAGTTTAACTTTTCCCAAGTCACAATGTTTTTACATAAATGTACTTGAATTTAAAATAGCACCATTTTATTTTCCAAAGAGCAGAGAGGACTGTTCATTTGTTTTTATTAACCCACTCTACTTTCAGAAAGATCTGTACTGCTGGGTCATTGGCTAGTTATTTCACAGTTTTCCAAGCGTGCCTGCCTATGAAGAAGGAAAGACACTGTTTACAAATTAGTGGTAAATCTTACAGTCAGTGGTGTCTGCACAAGAGCTGCACTTTCCAAGTATATTGAAATCCTTTAACCTGTTTTTATAGTTTCTTTTAACTCCTTTAACCTTTCTTTCTTTACTGATATCCCCCAGAAAATGTGTTATTCACATTAATGTTGTTGACTCTAGAATCATGACCTAAGTTTGCAGGTGATCTTCAGGTGGTCTTCAAATAAATATTTACAAGCCAATAATTAGGCTTTGACCACCGACATAAAGCTTGCCTCAGAAGGAAGACACTTTAGATAAAAACTGAAATAAGCCCAAATCAGAGTTTAATTTTCCACACTGCAATTATTTTTCTCAGTTTTCCAGCAGCAACTAACCTGCTATTTTACACTGAAACACCCTGAATTCTGAAATGGACATCCAAAATTTTATGCAAATAACCAGTAAAGGACCTGGCTGTGCAGTGCAAAACCTACTTATTAATATATACCCCCTTTTTAAATTTATGCTGGAAAATGTAAAGTTACATAAAAACTTCAAAGTTATATAAAAACATCATGATTTTTAAAAGCTACTTTCAATGGTGTGGTCCTGGAAGGAAAGAAAAACAGTTGTAATATTTATCCATATTGGTGTAGTGATTCCCTCTCATCCAAAGTCTTCTTTTCCCAAAAATTACATAAAACTATGTTTAGTTCCCTTCAGACATCTCTTGAGGGTCCCTCTCACCCATCTCTGTCTTCATTGGTCGAGACATCTCTTTTATTTATTTATTTATTTATTTTTATTTATTTATACAAGAACTGGGGTACAGGTCTGAGGCATGGAAGGGTGAGAGAATTCACCAGAGAGAGCAGGGAGCAGAACAGGCAGATGGACCAAAGACACTGCTGAGGGGAGCAGTGGGCAAGACAGGAGAGATCTGCAGTGCCATGTAGGTTTCTCCCTGGCCAGCTGGGAATCGAACCTGCGCTGCAAAGCCTGAGGACAGCTTCACAGTGCAGCGCTCAACCCGCTGCGCCACCAGCGAGGCCTTGGACACCTCTTTTATATGGACACTAGACAGCTATGGGGCCGCTTGGGGAAACAAGCAGCAGTACTTTCTGTATCCCAATCATCATTACTTTCCTGCTCTCACTGTAGAAAGGCTTCTCCCAAGTCGCCAGCCATTGTTGTTATGCTGTTCTGGGCTGTGGCTCACCCAGATGAGATTCCAGGCCCTCTTGCCTTTCTGTCAGTTCTCTACTGTCACTTACTGATAATAAACCACATGTCAAGGGTTGGCAATTGGTGCTTTTCTTGTAGGTACTGCTGAGCTCAGGTCCCCAACATAGGTCCATTATCTTTATACAGGTCCTGTTGCCTTTTTCTTGAAAGTTTTTTTCTGGTGAAAACTAACTGTTGATGGAGCATATAGTATATTCTACAACTTGTATGTTATGTTATTTTCCATTCCTGACCTAATTTATTAGCTAATTAACAAAGAATTAGAATCCCTAAGGATCACAAAGATTATGAAATTAAAAAATAAGTGTTCAGAATATTATTTATTTACTTGATTCATGGCTGCTGAACTTTCAAAGGAATTTTAGAGTACAATAGAAAGGTTATATCTATGAGAAATGTGTTGGCCTTTCTGTTTGAAATGAAACAATGACCACTTCCACATGGTATCAATGTAATTTCTTATTAAAAAAATAACAAGCAAAGTTAGAGCTGTGTACTTTGAAATACAAAGCAGAACAAACATTAACAGATAGTGAACTTCATTAGCCTTCAGATAAATGCAAATTCAAACCTCAATGAATATCAACATATATCTACCACAATAGATAAAGTAAAAATAGTGACAGTACCAAACGCTGGTGAGGATGTGTAAAAGCCAGATCTCTCTCTCTCTCTCTCTTTCTCTCTCACACACACACATATACACACACATTGCTGGTAGGAAGTAAAAAGGAACAGCCACTAGGCAAAGCACTTTGATAGTTTCTTATGCTAATCAGCATGCAATTATTATTCAACCCAGATCCCGAGAAAATAAGACTTATGTCTACACCAAAAGTTGTATATGAATTTTCTTTGTAGATTTATAATAATCAAAATCTTGAAGGCTCCCAGATGTCCTTCAACTGATGACTGGTAAAACTATGGAATAGCCACACCATAGAATACAATAAAATGAGGGCCTCCCCGGTGGCGCAGTGGTTGAATGCTGGGTTGCGAAGCTGCCCACGGCCTCTGCAGCACCAGTTCGATCCCCGGCTGCTCCCCGGCCACCGGAGGAGTGTCCCACATGGCGCGAAGACCTCTCCTGCCGCCCGCTGCTCCCCTCAGCAGTGTACTTCGGTCTTTCTGCCTGCTCTGCTCCCCGCTCTGGCTCTGGTGAGTTCTCTCCCTCCCGCGCTTCTGACTGTACCCAGTGCTTGTATAAAAAAATAAATAAATCTTTAAAAAAAAAAGAATAAAATGAAATGAACTACTGATACTCTCAGTAATGTGAATAGCCCTCTAGAAAATTATGCTGAGTAAAAGAAGTCAATTCTAAAGGTTATATGATATATTCCATTTATATTACATTTTTGAAATGACAAAATTTTAGAAAAGAAGGGACAATTGGTCCCTTAATCAGGGGTTAAGGATGGGGCTAGGGTTGCAGAGGGGTCTAGAAGAGCATATGGGTATGGATAGGAACAGGAGCTATCCTTGTGGTGATAGAATTGTTCAGTAGCTTGAATGTGGTAACAGACACAAGAACCTACATGTCATAAAATTGTATACACACACACACACACACACACACACTCACATTACAAGTAAAACTGGGGACATTGGAGTGAGACACCTGCTTTGTATTAATGTCAATTTCCTGATAGAGATGCTGTACTATAGCTGACAAAATGTTATATTAAGAACCTGAGAAAAAAATAAACCAGATCTCTCTATATTGCTTCTTAGAACTGCATGTGGATCTACAGCAATCTCAAAAAACAAATTTCAAGTAAAAAAATGAGTACAAAGCAAATTTTCTAACCACAGTTTTTAGCACCATGGGTTTCTTTTCTTTGCAAGGTACTCCCTTAAGCAAAATCATGATGATGAATGATCATTAGTAAGCAAATATGTGCTCCACATAAGACAGCTGTGTCAATAGGCTTTCCCACCAGTTTTTTATTCACATAGTTAATGAATGAGTACTTTACATTCTTTTCAAATAATGTGCCAGTCACCAATTTACTACTTGAAAGCTGGAACCATTAATTTTCTCCAAACCTTGTACTGGTGGCAACCCCCTTCAACAAAAGTGTAAGCAGGAACATCAGTCTCAACAGGAGTTTGCAAAAGACACTTTCACTTGTTTAACAGAACTGTGATATTGCTTCCTACACAAGTAATAGCTACATGAGGAACTCCTATTATTTTAGAACCAAGAATTCCGTAATTTCAGGTGGAGACTTTGTTTTGAATTCTCTTCTCTCTTCCTCTTTTTGCAAGCTCAATATCTGAATCATAAGCACATTGTCCCAGCTTCACAGCCATTCACCACTGCAGCAATCAGATCACATTTTAAAATCTAATTACTAATTTATTCTAACACAGATATACTTCAACCTTCTGTTTTAGAAAGTTATTTTAAGAAATAGTCATGTTAAGACTGTTTTTTCCTTCTCCCTACCCTACTTATTTCAATATAATTTGTCTTAAAGATTGTTTTTTTTTTTTTTTTAAAGATTTATTTATTTATTTATACATACAAGCACTGGGTACAGTCAGAAGCGCGGGAGGGAGAGAGCTCACCAGAGCCAGAGCGGGGAGCAGAGCAGCAGAAGAACCGAAGCACACTGCTGAGGGGAGCAGCGGGCGGCAGGAGAGGTCTTCGCGCCATGTGGGACCCTCCTCTGGTGGCCGGGGAGCAGCCGGGGATCGAACCGGCGCTGCAGAGACTGCGGGCAGCCTCGCTACCCAGCGCTCAACCGCTGCACCACCGGGAAGGCCCCTTAAAGATTGTATTTTTTAATTATTCAAGATTTGAGTTAAACTAAATTCATTTAATTGTAACTATTTAACAATAAAACAAGTTTATACTATGTTGTGTTATTTATTTTAATTCCTTTTTACAAAAAAAGCAACAACAGTATACTTGAAGGAAAGAAGCCTAGCAAAAAGACATGTGCAGGATTACTAAATGTGTTTTTGTTTTCATTTATTTTAAAATGTTAATATGCAGGAGTGTTTAGTTCCTTATCTTAACAATGTCATAGATTTCTCTTGATTTGGACAAACTGTTGCTTATATCTAAATTTAAAATGCCAGGTATTATTCATATATAGACTTAAAAAAAAATAAGGAAAGAAAGCTTCCCTGCCAGAGAGTCCCCAAATAGTTTCTGTTCACAAATAAATGAATTTTCTCCTATATAAATTTATTTTCTGCTTGGGTATAAGCAAAATCATAAAGAAGAAATACTAATAATCTTATGTTTACTAAAAGTGATGTGTTAGTAAAAATTGACTAGGATCCAAAAGGTGTATTGGGTCACCATCGAAGGAATCTCATTTCTGAGCTGCCATGCTGCAAACCACAAAGTGGGATAAAAGAAGCACACATTTCTTTGTTCTATGTAGCCATCTTTTCCTTTGTCCTCTACCAAGAACCTCAAAATAAGTTATAATTCTATACTAGCTGGTCAAAGTCCACACTGGGAGTTACTGCTTTCCAATTTCCCTCCATCTTTCATTCTCTTATATCAAAGGTGACTTGTACTGAATTTCAGAGAGAGTTGGGTGGTGATCACAGATCCAAGTAGCCTCCCAGCCTGGTTTTCTATCTACCTTCCAGGAGCCATTTTCATTTGGGGGTACTAGTCGTGGTACCATTGGCTTCTTGTGACAGCTCCCAATGTCAGTAGCTCCTGTTGATGGATTGTGATAACTTTTTTGGTTGACCATGGCCTTCCTTGGTGAAGGCTCTTGGGCAGTAGTTCAGTCAATACTCACCATCCTGTCAGCAGGTCCCTCATGTCTACATGTCTACCATAATTATATGTCTTAACTGAGGCTGACATGCTTGCAAATACTGTGGTACTCAACAAAAGAGAATTCAAGCATCATTATTCTACTCATTTCAAAAGTTCAAAACCTACACCACTTCACCTATGAGTTTTTTTGCTCATCATCTTGTTCCTGGATTCTGAATTCCTCCTTGATTTTTGGACCCTTAACTCACTTGGTATTTCTGATTTTTTACCCAAGCTTTCTTTCTTAGATATGTACCACAAACTAGCTCTCTAGATACCTCTGATTCCTATTTAAAAAATAGTAACTACCTTGTGTAGTGCTCTACAGTGCTCTTCTCTCTCCCTTCAACCACATTATGGGTCTCCAGATTTCTTGTAGAATTCATATTCAAAGTCTCTTATGAATGCTCCTACTAAGGGCAGCAAGAGAGAACTTAGAGCTGACTCATAGGTTTTCTTCTGCTCCTTCCTGAGCCAGGATTTAAGTCTACACATGTCACAATGACCCTCAGAATATCCATATCCACCCAACTTAATTAAGGTGTGAGAGGGCTATCACTTCCCTATATCCATTTCAAATGTGAAGACAACTTGACTAGTCACTGACATTGTTTTTTAATTTTTCTTGCTTACATATGACTCCCATCCAAATTGAATTAAAGGGACATTCCTAGTTCTTTCATACTTCCTCAAGCTGGATAAAATAATTGAACTGTAATGTTCAAGTTGGAAACTACTTATATGATAATTTTAAATATTCTACTTAGATGGGTCCAGGCACAATGCCCTCCATGCAAGTCCTCAAATATGCCAAATATATGAAATCAGTATCATTAGATATTACATGACCTAGCTTCTGCTTTACTTCTCCAATCTCATCTTTTGTCATTTTTTTTTCTCACCCTAGTCACACTGCACTGCTTTCAGTTACTCAAATACTTCACTGAGATCCAGGAATTTGCACTATGTTTGCTCTTGCTTGACATTATTTAGCCGCCAGATTTTATTTATGTTTAGGTCTTATCTTTCTTAACAATATTTCCTTAGCCCAACTTTGGATTATATAGTTTGTATACATGTATATGGTAAGGAGCTGCAGAGTATCCTGATTTGATGAGAATTAAAGTTACATCTGTTCAGTATTTTCAAAATGTTACCCTGGTTATACGTGCTTACTTGATGGTCTCTGCCATTAGACTGCGAAATTTGTGAGATCATAGGCTGTGTCAACATAGTAAAAGGTCAATACACATTTATTAAATGAATGAATAATCAAGCTATAATTTTCCAACAAATCCCCCCAGTGAAGTGTCTCACTTCTACTTAGATTGGTGACACAATGGGTGTATTCACACTCTGTGAACATAGAAAGTCTACTCTGCCAGTATTGACTCACTTTGTCTCCCTACATCAGCCTTATAGCTGGGTTTTACTTGCTTTCACAGTAAGAAGAAAAATGCAGTTGCTTTGGTTTTAGGTAAATTAGTTTCCTAAAATAAGAAAAAAGCTAAGACAGCAAATATTTCACCATGTTTACAGATTAAAGCATGCAGGCTGCAACCAAAGGTGTTTCAAAAGTCACTCCCTTCTTTATTCTTATATGTGAAAATGTTGGCTTTGACTGTTTATAGTCCCAAACAGAGAAATCTCAAAGTTGGCAAAGAATATTATCTGGAAGGCAATGTCTGACCAAATACCGACTTATTATCTCATATCTCAGGAAATGTCCTTTCTGTCAGCCTATTTTGCAATGATTCTACCATTACTTTAAAATTGAGAAGATTTTTATAAACAGTCTAATTTCCTTAAGCAACTTAAAAAGCAATGTTTTTGACAGTCATCAGTGGAAATGGTACTAATGAGATCTGAATTGCTTTTCCCTGACCAAAGCTATTTTCATTTTTGCTGAATCACCAACCTTGTTAGGCTTTGCCTTTTGCTCTCATTGAATGTGTTTACATATCTTACCAAAATAGAAACAATCTCTGTAATCAGTTCTCTTGGAAAGGAAGGAAACATTGGCCTTTCCTTCACAAGAGGATGTTCGTTCATGAGAACAAGTACTAGCAGTAAGTTGTGACCAAAATACAAGGGGCATTGATACATCTTTTATCAGATTTCTATATCAGAACAGGTTTCAACTACTCCAGAGAGTTCAATGAATAATTTTTCATACACTTGATATTGGATGTAGCAAATTATGAGAAAAGTCTATCTTCAGTATAGTTAAATCTGTACTAGTTAGATTAGTGACAACGTACAAATTATTTGACTAGTAACGTCTAAATGTACAAATTTAAGGAAAACTCTAACTGACTTACAGAAAATTTAAGGTGATCTCTTCTTTGGAAAATGCTTCTATTTAAGTAAAATAATACTCAGCACTTTTACTTGTTTAGTTTGGAACTAGTTCTGCTTTCTCATGTTTGCTAATCCTCATGGTTGCCACAGGCCTAGTCACAATCTGTATTCCACAGCATTAATTCATCTCTAAGCAAAATGTGGTACTTCCCCTCTGACATATTCTATTCCAGTTTCCTCTACAACCTGCTGTTCATCTCCACTGTTCAACAAAATGCTTATTGGTAATTTAAAAAAAAAAAACCTTGGGCCTCCCCAGTGGCGCAGCAGGTTGAGCACCACACTGTGAAGCTGTCCACAGCCTCTGCAGCACATGTTCGATTCCTGGCTGGGCAGGGAGATACCCACATGGTGCGGCAGACCTCTCCTGTCTGGCCTGCTGCTCCCCTCATGAGTGCTTTCAGTCCGTCTGCCTGTTCTGCTCCCCACTCTGTCTCTGGTGAATCCTCTCACCCTCACATGCCTCTGGCTTGCACCCCAGCTATTGCATAAATAAAAAAAATAAATCTTTTAAAAAAAAACTCATTGACTTTGTACATGACATCCCAGAAAATGACAAGAAATATTATGTTGCTTAATCCTACCCCTAAGTTTTACAGAAGAGAAAAACTGCAAGTTCAGAAATATACAAAAACTATCCATGATCATCATATAGATGTCAAAAGTGTTGTCAATGACATACAAGAGGAATTTAAAAGTTGGGTCAATGTGGGAGAAATAGATTGGATATTGGTAGCTGATGGCTGTTACATAATCAAAGACACTGTGGGAATGCATGAAGTGTCTCACTTGGGGAGAGAACACTGAATGAGAACAATGTGTGTTAAGCAAATCCTGGGTGAATAAAAACATTTAAAAGTTAGGAAGGGGGCCTCCCTGGTGGTGCAGGGGTTAAAGTCTCAGTACTATCAAGCTATCCACAGCCATTAGAGCATGAGTTCAATCCCAGGCCAGGGAGCTGAACCACATGGCCAGCAGACCTCTCATGTTTCACATGGTGCTCCCCTAAGCAGTGTAGATCCTCCTGTTCTGCTCCCCACTCTGTCTCTGGTGAATCCTCAAACACCCACTCCCCACCTCTGGCCTACACCCTAGTTCTTATATGCATAAATAAAAACAAATCTTTTTAAAAGACAAAAAATAAATAAAAGTTAGGAAGAAGCTGAAAGAGTGAGAGAAAATGAGAAGGAGCATTTGAAAAGGTAGGAGAAGAACTAAGAAAAGGCAATATAGAATTCAAGACATAAAAATGATCAATAGTGTTAGGAAGAAGTCAAGGAAGGTAAGCACTAAAAACGAGGTTTTGGATTTGTTGACTATAGTTACTAGTAATCTTACAGAGCATATTTTCTAAAGTGTTGTGGAATTACAAGTCAATTTTCAAGGATAGATTGGGAAGTTAAAAGGTTAAATGTAGATTGATCTTACTTGAATTTTGGTGTCAAAAGAAAAAGAGGCCATGCAGTAGTTCGAGGTAGAGGTAGAGTCGAAGGAAGTATTATAGTCTTAGGCTCATCGTGTAAGAGGAAGGAAAACACATATACAACATGAAGCCACTAATAACTGATTGAACTAAGTATTAAAGAGCAAAGGCAAAGGTTCCCTTAGGAAGACAGGCAGAAAGGAGGGAGTAGTGGTCAGGTTATTAATGCTGAAAGGATAGAGAAAGGAAATACAGGCCTTTATTTTATCCATATCTTAAGAGATAAAGCCACACACTTAGAGTGAGAAGATGAGTAGGCTAGAATTGCAGGGGTGGCGGAGGGGCGGGGTGGGGGGAACAAAAGATTTCACAATGGTGAAAAGAAAGGAAATTAAAAACAAAGTGTTTCCTGAAAGAATTAAGTGCCCACAAGGAGAGTGAGAGTCACCATAAATTCTTCCATTTTCCCAAGAGAACTCAAGGTCAGTAAGTTCCCTGTCTTTCATGGCTCTTAAATCAAGTGGTCTTTAGTAAGAGAATGTTGAAGATGGGAAGCCAGATTGGCCAGATTGGGAGTTTGCACTCTACAAAATAAGTTCTCCTTGAGCTACAGCTAGAGTAGCATAACAAGAGACAGAGCTTACATTGTGAGACAAAGCAAAGCAAATTCCTCCTTCTCTCTTAACTCCCACTCCCAGGTACTAGTCTTTCATTCCAGTAGATATATTTTCTTGCTTTCTGTTTCTTTCCCTTCACCTACTTTTACCAAACCCTACCCACATCGTGCAGTTTATGAAAACAGCCACTGAAAAAATGCATATGTGTCATTTTCAAATCCAAATATCACATGATTGGAGAATAGTTCATTTTTATTCCACATTGCCTTGGGTCAATGTGCCAGGTTATTAGCCTGTCACAAGTCTCAGCAATCATCCTAAGAACTGCAAAGCAAAGAATCCTGTGGTAGAAATGCTGACAGCAACATAAAAGCACTTTGTGATTTGACTGAGTTACTGAACAGAACTTGCAACTTTGAAATTTTTCTTTTGGAATTAAAATTCCGTATTCCAGCACTCCCATCATTCTATATAAAAATTTAAAATCATTTTAAATCAACTTGTATATTTATGAATGAAATGGAAATTATGTTTTCAACACCTTCTCCCCCCAACACAAACATTCAACTTCTAAGATAACCAACTTCACATTAATTCGATCTTTAATTGAAAATTGGGGGAAATTCGTAAGTGGGCTAATTAAAAATTTTCCCTTTGCATACCTTTAAAGAAGAAAGTGAATATAGAATAAATACAGTTTCAAGGGTATTTTTTTACTTGTATAAATGTATAATTTTTACTTAATTGTATAATGTTTTAAAATTTGGAGCAAAATATACCCATTGGAAACATTCCATTGGTGAGGTGAATCAGTCCCATATTGCCTAGCTCAGAGTTGCTGATCATTCTCAGGAATTCCTGAAAGCAGGACCTCCTCTAGAGAGCATGCCAGCTAGACCCACATCCTGTCTGTTTAAAAGTAATAAAAATGGATTCCTCTAAAGTAAAGATATGACGAATAGATAAGAGTAATTTATAATTAGTATTTTGATAGTTGTCTATAAAATACTTAAAAGTCCTTAAACAGTTCTTTTATGCCTTGTAAATATTTGGGTGTGTTGTTAATTTATGCAATAAAGAAGATGACTTACTGAGCAAATGCACACCTCAGTCCAGTCAATTATCACAAACCTCCAGATCAATGAGGTTTTATTGCTGTGTTTGTCCACACTAGTAATTTAGCATTTGAAGCTAAATTTAAAAGCAAAAACCTTTTACCCTTATGAGAGGCTTCATCAGTTATTAAAGAGGATGCATTCTTATACATTAAATACAATATATATAAAGCCTCATTTTAAGACCAAAAGAAAACTTTATAAGTACATTATAAAACATGACGAACCAATTAGCAGGGCATTGTCTGTTGAAAAGCATTCCAGGAGCAAGAGTCAATCTGTTAGGAAGAATCTAAGGTTCTGACTACTTAGAAAGTAGAATTCCTCTCCAGGTCTAGGAACCCCAACTCTGGCTGGGAGCCAAATCAGGAATCATTGTGACATCTTTGAGATCACAGGCACGGCAAAAAATCTCTCAGGTATTCTGAATAAAAGTTTTAGGTAGAACTGTAGAGACAGCTGACTCAAAACATAAATGAGGTTCTAACAAAGCTTGATATTGGAACAGATCAATACACATTGAAGATGATTTAAAAACCAAACCTAAAATGTTGCCACCAAGTTAAAAATTAACATGTGAATTAAAACATAAATTTCTGTAAACTATCATTGAACTCTGCATCATAAGGAAGCCATTTTAGGGTACTTTGATGCTGTTAGTTCTTCAGGGATAGTTAAATGAGATTATCCTTGTTTCTTGTTAATGTTTCCCATAATTTAATAGGTGGGAAAAAGGAAGTGAGAGAGGTAAGGGATTTTACCTAATGCACATAGCAAATTAATGACAGTGTATAACAGAAACCAAATATCTTCAACTAGTAAACAGAAATAACAACAGTCATCTAACTAACATTTTTATCACAGTTTTCATTCTTTACATGACTTTTTATGTTTACTAGAGTCTCAATTTATAACATAGTTATCACTGTCATCTTCATTTTATATATGAAGAAACAAAGCATAGAGTGGCTTTATGGCTTCACCAAGGCCACACACAGCAAGTGAATATGGAAGTTGGAGTAAAATTTAGTCAGCCTAACTCTATAGTCCATGCCCCTTGCCCTTTACCCAGACCTTTAAACTTTAACCCTTTACCCAAACCTTCAGTCCTTAACCCTTTATCTTTACCTTTAGCCCACAACTTCACCCTTTATTTCTTCTCCTAACTCCTGTGCAAACAATTTGTAGTTGTTTTGTCTATCAGATACTATAGATGAATTAGTTGTGGAGTGAATCCTGCCACTAGACTCAAGAGCAGAACAGAACCACTGGGGTGCCTTTTGGTCTAATAATCTGTGACCCAAGTCCGTCTAGAGAAGGCACCCACTACCCACAATTCCTCTCTGGTCCAGGCATAGATGCTCTGAGATTTCCTAAGCCCACCAGCATTTATTTGCCTTAGCTGTATTCAGGCATTCTCTTCATGTGCACAGTTGTTTGTGTTAGAGAAACAAAAATACATTTGACCATCCATGTGTTATTAAATCCCCCTATAGTATTCTTGACAAATTATTTGAAAACTCTCAGTTTTAACTCAGCTTTAACTAAAAAATTTTCTTTCTCATATTGAGATGAAATCTGACCATTTCCTTTTATTTTCCCTCGTTACAACCTTTAAGTCTAATCAGATTTTGAGTACTGAATAAACATTGCAGTTTCTATGCCCAGTAAAAAAAAAAAATGTATATTAGGTGTATACAAATGATTTAGAAGCAATTTCTGGGGGCTTGCAGAATCCCCAAGGCATATAAGTGGTGTGTGAACATTAGGTTTAGAAACCTTCTTCAATAACAATCCTTCAAATGTTGGAAGGGACAGAGCACTCTTTCCCCTCTGTCCTGTACTCTGTGTCCAAGTACAGAGAGTTGAGTTTTTCTCCCCTCACTGAACTACATCTGCTTCGATTTTGTTCATTCGTTCAGCCCATAGAGACTGTTCTGAGTCACAGCTCTGTAACCTAAGCTATTCACTTTCCCTCCTTCAAGTCACTTTAGTTTTGCTCAGCATACTCCATATAATTTTCAACAAAGATTTTGGCCAGGAAATAACTGGAATTAAAATGCCAACCAAAGAATATCACTCGGGGGGATAGCAAGTACCCACTACATGTTTTGCAATGATCATTTACTATAACTTAGGTTCATGGAAACACAAGGAAGTATGCACACTGAACAAATAGAATATAATCAGTAACAGACAACCTCATGCCCCAAAGAGATCTGCTTTTTTTTTTTTTTTCTGATTTCTTCATTGTTGGATTACTCAGGAATCAGACTTACCTGTTCAGAGGATATGAAAACACATGAAGCTCACATGATAGAGACTCTAGATAATTACTGCACAACTACCTTTTACAGTTTAGCATGTAAACTTAAGAGACCCAAGTATTTTCTCAGATCTAAATACCCTCAAAATTCTAGCTTTTATAGACAGAGTGGATACCCAATGGCTATCTCTCGTTAAAGGATTCTCATGGCTAGTGACTTTACAAATGCCATGTTGGGTATTAGGCTTTTAAAAAAATTGTTTGATTTCTTTCTTTTAAAATAAATTTCTTCATACTTTAAGATAACTTTTATTCTTAGTGTTCTAGAATTTTGTATAAAAGTGCATATCAGTGCAGTCCAGGTACTTTTGTAGATTTCATAAATTAAATAATATCCCTTCTAGTATTTGTCATTTTAGAACTAAGAGCTTTAATGCTGCAGGCATTGTGAGAGACTGAAAACTATCTGAGCTAGAGGACCCCACCTTGTCATTAGGTATCCATGTAATCCTAAAAAATTCCACCACCTTCTCTGGTCCTCTTGTTTGTCATGTGTAAATGAAGGAAGCTGGGTTATTTCTTTAAATTATCCTCCAATTTTCAAAATTCTGTTGAAAATTTCAAATTCTAATTTTATTAAATTAGAAGGATCTAAGCATTTATTAAATGCTGAAGGATCAGAACAAGACAAACAGGAGTATCTGGATTCCTTTCTGTGCTTTAAACTGCTCCTCCTGGGCCAGTCTCGGGGATAGAATTTTTCCCCACTTTTGGAGAAGTTGCCAAAATAGACACTGGGAAAAGAACCCAGGACCATATTTTTTCCTTCCAGGATCAGCACTGTGGTTTAGTGCAGCTGGAGTTTTAAGGACAACATGAGAGTTAGAAAGGTCACCTGGGTATGTGGGATATCTGATGTCTGCACACACACACACACACACACACATACACACACACAAGCTTGGAAACATAGTAGGAAAGAGCTCAGAGGTTAGTCATGGAATAAAGATACTACTGTGTCTGTTCTTTTATGCACTCAATATAGGAAAGAGGAAATTTCTATTTTACAAATTATTCAATAATGCAAGATTAAACTCAAAAGATTATAGTACTTAAAAACTTATCTATAAGATATAATTAAGTAGACTATTTCAGTCACCTAGTGCATTAGGGTTTTTTTTGTGTGTTTTTCTGGATTAACAGTAAATGCTTGTTCTGTAAAATGTTTAAAATTTGTTATGCTGTCATGGTCTCAATTTTCCTCCCAGAAAATATTTTCACAATTTAAATCAGACTTAAATAAAGATTTTAACAAAGAAGCATTTATGGGAGAGCCCTGGGAAGTATCAGCATTGTGGCTGAATAGAAACACACAGAGTCTGCCAAGAAAAAAAAAAAGGGATTTGAAATTTGCCTTCTATTTCAGCCTAAACTTTGCAGTGCTTTAATGCTACATATGCTGTTCAACCTACAAAAAACCACAATGTTTATGGAAGTCCAAGAACAACTTCTTCTTGCTAAATATTCTTAGTACAATAAATCATAAATGTGATGCAAAAATGAGAAGTTTTAATTCTTTCAGGAACAAACTGTGCTGATTTACTGGATGCATAAGATTCAGCAAATAAAATAAACAGGTGGTCCTGGACATTTTTCACATCTGTATTTGCTAGCTGTTCAGTACTAATTAGAGTGCCAATGTGCTGGGAAGAAAAACAACATCATACAAACGATAACCATATCCTATTAACTCCTGACAGTTTTAACATTCTTCAAATGTAAATATTTTAGCTAAATAAAATGCCATGATTTTCTCCTACCCATCATCCCCACCCGGGCCATTTCACCCCCTTTCAATAGTGCAATAGTGCACATTCACTGAAAATGAAAATGCTGAATCACAATGACACAAGGCATTTGTGCAACCTCATGTTTAGGGTTATCTAATCAAGATAGCTCAATGTTAGCTAAATAATGAGCAATTTGGAGTTTAGTTCACTACCACTGGCTATCTTTCTCTCCATTCTGAGCTGTGCTCTGAGAACCTGCATTGCCTCTGGCATGTGGAAACAAATGGTCTCACAAAATAGAGGTTAGATTCCTTACAATATTAGAGCACGGTTTACAGCATATAAATAGTCTAGAGGAGAAAAGCAAGATGCTCAGGTTCTAGACAATAATTAACATGAGAATACTTTCTTATAAGAGTTAGATTAGTTTCTTAGAGTCGACAATGACATTTTGGGCATATGTAGCATATGCAGACTGAAAAAATATTGTAACTCAAAAACCAAAGAACACAAGGCTGTAGCCACAGCAATCATCTTTCAAATCTCGGTGCAATCTCCCAGCCCATGACACTGAAGTTTAAAGCAGGCTACTTCTCAAATGAGTAAATATTTGCTTTAAATCGTTAAAAAAACAGGTTCATATATCTTTATGGGACTTTGTTGTTCACTGTATCTTGCTGTCATTTTACTTTTATTACCCTGTACTTGGTACAAAGTGAATTTTATGCATAAATAAAGACAGGAAGAAAAGTGAGTAAGTAGGATACAATATGACTCATGTAATTCTTTTTTTTTAATAAATGTTGTATTTTTTTTTTTAATTTTTATTTATTTATACAAGCACTGGTTACAGTCAGAAGCGCCGGAGGGTGAGAGAATTCACCAGAGCCAGAGCAGGGAGCAGAGCAGGCAGAAGGACCGAAGTACACTGCTGAGGGGAGCAGCGGGAGGCAGGAGAGGTCTGCGCGCCTATGTAATTCTTAATAATAATCACTTGTAAGGATGCTTAAATTGGGAAAATTACCCAGAGGACTAGCCCTAAAGCATGACCAATTTTCAGTGCACCAAAAAGAAGTTATTAATTAATTCATTTATTTATTCAACAGATATTTATAGCCAATCTTTTGCACAATGGACATTTTGCTAGGTTTCTGTGAGTCAGTGGTTAATAGAACAGACCTAGACCCTGAGCTCATATAATTTACATTCTGGAATGAGTATCACTTAAAAAGAGAAAGGCACACATAAATAATGACATCGCTCTAATTGTCATTAGAGACAAAGTGGACAGAGTTTGAAGAAATGGAGAATGAAAGCTAATCTTGCCAAGCTCATAAGGCTTTTCTGTTTTATCATAAGAAAAATGGGAAACCAAATAAGTTTAAAGAAGAGCTATGTAACAAGACTAAAATTTCATTTTGAAAGAACACTCTGGTGAAGTCTATGAGTAAAAAGAAAAGGATGAACAAAACAAGTTGATAGCAGGAGTGGATGAGAGTGAAAGTCCATTTGAAGGCTACTGCTGCAGTTCAGGAAGAGATGGTGACAGTTCAGCCAGAAGAGTGGCTGTGGATATATGGAGAAGTAGACAGATTCAAGATTCACCTACAAGATGTCTTTGATAGCTGCTTGAAAATGAGAAGATTGTCAAGGGTAACACCAACCTTTTCTGTCATGAGCAGTTAGTTGGGAGGATGGGGGAATGGGAAGATCAAGAATACTAGATAAATAGTACATTTGATGGATAAGAAAGTTAGTGAGATTCAGGTATATTCAATTCATGTATATTGAGATGTAGGAGCGGCAACCAAGAAGGGATAGCTAGTAAATGTGTTATGTATGACTTTGTAGCTCAGAAGAGAGACCTGTGTTGGAGAAATCAATCTCTGAGTCACTGGTGTATACATAATATATATTTTAGAAGCTATGGGAGTAGAGAAGATGTCTTAGGGAAAAAATGTGGAGTAAGAAAGAAACAGGTTCAAGACTGATCTTTGAAGAGCTCCATTTGCTAAGTAGAAGAAGAGGTATATCAATGGGACAATGAAAGAATTGACTAGATGGGGTAGCAAGAATTCTAGATTATGTGTTACCCTAGGTTGTATATTGCAGAAGCCAAAGAAAGATAGAATTTCAAATAGAGAGAGTGATCACAGAGACATCAAAGAAGGGGAGGACTGAAGACTTATGTTGGAAATTGCAATGTGGCCACCATTAAGATATTAGCCAGGACAGTTTGAGTGTCAGGGAGGATTGGAATGAGCTTAGCTATGAAGGGAAAGGGAGGGCCTTAAGAAAATGTGCATAGATAATTCTTTTTAGAAATTTGATCATGGGCAGAATTTGGGATTATTTTCTGAGTTATGTAGTATGCATTTCTCCAAATGAGGAAGTGAATATAACCATACTCAGAAAATAACTTCAGAAATACAAAGATAAAACACTGTGTCTGGCTTCATTCCATTCAGTTAAATTCGAATAATATTTATTGAGCATATGCTAGATTCTGAGACACCAAGATAAATAGGATAAGGTGCCTATTTGTCAAGAGTTTATGATTCAATGGAGGAGAGAGAATAAAATACATACATTTAAGAAAATACAGTAAATTTGAAGATTAAAATAAACAAATATACTATTGAAGCAAGGAAGTCAGAGCATTTACCCCAACTGGGAAATTTGAAAAATTCTCTGGAAAGGAACACACGCAAACTAAACTGTGAGGGAACAAATAGGAGTCAATCAGGTAGTGAGAAGTGAAGACATAGCACAGAGGGAACTTGTGAACAAAAGCCATGGTCCAGAGTTGTGGAACATAATTAAAATCCCTGTGCTCTCTGCCCATGATTTGCTCAGAGAATTTACAAACACATCAACTCCTGGAAAATAATGTTGGATTGTAAGATGTAAGGCTGGAAAGGCAGGCAGGCTAAGTTCATGGAGACTTTGTGTGCCATGTTAAGATTTGACTTTATACTATAGTAATTGCCTGTGTTCAAATCTGAGATCAATTTTGTACAAGTTACTTAAAATTTCCACAATGAGAGTTACTTTCCATTTCTTTGATTGACACACCCACAACCCAATATGAAAATTCCATAAACTCTCAATTAGGAATAAAAGTGATATTCAGAGCAGGAAGATCAGGAAGAAAACAATCTCATCCAATCTACCCATTCTACACATAATGAAACTGAGTCCCAAGAAAATTGATGATTTATCCAAGTTCACACTTTGAAGATTGCAAGTAGCACCTAGAGCAAATCTAAATTCTGTTAGCTGATACTAATATACTATTGAATATTTTATTCTTTCAAGAGTTAAAGAAAAGGCTGGAGCAACCAGAATGAAGGCGCTGGCAGAGGACAGGTTGTCACATGTCAGAAAAGATGGGATTCTCTGGTGATGGCTCACAAACTGAAGGCTCAGAATTAAGACAGGAAGAAAGGATGGGACATGATGACTACTTTTCCAGATATCTCTTTCTTCCTGGTGTAAATCACCATGAGTGCACAGCTTGGTGATATATTGCAAGAGGCAACAGTTTTGACAAAAGCCAGAAAAGTTTTCATCCTTCTCTTGCCACTTACCAGTGTGTGACTTGAGTCAACTTTTTTCTGTATCTGTAAATTCAGAAAATAATGTCTTACTGACTTCACATGAAACTTGAATAAGTTAGTGTATATGAACATGCTTAATATACTGCCTAACACAAAACTATTTATTTTATTTATTCCTTCTCAAAATAATATAAGATGGCCAGACATAAGTTGTGTATATTTAATGACACATAGTTAGACATTTTTTTCTCAAGACACTCCAGAGAATCTGGAAGTGGACAGTAGACTATTTTATAGGCTATCCTCTGGACTGCAGATTTCAAACTGACCTACTAGATCCTGGGAAGGTGATGTCAGTTTACTCAATAGCTCAGAGACCAAAGATCAGTCTGTATTAGACTTGGTAGAGTCTTTAGCTAACAAGAAAAGGACATGTGATGGTTTAGTGGGACAGGTGTGGCATCTGTCACAGAAATAAATACATTGAAGGTAAGAAAATTAAAACAGGTCAAGTATGGAAAGAAGGTGTAAACCAATACATCATCATCTCAAATGCAAAAAAAAAAAAAAGGGCTGTGGCTAGGGGGTCATAAAATGTCCTCTCTGTAATTATTAACAGCTGTTGCCTGAAAATTACTTTATGTGCATTCCACTGTGAATAGTAAGAAGGAGAGTAAGCACTCTTCTTCAACTGCATGACCTGCATGACCTGCAAAAGATTTGCTTTAAATAGCCATGGGACTAGTTCTGTAATTTTCACATGACTTGTAGACTCAATCTCTAGGAAGTTCCCAGCAGGGTCCAGCAGTACAAGCCACAGGCAGGGTGTACATGAGGATTCTGAACCATGTTTCATTGTTGCTTTTTCATTCCTTGAAATTTGCTAAATTCTCTGTCTTGACCATTTATTAATATACATACTTCCTATTGAAACAGTAAGATAAGGATAAGGGCAGATTAAGCTCTCCACATTCTTTTAATCTTGAGTCTCATGAATATTTTTATTTGCCAATCTCACATCACCTACCATCTCTTTTCACTTTTCCCATTCTATAGTTTTCCAAACATTCATATGATTGGCTAGGTGATGGCAGAAACAAATCTCTCGATAATTCCTACTCCTATTTTCTTGTTAAGAAATTCTGTTAAGAAGAGATTAGGAAATATACGTGAACTTCATTCACTTACCAACAATTCACTGAGTACCTACAATGGATTCCGCTAGGAAAATGTCAAAATGTACACAGAAAATGTGTGTACAAACAATGGAAGTTTATCTAGCCTTTAAAAAGAAAGAAATTTCTGCAATATAAGGTAATGTGTGCTTATTTACATATGCTTCTTCAACTGAGTAGAGAAATAACTCAATAAAATCAATATAAATTCTAAAGCTTAGAGAAATCAGAAAATTGTGCATGACATCATCTGCCTCCAGAAATGATTGCTTAGGAAATCAAATAGGAAGCATAGTGGTTTAGAAAACATGTTTCCATCTTATTATCAAAACAGAAACAGAACAAATCTGGATACAAAATTGAGGAAGACCGGCTCATTAACCCAGAAGATGAGAAATATTTTCTAAGACAAAAGATTGAGAGCCTCCCTGGTGTCTCAAGGGATTAAGATGCAATCTATGAAGCTATCCAAAGGCCACTGGAGCATGAGTTCAATTCCCGGCCAGGGAGCTACCCACATGGTGCTGGAGACCTCTCCTGACTCACCCACTGTTCCCCTCAGCAGTGTGTTTCAGTCAATCTGTCTGTTCTATTCCCCACTCTGTCTCTGGTAAATCCTTCTCATCCCCCATACCTCTGGCCTGTACTCCAGCTCTTGTATGCATAAATAAATAAATCTTTTTTGAAAAAAAAGACAAAAGATTGAGATCTTAGTGAACACCTAGGAATATTTAAATGAAGTCTTAAAGGTCAGTAATATAAGAGAGAAAGGGCACTCCCTGACCTAAGGGATATTTTTAAGGGGTTTAGAAAAGGGGAAGATGGGTCAATTGCCATCAAATCAGAAGTTTTGACTTCCTATAACAAAGGAGAAGAGACACAATCTGTGAGGACAGAAAACTATTGAAAAGCGTCTTCTTAAAGCCACACAAAGTGTACAAGTGTTTGCAGAATATCTCTGCAGATGTGAGGGGACATGAGGAAGATCAGTCTAAAATACTGAGAACATTATTGGGTAACTAAGTATAAACAATGAATAAGCAAAAACTAAGGGCAAGTGTAAAGTAGAAAAAATAGTGCTTGGTAGTGCCAAAAGCAGTATAAGCAGAGACCGAGAAGCTAAATCAACATTAAGATGGAGAATTGACTTAATCTTCTGACACTCAGGGAGTCTCTAAATAACTCAGTTCTCAGAGTTTGTATCTTTGTCCCAATGAAGCCCATTAATACGGCTATTCCTGTGTTTCTATGAAATCGTTACCGCATTATTATGCAAAAATATTTACAATAAAACCCTTGGTCGGTAGTGTAGTGTGAAATCATACTGCTCTCTCTTTCTGGCAGCTGAAATTGCCAAACATACCTAACATTTCTAAGTTGACTACATCCATCTCTTAGTGTAGTAGCTGGAAATGAATGAAATTCTATAGGTCATATTGTCCCATAAGGAAGAGAGTTAATCTTCCCCATCACCCTGCTTATATTGATCTCTCTATCAATTAAAATTCTTAATTCTTTCATTACTTATTTGCTTAATAAGCATATATTTATTGGGGTCCTATTATGTGCCAAGCTCTGTTTAAGCCACTGGAGATATAAAAGAGAGAAAAGGCAACACAGTCCCCTACCCTGATGTCGTTCAGCAGATAATGGAAGAGAGAGACACAGAGCAAATACACACACTCATGAACGGATCATTCATTACACACGAGTTAGGAGCTGATCCGGGCTCTTCAATGTCCCATCAGACTGCCTTCCTGTCCTCCACTCCTCCACTGACAGGAAAAAGGGGGTAATCTGAACTCCCTCCTGAAAGATCCAAGATCTCTACCCCCAGCTGCACTTTATCGCATTTTACTTCAGTCAACAAAAAAAGCTCAGATCTCTGGGGAGACCCCACAAACCCAAAACTTAATCTCCTCAAGGATATAACTTAGGTTCTCACTTCCATTTCCAACTCCTTAAATCATCTGTGGTCCCCTCAGGAGTGTTCAGTTCTTTATTATTGATAGCCCCTAAATTCTCAAAATCTCTGTGAATGTTATCACCTTTGTGTTCTAAATGAAAACTGCCACTCCTGGATGACAATCCTTTCCCTCCAGTCTCTCAGGGGGTGATTATCTATCTCCTCTGGGTCTGAAGGTGGGAAATATGAGCTCCCTGCTTGTCTTCTAAAGTCACTGTCCTCCCAAGCCCCCAGTGCTACCTGCAGTTTTTTTCAGTCTCATGCCATCAGTCTATACCTTCTTATAGGAATCATCTGCTTGTTTGCCCAGATTTCCTTTCCTCTTTAAACTTCTTCCAACACCTCCACTGTTACCCTATATTTGCCACTCTTGGCTCATGACCTAAGTCTCATTTTCACTGAGAAAACAGGAGCTATCAGAAGAAAACTTACATACTCTTCACTAATTATATCTGGACTATACTCTCTATTTTTACTCTTGTTACTCTTAGTGAATGTTTGTGCTCTTATCTAAAAATACTTAGGTGTTTACTTGCAGCATTTATTCTGAGGATATTTCCTAACAGCTTGTATATATGCTAAAGTTTTTCCTATTTTAAAACTTCTCTCTTGACCCTACTTCCCCTTAACCAACTTCCTCATTTCTCCATCCTATTTCCAATACTATGCCAATCAAGCAACCATTGTCTCTTGCCTGGATTAATGCAGCCAAGTTATACTAACTGATATTCCTTCTTCCATCCTCCCCAACCACACACAGTTTGTTCCCCCATACAGTAAGAAGTGCAATCCTTTAAAAAAAAAAGAAAAATGAGATCACAGCTTATGCTTAAATTGCATATTATTTCCCATTCACTCAGAATGAAAGGCAAAGCACATACATTGAAAATAGCAACATAAGAAGTTATGTGTGCAAAGGAGTCGCTAAATATAGCCAAAGACTTGTCCAAGGATAAGCTGACATTGAGGAGTATTTTTAGATACAGCATAAGACAATGGGAAGAATATTATTGGTTAGAGTGGAAATAATACAACTTTACAACATTTATCTTTATTAGCAACTTGATCTGAAAATGTTACCAGACTAGCTAAATGTCTTAGGTACCTAGAAAAACAGGGCACCTAAAGAAATTTATGTCATAGAAAATATTGCCCTATGAAGAAATATATAATTTATAATGGAAATTTACTTAAGTCTGGTCTTGTAGGAAGTGTGTATCAGGGAAATCAAGAGGTGGGGGCTGGGGGGGGAAAGCAGTTTGGGGAGTTAGACCTAAATTAGAGATCTAGCTCTCCACTCACACACTGCATTGCCACTAGCAAGCTTTGTCATGTGTCTAATCTTCACTGTCCTCATCTACCAAATGTGAAAATTAATGTGAATTTTAAAAGGTTGTTGAGTACATTAAGTTACTTACCATATGCAAAGCACTTTATACAAAATAAACATTAAATAAAGATTAGCTCCACTTTCCTAAACACCGCTGGCTAAGCACAGGCAAGCAATGAGGAAATAAAAGCAATTATTTTGTTCAAATGAACTGAACCTAAGTTGTTGTTATAATGCACTCTACAAACTTCTTGCTAGCTTTCATTTCTAGGATTTACCTTCACAAACCTATTATTGGCCACACTATTCATTACAGACAAGCGGAAACACTGAAATTGCATCATTTAAAAGCACTTACTAACAGATGTAGAAAGGAAAATCTATTTCTAATGATTTTGTGCCTAATCTCATGGCACTTGGTAGATGAAAAATGAATCTCATTCTTTAATTGTAACTTTTAGAAGTCACTTAATTTTAAGTATTATATATATATTAATCAATATACTGCATGTGGTAAAAGCAAGTAGAAACTATGATAAAAAGCAAAAATAACATTCTCATCCTCTCTTCTCACCATTAACTCCACACAAAAACTCTTTCAATTGTTTGTTTTTAGTTTTGGTGGTTCCCTCCCTAATTACCATGATTTTTAGCTCTTTCTGATTTTTCTACTTTAGATAGTGTCTAATGAATCCCATTTCTAAAAACTTAAAGTGCAGGTCACTTACTCACCTCTGCTGTTCTCCCTGTATATTATAATTACCTATCATAGTCATCATTATAGTTCTTCTATTAGTGATCATTCATTTTTTTTAGTTCAAAAGAACTTTAATAGAATTAGTGTGCATAAAAGGAGAACACATCCACTTGTGTTTCCCATCCAATTGCTCAACAGCATTGGCCCAAAAGGGGTTCCCTCAGCCCACAAAACTTGCCACAAGTCTGAGGTAATTTCTGGCAGAAAATCATAGGAATGGGACAGAAGGGGGCAGGCAAATTTGGAACAAAATCAAAGTAATAGCTTTCATTGTCATCCTCCCCAAGGGTCAGTCACCCACGTCTCTTCCAAGTGTCTCTACTCCAGTGTCTCCTTCTAGCCCTTCCCAAATTCCTGGGTGCAAATACAAAGTCAAGAAGCAATCAGGGCTTTTTCAAATGTCTTTCTGCTCCATGTGTCTCTGTCTTTATATTTTTAAAGAATAAATTTGAATCTTTATTTTTAATTTCATCAGTTTTTATGGAGTCTTGCAGGCTCACTTACTCATGCCATAAACAGTGTGAGCTCCATACAGAGAAGGAGTTCTATTTGATTTTCCCTTCCTCTGTATCTTAAGTACCAAGAATAGCACTATCTCCAGGTGAAAGAATCACTATATTAATGGTATTAGTTTATTGGTTTCCCTGCCTTCCAACTACATGTCTTTTCCCTCCTCCTAACAGTAAAAGTTATTCATTTGAAGAGGTATGAACTTACTTCCCCTAAATCCTATACAGAGTTGTAAACCAATACTACCTCAAAAAAAGTTACAGGGGGAAAAAAAGGCTATTTTTCTGCTTTTTCACATTGTAAGGTTACTAATATTTAGGCATCGTCCTACAAGCACAGCAAAGCCTTCTATGTCTTGTTCATTGGTAACTCAGGGCTAGACAGCTTTGTTTTCCCCAAACATTGTTTGGTTTAATATCAAGGGTCCTCTGGTGTTTTGCATTTGAGTGTGTCATGTATCCAATATAATACAAACTGGATTTGGGGAAGAGGGTCTGAAGTACCCACTCTTGGCAGTGACTTCAATACAGACCTCAAATAAATCCTCTGCTTTCAGTTCTATTCTCATTCACTTGCTATTGTCTCTGAGGCCGAAGATACACTGGAATTCTACAGAGCAGATTGGCCCATTTCTTCTCGTGTATCTCCTTATCATCTATAAAACTATAGGGCTTCCCCGGTGGCACAGGCATTTGAGCTCAGCGCTGTGAGGCTGTCCGCAGCCTCTGTAGCGCGGGTTCCATCCCGGCAGCTGGGAAATACCCACATGGTGCGGCAGACCTCTCCTGTCTCGCCTGCTGCTTCCCTCAGCAGTGTATTTCAGTAGATCTGCCTGTTCTGCTCCCCACTCTCTCTGGTGAATCATCTCACCCCCCTGCTCCTCTGGCCTGTACCCCAGCTCTTGTATATATAAATAAATAAAATAAATCTTTAAAAAAAACCTATAACTTTCTCAGTTTGTTTCATTCACCACAGCATTCCTGTTTATTTTCAGTCGCTGAGAAATTTGTTAAAATCATGTGTCTGTGGGTTCATCCCCAATTTCATTTTCTTTTATATTATTAGTTTATTGTGAATGTGAGTCTCTACTTTTACTTCAGTAAATGTTAAAATTAAAACTTGTACCTCATTTGCTATCTTAAATCAGAAGTGTTAGATGTCATTTTTAATGTTTTGTTTAATTCATATGTGCATGAAAGGAATTTGAGCTATACACATGATATCTTATAGACAACTTCCACTGGTTATTCTTGCTGAGTATGGCTTCCCACATGAACCATGATATAGTCAATATATGATTGTTGATTCTCTTAACATGTCTTACTTTCAATTTAACTCTAGGATTTATGTTCATCCTGTAAAATATCTTTTAAGCTACACTAAATTATTTTAACCAAAATACAGTTAAGAATAAGAAAATGCATTTTTTAATAAAAACACCCCCCTTTCCAAACTCTACCCCACATACTGTGGATTAGCACAAATCCTATTTTATATAGAATGGGAAAAATAAAGGAGGGCGCATGAATGGACAACTGCAACATTCTTATATGGGCACAGAGTCAATGCATTGATCTAACCAACCAATAATTTCCGAAAGAGGGTTGAGCTGGAAGACTTCTAGGGGGAATAACATCCAAAGGTCAGCCATGCTTATAACACTTCCACCTGAAGAGAAACAATTCTCTTACAAATTCACTCACTCATCTAATATTATTTGATAATTAAATCATAGCATGTTTTAACACTTTCACCTATTTACTTTTTTTTTATGGTTACAACAAACCTAAGAAGTCAATATTATAGTAGATGCTTGTCATTGAAAATTTAACATTGGAGATTCGGGATCTTTCCAAGAAGTCCCAAAGTACAGGACTTGTAATTTTTCTAAAACGCTCATTTGAAGCTAATGCCCACTTGGATGTTGAAGTAGTAGGGCAACTGATTAGCCAATGAGAGAGACAGGAGAGAGAGTTCCCATATCTCACCATTATCTCTTGAATGTTTTAAAAAGTCTATTGTAATCAAGAGACAAAGAAATATGACAATGTTCTTCTAAGAAAAAAATGGCAACTTGAGATTCAAGACAATTTTTCTATATTCTAAAATTTATATTCTTTCTTAATTTACCAACTGGCTTCTTTTAATTGTAGGGACATAACCATACCAATAACTATTGTTCCCACTAAATCTGAGGTCCCATGAGGAAGGGTGCACCTCTATGGGTAGAAGACTGTACTTCAGGAAGTTTAAGGATCCTGCTAAGGTGAGCCTGTCAACAAGGATGCTTATGTCTCTGTCTCCCGAAAACACAAGTTAACTCCCTCCTGATGACCAGTGGAATAAAATTAAAACAAAGCAGTCATTTGAAGCTGTCAAATGGCCAGTCTAATACCAGCTATGACATAGAGAATGTGAATGGTGACAAATTGGCAAAAAAACAAAATAAACTGGAGAAATTGTCTAAATTCCATCAGACTCAAGGAGAATCCATGACTCAGGTAGCCCATGGTTTACCAGTTTCGTTATCAGATAGAGGAGTTTTATACAACTGTTGTTCTATTTCATAGTCAGGTGAAACTTGAAGTGTTCCAGTAAATCAGTCTTTTGTTGTGGAAATACTTCAGCAATGACTGAATCTCCACAATATTTCATCAACATGTTCCTTTCAAACCAATCAAAACTCCATTTTAGTAAGAAGAGATTGACCCAAAATTTATTTAATAAGAGCAGTCCATCCACAGAATTAGCCATCTATAAACAGGCCCCAAGTACCCATGCTTTAAGACTCCAGCAGATATTTATGAGTTTTTTCTATCTTGTGTGACATGCTCTATGGAATATGAATGTGAACTTAGTTCGGGTTTTATTTTCCCCAAGAACAAAAGTTCAAAAAGAACTTTTTTAAAAATGAGTAGCATCTGATCTCCAAGCTTAGTTAGCTGGGATGCCCTTAGATGTGTATTATAATCATTTAGAAAATATCTAGGCCAGATAATCCCTGAGTTTATTCCTGTTTTTCTCTTCAAAAGCACAATACACAGTAAAGGTAAAATCTAATTCAATTGCACAAATAACACAATACATTTATGTAACACTTAAGAGAGTACCTTCCTATTCATCATTTCACTTAGTCTTTATAAGATTCTTGTTTGATATTATTCTCTTAATTAACAGGTTGAGTAACTTGGCTGAGGTGATACAGGCACTGCATGATGAAGTCAACTCCATTTATATATTATTCCTTCATGGAGGGCAAACCTAGTAGCAATAATCAGGTGCTGAGGTTTCAACAATGAGTCAGATGGTGTCTTTCTTCACATTTTGTTTGCTGTGTGTGCATGTACTCTCAGTAAAAGGTCTAGTACATGTTGGAAGGAACTTGAAAGCAGTTCTTTTGCCAGCAGACAAGAAAGCTTCAGCCAGGCACAATTCCAGTTCAGTCTAACTGCCCTGTTCATGTTTGACCTGGAAAGACCATAAATCATGGTGAAAAGATTGTTCAGTCATCATACCATTTCTTTTTTGGGCAGATATGTATAAGTTGCCAACAAAACTGAAAAGTAATCTGATTCATCAGACTGCTGTTATGGGGACAGTTGATGTCACGCTCATTATTCCAGGTGGCATCTGTGCCCAAGCTCCTCCTTTGGAAAAAGTAGGGGCAAATCTTGAAGGTGCAGTACCTAAGAGGAAACCAGGACCTGAAAAATTTTACACATGACCATAGCCCTGTAATATTTGCATGAAAAATGATCCTGCTGGCATCTGAAATGGAACATAATGACATGAATTAGTATATTCTGTAATATATCAGAAAACCTATATGTAAGACATCCAAACTATTGGTTAAAGACAAAAATAATGGTTTGATTAGTGGAGAACTATCCTAGCAGATATGTAAAATGTTACAAATAACTGAAACCTGTGTCAGCTTTGCACCTCCTCCTCATGCACCCACCCACCTCTCACTGAGATGCTTCCTTATCATATATTTGAGTGTTTTAGCTTGAGAGAAATCTAAATTAGATTTTGGAAGAATTTTGGTCACTGATGGGCTTATATAATATTTTACTAAATTGTGTTTTAAATCGAGGAGATTTAGCCAGAATCTGGGTTGTTTTTTCTGGAAAGAAAAGCCTTGGCTACAGAACAACTTCTGAAGGTGTTGTAAAATGAAATGCATACTGTTGAATGTGCTTAAAGGGTACCCAAAATAAATGGAAGCCACTCACTCACACACAACCTGACTACCAAAAATGTTTCCACTGTTTAGGGAGATCTTTTACCATGCTAGGTGTAAGCATAATGGGCTATAAATCTCTAAAGTTATATTCAAAATTACTGTATAAGATGGCAGTTGATATTTTTTTCCAGTAATACTGAATATCAAAAGACAGTACCAATGTACATTTCTATAAATCACAATCACTTCCTCCATCAAAAACACCTATTTAGAGCCTTCATTTGTTAATGGGAAACTTCATCTGGTTTTATTTTATAACACTTCTAGTGGTTCAACTGTGCAATGGCCAACCATGGCCAACCAGTTCTATTATTAGGCTGGTTTAGAAGAGTAAGCAGTCTGGAATAATGGTAGAGATTTATTCTTCCAGACTGGCTGCCCACTCTCAATGTAAACTCTAGTCAAAAACCTGCTGTCTCTGGAAAATAAAGCAATTTTAAACCACTTTTGTGAATACATAATTTTCGGAGTGAATGAAGTCATGTGTTTTCTTTGTGCTGCATGATATTTCAATGTGCAACATCTGGGAAAACACATTGTTGACATACTTGTTTTAGATCTGCATTAATTTACTAGGGTTGCCATAACAAAACCCTACAAACTAGATGAACAACAGAAACTTATTATCTCACAGATCTAGAGGTTAGAATTGAGATCAAGGTGTCCACAGGGATGGCTCTTTCTGGAGGCTGTGAAATAGAATCCGTTCCATATGCCTCTCTCCTAGCTTCTGGTGGTTTGCTGGAAACCTTGTCATTCCTTGGATTCAGTTGCATCACTCCAACCTTCACCATCAAATAGTGTTCTTCCTTTGTGTGTCTCTATTCAAGCCTCCTCTTTTATAAGGATTGCAGTATACTGCATTAGGAGTCAACCCTACTCCAATAGGACCTCATCTTAACTAATTACATCCACAATGACTCTATTTACAAATAAAGACTACCTTCTGGGGGTTGGAACTTTAACATATGAATTTTAAGTGACACAATGGAACCCAGAAGAGGACAAAACCATGTTTTGTATCAGTCACACTAAATATGTAGAAAATCACACTAAAAGTAAAAGAGACAGATCATAAATTAATGCTTTCTCTCACTTTTCTCTTTCATGTGTATGCCATCTCTCTTTTTGGCACCTGGAGGAGGTAATCATGTTTATGAATGAGCAGGCTTTATCAATGTAAAATTTATAGGGAAATTGTTCAATATTTTAGATATTGTAATTAGATTTTGCTAGAAATTAATTTCCAAAAACTGAACATGGGCAAAATAATACTGTAAGACTTTAAGAGTTGATATAAAAGAATGAGAACATTTCACATAAGTCAGTTAATGTTATTTTTTGAAAGGTATATAATTTGGCTGAAGATTATTTTTTGTACAACTTCTCTAGAGACCTTCTCATCACCATGTCACCTTGCCACTGTTGGTCTTCCGCCTTAAAACTCTTTCATTCCCATGCCTTGTTTTCCACTTTTTATTCTGCTCCCTTATTCTCACTCTTTACTGTCATGTGTTTTAAATTTCTCTTTCCAGTCACTAAATGCAGAAACCCTTCAAATTGTACTCCAATCTGGTCCTCTTCTCTGCTTATCTTTGGGAGTTGGCTGCAGTGATTACTTTTAGGTACCCAACTCTTAAGTGTATATTTCTATCTCTGACTTCTCTGCAGACTCATGTTTCCAGTTTGTGCACTTAAAACTCAATAAATAAGAGGTACATTCTGTAGGGGAAGTAGAGTGTATTTTTGTTCGGTTTTATCACTTGGCTAAGTACAGACTGACTAAGACCAATTATTCATGAATCGACATTTGAAGGAGAGGGCTCTATTTAGAATTAGCTTAAACAGGGCACAAAATGCAAGTTTCTGGGAAAGAAATTAAACCTATGCAATGATATTCTAAGACCATGGATCTGAGATTGAGAAGGGATAGGCTGAAAATAAGATCAAATGGCAAATGAAAGAAAACTGGAACTACTTCACAAAATTTGCCTCAGTCCAGGTATTTTCAAAACACCCACAAACATACATACATCCATATTCAAAGTCCTTGGTTCATACTCACAGATTGGAAGCATATTAGATTTTAAAAGCAGTAGGTTCAGAAGATGTTGAACCTGTGTGTTGCTGCCAGTCCCCAGACATTTATTTCTTGGACTAATTCAGGGAACAGCTGCATAAATATTTCATACATTGGCTGCCTGCCCCACTCTACTTCTTTGCAGGAAAGACCACTTTTTTTCCCAGTTGAGTTTACTGCTTGTATCATGTGTGGAATGACTGAAGAACATTATTTCTAGAACTGTTCCAAGCATAACAAGAGTTTTTGGCAAGAGTTTTTCTCCTTCTCTGTCTGGTTTATTCCTGTTCATCCTTTAAGACTTCACTCAGAATATTCACAATCAAGAAATGAGGAGGATCTATATGAAAAAAAAAAATAAAAACCCTGACTAAGAGAAACCTTTACCCCACTTTTTATATCATAGCTGATTCCAGATGCCTTTAATATTTAAATATAAAAATAAAACTATAGGGGTAATAGAGGAAAATATGGGCTTTTAGAAACCTTGCTGTGGAGAGGCCACACAAAAGTTAACTCAAAATAGAAAACTCAAAGAACTGACTCAAACATTCAAAAACCATAATTAGTATCAGGCAAAGAAGTAAAATAATATCCACAGTACATGAAAGGCAAATATTAACATCCCCAGCATACACAGATTTTTCTCACAAATCAACCAGATGGTGATTAACATGCCAATGAAAAACACACATGTGCAAGTCATAAATATAGGCCAAAATGTGTTTAAACTACTAAAAGATGAAAGAAATGCACTTTGAATAAAAAGACAAATTTCCATGTATCAGATTGGAAAAGACAGATAAAATTCATGTTGACAAATGGATGGATATTTGAATTGTTACAACTTTCCTAAAGGGAAGTTTGTCATTTGTGAATCAAAACTTCAAATGTGTCCATTGTGATCTAGCAATTCTTCCAGAGACTTATCTATGGAGATTATTGCCCCAGGATCCAAAGATTTGTATGTGACAGTATTAAATACAGCATTATTTAAAACAGCAAAAATTGAAGGCTTTGCTTTAGGCATGATTTACTTCAGTTCCAAAATTCCCAGTGAACTCTGTCTCTATTTTGACATTGAAAAACAATGTTTTGGCAATGAACAACTCTCAAATTATTTCACAAGTTCCCTTTATCGGCTTGTTAACTTCGCCATGTGTTTTTTCCTTTGGCCAGATCACAAAGTATATTACATGGTTTGTGCTTTTGAACTATAGTAACAGATATAAATTGCAGGTCAAAACAGTCTCTGAATAGTCGCTATTATTAGATACTAACATGAAATATAAAATACATAAAAAGGGGAGTTGATAATATATCAAACACCCAGAGAGAAAAAAAGGCCCTTTAACTTCACATGTTTATCACCATCTGCTTGAGATGTAAAGCTCTTTACGTGTGATATGTAAAGTTTTTTAGTTAAAAATCTGAGACTAAAATTTCATATCCAAGCTGTGAATGTATCATAATCTTATTCTAGATTAGGGTGATGGTTTTGCAGTGTTAATGTTAATTTTAACTGTTAATGTTAAAATTTCAAACAGGACAGAACTGTATTAATTAACATCTTTACCTTTTGCTATAACAAGTAGGGATAATCAATTCACATTATTCTTGGGTTTTCAGGGAGTTACCTCATCACTAGGTTTGTTTCTGGTGTCCAGGCAGATGTGATTTTCATGCATCTCTCTTACCAATGAATCTCATTTTCTAAACATTGACACTGACAGGTCAAGTATTTATCAGAGGGTTTATCTACCTAATCTTTTGGAATTTAAGCTTAGAATTTCTACAATGTGTTGCATTAGCATGTGTCAGCATTTTGAGTTAAATATAATACATTAAATTGTTTATAAGTATGTATGCCTTACAAAGTATCTATTTACTTAAAATCGGTGATCCAAAAGTTTTAAGAAATGTGAAACATTGGAGAATATGAATGAAACACTACCCAGAAAAAAAGAGAAAGAGGTGAGGGAAAATTAAAAAAGGGGTCATTAAAAATGAGGAGAGTAGAAAACAACCAGATGCGAATAAACTATAAGCCAGATCAACACAATTGTATATGATAAAAATAGTATGACAAAATTTATAACACATTACCACATGTATTTATGTCATAAATACTTTTTACTTTACACAAATAAGCGTTTCACTTTCAAAATAAGAAAATGTTACATGTTTTGTCAAATCAGTAACATTAACACATCCCAATAACAGGCTTTACAAAATGTCTGCTCATTCCTTCCTAAACTTATATTTCCATTAAATTGTTCTCTCAATAACTCAATCAAGAATGGTATTTGAGAAAAATGAGCTTTCAAATAACTATACAGAAAAAAAAGACTTAGGTAACTAGTAGGATCTGCTAAAATGACTGTATCTAATTCTCAGAACTACTCAATACTACTGATAAATACCTATCTGATTTGCAACCTGTGAGAGTATCTCTCAGAGACCCATTATGATGGATAATAATTTATCTTAGACTATTTCCTGCTTTCTCCCTCACCCCTCTCCCAGGTTTTGTTGGTTATGCTATACTTTTTAGATGTTTCCCCTCCTTTCCTAAAGAACTTTCCTTTTTAATATGACTTGGTTAGTTTTGGTTTGGCAGTGCTATTATCACTAATTTATATGGAAAAAAAATTGAACATTCCCAGATTCAAAAACTAACCTGCCAAATCATACAAATAGGAAAATTTTACATTCTGCACCAGATCAACCTTTAGTTCTTTCATTAGTTACCTTTCATAATTTCAAATAATATGCATAAATGCTCTTTTATTTCATCACTTTTACACAGGATCTTTCTTTTCTATAAAATGAGGAAATAATAGCTACACTATTGTTCACCTCTTCTCTAACCCCAACTCACAGTTTTTGCCAATTATACCAGGATTTTTAAATTAAAAATTAAAAATCCCTCCCTAGAGGCGCAGGGATTAAGTCTTATACCATCAAGCTATCACCAGCCACATGTGGCATGAGTTCGATCCCCAGCCACATGGTGCAGCAGACCTCTCCTGTCTTGCCCGCTGCTCTCCTCAGCAGTGTATTTCAGTAGATCTACCTGTTCTGCTCCCCACTCTGTTTCTAGTGAATCCTCTCACCGTCACCACCACCCCAGATCTCTAGCCTATACCCCAGTCCTTTTTTTTAAAGATTTATTTATTCATGCATACAAGAACCGGGGTATAGGCCAGATGTGTGGGAGGGTGAGAGGATTCACCAGAGACCGAGCAGGGAACAGAACAGGCAGACTGACTGAAATACAGTGCTGAGGGGAGCAGCGGGCAAGACAGAAGAGGTCTCCTGCACCATGTGGGTATCTCCCCTGGCTGGCCAGGATCAAACCGTGCTGCAGAGGCTGTGGACAGCTTCACAGTGCTGAGCTCAACTGCCTGCGCCAGCAGGGAGGGCCTATACCCCAGTTCTTATATGCATAAATAAATAAAAATAAATCTTTATAAAATATAAATAAAAAATTTAAAAAAACAGCATTGCAGAATCAATTTATCTCAGGTGAAGGAAACATAATTCCAATATAAATAAATCTAAATTCAAATGTAAGTAAAAATTTGCTACTCAAAGAAAATGATTTAAGAATCAAAGTAAAATTAACTCTTTGACTCCAAAAATTCTTCAGAATCATGTCACAATTTACTTTCTTTCATACATGGAAATTACTTTTTATAGAAATTCTTGGTTTTTTCCTCCAAAGTTTCTAGATGTCCTTTTTCTATTTTACAAGAAACGTATGAGCCCTTCATCACAATATTATTAAAGTAATTCAGCTCTTTCTCTTCCTCTCCTATTCAACCTCTATTCTTCTGTTACCTCTTGATTTCTCAACAGAAAGATATTTGACAACCTGGAATAATCTTTAAAGTTGCTTATTTTTCCCTCATACTTTATTTTTGCCTTTGTCCTACTTTTAAAACCATCCTTTTGTTGTTGGCGTGGGAAAATATATTTTTAACTTAATAATTTTCTTCTGTTCTTTTTCACATAAATCTTGTACTTAGATTTTAGTATTCCTTTTTTAATCTCTGAGGGTATTAACTTGAACTGAAAAAGAAAAACATTTTTCCCTGAATAATCTCAGACATCTTTGTGGGAGGGTTGTCATTTTTAAAAAATTCATTTCATTCCTACTATACAGAGCTGTGGTTTCTCTAGATATCTGGTCATATTGGTTATCGTTAATTCTTACAAAAAGAAGACCAGAAGAGACTAGATTTCAAGGAGCTTGTGTGGATTTCCCATACTGTTGAATAGGCTGTTTTTCTCAACAGATATCACTCTGATTAGCAAGATTTCTGGTAAGCAAACAGGTGGTATTATTATAGAAACTTCTTCAAGATACATGGGCAGAGGACACAAAGGCAGTCAGATTTCTCTCCAAATATCAAACAGGAGGACTTTTCTCTGCATCGCATGCCCTCCTAGGAGTATGAGCCCTCTCCAGACGAATTGTTTACTTTTTTTAGTCATCTATTTGCACAAGTCACCACGTCAGCTGTGCATTCATATTCTGCATAGGGAAGAAAGAGTGCTGTTTTGTAGAAAATCCTTCTGTCCATTCTGTCACTGGTTCTCCATACCTGTCAACCCAAGCTACTCTAGGAAAGGTAGTTCACATCTGTACTGTAGCCTTTTGTGCTAGAGTTTATGTTTCAACATGCTCTCATCAGCTTTCACTTTGCCAGAGATTTATCTTTGATCTACTGATGATTCCACCCTAATATAGTCTCAAGAAAATAAGTTGAAGGTTTTTGGTGCTCTTCGCCTATCATTTCAGTGACATATCACGAGGAAGAGTAGATAAACATATTATCAATATACGTACTCCATTGACTATCGCGACCAAAAATGTGCTGTGAGTTCCCTTCCTCCCTCCCTCCTTTCCTTCTCCCCTCCGTGCTTTCCTTTCTTCCTCTTGCCATTCTCTCTCCTTTTATATTTTTTATAGAAAAGTACTTAGAAGGTCTAAGAAATTATATTAGAATTAAAAGCAGTGATGAGAAATTTCCTCTTCTTCTCAAAGGTATTTATAATGCCTACAATAGAACTTAACTATTTGTTTCCAAGGAACTGAAAGGAAACTCAATTCAGTGTCTTTTTCCTTTACACAGGTCTCTTTGCATACTTCTGCTGTCAGTGACTATGTTACATTTGAAGGCTAAAATGAACAAGTTAAAATTAATTGGTAGGGCCTCCCTGGTGGCGCAAAGGGTTAAGCATCACACTATGAAGCAATCCGCAGCCTCTGCAGCACAAGTTCAATCCCCTGCTGGCCAGAGAGCAACCCACATGGCACAGCAGACCTCTTCTGTCTCATCCGCTTCTCCCCTCAGCAGTGTACTTCAGTCAATCTGCCTGTTCTCTTCCCCATTCTGTCTCTGGTAAATCCTCTTACCCCCTACATCTCTGGTCTGTACCCCAGCTCTTGTATGCATAAATAAACAAATCTTTAAAAAAAATTAAATAAAATTAATTGATACCCTGAGATGACTAGTTCATCCAATGTGACACATCTGCATAGTAGCATTTCAAGTAACAATAATTTATATTGAAGCAAAGAATATACTCAATTATTTTTCATATGAATTTAAGGGTAATATATTGAGGGTAATATATCCAGTACTATGTGAAGAGTGCTAATCCTCTGTGAGGTAGGTAATATTTTCATCACGTAAATGAAGAACAGAAATCTGGGGAAGTTAAACATTTTGCCAAAGGACACAAAGCTAGTAATTGGTAAAGTAAAATTCTGAGCCTAGTTCTCTCTGTTTCTGTATTCCACCTCATATAGGTATTAGGAAAACCCCAAAGTATAGTAAATTGCTGCATATAGACCAAACAAGACGTTTAAAGTGGGTGTGACAGCTATGAAAGTTGGGAAAACTTTGGCTCTCTAAAAACACAATTAGAAATCCTTAAGTTCAATGAATCAATTAATAGTTATACCTATATCACTGTGTAAGTTATATTTATTATGAACAAATAGGCTCCTTAGGGATATTAAGGTCTTTAAGGATTTTCTGAGACTTTCCATTAGAAAAGCATCATGCCAGGGTTGTAAGGTATGAAGGAAAGAAGTCTGAAAGAAATGGTGTTGGATTCTGTTGTGCCACTTTGTAGCTGTATAAACACATGACAAGTCTAAGACTCAGTTTCCTTATCTATAAAGCACAGGCAGTACCTTCTTTACCAAGTTATAGTGAGGATTAAATGAGTAAAGTGCTGCTTTGGAAACAACCCAAATGCCCAAAAATAGATGACTGGATCAAGAAGATGTGGTACATATACACCATGGAATAATACTCAACATTCAAAAAAGATAAACACATGCAATTTGCAGCAACATGGATGTAGCTGGAAGGGATCATGCTCAGTGAAATAAGCCAGAAAGAAAAAGAAAAATACCAGATGGTCTCACTCATAGCAGGAATCTATAAGGGACCAGGAAAAAGAATAACTATAAAAATGAAAATATCAAAATCCATAAACAACTATGAACCAGAGACACTCTATGGAGGGTGGGGGGGGGGGAAGGAGGGCTTGGGGTCAAAATAAGGGGGTTGTAATTGTGTGGGGAATATAAAAATAAAATTTAAATTAAATAAATGAGTAAAATGCTGATAAATAACAGATATTCAAATGTTACTACCTTTCTATGGAGATTATTTTACTTTAATACCTTAGAATTAATAGATATGTATCTTTTGGTCAATACGTAGTGCTAAATGAAGATTAAATCTATCATTGGACAGACATTTTTCTATAGAATAAACAAACATTAAGTTCTAATATTCCTTAGGTATAATTCACTATGTGACTATGTCCAGTTTATTAAGAACTCATTTGTTGTAAGGTCTTTAAACATTAGTTTTAGAACATATACTTCTCCTGAAGTGTTTTGTCACTTTAAAATATATTTATCCATTATAGCTTCAATCTGCTTAATTAGATTAACCTTTGTATTATCATCATAACAACTGCATACATGAGTTAAGGACAGTCATTTTAATTAGAAAAATTTTAACACAACTACTTCTGAAGCTCAGCAATGTACTTTTCTCACAGTAAAATCCAATAAGGAAAACATTCAAATAAGAAAATATGTACTAAATCACACAGAGGCCAGGGTAAAGAATGTGGAAAAGAGCATTTACTTGTACTTTGATCTCTCATTTATCCAGTCTTTAGATAAAATACTTGCTCCCTTTTGGACTTGGAAAATGTAAACACGTATCCCATATAAGGAAAAAGTCTCTTGACTGGTGTCACTAAAGGTCACCACTTCAGACTTGTTTGTGAAAAATGTGTATGTTGTTACAAGGTTCTTCTAACTTCAACTTGAATTGTTATCTTGTAAAGCAAAAATGTTCTGATAGCAAAGAAAGGTGGTTCATGAGGGGAAATGGAGACATGATTTAAAAAGCAATGTTTAACTAAAGTAATATAGAGTAAGTGTCATTCCAGAGGGAAGGTAAAACTCTGGTCTTGACTGAAAGGAATTTCAGGGAAAGGGCTGGGGGGAGAGGGCTCAAAACAGGGGAGGGAACATGTTCTAACAAAAGGGATTATCGTGATGATGCACCAGTGAAGTGGTGGTGGTAATTTTGTGGGGACTACACCCGAGAGGAGAAAGCATGCATTGTACAAAAAGGAAGGATGATGTAAAATATGCATAAAAATAATAATAAAATTAAAAAATAATTGGTAAAAAAAAAGAAATTTCAGACTGAATTTATTTCTCCATCACTACATGTACATTAAACTAGGTAATTTGTAAACTTGCTTCTATGTTTTCAATACTATGTCAATAACCAATGCAAACATGACTTTAACTATCAATTTTTCACAAATTGTATATTTGGGGGGAAATATAAAATTCTAGAATACATATACAATGAGCTCAGGTATAATTTACTATGTGACTATGTCCTATTCACTAAGGATCATTTATGACTGATCTATATTTGGTGAACAAACTAAGTGAAGCTATAAAGTTACTTTGTTAAAAAGAAATGATCTATAAGGATATACCCTAAACTATTCACAGGATATGCTCTGAGGATTCAGGAAGTAGGATAGTATGAATGGAAGGACTTGGTCAATTAAAAATTCTTTCCTTTTCTATTTTATTTTATTTTGTAGATTTATTTATTTACGCATACAAAAACTGGAGGGTACAGGCCAGAGGTGCGGGGTGGGGGTAGGGGTGTTAAGAGGATTTACCAGAGTGGGGAACAGAACAGGCAGACTGACTGAAATACACTGCTGAGGGGAGCAGCAGGCAAGACAGGAAAGGTCTGCTGCGCCATGTGGGTAGCTCCCTGGCTGGCCAGGGATTGAACAAGTGCTGCAGGGGCTGCAGATAGCTTCATAGTGCTGTGCTTAACCCATTGTGCTACCAGGGAGGCCCCTCATTTTCTATTTTAAAATCAGGACACACTGTGTTTATAATTCTGACAAATTTTAAAAGTTGCTTTTTTAAAAGTCATCATTATCCTTTAATTCAACAGTGCAAACAAGACATGGACTATGTAACTTCTCATCGACATCAATATGGCCGGTAATAAATGGATAGGTTATTTGACTTTAAATTATCTCCAGTAAAGGATCCCTAATATCTTAACATTTTCCCCCACAGATGTTTGTGTAGTTCTTATTTTCTGTACTCCACGATTTTTGCATAAATAATTCTTCTTACACTTTATTCAAATTATCATTGTCTTGTTCAGAAATGATCCTCTCTGGGCCTCCCCGGTGGCGCAGCGGTTGAGCGCTGGGTTGCGAACCTGCCCGCGGCCTCTGCGGCGCCGGTTCGATCCCCGGCTGCTCCCCGGCCACCGGAGGAGGGTCCCGCATGGCGCGCAGACCTCTCCTGCCGCCCGCTGCTCCCCTCAGCAGTGTACTTCGGTCCTTCTGCCTGCTCTGCTCCCCGCTCTGGCTCTGGTGAATTCTCTCACCCTCCCGCGCTTCTGACTGTACCCAGTGCATGTATAAACAAAAACAAACAAACAAACAGATAAATAAATAAATAAACATGCCTCTATAAAAAAAAAAAAAAAAAAAAAAAAAAAATGATCCTCTCTAAGAAACACTTGATAAATGAGAGTCCATGGGTGGCTCATAACTAGCCCAAAGATGTACTTTGTTTGGCTAGAAAAACTTTTTAGCAAATTAACTGCCAGCATTAAATAATTGAGATTAATGCAAAATGCAGGATTCCTAGCCTCTCTTAAGAGAACAAAGATCTGACAACACAGGGCCCACATTCCCATATGGCAAATGGGATTGCTTCCAGCTGTCTCCTGGGTGCACATGCTCTGGCTCACCATGGCCTGCCCACAGTCACCTCCACAGCAGCACTTCAGAGCCATGCTCCCTTAGTGTGCTTCTCTCATGTTGTTTGTCGTATGGTAAACAGGAAAGTAATTTCTTATACCCTTATTTTTTTTAATGAGGTAATGAAAGTAATATCAAACAAATAAGACGTTTCAAGAAAAAATTGGGATTAAGAATATTTCTTTATAGAAATGAAGATAGTTTTTCTTTGTTTAATATGCAAATAATATTTACATTAAAAAACCAACTGAATAGCCATAAGAAGCCTGCATGAAATAAAGTATGAAAAAAATGTAATAATCTTTAAGTAGGAACAAAATATAAGTGAACCCTTTGTGAAACACAATTACAGGTTAAATAAAAGACTTTTTTATATCTAATCCATTTCACTCCTTTCTGTGACCTAATGACCATGTAGGTATTTGAGTTTCTCCCTCTATTTAGGAACATCCAGATACAGACACACATGCCATCTACCTCTGAACTACTTCTGTGCCCTTGTGCAGTAAACAGCAATGGCTTCAGCCCAGCAGTGACTTACTTCCCTCCTTTTCCAGTTCTTAACAGCACTCTGCAAACATAAGGGAAGCAGCTGTAAATATTCCTAGTAACTCCTCAATTCCATGTTCCTTCCTCCTACACAGGCTTTTTCTCTAAACCCAGTCTGGCCACATGCCACCTAAGAACTAAGACTTTCCTTTGTTAATATGGTCCTGATTCATTGTACAAGGTCATAGGCTATCAATTGCAGCTGCAAATACTCAGGGCAGATTTTCAACCACAGTTTGAGCCCCGCCCCCCAAAGGAATAGATGACCTGTTCAAGACAGCAGCTAAAGCTAGCAGAGGTATCTATGTGCTCAAAAGTCATTTGCAAATCAGTAGCTGCAGTGTAATGCCAAAAGTTCTCAAGCTCTCAACTTAAGGATAAAGAAATGGAACCACTGATCAACCCTGTCAGCCAACTCTGCATCCCAGAACCAATGAGTTTGAGGTATAGATTACGTTTTCAGTAAATGTTTACTGACTATAGAATGTGACTCTACTCTCTCTGGACTATCAGCTGCAATCTACCTTTAATGTTCTGTCATTAGGTCCAACTTCTAGTAATACTTTTATACTCTGCAACGTGCTTCAACATGACCTATCTTATTTGACTCAATAGGAAAGTTGTGAGGTAGGTGGAACTGGATTTATAGTATCATCTCCAATTTACGGAAAAAGAAATAGAACTCAGAGAGCTGAATGTGACTTCTTCAAGATCAAAGAATGAATACTGGGCCTCCTGTTGACTACATGTTTATCTAAGCCACCATGAACTACACATATGAACAAGGAGATAACACTAAAAATATAAATTATGATCAAACAGCAGTCCTTTAAGAGGGAAAACATTATATTTTTGAAAGAAATACTCTAACAAAAGCAATATTTAAATAATTAGGGAATAAAATTCAAGAAATCAAGCTTTTGAAAATGTTTTTATATAGAAATATTTTTACAAAGATTTTACAACATAGCAAATCATTATGTCATACTATAGAAAGAAGAAAAAGATTAAACATCAAGAATAAAGAAAGTGCTCATAGCATCATATTGCAGTCTCCATGAAAGTGCATAAACAGTTAAGGCAAAGTACCATGTCGGTACTGGCATGCGGCAAAATGACTTGTAAAACAGTTCTTAAAAATATTTACAAAAGTTTTTTTTAAAAAAAAAACTCCATTTTTCTCAGACATTTGAAAGCGATACATTTATGAATAGACTTGCTCTACAACTGTGTAAAAATAACCCCTGGATACAAAATAGTAAAAGTAAAAATGCTCTACCTGAGCGAGCGTGTTAAAAGTAAATCAAATGATTTATAAAACAAAACCTTCCCAAGTGCAGGCTTGCTTCCTACATTTAACATGCCAGACTGAAAGCTCACCCTCTCATATTCCAAGATAGAGATCATTAACAACAGTGGTGTGTGAGTAGGATTCAGATTTTGCCCATCTATTGGCATACTTGAAGTCCTTATGTATTCACTGTTATAAATCTACTTTACAGCTTTGCTTCTACCTGAGGCTCACATAAGCCATTTTATGAAGTACTACATAGGCTTAATACAATATTTTGCCCTGTCTGATAATAAAAATATGAAGGCACTCTCTAAGGTTAACTCATAACTAGTTGACTAGTTATTCTAGTTAAGTACTTTGTTTTTCCACATACATGTAAATTCCTTAAAAGATCAATAGGATCAATAAGGGCAATACTAGTTATCAAAGTTTAATCTTCACACTTGGAGCAGAATTAGTTTTTATAATGTAACTGAGAATAAGACACCAAAAAAAAAAAAAAAGGTAAATTAGTTAAAACTGAGTAAGAATGAGTTTCAGGGAAAACTGACATCTGAACTCCAGTACAGATAATAATTATCTGCCAAAGAATAACTTAATTTCCATGACTAACCACTCTTTCGTGTAAAATATTATCTACTCAGGAAAAATTAGTATGACCATTTTAGTCTCCATATTGAAACTGAGTTCTTCTTTCCCTATTTTTTTTCTATAAATGTAGAACTAAACCAGCCCATTTCTACTGACTTTGTTTCCTAAATAGCTTTAGTCCTCAAGGTATAGCTATGGTAAAACCAGAGAGAAACACCCAGACTTTTATTGGAAATCTAAGTACAAAATAAGCACATGTACTCTATACAATCTTGTAACAGGGACAGCAACAGCGAAAACTGTCTTACACAGCTGATGTATTAATTTGATTTTCACTCATAACTTCTTTTTCATCAGAACCACAGACAAACAGCCGGTTGCCCAGCATTTTTTGGGAAAAGCGGAAATACATGATGTGGCCCATTGCCACAAAGGAGACCGAAATCAATACAAGCAAGCCAAAAGCTTCAGGATTGGGGGCCAAGATGACCATGATGAAATGCAGAAGATCAAGAAGGTAGTTCATGGAGTTCTGTACACCATTTATAATGCCTCTTTCAGATTCGACTACATTTTCTTGAAGCAATTGTGTCACAGTTAAATCAAAGGACCAAAGACCTACAATGAAAAATAGTTTTTAAAGATTGAATTTTAACATGTAACTTTAGATTAAAGCTCTATTAAGTAAAATACATACTTGAGCCCTACCGCCTTAAGGTCACCATACATATATATTTATCACAGTTTGTCTTAGAATATTATTTTCATTAATAAATACTAGGTTGTGAGTGGCTTCAAGAAATGACTTTTACAGCCACCAGACAAAAATAGGTCTAAATATATAAACTTCTTATTTCTGTTTTTCTGTTTATTCATACTATGAAAGCATAACTAAAATGAGAGACATAATAAATTCGATGATAATAATTGCTTGTGTCTTTAAAGTTTAAAATGAATGGACCTAATATATTGTTATGGTCAAAGTGTAAGGAAACTTTAAAACCATTATTACATTTATTGCTTCGGTTCTAAAACCCCTACTATAAAGCTGTCTTGCTTGAATATTAATTTCTTAGATAAATTAATGTGCTGCTTTGTATCTCAAGATAAATATGGTTTCATTTCAAGAACGAGTTCAGGAAAAGATAATTCATCAGTACTCTATTAATGATTACTTAAACACTGCTTTGTTAGACGTCTTTACAGTACGTATCCTTTCAGAGCTATAAAATCCATTTGTTTGGCAAAGTATACAATAAATACATATTAGAGATGCCCTTTAAAGGACTTTTATTCTAACTACCAATTTTTTTTTTGGTTTTCACTAAAAACACCACTTTCTCCTCCTTGTCCCAGGAATTTTCTCTAAATTATAGTCCCACAGACTATTTGGTAGAGTGAAAACAACACAAAGATTCTAAATTACTAAATAAAAGCATAATTATTATAGCTAATATATTTTTAATTAAAGTACATTAAAAGAGTAATACCTTAGATATTCATTTAGAAACAATTTTCAAGCTGGAAGCAGGTTTTAAGAAAGTATATGTACATACATACAAACAAAACTCCATTGTTAACATTTCTAACTAAAAACAGGATTAACATAAGGATAAATAGTGGATTGTGCTTAAAATAACCCTCAGGGAATATTTTAGATCACTTATTATTGAATTCCGTGAATACACAGAAAGACATTGTTCATTAAATATACAAAACAAGACATCTTACCGATTCTAGCAGCAATGACGCCTGCGAACAACAGACTGACGGAGATCATGGACTCAGAGTTAGCAGTCATTGCTGAGAAAGTATTAGCTGGGTTAGACCCATTTGACATGTGCACTTCAGTTGTGAGGGTGATTTCAGGTGTTTCTGTGGGTGTAAGTTCAGGCATGGACTCGGTTTGAATGAACCTAGATCGGATATCTTCAAAGGGAGATACAGTCAAGTCCAAGGGGCTTCCAGGCATGAACACGGAGATCACACACAAGATCAAGCAGGAAAGCTGTGCGAATCCTGAGATCAGACCAGTCCGAATCAAGCCACATTTTCGACGAAGCCAAGTAAAAGCCACTGTTCCCATTATTCCAGTTATGGCTGAGGCACCCATCAAAATACTGAGGATGGACCCACTCAGCCCCTGAGTGTAGGCGTACCCTGTGGTGATGCAGTCAAAGCCCAGGACAGTCATATAGAGGAAAGCGAGACCCATGCCTGCCAGAAACACTGGCTGGTTGTAATAGGAGACCCAGCCATCTCGGAAGGTGCGGAAGGGCTCAGCCATCTGGGAGCCACAGCTCGGCTCTTGTTCAGGTTCAAGCTCACGGATGTTAGGGTCTTTCTCACCTAGTAGATGAGTTCCCTCCAGGGGTTTTGGCTCAGTTTCTGTTAATAAAAGACATCATTATTTGGGGAAAGGGAATGCCAATTATCAGTATTTTTTATTCTCATTTCCCTCTCTCATGGGTACCTTGACTCTACAATATAGTATGTATTTTCTTGTACTAATCTAAGAATTCCAGCCAAAAACAATCTCCAAAGTAGCACTTATGTTAAAATATTACGGATACCCTTCTCTCCTTCTCTTATAAATTATACTAAGTATAAGTAAATAATAGGAAAACTCATTAGATATAACTACTGTCCAAGAAAACACAGTATCTTATTTTGGGGGCCCTGTTATGATTTTATTAGGCCAGAAATACAACTGCCTCTCCTCTTCTAGGGAAATGCCCTCCTACCTTCATATTCTCACACCCCTCTGCTGTCCCACAAATGTCCTATAAAACTCCCCACAATACAAACTTACAGAGATTCTCTTGTTCTCTTTTCCCCCCACTGTTTTTCTCATTACTACAGCTCAAACTTGCTCAGTAATCTCCCAATTACCTCTCTGTAAAGGCCAAGGGTCCCATTTCAATTCCTGGAGGTTCACCCCAGAGTTATTCCTGAGACCCTCAAATATTTGGGTTTTGACTCTCCTGACAAGGTGACATATTTAAGCTCATGAAGGCCTTCAGTGGTAATAAAACCTGATATAAATTCAAAATAGTTTTGGTCTTCACCAACATTTAAGGTCTGAACATCAGAATAAAAGGACTGATTGTTGTATTGAGTTTACCTTTGTGTAAATTCAGCTGCTTCAACTCAGCTTCCTCTACTTTAGGAAGAGCTTTCACAGCTAGAGCAGGGGTTTTCTGGTAAACCTTCCAGAGCAGAAAGTACTCCACACACATGGATACCAAATTCCATCCCGAAATGAAACCACAGCCAATGACTGGGGAGCCAAAGGTCATAATCTGGCCGACAGCCATGGGGGCCAAAATATTGGTTAACTGGTCAATCCTTCGTATGGTGGCATTCATATCTACAGAGGGAGGTGAGAGGGAAGATAAGTGTGCAAACCTATCAAAGAGAGATAGTTCACTTACATAATAAACATGCATAATGTAGAGTTCTAAAATGTAAATTTTAGAAAAGAACTCAGTAAGCAAACCATCTTGTTAGAAAGTCATTAGTTGTTTAAAGCAAGTCACATTAAATGTGCCTCAGTCACTAGTCCCTTGGTATTGTACAAATTATTCTCACATCAGCTTTTAAAATAAATACAATAGGGGCCTCCCTGGTGGTGCAAGGAGTTAAGCACCGCACTATGAAGCAATCCCTAGCCTCTGCAGCACTAGTTTGATCCCCAGCTGGCCAGGGAGCAACCCACATGGCGCAGTAGACCTCTACTGTCTCGCCTGCTGCTCCCCTCAGCAGTGTTATTTCAGTCAGTCTGCCTGTTCTGCTCCCTGCTCTGTCTCTGGTGAATCCTCTCACCACCCCCTGCATCTCTGGCCTGTACCCCAGCTCTTGTATGCATGAAAAAATAAATCTTTAAAAAAATAAAAATAAAATAAAGTAAATACAATAGTGATTCTGGCTTTATTTTTTCCAACACTGATTAAATGTCTATTATGAGGTTGGCACTATTTTTGAAAAAAAAATGAAGACTATGCTTCCCTGTCTTCATCAAATTTATAATACCCATTAGAAAAGACAATTAACTAATAAGCACATAAATATAAATTCAGATGTTCATAAAATATTATGGTGAAAAATAAAGCAGAGTACTGAGCATAGAGAATTTTCAGTGTAAAGGAGAACTTGTTTTAAATATGGCAAGGGAAGGACACACATAGTAAAGAGAGCATCACAGCAAAGACATGAAGTGGTAGAAAGCCTGGGAAGATTATATGGCCTTTTGACTTTTACAATGAATGAGTCAGGAAGCCTTTGAAAGCTTATGAAAAGAGAGGTGGCACAGTCTAACATGGTTTTAAAGGTTCATTTTGGCTGCTGAGTTGAGAAAAAAACTGTATAGTGGCGGGGTGGGGGCAGTAACACAAGCAGGAGTTGATGATGGTATGGACCAGGACAGTAACAATATCAATAGAGAAAGATAATGAATATAGTTTAAAAGCAGTCAGGAACACTTGCAAACAATTCAATATGGAGTATGATAGAAAGTGAGGAATTGGGTTGATTCTAAAGCTCTTTTCCTGAGTAATTATTGAAGGGACAGCATTGCTACTGACTGGGAAATGGAAGACTTTGAAGGACTCAGAGATTCTTAAGGAAATTATTCAGAAGAATTAGGTTTGGTGCAAAAGAACAAGTGTTTGGGCTTAGAGATGTTGATTTTGATAGGCTTAATGATGTTCAAAAGGTCACATAACCCAAGCAGTCAAATGTATAATTATGACGTGTAGGGAAGAAGAATAAGCCAGATTTGGGAGTCATCAGATGGTAGATTTTCAAAGGAATGGCACTGGATGAGAACATCAAGAGAATGAGTGCAGACTGAGAAGAGATACAGTGTGAGCTCTGAGTCCTGTTCATGACAATATTTAGAGATTATGAAGGTAAGGAGGAATTAGCAAAAAAAAAAAAAAAAAAAAAAAAAGCCAGAATATAATGTTCTAGGAGAGAGAAGTGTTTCAAAGAGGAGGGATTAATCATCTGGCACATGCTACTGATGTCAACAAAGATATGCACTGAGAAACACTAGACTGGTCATGTAGAAGGTACTAGCACATCAGAAAGAGGAGTTCTGGTAGCGCATGGGGGCAAATGTCTGGCTAAAGTTGGTTAAAGGGTCAGGCCAGCTCCAGGGAAAATCATTTATAATAGAAGTGAATGGTGCCCACTGGATTCACGATGTGAATGTCACCTCCTGGCATTGTGAAAGCAAAGCAAGGAAGATAAGAGGGGAAAGTGAGCACAGACAACTCAGCAATATACATAGCTTCAAGTACAAGTAGGAAGTGCCATAGGAAGGTCATAACACATGGAAGCACTCCTCGTTCTTTCCATTTTCTCAGTAAAACACAGAGCTAGGTCATCAGTGAAAATGAGGCTGGGAGAGGAGGAAGTCAGAAATAGTCCTCTAGGAGGGCGGCAGAAGGAAGAGACCAAAGAAAATAACATAACCATCAAGCAGCATGAGTGGGCCAACTTGAACCTGATCATCAACTTCACATGAGAACAGTGAACCAAGTTGTGTGTTTCTCTCCAGCCATGTTCTACTGTGGAGAGTTGGATTTAAACAGAATATCTTAGGAGAGCCAAAAGGCATTCAAGTCAGAATTGCTGACCTTTGAATTTATTTTTTTTAAAGATTTATTTATTTATGCATGCAAGAACTGGGGCACAGGCCAGAGGAGAGGTGTGGAGGTGAAAGAATTCACCAGAGAGAGAGTGGGGAACAGAACAGGCGGATTGATGGAAATACACTGGTGAGAGGAGCAGCAGGAGAGGCAGGAGAGGTCTGCTGCACCATGTGGGTAGCTCCCTGACCGGGGATTGAACTCGTGCTGCAGTGGCTGCGGATAGCTTCATAGGTTGCATCTCAACCCCTTGCACCACCAGGGAGGCCCGAGCTTTGAATTTAAACTGGGTAAGAAAGAGAAGTCATGAGCAGTGAAAAGGTAGCACAATTCATGACTTGTAGGTACCAACCAGATAGGAGAATTGTTGGGGCTGGGGCAACAGAAGAAGTGAGTTAGAAAGAAGTGAGTTAGACAAGGATGCTAAGATTAAGATTACATAAGGGGAGGATTATAGAAGAGGAAGATTTAGGCCTTCATGACAAGGTGTAGGTATAGATATGTATCCATGGGGACATACAGCTGAGTCAGAGTGGAGGGCAAGATGAAGAAAGGAGAGGAAGTCAAGAAAATGACCTCCTTTCTCATTCTCTATCTTAGAGAGTAGAGTAAAAATTAATGAGATAAATCTGTATGAATCATTTGAGGCACCTTAAGGAGTAAGCCATTTATGACTAATAAGTACATTAAGAGAAAATAAAATTGCCTTCATTCCTTCTTTAGTTCTTCCTGGTCCTCGATTACCTTCCAATTAGCCTTACAAGAGTATAAAGCTTCTATGATAAGAGGAGAACTTTGATATACTTCACCTTTCACTTGAGAGGCAAAGGCAGTTTTCATTGCTCTTACCTGTGGCCATTTTTGCACAGGCTTCACTAACGTCCATCTGCCCCTCACAAATAAATTTCCAACTCATATGCTATAGAGGTGTAGAAGTAATCATTTAATAATGTGAATCCAAAAATGAAGTACTAATGAAAACATACACTTGGATCTGAAGCCCAGCACAATAACGGCAAAAGTATTTTAGTTAAAATGATTGGTTACTCTTTTATAGCTCAGTTGTCCAGTACTTTAGAAAGCTTCTCAATGCCACCAATTTCTACTTCTATATTTCATAAGTTTATGAAGTTTAGGCATTAGTACAAGTGTAGTATCAACAAGCAGCATTTATTTCTCAGAAGCAAGATGAATCAAAAAATAATTTTTGAAAAAGACCTACTCATTTTATTTGTAATAGGCTAGAGCAGGCTCAGTACTCTGAATGTGTAAACATATCCTTTTTACAAATTACATTTATTCTTATGTAAACACATATATGTGTGCTCATTTAATTCTAGTTTAACTATTTTCAGCTACAGCTGTGACACAGACCATGGCATTAAATAACGACTTGCTTTTATAAAGGGCATATTACGTCTCAGAGAACAACAACAAACATATTTACTGAGCAAACAGCAGCTAGCAGATTTGTCTCCCTATTTCGATGTTTAGTCAATATAGTTCAAACAAGAAATTTTTCTGTCATACTTGATCAAGTTAATCAGGAGATGCTTCTTGAGAATGGTGAACAAAAAAACCCTGAAGAATGATTAACAAAGGAAGTAGAGAAGAAAACAAAACAACAGAGTAAAAAGTCTGGAAAAAGGAAGTGAGTTCAGACAGATTTGACATGCTAAGGATTATGGTACTAGAGAATGTTGCAATAAAACTTTGGTACCTAGACAAATTAGCTAACATGTTAATTAACTTATTATTTGTGAAAAACAGTACCTTTCTAGGGGTTGCCTAAGCTAGAAGGTTAACAGCTACATTTTGACCTGATGCACTGAAATTTCACAACGTTGTAACCTTCCAGGGATGATTTCCTCCTGCTCTTTACCCTCAGCAATACAACTTCCAATTTTAAACCCAACTCGGAAATTAAGAAATGCTGGCATAAAGGAATGGGGGTAATTAGTATTCAGCTCACCACTTTTCCTCTTCATGTGCACAGCCCTTCCCCGTGAGCCCTCGCCCCCACCCCCACCCCGGCACACACACAGGCACACATAATACACATAGCTCAGCCTTCCTTTCCAGTCCGCTTCTTGGGTTTCTGACACCAGGTGTTGACAGCAACCTCAGAAAACCACCTGCATAAACTTCTATCATTCCTGACTGGAATAGGTACATCTGTGTACAAACACACAACTTCAGATGCACCCAAGGCAGCAGCTGAAATCTCCACTAGTTCTGCTTTTTCCTTCTCTCTTCATTTTTTCCTTTATCTGCCTCCATTTTCTCCACTCTTTCTAATGTTAGATCTAATCTGCCTTGTATTAGAAATGGCACTAAATATCCATGGTTAGAGTTTGCGGACTCACAATATGACAGAAGTTTAGTATCCTGTTTGGAAGGATAATTTTTAGGGAACACAAATGCGGAGTTCATGAAACTTGAGGAGAGACATTATGGAGTTTGTTTTTTTTTTTCACTAGGATAGTAACCACTGCTGGCTAGATGCTACAGAGTACCATTTATTAAAAGCTAACTCACAGGGTACAAGAGTTCAACAGGCAGTTTACTCCCTTTCTGAAACTTGAGCAACTCCAGAGGGTTAGAAAATAGACTGGTTGGCCTAGATTCTTCCACTCTGCAGTAATTCCCAATATAAAGTAGGACAGTTATGAAATGGCCAGTCATATTTTTTGTTGTTGTTCAGGGATAATCACTTCATGGCCAGAAAGATCCCACAGTTATATTCTTTTGTTGTTCAGTTATTTATTTATATATTTAGAACAAGTTAAATATTCCGAGAAACTTGGTCTTTTTTTTTTTTTTCAAGATGAGTTAAGAAATTCAGATAAGGGAAAGGAAATTATTTCAAAAGTCAACTTCTTCCCCAAATTCTTTTGTGGGCTGTATGTGTGCTCTATTTCCAAAATATGTCCTTTTAGACCCTTTGAAATTTAAGAAAGAGACATGTGTTACTTAAAATAACACATTAAAAAGAGAAAGTAAACAACAAGAAAAACACAAAAATGACAGTCTTATATAATAATTCAATGTGATAAGAGACATGGAATTATATCCAATTAGTAAATGAAAACAGGAAGAAAAACCAGGGAGTTTCACTACTTAAGCTTCAGAGAGAATTTCTGAGAGTAGCATCACCTGAGCAAAATTCATCCCCCAACCCCCCACACACCCTATCCTGTAAAATCACAGTGAAGGATTTCTATCTTGGTTGTAATACTGACACCACAAAGTGATGACTTTTCACAGATTTTGCTCTCCCTCTCTCACCACCTCCTTTATATATATATATATATATATATATATATATATATATATATATGTATGTATGTATGTATGTATGTATGTACTTTATAATTCCCATTGTTCAGTCAAACAAAATTGCTTGTGGGCCTCCCTGATTGTGCAAGGGGTTAAGTTGCAGCACTATGAAGCTATCCACAGACACTATAGCATGAGTTTAATCCCCAGCCAGGGAGCTAACCCACATGGTGCAGCAGACCTCACCCACTGCTCCCCTCAGCAGTGTATTTCAGTGGATCCACTTGTTCTGCTCCCTACTCTGTCTCTGGTGAGTCCTCTCACCACCCCATACCTCTGGCCTACACCCCAGCTCTTGTATGCATAAATAAATAAAAAATAACCAAAGTTGCTTGCTAACCCTAATGCCTAATCTTGACTCCTATGTCCTGAGACAAGCCATTTAAGTCACCAGGAATGACATTCTTGTCTATCAGGATGGTTAGGCAATGTGTTTGTGATACCCATTATCTCAGTGACTAACCGAGTTGTTGATTCAACTGTTGTGATGTGGAGATAGGTGTACCCATCCTCCTTCACCCTATGTAATTACCCATCCAATTCAGGTCTGTGTTTTGTAGGGGGGTAGGTAGGGGATGTCAAGTGAGGTAGGTTATTCTGAGCACAAGTGATATTGATATAACAGCACACATCGCTTTTCAAATGTCCTTCAGTCTTTCTTTGGCCTTTTATATATGTTTCCAATGGACAACTAAGATTGTAAACTATAGATCATAACTTAAAAGTTAAAGTAATTAACTTTTATAGTCTCTCAGAACTAAGTTGATTCCATTTTATTTGGAGAAAAATAATATCATAGTGTGACCAGTAGATAGTATTTACAATATTATCTATAGTATTACAATAGCCATAGCAGGACATGATAAAATTCCAAGTCAGATTTTTACTGCTCTAAAGGATTAAGTCAACCATTTAGAAACTGTTAACAGAGAACTCACAAGAAATGTTCTTCATTTGCTAGGTTTGCATCCGATAAAAAAGAAATTCACCATCGTATAAATTAAATTCAAGGCAGAGAGATAAATTTTTGCATGATACTGACAGTGTGGCAAGAAAAAGATTATAATGTCAACGTACTATTCTTTAAAGAACCCAGAGAAAAAAAGCTTAGTCTCATTTGTTATCACTGATTTAAAGTGAATCCTGGGCCTCCCCGGTGGCGCAGCAGTTGAGCGCTGGGTTGCGAAGCTGCCCGCAGCCTCTGCAGCACCGGTTCGATCCCCAGCTTCTCCCCGGGCCAATGGAGAAGGGTCCCACATGGCGCGCAGACCTCTCCTGCCGCCCGCTGCTCCCCTCAGCAGTGTACTTCAGTCCTTCTGCCTGCTCTGCTCCCTGCTCTGGCTCTGGTGAATTCTCTCACCCTCCCGCGCTTCTGACTGTACCCAGTGCTTGTATAAATAAATAAATAAATAAATATTTAAAAAAAAAAAATAAAGTGAATCCTAATATGACCCATTTAGTTGAAAGAGAAAATCAAATTACCTGCTAATTTGCTTCTGTCTTCTCCTGCAACAACAACAATCCAATCCCTCTGGATTGTGATTGCAGTTGCTGTACTGGCCAGATTTGCAATATTTGCAATAGTGATGATCATGACATAGCAGGAAGTCTAAGGAATTATAATGAAAAGTTGAGTTAAAATGTCAGTTTCCCACACTGTGCCTACCTCACTGTACAATTACAGTTTAAAAATGGATTTGGCATAATAAAATTTGATTTTAATTTCATTTATAAGCAATCCTTTTATTGTGTACATACAAAATAACAAATATAGGTGGTAAAATAATGGGCATAGTGTCTTCCAAATCCACACCATCTGTAGTGCACATTATACAAAAATTCTAATAGTCATATGCACATTTATGTCACAGTTGTCATAAGTGTTAACATAGTGGTAGTTTTTAATATTTCCCAGAAAAAGATCTCTTGAAAAAACAATGATGGGGAACTAAGCCAAAACAAATCCTAGAAATGTAATTGCAAAACTGAGGCTACTAGAAGGGTAGGGAGGGCCGGGGTAGGGGTAGAGGTGGGAAGGGGCCCAATGGCCTATGGGTGTTTTGGTGGTGAGCTTGGTGTAGTGACAGTATCTGAGGAGGTGGGAACCTGTTCCCCTAAATTATATACAGTGTTGTAAACCAATGTTACCTCAATAATTTTTTTTTTAAAGATTACAGAAACAGTAGTAAGATAAAATAAAATGCTGCAGGGGAAGGAAGACCTGTATTTAAGTGAGAGTTCTGACAACCTTTACCTGCATGACTACGGGCAATCAGCTAGTGTTACTTTGTCTTAGTTTTTTCATCAACAAAATGAAGGGAATATTAACAATAATGTAAGAAAACAAATTCTTTTAAAAAATGAAGGGAACAGACTAGACGATTTTGAGTATCCTACCTAGCTTTGAAATTCTATAATGTCAATCCAAATATGCACAACAATATTCAATAGTGACATCAGACCCACTGTTTTCCACTACACCCCATGTTTTATCTTCTTTTCCATCAAGCCATTATGAAATCATAGTGGGAGACGCTATCTAGTCCATGTCCCCGAACAAAAACACCTTCAGTTATTACTGAAGGAACACACGACTGATTAATATACAAGAATAATAATTTTATATAGTACAAACAAATTACAGGCTAATATTAATGAACTGAAAATTAACTAACAAGTAAATTATATAATAAAATCTTAGAAATGCCATTAAAAACAAATTGGAAAAATACCTAGTAGGACAAAAGTTAAATTCAAACAACAATTAATGAATGCCTATTGTGGGCAAAAAAATAAAAACATAAGGGAATATTAAAGTAGACACAGAAGTCAATATTTAAAGATCCCATTTGCAAAATGACACTCCCTAGCCTCTAAGGGTTTTCCTCTTTTACCATCACCAGATGTTCACTTTTCTGCCATGAAGAATCTCAATGAGAACTTACAAGAACCCATCCATGGTACATGGTCAGAAGTTCATTTTTATGTAAGAAAACCATCATCAGGATAATTCCACACAGGATGACCGAAACATTCTGCACCACCAGGGAAGTCTGTGCCACTGTATAGAAGGAGAAACAAAGTACTGAGTATACCAAAATGTCTCAGGGCAGCTGCATTTTATTCACATTAACACAGTATTTATCCACACATAAATGCACATTATACTTTTATACTACATTAATGCATGTTCAAATTATAAGAAAAAAAAAATGCCTACACTAAATCTTGCCTCAACTGCTTTCAGTGTGACCCAGAAGATCACATCAGACCAGTAAAGTCAGCACACAAAATGCCTAAATACCCACCTTCTTCCTGTTAGTTGAAGCCATTCAAGATGACCACATTTTTTTTCATTTAGATTATTCTCCTAAAAATTTACTATCATAAATGGAACTAAATTACATCTCTCTGCTTTTTATTACTCAGAACAAGTAATAAGAACAAGTAGGAGATGGCAGAGGAAGTTGAGGAAGAGATTACCAAATCTATTACCCCCTATACAGCCAGCCTAATCTGCAAAGATGGTATAAGTAGAAAAGACATGTAAAAATTGGCCAATAATAGAGTAGAAGTACATTTTTTGGGGGGAAAACTAATGCTATTTACCTTTACTACGAAATTCTAAGCTACATATTCCCTCAAAGAAAACACCAACTTTTTCAGAGTGAGGCACTGATATAGAAAAAGCAGTGGAATGAGAACAGGCATGTATACCAGGTGGGGATAACTTGCAGTCTTTTACCATTTACTAGGGTAGATGATCTAGGACAGGATACCTAATGTCTCTTATGCTTGTATCTATAAGATGAGGATAATAACATATACCTGCTTCCTCACTTTATGGGGTCATTATGTTGCTCAAATAAAAGACTTATGAAAGCACTTTGAAAAATACATTGTTGTATGTGTAAGGTATAATTACAGTTCTTGTCTTCAAAGACATTAAAACTCACAGTAGCTTGGAAGGTCATACCAAAGCCTCAAGACAAAACAAACTGCTTCCTGAAATTAATCTGAAATAAAATCCTAATATATAATTCATTCATGCACACATTCACTCATGACACAAGGATGAAATATGAACTGAATGAGGTTCGCAGCTTTCAGGACCCCATAGACTAGAGGAGGGGCAGATATGTGAACAGAATAACAGTGTAAGAGCAACAGCAGAGATTATTAACAAAGTCTCATGGAAGCACAGAGGAAGAAAGGGTTAACTCAACTTAGAGACATCAAAAAAGATTTTCATGGAAGATGACATATCAGTTGATAACATGACAGCCTGCCATGCACCACATTCTTCCTCATCCAGTTCAATAGTCTTTGCTAACCTACAATTTCAGTTTTCAACGATCATAATGCTAAAGTCTTTATTTACAATATACTAAGTGCTTTGTATAATGATATAATGAAGTAGGAATTTCGGTTTAGGAAACAGAACTTTTATATATATAAACTTTTTGATCTAGCCATTCTCAAAACAGAAAAAAGTCCAGAATTTGATAGTCTAATGACTCTCCATTAGTCATGCAATGAAAGAAATTAATGGCATCTCAATCTTTCCCCAACATCTAAGACAGACATGGACTGAACAATTCAGGAAATGTTTCTGAATGATTATTCATATTTCCTGAATAGTCTGAATAAATGAATTGCTTACTTTCTCTTTTTCCTATACACAACTGAATGATTTCACTATTGATGTTCTAAAATAAATGGCAAATTATTATTATTTCATCTTTATTCTCAAAAATTTATAATTTAGATTTCTGTGACTCAGACTTGGGCTTGTTCTTTTGAATTTACATTCCTCACAGATCTCTGTAAAACACAGTAACCCAGAGGACATGTGTTCAAGCTGTCCCAGGAACATCACACTAAAGGGACTCCAGTGTAAACCATGGTTAGAAAGGATGCCACAGTTAGGCAAACTTTTAATGTTTAACATGGTTCTCAGAAAAGTGCCACGGTGTTAATCATTAACAAGTGGAATTTATGAACAGTCAAAGAAACAACAAAAAAAGATCTATAAGCGTAAAGTCCTTGCGTTCCAACTTTGTGCAGGAGCCCCACGACCTTTCAGACAGAGGAGCTGCCACTCAGCCCCCCTCACTCAGACACACACTGGGTTAGTCACAGTGGTTTCTCTCTGGCTCAATGCACTGATTCTGTCAATACAAAGTCTTAGTTATAGCACCACTCACCTTTAAGTCTGGCATTCTTATCCACCCAATCGCCAATGATGGCTCCCAGGACCAGAACAGACCCTGCCACCACCAGCCCGTAGACTGCAGTCAAGAGGAGGCTGTTTCCGTAGAGTTCTACCAGAAACACAGACACTGCAAAGTGCCACATCCGATCTCCCTTGAATAAGAAAAGAAATGTTTGGATAAAACTTTAGTTTCTATTCAATTACACACAGGAAGTTGCTTTCATATCAAAAGGGCACTTTCCAGAAACATCAGGAGTTTTTCCAAAGTCAACATTCAGGTGTTAAAACTGTTCATCCTGGCACAATGGAAGATACTCTTGCCCATTTCCTAAGGAAACCTGAAAAGGCATGTATTAATGAAATACACACACTCCTAATCACTCTGAGGAAGGAAAAGAGCAGATTCCAGACCAAGAAGGTTTTTTGAGAGAAAAGCTATTCATGTTTTCAAGTGTTGTCAGGCACAGAATTTGTCTATTCCAATTCGAGAAGCATAAACTGGTTTGTTACTGAACCAGACTTAAGCTATGGTATAACTGACAAACATTAGTATGCCCTGAATGTCAAGAAATAGACAGTTTCCCAATTTATAAAATTGTAAGTCTGAACTTTATGATCTCAACTTTTACCTCTAACATTCCAAATCCTAGGTTCTATTTTACAAATAAGTTTCAAAGTCATAAAATAGCAGAACAATCAGAAAAATGAAATCAATACAGGCAAGTTCTGGTACTACATGAAAAAGATGTAAGAAATAAATGCAAAAGAAAGCAGTCTTTTTTTTAACATTTTAACACAGATGGGTTTTTCAAGAGGAGAAACCACTTGTTTCCTGAGCACACAGAGAATTCTGGAATTCATTGCTACAAAATGTGGAGTAACAGAAACTTTTAAATGAATTCGGTAAATGAATACGTAAGAAATCTATAATGGACCTTATTATGAGATTTTAACTACCCTTGACTTCTGACGTTAACATAAAATAGAACAACAGTGTTCTATAATTACCTATTCTTGGAAATCACTACAGGATACTAAATCCCAAGCTAGGTTCCTTATGATTTGACCCCACGGAAAGTACTTACACTCCTTAGTTCCTTCCAAATTTGTTTGCATCTTCCTGATAAATTTAATGTGCAGAAGCAAAGTATTATTCTGGTATGTGAAATGAATTTAAGTATTTAATAAAGGTAACATTCAAAACTTAAATTGATGCATATACACAGTAGCAGTCATTTGCAGTAAACTTCACATAAACCAGTATTTCTCAAGTGAGGGATGTTTTTATTCTCCAGAGATCAACTGGCAACATTTAGAGCTGTTTTGGGTTGTCACAACTAGTGTGTGTGGGGGGGAGGCAGTTCTACTGGCAACCACATAATCAATGCACAGGACAGTCCCACAACAAGGAATTGTCCAGCCCAAGACACCAGTAATGTCAAGGCAGATAAACTTTGGTGTAGAGAATTATGAACATAATTTAAAACTGCAATACAAAATTAACATAAGATGAAAGAGTTGGGGGTTAGCATGGTACGGTCAAGTAAACTTGCGAACAAACTTGAAGCTAGTGGAAGTACCATGTTTGAAAGATTGATTCTCACGTGATAGTCTGGAAAATAAGCTCTAAAACCTTCTGCACTCTTAGCCCTCAGCACAGTGCATCAGAGCAAATGCCTAACAAATACCCGTGGAAACAACAAAGAGTGGTGATGCAATCAATCCCAGTTGTCAATGAGAGAAATACAGAATAGTTAGACTGATTTAGTGACCATATTGTGCACTATATTTGTCCTATAAATGTTCAAGAAGTTAGAAAATTAATCAGTACCATGATTAATAATCTGAGATAACTTTTATTTAAATTTGCTTTGATAATGGGAAGTTTCAAATACCATTTTAGTAAGTGATTAAAAATGTATGATATATATTTGTTTAAAACCAATAAAAAGACAATTTTGTATATTAAGATGAAGATGTCAATGTGAATAGCAACTTATTTTCTCAAACTTTAACATGAGAAATAAGTTTAGATATGATTAGAATAAAATGGGATGGGGAGGGAGATATTTTATGCTAATATCCCCATTCCTCTGAATAGCTCCCAAGGAAAAGACAAAAGCACATGAATATCATAAATGATAGGGTGCCTCCAGGAGTAAATTTCTTTTTTAATATAAAAAAATATTATTCTATGATTACTGCTTCTGTTTGTTTGTTGTTGTTTTTTACTATTTTTCCCAAAAGAATTTATTTTTTAAAAAAAGATATATTTATTTATGCATAGAAAAACTGGGGTGTAGACCAGTAGTGTGGGGGGGTGAGGGGGCTGAGGAGTCATCAGAGACAGAGTATGGAGCAGAACAGGCAGATTTACTGAAATACACTGCTAAGGGGAGCCAATGGGTGAGACAAAAGTCTGCTGCACCGTATGTGGGTTAGCTCCCTAGTGGGGGAGATTTGGCAATAGGGGGGTTGGGAAGGATAGAACTCAGGCCAGGGAGGCCCCAAAAGAATTTGTTTTAGATTCCACTAGAGTAGACCTTAAAAGACAAGTACTATTAAACAAGAAAATTTTCTCTCTTACTTATTCCTGTATGGCAGGTAACCTCCCTGATGAAGAGGAACAAAACTTCTGAGGTTACCCCAATTTCCAAAAGTCTTGGGCTTAAAAAGCAAGCTTAAATGTTGACCTAGTGCCACCTCAAGTCCTCCTATTCCTTCTGCGTGACCATTTCCTGCCTTCCACATGCTCTCACCAGACTTTGTTGATTTGTTTACAAGTCCATCTATTACCAGTGGACTGAAAGCCAAAGGCAACTAAATATCTATGAATGAATGATCACAGTCATTAATCAATTTAATAGTTATTTAAGAGGCTGTTATGTATTCAACTCGATTGCATGCACCAGAAAATCAAGGTCCATTCTTTCACACAGCTTGCATTCCAGGGAACCAGAACAAATCTGGAATGGGTCATGTGGTACAAATGCCCTGAGGGAAAATAAAGGATGACAGAGCTGGAAGGTAGCATTTCACATGAAGTACTGACAGAGCCCTCTGCAAGCAGACACCTGAAGGAAATAAAGACTAAAGCTATTAGAGATATCTAGGATATAAATGGAAACTCCATAAGATAATGACATAAATATAAACAACTTTTCACTGTCTTAGTTGTTTTTTTGTGATATTTTTAAAAGTCCATAACTAAATTATATTACAAGCTCCTTGACAACAGTATCCAATTCTTATAGTACTTTATATTTGGATAATATAGAATAAAAATGCATTAACCCACTGCCAGATAGAAATGAGTCAAAAATAAAAAGTATTTCAGCCCACACAAATTTAACCTGATATAACCTCCTTCCATAACACCTATATGTTCATGTATAGGAAACCATAATTTCGCACAGTTGGCAGGAGAATGGACAGATATGTACACATGTGTGTATACATAAGCACACATCATTTGTTGTAATAAAATCAGACTGAATGTCAAAAGGAGACAAAACTCGAAGGGTAGAATTATCTAGAGCTAGAATATTCTCCTTCTATACTCCTTTGCAATGAGAAATAAGAATCTTCTTAGCCTTATATGGTTGAGGCTGTGTTGTTTTATTTTTTCATTTTTTTTAAAGATTTATTTATTTTTATACAAGAGCTGGGGTACAGGCTAGAGGCGCGGGAGGGTGAGAGGATTCACCAGAGACAGAGCGGGGAGCAGAACAGGCAGACGACCGAAAACACTACTGAAGGGAGCAGCGGGCGCGATAGGAGAGGTGTGCCACGCCATGCGGGTATCTCCCTGGCGAGCAGGGACTAGAACCCACACTGCAGAAGCTGCGGACAGCTTCACAGCATCGCGCTCAACCTGATGCACCACTAGGGAGGCCCTGTTTTATTTTTTTAATCCAACTTTCCCACAAGAACTCCCCCTGCTCAACTTACTATAAAATTAGGGCATCAGTTACTTTTCTTGCATTTTAATTAATATGACAAAAAAAAAAGTCCTCTTAGAACAGCTACAGTACCACTCTTGGAAAATCTGAACCTCCCAACCTATAATGAAAGGTCACATAAGCTTTAATCTTATTCAGTATCTGAAGTGAGGCATTTCTTCCCCTAGGAGATGGGTCCAGAACACAAGATGAAAATTGTAGATCTGATCTCCATCACTTGTTAGTGTTTGTTTTAATACTTCCTACTTACTGAATTAAATTGGAAGAACAAACTATTGGTTTAGATTAATTAAAGGACAATTTCACTTAGAATTATCAGCTTTTGGAAATAAAACAAACTCACACCAGTTCCATTTTATTTATAAGTTATTTGCAGAGTTATCCCTCCCTAAGCTCTGGAAGACAGAAGCTTGCCTCTCTAAAAAGCCATCTTTGAACTTTATTTCTTGAAGATCTAATAACCTAGCTTAATAATTTCCCAAAGGCATGGGGTACAGATTTCTTCATACAATAGTTACAATGATGTCTTTAGGATGATCCAACAGAAGTTCCAGTTAAAAAAAAAAATAATATTCACAAAATTTATTCACAAAATTCTTACTCTTTTCTTATGGTTCTTTTAATTAAATATCATATAGGAGGCATGAATAGCATGTATTCATATTTATTGCTTTTAAAAAATACAAACAATTGTTTCATTTTAAAGATTCTAATCATCATTTAGTATATATCCAGCAATCTCCCAGATTAGTATTTTGGGGTAGGAGGGGACTGAATAAAGAACCCAGACCCATGGAAATTGGGAAACTTCCAAGACCACACAGGAAGTTGGAGGGAGGATTATTAATTAGTTGCTAATTTTCATGGGATGATGGTTTTAGGAATACCCTGAGATGCTCCACACATATCTACTTACTGATAACATGTTTAAAGATGAGAATTTTCACACTCAGATATTTGTTCTTGGAGTCAATTATCTTTAAATTAATCTTAGAGTGTTATTATTTTTCTAAGTCAGTCCACTCCACTATTCTAGTGTATTTTTAAATGTAGTATGCTGGAGTTTAGAATCTTAAAAAAAGAAGGATACAGAAAAATATTTTAAATGTGAAAGAATAGAAAGTATATGAACATCAACCCATTCTTAGCAGCAGATACTACTGTTTACTAAGCCTAGTAATAAAACATACAATTTATAAATGATGTAAACATTCCTGTCCTTGTTATTCCATCTCTGGATAGTTGTCAATCTACATAAAGTATGATAACCCAATAATTAAATGGCATTTACTAACACCTGTGGGAAAATATCTGAGGGGAAAAATAACTTTTTCAGTAAGGTGCATGTATTTAGATGATTTGTTTCTTTAGTTGCATGACAAAACTGGAAGATGGCTTAATCCAGCTGGCCCAAATGGCAGGAAACAAGAAATTGTGCAAGTATGTTGTCAGAATTGCTGCAGATTCTTACTTACCCATGTAGATAGAGAATGACCAAGGTAGAGGAGGAATTTTGCAGAGGTCAGGTAGTTTGTGAAGGATCCTGCACAAACACACAGAAGGGGAAGAGGAAAAAGCAGAGTCACTTGAGTGAGCTAAGGTTGATATGCTTCTTACTGGCTTTTATTAAACACTACTTCGTGGAACAAGGCATGTACATTTTACCAGTTCCACTAGGAATCCATGTGTTGAGTTTACTTAATATCCCTCAAATTCACCATGACCTATTGGTCAATAACCGCACAGCTCCTCACAAACAGAGAGGAATGCTCTTGTTTCAACATTCTTCAACTTTTTTTTTTTTTTCCAAACAAGAGACTCCAAACTGCCTGGTGAACCCCATCCTTGCCTGCGTGCAAGCCTCTTACCCCACACCTTGAAATTCCTTTCTCACCTCGGCCCTGCAGAAGAGCTAGCAAGCACTCTGGCTAACAGCTGAGCCACATTCCTCCAAAACCTGCGTGGGGCTGCAGGTCTCCGGGGCCCAACCTGTGCTTCCCCCATATGCATTCGCTCAACTCACCGCAGCATCCTTCCCGGCGGGTTTGCTCGCTGGCCCTGGTCATGACACCAGGCGCCCCGATTTGCTCTTCTGCTGCTGCTGCTCTTCCTGAGGTCCTTGTTAACAGGAGTGTATGGGACTGAAGAGAGCACCACTAGGAACACAACAGCCTTGTGCAAAAAGACCCCAACGACTACTGCGGTAAACAACAAAAGAAAAGCGGCCCGTGCGTCTTCTTTTGGTCTTCTTTCCAAACTTAGCTAACACTGTAGCTGAAGTTGGAAAGGCAAAGCCTTATGGAGGCGGGTGGGAGGCTCAACAGGCCGCCGGAGCCGTGCGGGCGCCCCGGTGCCAGCTCGCGCCACAGCCGCCGCAGCCGCCCCGGGCCGGCCTAGCACTTATACGGGCCGGGGCGGAGCTCCCTGCCGACGCCGGCTCGGGGCCGCCCCCTCCCTCTTAGGGCCACCCCTGCGTCCCAGCCGCCCGAGGCCAGCCTCCCGCCAGCCCCGCGCTCCATGCCGCCCTCCATGCCCTTCCTAGGCCGGGTGGCTCGCCCGGGGCGCCCGCGTGCGGCGGCCACAAACAACCCGCGCGGCCCTTCGGGACCTGCGTCTCGGCCCGCTCCACTCCCCGGGCTTTGCTGCCCTCCAGGCAGCCCGAGAGGGGAACCGAGAGCCTAGGAGCGGGGTGTTTCTGGAGAGGGGGAAGGTGCGGGAGCTGCGGGGACAAGGGGTGCGCGAGGCGGGCCGGCAGGTGCTGCAGGGAGGCGCTGGACACAGGCGACCTGGCCCTCCCCGGGGAGGGCCGATGGGCACTCTGCAAAGCGGCAGCCAGGCTTGGGGGATCTCTGATTTTTTTAAACAAAAATGGCTTTTAATATGGGCCTGTAAATATATACAATTCGTGTTATCTAGGCCGCTTTCCTGGCCTTCCCATTCTGGCTCGCCGGGGGCAGAAAATATTTTTTCTTCGCAGGAGTGCAAAGCAGGGCTTCCCTCAAAGAATCAGAATCAAAGGGCAGGAAGGGGAGCAAAGATCAGAGCGGAGTTTTCAGAAAAGTAAACAGAGGCTTGGAGATGTTGGGTCCTGCAGCTAGTCAGGGACTCACCCCCAGCCCCCACCCCCGGCACTCAGGTGCTCACATCCTTCCTGAAGATGTAATAAGGAAGAAGCTGGCCAGGCATTCGCCCTCATCAGTCTGCCTTCTCCCCTAAAGCCTTAGGGCGCCTTCCCCCCACCCGGAGTCTCTTCCCCTCCTCTCTTCCAAAAGTCCTACTATCTGACAGGCAATTACCAGGAATACCGGTAGGCCCAGGTGTGTCCCTGGGTCCACCCCTGTCCAGATAAGGCCATTCGGTCATCTCCTGGAGACACAGCTGAATGACTCTCAAGAACACCAGAGTTAATCGTTCCTAGACTTTTCTGCTCTTCTCTTACTGCTGTTCAGAAATCCCTGGGGCATTCTGGTCCCTATTATATAGGAACCAGTTTCCTTACCATTCTCAATCTTGCCAAACCCCCAGGAGTGGATCCCACACATTGAAACTCCAACCAAACTGTACACCCTTGACACAGGCCCGACTGACACTCTGTAATGAAGGGAGACAGCATGAATATATGTCCTATCTGAATTCTCAATCAGGAGCCCCACAAGTCTAAGTGGGTGGGGTGCCCCTGGATTCAGTTGGGATGTGGTCTGGAGGGCAGAGATAGTGGATTTGCAGTTTAGTTACCACTGTTAACTGCACCCCCCCTTCCTTTTCACAATACATTCAAGTGTTCAAGTATTTTCTTTTCACTTCTAGAAAGATTGTGGTTTGTCTTTTGAACTGGAAAATAGATTCATGTATCCACACTGAGGGACCTATGGAAAATGAACTGGCAAATTAAATCCCTCTACATTGTAACATCTCTTGCTAGAAATGGATTTTCTTGATAGGTCCAAGAGCAAGGCACAAAACATAATGATACTTTGCACATTTGCCAACAGCCTGTCTCAGCAAGAAACTTTACATTAATTTTCACATGGCAAGTGTGCTGTCCCCAACTTTCAGGTGGCTAGAAGAAGGTTCAGTTGGTTAAAAAGAAAGGAAAAAGTTCACAGTTGATACTGTGAAATGTTTTTGGGAATAGTTAGCTGAATCATGTTTACTTCAACGTGAAACTGTTTTCCATTGTTATCAAGGAGTCCCCAGAAGCCCAAATTGAGAGAATGGTGAAAAAGGGAGATGTTATGATCACATAGGAAAAATGCATTGGAAAGAAAAAGCAAGATCCTTAACATCAAAACCAGTGATATGTTTGAGCTTTGGGAGGGGAAATCTAAGTATTTACAGGAACAATGAAGATACTAGTTGGGGATCATGAAACGGAAAGAAATTGCAAGTGAAAATGAAATAAAAGTCATCAAATTACAAGCAAAATGATAGTAATTGCCTCACCTTGACAGTGGAGATTACAATGCACCACTTAAATCACAAGATCCCAACTGGTTATTCCTCCTTCTAAGGAAGCATCTGACTGGCTGAAAATTAAGATTTCTTTCAGAAGTCATATATAGCTTTTCCAGAACTCAGAGCACACAATTTTCCTGTCAATGTAATCATACTAAGCCATAAGTTTTAAATGAAGTTTTCAAATATAGAGACCCTAAAGATCATTTTCAATTTTTTTTAAAAGTTTTTAAATTGTGAACAGGTTAACTTCTGAAAAATTTCAACCCGAATAAAATATCTTAATTTAAAATTAATAAGTATTTATGGTTGGGAAATAAAAGGGGTTTTACTATTTTAAAGTTGCTTTTTCACTTACCCGTCAGGCATCCTGTTTCCTCTGCTATATCTGATGTGCTTACCAGGACAAACACAGAATAAAGAATGGTCTCCACTAAGCTTCTCTAAAGAAAAGTATTAGGGTTATCATCAGCTAATACAGGAAGAGCTCAAATCCAGGACAAAACTTCTGTTGGGTGTGAAACTTTTTAATATAACTTAGCAGCTATAAAACCATTTTGCCATTCAAAAGCCTTTTTCAGTGTTACAGGTGTATTTCAAGAACTGTTTGACATTTCTATAACCTATAAGTGACTGGACACTTGATAAATTTAAGTTCAGACGTCTGATTTAAGATATATCTAATTAAAAAATAAGTATCCTCCTACATTTTACATTGTGTTGACAATTTAAATAGTTTAGGTCTTGCAAAGTTTCTCATGAATGCTAACACCACCTCTTACCCTCATATACACACACAGATACACTCAGTAGTCTACGGTTTCTTGTTGGAAAATTAAATGCAGAACTCAGAAGATTCCAAAAGAAATATATATTCTTAAGGTAAACCACAGAAACAGAAAACATATAGTGGTTTGGGGGGGGGGGGTGTGGAATGTGGGGCAGGAGAGAATAGGTGGTAACTGCTTAATGGGTATGGGGTTTCCTTTTAGGGTGGTGAAAATGTTCTGGAACTAGATAGCAGTGACAGTGGAACCACATTGTGAATTTACCAAAAGTCACTGATATGCATACTTTAAAATGGTAAATTTTATGTTAAGTTGATCTCAATTTTTAAAAAAGAAATATATTCCTATATGGAAAGTTTGTCATTTTCCAGTAATAGTATTCACTGGGAAAACTGGAGGCCAAGTGAGGTCTTAGGAAATCTTAGTCAAAAGAAAGAACCTAGAAAAGAGGAAAAGAGACATCTTGCCCATCACACTCACCAAAAACTAGCAAAACATAGAATTAAGTTAACTGTTTAGTTTTATCCCTGTACAGCTACAAAATGCATACATATTCTGTTTAATAAATGTTTTGGTCTCTCAACTTTTGCTGAAGTAGTTTCTTTTGCTATCTAACCAAACCCTCTCCTGTTGTAACATAAAGCCCATTCATACGTAGTCTGTCGTCAATGGTACAGAAGACACTTATTATCACCACAATATTCCCTTTGCATTCTCCAGACCTCTCTTGGCCTTACCTCGCTTTGCCTTCCTCAGGATCTATAAACAGGGATGAATTTCTCAGATGTTCCATCATTTTAATCAGTCTTCTTAGCACCCTTTTCAAATGCACCATTGCTTGCAAGTTCCCTCATAGAAGACAGCGCTGAGGGCCTCACTCATCTAAGCCGAGGCTCCTGTGTTGTCTGTTCTCATATCCTCCATATTCTGTCTCACACAATCCATACTGCATAATCCAGTCTCTAAGCAGCACCTTGAAACTGATTCCCACTAGCTGGTCGTCCGCTTATGCATGATGTTTGCATTCTGGAATTGAAGCAAACATTCCGGAGCTCCTTAGTGTTCCCTGTAGGACACAGTCCATGTGTTCAGTGCTAGAGACCCTCTTTTCCAACTCCCTTCTCACTCCAACTTCTAAGTGGTGTGATCATTATGCCTGCTACTCTTTTATTTTGCTTCCTTCTTTGTTTTAGTAAATAGTACCTTAGTAACTAGTACTATCGATTTACTCCTCAAATCTCATAAAATGCCAAGTTGTAACAACATATCAATTACGAATGGAGTATAGTAAAAGATAATGGTGTCTCACAGACATAAATCCCTATTAGACACTCCCTCATCTATGGTCTTGAATTTGTGATCTCAGATCAAAACTGTAATAAGGAAGACCCTACTATAAGAAATAAAGCCCTTATCACATGTCCTGAATACAGTCCTCCTCGCCAATGCAATTAAAATATTTACTGGAGTGATTGTTTCAATACTTAATAGTTAAAAATAAAATCAGAACATCTTTCCCAAGGATGTCTGCCAGAAAGGTTTTACTGCATTGTTATCTGCATTGAGCTACATATTTAACAAAAGGCACTATAAAAGTGGCAGATAAGAAATAAGGTACTTATCAGATACTATCTCATCTCTTATTTATAATACCTTGATGAAGTAATACTGTTATTATTCCCACTGTTCATAAAAAGAAGCAGAGTGGGAGGGGTTAAAAAATTCACCCCAGGTCACTTAAAGACAGAAGGGCAGAACTAGGATTTAAGCCTAGACTTGTCTGCAAAGTCCTTGCTCGTTCTGCTTTATTTTTCTTTTTTCGTACCACCTAGCAAGAGGGGACAATATTGGTGATGCCAATAGGCATAAAAAGGACTCTTCTTTCCTATTGGCTTCTTCAAAGACGACAGGACTCAGTACCAGTAGAATCTTAAGAACTAACTTAATATTGATGAAGGAGGTCATCGTATTGCCGGGGCGGGGGAGGAACTAATCATCCTTTGGGTGGGTTGGAAACCACTGCACACCGGAGCTGTTGTAGAACTTCCAAGTGATGGCTGCAACCCAAGTCCAGCTAATAGTCCATTCCCCTGTAAGGGCATCATATGGCTAGAAAATGGATTTAAAAAAAAATTAAATTAGTTGGTGAAAAGCTTAATTATATATTTTTTGATATGTAAAATTGAGACTAAGTCAAAATAACAGTTGTGCATGTTTTCTTTCTTTAACTGTTTACTGCTGAATTTTGTAATCAGTTTTAAAAGTTGGGGCTTTATAGAAAATGTCATCTCAAGAATTGTCGAAAGGAATTTCTTGGCACTTACAGAGGCAAAAAGGTTAATTTGAATTTTCTGAGCTTTTAATTTCCTCAACCACAAGAAGGTTTTCTTGAATCCACTTATGCCATCTAAGCCTTTGAACTTGGCTAACTTAAAACTCTCTTCAGGGATTCTCATCCATAAAACACTAATTAAATTAATTGAGCTTTTAAAAGTCTGGATTATATTGATAGTTTTGAAGGAAATCTCAACAAATCTTTCATAAATATATAATTTCATTGAGGAGAAAAATGGGTGATAGTTTTCTATTCTTGATTTGCATTTTAATTGATTCCATCATTATACCTCTGGGGAATTCTGAAGTATTCATTAAATTATCTGATTTAATGAATTCTTGTTTATTTTTAGACTACTTCATTTATTTATTAGATACAGATATTTATAACCTGGAAAATAATATCACCAAATAAAGGATCTTAGTTTGGTAAGGTCCATTTTGCTGCATCTATACTTAATTGCTTTTTGAATTGTCTACCCCGTGTGTTATCTAAAATATAGCAGTGAATATTTGAAAGTTTTGCTTCCTCAACATCACATTTGTGTGAAGATTGATTTTCAATATGTATCTATAGAGTTGCCAAAAATATATAAAATATACTGCTAGAACTAAGTGGCAGAAATACTTTCAAGGTCATCATCAACCTCAAAGAATGTAGGTTTCACTTGATGATGGCAGTACAGCTTAGGCAGGTTTCAGCTTCTTCAAGGACTATTTTCTCAGCTTCACCTGACCGTCCAACAACACTGTGAGTCTTCCCTTTTTCATCCCCACCCTTTCCTTCTCTAGACATTATTGCCTAATTAGTGTGCTATGTGGCAAGCTCAGCATCCATTTCTTGTGGTCACAAGGTATGTACTTTTTGTAAAATCTGCTTTGTGTTCTCCTCAGCGCTAAGATGGTTCCATCCTTTGAAAAAACAATAATTCATCATTAGGAAGTCACACTGGAAAACATTAATGTTTTGACTAATTTAAAACTGCAAATGAAAAACATCTAGACTACAATTATCAGTTTATGAGGATGTAGGGTATCATTAAACGAGTTTAGTTGTATCTTCATGATACCAATTACTTTAGACATGCCTAATTTGTTTTTCCTTTTTGTATGTGCAATCAAGCACATATAAAACCCTTTAAGGTAAATGTGGATGGATGTAGTTTGATGACTGATTGTGTGTCAGCTCTTCACAAGGTATACCAGCTAAGCTAAAGTTGAACACTAAGTATAGTCTCTTCTGTCTACTAAAAAGTCTCATTTTCTAAAGAGTTGATTAACTGAATCTGTAGTCACAGTAAATTAAGTGTATTCATCTACCAATTGTGAGCTTATATTGAGCTTGTAATTAGATACTTAGGAAATAATTTCTCACTAAAATCTCATGAATAACATTAAATTGCATTTATCTTTATGTGACTATGCTACCTGGCCCCAGGGAAAATCCAGTATATTTTCTCTTTCAAACTGTTGACATTTCTTAAAGTAAGAGTATATGACAACTCTTATGGTTTCTCCTGTTCACCTAATACAGAGACTGCTTGTCTCATCAATGCTATTTGTTCCAAACTGCTTGCAAACCATAACGGCATTATAAAGAAAAGTGGTACAAAGGGCAGAAGTGCCTTAAACTGCTTTTGAGCAAATTAATTAGCTATGGTCTTCATATAGAAAAGATCAAATTTTCTGTTGTTGTTTGGATATTTCCAGTTCAAAATACATTAAGTTCTCTGCCAAACATGTCACTAGAAAGACAATTCAGCTTACACAACTACCCTTAAGGTCCAGTCATTCATGTAAGTTGTTGCTTGATCAACAGATAACCATGTCTGGGATGTTTATTAGGATTATTAGCAAAATATTTCTCTGCTAAATAGATGTTTAAATTACTCCTATATGACTATCATCCCCTGAAAGGAAAGAAAACCTTTCTACTGAAATCTATTTGTTTTGAAATTAAAAGCCGGAAGAATTTCTCCTGATCTTCAGTCTAGTTTTTTTTTAACTAGTCTAGTTTTTTTATTTGTTGTTTCTGTTATTAATAAGTTAGACACTAATTTCAAACTATTTCCAAGAACAAGACTATAATAATACCAGGTGGAATTAACCTAACAATCCATGAATCTTCCCTCCTTGTCTTTAAGGAGGTGGTATATCATAGTAGAGGGACAAGCTGATCTACATTTAGACAAATCTGAGTTCATCAAGATTACTTCTTATATATAATGAGGTAATTACTATCTGAACTTCAACTTCTTTTTCAATAAAATGGAGATGGTAACATCTTTGCATAGTCAATGTAGGATTTAATGGGATATCAGAGATTTTCGTATTCCAAAAAATAGAAAAAAATTAAAATCTGGGTGATTTTGAAAGCTTGTTTCAAGAATATCTTGAAGTTTTTAGTTGTTCTACTAAGCAACATTCACAAGAACAAAGTGATGAATCAAAAAGTGAAAATTTCAAACGGCTTTCTATTATCACAGAAACCCTAGATACTATATATAGTATAGAGTATCATAAAACCCTCAAAATATTGAAGTACAAGCTTCTAAAATTCATTTATGAAAATATGAGCTTAGTCTAAAAATACTGTTTTCAGATTACATCAAGAAGTATAGGGTTTTAGGAAGTAGTAGTCCATGTGGCAGCTATGACTTAATGGTGTTTTATTGCTTTGTGAACTTCTCCAGATTTGTTATTATCAGTATAAATAATGTTGCATAGTTTTCAGATATACTGTTTTAGGTGATGGACATCAAACACCAAAAATATTAAAAATTACCATGTCACAGTTAGATGTCTCAGAGTAAGATGTCTCCTTCCCCCAGAACACTTGTTTCTAGTAATTTTTAATGACAATTAACAACTATAATTTGAACAAAAGAATAAAAACATATATTTTCTATTCCCCAGTATAACTGCATCTCAAAATGTGTATGTATTTACATTTTATTAAAGACAGATACATATATATATCAGTAAATAGAGTGATGAAACCAAAACACTCATCTCTACCTTTAAAAAAAAAAGCCAATACATTAAAATTAAAGATTACTTTCTTTTAAATGTTATATGCTATGAAAAGCAACCGCTAAAATTAAATTATTCATGGGCAGATTTTCCATATTTTTTTACAGTATGTGCCAGGCAAAAATGAATTGGTAGAGTAGTAAGTCACCATCAACCAATAACTTATTTTAGCACTCTAATAAATATTAAGCATTTATTCAGATATGAAAGTGAAGTTTACAGGATGTAAGATTTTCCTAGTAAGACTGGAACAATTCCACAGAATGCAGGATGGGTGGCACCCTTACAGTTTCCTAGTAAATAGGTTATATAAAATCTGAAGATTTTCAAATTTGAATTTTTGGTTTACTTTTTAAAAATCTATTCTCTCTCTTTTAAAACTTATTTTTCACAATATATATTTTTTGTTAGATTCTTGGAATCTATATAAAAGAAGCTTTCCTGAAGCTATGCTTAAAAAATTTACCTATGTCAATCATGTTGTCAAATGAGCACTAAAATCTCTGGCTAGCAGTAGTTTGTTTAGTTAGCCAGTGGGTTCATTTGTTTATTTTTGGTTGGTGATTGTTTTTCTTTATGCTTTTTTAAGTAAGACACAGACCAAAGAGACATGTCCCTTTTGCTCATGAGTCTTCGAAAATGGGAGATGAGGGTCATAATTGCTATGGGTTGAATTGTGTTTCCCCTCTCTGCAAACTCATAGGTTGAAATCTTAACCCCTGTACCTCAGAATGTGACCCTATTTCTATCCAGGAATAATACCCGGATATTGCCTATATTTTAAAAATTGCTTAAAGAATTTAAGGTATTGGGCCTCACCTGGTGGCGCAAGCGGTTGAGCGCAGCGCTGTAAAGCTGTCCGCAGCCACGGGCAGAGCCAGTTAGTAACCAGCCGGCCAGCAAGGGTCCCACGTGGCGCGGCAGGCCTCTCCTGTCTCTCCTGCTGCTCCCCTCAGCAGTGTATTTCGTCAGTCTGCCTGTTCTGTTCCCTGCTCTGTCTCTGGTGACAGAGCATCTGGCCTGTACCCCAGTTCTTATATAAATAAATAAATCTTAAAAAAAAAAAAGAATTTAAGGTATTACGAGGGGCTACTTCAGGGAAACACTCCAATTCTTACATTCTTTATAAGCAAACAAAAAAGCATGAAGTCACAAGTTCCTTTTTCATAACATAGATTCCAGGAGTGACTGGCTGACCCCTTATCTTCAAAATGAATGATGTTGAGATCCAAGAAATAAAAAATGGGAACTATTCTCCTTTCAGAGCTTAAAGAATACACATTCAGAGAAGCAAGAGGAAAAATTTAGTTAACTTAGTGAAGCCAAAAGAAATTGTCCAAAAAGAAAGAATGTCCAGTAAATTTGCCTTCTAGTTGGAATAAGTGAGCCATATTTAGAAGAGCACTAACTACGAAGTTTGTAACTGGCTAAATAATTTCCTTAGAAGCAATTCAATATATTGAGGAAGAAAAATGTAGTTGCATCTCCAACAAACATGAAGAATACTCAAATTTAGTGTACTTAAATTGTCATTTAAAGAATATATATAAATGTTACCTGTTCCCAGAACTGGAAGTAACAGAAAATTTTTCTTTCCACAGCCTCCTAGCATTTTCTTCTTCCTCAACCAGCAAAAACTGAAGGAAACAGATTTTAATTACTTTTACTTACAGTAAAATTTTTAATTAACCTTCCAAACACACACAGAAGGGAGAAACCAATAGAAAGTTATCAGGATGGGAATGGAGGAAATAATCTCTGCTTAGCTAATGTTTCTTTAAAGCAAGTGAAGATGCTGGGCATCCCCAATATTATGCAGAAAGCAAGGAAGAGCTAAGCAAAGGGCCAGGACATAGAAAATAGGCAGCTTCTGTATGGTCCTCAAGGTAAAACCATTATTTTATGTGAATTATTGCAAATTTCTAGCATGACACTCCGACATTACTATTTAAGTCCAAACTACATTCAGTGACATGGGTAACCATATAATCATCTCTTAACTGTCCCTGCTAATCGGGCATAGTACTAAAGATAACCCAGAATGCCTTTTTATAAAACAATTTTCATTGGGTTATGGGTAGAGTATAGGATCAATATATGATATGAAAAGTTAATAAGCAGTAAAAATTACTACCTTGGGATTATTGTTGATGGACATTTCCCTCATCTTTTCAAGAAGTGTAGTCTCAATGTTCATGGAACCTGAGGAGACACAATGCAGCCATAAAGATAAATTAGGGTGTGAGAGAATATGAAGTTGAGAAGCATTCCTTTCCAAGGTTTTTTCCAGTCTAAAACTTAGGATTCTGAGTCTAGGAGACAAGAAAGTTAACAGGCAATCATAGAATGACCTAATTCACAGAAGAGGGAAAAGAGTTTCTAAGAACCTTTGATCTTCAAAGTTAGAAATGAACATAAAATAAATTTATAAAAGGAAGCCAACCTGGGGATCATACCAAGTGGCAAGACCCCTGGCTTAGAGCCAACTGGCTCGAGAACAGAAGGACATTTATTATTTCAATGTAAAAAAGAAAATATATTTTAAAAGAGAAGATCAATTATTTGATTTTTTAAAAGATTTATTTATTTATACATACAAGAGCTGGGGTACAGGCCAGAGGTGTGGGGCGGTGAGAGGATTCACCAGAGACAGAGTGGGGAATAGAACAGGCAGACTGACTGAAATTCACTGCTGACGGGAGCAGCAGTCGAGACAAGAGAGGTCTGCTGTACCATGTGGGTAGCTCCCTGGCAGGCGGGGGATCGAACTCGTGCTGCAGAGGCTTCAGGCAGCCCCACAGTGCTGTGCTTAACCCCCTGCACCACCAGGGAGGCCCTCAGCTATTTGATTTTTAATAATATTTGAAAACTTCCACACTCCACCAGAAACGTCATGATCCTCTCTAAATATCCAGTCACACACACTTGTATTTCTGTAATACAGTACAAATAGTCTAAGCAAATCTAGGTAGATTTAGTGATAAATTCCTAAGTCGAAATCAGGGTAAGATTCAAAAAAGTAATTGTTCCTTCCAGAATATCCATGTGGGCCACTGTAGGATGATTAGATGAACATAGAATGGCTATGAGATTCTTAAAGGCAAAAATCAGATTTTATTCATCTTTGGAAACCAACACCTATTACAGCACTTATTACATAGTCACTACTTGATACATATTGATTAATAAATGTGTGCCTAATAGTTGTAAGCCATAGGCAGTAAAGTGGATTGGGAATAAGTCACAGGCTGAAAATCAAATAATATTGTTGTTTGTTCTGTGAACTTTTATGAGTCAGTTCCTGTCTGTTTAGTCATCTTGGAAGAAAGACTCTCTACTAGATATTTAATATATCTAATGTACATTGAAGTCCTCATATAAAATTGCTAATTCACTGTTATTACTAACTTGAGAACTCATTTTTTATATTTACCAAGATGCCTTTCATCCAAATACTTGAAAGCACTTCCAGTCATACCAAACTATTTCCAATAATTTTATAAAACCTTTATACTTTTTAAGAACGAAAAATGTACCTATAGCTCTCATTCATAATTATTATTTTTACACAGTCTCAGGTGGCTTCACTATAATAACAATTTTTAAAGCCTTTCTCTGGTCTCTTATGTTTTTTTCACAATTGATGAAATAGTTACATTGAGATAATTAATGAAATATACTACCAGGTAAAAAAGATCAATGTAGTAGATTCTTAGAGCACCACTAAATTCATGAGCAGTGTGACTTTAATTCTGCTTATTAAAGCCAAACTCAGATAAATATGATGAAATCTTAGCCTTTATACAGAGACTGGCAATCTCTGGACCATCACTAGCCCTAGGTCAATTCTAGCGCAATGGAAGACCAGAATCAAAGGGCACATCCGGACTCCATGAAAGAAACCTGAGTCCTCAGGAGTTCCTGAAACTCATTCAGTTTCTCAAGTACTGAAAAAAACCTGGAGGCTCCCAAATATAGTATAATATGGTATACTCCAGTGTCCCCTCAACTTCTGCTACTCAAATCCAGGTCAGTCTTGGCTACTGGTACTCAAGCCATTTCTAGACATCCTTCTGAGAACTGTTTGTAATAATAGCACAAGGAGGCCTATTTTGCAATTGATGCAAACCTACCTGTCTTCACTACTAGGATGAGGGAAAAAACTTAAGAGAAAACCCAAAAAAGGCAGAAGCCAATGCTAGATTCAAGAAATCAACAGAAACAAGAAAAGCTAGAGCCACTTCCCAAAGTCCAGTGATATGGCAAAATATGTGCAAGAGGGAAATGTTTTGCTTTTCCAATAAAAGGAACACATATGGCTAGCAACTGCCCTCTTCCTTCTTCCTGCTCCAAAGCCTGAAGTTATGCATACAGCTGTGGCAGCCACACTGCAAATTACAGTATCACAAAAATTAAATTAATCTGTATTGACATTTTGGAGAAAATTTCTGGTCGAAGTATAAATAATGAAGCATTCTGCAATTTTTAACTCCACACAAAACTGTATTTAAATGTTATTTTAGTAACTTACATTTATTAAAGCATATTTGTTGTTTTCCTTTCTTGTTTTTTAACTATGGAAACAAAAACATCATAATCCCATTTAATCATGATAAATTATTGTTTATTAAAAAATGAAACTATCAGTAGCCAATGATTCATTGCACCCTTCACAAACCTGATTATTATATATACATATATGTTCTAAAATTAAATACAATAATAAGCTCCTTGCTTCTGTATGGATAGAGCATCATAATTATAGGACTGTGAAGGCTTAAGGTCAAAGCAGTTGGTTAGAGCTCTGATGCTAACCTGCCCAGTACAAAGCTCTGATTAAAAAACAAAACTAAATTACAATAAAAATCTTACCCTAGTGTAGGTAGTACATTTTAACTAATTGTTTATTAGATTCAAGTATCTTCACTCAAGATGGCCAAATTCATTAAAAGATGCTAACGAAAGCCAGAGTTTCTTGTAAAAATAACAATTTCCAAATCTAATTCAAGGGTAAGGATGAACAATTTAGTTATTTATTTAGCATATGAGAACACTGGATAGCTGGTTTTAGGGGGGAAAGACTGGTTTTTATTTTCTGAATAATCTCTACATAGAAAATTTGTACATTATCAGATTTTTATACATTGTCCCAATTTGTACATTACCAGATTTTTGAAAGTATGTTTACTAATAACTAATAGTAATAGCTATGGATACTTTGTGCCAAGATATTAACAACAACAAAAAATCTGTTATGTATCTCAATTTTCTCACGCAAATTATATAATCATAGAAAGTTATTTTAGTGTAAATTCTAGGCTTATTCATGTAACAACAAAACCACTATGGTAAAAGCAAACTGAGTGAGGAAGAGAGAGGACAGTCTTTAAGAAAGTCCATAATGAAAAGTTACCACAGGGCCTCCCCGGTGGCGCAGCGGGTTGAGTGCCTTGCTGTGAAGCTGTTCGCAGCCGCGGCAGTGCGGGTTCGATCCCAGCCTGCCGGCAAGAATCCCACATGGTGGCACATACCTCTCCTGTTGCACCCGCTGCTCCCCTCAGCAGTGTATTTCATCAGTTTGCCTGTTCTGTTCCCCGCTCTGTCTCTGCTGAATCCTCTCACCATCCGTGCATCTAGCCTATACCCTTGTATTAAAAAAAAAAGTTATCTCAAAGCATTTGGAAGAACTCAGTGGATTTCCAGATAATCAAAAACATGAGACTTGGAGATGTTTTTGACTCAAAAGAAAACAAGAAGAAATGTATCCTGTCACCTTAGTTTTTGGAACCTGTAATGGAAGTTTGTAACAAATAATATAAAGTTGTAATAAAACTGTGAAAATGTTTTTATTTGGGGAAAAGAGGTGTATAACCTAAGAAAAACAAGTTACTGCATAATGGTTTCTAATATGGTATGCTTTTTTATTATTTTGAAGAGCTCAAAACAAAGAGGACAGAAAAAAAGGTTAACATAAAAACGTGCACAGCAAAGATAAGAAATGATGTGCAAAATTATTTATTTATTTATTTATTTAAAGATCTATCCATTTATGCATGCAAGAGCTGGGGTACAGGCCAGAGATGCGGGGAGTGAGAGGATTCACCAGAGACAGAGTGGGGAAAAGTACAGGCAGACTGACGAAACACACTGCCAAGGGGCGCAGCAGGCGAGACAGGAGCGATCTGATTCGCCATGTGGGTTGCTCCCTGGCCGGCCGGGATCGATCTCATGCTGCAGAGGCTGTGGATTGCTTCATAGTATGGTGTTTAACCCTTTGCGCCACCAGGGAGGCCAGCAAAATTATTTTTAATAAATAAAATTATGTTTCCAAAAGTTTACATGCTGGGAAAATGCCCAATTTTATTATGTTAACTAATGGGAAATTAAAACAAATTAAACAAGAAAGAGCTATACATTTGATTTTGTCACTTCAATTGGTGCTCATTTTAAATACTTAACCCATCGAGCCTATATAGATATGAATGTATGTGTGTATGCATGCATGCATGAGTTGTTCCTATTGTTTGTCCATAGCTTCAGGAAGCTGATCTATTTATAGTTAAAGCATAATGGTCCTGGTACCTGCAGAATTCTCAATAGTATCCCTGGGTCAAAAACTAACATTTTACTTTTAATATATCTTTAAATTCCCAAAGGTGATCTGTATTTGTTTACATATATGTCACATATGGAATCCTATTCAGCAAATACTGCACAACCTGAGGGCAAGTGCCCATTTTGCACATAAATATTATTCTCAAACCTCCTTGATTCCCAAAGTTAACCCCACACACAAGCTATTTTTAACAAAACTAAGGAATCACAGCCAGTTTATTTCAAAATGTCTTTGTACACAAAAACAAATGGCCTATGTTCAGGAGTTAAGTTGGCAAAACTTTTGATTTGGAAGTCAGTGACAAAGAGTATTCTGCCCCCTGTGATGGAAGCAGTGGCTCTTCTGTTTACCCCTGGCTGCTAACAGGTATGAAGGAGGTCAGGCAAAAAAGTAGAAAATTGCAGAGTAGGATCCAAAATGTGTATATATATCTGCATGCACACATATGTGTGTGCCCACACACACACACACACACACACACACACACACCCCTACCTCCCTCCCCCCACACCCTCCCTTGGATGTTCATCTGCTTTTGTGATTTGGTCCAAGAAATAAAACTGATCTCACTATAAATGATGAAGAATCCACTAAAATGAATTCAATTTTGGTTAAAAAAACAAAAACAAAAACTTAGTCAAATCTTTCTAAGTTCTCCTACTCAACTGCAATAATTACTTCTTGAACTCCATCAGATGCTAATCTGATTCATACACAATCACTAGGGTGTGAGGAGTTTTGGTTTTGTTTGGGCATTTTAATTATCAGTTCTTTGGTGAAAAGCCCACACTCTTAAGTCCAGACATTTTTTCTTTTCTTTTTAAATAGACTTTAATTTTTATTTTTTTTAAAGATTAATTAATTTATTTATTTATACAAGCCCTGGGTACAGTCAGAAGCGCGGGAGTGAGAGAATTCACCAGAGCCAGAGTAGGGAACAGAACAGGCAGACCGATGAAATACACTGCTGAGGGGAGCAGCGGCAGGAGAGGTCTGCGTGCCATGTGGGACCCTTGCTGGTGGCCGGGGATGGAATCTGCGCTGCAGAGGCTGCGGGCAGCTTCACAGCCCAGCGCTCAACCACTGCGCCACCAGGGTAGTCCCTAGACTTTAATTTTTAAAGCAGTTTTTGGTCATGGCAAAACTGAGTAGAAGGTACAGAGATTTCCCATATATAATCTGCCCTCACATATGTATGTACCCCCCCCCCATAATCAGTATCTCCCACCTGAGTGTATATTTGCTACAATTGAACATATAATAACACATCCTTATCATCCAAAGTACATCCTTTATATTAGGATTCACACTCAGTGTTGCACATCTATAGGTTTGGACAAATAAATGACATTTTAGCCTTTGTAGCTGTGCAAGTCATTCTCCTTTACATACCTAAAAATATATTTTAAGAACTAATTCTTTAAATAAATCAAAATCAAATTCCTTCAACTCGGTAGATTCACAAAAATTCACACTGATGTTGCCAATAATCTTTTTTGCCCATGCCACAACTCTTGAATTAACTGGCAGGCATAGTATTTACTTGAACTTTAGTTCTGATTTGGATTAATTTTGTTTATATTTATAATTTTAAGCAACAGAACAAAAATACAGACTGACAATCTTTCACTAAATTAATCATTTACTTGATTGAAATAATGGACCAATTCAATCATATGGAATGTTATCAAATATAGTGCTCATACTAAAAATTAAACTAGCTCAGAAATAAGGCAATTTAGAGAATGTAATTACATTTATGTAATTACAGCAAAATTTACATAGCACTGGTAATATTCCCTCTTCTTCCAGGAAGGTAGCACCATAGGACATGTTTAAGTAACCTGAAGTTACAGTGTGCTTTTAAAAGCTTTGAATACATGGAACTTTACAGAATAATATTTATGTTACTAAACAATGTGTAACAAGGTGTGGTTCTTTAGCACCACATAATTGTTATTTAGGTTTCTGAGCCTGTTCAGTCATTTGCCATCTCTTCCAAAAATCAGGAGGGATGCTGGGCTGAGATCATAGCAGGCTGCTCCCTGGCTGAGCAGATGGTTGAGTGAGCTGGATTGGTCTGTCTTCTGAACTCCCTTTCCCTTTACCCATCTACCCCCAGGTGTGACCACCACATATTCCTTCTAACGAACCCCACATACTTTTCTCCACTACCAAACATTCATCAAAACCTCCAGGAAATGATGAGATTGAGTCACCTTCATGTATAAATAGCTGACAAAACTTCATTTGTTATCATTCCTAGGTTATTTAAAATTCAGTTAAGTAACAAACAAGCAAGGAATAAAATATTTAATTTTCTAATTTTGGGATCCTGGCAAGTGAAGAAAGTATTTTTGCAGGATGGTGCTGAGATTTGGTGGGAGGACTGCCCCAGCAGGAGTGGAGAAAGCTTAAATACCTCAAATTACTCTCAGAATTACTGAAAATAACCATAAATAACCATATGTACTTAAGAAAAGTGAAACATTTCCACATAAAATGTGACTGCTTTTATTTGTTTATATCAAATAGCTGAATAGAAGTCCAATGTACAGCGTGCTAAAACATAAACATTTACAACTATTGCACCCTAAAAATATCTGGTTGTCCACTGCACATAGATGCTGATTTTTTTTTCTTTTGTCCTCTCCCTGTTTGTATTTCATCCTATCAGCCCTGATACAGATTTTTCTTTGGCTCATTCACAAAAGAAGAACTCCATTTTCCCAACTTTATATTAGACTGGACATAGTAACTGTACTGGGTTAAAAAGGGAGTTATGAGACAAAAGGCAACCAAATATGTGAGAAATGAGAGGATGGTTGCCATGAAAGTATTAAAAGTTCCCAAAATGGTGTTGTTTGTTAAATCCTTCTAATACTTTGAGAACTGCATTAACAAAGAACAACTTCCAAAGTAACATTATCCAAAATTCCAATTTCTGTCTCTTTTGCCTCTGACAGTGGACATGAAAGCAGCATGAGACGTATCTACCAGGTCTGAGAGCAGCTGTGCAACTGAGGAGAGATGTTGGTGCCCTGGCCCTTCCCAAGCATCACATTTTTATCACCAACACTGAAATTAGGTTGCGTTGTTGCCTACCTGCTTCCCTCCCTCCCTCCCTCTCTCTCTAACTTCCCTCCCTCCTTTTCCTTTTTCTCTCTTTCCTTCCTTCTGTTTGAAAATATTTTCTTGCTTTCTATCATTCAACCCATTCACTGACTCCTACTGTGATGGTGTTTCCCAAGAGAAGTCATATGAAGAGGGCAAGGACTTCTCAAAGATTTATGGAAAGAGAAGAATTGCCTTGACTGGGCAGAAAGATTTAAAATGAGCTAAGTGTGGGTGACTCTAAGGAGTTTTTCCTAAACATGCCAGTTCATTTTCACCACTAAAGCTACACAAGTCACAGATTAAGAATTTAGATGGAGCAGGTCTGCTGGATGAGGTAAAGAAAGATTTGTCTTTTTTCCTGGCCTAATATGGAAACTCTAACTCTCACCTTTATGGATCAAAAGAAGAAAAATTCTGTCTCAACAAGCCAGAATAAAGTTGTAGGATGTGCTTCACACACACTAACAGAGGTGTGTGTGTGTGTTTGTTTGTTTGTTTGTTTTAAAGACAACTTGTAAAATGCTTAAATGGCAGCAGAATGTAGCAGGAAGAGGAACAGAACAGGAACTAGGAAGGGGATTCTAATTGCTAGTGATCTGTGTGCTCTCAGACAAGTTGCTTACTCTGTGTTCTTTTTTGTCCCAATCTGTAAAATAAATAGGCTATTTGAGGGTATGGCTTTCTTATTGTTTTAACACTACGTGATACTAAGACTAGAGTAGTTAAATTACATATCATATATATATATAATATTTATATTTCTGTGTAACAAGCTATGACAGATTTAGCAGCTTAAAACATACAAATTTTTATCTCATAATTTACATGGACCATAATTTACAAGGAGCCAGGGCTCTGCAAGGTTCAGAGGGTGATCTACTTCTAAGTTTCAAGGCTGTGATTGCATTTAGTTCATGTGGTTGTGGGGCTGAGGGTCCTGATTTCTTACTAGTTTCAGCTAGATGTCATTGTCAGTTCCTGCTTGCCACCTACAGATCTTTGCCATATTTCCTTTTGATAATATGGTAGCTAGGTTATTCAAAGCTAGCAAGGGAGAAAATGAGAAACTGAGCAACACAAGTCTTATATAATGCCCTCACAGAAGTAGTGCCATAACCTTTGCCAGTTCCCACCAACACTCAATGGAGGGCATTATACAAATTATGAACACCAGGAGGCAGAGGACATAGGGGCCACTTTAAAGTCTCTCTGCTAAACATTTGTTTCTTTTAAAGTCAATCCTTCAGCAGATTCTGTTAGTTCAAGCTTCAAGATATAGTCCAAATCTGTCACTTTTATCACCTCAATTTCCAAACCAAACACCTTAGCCTAATTCATCATTTTCTTTCATTTACACCTGTGCAATCATCTCTTAACTAGCCTTTCTCTGTCTACTCTTATACAATTAGCTTAGAATCTTCCAGTGGACTTCCTGTTACAAGAAGAATAAAATCCACAAGCCTTACCTGCATGGCCTGGTCTCTGTCCACCTCTGTAACCTCACTTTCTATTGTCTGCTCTTTTCTCATTCTACTTCTGTGTTCAGTAAACTCATTCTCACCTCTGGACCTTTGAGCATATTCTTTCTTTTAGCAGAAATATTCTTCCCTTAAATCTTCCTCTCATGATTTCTTTTCGTTAGGCATTCATTGCTCATATCTCACATCCTCAGAGACCTTCCCTAACCACTCTGAGTTAGCTAATGTCTGGCCCACTCTAGTCACTGTTACTCTGCTTTATTTTCTACATAGAACTCACTGATATATGAACTATATTTTGTTGTTCAGTGATGAAAAAAAATTTTTAACTCAAATATAAAAAATTAGTAGAATAAATTTGATTATAAATTTGATTACATTGTCCTTAATTTTGCAATTTGCCTACGTAAATTAAAGAAATGCTCTCCCTAAAAAATTAAACTTCAATTTGCTTATTCTTAGTTTACTCTAAGTTAGAACAGTTAACAACCGTGGGCAGGTTCCTCAAAGATAAAACGAGCAAAGTTGACCCTCTCCTGAAGATAGCTGTGTGGTTTGATGTAAATAATAGGTCTTATTAAAATACAGGAGAAACTGACATTGAAAGAATGACAATGTTTGGTAGGTGACACGAAAACAAAGTTTGTTGTAAAAATTTAAAAACTTGCTTTAAAAACCCAAAAAATAATTATGAAATAATAAACAGCAACAATTTTATGTCACAATCTCCAAACTTTTCAAGATTGTGCTATTGGGATTTCTGATTAATTCCAGTGATACTCTTCTTTTTGCCTCTGCCTATTTTATGACTTAAAACTATATACAGACCACCCTGTTGATGTTAAAATGAGAAGATCACATTCTCCTTGTAAGCTGTTTCAAGCTGTTAATGAGTAAATAAAGTATGAATGTAAGCTGGAGAGAAAAACTATGCAAATGTAAATACTTACATAAAATATGTACATATTTTATATTTATATTTATATAGTATACATATGTTATAAATATAACAGTTTCTTAGGTAATTTAGACTCAGAGATAGGGGGGATGGATAAGAATGGAGGGAGTACACATCAACTGACCAAGCTGGAAAGACATGTTTTCTAAAATGAAAAGTGATATGGGACAGAGGCATGTTTTAATCAGTATTAGTTAAGTGGATAACAGTAATGATCTTCCTATCCATCTACCTTCCTATTCATCTTGCCTGTATATGTACAGATAGAGAACTGAAAATCTAAGACAGTTGTTCTCTTCCAGAGCATTGTTTATTACAAATACAGTTTATTTCTTACATGGAATGATTCTATGACATTCTAAAAGGCTAGGATTGCATATGCTCATCAAATAAAATGTCTTAACACCCTTGGAAGTTCATCAAGCAGTGATGTTATAATAAGAGTGCTGAAGCTGGGAGTGGGATTAGGGCCCCACTATGAGAAAGTGTTTATTTTAAGACTGTAGGAATTCACTCTCACCATATACCCCAAAATATCTGGATGTTAATATTATTGTGAAAACTCTTGAAACTGCTATTTTAAAATTCCCATTCAGTTTCTGCTTTTCAGGTTGAAGACCTAGAAGCTGGTACAGAACCACTCCCAAGAGTCTTTAATGTATGTAACAATGTGACAAGAAGAATTGTCCTTCCATTTTTCTCTGGACTCTATATTCCAAGCCAACAGGTGAGGGTACACAGGCTCCTGCTATTACAAACCTGTCCAGATCGAGTCCTTTAGCCCACTTTGGGCTCATGTTTAAGACAGTGAATTGCAAGTTTTTTGTTTCTGCTTTCCAGAGTCTGGGTCTGCTACCTGCTGCTCAAAAGTCAAAAAAATCAAGAAACAAGAGTTGGTAAGAGGAAATCAGGTTTATCCAGGAGCCAGCAACCTCAGATGACTCTTAGGACAATGGCCTGCCATTTCTTCGCAAGGCAAAGGAAGTGAGACTGTGTTATCTCAGAACACTGAATCTGAATTTGAAGGAACCATGGAGATCATTTTATTTTTTAAGGTACTGTGTTGAGCTATGATTCACATGCAAAAAGTGATACATATTTACTGTATACAACTTGTGCTTGGAGATTAGTAAAAAAATATGAAAACATGACCACAATCTATGCCCTAAATATATCAATCACCTCCAAAAGTTTTCTACTGTCCCACCTATGTCTGCCTATCTATCTATCTACCTATCTATCTATCTATCTAAAAAACACAACATAATATTTATCTTCTTAGCAAATTTTTAAGTATTGTTAACCAACACTATGTTGTACAATAGATCTTTAGGTCTTATGGATCTTGTATAACTGAATCATTTGTACCTTCAACTTACGCCTCTCCATTTCTGAATCTTAGCACTTGATCTACCATTCTACTCTCTACTTCAATGCATCTATTTTAGATCCCTCATATAGAGATGATTTTATATTCCCACACACATATCTGCATCTCCTATAACTTGCATCTACATCTCTGCTAGTGAATCCCAAATTCCATAAAATTATGGTATAGAAATAATGACTAAAATTTGTCAGCTGGGGGGGGGGGAGGAGAATAAAAAAAATTGTCAGCTAATGGCATTAAAAGAATTAAAATCCAGGTTTTTGTAATTGATACTTACTTTAGGAATGTTTCAATTTTAAAGATGTGGGTGGAAACACTACAAAAGTCTTTATATAGATCTAACTACCCTGAGTACTGTGAACCTTGGCAGTAAAGCAGTGGAGGATCAAGGTCAGGGCCTTGTAAAAGAGAAGGGAGGGAAATGTATCAAATCTGAAGGGCAGCTGAGCCCTGCAGTAAGCTCAAAGTTGGTGGGGTGGGGTGGAGCAGCGAGGGGGTGGGGTGGAGCAGTGAGATGGTGGAGAGAACCAATTGGAAACCCCTCCAGACCATGGGGAGAGAACATAGGGGCAGAGATTTTTCACAGGCACTTTTATGACCCCTTAGCTCTTCTACTAACCACTATAATCTAGTATCCTCCTATTTTAGGACATGACGGAAAGAGCTCTGACCTCTCTTGGGGGTTACAAAGAAGAGGTAGAAAGGTCGACATGGCGTATGGTGGGCAGATGACCAGTGACAATCAAGAACTGAAAGGCTGGTTGATAAAAGTAACAAATGGGCGCAGCGGTGGCGCAGCTGTTGAGCACTGGGCTGCCCGTGGCTTCTGAGGCACAGGTTCAATCCCTGGCTGCTCCCAGGCCACCGGAGGAGGGTCCCACATGGTGCGCAGACCTCTCCTGCCGCCCGCTGCTCCCCTCAGCAGTGTACTTGGGTCCTTCTGCCTGCTCTGCTCCCCACTCTGGCTCTGGTGAATTCTCTCACCCTCCACGCTTCTGACTGTACCCAGTGCTTGTATTAATGAATGAATGAATGAATGAATAAATGAATAAATCTTTAAAAAAAAAAAAGTAACAAATGACAGGTAAGCCTCTAAGGAACTCTGCAAATACCCAGAAGGAAATCTGTAACAATTTCTTGTCAGCAAACAGGGCTTTGTATAATCCTTATTTGGATATTAACCACCACAAATTATATTTAATTGGGAAAATTATTTCTAATTGGAAACGTGATTTTCTTCCCATTTGGATTTTGCTTGCTCCCTTTCAGGCAACAAAAATAGTTCAATGGATTCAAAGACCTGACTTATTAGTGGATATTTGAACTGCACAGGAATGAGGAAAATCTAACCTAAAGAACTAACATTTTTAATGAACACTTACCACCTATCCAAAACAACATTAGATGCATAAGCTACTTAATGCACTGAATCTTGAGAAGTCCTGGGAAGCAGCTATTACTACGCAATTCTAAAATCTACCCTTTCAGTTAAACGACTGAATACTTCAGGGCAATTTCAGACCTCTGAAATCTCTATTTCTTTAAGAGCACCTTCGAAGTCATAATACAGAAGAATTATTGACATGTTAATTGTGCACAGCAAACACATTGTTTATAGACTGGATATTTGTTTTTGTAGTTGGGAGAAGTATCCCAGAGTGATGCGGAAGGACTCAATGAACCCTCCCCTCAAGTCATCTAGACTTAGCTGCCTCTAGTGTTGCTGCTTTGTGGTAACAGGACCAGCACTATTGAAGGAAGGATTCACCATGGATCTTAGGTGACTATATAGATAAGAAAAATGTGCATGTAACTTTTTCAAAGAAGGTAGAGGGAATTCTAAACTGCATTTTTCCCCTTGCCACGCAGGATAGAGCTGTTCGCAAAACTTAGAGATGTGAGGTTTTATAGCAAAATTGGCACTGTTGTTCACAGTCCCACAAAAGTAAAATTTTAGTTGCTTTCTCTGTATTACTAAGAACTAACTTTCTGACTTAGGCATCCTTTCCCATCTAAAATGTCTAAATATATCAGTTTAGGGGCCTCCCCGGTGGCGCAGCGGTTGAGCGCTGGGTTGCGAGGCTGCCCGCTGCCTCTGCGGCGCCGGTTCGATTCCCGGCTGCTCCCCGGCCACCGGAGGAGGGTCCCACATGGCGCGCAGACCTCTCCTGCCGCCCGCTGCTCCCCTCAGCAGTGTACTTCGGTCCTTCTGCCTGCTCTGCTCCCCGCTCTGGCTCTGGTGAATTCTCTCACCCTCCCGCGCTTCTGACTGTACCCAGTGCATGTACAAACAAAACAAACGAACAAACAAATAAATAAATAAAAAAAACATGCCTCTATAAAAAAAAAAAAAAAAAAAAAAAAAAAAAAAAAAAAAATAAATATATCAGTTTAAATACATGGTGTCAGCAAAAAATGAAAACCAAACTGTACACTTTTCTCTTTCTCACTAGGAAGAGCGGAGTCAGCTGTTTTCACGTGCCTACTTTGGCAGGGAAACTGCACACGAGTCAAGTATGTGGGAGAGGAGGCATGGTGGCAAGGTTTGCACATGCCTACAAATGCACTGACTCATGTGTCAATACTCACTAAATGTGCAAAACTGAGAAAACAGATTACGTTATACATGACTCTGACCTCTACTTTGGGAATAGAATGAATACTAAGTTGATGCATATATCCTTATATGGATCCATGTATCCATATATCCATTTCCAGTATTGCTGCTTGGTGATGACAGAAAGGACCAGTGCTGTCTCTTGCTTTAAATTTGCTCCTTCCCCCCAAAAAATACAGCTAATACATTTTTTCTTTCCCTCCTTCCTCACTTCTTCCTTCCTGCCTCCATTTCTTCCTAATAGGACCTAAATGATGAATTTGTTTTCCAATATCCATGTACAGACAATTAAGTTATTAACAAAGATGAAACTGACAAAACATTTTTTCCCTTAATACTAAACTCCAGCCAATGACTGAATTGTTTTCAGTTTGAGGCATGTTTGTTTTTGACCAGTGTGAGTCTGCTATCTGAGACAAGTCATGGGAGGCGTTAGATAGTGAGAGTCCCAAGCCTGTGGAAGGCTGAAGCATTCAAGGCCGTATATTCCCTCACTTTCTACAAGCCAGGGCTCACTTCCTTCAATTCTTTTCTAATACGCTTCTTTGCCATCTTGCAAATGTTGATCAAAAATGTCAAGATTGCTTGCTATCTCGATTGTTTGCTATCTCAAATCCTAAAATATCCATGACCTTGAACAGAATATACATGATTTCTAAAAGGGAAATGGTAAACGTTCCCTTTGATGGCAAACTTTCTTCCCAGGGAATTAAATGTATCTTGAAAGAACAACTTCACAAAAAATGTTATGCCTTATTGGAGAGTCAATAATTTGAATAGGAGTCTCCTCGGTGGCGCATTGGGTTGAGAACAGCACTGTGAAGCTGTCCGCAGCCTCTGCAGCGCAGGTTCGATTCCCGGCCGGCCAGGGAGAATTCCCACATGGTGCGGCAGACCTCTCCTGTCTCGCCCGCTGCTCCCCTCAGCAGTGCTTTCGGTTCATTTGCCTGTTCTGCTCCCTGCTCTGTCTCTGGTGAATTCTCTCATCCTCCCACGCCTCTGGCCTGTACCGCAGCTCTTGTATACATAAAATAATCTTAAAAAAAATAATTTGAATAGGACTTACTTAAATCAATCCACTGATAAATATCAAACTCACATCTTCTAGGTTGAGTTAGAAATTAGATTCTCACCCTCTCTGCCCCTCTCCTGATTCCTCACATAGGAGCTAACTGTAAATAAGAAATCCACGGTGTTTATTCCTTATGCACAATCTCAAGAACAGTTTAACTTTCACCAGAAAAAGTAGGCAAATCTGATGCCAGAAAATATGAGGCTGTTGTCCTCTTAGAAATAAAATTAGGTTTCAAACCAGGAACTAGACCAAGAAAAGGTTTTGAAATGTGCATATCTTGTATGCATATTTCCTTAAGATGTCTAGCCTGCACTTTCCAACCCATCCAATAGCTTCCTGGCTGCTGGGCAGCATGCACTAGTTCCTGCACACCACTTAGCCTCTCCCAAGCTACTTCTCATGATGGAAGTTCATCATGGAAGGTTTCAGATAATATCACACTATTGGATCAATCTGAGTAAATTTATTAATCCCATGAAGCATGTTTTGAAGATAAGAGCATTATCTTTAATCATGGAATAAATTGCTTTTCCTTTGTAAAAGAACTTCAGGCCTTTTACTAGGGGATGTGGGAGGGAATGAGAGCAAAGGATTCCCTGTTACTACTCTCAAAACTGACTTCTATCATTAGGATAAGATCCAAGCTCAGCAATGGCAACAAGTCTGTGTAAATATGTCCCATACAAGATGCATCTGAGCGAATTCTTTATGCTTGTGACACTTGAAATTTTGCAAGCGCCATTTCCCTGACAGAATAAAAACATCTATGAAAGTTGCCTTTTCTTGAAAATAACAATGGTAAAGCACTTTGCCGACATGCTTTCACAGTCATCAGTCTTAAAATAACCTGTGAGGTGAACAGAGATGGCCTTGTTTTCCCATTCTACAGTTCGGGAAATGAGTGCCCAGAAAAGTTGAAGGCCATCATGAAAGTCAAAGAATTTGAAATTCTTAGAATTCTTTCCTCTGTAACTATGGGTCCCAAACAAGACATCAGAATCATATTCCTCTATCCCACCTCCAAGAGATCTGGAATAGGATTCAGAATCTACATGTTTGTAAGGAGAGCCCCAGAAATTCTGGTGCTTGTTCAGTAGGTAATAATAAGTAGAAGAAATGCTGATACTAAATGTTGTCTACTTATGCTTGTCTTCTCAGTCAACTCTATGTTCAACTGGATGAAATCCTCAGTGGAACAGGCCAAAAGTGGGTAGAACAGAAATAGAAAGAAAGCAGAGAACACATATTTATTTATTTATTTATTTATTTTTGAAGATTTATTTATTTATTCATACAAGAACTGGGTGGGGTACAGACCAGATGTGCGGGGGGTGAGAGGATTCACCAGAGACAGAGTAGGGAGCAGAACAGGCAGACTGAGTGAAATACACTGTTAAGGGGAGCAGCGAGCGAGTCAGGAGAGGTCTGCTGTGCCATGTGGGTATCTCCTTGGCTGGGGATCAAACTCATACTGCGGTGGTTGTGGATAACTTCATAGGTTGCATCTTAACCCCCTGCGCCATGAGGGAGGCCCAGAACACATATTTAAAGAAAAACAGAAAACTAACATTCCAAATATATAGTCTAGAGGACTGTCTATACAAAACTTTGATTCAGATTCCTCTAGCATATCAAAGGGATGAATACAGAAATGAATATATGCTGCTGACCATGCTTATCCCTCATCCAGAGCTGGTGTAGAAAAGCTCGCAAAACCACTTCTTCCAGAAGCCCAGACAGGTACCATGAAGGACTAAAGTATCTCCTTTAGTCCACTGTAAAGCTTCTTAGTGTCTGGAAAGCAAAGAATGTTTTTCTTCAGGCCAACATTTTAACAAACATTAATATTTCAAAGCAGTCCTTGGACTGTGTTAGATGCAAAATGAAAAGATTCTGAGAACAGAAGGGACTCAGCAGCAAGAAGTTACCAGTAAAACGGCTTTTACCATCAATAAATAGGATGCTGTTAGCATCAAGAAGGGAACAATGACTCAGACAAGGCAACATAGACAAGGACTCGGTTATGAAGAGTATCACAAGTCAAAGAGGTCTGCGTCCAATGGCAGGGATGAGAAGAGAGGCTTTCCTTTATTAAACGAGTTCCTATGTCAGGTCTTCTTGAAGGAAACCTGTAATTAACATTTGCAATGGCGACAAGTCAGAGTGGGTGCTTCATGAAGAAAGAAGACACCAACAGCCTTGTGTGGATTACATACTAAGTTAATTCTGTTTATTAGGATATTTTGGTTGATTAAATGCCCTTATCATGTATGTGATTCCACACAAAGGTTGCTGCTTATTAATTACTTAGATTTCTGTTCCTTTCTGAAAGCAGAAAGTATTTTCTTTCTCAGCGCTGTAGTTTTCAAAATTCCTAAAAATCCCTTTCTGTTTGTTTGCTGCTTTTCTATTCTGGTACTTCAAGGACAAAGTAGAAAAATTCCAAAAATATCAGTTTTAAAAGTAACTTTCTTATTTTAACTTTCTTATCCTAGAAAAAAAGTATCTTCATTTTTAGGAAGTCATATGTTGTAGAACATCAAAATGGAACGGATTTTTATTTTCTAGGACTGCTTTCTTCTGCTACTATATAACACAATGGATGGATCAGATGACCTCCAGGATTATATTATTATTATATTATTATTGTAGTCCCAGGATTCAGTATTAAAACCAAATGTCCCAAATGGACATATAACACATTTCGGTGACAGATTATTCAAATTATGCACTGTGGCAGATTGGAACACTTCATCTTTTAAATTTCCTGTTATCAACACATTTAAAATACAAAATATGTGCTAAGAATATTCACCAGACTCTGTCTAACAACTTGAGAACTAAGATCCTGTCATCTTGTACAAATATAAGTTCAACATAATTATCAGCATATTGTGGTTTCTCAATAAATATTTTATTGAATAAGTGAATATTGCTAAGTAAATATCTGGAGATTGAGATTCTGAGTTAAAAAAATCAGTTTATTTCCCCCAAATTAAATTCTGTGAGATACATACATTTAAAGAATACTCTTTCCCACTTGAGGATAGTTTATATTTTAAAATATGCAAAATAAAAAACATAAAATAGGATTCTTTGCTATTAATTGCTGTATCACAGATTTTAAAAAAAGCAATGACTCAAACATTAGACAGGACTAGAAGTCTAGAGTATTCTTCTCCAAGATGTTTCTTTAGCATCTTTCAAAGCATCTAAATTATTATTTTTTTACTATGTTTATATCTCGTTTCCTTCTAGTTATTATTTGCAAACATCACAAAATGATGGAGTTTTTTGTTATTCTGTTTTGTTGTCACATTTGTTGCCAGAAAGTATTGAATTTCTAACCTTTTGGGTCACATTTTTTTGGAAAAAAATTTATGTTCTTTTAAAGTTAAGCTCTGTTTCAATGTTTCCAAATGTGTGTCTTTTGGAGAGTGTTTCAAAATTAAAAACAGATGGTAAAAAAAAGTTGTATGTTTGAGACCAAACTATAAAAACTGCTGGAAGTCTACTGTGGTTAGGTAAAATAACAAAATTTCATGTAAAAGCTGACTTCCAGGAAAATTATTCCATTTTGTTTGGAAAAGAACTGTCAGAATTCATACCGATGGGCAAATGCAGTGTAATTGTACTCTCTCTCTTTTCTTGTTTTTGCAAGAGGTTTTAGTCAGGGAACAAGAGAAAATGCATTCTGGAATCCACCGAAAAGTTTCTAATTAATTTAGTCAGTAAATACTATTTCCATCTTCTCAGATACTATTCCTGATGCTGGTAATAATTAATAAACTAGATATAATAGTACACTAGATAATTAGTAAACCACACAATTAGTAAATTCCCCAATCCTGCATACTTTACAGCCTTGTAACTGAGACAAAGAATAAACAAGTAAACAAATTAAGATATACTTAAGAGATTGCAGTAAAAAATATGAAGGAAGTAAACAGGGTTTATGATAAGTAGAATTGGAAAGAGTGGCCCACTTTAGATAGGATCATCAGGAAAATCATCTGTGAATATCTGTATTGATTAGAACTCTTTGTTATAAAAAAAACAACAAAGTGGATTAGAAAATAGGGAGAATTTATTGATTACCTGAGAATAGGTCTAATTTCCTGCAGGATTTGGCCTAGCAGTTCAAAGTCAATCCAGAAAATCTTCCTAAACCCATACCCCTTCTCTGCCTTACTCACTGATGATATCGTCCATAGATTATATACAGTTGCTACCCCTTACCTCTCCATACCCTTCCCCCCCCCCATATAAAGTCCCATTTATAAACTTAACTACTATCCAACGATTGAGGTCTCTTCTGAAAGCTTCCAATGAATATAAACAACATGTCTTTCTCAGAAATCCTGATAAATATCCTCTCACATCTCCTTGGCTCTGAGTGGATTACAGGCCTATTCCCCGAACCAATCACAGTAGCCAGAGTACTAGAATATGCTTGTTGGCTCAAGCCAATTGGGATTAAGCTGGAAATGGACAAAAATCCATCCCATTTAACCATAAACTTAAAAGTGAGGGAAAGGTGGAATTCCAAAGGAAAACTGAATACAAAGCAACAGATTCCTCTATAAGAAGATGGCATTTAAGCTAAAATCTAAAGAAGCCAGTCATGTGAAAAGTTAGCAAGGCTGAGTTTTATGCATTAGAAATACAACGTGAAAATGGCAATTGTCCTGCCCATGGTAAATAGAGCTTGGTATGTTTAAGGCACAAAAAATACAAGTATTTTTAAAATGTATCATTAATAAGCTCTGATAATTTAATCAAGAACTCTTACCACAAGCATTACTAAATGGAAACATGTCAGTTTCAGGGTAACCTTTCGCAGCCCAGCACTCAACCGCTGCACCACTGGGGAGGCCTCACAAGAACTCTTAAGTAAACTTTTCAGTGGTGATCTTTGCAAATGTCACGTCCCTGTATCTCAGTTTTCAAATCCAAAAATCATTCTTCCTTCATAGGGTTATTGTAATTATTGTTTATGAACTTATAGTAGTTATGTCTAACATTTAAACAAACTTGCAAGCTAACAAGTTAGCTGTGGATTCTGGCAGAAGTCATGATACTCCTGATTCCGAGCAAAGAACAGTGGCAAGAACAATAACATTTGCGTCAGTTATCTGAGCCCTAATTCTGCAGTGATGCAAAGAAGACCAGATGTCACTTATACATGCAGTGGGCTGTATTACAAAAGAGAGATCTCAAGTTTAGTAAACCCAACTATTTTATGACAGGCAGTAAAACTCAGCTATGCTCAGATGTTTGTATGAATATTTGTTTCTATTTCTCTTGTGTAAAGAACTAGGAGTAGAATTGCTGAGTCATAAGGTTAGTGCAAGTACAAATACCCTTGAAGATTGTCAGGGACAAAGACAGGCAGTGCCTCTGCTCACAAGACATGCATAAATATGCAAAAGCCATTGAGAATTGTTCCTGAACACTTTAAACCAGTAGATGGTACGTAGTAAGCATTCAATAAAGAGTACTCATTATTCTCAAAAACATCATTGCCTTGGACAAGCTATTGGGGCATTGTTTCATTCCAGGGAAGGAATTAATGATTTTGAAAAAACTGTTATTTCCTACCAGCTTTCATTTCTGTAAGTTTAGTCCATTTTCCTAATTGGGCACACTCATTTGGATTGAAAGTAAAATCTCTGAGGAGCTCTCAGATAGAGAGTAATAGCTAATGTTTACTGTTGATAGTAACTTTCTTGCCTGACATTTGTCTCAACAATAAAGAAAATAATGTTATTCATACCCCAATAAATGAAAAACCCAGTTTTAGAGAACTCAGAAGATGTTCTCTACCAACATAGAGATCTTTGGGTGAACCCACAGACCAAAGAGGCACATTCAAAGAGCCATCCCTGGCCTCTAGATTTTTTCTTATCTCTAGAGAAAAACAAGAGATGAAGCTATCAGACAAGATCTTAAAACATAGGAGGGATCCTTAATTTTACTCCGATTCTAGCAGTTTCTTCCTCCATGAAAAAGGAGGGCAAAACTCATTAGCTAAATATCGGTGGAAGAGATGAAAAGCTAATTCTCTTTTCAAATAATGCTTCCAAATACTGTGTACTGGTGCCTAAGGATCACAGTGCTCAATTCCAAAGGTTAGTGCTCACTTTGTATAGGATTATGCTTCAGAAGGTGATACTGACATAGAACACAATGGGAACAGGGCTCCCTGTAGTTACAAGATCCCAAGCCCTAACCCTCACACCTAATACAAAGCTAGTCAAAATATGTGAATGGACTGGCAATTTGGGGTGAAGTGGCTCTACACAAATTTGGAAGTTGGCATTTCAATGTTATAACTTTGGGTAAATTTAATGGGTAAAAAAATGGTTATGTTGGTGTTTTAATTTATATTTCCTTTAGGTTTACTGGCCATTTGTATTTTTAAATAAGTTTTTGTTCATTTTCTTTAGCCTATTTTTCTATGGAATTGTTTTTTCTCTTTTTTTTCCACTGTTGATTAACAGAAATTTTAGAATTTTAACTTTTATCTCCTTTATGTCTCAAACATTTTTCTGTTAAATTAAGCTTGCAATTTAACTTTGTTTTTGGAGCCTTTTACCACATAGAACTTTAATATTTGTATGTATCAAGTCTTGCAAACATCATCTTTATGGCAGATTAGAAATTCAGATAGCTTTAAACACCAGACAGAAAACACAAATAAGAGAAGTCATCCAGGAGCAGACTATATGAACTAGAAAGCAATTTTGTAAAATGTAAGCAGACACTGTTTATTTAAACAAAGGGGGGGGGAAACCATAGATTATGTACATGACTAAGCTAGATTTCATGTACTCCCAGAGCCCTAGCCTAGCTACCACAGACCTTGACAGCGGGTGTGCACTGTCATGCTGGGCTTCAGGATTCTTGAAAAATATACTGAAGCGCTGAAAGGAACATCTAATGACTTAACAATAAAAGACGTGACTTGTCCTGTTTGCACTGGCCATCCCTCACATGTCTGATGTAGTGAGGAAACACTTGTTCATCCAAGTTTGAGGCAGGTAGTGCAACATGAACTTCCTCATGTTATTCATCAGTAGTTCATCAATACATATCTTGAAACTAAGAAATTATATTTAAGTCTGTTTGTGGTGGCTAATACCTTTATTTCTACTTTTTTACCCTCTTTTATACCCACTCTTTCATCCTTTGATTAGCTAATTTCTACTCTTTCCAATGTCATCTTAAAATTTCCCTTAAAGGACCAGGAAAAAGACTAATTAATACAAAGTAAAAATCAAAATCAACAAGCAACTATAAACCAGAGACACACTATGGGGAGGGGGGGGAGCAGGGAGAGGAAGGATTAGGGTCAAAATAAGGGGGAGTCCAATTTTATGGGGAATATAACCAAAATGAAAATGCATACATTGTGCAAAAATGAAAAATGATGTAAGAATTATATAAAATAAAATATTTAAAAAATACAAATTCCAGGACCTCAAAAAAAAAAAAAAATTCCCATAAGTTTGTCCCAACTGCTCTCTGTCCGCCCTACCCCTCATCTGGTTTGATGTCCTCACATGGTCTCCTAATAATCTGCACTTTCCATGTTACCCCATTTATCATTTCAGAAGATAATTGTCTGTTCACCTCTCTTCCTTTCTAATATATCAGATACTACTTGAGGCAAAGAAAGTTCACTGTTGTTTACAATTATATTTCCAGCTTTAGTCTAACAGAGAGTAGAAGCTAACATTAATTTGTGGCATGAATGAATAATGTGTATGCAGCTCTACAGAAAATACTGCATCAGCCTCATATTTTCATTCTCCCCAGAAATTTAGAAGGCATGCTGGATTAAAGTGGTCTTCCACACTGGACCAATAAATGCCTCCTGGCTGGGCAGTGACTGTCTGTCTCCAACAGAAATCTGCAGAACTAGGAAAACAAACATGTGGTCATTTGAATTTATCTCCCTGTTAACTTTGAGCTCAATTTTCATTCCAGAGAATTATACATATTATTCCTGCTGTTTATCTTGTTTTAACTTAAAAAAGATTCAAAATGCTGGGGCCTCCCCGGTGGCGCAGCGGTTGAGCGCTGGGTTGCGAAGCTGTCCCCAGCCCCTGCAGCGCCGGTTCGATCCCCGGCGGTTGGCCACCGGAGGAGGGTCCCACATGGCGCGCAGACCTCTCCTGCTGCCCGCTGCTCCCCTCAGCAGTGTCCTTCGGTCGCTCTGCTCCCCGCTCTGGTGAGTTCTCTCACCCTCCCGCGCTTCTGACTGTACCCAGCGCTTGTATAAATAGTAAATAAATAAATAAATAAAATAAACATAGGTGTACAGGTGTGCTTTAAAAAAAAAAAAAGATTCAAAATGCTAACATGGAACATGAAATCACTAAAGAACACCAAGAGACAGGAGTAGGGGAAAACATAGAAGTAGAAAAAAAAAACAGTGGGAAAAAATGAAAAAAAAAGCAGTTCAAAACACATTCTGAGACAATAAGGATTTATCTGACTCAGGGTCTAATGATGTAAAACAAGTTTGTTCATCTTCCACAGGAAAAAAATAAAACAACTTGAGAAATTTGAATTTAATCTTTGTTTTTGATAGCAAGTGAAAATAAATATTACCTTTCTTTTTCCTCAGCAAGTATCTTAGCCCAAAAAAAAAGAAAAAGTAAAAGAAAAAAATCCTGAAATTGAGTTGTCATAAATAGGATTAAGTTATATATATTGTAAACATAAATACTACAAAACAGCACAAAAGATAGGATGAAGAGAACGCCAACCTCAGAATGAAAAGAAAAACTTTAATTGTTGATCTTAATGATGTTTAAAATGTTTTCACTTACTCTTAGAAAAAAAAAATCATCCCTATTTGAGCTGAAGAGCTACTGCAGAAGGCACTTTATGGGCATCTGTATCGGAGGCCCCTTCCCACTCTCTTACCACCACTTATGCCAGTGATTTGATCTGGGGGCATTTGGTAATGTCAATTACCAGTTTTTGTTTTCACTCTTTAGAGATACTTGTACTGGCTGAGGCCAGGGAGGCCTTCAAACATCTTATAAAGTGCAGAAGAGCCCCCACAACAAAAAATCGTCTGACCCCAAGTATCAATATTGCCACGGTTGAGAAACTCTGACATAACCTTAAGAAACTATATTTTTTTAACAAGATTCCAGAATGACCCTGAAAGTTATGATGAGCTCTTATATAGATATGACTGCTTCCCTAGTCAACTGCTAGGAATGTAGAGCTTCAAAATATAATTGCAAAGGTTGTACTCTGAACTAAGGAAAATATTGATCTTGGGGGAAAGGGAAGGGTTGGGTTTTCATGCTTCACATTTGATCATTAGCAATTTGAACTCTGCTAAAACAATTAGATGATAATAATCATCATATTGAGTCGCAGAGACATTTGGATGAATTACTGATAAACATTAATGAAAGTATTATTGCTGATAAAATAGATGACTACTTTGAAAAGAATCACTTGGCCACTTAGCAACAAGATTACCAACCTTTGTAACATTTTAGTAATATATGCAAGATTAGTAGCTTAAAAATAAGGAAATACATCAAAGCAAAACCAGAAAATCTGAAGGCACTCTAAATGATGGCACCTAAGGTTAACTAGTCACCCAGACTCCAGAAATACATCAAAGAACTTGATGACGGCAGCAATACCTTAAACCTACCTACTTTATTCCAGTGTCATAACAGCAATGTGATACAAAAGCAAATTGCTACTTGTCTCTATCTTCTTATTGACAATATTTTGATTGCCTAGAGGTGATCTTCACTTAGATTTCCCTTTGATATACAAAATGTAACTTTTCAAAAACTGAACTGGTCATTTTCCCTTAATAAAATGGTAACTCAATTCTGAGCATCTGGGCTTACAATCCTTTTATACTTTACTCTCTACATGTCAACTTCAGCATCCAACCACCCTCTGGATTTATAGTATGCAATGTCTTTTGTTTTTGATCCCTTCCCCCATTTGTACCCTTTTATCTCTGCTTTTAAGGTTATAACCTTAATATAAGTTTCTATCATGTATGCCTAGATGTCTGTAACTTCAGATAGTCCTCTGTCTTTAGTGTCTCCATGAACCACTCTATTTACATGATAATGTAATAATAACTAACACAACAATACCCATGACAATTCTAACTTTTTTAGCTCGAGTTTATAGCTCAAATTTTGACCAGATTTCAAGAACTTAAGTAACAGTATTTTCTTGACTCTCATAACAACCTGACAAAGTAGCTATTATGATTATCCTCATTTTAGAAATGAGGGAACTGAAGCACAGATGATAGAAATCACTTGCTTGCCCCAGACAATCCATCTAGTAAGCACTGAGCTGGGATTTGGTTACAGACCCTCCACTTTACTACACTACCCATCTCCCTCTTGTTATTGCCCAGGACTTGGTGAGTCCATGCCCATGAGGCCATTCTCCATATGTTTAAGCTTCACTGTTAATGACAAATACAGAGTTAAAAAACAAGACTTCATTTTTTTCCAATTAGTATAACTAGCCTAATCATTCCAAAATACTGCCCAGCTTGGGATACAAACACTCCCAATACTTTCAATTCCATGTGCAACCTAGATTGGAAGACAGCAGTAGTGGACAGCTTTTGCCTACTGGTAGTAACTTTCGGGCAACAGTCTTAGAGACAACAGAGATGACGTCTTGCTCCACCTAGTACCACTATGTAGGGTAAGGTAAAAAATCAGGCTTTTCTGCCCTCCCGCCATCAGGATAGATGAGAGAACCCTGTGATCCTGAATGCATGCCTGATGGCGGGCACCTGAAGTGGGTACACCTGTGCTAAGACTGTGCTTTTAAGGGCGGTGTCACGGGGACGCCAGTAGAAGCCGAAAGAGAAGAAGCCCGAAGCAGAAGCAGAGAATGCCAGAGAGCCTAGATAGAGTGAGGATTTGCTGGGGGCTGGGAGGACTGCCAGCCTCCCGGCCCCCCAGCACCCCTGCCTGCCATATGCCTGGTGAACCCCAATAAAAGACCTGCAAAAAAACCACTGAGGACTCTGACTCCTCCTTTACCCGGTCTGCATGGGATTAGAAAATCTGCACTGTGGCCATTCCTGCCTTTACAATTGGCATAAGTTGGCAAGGTGATCCATGCAGACGAGTATTGGAGCCCTCCGAAGACCTGGAGGGACTAAGCAGTAACAGACTGTGTGTGCCTGTGACGACGCTGGAGGCGCCATGGTGGCACAGAAGGTAGACGCTGTCCGGGAGCTGCGGGACGAAACCTCAGCTGGAGGAGGAGATGCCCAAGAGGACCAGCCAATGACCCCTGAAGCAGCAAGAATCATCGGCTAAGAGAGAACCACAATTCGGAGCTTGCCGCTGCCGATGCAGGGAGAGGCCAACGGACTTGGACTGATGGACTTAGACTGATGAACTTGGACTGACAATCCTGCCAGAAGGCAGAGGACCTTGGCAGGTGTAAAGGCAGGACTGGGCACGGTGCAGGTTCTCTGATCCCATGCAGACTGGGTAAAGGAGGAATCAGAGTCCTCAGTGGCTTTTTGCAGGTCTTTTATTGGGATTTACCCAGTACACAGCAGGCTGGGGGGCTAGGAAGGCTGGCAGTCCTCCCAGTCCCCAGCTCTCTGCTTCTCTCTCTGCTTCTCCTGCTTCTTTCTCGGCTTCTACTGGCATCCCCATGACACCACCCTTAAAAGCACAGTCTTAGCGCAGGTGTACCCACTTCAGGTGCCCGCCATCAGGCATGCATTCAGGATCACAGGGTTCCCTCATCTATCCTGATGGTGGGAGGGCAGAAAAGCCTGATACCTTTTACCTTACCCTACAGCAGGTTATGGGTTTTTTTTGGAACTCTGGGGGTGGCCAGTGGGCCTTGATGGCCAAAAGCAGCCTTGTATGCCCAGCAGCCAGGTGGAGGAGAAAAGCCAACTGAGAAGGCAAAAGCTGGTGCTGATGTTAAGTTGAGAAGCCCTGAGTGGATGTTAAACAGCCCGAGTATGCTGAAGACCTGTGAGTCTCGTAAAATCACCTGTGGGTGATGCCCTGCTCATTCTCGAGTGAGGGTGAGGAGCTGAGGAACCCATCCTTGAGGGAAGGGTGGGAAACGTGGCTTGGGGTGGAGCCCAAGCCGCATGTAGAGTTTGGATCCCCGACCCATGTGCTTGTGCAATGGGTTGGCCTGAGTGCAGGGGTCTGCGAGTCGCATTGGTGGCTATGAAGGCCGAGTGTTGGAGTGACTGCAGACAGAAACCCTGAGGGTTGGTAATTACCCCCAACAGAATAGAATCGCCAATCCCAGAGCTAGTGCATCCTGGGGGTGGATGCTGTTTGTGGCTTGTAGCTGAGACTACAGCCAGAGAAGGCCAGGAAGCCCGACGGCTCCTGGTGTGTTATAGTAGATGCCGTGAATGGTTCCCCTTCCTCGTATGAGCAGTGCCTTCGGCAGCAGATTTGGTGGCTCATCTGCTGGTACCAATAATTGTCTTTTGCACTAGGTTGGGGCCCTGCCTGGACTTATTTGTGTTCTGTTGTATTTTGTTATATTGCGATGTATTTGCTTTTGTGGGCCATGGCTACATTGTTTGTGTTTGCTAAGAAAGTTATGTATGTGTTGATTATATGGCAGAAAACCCTGAGGGGGTGGACTGTAGGGTAAGGTAAAAAATTAGGCTTTTCTGCCCTCCCGCCATCAGGACAGATGAGGGAACCCTGTGATCCTGAATGCATGCCTGATGATGGGCACCTGAAGTGGGTACACCTGCGCTAAGACTGTGCTTTTAAGGGTGGTGTCACAGGGACGCCAGTAGAAGCCGAAAGAGAAGAAGCCCAAAGCAGAAGCAGAGAACGCCAGAGAGCCCAGATAGAGTGAGGATTTGCTGGGGGCTGGGAGGACTGCCAGCCTCCCGGCCCCCCAGCACCCCTGCCTGCCATATGCCTGATGAACCCCAATAAAAGACCTGCAAAAACCACTGAGGACTCTGACTCCTCCTTTACCCGGTCTGCATGGGATCAGAAAATCTGCACTGTGGCCATTCCTGCCTTTACACACTAGAAACACTGTAGCTACCACTCTGAAATACTTAATTCGAACAGTAAATAGAACAATTCATTATCACAGGTCTTTGGTTTGGCTTGTCCATATTCAGAAAGGGAAAGAGACAAGAGGTGTAACTTACCAAATGATGTAAACTCAGACTTCTTCATAGCTGTAGCAGTTTACTATTGACCTGCTGGTGTACCTAGTAGAGACCTGGCTCAAAGGCACTCAAATTATTAAATTAATGAATGGGTTCAAATTTTATATTGTCAATAATAATGTCTATCATTTATTGGATTGACAGTACAGCACAAAGGTTAAAAACCAGCTCTCTAAAGTCGGACTGTCTGAATCGACATACCAGCTCTTTGTACTTTGGAGAGTTAAATAACTTTTCAGATTCCTTTTTTATTCTGTAAAGTGGGTCTAATAAAATTCCTTCCATCAGGCTTTTGAAAGGATTAAATTAGAAATTAAATGTTACACATTAAGTATCATCTAAACATGTATTCAGTACTCTAAAAGTTGTAACTATTTTTGAGTGTCTATCTGTGTAGGCATTATACGAAATTTCTCAGTCTTAGCATGATTGATACTTTGGGTCAGATAATGCTTTGTTTAGGGGCGTGTCCTCTGGACTGCCGTATATTTAGCATGTTCCAGGCCTCCACTCACCAGATGCCAATAGCACCTCCCTAGTTATGACAGTCATGCCTGGAGTACAAAACCAGCCTTTCTGAGATCCAGTGCACTAAACTGAGTTCTTAACAATTTTTCTTTTTTTTACCTTGACAGCACAGTAACAAGCCTTTAGTATTATCTCTATTTTACAGGTGAGGAAATGGTAACTCAGAGATGTAACCGACTTGCCCAAAGTGGCCTGGCAGGTTCGGCTGACTCTATAGTCTTGACTTTGCACACGCCTCCCTAATGTAGGCGATGCTTATCTTCATGCTCCTCCTTTGGCTTCTCACCCACGAAGGCACTACATGTAGGTACAGGTGACAAAAGACCCTTCCGAGGATATTAAGGAACTCAAGCCTCACCTCTACAATAACGAGATGATCTTAGGAATCCTCATCTCATGCCCATAATTCTTGAGCAATGGTATTTGTCTGCAGGGTAACAAAGCTTTAGTAAATACCACCTGGAATGGGAAAATAAATTTATAAAAATGACATGTTTAAAAACACTTAACACATAAACTAAAAATATATATGGTATCATCTTTAATTCCTCCCTCTCCCTCAGTCTCTCTGTCAAGTCCATCTCCAAGTAATGAGAATCCTGAATCCTGATTGCTAGACCAATCTTACTAATTAACTCTACCAAGTTACTGGCCTAGAACAGCACTCGTAAAGCTTTATTTCTGAAGCATTAAGTTTAAATTTCACAGACTGGCAACTAAGGCCCTTGAAATGATCTTTCTACACCTTCTCATGCATGCTATCTCTCCTCCCTCTGCCAAACTCCTCACTATACTACAAGTGAGCTGAGAAGAAGTTTGTTTCTTTGTGCTCATTACCCTACGGTTTCCACATTTGCCAGTGCTCTCCCTTCTTTAATCCTGATCACTCTTTTCGCTCAGCTCAAGCTAAAGCCCTCTCCACAAAGTATTGCAGCCTCACTAAGGTGTTCCTTTTTTAAAGGTGTTCACAATCCTGATGATCTATCCTGTACCACCAAGCACCTTCATTTAAATCTCTGGTATGCTGGCGTTTTGAGTTTGCCCAAATAGATTGTAATTTCTGTTGCATTCTGGTACCACATCTCACATTTATGAACTGTGTTCAGAGAAGGTCCTCACTTGACTCCACGGAAGACTCCTGCTGTTACGGAACAGTTGTTGTGCTTCACAGAAATGTGTGCCTTTGATCTTATCTCTACATGTGGGGCTCCACCCTGTATGAAGTCACCTCATAAGGTTCACTGCTAATAGAGACATCATCACAAGCACACTTGCTCTCTGCCAACTCATTTCTAACCTAAGCATCTGTTGACCCTTAGCTTTCAAGACTCCTGGTCTCCTTTTTTTATCAGCACACCCTGATTTACTTCGGCATCATGGTCTTTGACACAGAGCTTCTTTCTTTAGAGCAAACCCAAATCACCATGCTGCAGTTAGCTCTGTATGTCTCTGGGGAGATTAGAGGAATCTAAGTCATGATTCCTCATTATAATTGAGGATAAAAATCACTTGAGTGTTTATTAAATATTCTTTTCCTGGGTTCTACTCCAGACCTACTGGATCCTAATATCCAGAATATGGGCCTTTCATCTGAAAGTTCAAAGTATTTTGTAGAACTGCTACACAGGCTGTCTTGCAGGGCATTTGTAAGCAATGGCTGCCATTTGGAAGAAACTGGTGATTGCTGGTGATGGAACCATGGACAGGACTTGCTTTCCCATTGGTCACTTAGCAAGGACCAATTCTAAGAGGTATATATACCCACAGTATTTGAGAACTATGTGGCAGATATCAAAGTAGATGAAAGCAAATGGAGTTGGCTTTGTGGGACACAGTTGGGCAGGACGATTATGATCACTTGAGACTCCTCTCCTACCCAGACACTGATATATCTTTCTCTATCAACAGTACTAATAGCCTAGAAAGCATCCCAGAAAAATGAATTCCAGAAGTTAAATCTTTCTCTTCCAACATATTTATCATACTGGTTGGGAACAAAAAGGATCTTCAGAATGGTGAGCACAGAGCTGGGAGCTGACCAAGATGAAGCAGGAGCCAATAAAACCAGAAAAAAAGGTAGACATATGACAAACAGGACAGGTGCTATTGGGTACATAGGGTGTTCAATACCAAAGATGGAGTGAGGGAGGTTTTTGAAATGACCACAAGAGCTGCTCTGCAAGACATGGGAAGAAAAAAATCTATGTACATTGTCTTTGAAACCCTGCTGTGGCACAGCACAAAATGTGGTTCATTTTGAAGTGCAGTTTATTACCCTTAGTGTATGATTCCTGACCTTTTTCATTTATCTATAATTTACCTAAGATTACAAATCAGAAGTCATCTTGCTACCAGTATTTAGAAGCTACCTATGATTACTAGTAATGTCTGATCTGTGTGAGCCACTGTTCCAACAGCCCTTCTCTGCACTCCCACCTGATATACCAGGGGTTAACTTCTTTCCAGAAAGAGAAACAGTTGGTAACTTCTGTGAATTAGACTGTAATTACACATAACTACATATCCTGCTTATCATCTGTCAGCTACAAGGTACTCTGATGACTCGCCACATAGGAGCTTAACAGATTTCACTGGGTGGGCACCCAGGTTTCTTCAAATGTTCCTGGCCAGAAAGACCCAAGTCCATGCAGCGGTGGCAAAGTTACAGTTCTGTGGTTTCATTTTAGTTACCTTATAGTTGCCGTGTAATTAGTACCATTTAATGTATGAAACCAATAAATGGATATAAGATAAATAATAAAGGTAAATAAATATATCTACTCCAGATTAGATGTAGTATTGTTTGTATAACTGGGTTTCCTAATACTGGCATTTGTCATCCCCACAGTGTATTTTTCTTTTAAAGATTGTATATTTGAAAATAAAGTCAGATAGAAAATCCAATTTTAAAATTCTCATTTTGTCAGTGTATCTGATAAAAGATGACCATATCACCCATTTTTGGCCTCACATATCTCAATACCCCCCCCACCCCCACCCTGGCACCCGCCCACCCCAGAGCTGGATGAAGTAAATAGGAGCTTGGTTTCATGCCTGAGGCACTTAAAGACTCTTCAAAAGGTGGTATGACCTTTTACACCTGGACTGCAAGGCCTGGCTCTTGGTCACAGCAGTTTTTCTCCTCACTATATCTTGGTTCCCTCCCTGAGGGGCCACCATTTCTCTTGAGTGGTACTTGGATTCGCTCTTCTCCCTAGCAGACAGAACTTTTTTTCTATACCAATTAATTTTCCCAACTACAAAGAAAATAAAGGCAGTTTTCTAAAAACAAAATTAAAAAAAAACTTATATACTCTTTTTAAATTCCTCTTTTCTTGAATAAGAGATTCAATTAAAAAAAAAGATGGAATAATTCTAAAATACTCCTGTGAGTTATTACTACTATGCAAAAATACTCAGGAGTATAATAAAGTCTTTCAAAATCTGTAGGCCCAGACAAATGAATAAACAAACCGAACTGCTAATTGAATCAAAGACAGGGATATACCTTTTCATTCCTTCAGTATTTCAAGAAATATTTATTTTTGAGTGCCTGCTCTCTATCACCCCCTGTGCTAGTCACTAGGGATACACAGAAATACCAAGAAACACAGTCCAAGCCTGCGTGGAAAGATAAACATTGTGGAGATTTTACAAATACCATTAGAATCACAGTGCAATACAGAGAGCTACAAGAATGCAAGAGAAGGGGCCTCCCTGGTGGCACAAGAGGTTAAGCACCACACTATGAAGCAATCCACAGCCTCTGCAGCATGAGTTCAATCCCTGGCCGGCCAGGGAGCAACCCACATGGCAAAGCAGACCTCTCCTGTCTCGCCCACTGCTCCCCTTAGCAGTGTATTTCACTTAGTCTGCCTGTTCTGTTCCCCACTCTGTCTCTAGTGAATCCTCTAATGCTTCACATCTCTGGCCTGTGCCCCAGCTCTTGTATGCATAAATAAATAAATCTTTAAAAAAAAAAAAGAGAATGCAAGAGAACTGTAAACCACCCTTCTCAAAAAGGCTTGTGGAGGAAGTGAGAGTTAAGGTGAAGCCTAATAAATGAATTGAAATTAAGAATGTGCTGGGCAAGTGTAAACAGCATATTGGAAGGAACTGAGGTAGAAAAGAGCTTGGAGTATACTAGGAACAGAAAGAAGATCAAAAAGCCTGGAAAAATGGCACAAGTGGAGGGCTAGGTAAGATAGTCAGAATTTAGTCTAAGGTAACTGAATACTAAAGCAGGACCTTAAAGTGATCTGATTTACATATTTAAATATCCCCACTGATCTTGGAGTGCTGAGATGACTGATTTGGTAGAGAAAACAGGAGCAATCAGAAAAAGTAGGATAGACTAAGTGCTATGAGCAGAGATGGTGAAAGTGACTATTCAAAATATCCATCTTGAGGAGACTCAACAGGGCTTGGAGGAGATGAGCTGTGGGAGGTAAAAGAACAAAATAAGTCAAGGTTTCAGACCTGAGTAACTGGGTGGATAATCATTCCACATACTCAGATAAGAAACCCTGAAGATGAGCAGGTTCAGCGGGAAACATAAGTTCACTCTGGGACACACTGAGTGTGAGATACCTGTGAGTTAACAAAGTGGAGGTCTTGATTAAAATGGGTCTGGAGGGCTTCCCTGGTGGCGCAAGGGATTAAGACTCAGCACAGCAAGGGATTAAGATTCAGCACAGTGAAGCTGTCCACAGCCACTGCAGCTTGAGTTCGATCCCCGGCCTGCCAGGGAGCTACCCACATGGCACGGCAGACCTCTCCTGTCATGCCTGCTGCTTCCCTCAGCAGTTATTTCAGTCAGTCTCTCTGTTCTGTTCCCCACTGTGTCTTTGGTGAATCTTCTCATCCCCCCACACCAGTGGCCTGTACCTCAGTTCTTATGCATGCATAAATAAATAAATCTTTAAAAAAAATAAAATAAAATGGGTCTGGAACTCAAAAGAGTTTTTGGTATATAAATAATAATTTTTTTCTTCTTTTAATTATATATATTTTTATATCATTTTTCATTTTTGCACAATGTATGCATTTTCATCTTGGTTTAAGTCCCCATACAATTCCCACCCCTCCTTGTTTTGGTCCTACTCCCTCCTGTCCCCCCTGTAGTGTGTCTCTGGTTTATAGTTGCTTGTTGGATTTGATTTTTACTTTATTATAATTAGTCTTTTTCCTGGTCCCTTATTTAGGTTTTCTAAATTCCTGCTATGAGTGAGACCATCTGGTATTTTTCTTTTTCCATCTGGCTTATTTCGCCGAGCATGATCCCTTCCAGCTCCATCCATGTTGCTGCAAATTGCATGAGTTTATCTTTTTTTTGATTGCTGAGTAATTTGATTGCTGAGTATTCCATTGTGTATATGGACCACATCTTCTTGATCTAGTCATCCATTTTGGGGCATTTGGGTTGGTTCCATAGCTTAGCTATTGTAAATAGTGCTGCTATAAACATAGGGATGCAGGTGCCCTTTGGAATTAATGTTTCTGTGTCCTTTGGGTAAATACCTAGGAGTGGAATTGCAGGATCATATGGAAGCTCCATCCCTACCAGGTCGAGAATCTCCACACAGCTTTCCATAGTGGTTGGACCAGTTTGCACTCCCACCAGCTATATAAATAATAATTGAAGTTACCAAAGAGGGATGTAATCACCTACTGAAATATGTCTTGGAGGCTATGGTAGGTGCTAAGGCAATAAATTCACTGTGTTTAAGTGACTCAAGCAAAAGTAATCATGTATGACCAAAACCTAAATTTTAGCTCAACTGCCATAAAAACTACACTGAAAGTACCTATCATTGATCATAATAGATATAGTCCCCACTCTACCCTCTGGAGGTTGATCTCACAATTCAACTCAAAACTAGAAATTCATCTAAAAGTAGGCCAGACTCTACTTTGTTCTCATTTACATTGGCTTCAAAAGCCACTGAGATTTCACTTAAATCTTTAAAAATGTACAAAGTGCAATACATTTACACTAATATCACACCCTTTTAAATATCACTGCACATGAAAATCCAGGCAGTAAAAATTGCAGATTTTGTGTTTGGTCATTCTCACAGTGATGTGAACTTTACAGTTTACAAGGCTATGATCACAAAGCCCAAGGTCTGTTAGGCCTGTGCCACATGTAAAGAAGTCCACAGTCTAAGGGGTTCTTGGACATGGTCTGTTTTTAAAATGTACTTTGCAGATTAAAAGAACACTGTACCTAATAGCTAAGTCTTCTATTTGAAAGTTCACTTGATACTAGAAATAATTACCAATAAACCTAATGTTGATTGACATTTCTGAGATTTGACCCTTCTCTAATTATTTTTCCCTCTTTCTCTTTTTTCCACTACTTCCTTCTTCCTCCCATCCTTCACTCTATTCATTCCTTTAATCTTCCCACCTCCCTTCTTTCATCTTATTTTTTCACTTTTCCTTCTTTTCACAAATAGTTTCTGGAAGCTTTTATGTAATTAAGCATGACATAGGTACATAATCTACATACCATACACAACAATGCTAACTGGATCCCCTATGCAAGGCATTTCTTCAGAACTACAGCACTAATATCAGAAATGGAAGACTTTGTAGATCATCTTAGCCAATTCACCCATTCTACAAACCAAGCAAGCATAACTTCTGTTCCTCTGATGTGCTTGAGATTCATTTTAAGGTTTATTTGGCTATCAAGTTAGACTTCATAAAATAATGGCAGATACCCTGTTTTTATTATTTTATTAAGTAGGAAGGTCTAAAATTACACTAACTGATACAGTTAGGCACCAGGAACATATGGCAATTAAGCCCCTGAAAATGGGTCAAGTCTTAATTGAGAAATGCTATAAAATACACAATGGATTTTAAAGACATGATAAAAACACATACCTCATTAATAATGTTTATATTTGTTGCATGGTGAAATGATAATGTTATGGATATAACCGGTTAAATAATAAACCTTCTGCTAAAATTAATTTTATTTTGTTTCTGTTTACTTTTTATAATGTCACTGCTAGAAAATTTTAAATTCAATAAGTGACTCACATTTGAGACTTGTGCTTTAGTTTTATGGAACAGAGCTGTTTCATAGTAATAGTGCCTATCTCATCTATGGTGGTTGGTTAGCTAACATCTTGTGCCTTCCTAATTTACATTCTAGGCTCATTCAACATTAATTGATAATTCATTCACATACAAAAAAAAAAGTGGAGTTCATGTTCTACAGGACTTATCCTGAAAATTCACTGGTCATGGCTCAATGAGGCCAAAGAATTTAATGATTTATCCAAGGTCACATAGTTTATTAAGTAGAGATGCTACTAGGACCCAGAACTATTTGCTCATTGACCTTTATCATAGAACAGTTCAATGAACAAAATTGTGAAATGGTTTTCAATGGCTGCAAAACTGATTTCAGTTGAATTCAACAAATATTTGAATACCTTATAGGCACCAGGCATATGCTAGGCAGTTGTACGTAATCAGAGGGCTTAAGTTTTATCATTTTAGTGTCTAAGGAAATTCTCTTGATTCTAAATGAAAATTTTCTTTTGTCATGTTTTTCTCATAATCATAACATAAATATGATTATATCATTTTCAAATTCTAAACTATTTTATCAATGTAAATAAACTATTAAAATTCCCTAAAATGCAATTATATGTTAACAAAAACTTTAAATTTTTACATTAATTTTTATCTTAAGATTTTGTTGAGGGTTTTTTGCATCTATGTTCATCAGGGAAACTGGTCTGCAGTTTTCTTTTTCTTGTGGTGTCTCTTTTGGTAATAGGGTAATAGTTGGCCTCATAAAATGTGTTTGGAGTATCCCCTCTTACTCAATTTTTTGCAAGAGTCTGAGATGTATTGCTATTAGTTCATCATTGAAGGTTTGTTAGAACTCACTGGTGAAACAGTCAAATCCTGGACTTTTGTGAAAGATGCATGAAACAAGATGATCAGCCTATCTACTTGTATGGTAGGCTAGAAATGGGCAGTCCTGAACCACTCTGCCAAGACAAAAGATACTAAGTAACCCTAAAGTTACCTGAATTTTGATAATGACTTTAAGCAACACAAAAATTAAAGCACTTAAAGGGGGAAATAGAAACAACTGGATAAACTTGAAAAGAATAAGATAAAATATGAAAGAACTTTGAAAGAGTTTAGCATCCCATTAACATGAGTGTTACCACTTGGTTTAGTGTTATGTCATCTGTATGTAAATGGAAAAATCAGAACCAGGCTGAGCCAGAAGCAATAACCCACCTCCAAAAGGGAATGGCAAGTTATAGAGCAATCAGTTATGGTTCTGGACAATCAGTATAGAAATGATTATGGATCAGGGTAAATCCAAACATTAATCAGAGCTCCACTCTGTCAGACACCGCAACAGAATGTGAGGTGTGATGAAGACTTATATGCCGGGATGCCCAGTCTCCTCAACTTTATAGATAGGCCTTACCATCACATACAGATACCAATTAAAATGATATCCCATGTGTCAGGGGAAGCACATTTCCAGATTCACCCTAGCTTGTAGTGAACCTTAAAGACTGTGGGGAATGAAGCCAGTAGGTAGGTAAAAGAGTGCCAAATTTCAGTTTTTCACTAATACAAAATTTTACAGTAAGGTTTGTTTTTAAAAAAAAAAAGATTTATTTATTTATACAAGCACTGGGTACAGTCAGAAGCAAGGCAGGGTGAGAGAATTCACCAGAGCCAGAGCGGGGGAGCAGAACAGGCAGACTGACGAAGTACACTGCTGAGGGGAGCAGCGGGCGTGGCAGGAGAGGTCTGGGCGCCATGTGGGACCCTCGCCCAGTGGCCAGGGATCGAACCTGCGCTGCAGAGGCTGCGGGCAGCTTTGCAACCCAGCACTCAACTGCTGCGCCACCAGGGAAGGCCCTACAGTAAGGTTTTTTAAAAATATCTTGTAGGGGCCTCCCTGGTGGCCTAGGGATTACGTCTCAGCACTACCACCTTGATGGCCTGCCATGATAGCCTGAGTTTGATCCTCAGCCAGGGAGCTAGCCCACATGGCACCGCAGATCTCTCCTGTTTTGCCTGCTGCTCCCCTTAGCTGTGTATTTCAGTCAAGATTGACTGAATGTTCTGTTCTGCTCTGCTCCCCACTCTGTTCTGGTAAATCCTCTCAACCCCCACGCCTCGACCCATACCCCAGTTCTTCTCTGCAAAAATAAATAAATAAAATCTTAAAAAAATACATCTTGCAAGTAAGTTTTCAAAATTGAAGTACTTTGCTAAAATTTTAACAGGGTCAGGTATTATAAACCAAGAAAAATAAAATTCACCTTCATCAAACCTTCTCCAACTTGCTATATTCCTTCAAACTTTATCTTTCACTATGGTGTTTCGTATTCTGGAACAAACTGGCACTTTAGAACTCTTCTTTCCCTTGCAAAACAAGACATCCTATTACCTACATACACTGTTCCTCTTGCCCTTAATGTGATCTTTAACCACCCTTATTAATTACAGCTTTTAACCAATTTAATAATTTCTATTTCAGGGGCCTCCCTGGTGGTGCAGCGGTTGAGTGGTGGGCTGCGAAGCTCTGCAGCGCTGGTCCGATCCCCGACCGCAGGGCGAAGGTCCCATATGGCACGCAGACCTCTCCTGCTGCCCGCTGCTCCCTTCAGCAGTGTACTTCATCAGTCTGCCTGTTCTGTTCCCCGCTCTGGCTCTGGTGAATTCTCTCACCCTCCCGCACTTCTGACTGTACCCAGTGCTTGTATAAATAAATAAATAAATCTTTAAAAAAAATAATTTCTATTTCACAGAAAGAACTTGATGTACATAATTGACACTCATCAGATGCAAACATTTTATCAAACAAATTTCATAAGTACATAAAACAATTGATAAGTCACATACATTCCTTTCACAGGTTGTCAAAGGGGCAAAAATGAACATGTCAATTAATATGACCCAAAAAGACAGTAATCCCATGGCACATAAAAACAAGCAGCAAGACACATAAATTTACAACCATGCTTTTATTAATCAGTGTTCCAACATTCAATTTCTAAACAAATTACATACTTATGTAATGATTACCACTAATTAATCCATTTTAATATTACCTCAGTTGTAATTACCTAAGAATTTTGGAATCTATTTAAATTATGTTAAATTATAATTAACTGTCTGATATTGATTTTTAAGTCTGTCTAAAAGTCATATATTTTGTGAACATAAATTTACACTTTTTACAAATGTAAACATTTTGTAGCAGTGATGCCAGCTTTTTAATCAGTAAGCCCATATAAGTAGTTTAGTAAATTTAGACTAGCTAATCTTCTCATGAGAAAATAAATCTAAATACCATAAAAAATAAAATATACATCTGAAATCAGAGAAAAGACATAATTGGACTTCTTTCTTCAACCAGAATTGCTAATACAGCCTGATTTCTCCAGACTGTTTTGTCTGTATAAACTTGGAGTCATTAAAATGTTTTTAAGTTAGCAGTTTTGTAAGAATGACTTTTATCCTTTAAAGTCCAGTATATTTAAAACATTAGAAACTCTGAACTTTTTTAATTTGGGAGATTCATAGAAGTTTATATTTATGTCTATAAACCAGTCAAAACATAGCTCCTTTAAGAGATTTATAATGGACTTTATCAATATCTTCCAGATGTATGAAAATATTTTACACTCACAGCAAGATATAAAAGCTGTGGTAAATTATAAACATACAGACACATAGATATCTTATAGCTTCAGTTTTACAAATCAATCCCAGATTGAAAGCAAACGCAAAAGCTCATTAACCCAGAACACAAAAGGATGTTCTCCTATGCATGTTCTCATGAGGCAGGAAAACCTCATGAGGTACACTTCCTCAGTCACAGAGTTTGGCTTCACCATGTGAGTCCACTGAAGTATGTCTGTGGAAGCTTAAGATTCTCAATATAAAAATATAATTTTCAAAAGTATAAAGCCGTGTTTCTCATGCAAACATAAAATGGACCCGTCAAAGTTTCATTCAACTTCAATTAATGAAGGAACCAGTATGATGTTAAAATCAACTTCAATTAATGAAGGAACCAGTATGATGTTAAAACTAATTCAAAGAGTTTATGAGAAGCTATGTATATAGTAATAAATATTAGAACAGGATTACAAGATTAGGGACAAAATTGATCAATGTCTTACAGAATAAATCACAACCTGTGAGATTATCTAGTCCACCAGATGGAAATTATTTACATCCCTACCACACCAAAATCTACAAGTTAACCTCTTCCCCTACAGAACTGTAAAACATGCCATCAATAAGAAGTCAAGCACGGGAAATCACTAAATGAACACCCAATAAGTTCTTTTGCCTATTTCCAAGTTTGGGATAATTTTTAACATAGGAATTAGATGTTGCAAATGTCACATGGGGCCTACTTACTTATACTAAAAAAGTATTAATTGACCTGAAATTCATATGAACTGTGCATCCTGTTAACAGATAGATACCTATTAACTCTAACAACAAGTTTACAAAAACTTTACCAAGTCTGTACAGGTTCGTTGCCAACCATGCATCCCTTAAATCTGTCCCTGGCTTCATAACCTTCCCTACAAAGTGCCATTTCTACAGTGCTTCTATTGTTTATATCATCCACTGGAGGGCGCACATAACTCACCCACTACTAGCCGCAAGAGAGGGCGCTCACAAGAGCGTGTCCATATCCGAGCCGCTAGGGGGCGGTGCAGGCACCTCTCAAATCTCACAACTAGTCTGCACAAGCATGGCTAAGAATCATTGCGCATGCGTCGCAGCAGACCTCGACTGCGCAGGCGTTCTAGTGAGCGTGCAGACGCTATTGGTACGAGTCGTGAGGCAGGCGGAACTTCCGGGATTGCGCATGCGCTGAGCCTGGGGTCTGGCGGCTGCCTGGGCGCTAGACCCGCTAGCTCATCCCGCGAGCCTTCTTGATCTTGGCGGAGATGCCCAGCCGGGGGGCGCGCCCGGAGGAAGGCGCTCGCCTGGTCCCTGCTGACAACTCTCCCCTGCTCAGGGAGGATCTTAGCAGCAAGGTAAGTGTGAAATGAGGACCCATGCTGCGGGCGTGGCGCCGCTCTGCCCCAGAGAGAGTCTACAGAGGCACCATGGCCCGGTCTTGGCTTTATCCAGCTGCTTTTTTCCTTTTATTTGTAGCCATGGGCAGCTGCAGTTACAGGGAGACTACGAAACTTGCCCTGACATGACCTCCGGGCCAGTGGGGCGGAAGTTTGGCTGGCATTTTCTCTCTGCTTTTTTTAAACTTTTAGAAATATCATCAACCTCAGATGCGCAGTGGTTCACCATCTCAGAAGATACCGCCACTCTCCATCCAGGGGCCCATGACCCCTACTTTGGGAGTCATTGTTTACGTCCATCACGAAGACCTGTCAGTGCTGCTTTTGAAGCTCAAATATGTCCATTTATCACCGTGTACGCTCTTACTGTCTGTCCTAAGCCAGCCACTTCTTTTACTATCAGGAACCCTGACATTGTTAGGGGGAAAAGGATGTCCTAAAGCTAATTTCATAGAGGCTTTGTGGACTCCACCCCCACCCCAGGCCAAAGCCAAAGACACTGGGAACTCCAAATCCCATCACCACCAAAGGGAAGGTGGCTGGGACCTGAAGGTGGGGTTAAGCAGCCAGGTTGGTATAAAGCCAGACACGTGGGCTTGGGTGGTGGTCCCCCCATTTTGGCGCTCCGCCAGCTAGCAGTGTCTGGCCAGCTCTGAGAGTGACTTTGGGTTTCCATGTCGGCGGATCAGGTAGGACGCATTAAAGACTATTTCCCTGTTTTCTCCCTGAGTTGTACATTTTCCTTATTTCCTTTTCCCTTGTAAATAAACCTTTTATTAACCTTTTGTGTGTGCCTGTAGTGAAGTATTAATAAGTCCCTTTTAAGCGCGCGGGTGAGGACCCATAGCCAGGAACCCGTTCAATATCGGGGCTGCCCTATAGCAACATGACATCTTTACTAGTTTCACGTCAGCCATCCGTACCATCCTCCAAATTATTCTCCACTCTAGCCAGAGAAGTGATGCTAAAACACATATCTAATTGTTAAATATGCTAAAACACATACCTAGCCAGAGAAGTGATGCTAAAACACGTATCTAATTGTCACTCCCCACCCACCCATCGCACCCACCAGGAGGAAGGGAAGCCAAATATAATATAAATCTTAAATGTGTAAATAGATAAAGCCTTTAAGCATGTGGAAATGAGGATGATTCTTTTCGGATATTAGATGTCCCAGTTCTACCATAATTCTATCCCAAACGAACAATGATATTTTGGGCAAATCTAATCCCCTCTGTGTCAAGGTAACCTTGTTTGAATGAGAATTATAAAATGAATGAGACAGCACTGCTCAAACTAGTCTCAAAGAATTTGTGAAAATACCATATTGGGTTTTAATTCAATTTAGTCACCACATTGACTCAGCTGGAGAGACAAGAACGGTACACACCTGGGTTGGGTGAGTTTTCAAACAACACACTGCCGACTTTGATTACTAGGTAGTAAACAATTTACACAGCTGTAAGACAGATCCCTAAATTTGGGAGGCTGGACAAAGATTATAAAATCTGCTTTAGAGATGCTATTGATACTATGTAATTATTTGTGCTCCCAGAAATACCCTTACAGAGAAGAGTTAAAAATAAACTTTCCACTTAATTGAGCCCTCTCCTACTAATAAAGGGTGATGTTCAACAGTGCCTGCCCCACACTGGTGTTTGAGATACAAAGGGGACTAAAGCAAGGTGAGAAGTGAGGGATGACTACCCCAGAAACAGGAATTAGTACCATTTACTTGTTGTGAATGCCTGGCTGTGCCATTCATATCATGAAAAGAACTGGTATTTGGGAGGGGTGGGAAAAGTAGCCCTCACATCATTCCATGTACTGTTTTTTTAAAAGCTAGAATATAATTTTAAAGAAATCGGAAGACTAATAATGCTTTTGGTGAATGTTGTCTGGTTTGGGTTTGTTTGTTTTTTTAAGGTATAAAACTTATTTAGTAGCTATTGCCTTTGCATGAATGCTTACCAACACCAAACCCCCTGAGTGGATTCAATGGACTGTCTAATACTTGACAAATTTAATCACTGTTTCCTCTTCCACCTTCCTCTCACCTCCAACCCCATACAAAGAATGTATATATTCACGGATTGCTCATTTGGGCAGTATGTGGTAACCCCTTAATCCTATTTCTATAATTATAAAGTTCCTCATGGAGCATATTTTGAAAACCTCTAAGACATTTTTCTTTATTTTAATAGATTAAAGAGCAAAAAATTGTTGTGGATGAGCTTTCTAACCTGAAGAAGAACAGGGTGAGTTGTTATGAGTAAATCTGAATAGTGTATAGGGGGATTTAATCACATTTTATTGGCTATATAATGAAGTTTTAAGAATCATACATAGGATTTATGTATTTATATTAAATTTTAGATGATTTGAGCATCTTTTTAGTTAAATTGCAAACAACATAAAAATTGTTCAAGATTTTATATGCAATTCACATTATCTTTAAACCAAATGTTACTAACTACAGTAAGGAGTGTCTTGGGGTTGTGATCACTAGTGGTATTTACTTTACACTTGTATTTGGTGTTTTCTTTTGAAATAAATGAATTTTGAATATATTGAGAAAAATGGAGATTATTCCTTTGAATAAGTGTGCGTAATTGTTAGGACAGTGGAAGAAGGGTGGGGATAAATTATTTTCCCTCCCAGAAGTTATTTTTACACAAATATTCCAAATATTTAACATGGTTATTTAATGCTACTTTCATTAATGTACATACAGAAATGCAAAGAAATTACATTTTAAAGTTCAGGAAGAAATGGGTGTGAATCCTTTTAAAGATTATTTAATAAGTTACAGGTTTGACATTTTTGACATTGTCACTTTGACATTTAGAGTTTAGGACAAATCTAAGTATGAAAACTGTTCTACTTTTTTCCTTTATGGATTGGAGAGAATCACTTTGGGCTTGCAAGGTCTTGTGTAATTTAAATATGATACATATAGGGCCTCCCCGGTGGCGCAGCGGTTGAGCGCTGGGTTGCGAAGCTGCCGGCGACCTCTGCGGCGCCGGTTCGATCCCCGGCTGCTCCCCGGCCACCGGAGGAGGGTCCCACATGGCGTGCAGACCTCTCCTGCCGCCCGCTGCTCCCCTCAGCAGTGTACTTGGGTCCTTCTGCCTGCTCTGCTCCCTGCTCTGGCTCTGGTGAATTCTCTCACCCTCCCGTGCTTCTGACTGTACCCAGTGCATGTATAAAACAAAACAAACAAACAAACAAATAAATAAATAAATAAAAACATGCCTCTAAATAAATAAATAAATATGATACATATAAAGAGCCCTGTGCCTAGTCAAATAGGCATTTAATAAACAAAAACTATTTCCTAAAATATAAATTAAGGCACCATTGATATAAACTTTGAAAAGTTAAATTGATAGGATGTATCAGTGCCTTAAAACTATATAAAACTTTGACCCAGCAGTTTTATAGGAATTGCTACTTAGGAAAGAATCCTGGGAATGTGCAGATTTAGTTACAAAGACGTTCATTAGAACATTGATTTATAATACTGAAAAGTTGGTAAGACCTTAAAATAGCTAAAACTTGAGTACTGACCAGATAAACTGCAATGTTACACCCAAAAACAAAATTGTAAAAGAACACTACTGTTGAGGTGTTCTCAGTATAAAAGCAAATTATAAGTCCATAGTTATAGTAGGGGACTTTTTTGTTCAATAATGGTAATGTGGTGTATGCAGAGAAAATAGTTTTACCTCAGTGTTATTAGAAATTCTAGTTGGTATTGGGTGATTTTGTTTATATTTGCTAAAGTATTGATCTGATTGTAAGTTGCTGAAATTTCAAGAAGTGGTAATAGAATTCAGAGTTTTGGCATCTATTCTTTTTAAGGTCAAATCATGATATTAGCCTAAATTATGTTTTGCAGAAAGTCTATAGACAGCAACAGAACAGCAACATATTCTTTCTTGCAGACCGAACAGAAATGCTTTCCGAAAGCAAAAGTAAGGGGTTTATTTTTTTTCTTTTTTTATATGGAAACACACACAAAGTCTTTTCTAGACTTTCTGTAGAAAGCTGGAATTATGCCTGAGTTATACTACCTATATCTGAATGCTTATGTATCTAAAGATCAAATGTAATATACTTGTCAATAAAATTAATGCACTGGTTGGTTTTCTACCAGTTGACCTTCCGAAGATGAGTCTAGAATATAAATAGAATCACATAAAAATATATAAAGATGTTTTAAAAGCAATAGTTACCAAAGTATGCTTTAGAGTTTAAGACAAATCTAAGTATGAAAAATTGTTCTACTTTTTTCCTTTATGAATTGGAGAGAATCACTTTGAGCTTTCAAGGTCTTGTGTGATTTAAATATACATATAAAGAGCCCTGTGCCTAGTCAAATTCAATTTAATAAACAAAAACTATTTTCTAAAAATAGTATTTAGAAAATACATTTAATTTACATTTAATAAACAAAAACTATTTTCTGAAATATAAATATTCTTTGTTAGAAGCCAATTATAAGTTATTGGCACTAGCACAGTACTAATGCTCAAATGGTTTGATCTTGGTAAATACCCAATGTTTTCCTATGAATTTCTAAGAAAAAGTACAAGAATTATTATTTTACTTAAAATTTATTCTCTCTTCTACCCACAGATATACTGGATGAGCTGAAAAAAGAATACCAAGAAATAGAAAACTTAGACAAGCCCCAGATCAAGAAATAATCAACTTGATTTCACATAACAATGTGTGGCATTTGTTGTTCCGTAAGCTTTTCTGTTGAGCATTTCAGCAAAGATCTGAAAGAGGATTTACTCTGCAATCTTAAACGACGAGGACCCAATAGTAGTAAACAATTGTTAAAGACTGATGTTAACTATCAGTGTTTATTTTCTGGTCATGTTCTTCACTTGAGAGGTGTTTTGACTGCCCAGCCTATGGAAGATGAAAGAGGGAATGTGTTCTTGTGGAATGGAGAAGTCTTCAGTGGAGTAATGGTTAAAGCTGGAGAGAATGATACTCAAATAATGTTTAATTATCTTTCCTCTTGTAAGAATGAATCTGATATTTTGTCAGTTTTCTCAGAAGTCCAAGGTCCTTGGTCTTTTATATATTATCAAGCATCTAGTCATTATTTATGGTTTGGTAGAGATTTTTTTGGTCGCCGTAGCTTGCTTTGGCATTTTAGTGATTTGGGCAAGAGTTTCTCTCTCTCTTCAGTTGGTGCCCAAATATCTGGAGTGGCCAATCAGTGGCAAGAAGTTCCAGCATCTGGAATTTTCAGAATTGATCTCAAGTCTGCTTCCACTTCCAGACTTGTGGTTTTAAAATTCTATCCTTGGAAATATATTTCTGGGGAGAATGTTATCACAGAAGAATGTGTTAATACCCTGACTCAAATTGCAGCAGATTTGCCACCATTTGTATCAGTGGTAGCAAATGAAGCCAAACTATATCTTAAAGATCCTGTTGTTCCTTTAAATATGATGTTGCCACCAATTCCATCTGAGATTGATTGCAGTACCATTTCCAACACCCCACCTACAAGAGAGACATTTCAGGTTTTTCTTACTAATGGACACATGAAGGAAGTAGTTCAGCAGTTCATTGATGTCCTGAGTAGTGCAGTGAAGAAACGTGTCTTGTGTTTACCGAGGGATGAACCCCTGACACCAAATGAAGTTTTGAGAACTCATGAGAGAAAAGCAAATGTTGCAATCCTGTTTTCTGGAGGCATTGATTCCATGGTTATTGCAACGCTTGCTGACCGTCATATCCCTTTAGATGAACCAATTGATCTTCTTAATGTGGCTTTCATGACTAAAGAAAAGATCATACCAGCTAGTTTTAACAAACAAAGGGGAAGACAGAAAAATTGCAAAACACCTGCTGAGGAATCCTCTGAAAATACTGCTGTTGCTGCTGATAGGTCTGATAAGCAATTTAATGCACCAGATCGCATCACAGGAAGAGCAGGACTAAAAGAACTACAAGTCACTAACCCTTTCCGGATTTGGAATTTTGTTGAAATTAATGTTTCTCTGGAAGAATTGCAAAAATTTAGAAGAGCTCGAATATGTCAGTTAGTCCACCCCTTAGATACAGTTTTGGATGATAGCATTGGCTGTGCAGTCTGGTTTGCTTCTAGAGGAACTGGCTGTTTAGTGACCCCGGATGAAGTGAAATCATATCAGAGCAGTGCAAAGGTATGGCGCAGTATTTCTGCTCAGAACAATTTCTGAGACCTAGTTCTGTCTCTAAAACCTGTTAGCACTTAGGTTGCAAGAGTATACCATATTAAAACTACTATTAAAATGGGGCACACCACACAGTTACGGGACTGGAGTTCATTTTTGTTTTTTAAGCTTTGCTTTTCTTTCCTATATAGTAAATAATTTATTAAAACTTGTTAAGGGATGAAGAAGGATGGCAGGAAAAAAGGAGCAAGCCAAACTGCAGGCCAAGTTCTACAAAGGGTAACTTCACCCTGATCCTAAATAACAATTTTAATATGAATTTCTTTAAATCTTTATAGGTAGTTCTTACTGGAATTGGTGCAGATGAGCAATTAGCAGGTTATTCTCGTCATCGTGTCCGCTTTCAGACACATGGGCTGGAAGGATTGATTAAAGAAATAAAGATGGAATTGGGTCGAATTTCTTCTAGAAATCTTGGTCGTGATGACAGAGTTATTGGTGATCATGGAAAAGAAGCAAGGTAATTCTAATCTGAGTGTTTTTGGGTAACTTTCTAAAAACAATGGACTGAACAAAGAGCTGTAGGTTCCTTCTTTAGAGACTGTTCAAATAACAGTGGCAACAATAATATCTTGACTTTATGCTAGAGACACAGCCAGAAGCAAATCTGGGGAAAAGCCAGAGGTGCAGTGGTTTTCCAGAACTCATTCTCCAAGAAATATTTCTTCAATAATTTTCAAAGATCGTAAAATGACTTGATTGCTATTAGTACTACAATGAAAAGCACTAGAAGTGAAATTGAGGTAGTGAGATGCCAAAAGAAGATAGTTAAAAAGTTTTGTTTCCTCCCAGGAAAGGCATAGCCCCTACCCCCAAACTTTCTCCTCTAGTCTTAGGAAACTGGTTTTTTGGTCTGTAGACATTTTAATTTGTTTTCATGGTCTCTCCAAAGGTATCTTTTGAAACAGTTTGAAATTATTTCTTGACACCATAGATCTAATTGATTTATTGAGACAAGATTTTTATATTTTGTAGCATATAAAAATTAGTCACATTATGAAGTACTTTTTAAATGTGATTAAACTTTAGTTACAAAATTGTGTAAGTAGCCAGAATATTTTTAATTGAGAGAAACTGTCCTCAAAAATTAATTTTATATTATAAATTTTAATTAGAATGAAACGTAAAAACAATAATTATAACAAATAGATTTTATTTTTTATAATGATTATATTTATTTATTTTAGATTTCCTTTTCTGGATGAAAATGTTGTCTCCTTCCTAAATTCTCTACCAGTTTGGGAAAAGACAAACTTGACTTTGCCCCGTGGAATTGGTGAAAAACTAATTTTGCGCCTTGCAGCAGTGGAACTTGGTTTAACAGCCTCTACTCTTCTGCCAAAACGGGCCATGCAGTTTGGATCTAGAATTGCAAAAATGGAAAACAATAATGAAAAGGCATCTGATAAATGTGGAAGACTCCAAGACATTTCCTTAGAAAACTTTTCTGTTGAAAAAGAGATTAAAACATGATTTGGCAGTGTACCAACATCTGTTAATGATGATTATATAAAAATAAAACACTTGCTACTTACTGCTATATAATGTGGTTTCAAAGTTCATTTTTACTTATGTATTACATATAGCTTTATATAACCAATTTAGTCAAAATGATAGGAAAAAAGATTATACTGAGAACAATCTGGATGTTTTGAACTTTGATACCATTTTTTTGGAACTCTTAAATTGTAATAGCCCACCAGCAACATAAAAGAAGGTAGCTTTTACTAACTTCATGGTAGCTACATCCAGAAATAACAGATATTGTTATTACTGTTGTCAGTGGCTCAGTTTAGACCGGGCCTTGTTTAACAGATGAAACACTAAGATTTAGAGAAGCTAAACAGTTTGCTTGAGGCTCAAACCTCTGAGTGATAATTGCTACTTGTATTAAATCTCTTTAGGCAACTTTCCCATTCTAGAATTTTGAAGACTATTTTAAACATTCTGCCCCACAAATCTCCATTCGCCCTCTCTCTGCCCCAGTCTTAGCTCATGAGCTTTTACACAGATCAAAGTCATCAGGCCAAGAACTTTCTCCACTTTACAACACCAGCATTTCTTACTTAGCTGTAGGTACATGCTACTACTCCTTTCTTATTAGAAAAGGAAGTTCAATCCATGCATCCAAAGTCTGTGCTTCTGTATTCCAACCCTTCCTGCCTATCAGAAGCCTTATACTCCTCTCTCCAGTTATCTTCAACTTTTTCTCTGTAGGATCCTTAGTGTAAAATGTTTCATCTAAATAATATATATTCCTGGTCCTACATTTTTCTTTGCTTACCATCTCTAACCTCCCATCCACAATCATCCTTTCCATCTTTTCACATACTTAACTCCACGCCAACCTGACCTCTACCCATATTGTTCGACTCTGACCACCACGCCAAGATCACTGTTGGAATCTACCTCCAGTTAGGGCTTGACACACTTTCTGGGTCTAGATACACTTTAATTATTTCAGTCAGAGTGGGAAAGAAATTTAAGGATTCTGACAAGCCTGCCAAAAGATTTCATACACCCTGATTTATTACCTGGTAAATGCAATGTTTAAACCAGGTTTAAGTAGTACCTGCATAGGTTTATCCCCTTACCTGACAACTTCAAGTAGCTACATGTTCCTGAACACTAAATTGACATTGCTGGTATTGGGAATAGGTAGATTTTTCAACATCTTAGAGATAAATAGAATAATTATTTTTGTAATAAAGTTCAGTACTAAAAAAATGATCATTGATACACTGCTGACTGTAGTGGGCACTATTCTCTGAGTTTTATATGTATTAATCAGTTGATCCTCTGTGGGGAGTCTAGATCATCACCAGTAAGATACTCTGCATGGATTTTTTTGTTCTTAGGCCCCACATGGTTTGGTAATGACTTTCTTGCACCTTGATTCCATAATCTCTAGAATGACGTTCTCAAAGGAGTCGAGATACATAGAACAAACTATCTGAGTTTGTTTTAAAGCTTTCAAGTAGAAGAATTTACCTGTTTTATTCATAGTTCACAAGAGTAAACACACAAATTTCTTTAAGGCAGGACCTCTGGACATCTATCGTCGCCCTAAAATAATGGTCATACATTTATTAATATTCACTACTTCTAAAGCAGCTAAAATAATGATGGTGTGGGTACAGGACAAATTCTTCCTCCAAACAGCCACCCAAAACTTCCATGTTGCTAAATTAGTTCTCATTTCTTGATTTAGGAATGGTATCCAATGAAGTTGGTCATTCGCCTATTCTTGGAATACTTAGCTTCTGTGACCAATTCTGGTTTTCCTTCTGCCTTCTGGGCACTTCCCTCTTTGTCACCTCTGCTGATTCCACCCACTGTGCCTGGTCTTTAAATACTAACTTTATCTGATATCTTTCCTGGGATCTTATCCTATATTTTCCTTTTCTATTCTCTCCCTGGGTGATTTCAACCTCCCCTGATGTAGTTACCTTATTAATCCTGCCCAAATGTATACATCTAACCCAAACTGCCATTATTAACCCAGACCTGTATATGTGAGGCATGTTCGTATCTCTACTTGATTCTCTCAGTTACATCCAGGCCAGTATGTGCACAATTGAACTCAAGCTTGTCCTAATCCCCTGTTGCATCTGACAGAAATGTGGAGGTCACCTTTTCCTTAACACCCTACCCCTATTCAATCTATTACCAATAGACTACCCTTATTTCTCAAATCCATCCGCAGTCTTCTCTCTCCATTACCACCACTCTGGCCTGTGCCTCTAACATCTACTGCCACTAACCTAAATTTTTAAAATAAAGTTCAAACCATTAACTCAGTGGCCTGCATGGTCTGCCCTCACCTACTTCTGTGTCCTAATTTTGTACCCACCTCTCTGGTTCTCTATGCATTGTTTTTGTTGAGTTCCCCAAAATATTCAACTTTCTTCTCAACTCAATTCTTCATCACCTGTTATTTTCTATCCCTGGAAAGTTACTTCTTGAACTCTGCTTCCATAGCTTTTGTCCATCTTCTAGTTTGTTTGAAAACCAACTGCACAAGCTTTCTCAGGCCAGGGTCTTTGTTAGCTTTTCTTCATGTGCTGTCATTACTTAACTAAATTTGTCACATTGCTTAAATATGTTTCTATGGTTAAATTGTAACTAAATTTCTCTGTTTTCCAGGGTCACCAACTTCTAGCACCTGGCTCATAATAAGTGTTCCATAAAGGTTAGTAGGAGGAAAGAATGATGATGGGGGTAAGATTCCAACAAGACTACCTCAGAACCTAGAGCTTTCTCTGCCACTGCTTTGTGTCTTAGCAGAGACAAACAGTGAGGGGAGAAATAGAGAAATAAGAGACCATGAAACTGGAATGAGTTCTAGAGGCGGGAGTGGGGGACGTCAGTTTGGGGGCCCTGCACTGTGTACGCATGTGTGCCTTCCCCGAATTGATCCACTGGCTCACCCCAAGGTGTCTCACATTAGACTCTAGATCTGGAGGGCCATCAGCTTCTATCTACTTCTCTGCAGTGGAGGGGTCTGGTGCCCCACTGAAGGTAGGTGAAGCAGTGAAGCCAAGGGCACCCAAGATGGCCCTGAAGCCAACATGGGGCCAGCAGCCTTCCCCTGGTCCTCACCCTAGAAAGTCCCTCTCAGATCCTCCTGGCAGTGTCTCCCCTATCACCCTCTCCCCAGCAGGATTCCTACTCAGGCCCAGGGAAACCTCACTGAGAGCAACCTATTTCCAGCCCACAGAATACTCCAGGACCAGTGTGGACACAGCTTTCCTAACCAGGACAAGAAAACATATATATATATATATATATATATATATATATATATATATATATATATATATATAATTTTCTTCCATTTTAGGTGTATGTGAGGTAAGGCTTTAGATTTCTTTTTTACCCAAAATTCTATTTATTGAGGTAAAGTAGGTTTAATCCTGCTTGATTCTCTCAGTTACATCCAGGCCAGTATGTGCACAATTGAACTCAAGCTTGTCCTAATCCCCTGTTGCATCTGACAGAAATGTGGAGGTCACCTTTTCTTTAACACCCTACCCCTATTCAAACTATTACCAATAGACTACCCTTATTTCTCAAATCCATCCGCAGTCTTCTCTCTCCATTACCACCACTCTGGCCTGTGCCTCTAACATCTACTGCCACTAACCTAAATTTTTAAAATAAAGTTCAAACCATTAACTCAGTGACCTGAGTTAAAGTGGGTTTCTTGATGGACCACAGGTGCTTTGGTGGTGGGTGCACTATGTTAATAACATGGTGGGGGTGGGGGGTGTCCTGTACTCCCAAAATACAAACAATGATGTAAACCAACATTACCTCAATATTTTAAAAAAATTTTTAAAGTAGATTTTTTGAACACACATATGAAGGTGTGAAGTTGTAATCTCAAAATTATATAATTGTGTAAATGACTAGCAAATCAATAAAATTGGGGTGAGGCAAGCAAAGTAGGTCTCTTCCCTTGCCTTGACTTCCTTCTCCTGTGCCTATGTGTGCATAGGACTGGGACTTGAATATGGGCAGACCTGGGCTGGTTCTGATTCCGAATGTGGGAAACATCAGGTATGTTCTGCAACCTTCCTCGTTTCCATTATTGCATCTTAAAGTGGTGATACCAATGCCTGTCATGCTTTGCTGGGTTCTCTAAGTGTGGTCCCCTGATGGCAGCATTACCATCACCTCCAGCTTTTCAGAAATGCAAATTCCCCAGCTCCACTCCAACCTACCAAATCAGAAACTCTGGTGTGGCACCCAGTAATCTGTTTTAACAAGCCCAGGTAATTTTGATACGGGATGAATGTTGAGTCAGTGTGTAACAGAGGAGCCAATTAAATGAAATACTGTGTATGAAGAGTTAGACAAATAGTAGATGTGTGGTAAATGGTGTTTCACCTGAGATCAGAACAGCAGTTTAGCAGGCAAGCCACAGTGCATTTAAATGGGAATAGAGAATTGTAGTTGGAGGCACACGGGTAGAAACCAAAAACCTTTCTCAAGTTGGAATTCAGGTGGAAAGAGGGCACTTGAAGGGATTTCCTTCCTTCCTTCCTTCCTTCCTTCCTTCCTTCCTTCCTTCCTTCCTTCCTTCCTTCCTTCCTTCCTTCCTTCCTTCCTTCCTTCCTTCCTTTTCCTCCCTCCCTTCCTTCCTTCCTTCCTTCCTTCCTTCCTTCCTTCCTTCCTTCCTTCCTTCCTTCCTTCCTTCCTTCCTTCCTTCTTCCTTCCTTCCTTTTCCTCCTTCCTTCCTTCCTTCCTTCCTTCCTTCCTCCTTCCTTCCTTCCTTCCTTCCTTCCTTCCTTCCTTCCTTCCTTCCTTCCTTCCTTCCTTCCCCTTCCTTCCTTCCTTCCTTCCTCCCTTCCTCCCTTCCTCCCTTCCTCCCTCCCTCCCTTCCTCCCTCCCTCCCTCCCTCCCTCCCTCCTCCCTCCCTCCCTCCCTTCCTTCCTCCTTCCTTCCTTCCTTCCTTCTTCCTTCCTTCCTTCCTTCCTTCCTTCCTTCCTTCCTTCCTCATACAAGAACTAGGGTACAGGCCAGAGGTGCAGGGGTGAGAGGATTCATCGGAGACAGAGTGGGGAACAGAACAGGCAGACTGACTGAAATACACTGCTGAGGGGAGCAGTGGGAAACACAGGAGAGGTCTGCTGCGCCATGTGGGTAGCTCCCTGGCCAGGGATCAAACTCTTGCTGCAGTGGCTGCAGATAGCTTCATAGTGGTGTGCTTAACCCCTTGCACCACTAGGGAGGCCCTTGGAGGGATTTTCAGAGAGAAAAACATAGATGAGGTAATGGGAGATGAGTTAATAGTCAGCTGGATGGGTCCAAAGATAAAAGTGGTAAAAGTTCACTTTCATCAGTCCTTTTAACTGGATATTCTCATTCTTGCTGGTTCCTGAATACTGGTGGTTTGGCCCAGTCCAAGGGTTTGGCCTAGTCTGGTCTGCTAAGGCTTGCTCCAAGCCCTTTTTAAAATAGCACCAGTGATGTTAATTTTTCACATGGTTATTATTTCTCAGGGAGCAGTTTTCTTTGTTTTGTTTTGGTTTGTTTTTTTTTGCAAAGAAATAGACAGCTAAGCAGGGTACTTCTTATCTTTTCTTTTAAGTAGGTCCTTATTTTCTTGCTTTTAAAAGTTTTGAAGACTGCCCTGGTGGCCTAGGGTTAAGTCTCAGCGCTATCACTTTTATGGCCTGAGTTTGATCCCCGGCTGCCCAAGGAGCTAACCCACATATGGTGTCACAGACCTCCCCTGACTCTCCCACTGCTCCCCTCAGCAGTGTGTTTCAGTAGATCCACCTGTTCTGCTCCCCTCTTTGTCTCTGGTGAATCCTCTCACCCTTGTATCTCTGGCCTAGATCCCAATTCTTCTACACATGAATAAATCAATCTTTAAAACAATTCAAATAAAACCTTTTAAAACAAAATACAGTCATCTCTGAATATCCTAGGGGGATTAGTTCCAGGCCCACACAGATATCAGAATCCATAGATACTCAAGTCTCTTATATAAAAATGGCATAGTAATTGCAACCTTCTCACATCTTCCTATATACGTTTAATCATCTCTAAATTAGTTATAATAGCTAATGCAATGTGAACATTATACAAATAGCTGTTATACACCATTGTTTAGGGAAAGAAGACAAGAAAATAAAGTCTGTACGCATTCAGTTACAGCAACCAAAGTAGGCCCAACTACATAGTAAGTATTTTCAAACCATAGTTGGTTGAAGTTTACCTACCCCAAGCCCCTGAAGAACTCTAGGATGGGGAGAGTTAACTGTAAACATAATACCTTTCCAATAGGGATGCAACTATAGTTTCTCATATATAAACTTACGTTTCTTTTTTTTTTTAACATACTTCTAAGTACCTTTTGACTTCTTTTGAAAAGGAGACCATAATGTTAAAATTTTACAATTTTGTTTTAATTAATATTTCATATTTCTTATGCTGTAGTTAACAACTGAAGAAAGGTAGTCATTGACCATGAAACAATTAATTTTAAAAGATGAAAGGTACAGATTTATTTCTCAGGAACTCTAATTTATTTCCATCACAAATGTTATTGCTTGTCTTTTCCTTTTTTATTCATTGCAGAAACGTCAAAAAGGACACACTATACTTAATTAGAAATGTTAAGATTATCAAAAAAAGGATTGCCTAAACCTGACCAAACTCAAGATGAAGAAACCTACCTGGAAAATTTATCAGTACAGAGAAATGCTTCTGCTTTTTTTGAAAAATTTGATCGAAGTGAAGTACAAGAGTTGCTAACTACTGTACAAGTTAGCTGGTTGTCTTCCAACGAAGACGTCCGCACTCAATTAGACATACCATGTGGAATTATGAGTCAAATAAATAATGTAGGCTTCTCCAGTGCAATCCTGCTGACACCTGTGGACTCTACTGCCCTCTTAGATTATAGAGAAGTTCATCAGATCATAAGAGAGTTGGCTGTTGGAATTTATTGCTTAAATCAAATTCCTTCTATCAGTTTGGAAGCTAATTATGATCAGAGCTCTTCTTGCCAGTTACCTCCAGCTTATTATGATACCAGGATTGGCCAAATTCTGATCAGTGTTGACTACATGCTGAAAGCACTATGGCATGGAATTTATATGCCTAAAGAAAAACGAACAAGATTCTCTGAATTGTGGCGTACCATCATGGACATTGATCCAGATGGAAAGCCTCAAACAAATAAAGATATTTTTACAGAGTTTAGTTCAGCAGGTAAGGGGATTTAATACTTTTTAAAATTAGAACCCATTTTTTAATTTTAAAAGTAATCTCTCTGCGGCTCAGTTTAATGTATCAAACCCTGCATCTACAGGATGCCAAGGCATCAGTAACCTTTTAAGAGGGATCTACCAGATTGCCAAGGGAATAGAATTCACTGAATATTACTGGCTATAATTTGCATTTCTCCACTCAAATCATACCATAGACCTGAACAATAAGATAGAATTTATTAGGTTCCAGTTAAAGCTATTATATTTTGGAGCCAGTGGCCCTCCAACCCTATGGTACCATGTCCATGGTCATATGGTCAGATTAATTCTTTTGATTAAGCATTTGTGTTTTACATTCACTGCTCTTGGAGGTTGCACAGCAGATCATGTATAAAAATAAACTGAATAAAGATCAAAAGTATCATACTTTGGAATATCATAATGGACATCATAATGGACATCATTTATAGGCAATACACAGATCAACAGATCAGTTCTCAAAATAGTCAACAAAGGAACAATTCGGGTCACATTTTATTCCTGGATGGACTATTATCTTTTTTCAGTTTCAGACTCAATAAAATCTATATAAAATCTATTACCACATTCTCTCCTACAGTCAAGTGAAATTCCAACACATTTTTATCAGAATTGAGATTTATTTTTAAGCATGTGACCACAAACTGAATCTAACTGTGATTAGATATAATCAATGAAAACATTTGTAACAGTGTCTAGGATACATATCTCCCATTTCACTCCTCATTATGCATGGCCCTTGGCAAAGGAACAATGGTAATTGTTTCTAAAAGCAGACTCCAAGAGCAGCATTTCCGTTGTCAATGATCCTTCCATCTCAAAGTTGCCCAGTAATCCATTTGCTCATCACTGGAGGATGGCAGGTCAAATTGCACAAGTCAGATCATGTCTTTATATACTTGAGTAGGCCAAAAAATCTGGAAAACTAAGTTATATAATTTACCCTTCCTGATTTAGATGATGCCAGAAGTTTTGTGAAGATCTGAGCCCCATAGAGGTTAAGGATCAGGGAATGGAGAGTGGTTTCCAACAATATTAGAGCCTTGACAAAAATTAAATTTGCTTTTCTTTTTAGAAAGATTATTTAGGACTCATTGGAGAAGAGATGGTACTGATGAATCTTTCCATTTAGGCATGTGTCAAGCAAGGCAAAAGTCAAAGCTAACAGATTTGAGTGGCAAGGAAATATGAGGCCTTTTTAGATTCAGATATCTGGGTGGAACTTTTACTATGGAGTCAAATTCTGGAGAGTAATCAGGGTTAGAGGTACACAATTAGGAGTTGTTCAGAGGTTAAAAGTGACAAGAGCCTTTGGATCATCTAGTGATAAGGAGATACATGGCCAAGGTAGGAGGGAGCATCTGTCCTCTGCATAACTAAGAACAGAGGGTGCCTGCTTAGTTGATGACAAAGTCAGCTGTATCGAGCAACTTCATGGTCCATCATCTGGTCTATTGTACCCAACTATCTGTTATATATGATGGCGCCCTCACAGTGGTGACTGAGGGGAACAGACACAGGAACATTCTAATCAGTTGTAGGTGGAGTGAGGGAGCATCCAAAGATTGTCTTTCACTTCCTACCTGGGGGTGATATTCAAAGTGTGTAACCAGTGCAGGATCTCAGAGACATCTGCTTGTCATTTGTACTTTTTGCTGGATCATGGAGCTTTGAAGGCTATCCCAGGGGAGGGAAGGAATTCAAAGATTTAAGAAAAAAAAAGGACAGACATTGATGTACAAGCTACACTTTAAGACACGTCACAAACTTACCCCACATTTTGTATAAAATCATGTTTTATCATTCTAAACAGTTTTCTTAAGTCTATGTTAAGGGATAACATTGTCAATGTATCTGTCATGAAGAATCTGACACAAAAGTCCTTAATTTCATCGTTAAAGGAAAGAAAGTGTAACAGGAAACTTGTCATATATAATGGAATAAAAACAAGCTTTAATTCTAATTTTTACTTCATGATTAATTAGTACATAAGGTATTATATGGTTAAATTCTGTTATCAGCAAAAAGAAAAAAAATGTAATAATGGACCTGAAAAAGAAAGTATGCTTCAGGCCAAGTAAAAAACTGATTTCTGCTTAAAATATAATATTTTCTTTTCTAGTCTCCATATTTTTCTTGATTAAAGATGAGACTAGAGTGATGATATTTCTATGTATTATATCCCTCTAATGAGAATGGCAATCTTTTTTTAATTCTACAATTTGCTGTCTTTATTTATTCTGCTTAGTTATAACTCATCTATCTGCTTTTCATCTTTAACAATTTTACTGGCATCTCATTATTCATTTACTGTCATGGTTGTGGGATTTCAAGATGAAGCCCCTTGAGTAAATTTGCTATATTTGTCCAGAAAGCAAGTATGAAATTTTCACTATCTAAAATTTTTCTCTTTTACTGTAAAGGTTTGATTGATATTACAAAGGACCCAGACTTTGATGGAATCTATGATGAAGATTTGAATGAAGATCCAACATATAATCCCAATAGCCCTGAAGAAAAAGCTATATTTATGAAATATATTGAAAATATTGTGCTAAAGTTGACGTTCAGTACTACACAAATTCAACAATATGAAAATGTTTTTATCTTTGAAGCAGCCTATTGGCTTACTGATGCTGTAAAATTTAATCAGGATTATCTTGATATTTGTACCTACCAGAGACTACAGCAAAGATTATATCTTCAAAAAAAGATTATTCAAAAACACTTTGAAAAGAAAAAAGAAATTAGAAGAGGGCTAGGATACCTAAAGTTAATATGTTTTCTGACTCCATTTCTGCTGAGTTTAAAAAGGAAGATGAAAGTTCCATATTTAAATAGTCTGCTTCAGCCTTTTTCAGGTAAGAGTACCACCAAAAATCAAATATAAAATATAGATGTATATTAAATTTATACTTAAATTCAGTTTTGTTTTTAGTATGTAAACTAGTAAACCTATTAGAAAAAAAGCAAAATTTAATGGCTTCAAAGTAATTAAAAATACTTGATACATATTTGTTATATATTTATATCATTATAAGGGCTATGGAAAGATGTAAAAAAAAGTTCTGCAAAAAACAGGGAAACATGCCATGTCTCTGATGGAATATGAATATATCACATCTCATCCAAATATGCATTCAGTGCACTTCTACTCAAAATCCCTATTGTGTTTTTTATGAAAGATTATAAGTTGATTCTGAAATTAATGTGGAACACAAAAAGATCATGAATAATATAATATTACTGAAAAAAAGATGAAAATTAAAAAAGCATTAGTAATCTATTGGTATTATAATAAATAGAACAAATAAGAGAATAGAGAGCTGAAATAGGGCCATATGCTGTATTCATTTTTTAAATAAAAATTTATTTTCATCTTTGGAGATGACAAGGTCAAGACTGAGAGAGAATTGCCTCCATTTATTTATGGACAAGATTTTAAATGCCAGAATTTTCACTACAAAAAGGATCAGTATTTTCATGTTCACGGAGGAATTGAATTTGATATCAGCACTCCTTCAATTGAAAGTGCTTTGGAAGATTTTAAGGTTTAAACTAATATTATTCCTGAAATGGTTAATGATTTCACAACACTTTTATCCTATTCTTCAAGCAAAAAAAAAAAAAAAGTCTGTGTTGGTACAGGTACTAAGCAGCTCCCCAAATGATTATCTTTGCAACTTACTAATTTTTCATACATTATGTAACATTGAATTAAGTGGTACTGTGGCTAAGATTGTGTGTTAAATGTCAGATATAGAATGATACATTAGGATAACTGCACAACTTACAGACTTCTAATATACCATATTTGCCCCTAGAATAGTTAATCAAGTAGTGTAGTAGAAATTCCTGAACATTCACTATAGATTCTTCTTTTTTTCCTCAAAGGTTAGTACTAGAACAGAGGTTCTCCAGAGTTTGAGAACAGTAATCCTTCTGAAAGTTAGCATAAACACTATACCTTTAAACTGCCATTGTTCCTTCTATTTTCTTTATATATCTTTTTGTATTTTTCCCCTTGTGCCCAAATACATGCAATTTTTATCAGGGCCTTGTGAGATTATTATATTTAAAATGTATCATTTACATGCATAAGATTTTGTCTGAAGTGATAATGTTTTAGATTCATTTAAAGGTTTTTTTTTTTTGGTAACATAACTCATATTTTAGAACAATTTAGAAAATATACGGGATTGTGCTGCAAATGCATTTGTAGAAGACTCAGGATACAAAGAATATTACTCAATACCAGTCATGGAATTAAATGGAAAAAGGTAAGGAACTTTGAATTATTCCCAGTAGCTAAAACTTGTCAGCAAAAAAACAAGAAAAATATTAACATGCAAAGGCTAACTTAAAACCTAAGGGCAAATAGTCTAGAACAATAATAACCTCCAAGAATATCAAATATTAGGTTTATTACATCATGCACTTTGATACATTATGTACAATAACCCTTAAAGACTGTCAATTGGTTCTCATAATTAACACAATTGGTTAAAATAGGGCTAAAGGTGGACATCTAATCCTATGGGTCCACAGGAAAGCAGTGGATTTCTCTTGGTATTTTACATATTGTGTTCTTGGATTTTCATATCTTGAACACTGAAATTTGGCAATATGGGAAACAGCACACAGGAAAGATTTGCTCAGTGGTAGAGACTGGCTTAAAAGCATAGAGAAGTTTTGTTTTCCTTGATGGCATGGATGTAGTGGAGAGAACAGAAATATGTCTAAAATGCTGAAAAATAGCAACTTTTAAAGGGTGTAGTAAGAAGCAGAAGAGACAACAAAAACTAATATACTTGCAATACAAGTATTACAACATGGAAGCTAAATGGGGGAGAATTTTAAGACTATGGATATAGTTAAAAGCATCAAATGCAGCAGAGAAATGACTGAGTCAATGTAAGATTGAAGAGAGCCCTCTAAATTTGTCATTGGCTTGGGAAGAGAATTGTAGGTGTGGTTATAGAAATGAGTGTATAGTGAGTTGAACAGTAAAGTGGGGGAAACTTCATGAAATGTGAAGAAGACGAAGATTATAGATTTCTTGTAAGATACATGACAGTGAGGAGAATAAAAGAAATAGCGAAGAAAGAAAATCAGGATAAAGAATGAAAGGTGGATCTTTCCATTGAGTATTGCCTGGAAGTAAGGTTCTAGAACACGATTCCAGAGTTGAAGTCAAAGACCATATGGCTAATGACCTCTGGATTCTGAAGGTAACTAAGTAGCATATCCCATGCCTCTAGAATGCACAGCTGGTATAGATCTCCCTGGAGGAGGAATCTCTTGCTCAGAGTTGTTGACATACTCCTCCTACAGTCTTGCCAAGCTAAATTGTGCCCAGCAAGCACCTTTGCACAAGCTTCATTCTCCCAGATACTGGTTGGTTTCTGGGACACTATCCTGAGAATGCAGGGAAGCAACTGGGATAAAAGTTGTACTAGTGAGAAGTGGTTGTGGGTGAAAGAGTATGAATGGCAAATCATCTTCCATTACGCTGTGCATATCCAGTCATAATTGTCACAATAGGGTGTCATAATAGAATTCTTTCTCTGGTTCTGACTAGTGCAAAAGTTTTGGTCATCAGTACTGGAGAATGGGAGGTATGTAGATGGATCTGAATTAGCAGTCTTTCAAAATAACATAGCCTGTTTCTGAAATCATGGAAGAATCTTCAATTCCTTATAAAACTCCAATCATACACAATTATTGCTAGGAATTTCATGTGCTTGTGGATTGGCACTCGCAGCTTCTATGAGATAACTTCAGCTCCTTCTTTCCAGTCTAAGTTTCCTGTTCCAGTCTGAGTTCTCCAGGTCCCTAGAGTACAACATGCCCCATGAAGACCATTCAACGCTAATACCTTTATTGTCTCTGGCACTGCTGCTCCTGGTTGTGGAGCAGTGGCACCTCTAACTTTGGTCCTTCTGATGCCTGCTTAGTAGCATGTATCCACTGTGAGGCACACTGAAGCCAATCTAACATAGTAAGGAGAATTCCTTTCCCAATTTAATTCTCTTCAAAAAAAGTGCTGCTTTTGGGCCTCCCCGGTGGCGCAGCAGATTGAGCACAGCACTATGAAGCTGTCCGCAGCCTCTGCAGAATGGCTTCAATTCCCTACCAGCCAGGGAGAGATCCATATGGCTCAGCAGACCCCTCCTGTCTCACCCGCTGCTCCCCTCAGCAGTGCTTTCAGTCCATCTGTCTATTCTGCTCCCCACTCTTTCTCTGGTGAATCCTCTCACCCTCCCGCACCTCTGGCCTGTACCCCAGCTCTTGTATAAATAAAATAAAATCTTTTAAAAACATTTTTTGGAAAAAAAAAAGTGCTGCTTTGAACTACTAATAATTTGGTCCCAAAACAACTCTCTCAGCCATTTTGCTTACAGTTGTTCTTTTATATAAAGTGGGGGTTATTCTGTGCTGGTGCTGGACCAAATAATTTGATTTTAAGGGCACTGTTATTGGACCACCTCATATATCTTAATGTTCTCTTTCCTCAGAATGGCTTATTTCTTAGGAGACTCAAATCCCTTATAAAAATAGGACCAGTTCTACTAACCTGCCAGCCATGCAGAGAAACATATACATTCTAAATTCATTCAGGTTGGGTTCTCCCACCATTGAGCAGAACCAAAAATAGGGAACAAAGTCATGTACCCAGGACTTGACAGTTGATGAAAGTATAAGAAATCATGAATTATTAAGGTGAAAATGACTGGTCAAATAAATGAATCAATACTGGTACTAACATATCCCACTTGGGGGAAAGCACACCAACATCATGATACTGTTGTGGATGTTGGGAGGCAGTTCAGAAATCAGCTTGATGTGACAGTGGTGTGTCAGGGAAATGTGGTGTAGCTCAGGGTCACTGACTCATTTCCCTGAAAAATTAGTACAGTGGAACAAATCTCTCAGCACCCCTGAGCAATATATTGAAGAGCCATGGGAGTGGCTGACAAGAATACTGTATTTACAGCAGCAAAAAGCTGTATTTAGATTAGAAATGCAGGTACCATTAAGAGGCTGACCACAGGCAGAGGTAGAGTCAGTAGCTGAGGTGTTCACTACTGAAACCTGGGAATGGGGAAAGGTACTGAAGGGGCAGAGTGAGGAAGGCCACCAGAGTTAATCAAAATTTTGTCACTTTCCATTCCAGAGTGATAGGGGCCCAAGGCTGTTGTAAGCCCTCTCTTGGTAAGGACCTAGAAGGGTGGATATTTCTCTAGTCTATTGCTATAGTCGGTGGAAGTCAAGAAGCCATAACCCAAAGCATTATTCTAGGCTAGGATAAACTCTTGAGAAGGCAAATGAAGACATAACTAGATTAAAAGAGCTAATACATAAATTTGTAAGAGGAGGGTAAGTAGATCGTTTGAAGGTAAACCTTGAACTCCTTCAGCCAGAGTTAGGGCTCCCAGTTAATTATGGCAGTGCCGTGGTCACCAGCATAGGGAGGACAGAATCAATTAGAAGGATTAATATGGAGAAGATATTTGTTAGGGAAAGTCTTGAGTAACAGCAGTTTGTGGCTCTATTATTAAAATATTTACAGAAACCTGTTCATGCACAATGGGTTAAGTCTTAGCACTGTGAAGCTCTCTGCGGCCACTGCAGCACAAGTTCGATCCCCGGCCAGGGAGCTAACCCACATGGCACAGCAGACATCTCCTGTCTCGCCCGCTGCTCCCCTTAGCAGTGTATTTCAGTAGATCCACCTGTTCTGCTCCCCTCTCTGTCTCTGATGAATCCTCTCATACACCCACCCAGCGTGCACCTGTGGCCTGCACCCCAGCTTTTGTATGCATAAATAAATAAAATAAATCTTTAAAAAATTATAATCAAGTACAATTAAACTATAATTTGGTATTGAATTATTGTAGACAAATAAAATATTGCTAGCATAGGGGGAAAAAGTAGCAAACCACTTCAAAATCAAAAATCTTACCTTTTTTTTTTATAGCTACTATGTGATCTGTTTTGAACTTGAAACTTTCTATCAGCAACTATATAAAACACAGTGGTGGGGCGTCATAAATGAAATAGTCAACACTATGAGGCTGAAAAGACTTCCACTGACAGATGCTCAATTACATGAGCAATTTAAGAAAAAATTTGGTTTCAAAAAAGCTATAAAGTGCAAGGTATTTTGGTGATTACTGCATAATTTCATATATGATATAAATAAGTCTACAACTCAAAGTAATGTTTATCTTAAGGATAAATAATAGTCTTAAAGTCTTTAATATTAAATAAATACTTCACATTTTAGTAGCTGAAGAGTTAATTCTGGACTATAAATGTCTACTAGGGCAAGAAAGATCTTGTTAGTGAATTAGATGTGATTAATTTGAATAATGGCTAACATTTATTGACTGCTTATTTCGTATGACAGGCACTATCAATTCTTTCAAAAAAGACTCTCAAGGTCCTAGTACTATTGTTATCATTCCTGTTCTACAAATGGAAATTTGAGTGGTTGAAGTGTTAAGGATCTTTCCCAAGTCACTCAGCAAGTAAATGGCAGAGCCTGGCTTCCCTCCTGGCAACCAAACCTAAGGAATAAACCTAACACCCTGAATTAAGTCACTGTATCTGCTCTAACAGGCCCTGACTTACAACTTCTGGAACTTACAAATAAAGTGTTGAGTTCAGCCATTTCAAAAGATACACTGGCATTTACTTACCTTTTATTTGTTTCACTTTTATTAATTTTAAACCTTACTAACCCATTGGCTTAGTTTTAAAATATTAATTGGTCAGACGTCTAAAAGAATGTGACATTTTTACCTCTCCATTTTGAGACCTAGAGTAAAGAAAACAAGCTGTATCTTTCACTATATAGTTCAAGTTTCCAGACTTCTAAATAAGCCCAACAATCTCTACTTGCCTTTAATAAAAGACATGGTATATACATAAAATGGAATGTTACTCAGCTATTTAAATAACTCTTTGCATTTGTGACAACAAAGATGGAACTGGAAGGGATTATGTTTAACAAAAAAAGTTAGGAGAAAGATAAGTACTGGTTTATTTCACTCATGTGGAATATAGAGAAACAAAATAAAGGAATAGACAAAATTAAACCAAAAACAGCCCTGGAGATCTGACGATAGAATCGAGGCTACCAGATGGGAATGGTGGGGTGTGGGTAGCAAATTGTGGAGGGATCCAATGGACTACAGAAAGGATTGTGGGTGCTTTGGTGGGGAGCCTGATGGGGTAACAGATATCTGAAGAGATGTGAACACATACCCCTAAATCATATACAGTGTTGTAAACCAACGTTACCTCAACCAAAAATAATAGAATTTTAAAAATTATAAGGTAATGGGAGGGCAGGGTGAGAGACACATTTTTGTTGTATATTCTTTTATACCTTACGATATGCACCAATTTAAATAAATATAAAAATCAATTGTGGAAATTTAGTAAATAACATAGCAAGATGGTTGTAATATATTGTTCCCAGAAAAAAAAAATAGCTGCTTTCTAAAAAAATACAATGTGATCTCATTTTTATAAATAAAAAAATTTTAATGACACATACAAAAATTAAGTTTTTTTTTTTATATAGCTCTAACAACTTAATCACTGCCCAACTGGACACTTTCTCACATGATCTTATGAAAATTCTATTGTAATTGAGCATGAGCCATGTGATTGTATTAATATATTTCATTGTCCTTTTTCCCCATAAGTCAAATGTTAGGTGTACAGTAATCCTCCCTTATCTGTAGTTTTGCTTTCTGGGGTTACCTGGGGTCAACCTCAGTCTAAAAATATTACCTTCAATAGGATATTCTGAGAGATACCACATTTACAAAACTTATTTTACAGTATATCATAATTATTTGATTTTACTGTGAGTTATTGTTGTTAATCTATTGCTGTGCCTCAGTTGTAAATTAAATTTTATCACAGGTAGTTATATGTTGGAAAAAATTTAGCATATATAGGGTTTAGTACCATCTGCAGTTTCAATCCCCTGTGAATAGGGAGGACTACTATATTTTGAAAAAGTTAATTCTGCTCTTCTTAATTTTAGAGTGTCCCATTTGGCATGAAGTCTGCTGTTGAAAGAGGGTTATCTGCTGTTTTCTATACATTTAGCCGTAAAACCTCAAGCTCAACAATCAATGTTTCAGATGAGGCAGGTTATACTATTTTCCATCATGCTGCTCTACACAACAGAGTTCCTATCATAGGTCAACTGTGCAATTCCAACTTCAACATAAACCAGAGACGCTTTGTTATGTTTAGCCAAGGTACCATGAAGTTTCAAAATCTAAAATGTTTTTCTTTTACTTTCTCCTTTTCAGCATTAAGAATGCATGTAGATTTCAGACCAAAATGTCAATTTAGTATTGGTACCAAGAATAAAGTTGAGGTTTTTTTGTGTTTCTTTTATCACAGAGGAACTCCTTTATTTCTCTAAGTATCACTTATTGTGGGAAGAATCTTTACAACAAAAAAGAGAAGTAAAGTGTCAAGAATGGCTGATGCAACATTGGCAATAAGAAATGATGACTTTGTATCTTAACTATTTCAGCTATCTAAATAAACCATTAAGTTTGCACATACCAATGCAAATTGCTCTGCTGTAATCCTATCGAGTACTAATAAATTCTGTGCCTAACAGCATGCTTAAAATGCTTTGATATTAACATATGTCAATTACTGGATTAAAATATTCAACATAGAATGAAACTAATTAAAACAGAGCGCAAATTCAGCACTCACAAATTTAAATGCAATGTTTAGCCTGTTAAAGATGTGTTCTAAGATTTTTTGGGGTGTAAAAGTCTTGGGTAATCGAAGTCTCATTCATCCTGTGACTGGTTGGAATTCCTGCTATTAAGGATTTGGTAGATTCTGAAGTGTGGAAAATGTTTATCTCTACTGGCAATATCTATGTGTTATTAAACACCAGCTGTAAGTTTTGACCAGCTACTTCACAGGCAACATTTCTAGCTCTGCTCTGACACCTTGTCAGCTGCATGCCTCTTGTCTATATGGCTTGAAAGAAAGTTATAGTTGATCCTGTTTGATGTAATTCTGCCATCTGTATGTAAACATAGCCATTTTATTCTAATTCATATGATTTTATTTGACTAATTTAGGAAATGACTATATATTAGTAATCATACTTCTGTGTGTATTCCCTTTTAAAACAGAGTCATCCAAAATGGACATGAAAAAAGAAAGAAATGGTAAGATGAAAGTAAAATGGTATTTTTTAAAAGGCTATATACCTTGAAACCATATGCACTGTTGTAAATCAAATGTACATCAATTAAAAAAGGAAAAGACTGTAACACATATTAAAACTTTTTCTTATGTTATACAGTCTTCATCTGTTGTCACAGAATGTGGATCATGGTTTTTTATATACATATTGAAGAATATGCATTTTTCTATTCATGATCACTCATATTCCTTTTAAGTTTAAGGGTTTTCTCTTGATTTTACTGTGCAATTTGATGTCACCTCTGGGTTTTATTTCCTTTTTTTTTTGTAAAATCATACTCAAAAATGTTTTCTATGCCTTTTAAAACAAAGTAGTTAATATAATTTAGATATGTGGCTGATAGTGATAGAAATAGTCCATGATGTCTGAGGAATGAGTCATTCTTTAATGAGGCAAGAGACTTAAACTAACTCTAGGATACAGAGAAAACAAAGTGTAAAAGGCTCTACTTTTCTTAAACCTGTGTTGGCGGCTTTACCTGAAGGCTGTATGTGATTATTCAAAAAGGATTTGTTTTTAAAGATAATACTTAGAAAGGGCTAGATTATGGGAGGGCAGTAATTACTCAGATAGCTTCTATTGGTGGAGTAGCGGTCACCATGAGGATAAGTATCCTGACCTCATTATTCTTCCATTTTCCTGCCAGGTCTCCCAAGGGCAGATATTGACTAGAAGCCAGAGGACAGAGCTAGCTAAATCTGCAAAGGCACAGAAGGGGCAGAGAGCAGGGTGTTAAAACAAGGAAATGGGCCTGTAGAGTAAGGAAGCTTATCTGATCCTCCTAGTCTATAGGAGTGTTTCAGCTTAACAAGAGTCCTCTTCTATTACTGCTCTTTTTCTTTCTTTAAATATCACTTCTGGATACACTTATAATATTATTTATTTGCTTATTGCGTATCCTTCACTTAATAGAAGCTCCATAAAGGGCAAGGATTTGTATTATTTTGTCACAATATTCTAAATCCCAGAAGACAGCTGACATTAGTAGATGATCAGAAATAGTTGCAGAATGAGTCATGAATAGATGAATGTAGAGCAGCATTTCATAATCACTGGCATAAGTAATCACTATTGATATACTATATAAATTCAGGAAAGGGGTGGTAAATATGGCTTTCAGATCCCAATCTATTTCTTTTCAGGTTCCCACCTATTCCTTAGACCAGACTTCTCAGTCAGAGAATAGTTTCTTCAGATTACATAAAATTGATTACATAAAAATAATTACGTAAAAGCCCTCCAGAACTCACCTGATTCTAACATATCTCACGATAGTGTTTCTTATCCTTAGCATTGGCATTGTGGGTTGGATAATTCTGTGTTGTGGAATGTATTGCAGAATGTGGTGTGCTTGGACCCTACCCATCAAATGCCAGCACCAACCCTAACTCCAGTTGTGACAACCATTAGTATCATTACCGATGTGTGGGGGAAGCGCTTTATCCTTCTACTCTGGAATAAACTTGCAAGAACAAAGGAACCACCCAGAAAGCTGATGCAGATTCTGATCCAGAGGCTGAGTGGGAGTCAGGATTATGCATCTCTTTTAAGTACACCTTAAAGTAGTAAGAAAGGGATATAAAAATAATACTCCTGCTCCTAGATTGTGCTGATAGATTTTTAGAAGGAAGGTGTTGAGAGGATAGAGGGTCAGTAAGGAGGCTGGTGCGGTTCAAAAGGATTCTTCTGGTCATTTTGATACATTTTTCCTGCTGAGAACAACTGATTGCCTTTCATTGGTTGAAATGAAATAATGTGTTCTTTAGACCTATGAATTAGGGGAGTCTGTTCCTGGGCTTGCTTCTTAGTCTCTCTGCGTCCCTTAGAGGAAGCTGAAGTTGGGTACTTCCCAGCCCCCAGGTGGGATGGGCTCTGATAATACCCCAGCAGTTCAGACTCTGGGTAAATTAGTTTCTCCTGAGGGAGACCCTGTTAAGAATGCTGTGATGTATTTTAAAATGTGTCCTTCTGCCCTGCTACTGCTGAAAGCACCTGGAGATTTTTCTCCCATATTTACTGTGAGGATCTGGTTGAGCTGCAAGAAGTAAAATTGATTAAAGCATGGGTACCCCCGTTCACTGGTTCCCCTTGAAGTTATTCTTACACTTGTCCACACTGAGCCTCTAGCAATTTGTCAATTACAGTTCAGCTTCTCCTCCTCTACAACTAGTGGTAGTGCTATCTCCAGTGGAGATAACTGCTCTAGGGTTTCTGCTCCAGGAGTTGTGAATCTTTGTATCTGCCTGTCTCCCCAATTTTGGCGGTGGGGGTCTTGCCCTTCGTAGGTTAAGGAAAAATGTCAGGCTTTTCTGCCCTCCCGCCATCAGGATAGATGATGGATCCTTGTGGTCCTGAATGCATGCCTGATGGCGGACACCTGGAATAGGGTGTGGGCATAGGTAGATGGGATTCACCTGGTCTGAGACTGTGCTTTTTAAGGGCGGTGTCACGGGGACGCCAGTAGAAGCCGAAAGAGAAGCCAAGAAAGAAGTAGCAGAGAGGAGCAGAGAACACTGGACAGCACAGATAGGGTGAAGACTTGCTGGGGGCTGGGAGGACTGCCAGCCTCCGGGCCCCCCAGCACCCTTGCCTGCTGTGTACTGGGTAAATCCCAATAAAAGCCTGCAAAAAGCCAGTGAGGGCTCCAGGACTCCTCCTTTACCGGGTCTGCTGGGTCATAGAAAACCTGCACTGTGTCCATTCCTGCCTCTACACCCTTCAAACTAATTTCTCTAATGGATTTTAAAAGAGTTGTTGATTTTTCCAGTTTCTTAAGATTTAACTTGTTGGGATGGAGTGGTGACTTTTAAGCACTTTAACATGCTGGACCATAAATGGGAAGGCTAAGCAATAATTTTAAGTAAATGGATTTGGGTCCAATGTTATAGATTATTAAAGGCTGTGATATAGAGCTTAAACTACTAAAGCAGGCAGGTGGCCATTGGAATTTTCTGAGATGGGAGAAAGTGTTTCACTGAGAAAATACCATTGTCACTGAGCAATGAATGAGAGTTAACTAGACTCTGGTCAGGGAAGTGTTTGGAGAAAGAAGCTTGCAGACAGCAGGCATAGCCCAGAGTGGCTGAATAGCTCATCCTGTAAACCAGGGCCACATGAAAGGGCACTGTTGATAATGGCACAGGAATAGACCAATACCTTCTTGGGCTACCTGGGATATGTGTTCGGCACTCTACATTTGAGGAGCGGCAAGAAGGCCTGAATTAAGACAACAAGGTATGTATGTTGTAGATTTTGGGGGTGGAGAGGTATGCAGGTTAAATTGGAACCAGTGGATCCATTTACTATACACAGGATCAAATGGCCTTGAGAAATCACTGAAGAGTTTTGACAAGCAAATAAACAAAAATATCAGATTTATATTTTGAAAACATAGATGGAAGAAGGCAAAAATAAGATGGGCATATCAGTTGGGAAGTGATTATAGCTCAGAGAAAAGCATTGGTGACGGTAAAGGTAAGTTCCAGAGATATTAGATTTGGTCATGAACTGGTTATGAGCATAAAATGATAGGGAGGTGCCAAGGAGCCTTCCAGGTTTCTAGTTTGTAGAACTGCCATGATGATATCCTTCACTGATTTAAGAGAAACAGGTTTGGAGGAAAAGTTAGTTCAATGTTGAAGATGGTATGTTTAAGGTGATATGTGGAAATGCCTAGTGAGATATTGAGAGAAAGTTCTGGAGTTCAGAGACAAAACCAGATGTAGAAACATAATATTGGGAGTCATCAGCTTAGAGACAGTAAATGAAGTCACTGAGAAAATAAAAAAGCCCCAGGTAAAGGTTTAAGGTTCATTTGGACATTAGGAGAATAAAGATATCCCAAAAAAGACTGCAAATAAGTAAGTAACCAGAAAGACAGGAGAAAAATAGAAGGGTGTGATATCACAAAAAATCAAGGGAAGAAACTATTTTAAAGAGGAAGAAGTGGTTAACTTACTGTTGAGAAGAAAGACAAGAATTAAAAAAAACCCACTGGATTTAGTAGACATAGCAGCCTTTTGTGGGGAATTTTATTTTTTTTACAATTTTGAAGGATTTTATCTCCTACTATAAAACATTTGAATAAAATAGAAAATTTAAACAAAAAATAGATTACTTTATAAGACTTTTATTTAGAAAACTAAGACTATTTTACACATTTCCTACTTTTTCAAATATTTAGAATTTTCAGTGTTATTTTTCTTATAAGGTATTGATTTTTAGTGGTCAGGCATCCTGAGTTAAATAAAAAAATAAATGCAATTATCTGGGCCTCCCCAGTGGCACAGCGGTTGAGCGCCGGGTTGCGAAGCTGCCCGAGGCCTCTGCGGCGCCAGTTCGATCCCCGGCTGCTCCCCGGCCACTGGAGGAGGGTCCCATATGGCACGCAGACCTCTCCTGCGGCCCGCTGCTCCCCTCAGCAGTGTACTTCAGTCCTTCTGCCTGCTCTGCTCCCTGCTCTGGCTCTGGTGAATTCTCTCACCCTCCCGTGCTTCTGAGTGTACCCAGTGCTTGTATAAACAAACAAACAAATAAATAAATAATAATAAAAAAAACCACATGCCTCTAAAAAAAAAAAAAATTAAATGCAATTATCTAAACTAATCCTTACAGCACTTATTTTGTTGCTTTTATATCATATAACATAAAGTTCTGCAGTTGGATAACAAAAAGGCATGTATTTTTAGGAATGTCAGATCTTTGACCACTGAAGTAACTGCCAATCTATTTTAGGTCCAACTCCTCTCCATTTGGCTGCTCAGGCTTGCTCATTAGAAACAACTGTCTGTCTACTCTGTTTCAAAGCTGATTACCTGCTTTCCGAAAAAAGAGGCTGGATGCCAATTCATTTTGCTGCTTTCTACGACAATATCTGTATCATCATTGCTCTCTGTAGGAAGGATCCTACTTTGCTAGAAGCCGAGGCAACAGCTGAGTGAGTTATTAAGCATTTGTAAAAATACTGTTTTTGATGCTTGCCCCAAACACTGACAATAAACACTGACAATAAAAGGTGGTAGCATTAATTTGAATGGCTTACTCTGCTATCCTTTCTGGTCACTATCTTCTTCATCCAGTTATCTGTAGAATTTGTGAGGATGGGAACTCCTATTAATCTATGCATGTTTTCTGGAGGAATACAAATAAGCCCTAACCTTTACCAGTGGTATGGTTCTATAGTTCAGTTTATTAGGTTAACTACTTAGTACCCTCAAAAAAGCCCGAAACTAGACAGGAGAAAGTTGCCCTGCACAATCAAGAAGTCACCCCCAGGACTCCAGACCAAAGTGGAGAGATCTCAGTTAACAGGAGAAATATATCTAGTGGCATCCAGATAGAAATAAATTTAAAAACACAAATAACTTTGAAATAGAGAAACATTCCATATACCCTTTTGTTTTACAATTTATCTGTGTTCCAAACTTTAGAGTGCAGGTATAGCTTCTTGTCTAGTATCTAAAGACAAGGTTATTATTTTGAGTCTCTAAACCTGATTTAAGCATAGTCATTCAGTTAGGTCTGCATGTTCAAATAACTTGTTCATTATTATTCAGTGAAGAAATTAATACTCTAAATTGAGGTCAAGAGGTGCAGAGAAAGCTTTTGCTCAAACTGCTAGTCAGTAGATTAGTTAAGATACAGTTGAAATTGCTATAAACAAAGATATCCAAACATATTGTAGTTTAATCAAGATAAACATGTAGTTTCTTATGAAGTCTGTATTGGTGGTTGAGGCTGAAATAATGACTTGACAGTACAAGGAACCCAAATTTTCCCTTGCTGCTTTTTAACATATGGTTTCTATATCCTGGAATAAAATAGCAACTCCTGTCTCATTATCATGGCTGTATTCTGAGGAGAAAAGACAGGAAAAGTAATGGGCACACTCCTTTTTTTCTTTAGGGAGTTTCCAGGTAACTTCTACTAAAATCTCATTGGCCAAATTTAGTCGTTTGGCCATACCTATACAAAAGGGACGTTAGGAAATGTAATATTTAGCTGAATAGTCATGTGCCCAACTAAAAAGAGCTTCACTAGCTAAAAAGCAAACAGTGGGTTTTTTTTTTTTTTTTTAAGAAAAACTATTAATTACTGCTACCATAAGAAAGCTGGGATTTGAGAACTGGACATGAAGTACAAAGAAATTAGTTGGGGGCTTCTCTGGTGGCACAGGGGTTAAAGTCTCAGTGCTATCAATCTATGGCCCAGGCACTGCTGCATGAATTTGATCCCCAGCCAGGGAGCTAACCCACATGGCGCAGTAGACCTCTCCTGTCTCACCCACTGCTCCCCTCAGCAGTGTATTTCAGTAGAGTGGCCTGTTCTGCTCTCCATTCTGTCTCTGGTGAATCCTCTCACCCCCAGCATCTCTGGTCTGCACCCCAGTTCTTGAATGCATAAATAAATTTTAAAAAATTATTTGCCTTGTTTTTCCTTCACTCTTACAGTTGCAAGGGAAAGATCTTTGCATGATCAACGTTATAATAAATTTTAATGCATCATGTTAACTTTGGGAGGGATGATAAGAACAAATACTATGAACAGCCAAAACCAGGGAGGCAAATTTGTTTACATGTAGAATGTAAAGAACAAAACTATGCAAGAAAGGGAAACAGATGGCATAAATCAGACATCTTATAATAGTTTGAATAGTCTTACAAAAAGTATATTTGTCTCTGTATGTGTTTGATTACCATAATGTACTCCTTGATTTTAGGAATCAGTGTACCCCATTGTTACTTGCTGCCACCTCAGGAGCACTGGACACTATTCAGTACTTATTTTCTGTTGGTGCTAATTGGAGAAAAACAGATATTAAAGGAAATAATATAATTCATTTATCAGTGCTAACCTTTCATACTAAGGTTCTCAAGCATATCATAGAGCTGGATATTCCTGAACTCCCAGTTTGGAAAACTTTGGTAGGTAAGTATGGAACACATGACCTCTTTGTAAGTAAATATTCTGACTAGTCAGCTCTATTATTAATACTCTGAAATACAGCAAATAATACATGCATCGTACTTTAAATATTTGAAAATAATGAAATAAGTGTTTTTGAGTTAAAACTAGACATATGGATATATTTTTCTGTGTGTAAAAGCAGTTTTATTTCTTAATAAAAGTCAAAGAATAAGACCCAGACTATATTTTAGACAATATTCAGTTTTGCTTTCCAATTTTCTGCAGAAGCCCAAACATCTTTCTACCCATCATAAAAGCAAATTTAAAAATAAAAGGAAAGAGAGAGGAAATTAAAGTTTGTGTGGAAAAAATTCTTCACCTAATTTTAGGGACAGATTCAACAATATCTTTCCACTTGTTTTCATATTTTGTAAGAAATTCTGTTCAAGATTTTATTCCATATTTGTATTCAGTATTGCCAGAAATATTATAAAAGATGGGTTACTAGACCAACTGAATGTGCAGGTATAATTTTACTTCCTCAAAAGACAACACCAAAATTGTATGGCATTCCCATAATATTATAATACCACCAGGAGCAGGAATAGAGCAGCAGCAAACAAACTTACAGGAAAGGATACACCAGCAATAAAGTATTGGAAATAGATAAGTAAGTCTTGGGGCTTAGCAGACTAAGGAAATCATATCAGGCCTTTCTGGGAGTTGGGACCCTCTTGGACTCACATGGGAAATCCTCAACAGGCTGGAGATCCGGCAGAGCAGTTGGTAGGGAGTGTGCTCTACAGAGGCTAACCGGAAAGACCCAAAAGTACTGAGGCAGGAGTTCTCCCTCACAAACAGAAGACTGGAAGCTCCACAGAAGAGAAAAGAAAGGTGCATTTCGAAGATGAAGCCCCAGAATGGAAGGCGTGTGCCCAGGTCAAAGGCGGAATGTGGGAGGAATTAGCAATAATGACAAAGAAAAGTAAATAGGTGAAATAAAATAAGGAAATGATTACCACTAGGACAAACAAAAGTAAGAAAGCAGATGCAACTGTAGTACTCTGCAAAACTGAATAATATCTGCATAGAGGAAAGAGAGAAAATCGCAGGGTAGTGTTGAAAGAGCTAGTTTCTCATTTATCATAACGTTAAACTGTGCTCTCTAAAACTGTGATAGCCAAAGGTAATAATGTATGTAAATATTTATAGATATGGAGATATATAAATCATGTAAAGGGAAAAAGTCCAAAGTGATTGTATTTGGAGAGATTAACTCAAAAAAATACAGAGTGGAGAAAGAAACTATATTTTTTCTATAGGCCTTGTAGTAACTTTTACCTTTAAATCATGAGCTTTAATAACATTAAAACTAAATTTAAAAAAAGACACAAATTTGAGTATGAGAACTGATATATTTCCTAGCAACTCATTTGAAGTTAGATGATATTTAAGATTCTCAACAGCATTCTGCTGATTCAAGGGAGTCCAATAATTGGTTTCAAAATACGCTCAATCCCTGATTTTGGAATTTTCTGGGTAGTGAGTACACATTCCAAGTATATCAGTCCCAAGAGATATTGGAAAGTGTTTTCAATGTTCATTTGTGTGCATATATCTCTTTATATGTTGGTCTTCTTAGCAGAGCTGAGAACATTTTGTTATTTTTAGTAGTGTGAAAGCACTCACCTAGATAGCTGAAAGCAACAGCTCCTAACAGGAATACCCTTAAGGCACAAAAACCTTCTGATGGCTACTCTTGTTCCAGAAAGTCCTCACACAACAACCAGTGAGCATCTGACCGCTGCTTCTTTGCTCTGTGCCTGGAATAGATCTTCCTCCTCAGTCTGCAGTCTCCACTAGAGTAAAAATGAATTAGTCTCCAGCATTAGCTCTTGGAATGAGAGCTGAATTTTAAGGCAGCACCATAGAGTGATGTAGCCAAGGAAGACCAGGTTTCTTATAACAGGGATTGATAAGGGAGATGAGGAAGGGATATTTCTATGTGGTTTTTCTTGTACCATACATGTTGTTTGGAAGCATGTATGTTTATATTGTCTCCTCCCTGGAGTATAAGTTCATCAAGATTTTTTTTAAGTATTTCTTCATGCCTTGGAAATGTATAAAGGCTCATACATGATTTAATGGATATGACCTTTTTATTGACACAATTGTAGTTTGCTATACAATCCTTGAGAACCTAAACAATTTTTAACAAACAGCTGATTTCAGATAAGAGGAGGGGTGTACATTTCCAAAAATGAATTTAAAATGTGACCATATGGCAACTAATTCAGGTCATTCAGATCAAAGATACTATGTATCAATAGATTATAAACCTCACCCATCATGTGTTTATACAATCTGTTCAGTCCTCACAGAAGGCCATGCACAGGGGGAAATTTAATGAATGTAGTTGAGAGTGATTTCAATCCTTGAATCCACTTGGTCGGTGAAGAACCAACCATTCCATTCCCTTTTGTGAAATTATGACATGTTTTTCTATTGAATGCTTACCAGAAATGTTGCAGTGTGAAAGCTACAAGCGAAGGATGATGGCCGTCATGTCCTTAGAAGTAATTTGCTTAGCAAATAATAGATACTGGAAATACATTTTGGATGCAGGTGATATAAATGTTTTAATCTATCTTTTGCATATATTGTTTTATGTATATTATATTTAGTCAATTACTTTAAAATGTATTTTTAATTGTGGAAGAAATGTTTTACTTGATTTAAATCTGTTTTTCTTTATTCTAAGTTCTCTTCCTTTACCTGATAATCTATTTTCCATGTGGAAGCTGCACAGGAGCAAAAAACTATATAAATTCCATTTCTCCAGAAGTTTGCCAGCTTCACACTGATCTTAAATTACTTAACCATGCAACCTCATTTTCTTTCACTTAGAAATTAACCCTATTATTTATTTCACAATTTAATGGTTAAAAATAGGTGTAATGGTGTCAGGCTGGATTTGTAAACTAGCTCTGCATTTAGAATTTAGGCTAATTGTTTACCTTCCCTAAACCTAAATTCCTCAGTAATAAAATGGTTCCTAAGCTGCCATGTAGAAAAATAATTAAATTACAATCATTGGGCAAAAGTTACAAGCCATTTCATTTAAATATATGGAAGAACATACTAGAAAGTAGAGCTTTTATTTTTAAAAAAATTCCAAATACCTATAGATTCTGGCCATGCTATTCTTTTGAGCATATGAGAATGCTCTTTGCCCTGGCTCTTCCCTCTCCCTGAAATGTTCTTCCCCACATATCTGAGTGGCCAACACCCTCGTTTCTCAAACTGTTGTTCAGTGAGCTTTGTAAATCAAGTGGGGCTCTGCTTAATGTGTGATTATATTTGCTTCAGGCCCTAAGTTGATGAGGCAGGTATCATCTGGAATATTACTGGTAGCAGAAAGCTGATTGCAGAGAAGAGAAAGGAAGGTTTTTCACCAAAAACAAGTCTCAGTTTCAAAGTGAGGCTGGCCATGATTGGAAAAGGGAATTGGAAATTAAAAGAATGTTGTTTGGAGAGAGAAAAACAAAATTTTAAAAATGATTCCTATCTTAATAAGAGTTATTCTGAAAATAACACTGTCCAGTATAATTTTAGGAAAGGATGGAAATTGTCTGATATAGTGGCCATAACTGTAATGTGAATGCACATGAGATGCTCCATAATATTTGTTGATTGAATGAACAAATGAAAAATTTATTATCGGTAGCCTCCCAGTATGTTCCTAGACTCACCAAAAGATCTGTGTGCAAATAGTAAACCATAAACAAATGAGGGAGGTTTCATTTCAGGTAGATAAATAATTTTGCTTAAATAATGCCCTGATCATATGCATAACATTTCCCAGCATTTCATGTGTACTCTATAATGTGTTCTTTTCTTTCAGGTTTAACTGTTGAGATTTTTATCATGCCCAATGGTGTGCATCTTCGAACCAGTCATAATTAATGAGGCTAATGTTGCTTTTTTCTACTAAATTTGGCACTTTATTTTTTTTCAGCTAATTACATAACTAATGGCTAAAATATAATAAAATCCTCAAGTGATTACAAAAATTTGATGCAATAACCAAAACTGAACTCTACCATGTGGTGGCTTAAAGACATTATTTATCAAATATCTTATGCCAAAATTCATTGTTTCGAAAAACGTAAGCCAAAATTCATTGGCTTAGGGTTACCAATAGGAATTGTAAGATTGTGTGCCATGAAAATCAGAATCAAATATATGAACAGTAAGACCTTCCCACATTATAGACAAGACAGAAAAGTGTATTCGTGCACTGTAGTTTATAAATGTTTTTATAGAATTATATGGCAAAACCCATGAACACTTTTAATCCTATCATGATAAGTTGACCACAAATGGTTACAAATAATTCATGTTTTTCCTTCATCTCTTGATTGCAGGTACCATTCCTGCCTTAATCAATCTATTAAAAAGTTCCAAAATAAATTTACAGTGCAAAACAGTTGGGTTATTGAGTAATATCTCAACCCATAAGAAGATAGTGCATGCTATAGTAGAGGCAGGAGGCATTCCAGCTCTCATCAACCTGCTGGTTTCTAATGAGCCTGAACTACACTCTCGCTGTGCTATCATCCTTTATGATATTGCTCAACATGAAAACAAGGATGTTATTGCCAAATATGTAAGTTTTGGTCATAAAACATTATTTAAAAAAAAACATCATTTTCACTGAAAATAATCCCTCATATGGAAGCTGGAAAGATACATACCAAGGTTATTATTCAGTGACAAAATTCTAAGATTGAAGAACTCCCCTAACAATGAGGATGGCAAGAGCAAGGCTGCCACAATCTCAGGGGTGCCAGAAGAAAACAGTAAGAGCAGGACAGTTTCAGAACTAGCACAGCAGAGTTCTATGACTCTCCTATCCCCAAGTCCCACAGGGCAACAGAGTGGCCAGTGGCCTTTTGATAGCAACAAGTAAGCAAGCCTGCTCTTTGTCTAGAGGGAGATGCTACCATTCCATTCAAGCTTGCTCGCTACATGAAAATCCTGGGCTGTGGCCCTAGTAAAAGAGCTGTTTCAGTCTTAATAACACCCACTATATAGGTGAGAATGAAAAAGGCCCAAGGAAGATTGTTTCTCAAGTAAACTATCTGGCAAAACTATATCCGGGGATAATATGGAAGGCAGGCTAAGTGTTTACTTAACTCTAGGGGGTGCAGTTGCTTGCTGTTTATGAGAAGCTATTTATTACAGCAAACACTACCATTCTGGCTATCAGTGTAATCTAATTGTGCAGCAGAAAGAAATAGATGAAAAAAATTTTTGAACACCAAGCATTCCTTGCCATGCTGTATTTCCTCAAGTAAAATTCACCATGTTATTTTTGCTAATGTCGTAATATATCTAATAGCGATATAATATATCTAATAGATATAATAAGATTTAGCATTATAAAATGTACATTATAAAATGTATTTAGCAGTATTTATACTGCTAAATAACATTTAGCAGTATAAAATGTACATTTTGGCTAATGTCATACTTCTGATCTGAATTCTATCTTATCTGAAATTGTGGTCTCTCTTTTTGTTGTAGTCTCATGTTTAATTTGGTTTTCCATCTTTTTAAAGTTTTATGAGTCATTTTATCTTTTGTTGGTTGGTTATCCATCATTTGGAACATATCCGAGAAGTGCAGAACCCCCAGAATTAGTTGCTCATTGGTCTTAATCACTCAGACTTTGTAATCTCCAGTGTTCTCATAATTACCCAGAGTTATATAAATGTGTTCTGTGTATACAATATATTTAGGTTTGGCTTTGTTGTGCAGTTTTCTTTATTATAGCTCATTTACATTTATTGTTGTGACATGTTACATCTTAATTCTATTATTTGTGATTTTTAAACTTTGGTATTATCAATGCTTTTTTTTTTCTTTATCTTTAAAATCTAAGACTTATATATCAATGTTAGTTACCTATTTTTCCTAGGACTTGAAGCTGTACCTTTTCAGCACGTACATTCCTCTCTTTTATTTTTGAAATATTTTCTTGAATTCATTCAGACCTTGAAATATATTTTCTGTAGTATTTTTTCAGTTCATTCACACAATTACTGATTGAAAACTAAGAGCTTTTTTTATATGGCAGATTCTATTCTTGATGCTGGGGTTGTATCATTGAGTGACACAGACAAAATCCCAGCCTTCATGGAATTTTTATTCTAGTTGGAGGTGATAGTTTCTGTTTATCTTTCTTAATATTCTTGCATTATTCATGTTAGTAGGAAGAAATGTATTTTCAGTCTAATTAAGAATAATGTTTTGTATTGCACAAATATAATTACCAATTACTAGTGCAATATCTACAATGGCAAATATATTTAAATGGATCCTGTAGTCATATAACCTCTAGTTGTTTTGCTTTTTAGATATTTATCAAATATTATAGTTATCTTGCAGTCTCAAATTATTTTGTTATAAAGGAAACTATTTTAAAATATATTTATCAATTTTCACCTTAATGTTATATAAGATATGCTCAAAAGTTATATTAACTACTGTATCAGTAGACACATTTCTTTAGAGGCAATCGTTCTCTTCGAATTAAGTGATACTTAAGAAAGATTATAGACATGTATTCTTAAATAAAGATTGCATGTATCTTAAAGAAACTTCATTATAATTACATTTTTTATTTTCAGAATGGAATCCCAGCTCTGATAAATCTCTTGAAGGTAGACATAGAAGATGTGCTAGTAAACGTGATGAGCTGTATACGGGTGTTATGTATGGGAAATGAAAGCAATCAAAGAGCAATGAGAGACCATAAAGGCATCCAATATCTTATAACTTTTCTGAGTTCTGATTCAGGTGAGCCTCTTTCTCTCTATTATTTTATTTATTTGTTTGTTTGTTTTTTAAGATTTATTTATTTATGCATACAAGAACTGGGGTAAAGGCCAGAGGTGTGGGCAGTAAGAGGATTCACCAGAGACAGAGTGGGGAACAGCACAGGCAAATTGACTGAACTATACTGCTAAAGGGAGCATCGGGTGAGCCAAGAGAGGTCTGCTGCACCATGTGGGATGGAACTCGTGCTGCAGTGGCTGTGGATAACTTCATTGTGCTGCACCTTAACCCCCTGCACCACCAGGGAGGCCCTCCCTATTATTTTATTTAAATTTTATTTTTATATTCCCCATACAATTACAACCCCCTTATTTTGACCCCAATCCCTCCTTTCCTCGCTTTCCACCCCCCATAGAGTGTCTCCGGTTCATAGTTGTTTGTGGATTTTGATATTTTCTTTCTTATAGTTATTCATTTTCCTGGTCCCTTATTTAAGTTTTCTAGATTCCTGCTATGAGTGAGACCATCCGGTATTTTTCTTTTTCTTTCTGGCTTATTTCACTGGCATGATCCCTTCCAGCTCCTTCCATGTTGCTGCAAATTGCATGTGTTTATCTTTTTTGAATGCTGAGTAATTTTCCATGGTATATATGTACCACATCTTCTTGATCCAGTCATCTATTTTGGGACATTTGGGTTGTTTTCAAAGCTTAGCTATTGAGCGCTGGGCTGCGAAGCTGCCCCGCAGCCTCTGCAGTGCCGGTTTGATGCCCTGCCACCGGCGAGGGTCCCACACAGCGCGACAGACCTCTCCTGCTGCGCCTGCTGCTCCCCTCCCTATTATTTTAAAGCAATCAGTTATATTAAGTGAAGAAACACAGGTTTGGACTCATTCTATCTAATTAGGATTTATCTTAGATGAGTAGTTATTTTAGAATGGGTCTTGACAATATAATCTAAATATCTGGAACACTTAAATTTAAACTGCTGGGTTTTTTAAAGAAATTTATTCTCAAAAGCATGATTTTGCAATATGGAAGTTAATGATATGCTGAATTTTGATATTCTTAATTTTCAAAAGATTTCTCTAATTGGTTCTTGAATTCATTTGAAGATGTACTGAAAGCTGTATCTTCTGCTACAATTGCCGAGGTTGCACGTCACAACAGGGAAGTTCAGGATGCTATGGCAATGGAAGGAGCCATCCCTCCTCTGGTGGCTCTTTTCAAGGGGAAGCTTAGTGTCCAATTGAAGGGCGCAATGGCTGTGGAATCACTGGCAAATAAAAACCCTAATATACAAAAAGCATTTCTGGAAAAATCACTAACTAAGTATCTCTTAAAACTCCTGAAGGTAGGAAACTCTCATTTTTCTTAGACAAAAATATTCAATATTGCATTTTGCTAAGTGAAAAGAAAACTGAACCAATTCTGCAATAAACATTTTATAAAACATACATTCTTACAGTCCAATTATCATGAGTGGAATATTTTTTTAATAGGCATTTCAAATAGATGTTAAGGAACAAGGAGCTGTAGCACTTTGGGCCTTGGCAGGACAAACACTGAAACAACAAAAGCATATGGCAGAACAGATTGGATACAACTTTATAATAAATATGCTTTTGTCACCATCAGCTAAAATGCAGTATGTTGGTAAGTTATTTTCTACACATGTCTGAAGAATATAGAGCAAGGCAAGTCTTTTGAATGTCAGACATGTTTCTTGCTTTTCTTTCCCAGGCGGTGAGGCAGTCATAGCTCTAAGTAAGGACAGCAGGATGCATCAAAATCAAATATGTGAAGGGAATGGAATCGCACCATTGGTTCGCTTACTAAGGATTAGTAAAATTGCAGAAGGCACTCTTCTGAGTGTCATCAGAGCAGTGGGATCCATTTGTATTGGTTAGTACATTGTCAATTTTCAAAATATCAGTAAGATAAAAGACTTACCTTTTTCCTTTCTATCCCACTATTAGAACTCTAAAACATTTTTAATCTATAAAAGCCTATTAGAATTTTTTCTGTCTCCAAAGATAAAGTAGTGTCATTAAGAGTTTTAGATTGGTCTTGCTCTTGAACTCTGGTTAGAAAGGGAAATGAGGACAGAGAGCCTTATTTTTAAGAGAAAGATATTTCTTCTTCTGAATCAAGAACTATACATTTTTGAAGATACAGAAGAGTCTCCCATGCTGGGACACATTTTTTAATTCCAATCTCTTTCCATAATGATTCTTTGTTTATGAAGTGGCCGGTAGGTTCATTTGTTCCTTTCATTGAAAAGGAATTGATATTTTGGGATATCTGAAAAGTGTGAAAAGTCTGTAATTGACTACTGAGGTATTAAAAATCAAAATTTGTGTTCTTGTTTTGTTTGTCATAAATTAGTTGTCCATACATGTGTGGTTTTATTTCTGGGACCTCAGTTCTGTTCCATAGATCTGTGTGTATGTTTTCATTGCAATATCAATTTAAGACCTACCTCTAGCTTCTTCACACTTTGAAATCTCCCTACCAACCTCTTTTTTACCTACTCTGGAATAAATCTTTTTATGTGCTTCAATTTTACATTTCTGTGCCTCTATTAAAGGTCTACTTGCACAATACTGCAGTCATGATTTAAAAAGTTGCTTCCCTATAAAATATAAACTCCTCAAAAGCAAAGATTCAAATACTTCTTTATATCTATCTATCTATCTATCTATCTATCTATCTATCTATCTATCTATCTATCTATCTATCTATCTATCTATCTATCTATCTAAAGAACAGGTTTATTAGGGAAAGGGACAGGTTTGTTGAGAGAGACCTGCATAGTTGAGGAGAGCTGCCTCTACTGAGGGAGGTCAGTGAAGAGAAGTCCTGGCCTGTTACAGGTCACAGGCAGGCAGGGAGGCTGCTGCCTTGCAGAGAGGAGAGAACTGGTAAAGAAAGGCACCTGCATAGTCACAGGTGGGCAGTGGGAGTTCTGCTCAAATATCTCTTTTTTTTTTTTTTTTTTTTAATGAAATGAGTTCTAACAAACTTCAGAGGTAAATGCAGTTTGTAGGCATTCTGCACTACACACTCTCTTGAGGGTTCTCCTAACTCCTATCTTGACTACCAAAAAAAAGACTGAAGATGAAACTATATTGACTTTTTTTTTTCATTTTAATCTGTCATTTTATTTTTTGTTTTTATTTTATTTTATATATTTTTCACATCATTTTTCATTTTGCACAATGTATGCATTTTCTTTTTTTTTTTAATATTAAATTTTATTTTTATATTCCCCCACAATTGCAAACGCCCCATTCTGACCCCAATCCTTCCCTCCCGCCCCCCACCCCCCAAAAAGTGTCTCTGGTTCATAGTTTTTTGTTGATTTTGATTTTCACTTTCTTATATTCATTTTCCTGGTCCCTTATTTAAGTTTTCTAGATTCCTGCTATGAGTGAGACCATCCGGTATTTTTCTTTTTCTTTTTGGCTTATTTCGCTGAGCATGATCCCTTCCAGCGCCATCCATGTTGCTGCAAATTGCATGTGTTTATCTTTTTTGAATGCTGAGTAATATTCCATGGTATATATGTACCACATCTTCTTGATCCAGTCATCTATTTTTGGGCATTTGGGTTGTTTCCAAAGCTTAGCTATTGTAAACAGTGCTGCTATAAACATAGGGGTGCAGGTGCTCTTTGGAATTGATGTTTCTGTGTCCTTTGGGTAAATACCTAGGAGTGGAATTGCTGGATCATATGGAAGCTCTATGTTTAGTAGGTCCAGAAATCTCCACACAGCTCTCCACAGTGGTTGGACCAGTTTGCACTCCCACCAACAGTGCACAAGAGTTCCTTTTTCTCCACATCCTCGCCAACATTTGTTGTTGCTAGTTTTTTTAATATGTGCCATTCTCACTGGTGTGAGATGGTATCTCATGGTAGTTTTGATTTGCATTTCCCTGATGACAAGTGATGTTGAACATTTTTTCATATGTCTGTTGGCCATTTGCATTTCCTCTTCAGAGAAGTTTCTTTTTAGCTCTTCTGCCCATTTTTTGACTGGATTATTTTCTTTGTTGTTGCTGAGTCTCATCAGCTCTTTGCAGATTTTTGTGATCAGTCCTTTATCATTAGTGTTGGGTGCAAAAATGTTCTCCCAGTTGGTGGGGTTTCTCTTTGTTTTTGTTATTGTCTCTTTTGCTGTGCAGAAGCTCTTTAATTTGATGTAGTCCCAGCTGTTTATCTTTGTCTTCACTATCACTGCTTTGGGTGATGTGTCTGTAAAGATGTCTTTGATGTGCAAATCCCGTAGTGTTTCGCCTATATTTCCTTCTATGTATTTTATGGTTTCAGGTCTTATGTCTAGTTCTTTAATCCATTTTGAGTTGATTTTTGTGTATGGTGTGAGGTAGTGGTCAAGCTTCATTCTTTTGCATGTAGCGACCCAGTTTTCCCAGCACCATTTATTGAACAAACTTTCTTTGCTCCAATGCATAGTCTTTGCTCCTTTGTCAAAGATTAGTTGACCATAAATCTGTGGGTTTATTTCTGGATTTTCTATTCGATTCCATTGGTCTGTATGTCTGTTCTTGTTCCAATACCATGCAGTTTTGATGATTATGGCTTTGTAGTATAGTTTGAAGTCTGGGAGTGTGATGCCTCCACTTCCTTCTTTTTTTTCAGTAGAGCTTTGGCTATTCGGGGTTTTTGGTGATTCCATATGAATTTCATCAATAATTGTTCTATTTCTTTGAAGAATGCCATTGAGATTTTGATTGGAATAGCATTGAATCTGTATATTGCTTTTGGTAGGATGGCCATTTTAATAATGTTTATTCTTCCAATCCATGAGCAGGGGATGTCTTTCCATTTCTTTGTGTCTTCTTCTATTTCTTTTAACAGTGTTTTATAGTTTTCTTTGTATAGGTCCTTTACCTCTTTTGTTAGATTTATTCCCAAATATTTGATTTTTTTTGTTTCGATAATAAAAGGGGTGGTTTTTTTGATTTCTTCTTCTTCAGATTTATTGTTTGTGTATAGGAAGGCTACTGACTTTTGCGTGTTGATTTTGTATCCTGCCACTTTACTGAATTGATTGATGAGTTGAATTAGTTTTTCTGTGGAGATTTTGGGGTTCTCTATGTATATTATCATATCATCTGCAAATAGTGATAGTTTGACTTCTTCTTTTCCTATTTGGATTCCTTGGATGTCTTTCTCTTGTCTTATTGCTCTGGCTAGGACTTCCAGTATTATATTGAAAAGCAGTGGTGAGAGTGGACATCCTTGTCTTGTTCCAGATCTTAATGGAATTGCTTTCAGCTTTTCACCATTGAGAATGATACTGGCTGTTGGCTTGTCATAGATGGCCTTTATGATGTTGAGGTATGTTCCTTGTATCCCAAGAATTTCAAGGGCTTTTATCATGAATGGGTGTTGCACTTTGTCGAAAGCTTTCTCAGCATCTATTGATATTATCATATGGTTTTTATATTTCTTTTTGTTGATGTGTTGGATAACGTTGATTGATTTTCGGATGTTAAACCATCCTTGTGCCCCTGGAATGAATCCAACTTGGTCGTGGTGAATTATCTTATGGATACATTGTTGGATTCTGATAGCTAAAATTTTATTGAGGATTTTTGCATCAGTGTTCATTAGGGAGATTGGCCTATAGTTTTCCTTTTTTGTGTTGTCCTTATTCGGTTTTGGTATTAGTGTAATATTGGCTTCATAGAACGTGTTTGGTATTGTCCCTTCCTTCTCAATTTTTTGGAAGAGTTTGTGAAGGATAGGCACTTATTCGTCTCTGAATGTTTGGTAGAATTCATTTGTAAATCCATCAGGTCCTGGGCTTTTGTTTTTGGGGAGGTTTTTGATTACCATTTCAATTTCGCTGCTTGTAATTGGTCTGTTTAGGTGTTCTATTTCTTCTTTATCTAGCTTTGGGTGATTGTAGAGTTGTAGGAATTTGTCCATCTCCTCTAGATTGTTGAACTTGTTTCCATATAACTGTTCATAGTAGTTACTGATTATTCTTTTGATTTCTGCTGTGTCCGTTGTGATTTCTCCTCTTTCATTTGTGATCCTGTTTATTTGTGCTTTCTCCCTTTTTTCCTTTGTGAGCCTGGCTAGGGGTTTGTCTATTTTATTTATTTTTTCAAAGAACCAGCTCTTGGTTTCATTGATCTTTTGGATTGTTTTTTTAGTTTCAATTTCATTTATTTCTGCTTTGGTTTTTATTATTTCTTTTCTTCTACTGGTTTTGGGGTTTTTTTGTTGTTCTTTTTCTAGATCTTTGAGCTTCGAGATTAGGTTGTTTCTTTGAGTTCTTTCTTGTTTTTTGATGTGAGCTTCTATTGCTATATATTTTCCTCTTATTACTGCTTTTGCTGCATCCCATACATTTAGGATATTGGTGTCCTCCTTGTCATTCAATTCAAAGAATTTTTTAATTTCTTCTTTGATCTCCTCGTTAGTCCAGTGGTCTTCCAGTAGTGTGGCTTTTAATCTCCATGAGGTAGGATAGTTCCTTGCCTTCTTTTTATGATTTATTTCTAGTTTGATGCCTTCGTGGTCAGAAAAGATGGTTGGTATGATTTCAATCTTGGTGTATCTGTTGATGTTTGTCTTGTGCCCCAGTATGTGATCGATCCTGGAGAATGATCCGTGTGCGCTTGAGAAAAATGTGTACTCCGTTTTTTTTGGGTTTAGTGTTCTATAGATGTCTGTTAAGCCCAAATGCTCTAAGTCCTTATTTAGAGCTTTAGTTTCTTTACTTATTTTTTGTCTTGTTGATCTATCCATTGTTGATAGTGGTGTGTTGAAGTCTCCCACTACGTATGTGTTTTCTCTGATGTCTGTTTTCAGAGAGGACAACAGTTGTCTGATATATTTTGGTGCTCTTTCGTTTGGTGAGTATATGTTAATGAGTGTTATTTCTTCTTGAAGTATTGTCCCCTTGATCATAATGTAGTGACCATTGGGGTCTCTTTTTATTTTTTTGAGTTTGAAGTCTGTTTTATCTGATATAAGAATAGCTGTTCCTGCTTTCTTTTTTGGCCCATTTGCTTGTAGGATTGTTTTCCATCCTTTGACTTTGAGCCTATTTTTATCTTTTGTAGCTAAATGTGTTTCCTGGAGACAGCAAAAGGTTGGGTTTTGTTTCTTAATCCAGGCTGCAACTCTGTGTCTTTTTATTGAAGAGTTTAGTCCATTTACATTTAGAGTTAATATTGATATGTTAGCATCTGTATTTGCCATTATGTTTGTCTTTCCTTTGATTTTATTTATTCTTTTAATAACTTTTTTTTTTTTTTTTTTGGTCTTCTTTCGTTGTTATTCGTCCCTCTGAGGTTCTGGCTTTAGGATTCCTTGTAGTATTTTTTGGAGTGGGGGTTTATTCGTAATGAAATTCCGGAGTTTCTCTTTGTCTGGGAAGGTCCATATTCTTTCTTCATGGAGGAAAGAGAGCTTTGCGGGATAGAGTATTCTTGGTTGGCATCTGTTTTCTTGGAGTCTGTTGACTATGTCCCTCCACTCTCTCCTTGCCCGTAGTGTTTCTTCAGAGAAGTCTGATGTCAGCCTGATTGGTTTTCCTTTGAATGTTATCTGTTTCTTCCCTCTTGTCAACTTCATTATTTTTTCCTTGTCCTGGATTCTTGGGAGCTTTACTATTATGTGTCTTGCTGTGTTTTTCCTTTCGTCGTGGAAGTTTGGTGTTCTTCTTGCTTCTTGTATATCAATTTTCAGCTCCTTCTTCGCATTTGGGAAGTTCTCTTCAATTATCTCCTGGAATATTTTCTCTGTTCCTACATCTCTCTCCTCTCCTTCTGGAATTCCTATAACTCTTATATTTCCTTTCCTCATGGAGTCAGATAGTTCCCGAAGTCTTTCTTCATTCTTTTTCCTTCGTACTTCTCTTTCCTTTTCTGTTTTGGTTCTTTTTATTTCTGTGTCTTCAAGAGAACTTATTCGTTCTTCCATTTCATCTATTCTGCTTTCCTTGCTTTTCCCGGAGTTCTTTAGTTCCTCCATTAATTCTTTGATCTCCTGCATTTCTTTTACTTCCCTCTTTAGGGACTCAATTTCATTCTTCTGACCATTGTTTTCCCTCTTTAGGGACTCAATTTCCTTCTTCTGATCTATCACTTTTTTAATCATGGCAATTTTAAATTCTCTTTCTGGAAGGCTCAGAAGTTCTTCCAAATTGCTGTCGTTGCAATCTGGGGAGTGGTTTTCTTTTTGTGGTGTGCTTCTTTCCTGAGGAGTTGTTAGGTTGCGTGTGGTTCTTCTACTCCCTACTGTCTGTTTTCTAATTTGTCGTATGCGTTGGGACACTGTGTTGCTCGGACTGACTGACATCTTGGGTGAACTTCTCCGCTCCCCTCTGGCTCTTCCAGGAGCCATCTCTGTCTTCTGGGGGAGCTTTCTGCTGGTTTTAGGCAGTTTTTACTGAAGAAATGTCCCTGTTCTCAAATAGCGAAGCGGGACGCAGTCCCTGCGCCTCCGGTTTCAGGCACACTCTTCTGCGCACCCGGTCTGCCCCGGACGTGGGTGCCTGCTCCCTCTGTGGGCTCAGACTGCTGGTCGGAAGGGGCCTGGCGTGGAATAACTTCCCGGCTGGCCACTGGGTCCTCCAGAAGCCTTCTGCCCTTTTCAAGCAGTCTTAAGAAATTTCCTGTTTTATGGGGTGTTAGTGACTTTTTTTTCCTGGTCGCTAGGTGGCGCCAGAGATCTCTCCTATTGTCCTTGGGGGGCTGTTTTTCGCCTCCCCCCACCCCGTGGGACAGGGAACAGAGCGGGAATGGTAGGGTACACCTCAACAGCTTTGGGGTGCTGTGTCTGCCTTGTGCCCCACCGTTGTGGAGAACCCACGCCCCGAATTTTCGTGCCCCGGGTCTCAGTTCAAAGCCCTCAGTTCCAGGACGCGGGCTGTAGCCCAGTTCAGTGGCGCGGGAATGGCGCCTTTTGCACTGCTCCCGTGCCTGGGCGCCTGGTTCCTGCTTACTCAGGGAGGGACCTTTACCTCAGTGAGGACCTCCGCGCGTCTCCCCGCAAGCCTAGGTCGTCTCCCCGCAAGCCTAGGTCGCAGGCGCGGGGACCTGGGCAGCCGCGATCCCGGTCCGCGTTTTCTTTTCAAGCGCGCCAAGCACGCCGCTTTCCGCGCAAGCTTACCGGCAGCCCGGGCTGTGTGCGCGTCTCCCGGGGTCTTTGTTCTTCTCTAATGGCTCCTGGAGCCGTTCGCTCACCGCCACGGCGAATCCTGCAGGGTTCGCCTCAGCTCCCGTTCACGGGGTGTGGTGGCTGCAATAGTTCCTTTCCACTCACAGTCCCGCTTGCTGCGTCGTTTGTTCTTGTTGGCCGTTTTGGTTTGTTGCTTTCCTCCTCTCTGCGGGTCGGAGAGTGCCGCCTCTGTGGGCGGGGGAGGGGAGCAGGGTTCTGCGCTTCCCTCCCTTCTAGTCCTCTTTTATGGCCACTTTCTTCTTCGGGCAGTTTGCTGGCGTCACCCGTTTATCTTCTGTGTCCCAGTTCTCTCTGGGACCTGCCGCTTTTCCTCCCTATTAACTTTTTTTAATGGGAGATCTTACTCGCAGCGTCTCCTCGCCGCCATGTTGCTCCGCCCACTCTCAAATACCTCTTTTTAGCCCTATTTTATACTTCAGTGCTGGTACATTAGGCATTCAATAAAGAATATTCATGTAATAAGTGTTTAAGTTTGTTGCCAGGTGGCTAGTGGGAGACAAGGGTCAAAGGAACTAAAGTTTTCTTTGCTCCTTCTATTTCCACAATTCCCTCAAACTTCCCCAGATCATAGTTAGTAAGTGGTTTCTCTTCCTTGTTCTTGAGAGGACAATCTTGTATTTATATTTAAGCATATAAACTCATATGTACTGTGCTGTTTATTGGCAAAATAATGGAATTATAATTGTCTTGTAGAAAGAGATTACTTATGTTTCTCTATTAAATTAGGCCTAAAATTTAAAGTATCAGTATTATGTTATGAAAGGAGAGAGTACGCTTATCATTTTCCTATGTAGAGTTAAGGAAACCGGAAATTTTAGTCAGGTAACTTACTCTACAGATTTTTATAAAAACAAAATTTTTAATGGAAAACAATAGCACTTACATATTTATGTACCTAACACAAAAAATTCTTCAACAAATGATAGCTATTATTATTCCTTGCTAATCTAGCTTTTTTTTTTTTAAGAAAAAACTTCTATTATTTTTCCTATAACATGGATACAATTAACTCTAGTAGGGCAGTGCTCAATACTATTTAGGTCTCACCTTAGGTTCTTTAATCTATTTCATTGTTTGTAACATGATGGTGCACATTCATTCTAATAACTAGGAAACTAAAACTGGATCTTATACTAACAAATTTAATACTCAATATTGACGTAACTTACAAAAATGTAAGAAACACATGGACTTCAATGTTAAGAATTTGGACTTACATATAAAGAAAGCTTACATATAAACAAAGTTACTCATTTGTCCTAACATGAAGTGTTGTCACCAAAAGAAGCCCTCCCATAAATTTTAGCTCTATATAGATGATTCTCCCCCTTAAGATAAAAACCCCAGAAATCCCACCCCGAAAAAATTAACCTGATGGAAAACGAGAAATAAGAGAAACTCTTACCGAAATCATTTACCTCAGTAGTACTATTGTTTTAGTGAGTCTCAAAATTCTGTGACATGTATTTGGTCAAATTGTTTCTATTAAAAAGTGCTGATTTTAAAAACTGATGAATTAAAACTGCCACATACACACACATACACACACACACAGAAAAAACCCAGTGGTTCACAAAACATTCTCCTTTCCTCCTGAAGGTTTTTACGATGCATTGTTATCATTAAACAGTCTTACTATTAAACTTAAATGAACAAGTAAGACAAACAGTTCTGAGATACTTTTATCACCACTGATTAAGACTGGGGTGGCAGGTGTTGGGGATATTTATTTATCCCTCTGAGCTTTCTGAGCAGATCTGGTCACCTCCAGTTGCCTATTTCTTACATTTTGATGATGCCCAGAATAACTGACTCGTATCACAGCAAAATGGCCCAGAAGAGGATAGTGAGAGAAGTTCACTATGGTTCCTGGAACCATATCAATGATGGCAATGTCACAGATTTCAAGAATTTGGGACCATCTCCCCACTTTCTGCCCAAACAATGATCAATCTTCTCTTTCAGCACAGCAAACTTACAAGTAATGTGAACTATTTGAGAATCCAGCACAGGGCTATATCCAGCACTGATTTGCCTGGGTGGTTAGAATAATAACCTGAGCCTGTGAAGACAGCTTCATTGGTGGGTCATTTTTTGCTATCACCAGCCACACTGCCATAAGCACGTTGCTGATATTGAAGCCTACACTGTCCGCAAGAAGAATTTCACTCAAAGCTTCATGGTGAATTTCAACAGCCTTTGCTTCAGTTGTGACATTGACTGGTGACTATCATGCTAGGGTTCAGAACCCCACTCTCAACTGGGTCTGCAGAACAGTCCCAATACTACCAATTTTGTAGAATTCTCAGAGGGGCAGGTGCCTTGGCTTGTCAGATGGACCAGTTGGTGGTACAATGCAATCCAGACATTCAGGCTGCGTTGTTCCACTGGCATTGTCATCTTTATGAGTGACTTTCCATCCGCTGAACCAAGGTATGTTAGCGTTCAGCTCCAGCATGTTGTCACCATTCCAATCAGAAACTGGCACAAATGCTACTGTGTCAGGGTTGCAGCTAGTTTTCTTAATGGGGGTGCTAACATCTTTAGTTACTTCCTTGTGTCTCTTTTGACTATAGGGTGGTTCAGTGGAATCCATTTTGTAAACACCAACAATTAGTTGTTTCACCCAGTGTGTACGTCAGAGACATGTTTATTCTTGGTGATAGTGGCTTCAGATTCACCAACACCAGCAGCAACAATCAGAACAGCACAGCCAGTCTGAGATGTGCCTGTACCCATGTTTCAACAGTCACTGTGTCCTAGATCATCATGATGGTCACATAATACTGGTCTTGAACTGCCCTGGGTTCACTGTCAGGGTCATGTTTGCTTTCAGTTTATCCAAGACCCACACCTACTTGATGGAGGCTTTCTGATCTCAGCAGCCTCTTTCTTCAATTTTTATGGTTCTTTTGTAGATCAGATGAGCAGTAGAGTGGCAGACTTGCCTGAATAGATGTATCCAGTGATGACAATGTTCCATAGTCTCTACCTTTCCCACTTTGGCTTAGTTTAGCTATGGCTCTCACACCTGTGTTCTGGCAGCAAGCCTGTTGCCAAAAAGCAACAGTCTAGCACTTCTTACTGCTTTATTCTGTTACTTTTAGAAAACCATCCACACTCTAATATCAAGTTATATTTCACTTCACTGTTTCTATATGGAAAAAAAATCTTACTGACATGTAGATTCTTACAGGTGTCGCCCATACAAGCAATCCCATTAGTCAACAATATGTTGTAGATGAAAATGCCTTGCCAGTACTTATTCAGATTCTGAGAACTCACCCTTCTCCAGCTATTAAGGTATAAAGATTTTAAGATTTTTCTGATGTTAAAAAATTAACAAAAATAACTTGTATCTTATGTAAGTTCACAGGTATTATAAAGATATTAACCTTTAAAAAATTTAATGTAGTGCTTTTTTCTTACATTGTTAATTTTTGGACAATATTAACCTTTTAAACTCCATTCTGTTGTAAACAAAAGGGTTGCTGCAAAGATAGTAATATAGAAGTGATATTTAAATATGACTTCTTCAAACATCATGAGTCACGTCCTTACTCATGAAAGTTTTTTTCCTCAGATATTTGATCATTCACAGAATGTTTTTCCTTTCAGATATTGGTTGCTAAAGCTGGATAAGGATAATAGAAATGTATCATTTACAAAGCAAATTACTCAAATATAAGTGAATCCTTTCAGTGCTACCATCAAAACATCCCTACTTTCCACTAAGCAGGCTGTACTGGCTGATAACAATAGTTTCCTCAAAGACTGACATTACAAAGAACTACTGAGTTATTAAGGAGTTGTTCACTTTTCCACTACTTCCAGTAAAACGCCTCCAATAAAATGACAGTTACCTCTATTCAAATACTTTTAACAAATTTTTAGAAATTCAGGATGTCTACAGTTGGGTAAGCAGGAAGTTCTAACAACAAAAATATATTTTCTCTTCAAAATTTGGCTTGGGCTCTGTTGGAAATGAAATAGAAACAACATGAGAGGAAAATATGCAAGTATATGTAGCATTTTTTGAGGAAGAATTTATTACCAGAAAAGTTATAAATTATGTGTTTTTTCTGGCTACAAAAGAGATTATTTTATTAGGGAGTTAATTAGGAAAACAAAAGAAGTAGCATATACTTTTTTTTTACTTGAATGATATGTACAAACTATGTGGAAATGCCACATGAAATACATTTTTATTCTAAAATGTGCATTTTGTTGTAAAAAATAGTACTTAATTGGATCCATCCATCAGTATATTTCAGTATACATACTCAGTGAGTTCTTAAACTTTGTAAAATAGAAAATACATTCCAACACATTTCAAAATACTCAAATGAGATTCTATAGTAAACAAAATATTTGTGCAATAATTGTGCTTTTCAAATTCATAATGTTCAAAAGATCATAGAATTACATAGTATAGTACTTAAAATTTTAACCTATTAAATCCCAGTAATAGATAAGGAATATTTACGTTTTTCTAAAGGGCTTCATAATGTGAATTAAATGTCTCCAGAACCAGAGGAGACAAACTATTGCTCAGTACTACTCCGCAATGCTTTGCTTAAGTTGATAGGTGTTCCATTAAAGCCTCAATGCTCTGTAGCTAACAAGCAGTTCAAAACAGGTTTTTAACCCATGCCAAGAAAATAAAATTCAAAAAATTATACGTGGAAGGGATATATGCATTTAAGATAACACCTCTTTTATGTTCTGCTGGCCATGGCTGACAGCCCCCCATGCCCTTGACTGTAGCTTTGTGGTTGCACCTGTACATAGAGGAAAGATATTTTCCCATCTGTTATAAATTATAAGGGACATTCCTCCAGATGTAAATGCTACCCTCTTAATACTAGAGAATTGGAATCAATGCATTTTATAGTATCTTTGAATTAGTAAGTCCCTTATAAATGCTGTATAATGAAATATTCCATTTGATAGACTGTCAGTGAAAAATAATTTCTGGAAACCACCTTTTAGGTTGAAGTGGCATTTTCTTTGGCATGCATTGTCCTAAGGAATGATCAGTTACAGAATGAATTACGAAAACGTGAAGGATTTGAGTATGGTGACGTCCTTTATCTTCTTCACTCACCAGAGAAGGTAATTAGGGCCTCCCCTGGTAGCACAGCGTTTGAGCTCTGGGCTGCGAAGCTATCTGCAGCCTCTGTAGCACTGGTTCGATCCCCGGCCACCGGCGAGAGTCCCACATGGTGCAACAGACCTCTCCTTCCTTGCCCTCTGCTCCCCTCAGCAGTGTATTTCATCACTCTGCCTATTCTGTTCCCCGCTCTGGCTCTGGTGAATTCTCTCACCCTCCCGCGCTTCTGACTGTACCCTGTACCCAGTGCTTGTATAAATAAATAAATAAATCTTTAAAAAAAGAAAGAAAGAAAAGGTAATTAACTTTACAAAATGTTTTTTTAGTGTTCATTTAGAAGAGGATGGTTGTTAGGCCACATACTCAAATTATCATTAAGTAATTTACATGACAAAATTAAATTTATTCAGAAATATAAACTCTCTTTGGTAGGTATTTAGTTTGAAATGATGAAATAATATTGCTTCATATTGTTCATATTTGTCACATTTAAGTTTTTAAAAATAGCAATTTTAACACTTGGTGAAGAGTCAAGACACAAATCTCTTCTGTCCAGAATGCATCAAATGTTCAACCTAAATTTTATGACTTTCAACCTTCAACATCTGCTTCTTACATAATAAGTTAGAAAAACATTTCCAACTATTTATAATAAAGGAAAAGCTTTTTCCCAGAGATAAGTAATGGGGAGTTAATTTTCTTTTATTGAGGTAACGTAAGCTTACATTGTTGTTGGTATTTGGGAAGTATACGTCTCCCCCTCCCCACCCTCTTTCAGGTGTAGTTACTGTAGGCACCCACCACCAAATCAATTTTTTAAAAATCTCAAATTTCAAATTTAGATTTTTCTAAAAATTTGCAAAAACAGTAGCGTTCTGGTATAGCCCACACTCAGCTTTCCTGGATGGCAACCAGAAAACGGATACAATACTGTTAACTAATATGTAAGACCTTATTGAAGTTTTGCCAATTTTCTCTCAAATGCCTTTTTTTATTTTAAAGATTTATTTATTTATACAAGAACTGGGGTACAGGTCAGAGGTGTGGGAGGGTGAAAGAATTCACCAGAGACAGAGCAGGGAGAACACGCAGATGGACTTAAGACACTGCTGAGGGGAGCAGCAGGCGAGACAGGAGAGGTCTGCCGCATCATGTGGGTTTCTCCCTGGCCTGCCAGGGATCAAATCCGCGCTGCAGAGGCTGCGGACAGCTTCACATGTGCAGTGCTCAGCCCGGTGCACCACTGTGGAGGCCCACAAATGCCTTTTTGTTTCCAAATCCAATCCAGGATCCCACATCACACCTGGTTGTTTTCTTATCTCTCTAGTCTTCTTCAATCTGTGAAACCCAATGCTTTATCTTTCATGATTTTGACATTTTTGATGAATCCTAGCAAATTACTTTTGTGGGATGTTACTAAAATCAGAGTTATCTGATTTTTGCTCATGATTAAATTGAGGTTATCCATTTTGAAGAGAGGAACACATGATTTGATCTTTTTGCCTCAACTTCACAGTATCATTTCAGGGAAATATGATACTATATTTCATAACTGACAGTGTTAACTTTGAGAACTTGATTAAAGTGGTATCCGCCATATTTCTCCACTGTAAATACCGTTTTGCAGCATACTTTTGCTCACCAATTGTAACATCCATTGATGCAGCAATGATTATGGTGACATTTGATTAATGGTGATTAAGATCCCCCCTTTCTTCTTTTGTACATGTATTAATTGGTATTTAACTGTAAGGTTCAAAAGTTTCTTTCCTCTTTGCTTGAAAAAATTTCTTGCAGAAATTCACTAGCTGATCCAAGAATAGACAAAAATTGTTCTAGTTCTTACTCCCCATCTGATAAATGAAGTACATTTAAGATAATGCCTTTCTCTTATTTCTAGGATATTTGTTTAAGAGCATGCTATGCATTAACCCTCTTTGCCTTCAATAATTGTTTTCAACAATACTTAATACTGGAAAGGGGAATGATGACCATATCAATTTTTGAGCCTTTTCTTGAATCCACAGTTGAAACTGAGAAGGCAATGGCAGCATTTCAGGTATAAAACTGGAGGTTGAAATTTCAAATCAGTATTTTTTCTGTGAAAATGTGAAAATTAGAAAAATGCTGGAGTCTGGAAAAATGTTTTCATATCAGTCCCTTGCACCTCATAAAATTCCATTATCTATGAGGATCTTCATTTATATAGAATTTTACAAGTTACAACGTGCTTTTGCTTTTATACTTCATCTGCTGTTTATAACAATTCTATAAGGTTGATAGACAGGTAATAGTATTTTCGTCATCCCCATATTACAAGGAAATAGGCATAGGAACATGTTAGTGTCCAAGGTGAGTTTTCTAACTGCAAATTTTTACAGGTGATCCCATTCATTATTCCAGTGGTGACAGCTGTATGTATCTGGGTTCTTTGTCTTTTCTCTCTCGTTATTCCATCCTCTGACCTGTAGAAGTATTTTCAGTGAGCCCATACAGAAGTGGAAAACATTGTAGAAAGAATTGTCTTAACTGTTGTCACTGCAGTAATTAGCTGCAGTGATTAACTTAACTCTCCTTTTCTCTCCAGCTTGCTTGATTTCTATTGAATCAGATCAAATACCCCTCTTACCTTCCTGAGATGTACTAGAACAACATAAAAACTTAGAGAAGCTGTGTCCAAAGTGCTCAATGATTCTGTGCTTTTTTCCCCCCCAGATTATTATATTAGCTAAAGTCATTATTGATGTTGACCATATTATTTTGACTGCAAGAGGAGTTACTATTTTGGTTGATAGCCTGTATTCACTTGATTCCAGTACTCTTATCTTGACAGGTAAGATATAACTAGAAGCTAATTGTATTCACATAAACAAATAGAAAACAAGCTTTTTTGTAATCTGAGCAATAAGAAAACAAGCCTGATACTCTCACATAGTTTGAAGAATAAACTCATCTAAGTGTACGTAGAAGTCCAGAATAAGCATATATGAAACCATGGAAGTCTAGTCTACACACTGAATAGGAAACAATAACTCTCAACATGGTCATTTTGTTTTCCTAATTACTTTTTCTAACTCCTAATTATACTTTCCAGGACATGTGGTTTTCCAGTGTGAACTGTATAGCCATCCTGTACTCAAAGCTCCTTACTCCCCATCTGAAAGGCACTCAACTTTCTCCATTCTCCTTAACATAATTCTATAAACTAAGACTTCTAGAAATATAGGCCTGAAAGATATCTTTAGACAATTTTTGCTCTAAGCCATACAACCCAGCCCTCTTCACCCTGAGACAATAAATACAAAAGTCATCTAGGCATATAAAGGAGGCTGGGAAAAAATAGGAGGGGTAGAAAAACATGGTTAATATTACAATAAAATAACCATCCACAAATGTCAAAATACATTTATACTTTAAACTATGTTTCACTTATTCTAACACAGGAACATTATTGTGAAAAAATATCACATGAGAATTCTAAAAATAAAAGATGGATTAGAATGGAATAGTCTTAAGTTGGTTGCTGCACATTTATCCATTACTGAATCACTTTCTTATTTCAATCTTCAAGCAATTTCTTTATGGCAAGAAATTCAAAGATTTTACATTTCAAAAGCAATATATTGATTTTAAAGCGCCATTAAGCTCTTTTTAACTCAAGTCCATTTGAATTGCAAAAAGAACATATTACATTTTCTTACAGTAGTTCAATCATTATGTTCATAATTATTTAAAAAATATCATCTCAAAATATATTATAAAATCATCTGGAAAAAAAATGATTTGCAAAATACCCCATTCTTACATAAACCTATTTAACCTCTTTACTGTTTGTGACAGAAAACCAAACCATAATTCTGGGGAGGGTTTATTCTATTGTTACATTTAACATATGCTGTACAAACTTTTTCTCAGCACTTCTTCATTAGCAGAGATGTCATGCAACTCAAATCTTTTTTAATATCATATACAAGTGAATAAGAACACATATAAATCAGCGCATATAAATTAAATAATGTCAGCATTTTTTGTTTGATTTATAGGGAACTTAATAGCTACCCTGGCTCATTCTAGAGCTGGTATTCCAGAAGCATTTACCACATTAGGGACAATCCAACGGCTCTGCTATCATTTGTACTCAAGAAAAGAAGAGGTAAAAAAAACTAATTCTAAAATCGAATATTCTAAAACTAAAACTTGCCCCCGTCTTACCTCTATGGGTTAACTTCTCCACAGGTTGACTCTTCTGTAATATAGTTCATGTTATTAGCTAACAATTAGATGATTTTCTAGTACTACATGTGGATTTTCTAGCATCCATCCACAATTCTGGTTCCCACAATATGTGCACATTTGTTTTAGCTCAAGGTTTAAAATTTAATATACAAATAAGTACATTATTAATACAGAAATTTATAATTAAAACACCTCATAAAAATGTATTTTTGTCACCCCCCTTTTTTTAAATAATTATTTGGAATGAATGAAAGTGCAATCCACTGAGCAGTTTTCCTTATCTGGGTTAGGTGTGAAGAAGGCCAGCCTGACTGATAGTGGTGGCTTGCATCTTTGAACGCCCCTCTATACTCCCTCCACCCAAGGTTTACTTTAAGGAAGTGCTTCTCCAACTTTAGGATATATTGGAATCACCTGGACCTGTTACACCATAAATTAATTGCTGGGCTCCATTCCCAGAGTGTCTGATCTAATACATTTGGTATAGGTCCTGGAATCTGGTTTCTAACAAGTTACCAGCAACTGAAGTAGTTAGTCCAGGGACCATATGGACTAAATATGGGCATATCCGACAAATGCCAATGTAAAGACCAATTTGCACTCCTCTGTTACCCTGCACAGGTCTGGTTTATGCTCATTCTGTGAGATGTCTTATGCTAAAAACTAACAAATTTTCCTCCAAACTGCCCAGTGTATTTTAATTAACAAATACTATGACCAAACTAATTACTTCATAGTCACAGAGGGCACTTTCTTCACAGAAAGAGCACTTTTTTTTAGCTTGAAACTTGTTTGTGCTTGTTTCTTTGTTTTTGTCAGTGGAAAATTGAGTTGCTCTCGTAAGTGGCTTGTTTTATTTATCTTACCTGGTTTCCTATTCCAATCATCCCAGCAGTTTTGAAAAATAATGACTATGATGTTGAGGCTACAAGTCAAAAGAATTCAGTTGGAGTTTCTCAAGGTGGAATCCAGACATGAGTAACTTTCAGTCATATGGGTGATTCCAGTGTACAGTTAAGATTGAGGCCCACTGTTTTCGTTCAAATTTAGTGGTTCTTACTCTGCTCATTGCAATCACCTGGCTCTTTAAAAACACTACAAATGCCTGGATACTATGCCCAAGAGAGTCTGACAGTGGGCTTTTTCTTTTCAAACTCTTGGTGACTCTACAATGCAGCTGGTGCTAAAAACAACTACTGGAAATCAACAGCGTTGACAGCTCATTCTAAAAAATGGCTGTTATGCTTCCATCTATATAGATTGCCACCAGTTGACATACATATTTGCTATACATAGAGGCTATCCTATGAAATATCTAATGAGAGCACTGGGTTAGTTTTGGGGGGTATTTCAGTAATTAAGGAGTAATTATTTCTTCTTCATTTAGGTTCGTACAGCTTGCTCCTGTGCGCTTGGTTACTTAACTTACAATGCAAATGCCTTCCGCATCCTATTAAAGGAATGCAGGAATAAGCCTAATCAATTCCTTCGTTTAACAAGTAGTATCAGCAGAGATGCAAATATTAACCCAGTATTTTTAAAGGAATTTCAAAGGCAGCAAAGAGTGGGACTTCCTTCCTTAAGGTATTGTACAAATATTTGAAGTTTCAATGGTAAAACTGATTGAGGAGCCTCTTTTAAAAGTTTAAGATCAAACAAGGGGAACTATCCTTGCTATAAATACATGCCTTGTATACCAAAGGATAAACTTCATTCACAATGTCCATTGCCAAAGCCTGTTTAAATTACAGCTTATCAACAGAAATGTGGTTGCAGACATGAATACAACTGGATTTTGGGGGATCCCATCTGTCCAGGATTAATCACATTTCAGAAGTTTTTGGGAGATTTGTTGTGCTCCAAGTGTGATCCAGGATGCCATTTTTAGGTAGACTGGGCTACATGAGGGTTCTAAGCCAACAGCAACACCATCATGACCCTGGAATGGGTCATGATACCCTGGGTACCCTAGACTTGATTCAAAGCTAGGCCAAACTCTCAGCATGGAAACAGCTAAAAGAGAATCAGTGAGTGATGAGTTATAACAAGTTCATTGGGCATTTATTCAGAGGATTTTACCCCTCTATTGAAGTTCCATCTAGAACTTAAGTTTCTGAATAAGGAGAGGAGAATCTCCTTACAATGGAAATACCCCTTCCTCCATAGATGTAGCTGAATTACAAGTCTTCACTACAAATAATGCTATTTATATATAGGAAACAGAATTACCCAAGATGTATTATTAACGCTATAATAACATAATAGGATCCAAAAGTGTACCATGACTCTATATATCAATTTTAAGTGTAAAGATGAGAACATCTATAAGGTCACTTTGGTTTTTTGAAAAACTGAAAACCTAAAACTGATCACATAATTTTACAAAACAAGCTAGGTAACTCTAAATTATAATTGCTGTAACTGACAATGCTAAAAAATAGTCATTGTTTCAAAATTAATTTAGGATAAATAATGTAAGCATTATTTTGCATATCACTCACAGTTAGCCCATATGGCAATTTTTTGGAAATTAGATAAAGGTGCCCCTTTGTCAGGACTCTTGACTTGCCATCTGCTGGAAAATGGTTAATTACATACAATGTGAGGTGAATGGCCCCCCTGTAGTTGTGAACACTCAACTTTCAGGATTACAAGTAGTGACCAGTAATCAGCAAGCTTCTAAAATATTACCAAGAGAGGTGGAACTGGTAAGCAAAGAACAATTAATTGCATAACTATTAGTGTTATGTAACTCTAAAGCATACATAGCGATTATTCCCTTTAATTTTCAAAACAATCATGTGGATCTGGTTTAACCGAAACAATGGAAAATGCACGGAAAGATGAGTAAGGCAAGTTTGGAGCCTCTGGGATGGATATTCCTTGATACCACTCCTGGAAACAGACTGTGGCTGGGATGACATTTTGGGGGAAGCATTCACAACTTCTCTATTCCCATGCCCCAACCAACCCCAAGAATGGCAAATTAGAAGAGTCTTTCAATGTGTAGATCTTGATACAAGGAGACACAGATTTACTGATACTGGTACTAACTGGCTCTTCATGAAAGAAATCTGAGCCTAATACTATCTAGTTTCATGTTACCTTATGGTCATGAGGCTGGCAAATAGATAAAGGCCTGTTCAATAAAAATGAGTTTTGTGCTTCAATAAAGTTGCTAACAGCAAATGTTTCTATCAAATTAGCCAGAAATACACTGATGACAGCTACCTTTTGATATATTAACTTTAATCAAGACATATTTTATTATCAGGGAAATGTTATAATACCATATTCATATATTACATGTACAGGATAATTAAAATATGTATTTTAAAGCCACCTCTCACCCCCCAACACACCATATTAACTTAGGTATACACCTTGTTACTCTTTGGCGCAAAACACTTTATTAGTATCCCATTGCTTTGAAAATAAAGTTATATTTTCTCAAATTCTTAACACATAAAATGATCTGATGTTTATTCTCTAAACTTATATCCCATCATGTCTCCAGATGTCTTTAATCCCAACCATACCAGACTACTTAGTGTCCTCTGAACATGCCATGCTATTTCATAGGACTATAATTTTTCATTATCCTATTCCATCTGTCTGTTATACCCTCCCTCCTCACCTCATCCCTTTGAAGTTCTATTTTCTAAAAACCTAGGTTAAATGTCATTTCTTCCATGAAGCTTTCCTGGGACACTTCAGGCAGATTTAACGTCCTAAATGATTTAAGTGATAAGTGAGTAAATAGGTGACTGAACATAAGAAACGTACAGGTAGTATGCATAAATTAGACCATTAAACAGCACTGAATAGGTTACATGCCAATAGTCTTTTATATTTCCAGCTTTTGTGACAAAAATGTTTTCCTTTTAGTCTAGAGCTAAATGGAGGACCATCCATAATTCCTGTCTTTAAAAAAGGTAATTGATTTTTCTTTTATTCCTGAGATACTTTATAGCCCTGATGCTTTAAATTCTTGGTTACATTTCTGAAAATCAAAATGCAGAGTCTACCAAAACCAATTTTATAACTTTTGCTTTTGTAATTCTGTATACCTAAAATTTCTTTCCATTTCCAAGCCCAAGTTAATCATTTCTTTTAAGGCCTTCCCTGCTAATTAACACTTGATAGAAAAAAATCCTCCTCTTTGACTTTTCTCACAAGTCAACCATAGAAATAAGTCATTATTTAAACATGTTAAGTATGGTTTAAATTATGATCTTGATATTTACTTTATTGTCCCATTTCATGTACATAGTATATTGCCTATATTATATGTTCTTAGGGCAAGGACCACATTTTTTTTGATACTCTGGTACAATTTTATACATAGTTGGTAGATGATGGATGAGTGGCTTAGGCCTATAAGATCAGAGTCCAGATCTTATAATTTTATACACAATTCCTATTAGGTATGAAATACAGAAAATACTTACAGATTTCATATATATGGTTATTGTATGTTCATATGTACTTAGCAAAATAAGCTTATTTGTTAAGTCCTATATAGTCAAAAACAAAGAAAGGACCATTTACAAGTAAAGATGAGTTTGCCAAAATCACAAATAGAAAGAGAGAAATAGGAGAGCGAGAACTTAACTTATTTAGAGAATATCTGAGAGAAGCAAGGAATGTGTGGGAGGCTATAATTCTGAATATCAGGGGTAAAAGACTTTGTAGAATTTAATGTCAGAGTAATTTATACAAAAGATAAAGTCAGTCCCATTCTTCATTTTAATATTAGTTTGTAAACAACATCTGTCTACCTCCAATGGTTTGATGAAATCTCACAGATTTCTGGTAACATAAGAAAAATAACAACAATGCAGAAGACTCTAAATAATTTCATTCAATATAAAGTCTGTCATTTTGAAATAATGTCTTTTACTTTTTCTTGGTGTTAAAATATCCCTTCTTTTACAAAATAATGTTTGATGTAGTTGGCATTTGTTCTTTCATTAATGCCAACGTGGCACAATAAATGTTGGCAACCATATATTGGCTCTCACAAATTTTTGATCTCTTACATCCAAGTCTGAAAGCTACTGATCTGGTCTCCTGGTATGTTATAGTGATGTGAAGAAAACAGAACTATATAGAACTAGGACAGTATACTATACGTAGGGCTCTTGGGCTTAAGGAAGAGAGATTTAATCGTGGCTCTGTAATTTCTAGGGAAAGAGCACCGAAGAAAATTAAAGCCTAAAATTCAACCAAAAGATTCTTTGACTTTAATGCCTCCTGTAACTAACTTCATGGGACTCTTCAATGCAACAAGTAAAACCAATATTTCTCAAAATGTTTTTTCCTTCTCATCTTCAATTTCATCAGATATCATAAATGTATCAAGACCAAGAATAGTGGTTTTGAATCAACTTGGAAAAAACGTACAGAAAGCTAACTTGGAGCCAGGAGAAGGCCAATAAAAGCATTTTAAGAGGAAATGATTCCTGAGGAATTAAATTTTTTTTTGAAGATTTATTTATTTATATATACAAGAACTGTGGTACAGGCCAGAGGTGTGGAGAGTGAGAGGATTCACCATAGACAGAGCGGGGAGCAGAACAGATAGATTGACTGAAAACACTGCTGAGGGAAGCAGCGGGCAAGACAGGAAAGGTCTGCTGAGCCATGAGGGTATCTCCTTGGCCAGCCGGGGGATCAAACTTGTGCTGCATAGGCTGCGGATAGCTTCATAGTGCTGTGCTTAACCCCTTGCACCACCAGGGAGGCCCGTTTTTAATTTTTAATTGTGGTATAATACACATAACATAGCTGAGTAATCTTTTTGCATGGAAATTCTGATATTAATACTTAAAAAGCCCCTGCCTCTAACCCTTTCCCCTCCATTCTACTTTGCACCCCAAATATTCTCCCAAAATTGTGTTATCAAAGTCACCAATGATGCCCATGGCTAACGACTGAGGTTCTCTCCTATTCAGACTCTGTCCTCTACCTATCTCCAGACTTTATCTGATAGTTTTTCCTTACTATGTCTACTAGTAACAGGGCTATGTTTTCAAAATATATGTATAATTTCCTGTAAAATATATGTATAATTTCCTATTTCCTGTAATAGAATAGAATGTCTGCACCTAACCTTATTAAAATATACCAAAGGGGGTCCTCCCAGGTGGCCTAGGGGTTAAGTCTCAGCACTATCATTGTGATAGCCCACTGCGGCAGCCTGAGTTCGATCCTGGCCAGGGAGCTAACCTACATGGCTCAGCAGACCTCTCCTGTCTTGCCCGCTGCTCCCCTCAGCAGTGTATTTCAGTAAATCTGCCTGCTTTGCTCCCCACTCTGTCTCTGGTGAATCCTCCCACCTCCCCTGCACCTCTGGCCTATACTCCAGTTCTTCTACACAAAAGGAAAAATAATAATAATAAAATAGGTAAGCTATGTTAAAACAGCCTGACTCAGAGGAGCCAACATGGCCCACATTTTAACACTCTCTTTAATACCTTTAATTAACTCAAGATATTAAAGAGAAATAATACAAATGCATGAAGTTTCTAAAATCTGAAATGAGTACTTTTACATTATTTATAGCGTACACGTGGTTTGACGCTCGAGTGATACTCTTTGTAGCTTAGAAATACAAGTCTTTGCTCAAAGAGTACTGTTTTCAATGGTACAAGTTTTGCTGTATGTCTGCTTCTCCTATTTTACAGCAGCAGCTAGATTTGAAGTAAAAGCTTGCAACTGGTTTGCACTGTGTTCCTTAACCCCCACTCCATCTTTGCCAGGTATCGCCATAAAGTCCACCTGGGCTCTACTGAACAACTGTTACCCCCAACATGGTCTTAACATAACAATGATGGTAATGATTGACCACATGTACTTAAGGCTTTCTATTGATATATACTAGAGTCCAAAGTCTGTGCTCTGAACCACTGTACAATAAGAGAATTCTTAAATCTTCAGATTAAATTCTATATTATTATAATTGCTCTGAGTCACAACTTTCTATGAGATGGACTAAAATATAGGAGTTGAGGTGGGACATGGTATGTTTTAACTAGAAGGAATAAAATAAGAAATGACAGCGATAATAAATGATAATAAAATGATAAGAAACTGTGTCATTTATCTACCATTAAGGATAAAAATTCATATCAAACCAATGGTAATATTAAGCCTTTGTGGATGTTAAAATAAAAAAAGGCTTGAGAAAGCAAACTTTGAGCCCTGAAACTGGCGTTAGGTGGGTGAAACACTATTTAGAGTTTTTTCAGGGTTGAGGATCAGGGATTCTTTGCATTCAATAGCAGAGACATTTCCAGAGTATCTTGGCCTAGCCAGATCATCTTACCACTCCTAAAACAGAATTTCCTGAAAGTATAACCCAAATATAAGATAATTTTCATTAACCTTCATTTTCTTTTTATTTTAGAAAGTTATATATAAGATGAGAAATGGCCAAGACATAGAGAGTTTCAGCAATTTGCCTATCTCTTAGGGACCTGTGAGCTAACTTAGGCCCATATGCTGGCCTTCCTTCTTTTTCTCCTTCCTTCCTTTCCTATCCTTTTTTTTTTTTTTTTTTTTTTTTGTGCTTACAAGAACTGGGGTACAGGCCAGAGGTGTAGGGGGTGAGAGGACTCACCAGAGACAGAGTGGGGAACAAAACAGGCAGATGGACTAAAATACCCTGCTAAGGGGAGCAGCGGGCGACAAAGGAGAGGTCCGCTGTGCCATGTGGTAGCCAGGGATCGAACAAACTCATGCTGCAGAAGCCTCAGACAGCCTCACAGTGCTGTGCTTAACACCCTTGCACCACCAGGGAGGCCCTCCTATTCTATCCTTATGGCAAATTATATGTAATGCTTCCAGAATTTGCTCATTTTCTTTATCTGTAGTTTTCTTTCTTTATATCATGAATTCAATTCTGACATGTGTGCTCATAGTATCTAGAGCAGTTCTGATATTTGGAATTTTAAAACTCAGATTATAGATATCCTTTTTTTATAATGATTGATAGTGGGAATAAATATTGGTCAATTTTCTTCTATAGTTTATATACACTCTGGTTATCAGTCATAGGAAATAATTACACTTCTCTGTGTATTCAGATTCACAAGATATAGAATGCAAATCCAAATCTAAAATGTCAGTTCACAAACTAATAGTTTCTTTCAATGATATTTATAAGCAAATAATAAATATACATATTTGAGTAAAAATTAAAAAATTACAAACAAAAACAATATTTGTAAACAATTCTGTCATATCTATTCCTCAACTTATCAAAGAATGCAAAGTTTCATAAATACTGTTCCCTCATAAGAGTTATGTTTTCTGTTTCTAAAATGAGTGCTCATAAAGCAATACTCTATGATCACAATTCTAAAAAAATAATTACTCATGAATTTTTCCAAAAGGGGAGGATGAAAATAAGAAATCTCTTTATTCCAGACTTTTATCCTTACCTCCTAGTTTCACAATAAAGTAAGTCACTGAATAGAATGGTAACAATTTGGTCTAAAATCTCTACTGGTAAATATCTCTCAAAGGATATTCAGCAGTCAGTAGCATTATCTGGTGACCCAAAGACAGCAAATTTAGTTACTTTAATCTAGGCAGGAAAAAAGTGATAAGCTGTTATTATACAAAGATTTAGATTCTATCTAAATTTTTGGAGGAAACCATCCTCCAACAAAGCCCTTTCATCTCATTTATTTTTACCTATTAAATACGATTTCTAGAATAAAGGATGTGACGTGCATGTGGCCAGCTAAAAAGTATAATACACACTGGAGGGATTACTTGCATGTCATGTTTCTTAAAATCTCAAATGGATAACATACATGCTGTTAGAGCAAGTCAATTTTTTTCTTGACTTAGAATTCTGATTTGACATAACTCTGACCTTGCTACATTTCAAAAATTGCTCTTACCAGAAAAGATAAGCTTATATTTCACAAGGAACCAAAAAAATAGCTTCTGCTATCCTGATCCTGTACAACATGAGGCGAGAACTTAGCACAATCTTGCAAGATTTTCCTTTCCACCAGCCAACAAAAGTGCATTCTTTCTCCACAAAATATTTTATTTTGGCTTTTGATAATAAACATAGTACAGGTTTTGATAATAAACACAGTATAGATTTTATACGGTGTTATAAGACTATCCTGGTATTACAATCTCTCAGAAGAGCAGGTAGACATCAAATACAAGAAAAGAAAGTCTTCATGAATAATATAATTCTACAATCTGATTATACAAAAATAAAAAAACAACCAATGTTGAAATACTACCTTTAGGGATTTTTTGAAAAACAAAAATCAAATCTTCATTTTTAATCGTGGTACTTTTATTGCAGCTTCTCCAACTTCTTTTGATATATCTACTCCAAGAGGACATCTGAAACAGCCAGATGAATCATGTTATTCAAATATTTGCTCATAATTTGTCACTAATTCTGCAGACTATTTGCTAAGAATTGTGACAAACTATATATTTAATACATACATAGTGGGACCGCAAACCAAAATATTGGGTAAAGCATGGAGTTTCATAAAGAGATCTAAACTTGGAGATTTTTAAAACCATTTTGAGGTGTAATTGACTCATAAAAAGCTGTACATAGTTAATGTATACAATTCCATGAGTTTGGGGATGGAGATGACTTTTAAAGAAATAGTTCTATTATTCTAAAATATTGTAAATTTAAAATTAAAAAATTTTAATGTAATAGAAAAATAACAAAAGATGCCTTATAATTCTCCACAAAGTTAAAAAGGTAAAGACATTTTTCCACTAACTTAGTCAAACCTGTACCCACTCATACTTTAGAAATTTTCCAAGTTTCCATTGGCTATTCTGAGATCTCAAAAGTCAGCTTGCTTGTTTTCTTTTTTTAAAGATTTATTTATTTATACAAACACTGGGTACAGTCAGAAGCACAGGAGGGTGAGAGAATTCACCAGAGCCAGAGTGGGGAGTAGGGCAGGCAGACTAACAAGGTACACTGCTGAGGGGAGCAGCGGGTGGCAGGAGAGGTCTGCGCGCCATGTGGGACCCTCGCCGGTGGCCAGGGATCGAGCCAGCGCTGCAAAGGCTGTGGGCAGCTTCGCAACCCAGCGCTTAACCGCTGCGCCACCAGGGAGGCCCCCAGCTTGCTTGTTTTCTACCTTACTTTGCCACTGCTGACAGAAATCTTAGATTCTACCTTTTTTCTCTGTTCTTTCTCACTAATTTTAGTATAGGATTTCTGCCTATTTTTCTTTTTAAAGAGTATCGCCCACAGAAAGGCTTCAACTGGACCACAACCTAAAAACAACCTTATCTCCAGCCTCAACACTGCCATAAGAAAGCACCACTGGGATCAGTATATTATACCCAAGACTAGGCATCAACATAGGGATTCCTTATGCCACTACTTACTAAACTCAGTTAATTTAGGATTAGTCTTAATAGACTGCAACTCATGTACTATACAGTTATGGATTATGAAGCTCAGATGTTTTAAAACATCAGATGTAACAATTTACAAAACAGAATTATGTTAGATTATAAAACATGTCCTTTACTGTTTTTAATATTGCAGAATTTACTTAGATCAAAACTTGACAGCAAATTGAAAAACTGTGTTAATCCTGAGAATACAATTTAAGAGAGGAAATAAGGCTAGAAGAAAACAGCTATCTTTTGACTATTTCTCAGCTGTCTGTGGACTATTTCTCAGCTGTCTCATAATCTAGACTCACACCTGAATGCTGCTTGCACAGATGATGTTGACATCACAAAAGTCCAGGTCACAGACTTGGACCACTTGGTCCCAAAAGAGAGAACTTTTCATGCTTACCCATTGTCTGTTTCTAACCTAAAATTTGTCCAACGTTTATAATTTGATACTGTAGGAAAAATATTTTTTATATTGTACCTACCTTCTAAATTCAGGAATGGAATTTTCTTTTAAAGACTTATTTATTATGCACATAAGAGCTGGGGTACAGGCCAGAGATGCGGGGGGTGAGAGGATTCACCAGAGACAGAGTGGGGAACAGAATAGGCAGACTGACTGAAATACACTGCTGAGGGGAGCAGCAGGCAAGTCAGGAGATGTCTGCTGTGCCATGTGGGTTGCTCCCTGGCCCCCTGGGGATTGAACTCACACTGCAGAGGCTATGGATTGTCCCATAGTGTGGTGCTTAACCCTTTGAGCCACCAGGGAGGGCCACAGGAATGGAATTAGTGTAATTTTTTCCAAGTGTCACTAGAAAGTCAATGAAAACCTCATACATAAAAGCAAAATCCAAGTTTGAATTTTATAATGCATCCTGCATAAAGAGAAATAAATGGTACCACATACTTTGGTTCATAGCGAATGCCCTCTGTGTCATGTAAAATGCCCAAGCCAGCACGCAATCTTTCGACACCATTCCTTAAAAAACAACCATTAAAATAAAATAAATAGCTGACCATAAAGGAAGATTTATTATGATGAAATGGTAATTAATATTAACAGTTATGAGTAAAGCACATATAATCTGTGGCTTACCATGCAATCATAATGCCATTGTCTGTGCACAGTCTGGGAGGAGGACACAATAAAGTGCACTGTGTTGCATCTGTTATAATTTCCAGAGCTTTTCGAATATATAAGTTACTTGCAACACCTCCTGATACAACCTGAAAACATTGGGAAGACCAAAATTAATATTATATATGAATCTAAGCTAAGCTGTTAGCTGAACCTGGGGATAATATTAGCATTATATAATAATAAAATATTATATTTTGATAGGTGGGTAATGGGAAAATTATATGTATATATCATAAAAATTTGGAGAAGAAAAAAAATGAACAATTCCAAAGTATAAGCATACAATCACTACTGCCATTTTTGTACATCATCTTTGAACCTTTCTCTAATTACAATATTTCAGACCCTGCAATTTTCACTTATTTTTTTTTTATTTTACTATGTAATTCTTAAAACTATCACATTTAATATTCACGTAACATTCCACCTTGTGGTCTACCATGGTTTAATTATTTTCTTACTTTATAATTTTGAAAAGAATCAAGTTTAAGATACTGATAAACAGGAAATTTTTCAAGGAAGTATATTTAAAAGGATTTCATAAAAGGAAGATACATTTGAAGGAAATCAGCCTATTTTCTAAAAATTGATAGAAGTGACTGTATTTCATTTCTTGTTGTAAGCCCACTTTTAAATTCAGTGAGAAGATATAGCCTTAGGACTTCTTTGCTGCATAGGCTGTACTGATGTCCCATAAAGTTGCCATACCTGTACATGAAAAAGCTGTTAAGTTTTTATTCTGCATAATCTCATATTGTCAGGGCTAGCATACAGCATAAAAATATTTTTACTCTATACTCAGTTAGGCACTCAAAAGTAACATACCATAAAGTGTTAACCACTACTCTAAGATGAGATGACAAAACTTACCAGTACTGCATTACTCTGAGATAACAAGCCTCTCTGCTTGCAAAACAGAACAGCACGATGTGTTCTTTTGGCAATGTGACATGCTGTTGTGTGCTGAACTGCAGCAGCAATGTCTGCAGCTGAAGACAGTATATGTCCCTTCTCAATACCTGTAGAAGTGACCAGGTATTATTAGGCAAACTCCAAAATTACTTACTTGTCAACTTTACTAATTAGAAATATACCTTCCTCTTTTTCCTTTTGTGTTATTATCTTATCAATAACATGTTGAAGTCCAGTAAAAGAGAAATCACAGTTTTTAGCACGTTGCATAGGAGGTCTGAGATCAAAATGCAGTTTATTTCCTTGTTTAGCCAAATGTTCTATGGCCTTCCCACCACTCATGGTGGAGCACTCTGGATGTTTTATTAAAGAAAGTCTTCTTGCTACCTATTTAAAAACAACAGATTTTTTAATGAATCATAAAATTGCAATTTGAAATCAAGATACAAAAGAAATTTTACCAAAATAAGATTGAAAAAAAACCTGAATGACTAAACCATGCTATACTTTTTACAAATGTGGACTATACCCAGTAGTCACTAAATACAGACAACATTGCTTATTCGGACAACCTGGTCAATAGTGACTAATCACTGCCTTGCTATCTACTTTTACTCTTCTACTGGAGAAATAGTATAGGTTTGAAGTTAACAATGACTGCCTAATGATGAACTTGGACAAGAACTATTCTAACCATTTCAGATTGTAACAGCAATGTTTTATACATGGCAATAAGACCTATAAGATTCTAAAACAGAAAACAATCCCCTTGTCAGTACAGTCAGCAATTGTGAGGTTTAATCATAGCATTGTTTGACTTTTAGGTCCTTATGTTAATCTTTATATATCTTCTATTTCACATTTTACAGTTCTTTACACTTTACAAAGTACGCTTACATATATTAAGTTGACCTAACACATAACTGCATCTACAAATTATCTGAGCTTTTATAACCTGATGTAAACCTCTTACTTTTTTGGAACGAGTAAAATGGAATCTTTTTTAAAACTATTATGATCTGGGCCTCCCCGGTGGTGCAGTGGTTGAGCGCTGGGTTGCGAAGCTGCCCGCAGCCTCTGCGGTGCCGGTTAGATCCCTGGCTGCTCCCCGGCCACAGGAGGAGGGTCCCCCATGGCGTGCAGACCTCTCCTGCCACTTGCTGCTCCCCTCAGCAGTGTACTTCTGTCCTTCTGCCTGCTCTGCTCCCTGCTCTGGCTCTGGTGAATTCTCTCACCCTCCCACGCTTCTGACTGTACCCAGTGCTTATATAAATAAATAAATAAATCTTTTAAAAAAAAATTATGTTCTTTTTCTTACTATGAAACAGATACCTTAATTAGAATGTAGAGATTAATTCTTAAATAATTACCTTGTCAAGCATGTCACCTGGTGCTATGTCCAAAGACTTTCCAAGAAGCAGAAAATCTGAAACTCCTCTAACTAATGCCAATAGACAATGACCTCCAGAAATCAAAAGAACTAAAAAGGGAAATTCTACTTTATTGGTCAACCTAATAGTAAGGGCATGAGCCTCCATGTGATGAATGGGAATGAAGGGCTTTTTCAACTGGTTTACCAGCTGTAAGCTAAATGATAACCCCACTCCCAAGCTTAAAGCAAGTCCTGGTTTTATGGTAGTTGCAATTGCTGAGAGTTCACTTGGACAGACTTTACTGGCAGAGAGAGCTTCTTGCACTATTCGTTGAATATTTTCTCTGTGAAGCTGTTGAGCTACTGGAGGAACAATCCCACCTGTTCTGAAAGAAAGAGAGCTTTTTATGTTAAGATTGTAAAAACTGAGGGAAAAAACTCTTATGACTAAAGTCACATTTTCAAAATAATCACTATATAGCTAAAAGTGTTAATAAGTAAATTATTTTCAAATATGTATACCTTATGCTGTAACACACTAAAAGAACAGAATGCAGTGATTAAGGGTGTAGTGGCTTGAGTTTTCAAAACTGTGCACAATAAACTCCTATGGATTTGTTTGAGGATGAATGAAATCACCAAATAATCTTGAGAAGAATTCTACGAAAGCAGTGTTAAAGAAAAGAGAGGATAAAATTGGATTTTAGGATAATTAATTTCTCTGTTGATAGGAAGATTTTTAAAAAGAGGTTCCTGTGAAAGTATTTGTGCAATGGGATTACAACATAAACTGTGTAATTAATCATGGGAATGCAAAGAAAGGGACAGAGTCTTGAAAACTGTAGTAACTAATTGGACATAAAGGGAAGCGAGAACAAGATATCCAAGATGATTCAGATACTTATTTGGAATGACTAGGAGAAAAGAACTACAGAAATATGAAGATAGTTTTATGGAAGATGAGTTTAGTTTTTAAACACACTGCTCTTGAGGTTGTGGCAAGACAGTGGACAGCATACATTCCTGAAATAAAGTGCTCAAAGTTGGTAATTTTGATTTTTGGTCTACATAAGACAAGCAGTGAATGACCATTCCAAATGTCAAGTAAAGAATAAGCAGCAAATTCGTCAGCATATGACCGATATGCTGTATAAGCAGAACAATAAAATATAGGGTCTGCAAAATTCACTTCTATTCCCTCTTCCCACCAAAATCTTTAAACATTTGATATTGCTCGGCAGGAAAACAGAAAGGACTTCAGAACTGAGGTGTGGTAATAGTTACTGTTTGCACCACTTATTTGATATTCACTTTATGCTGCCTTGCACTGTTTACTTTCCTTATAGGTCTCTAAATCACGTCTCAGTGATTAGATTAAGTTTCTTAAAAACAAGAACATACATTTGAGTATTTCATCAAGCCTTATTAACACCTACCACAGTCCCTTTCACATAGTATGTTACCATCAGATGTGTATTTGGTTTCTTGACATTTTATTTCTAATATTCCCCATCATCCTATAAGGCATGTTATCCTTCCCATTTTACCAATGTGAAACTGTATCAGAGAAGATAAGAAACTTGGCTAAAGTCAGAGCTAATACTAACTGCCTAATTTGTGATTCAAATATAGTTTTGATTCCAAAATACCAGGCTTTTTCACTGTTCAGAAGTAAACTGAGGGCTGGAAGGAATATTTGATCTTTGGAATATTTTAATGTATTTTGAGTTAGCTGCCAATTTAAAAATTCTGGAGATATTACAGTAAATATTTGGATTTCCAATTTTTTGAAAATTCTGATACCCAGTAACACATGGCTTAATTATCTGCCGCTATCTTACTTAGTTTGGAGCTGAGTAGTGACCTCATCCAGATATTTTCCACCTTATATCCAGCCCACTTATTTATGTAACCTGTCTGGAGGTCCTCTACAAACATCTGAGTTAATAAATGTTACACCATTGTATGCTTTAATACGACAGTTTATCACTTATTTAGGTACCAACACAAGTTATGTATATGAACATACATAATTTCAAGCTAGAGAGAGGAGGGCTACGTACTCCTAGGACTTCAGCTGAGACCATGAAACATACAGGTGGAGAAAGAGAAAAGGCATTACTGAAGGAAAAACATGGAAAAATATGAGCATGGTTTCTTTTTGGCAACAGGATTGGCTAAGGTTGGGACCCTACTGTGGAGCACCTTAAAAGTCAGGCTGACGGGTTTAATGTTAGAAGATTTTGCATAAAAGAAATCAGTCCCTAAAATTTAATTTTTACACATAACAAATATAAAGGAATTATATCACTTTGCTTTTTCCAAAAAAAGTATAAACTACTAACATAATGTCTACTTACTTTAAGTGAACTTCTGTTTGGGAATGTATTGCTTCTCCCAATACATTTCCAGTTTCATCCACCACAGCAGCTGCTGTATCATCACAACTGGTTTCAATTCCCAATACTAGTCTATGAAGAAATTGTTTTCCAGGATGAAAATTAAAACTTCTTAAAAATTCATAAATTTTTCTTTTTGAGGGTTTGGAAAAAAGTCCTGCTGTCGTATTCAATATTAGCATATTGACTCAACAGATAATTCCTAAAAAAGAATTATAGAAACGAATGTGTCATTTGGAATTGATATTAGCCACAGATGCATTCAATTAAGCTTGGTTTATTTTTTATTGGTTTCATAAGATTATAGTAAGATTAAGTCTGTAAAAGCTCAATTTTTTTAAAGGCGATAGCAACCTGATAACAGAAATAACAGTATGAATGAAAAAAATAATACCCTGTAAGGGAAGGTAAACAAGTAAATAGATAGAAACTACTTTACTAGTACTTTATTTTCACTTTGTTCTTACATATTCATTATTCTTTACAAACATCTACAGTGCAGTAGTTGTATGAATAGTGGTCTGTAGTTTATGAGACATTAAATAAACATTAGACAACACGTGGCTTTTAAAAATTAATAAAAGCAAAATGGAATAGATTATTTACTGGAATCATCTTTCAAAATAAAATTTAATCATTTGTTTCAAAAACAAGCGTTCAAAAAGACAAGATTTAGTCCTCTAGTTCAGTTGTCATAAAGCTCATTTTATCATGCCGCGCCTAAAAAGACTACAACCTATTATCTATTTTATCCATTAATTACAATCTTTTGAATGAAATCCATTTTTGTCACAGGTTGACCAAAACATAGATCTTCCCAAACCCTTTGCCCCAAGACAACAACAGTCCATCACAAAACACCCTAGTATTTTCACATTGCCAAGTATATAATTTCATGTCCCTTGTTCTCTAGAACGACCTAGATGTTTAAGTAGGTCCTTTTCCCCTACCACACTAATGGACTAAATAGGGAAAGACGCGAATACATATCTGACGTTCTATTATTCTACCCGGGCTGCGGGTATCCAGAGATTAAAGACGAGGGATCTGTTGGCAAAGCGCAGCTCGGAAAGACACACCCCCAAGGAATTGCATTTGGAGCCACTAAATACAGGGTACAACGGCTTGCGCGAAGCACTTCTCTGTCGAATCAAGAAGCTCTCAAGTGAACCCAGCGCCAGCACTGGTCTGTCCTCCTAAGGCGCGGAGAGGAAATTGCAACCGCTCTCCCAGACGCGCAAAAACGGCGATGGGAACAGGGGTGAGCAATTTCACCCTCCGTCCTAGTGAACGAAAATTGCCAGTAAGCCTCACCTTTCCCTTGCAAAGACAGTCGACCGCCCTTTCTCGGGCACAAGAAAGTGTGAAACTGGCGCTCGGAAGTGACGTCATCAGTACGGTGCCACCCTCCCGTAGGCAACGTCTGCTGTTACTGCCCTACCAGGCGTCGCTCTGAACGCAGAAAAAAACACAATAAACAAAGACCAGAAAGGACGGGACTGGCGCTCGGAAGTGATGTCATCAACACGGCGCCGTCGTCGAGGTGCCTTGCGTCCGCTGTTACTACCCTGGAGATGAATCACATAGTAAATGTAAAGGCTAAGACTGCCTTGGCCGGAGATGCTGTGTGTGGGCCTGTTCAGTTCTCCCAGATTTGTGATTAACGAGCCCTCTACAAGATGGCGCGGCTAGTGACTGAGTACGTCTCACTACACAGCGTTCTAAACAGCACGCTGTAGCAAAGGATTTTATTGGTTGCCTTTGGCTGGACTTTGGACAGTACTAAGAAAAGGACGGGATAGATTGTCATTCCGAGGAATTATCTCCAAATCTAAAGGTTAGGACCAGAGATACCTAATGTTTTCAGAAACATAGGGTGGAAACTAAGAACGCCCCCAAGGTCTTGAACTTTGTTGCGAGATAACCTAACCGCTTCCGGTCAATCTAAATTTTTACTCCTCTTTTTCATTTGGAGTGAAAGGGGTGGGACTGAGTGTTCTGTGTGTGTGTGTGTGTTTTAAAAAGGCAGTTGTAAATAGTCTTCATACCTTAAGAGATAATACGCTATTTTCGTAATGCAGTATATGCTTTGCTTCCTATGTAGGCAAACTTCATTATTGTAAGTATTCCTTGCACTTCCTTTAGTCTCCCCCCTCTCCTGTCCAGCCCCTCCAACTTTTATTGATATGTGAACTTGTTACCATTTGTTTGAATAGATTTACCCCCAAAAGCTTTCTTCCCCGTTTGGCTTTAAAAGAGCTCCTGATAGGGTTAGGATGCCATTCATGGGCGTTCTCAACAAAATGTGGCATATTGTAACTAAACGTTGATTGGATGTTCCAACTTAATGTAAATATGCTCATTTTGTTTCTGTTATTGCCTGATTTTCCATTTGCAAACTGTAGAGGAAAATTATATCTAGAATAATTTTCACAATACTCATTCTCTAGTTATGCCTCTCCAAATAGAATTTTATTTTTAGTTAGCATATACTTACTGAGTTCTTTCCTTTGTGCTAAAAACTGTTTGGAGTAAAAGGTGAAGTCCCTTTCCAGTCCTCAAGCTAAGTCTTAAAAATAGGCCATTACAATACAGCATTATGGAAATTGAGAGAGGGCTGAGCATTGAGAGGGAAGTTGCTTGGGAAAGGCAAATTGCTTGCCACAGATGCATCTAAGGTCTGGTAAGACCTTGTGATTAATGGGTTTCAACTTCTGCTTCTTTAGAGTCTTGAAATTTGTCACACACTCAAATTGCTAAGGAACTGCTATGTAAAAGTCATTATACCAATGTATTAAGAGAAATGCAATGGAGGTAGAATAGTTACCAAATCCATACATTTCAGATACTCTTCAGAGTTTGGATTCTGCTAAAATAATTTTTCCTTTCTCCTTTTTAAATTTCTTTGCTGGTAAATATCTATTTTAATGCAGAACATTCTTTCATTAATCATAATATTGTTAATCAGGCCTCATGTTTGGAAGATACTTTGCTTTTATTTCACTTGCTAACCCATTATGCTTTGTTTTTTCTTAATGTAGTAAAATATATGTAACAATACTTAGCATTTTAACCCTTTTTAAGTATGTACAGTTCATTAGCATTAAGTACATTCATGTTGTGCAACCATCACTACTATTCATCTGTTTTTCTTCTCCCTCCAGCTGAATATTTGAATCCATTAAACACTAACTCTCAATTTCTCTTTCCCCACCCTCTGGCAAGCCACCAATCTTTGTTTTGACTAATTTGACTAGTCTAGGTATCTTACAGTATCATACAATATTTGTCCCTTAGGGACTGGCTTATTTCACTTACCATTGTATGTCTTCAAGGTTCATCTAATGTAGCACAGGTCAGATTTTCCTTCCTTTTAAAGCTGAATGTGACTTTGTGTATACCACATTCTGTTTATCCTTTCAGATCTGTTGGACAATGTGTTGCTTCTACCTTTTGACTATTATGAATCATGCTGATATGAACAAATATTTTTTCATGTCCCTACTTTCATTTATTTAGGAAATACCCGGAAGTAGCATTGCTTGATCATATGGCAATTGTTTAAATTTTTGAGGCACAGCAACACTCAAGATGATCTTATTTTTCAAATATGGGGTCTATGGGTGTTTTTGGCAAGGGAGGAAGATGATGTATCTCTGTGTTGATCTCATATAGTCCCTTTGATAAGTGCCATGGAATATGGCTTCATAGTTCATAGGAGGGACAAATGTTTCAAAGTAAGATCACTGTGTCAGATGTTCAGGAAGTAAGTGTTATGTTGTTTATTTCCTGGGAGATAACCAATAATCACCTGCTTTCTCTGTTCCTACATAAAAAAATAATAACATGAAGAAATACTGCATTCTTATGCTTGGCAATATGGTCAACATTTTTGAAAATCTGGAAGTTTTGCAGAAAAGCATCAAAATCTTGCAACTACGTAATTGGAAAGTCTGAAAATTTATATATAAAATACCATTATATTTTATATTTAAAAGAGAGTTCTTTTTATAGTGTTAATGTAATTTCTTTAATATGGTTCTTGTATTTGAGAAGAATATTTTTATTAACAGAAGTAGTTATAGTGCAAGGACAGAGTGAAAAGTTTGGCTTATTTGCTAAACATAAAATTATACAGAACTTCAGAGCTCCAGGTTGAGTCACTTCCGTAACTACCACTTGTTTATAAGGGTCAAGAAACAGAATAAATTTACATTACTATGCTGAACATAAAATCCACATGTATTTTTACTAAACTATTTTTTAATTATGAGCTATTTCATATTATCAGTGTGAAGAATTATATTGTCAACTTTGGTCCACACAACACAATTTAAGAGATGAAACCTCAGCCAATACAGTTGGAACTGTGTATTGTAACCCAAAATCCAGAAGACATTATAAAAGATTTTGTAACCCAAAATCCAGGAGACATAATAAAGGAAATATAATAGTTCATGAAAAGATTAAATTTGATCTAGACAAGCCAATAGGCAAAAATTTAACAAGCTGGGGCTTTACAGTTAATATTAGAAACATTAACCATTGGTTTAATAAATACATGGACGTTTCTTCTCATTATCTCACATTCAATACATTAGTTTTGTGAGCTGTACTTGCAAAGTATACCCCTAATCTGACCCCTTCATTATCCTCTAGTCCAAATGTCTCTTAACTGTAGTAGCTTCCCAACTATTCTTCCTGCTTTTTATTCCCTTGTAGTTTATTCTCAGTATTAAGTTTTAGAAACAAATCAGATACCTTTAATTTCCTGCATAAAACTTTCCAATGGCTTTGTCAAGCTTAGAGTAAAATCTGTTCCTTGGTCCATTAAACCCTACGTGATCTGGCCCCCGTGCCTGCTTCTCCTACCCTCATTTGCTACCATTCTCATCTTCCTTTTGTTTTTTACTCCTTTTTAGCCCTAGTGGCTATGTTGTTTTTCTCCAAACATGCCACTCTCCTTTCTGTCCTAGAGCCTTAAACTGGCATTATCCTTTTTGGGAAGTCTTTTTCCCCAAACTTTTTTCTTGCTCCTTTATATTAGTAAGATCTATTTCCAAATGTCACCTAAGTTAGGATCTTCAGGAAAAGAACTTTCTGACCAGGCTCACCTGCATTTATCTCTACATGAAATATATATTTGCTTACACATTTCTTTTTTTTTTAAAAAGATTTATTTACTTATGCATACAAGAGGTGGGGTACAAGAGGTGTGGGGGTAGTGAGAGGATTCACCAGTGACAGAGTGGGGAATAGAACAGGCAGATTGACTGAAACACACTGCTGAGGGGAGCAGCAGGTGAGTCAGGAGAGGTCTGCTGCGCCATGTGGGTAGCTCCCTGGCGGGCGAGCGAACTCATGCTGCAGTGGCTGCGGATTGCTTCATAGGTTGCATCTTAACCCCTTGTACCACCAGGGAGGCCCTGCTTATTCATTTATTTTCTGTTCTTCAACTTGAATGTACCCACCTAAAGGAAAGGATTTGGTTTGTCTTGTTTACAAACTACCTGTAATACCTAAAACAATATCTGTAACAGAGTAGGCCTTCAAATATCTGTTGAATAAATACTTTTAAAACATTTAAAGTTAAAAGTAGGGGAAATGGGCCTCCCTGGTGGCGCAGCGGTTGAGCGCTGGGTTGCGAAGCTGCCTGCAGCCTCTGCAGCGCTGGTTCGATCCCCAGCCACCAGGGAGGGTCCCACATGGCGCACAGACCTCTCCTGCCACCCGCTGCTCCCCTCAGCAGTGTACTTCATTAGTCTGCCTGTTCTGCTCTCCGCTCTGGCTTTGGTGAATTCTCTCACCCTCCCGAGCTTCTGACTGTACCCAGTGCTTGTATAAATAAATAAATCTTTAAAAAAAAAAAAAAGTAGGGGAAAATAGCAGACCTGAATCAGAGGCAAATTTCCATCTCTAAATCTGTATTAAAATATATGTGTGTGTATGTATCTATATCTATCTATCTATCTATATAAAAGCCTTTTGAGGGGCTTCCATGGTGGCACAGGGGTTAAACTCACAGCACTATCCAGCTATTGCCAGCCGATACCCTTAGCCATGGACCTCTCCCATTTCATCCACTGCTCCACTTAGCAGTGTATTTCAGTGGATCTGCCTGTTCTGCTCCCCACTCTGTCTCTGGTGAATCCCCTCACCACCACCCCCAAATCCACCCCCCACCTCTGGCATATACTCCAGTTCTTGTATGCATAAATAAATAAAAAAAATCTTTAAAAAAATAAGCCTTGGCGATAAAGCAAATGAAGAAAAGCAGAGAAAAATTTTAGCCACCTTAGTTTTACAAATTCAGTTGCTTAAAAAAAAACTTGCAAAGTGTTATTTTGATGACTGAATTTAGAGAGCTTTTACAATAAACTTAGACCAAAGAAAAATTTTATTCAAGTATAGATTACTGGTTATTTAAAAATACATGGAAAAGACAAACATACAAAGGTATTATCATACAACTGATTTCTAAATGAATGCTTTTGAAATACAAAACACTGATCAGTACCCCAAAGGTCAGTTTATTGAAACAAGTTGATTTTTAAGTTGGTCTATAACTCTTTTCTCTCAATTTTGTTTACAGACATAACTAGGCTTTTCTGTTTCATCCCATATTAGAACTTTGCTTTTTTGATATGTTTACTTCTCAAAGTAGTATACAGATTATTTCTTGCAATTATTGTCATCAATTATAAGAAGCTTCTTGAAGTAATAAGAATTCCATATGGTTGCTACTTTGGAAATGGTTACCATTTTGAGTTATCTACACTAAGACTCATGTATTGAAAATGGGCAAAATATGGAGGCCGGGAACAAGAATACTAAGAAAAAACAATGTTATCTTTTACTGCAGGTTTGCAAAAAAAGACTTCATTATTTACTTTGGTGTTATTGCTGGAAAAGCAATTTCTGCCAGACCACAGGTTGGCTATATATAGTTGCCCGTTTTATATTTCTTTTTCTATGAATGGCAGACTTTAACAATTATATTGCTCAACCAACTTTTAAAGAGATCTTTAAATTATTATACAATTTAACTGTGAAATAAATTATTTTCTTAATTGGTTTAGTTGCCATGTATCTGTAAAGGCAGAAAAACCCCACTTTGTTCCAAAATTAGAAGGCTAAGAGGCTATTTGTAGTATGCCTATTTTCTATTATCAGTCATAAAGGTAGATTTTCCTCAATTCAGTAACTTACTTAATGTAAAAATGACCTCATCTCTCAACACACAATGTTGAGCCATCAAGCCTAAAAGCACACTCATAAGGTAGGAATTGGCTTGTATAAAACAAGAGGGCATATACCCTCTTATATAACACAAGTGGATATGTATGGTAATACAAAAAAATCTATAATAAACTTGTGAAGAGATGATTTTGGTTTATATGCAAGTCTGCTTAAAGTGACCATGACTTAATGATTGGAAATTTTCTCCTCCTAACATAATATCCATTCAACTATAAGCTAAATTGGTCCTAATATCTTACAAATCTCTTACTTCCTTGGAATTATCTATTACATCCTCACTTTACAGTCATTTAACTTATAAGCTGGGCCTGCCCAGCAAGGATACATATAAAGCCTCGCTTCAGAAATATACTCGATGCATTAAATAGAGGCATCTTTTAGTAAAAATCTGCACTTCAAAACAGCATATGAAGAACTGGCAACTGGTCCTCCAATGTAAATACTTCATTTTCACATTATCATAGTGGTCAGTTTACTAACCACTTCTTCCTTACAGGAAAATCAGTAGTTTGAATATATTTTTGTTCAGTTTTAAAACATCTCAATACTTATTAATTCCAAAGATCCGAACACCATGTAGCTGTGGCATTTTGGGAATTAGCACACTCAGGAGAGAAGCTGTGTTTAGGATGAAGTGAGTTGGATCATATTTCGTATAGAAACTTGCCAGAAAATATCTGTAGAAATAAAAGTTAAGAAAAGATATAATATCTAAAAATGAAATTACTGATAATTTAAAAAATTTAAAATGACTGAATTAGAGAGCTTTTACAATAATCTTACACCAAAGAAAAATTTCATCAAAGTATAGATTACTAGTTATTTAAAAGTACACGTGAAAAGACAAACATAAAAAGAGATTATCATACATCTGATTTTTAAGTGCAATACTTTTGAAATACAAAAAGGCAACTGAAACACATACCTAAAAGCAAAATCATTTTTTTTTTTTTTTTTTTTTTAAAATAGAGGCATGTTTTTTTTATTTATTTATTTGTTTGTTTGTTTTGTTTATACATGCACTGGGTACAGTCAGAAGCGCAGGAGGGTGAGAGAATTCACCAGAGCCAGAGCAGGGAGCAGAGCAGGCAGAAGGACCGAAGTACACCGCTGAGGGGAGCAGCGGGCGGCAGGAGAGGTCTGCGCGCCATGTGGGACCCTCCTCCGGTGGCCAGGGAGCAGCCGGGGATCGAACCGGCGCCGCAGAGGCCGCGGGCAGCTTCGCAACCCAGCGCTCAACCGCTGCGCCACCTGGGAGGCCCCAGCAAAATCATTTTTGAGCACTAAAACAACAGAAAGCGTTTTAGTTTTGGGTTCTAAAATAACTATTTGTGATTTTACAATATATTTAATGGAGGCTTATATGCCTGCTTTGCATTTTTCTGTATATGTTAAATGCGTTTAATAGCACACATTTGCTACTTAGCATCCTTTACACAGGTTTTCAAGCGGGTGTAGTTTTGTATTTATGTATATGTTTCTAAAGATTAAGATCCAAAGTATCCATCTTATTCTCAGAGTTTTGTGACCTATGAAAAGGTTAAGAACCACTGTTCTAAAGAGTTGGAAAACAGTTTTAGTGCAATAGTACAACTTAGTATCTTTGAATGAAAACAAGTACCTAATTGCACTTTAATGTTCTCATTTCCATATTGTAGTTAAACAGGCCTAAAACCAGTTTAGCTGGAAGCTTGAAAGACATGGTTGTAAAATTCTAATTGTTTTGCTATAACTGAATGCATGTGTATATTCAAAGAATCAAACATCAAAGTCTTAACCATCTTTAAGACCATAAATCATTGAGTCAGAATGCCTACCTTTACCCAAGAGTACAACAGAGTGCCCACACATCACTTGGCTACTATAGCAGTATCCTAATATAGAAGACTAAAACATTGGTATCTTATTTGATCTTAACTAAGAAGTTAGTGTGTATATGGATGCTTGTCTAATGAATACTTTTAGAGTGAAAAAGGAATGTATTTTAATAATTTTACCTGTAAGTACTAGCACTAGTTTCTAATAAGTAGAGATAAATATCTTGTATAGTATGATTAAAAAAGAACATCTATTTCCAGGTATGACCAAAGGCATTACAGACAGCTCTATACATTATTTTCAGAACCATCTAGATTGAGAAATATTCTTTCCTATGTCACAAAAAAAATTTTTTTTGAAGGATAAACCATCAATTACTCAATTTATACTTTAAATTCTTCCTGCTTTCATATACTTAAGGACTGGTTTTATATTTCCTTCACTGAACAAAATAGGATGCCATTTGCATTTAGTAAGCTCATTTGATTCCCATCATCACTACAGGTTAATTCATAAACTAGTATGATAGAAATAAAAAGTCTTCTTGGAATGGCTTCTCCTTATACCTTAAGCATGTTTCTCTTAAGTCTTTAGTGAAAACTAATTGTGTATGTAGATTATATATAAATAACTTGACCCTTAAAAACCAAAACAATCCTCTAAGGGTATGTGAAACCCAGGTGGAAATCAGTGGATAGTGTTTATTTACCAAAGGATATACTGGAAAGAAACCTGTATCAGCAGCTACAAGTTTAGGGCTTAATCTGGTCTTTTGACTTTAACTACCTCCAAGATCTGATGTTCGTGCATTTTAGTCTGTTTCTTTTATCTAAAAATCTGGGATAATAGTGCATGTCTCACCTACCTGACCAAAAATGTAAAAGCACTCTGAAAACTATCAATGCTATATAGATCACTTTAATGTTATTTCTTCAGTTATGTAAGGAATTTAATCCAGTATATTTGAAATCATACCTTTGGGTCAAAAGTATATTTTTAGAAATATGGTCGTAGTACACAGGTTGTTGTTGAACTTTTTTGTGCCAGCTATTACTGAAAATTCAGTATGTATCAGGCTTTTACGATATTTTAAAGAGAACATTTTTTTTTTTTTAAATAGAGGCATTTTATTTATTTGTTTGTTTGTTTGTTTGTTTATACATACACTGGGTACAGTCAGAAGCGCGGGAGGGTGAGAGAATTCACCAGAGCCAGAGCGGGGAGCAGAGCAGGCAGAAGGACTGAAGTACACTGCTGAGGGGAGCAGCGGGCGGCAGGAGAGGTCTGCGCGCCATGTGGGACCCTCCTCAGGTGGCCGGGGAGCAGCCCGGGATTGAACCAGTGCTGCAGAGGTCGCAGGCAGCTTTGCAACCCAGTGCTCAACCGCTGCGCCACCGGGGAGGCCCTTTTATGATATTTTATAATACAGTGCTCAAAATTTTATAGATGAGGAAACTGAGGCTCTCAAGGAAATGGCCAAAAGTCAGAGCCAGAAAGTGGTAAAATTAAAATATAAATTTAGGGCTGTTTGAAAAACTATTATTCTTGTTATTATATTTATCTATGTTAAACCATACCAATCATTTGTCTTTTGACATTAATTTTATATGGAGCAACAATTAAAAATTTCCTCAAACTGTTATAAAGAAAACTACTACTTTATGATCAGTTTATTCTTTTCATTTGAAAATACCTTCTCCTAAATGTGTATCAAAAACCTGTCCTCCCTTACATCCCAGTTTAAAGATTATAAATACCTTCAAATGCCTTTCCCGCTTATCCAGACTACACTGATTCTATCATGAATATATTATACACAAGCTGTATGGCATAGAGTATTTGAATAAGATGTGAAACATACATGATTAAGACAAATGTCAAACAATATGCAAGCAACTGTACTGAGTGTGGGAATCAAAGCAATCTGTGTACTTACAAATTCTTTGCAGAAATAAAACAGTTATAACAGAAAAATAATACAAAGTGGCAAAAATGAGGGATATATAACAATATATATAAAAGTTAAAAGCAGAGCATTAACATTGAAGGCTAAGTGCTGAGGCAAATACCTCACTGAAAAGGCAGAATTTGTCTTAAAAAAGGAGCAAGACACAATTAAGAAAGGAGAAGGCATTTCAGGTAGGAGAAATAGTTTGAATAAAGGCATAGAAATATATTAACATTCAGGACATGCTAAAGAGCTTGACTGGATGGGAGTTGGATGGGAATTAAATATTTATATAAAGAAAAAATGAGGTAAGAACCATTTTATGGAAAGCCCTGAACATCGGGTAATGGGAGCAAATTATGATACTAGATACAGGTTAGGTGCTTTATCTCATTTATTACTTAAAGCATGAGATTAAGTTAGATACCATTGATTAGAATTTTACTTATAAGTCAACCAAGCTGAGTGATACAGATCTGTACTACAGTGAAAGCTTAACTTCTATTTCCTCGAAACCATACTCTCTCCCCTAAGGAGTTTGAACACCCAAATGAAGACTAGTCAATGAAATTTTTCTGAGATCATCTAGAGCCTCTCCTGTCAAGCCCGCTGCTCTCCCATATGTGGGTTAGCTCTCTGGCCAGGGATTGAACTCCAGCTACAGCAGTGATAGCCACTAGGGAGGCCCCTAATCTAGAGCCTTTAAGAAGACTAATGTAATAGTGGAATTTAGAATATGATTATGAGTTAAATTTTCTTATAAGCAGCTTGAGGATCAGAACTAGAATATATACATAATATATATTAGAATATATCAATATTTGACTTGTATATCTTAAAATGTCTAGGCATACAGTTGAGCATATAATGTCTCCATATGTATTATCTGAAATGAAAACTGGTTATTACTAGTTATTATTTTGTTAACAATTTTGCTGTGTTTTATATTCTATCTGAGGTAGCTATTTAGTGATAAAAGAGGTTTTCAACAAAATAGTGGTTTTTTTTTAAAGATATATTTATTTATTTATACAAGCACTTGGGGTATAGGCCAGAGGCACGGGAGGGTAAGAGAATCCACCAGAGACAGAGTGGGGAGCAGAACAGGCAGATTTATTGAAATACACTGCTGAGGGGAGCAGTGGGCGAGACAGGAGAGGTCTGCTGTGCCATGTGGGAATCTCCCTGGCCAGCTGGGAATCGAACCGCCCCTGCAGAGGCTGCGGACAGCTTCATAGCACTGTGCTCAACCCACTGCGCCACCAGGGAGGCCCAAAATAGTGTTTTTAATTCAAATTAATTCTAACAAAGGATAATTTTATCCAACTCTCCTTACATCTAAAAATTTCTGCCACTTACAGAATTATTGGAGAAATTGTTAAAAACTTCCGTGAAGATGTGAACTGGACTCCATAGTCCAGTTGTTCCCAATGAGTTAGGAGTCGTGCTTTACCCTGGTCAGGAGTTTCAAATGGTGTTCCTTTTACTGCATGCAAAAATACAAACATACCCTGGAAAATAAGCAAAAGGGTATAAATCAACAGCAAATGCAAAATTAGTCAATATGCATTAAGATAGTACCAGAATGAGTTTTATTTCACTTAACAGCTCAAGTTTTAAACTTTCACATTATTATGAATGGCTAGTCAGTTTCTTCTTAGTAAAGTAAAAGTTTGACCAAAAGTTACCTGTTTTCATCTCTTATTAAATTGCAAATTAATAAATAATAATATAAGGTAGTTTAATATCATTAAAGTTAGATTTTTAACACCTTTCCTATTAGGAAATAGGTTTATCGTTTTCAACTCATATATGAAAATTTTTTTCAGAGGCTTATAATAAATCTGATAATACTTTTAAAATAAAATATACATTGGTAAATAAAAACAAAGTAATAATAAAATCTCTGTATCAAGGGAAAATGGCTTTGAAAACATTTATTATTAAGAGTATCACTCAATAGTTCCTTCAAAGCAACAACGATGGTTTGATATAATACATACAACCAACTCACTTTGCTACTTAAGTCACCATTGGGAGTTCTCCAACCTAACTGCAGGTGACTTTCTTTTTCTCCTTTTCATAACAAACCTATCCTTTTAAGATGTAGAAATAAATAAATAAATAAATCACCACTGTACCTCAATAGTGTTTCTTTTGAAGTTAGTTTTTAAAAAATCAAAGCAAAAAATGTTACTAAAAATCATTCTGATCTGTGATATGCTTAAGTATCTAATAATTTTGTGACAATCAGGAAAAAGACAATGTATACTAGAATTAGTTTCCTTGTGATTACAGTGCCTATTTAGATTGACAGGTAGGACATATTATAGAATTACTGTTTGAGGCACTGGTAACAGAATAAAGTCTTAAGTATTATCATTAGTTTTCCCCACATGAAGTCATGATGTAATGTCATTTTTTTCCCACTTCAACTTTTAATAAATATGTGAGGAAACAGAAATACTGGTGACTTGAAATTTTATGTTATTGTGGTAGGTTAAGAGAGTCCTTCTTTTCAAAGCTTAGTCTACTTCATAGTTAATCCCATTAGGCAATTCAAAAGTTGTCAGGCTACAATAACATCTAAGCTACAGAGGAATGAATTCCTGTTCACTAAAATAAGACAACCCCCTCCCAAGTTTTAAAATAATTCATTCTTCTAGGAGATGATAAGGGAAAACAAAAGATATGCATAAACAACTAGAATGTAGGGCAGAAACTGCTATCAAAGGCACAATCAGAGTACTCAGGAAATGCAGAGGAGGGAAGGGTTTCTTGCTGAGGCAAAAGCCTTTCTTGTGAGCTACCCATTCTTGAAGGTTCAGTTCAAATGACAACTCCTTAGTGAAATACTTCTTGTAATAATTAACCCATCTATATGCGTGTATAAAATTTTATTGAAAAAATTTTTTTACCGTAACACAATATATTATGTTGGAGTTGTTTGCATAATATTTGTTTTCCCATTAGCCTGAAAGCCTCATGAACAAAGGCTGGTATACTGCAAGTACTAGATATTAAGCAAAGATGACATTAAGTCGAGGAATATATTCTGTAAGCACAAGGAAATTATTTTCAGATAGGCTTTAAAGGAGACTATGAAACAGAAATTGTATGTTTTCAAATTCAAAGAAGTATGGGACCCAAAAAAGATTGAGAAACCCTACTTTAGATCATTTATGAGTCAGAATGTAACAATTCTCTTGCCATTTTCTTCAAGACATGTTTTGAAGTGTTTAGAATATAACATACAGTTTATTTTATATATTCTTTTCAGTGAAAATGATGAAAATTCTCATTAATTTTAAAAGCTAGGCTAAGAATTTTCTCTAGGAGTGAACTACAGCTTTGAAAAAGAATAATTACTATAAATTTCTACCATATGGTTCAGAAAGGCAAAGACAGTAATTTTCTACCAGGGATAACAATTATGTCTGTTTTCCCATATTTTAAAGTGTTCAGTATGTATTTCACACTTTTAATTGGCTTAAGGTAGTCTAGCTTCAAAAGAAACAGATTTGGAGTCATGTAATTGCTACATCTATGGCTGGTTAGTTTGGTGTGCTCTAAGTCCGAAGTTTGCTTCCCTACATATTGTCCATTACCTATCCATTCTCCCTGGGAATATATTGTACCTGAAACTTAGCCAACCAACTTAAAAATACAGGAGATGAGTTGTAAAGCGCATTTAATACAAGTGCTGGTGGAGAAGAAAAATTGTATGACAATACAACTTGCGAACATTTAAATAGGTCTTTAGAGATCTAAAAACAAGAGATAAATGGCGAATTATAAAACTGTAATAAATACAAAAAGAATGCAGCATGAGAGTTTTAGAACTTCCCAGAATAGGTGAACCCTAAGTTGAATTTTGCTTGACAATAGGAGTAAGCTAGGTGAGCAGATAGGAGAGAGGTACATTAAAATAGTGTAAGACGTGCCTAAACAAAGTAAAAAAAGGTGAGAGCAAGATGATTTACATTATTGTTAGAGCATAATTTCATGTATGGATATGAACTGAGATATGAATGAGTTCCTTTCTTGTCTCTGCAATGTTACCAACTAGTTTTGTAGGCAACACAAGGAATTTGGGATTTTACTGTGAATGCAAGGGGAACAATTAAAGACTTAAGAGTGTGACCTGCACAGATTTAAAAAAAAATATCACATGTTGGAGTGGAGAAGAGTAGAACAGAGGAACATCAAGAACCATTTGGTGTATTGGAGTAATACACCTGAGGAAAATGAGGGTATGAATTACTGCAATGCTAATGGTGATCACTTTGACAGGCAATAAAAAGTCAGGGTTTTATCTAAATGAATTAGAATATAAAAGGAAAGAAAGTTACCCTAAAACTAAGGTAACCTTATGTCCTCATTCACATGGATGGGCCTAATTTACACCTATTTCTTAGAGTAGTTATTACTAGAGTTCCCCTTATTCTCAAAAATAGCCTCAGTTTAAAAAATGATACATTATATTATTCACTTTACATTTGATATTCAGCTATCTGGTGTGGTTTACTGAGCAGACAGTGGTGTCATTAGACTAAGAAAAAAGAGGAACAGATGGTGGTTGGTAAGGAACAGATCAAGAATAAGACGAATTCAATCAATACTTGTTTAAGGTACAAGGTAGTCTGGTTACATAAAGGTAGACGTCATTATTCTATAGGTAGAAACTAAAAATGTGGAGAGATTCAATAACTTAGGCAGATTAGAACATAAGGGATGAAGAAAACTGCCTTGGAAACAGCATTATTTAAGAGAGGAGAGGAGAAGGAAGACTGTGCAAGAGGAAATAGAAAAGGAAAGATCAGAAATAAATCTAGGAAAAAATGACCCCATGGAAGCCAAAGGAAAAGAGTTTATGAAAGGAATATGATTAGTGTCAAGTATTTCAGAGAAGTCATTATTTAAAAAGTGTCTGCCCTACCAAAGTCTATCACATAAAATGGACTAAATGGACATTTACTTATTTCTACCATCATCATCATTCTCTCCTCATCAACTTTAAATACTCCCAGAAGACAAATTATATTAACTAAAAAATCTTTTTTTCATATATTTTCTACCTTAATGTTCTAAGTTCTTTAATTCTTTAAATAAATATATAATCTGAATTCAATTAAAATTCTTCATTCTATTTTATAGACTGTAAAGACAACAAAAGTCACCATCAGGATTTTTTTTTAAACAGACAATTTCCAGGGCTGCTTAGTAAGATCAATAGAGTCAATCAAACCTCTGAAACTTAGAACTACCATATAATATAGGAGAACAATAACCAACACAAAGAAACTAAGGCATTGTAAGAGCCTGAATTATATAAGATATGATTAAGTTCAAAATTTCTGTACTGAAGCAAGAAAGTAAACAATTTAGAAAGGCTTAGCCAGGATTGAAATAAAAAAGTTCATCAAGTCTCCAATTAACAACAGCAAAATGTAATTAATTCCGAAGCATTTTGGCTAACCAATATATAATAGCAGCTTGCCTTACAATGTCTTGAAATTTTTGCTAAAATGACCTCCTATTTTCTACATTTTATAAAAACAATGGAAAAAATTTTTTTTTAATTTTAAGATTTTTTTAATTCATTTATGCATACAAGAATTGGGGGGTAGGTCAGAGGAGCAAGGGGTGTGTGTGAGAGGATTCACCAGGGATAAGAGTGGGGAGCAGAACAGGTGGATCTACTGAAATACACTGCTGAGGGGAGCAGTGTGGCAAGACAGGAGAGGTCTGCTGCACCCTGTGGGTCAGCAACATGGCCAGAAATTAGTCCCAGCGGCTGGTAATAGCTTGACAGTGCTGAGACTTAAACCCCTTTGCCACTAGGGAGGCCCGAGAAGACAAAAATCTTACTTAGAAAAAAGGTCAAATGTTTACATAAAGTGTAAGAGAAAAAAATACAATTTTATCCCAGATTAGAATTCTTCAAAAGTACATATATATGAACAAAACTGTATACTTTGAATGGGTGAATTTTATATTCTGTGAATCACACCTTGATAACGTTGTTATAAAACAAAGTCATGTGGTTTTCTTCCATGTGCTATGCTTCCTCAAAGTATAAAACTTAAACCTTTAAAAATTATCTTTAAATTACAGACAACATAAAATGTACCATCTTCACCATTTTTAAGTGCATAGTTCAGGGTATTAAGAACGTTGACATTGTTATGCAACTATCACCACAATCCATCTCCAGAGCTCTTGAAAACTAAAACTGTACCCATTAAATAATAACTTCCCATTTCTTCCTCTCCCAGTCCCTGACAACCACTTAACCTTAAATTTTTAAGTGTTTAGTATAAGGTGAAATTCTTACCAGATTATGTATAACATTTGTTAAGGTCCAAGCAACAGGAACACTGAAGAAGGGAATACTCAGTAAGACAATATGAAGCAAGCCAACTCCCAAAGCATATGTCAGCCACATACCCCGGCTGTTCATAACACGGGTATTTGGATTCACCTCACTGTGGGCAACTCCAACATTCATGTTTGCTGTACAGGAAAGCAATAAGATCAATCAATACTGGTATAACTAGAAACTTTACATAGTGCTAACTCTGACATGAGAAAATAAGTGTTACTAGGATTATTTTTTTGCCCAGTTGTTCTGAAATAGAATATACACACCTTCCAAAGTATGCTGCTTGCAGAGGCTGAGGAGTACAGTAAAGAATTCTTAACATCCGACTTTATGGTAAAACAAACAAGAATTATTTTTATGGTTCTCATTGAAAATATAAACAGTAAAATTCCTTTCCTAAAGCTTTGCTTCTAGTATGTTGATTTTCCTAAGTGAAATAATGGGCAGGAAAACCTACACTTTCTTGTATTATGAGAACACAGGAAAAACCCAGGAACTAAACTTACCAGTAGAATACGCTAATATTTAAAAAAACAAAAACAAAAACAAAAACAGAGCTGACCCAGCTAGCCTGTTCTGAGAGCCAGACTCTTACACTTAATAATGCAATGTTGGTTTCATAAAAAGTGGTCAGAGTTCAAATGACTCCTTGAATACTGAACGTGGGAAAAAATTCTGTTGACATATAAGGTGGCAATTTTAGGTGGTTTAAGATTAAGATTTGTTTCACAATACCACGATACAATTAGGTTAAAACAAAGTCGTTCTTTTGTTTATTTTAGTTCTGATCAAATCCCTAAAACTTTAGTTTTTTGTTTTTTTTTTTTTTAATTTTCCCTTTCCCTTCAAAAGAAACACCAAAGGAAGTACCGGTAACAGTTCCTAGTTATTTTAATGATGATGTCTGCTTGGATCTAAGAATCCCTTAAAAGAAAACTGTCCTGAAGAAGAGCTACCATTTGGGTAGAAACCGATCAGAGGGGCTGGGGAGGGCAGAGGTGGGGCGCTCGAGTGTATTTGGAACAGCTCTGATTTTAACATATATAAGCCTTTTCTCTTCAGGATTTGGCGAGAGGATCTTCTCATAACCCCACTTAACAAGTGTTGCTGGTATACAAAGTCTCCTTTTCCCTCCAAAAAAATCTACGGAATACGCATCAAGGTTCGCAGTGATTAAAGTTAGTTTACACTAAGATAAAGCAAAAGTCTCAAATTTACCTGTAAATATTTCTTCTGATGTAAACAGCCACCTTTTATCAAGTTATTTTTCTATGCCACACTATATTTAGAACATGCCGCATCACTCCAGACAGTCGGCCCACATTTCACGGAATGGGGGGAAAAAATTACTCGAATGAGCCTTAAAATTGACATCTGCGCTGGAAGGCAAAGCTGGTGTGGTACAACTGACCTTCCCCAGGTTCAGAACATCTTTCCAAGGAGGACTGGCAAACAACAGCGAAGAGCTTCTCGGGGTGGGCCCTCGCGGACGCCAGGAGGGCGGTAACCCGAACGCACCCCCTTGGGCAGCCACCCCAGCACCCCGAGCCCCCGGCCAATGGAAAGAAGCTCGGCACAAACCACTGCTTCCACCGCCCTCGGCGCGCCCCCCACCTGCCCCTTCCTTCTTGGAGGTGCACATCCAGTCAGTGCCAGCAGCCGACGAGGAGCACTGGGGAGCGAGTCTCGGGGGCACTTGGCCAGCACTGTCAGGCAGGCGCCGCGGACTCAGCCTGCGCCCACACTTCCCCCGCAGGCGGACCGTGGCCCGCCAGCAGATCCCTACCACCGAAGGGCGCAGCTCAGCCCCCGCGGCCGTTCGCGCCCACTCACCCGCCGCCCGGCTCCCGGCGGCCGGCACAGAGCAGGACCCGTGCGGCAGCGACCGCGTCTCCGTCAGCCCGAACGCCAGTGGGGCGCCTCCGGCCGCCCGGCTCGCGGAAGCTTTCGGTGCCGAGCGAGCCGCCGCGGGATTGGCTGAGGTCAGAGCCAATCCCACGTTCCCCCCGCGGGGCGGGACTAAGCGCGGCGCGCCGGGTGCCGCCCCACTGCGCGCGCGCGAGCTGAGGGCGAGTCGCGATTCTGCCCGCTCGGGTCTGGGCTCCCGCGGGACGCCGGCTCTTCCGCTAGTGGATGGATGGTAATTACCTGCCTCGCGCGAACGTGAAGGTAGTGTCGTGTGGCTAACGGGCATAAATTCATGCTATGTTCTCGTAGGCCCCACGGCTCACTGTCCTCTCCACGCGGCCGCGTCGGGCCACAGCTCCGCCCGCCGCCCCGGGCGCCCACCTGAGAGGCGGGAAGCGGGAGCTGCTCGCCCGCCCGCCGGCGCGCACACGTGGGGAGGCGTCTCCGAGCGCCTCGGGGCTGCCCGGCGTCTGCTTTGACCTTCCCTAAACAGATCGTGTTGGTCCTTTGTGGTAGCCCCGTCGCCCCACTTGCTGCTGCTGGGTGCAGGCTTAAGGTTATTTGTCAGGGAGAACCTTTACGCTGGACCCCCGAGAGCGGTCACTCAACCTGTTTCTGAGACTGGCGTCTTGGAATGTGTGTGTTGTAGCATCCAGCCGGTTGGGGCGAGCAAATTCTATTCATTTAACTACGATTTTTACTGGTATCGTTTGAGTTTATCCACACTCTGAAGACGCACAGCTGTATTATTTGCTGAGGAAATGTGGATACCAAAAATGAATATTACTTGAAAACAGAGGAAGAGTCAGTGATTTGGGATCACCTTTGACACCATTGAAATCTCAACTTGGCAGCTCTCAGTTTGTGACTTGTATTGCTTAAGTAACTTTAAATAACATGTTGAAATTGATGTAAGTGTTAGCTATATGTCTGTATATTTTGCATTTCTGTTAGATTATGAAAACAGTTGCGTTAGATTTAATTATGTTCTTTAAATAAATTTCTTTGTGTTCTCCCAAAAGTCTATTAGTTCTCTTCTTTCTGCTTATTTAGGTGCACCGTTGTCCTGAACTGACTTTCCTGGTCATCAGCGATCTTAAGGAGTATTTGATTTTCTTTTCGGCAAATATGGAAGACTGATTCCTTGCCTTCCCAAACCTTCTGTGCTGTGACTTGTAAGCCTGACTTAAACCCACTTTTCAAGAGGCCATTGGTATACAGACAGTATGGTGCTTGTTATGGTCTAGAGGTGACGCCAAAGATATGTGATTAATATAAAATCTTGACCCTCAAAGAACTCTGAGCCAGGAGGAATGACAACCAACAGTTAGTGTAATCTGTGATGAGTTTTGGGTTAGAAATAAGAAAAGGGTGTTATGAGAATATAGAGGAAAGAATGCCTTATCTCTCGAGTTGGAGCAGGAAGGTTGAAACAGAGAAGACAGGCATTCCCTGACCTGATACTTATAAATCTGGAAGGATGGTAAAAAGTTATGGTGGAGAGAGGAAACCTTGTGTGCTAAGGAAGAGACACTGTCACATTAAAGAGACAATTGATAGAGTTTAGCTGACTTGAGCTTTTAAGGAAAGTTTGGACTTTACTTGGTTAGCAGTTGGAAATTATAAAATTTTAAGTAAGGTAGAAATAACATGATGAAATTTAAATTATAGAGAGAAACCTATAGAAGGTTGAAACACAAGACAATATCAGTTTATTATTTAATGCATTAGTTCAGCAGAGCAATATTGAGGGATTTAACAAAGGCAGTAATAGGTATGGAGAGAAGAATACCAATTTGAGAAATATTTAGGTGGTAGGATGGATAAGTAGGACTTGGTGGCAGGATGTAGAGTAGGGAGAATTTCTATGATGACTAAGATTTCTAATTTTGCCTCTTGAGATTAGTTGGATATTCAAGAGTATGGCTTTGTAGTCAAACATGCCAGGGGTATTCAGGTATGTAGTTGTCACTTACTAGTTATGTTATCAAGCTATTCTAGTTATCTCACTTTTAAATTCTATTTATGATAGAGGTTGTTGTGAAGATGTTGTAAGAATGATAGGGTATAATGTATATAAAGTTGTTTATGTAGGCTAATTTCCTATCAAAGAAGAAATATGGTAAGAAAGATAGTCTGCGGTCAGGTTGGAACATGCTAATTTTATCCAAGTCATCTAAAGGATGATATTAAGATGTTAGAAAATAAAGCATGAAAAAAAAAAAAAAAAAAAAAAAAAAAAAAGAAAATAAAGCATGGGAGTCCAGAAAAAATTATGGTTAGCATATAGGTGAGGTAGGGAATGATACTGAGGCCAGTTAATTTAGAGTATATAAAGGGAAGGAGTTAAGACAGTGACTTGCTAGGAAAGAGAATACTCTTAAAGTTCATATTACTATGAGGAAGGTATTGAAAAAATAATTTTTGGTGATCCTTAATATTCATGAAGTGCTTGCCATTAGTGAACCACTCTGCTTGTTCTGTGTGGTTTTCAGAGATAAATAATGTATAATTCCCTGTATTCAAAAGTGATGTGATGTAAACCAAGTGATGTAAACCAAGTCCTTTAGGAATGTAGAGGGAGGAAAGAATTATTCCTGGTTGGATGATCTGAAAGGGCCTTGTTGCAAATGGTCTTAGAACTAGGTCTAGAATGATAGATAGGATTGCATTAGGGCAAAATGAAGGGAGGTGATAAATAGGTTGAGATTGGTGGCAAAGGAATATTGAAGTTTTTGACTGTGGTTACTAACAACAGAAAGAGCAACGTTAAATGGAAGGTATGGAGAGGAAGAAAGGTTCTATTTTACAAATACTTGTTTTGAGGAAACATTGACACTGATTGTTAGAACTGCCTGTCGGGAAGAGAGAGATCACTGATGGAAATAGTTATTTATTATTATGAAACTGAAATTTTGGGGTTTTAAGTAGGTGGGATCGGGGAGTGCCCACGTTGCTGGAAATGTGGAAAGAGAATTAAAAAAAAAAAAAACAAAACAAAACAGGAGGAGATGAAAGAGAGATAGATAGAAAAATCCATGAGAATTAGAGAATGTCATCAGTGACACATTCTTCAGGGGTGTTAATGAACATGAGTCCTGAGAAAAGGATTTAGTTATCTAATAGCATAAACTGGAAAACAGAATCCTGACAGTGGTTGTGTTATAAGCCATTTTGCAAAGAGTTTTAGAAGTAAGTTGTTTCAAGGGAATTGATGACTGCCAAAATAGGTTACTTAGTCAAGTTTGGCTTCATAAAAAAAAGAGGATGCTCATTTGGAAAATAGAATTGAGGGAAGGATTCTTGTTTCTTTTTGTTTTCAAGACGAAAGTGACCGTCAGGCAGGATCTAAGGAACTAGGTAAAAGTGTTAGGTTAGGAAAAGAGAGACATTGACCTGAGTCTGAGGGAAGAGGAATGTGGATAGAGGTGTAGATATTTTTAGAAACCAGAGGACACAAAAAGTAAGATGGAGGAAGTAAGGTATATGTGAAGATAGAGTTCACATTATGGACTGCTTTGATCTCCTTAAACTGGAAGAATGAGGAACCCTAGTATAAAATTAGGGATTTGGAAAACAGGGAAAAGAGAGAAGAGATTTTGGAAAATGGAGTACAGAGAATGAAACAAAGTTGATGAGATTAAGAAGATTGTCCATAGAGTGAAGGCTGAAGTGAGTCTTGCTTGGTCATTGTTTTTCTTAGATCATTAGGATTCTCAAGGTAGAGATAGAAGACTTACTGAACGAAGCTGAACCTGATGCTAGATCACAGGTTAGCCCCTTTGGTGGTAGGGATTAGAAGTTTGTGTAGAGAGCAGGGTGGGGAGTCTTACTCATTTAGACTTGGAAGGAACTCAGCTTAGTCCAAATATTGAGAATCTTCTAGCATCTGTATGTCAAACACTGTAGTAAGTTCTATACATTGCTCTATTTACTTCTTATACAGCCAAATATCATTATTAAGCCCATTTTATAGATTAGATGATTGCATTTTAGAATTTAATTTTAATTCCCTCAACAACATAAAAGTGTAAGAACTAGGATAGAACCAAAAGCAATATGATTTCAGAGCCTGCTCTTATAAATAATACTATGTCCAGTGATGTCCAGTAGTACTATAGTGTAAGCCACATATGTAACTTTAAATTTTGTGGTAGTTATCTTTAAAAAGGTGGGGGGAAAAGTCACAAATGTTTGATAATTTATTATGTTCAAAATATTTTATTCAGTAATCAATATAAAAAATTAGAATTTTATACTGAGTTTGAAATCCAGAGTATCTTAGCACATTTCAGTTTAAAGTATCCACATTTCAAGTTCTCAGTAATCACATGAGACCAGTGGCTACCGTATTGGACAATATAACTCTGTCTCCTTAGACCTAAGGCCAAACCGAAGCTTAGGGAATGCCCAGAGGGCGCCTTTTGCTTGTGACCACACTGATTTGTGTGAACGCTATGACAATAGAGTGGCCTAACTTTCCACTGTTTTCCTGACTTACTGGGAAAGTCTCCTGTCGTTAGGAGCTACAGCAAACCATTGAGAGGTAGTTGTTCACAGCTACTCCCCTTGAAACTCCAAAAACTAAAGCAAATACAGAAATGAACCAGATGGTAATTATTAGAATTAAATAAGAATTCTCAACTTTTCTTTACATAATCTGTGTTCATAGTATTATACATTTTGTACATCCTTATCATTTACAGAGCATCTTATACATGCTTTCTTATTTGAATCTCATAAGAGATCAGTGAAACATTATATATATTTATATAGGCAATGAGTTGATTTTAAATAGGGATTTAAGTGATTTGCTTTCGTTTTGGATACTAAACTTGAACCCAAAACTTTTTTTTGTTTGTTTGTTTGGTTGGTTGGTTTTTGTTCTGGCTTATTTTTCTGTTTTGCCCTGTGCAAGGGAAAAATACAGTGAATTGTCACCAGATAACACCACTCAGAACTCAATATGTTGGTCTCTTATCTGAAATGCAGCCCTTAAAATCCTACATAATTGTTTTAGTAGCTATATTCCAGTTCTTGCTCTTAATTTACATGACTGTGATTGTCTTATGTTGCCCAAGAAAAAATCTAAATGGACACTTTTGTTTTGGGCATTGTTGTTATATATAGATTCCATAGAATTGATTAATCATGTAAACATGTTGCTAGTCATAGTAAATTGAGGAATTACTTTGGTTCCACCACCACTGTTCTTATTTTGGCAGAGATAACCTTGACTCTTTAGAAGAACTGCATGTTATCAAGTTAGTGGGTTTTATTTTCCTGAAATTAGGCATTAAGACAGGTGAATACCCCTCCACTTGCATATTTTATATATGGGATTTGTATGAGTTTTTTGTTTTCTTTTTTTTTTTAAAGTTTGAAACACAGGATTTCAAAGTTAAAGCATTTAGAAGCAGAGATTTCAGATGTATAAGTTGGATCACATATAAAGGACCTTGAATGCCAGAAACTTGAGTATCTTATTTTGTGTTTGGGGACCACATGATTAGGGTGTTTAAGGCAGAATAATATAGAGGATAAATAGCTATCTGATATGTCTGAGGCCTGACTAGTTCAAATTGACAGTAATTCTAGGGGCTGAATGTCCTAACTCCAAAAGTGCTCACTAACAGAAAAAGACATTGTAACTCATCAAAACTAATGGATGACTAATGGTATTTAAGTGAGATTGCTATTAAGCCACATGAATACTGACAGCATCAACATCCCAAGGTGAGACAGTACCACCCAGTCATTCCTAGCCAGGAAGATAATATAGTACACTCATAGCACAGTTACTCTTACTCTTCAGTTTTTACCATAGTGTAATTACCAACTAACTTCTTTATGCCTTAGTTTTATAAAATGGAGGTGATAATGGTATCTGTTTCAAAGAGTATTTGTAAGAAATAAATCACCTAGTACTATATGCTTACAATAGGATTTGACATACAGCGAGACTCAATAAATATGAGCTGCCATTGTCGGTGCTGTCAGTTCTCTTAGGAATATTTAACAATTATTATCATTTTTACAGTTTACATTTTTATCTTCTAGCTATTTTGTTAAAAGCTACAATGAAACAATTGCCTGCAGCAACAGTTCGACTTCTTTCAAGTTCTCAGATAATCACTTCAGTGGTCAGTGTTGTAAAAGAACTTATTGAAAACTCCTTAGATGCTGGTGCCACTAGCATTGAGGTTAAACTGGTGAGTGTCTTTGAGAAACTGAGTAACTACTCAAATAAAGCAAATAAGGGCCAATCAGATTTTTTTTCTTACATTAACTTTCTTTCTGTGTACCAGTAAATTGCTCTTAGGACACTAGACTCTTTGTCTTTAAGAGTAAATTCTAAAACTTAAATTTTAAATAAAATCAACATTTTAGTAACTCTAGAGGAAATTGTAAAAGAAAATCTATTCTTTAGGATGCTTGCCTAAAACATGAATTCAGTATGTCTGTATTTCTATTATTTATTCTTGGTTCATATTTACTTGTTTTATGTATTCTCATTTGTATGTTGTTTTTCTACCTAATGTTATTTCAAAATGGTTTACCTTGTTGCTTCATAGTTTTCATGTTTTCAAATGTAAGTACTACATATTAAATTATTTGAGATAATATGACTTATGGTACTCATTTGGATTTGTTAGGGTTAGTTTGCATATTTACCTCCCCTATTATAAATTACCAACTCGTAGAGGAAAGGTCTATAACTTAGTCATTTTTTATGTCCTCCATAGCTGGCCACATGATGATGAACACATTTGTTTTGAGTGATTGTGGCAGTGCATTTCTCCTAATTATCAGATACTTTCATTATCTGGTATTATGACACTAGAAATAATACTGATACAAATATCTTTGTAGGAAAGATATCTACTCTTTTTATGTGTATTCTTTAGTAGTGGAGTTGACATTGGAATCTGGTCTTTCTGACCCTAAAACCCTTTTAAGATCTTTTTTCTGTGCCACTGGTTCTCACAGCATCTGGGTGCATCAGAATAATTTTAAGAGTTTGTTAAAACAATTACTTGGCAGAATTTACATTTAGCACGTTTCTAGTTGGTACTGAACTACTGTTCTATATAATATCAAACCTTCATTTGTTTTCAAATAGTACACTATAAGCTTTATAAACATAAAAATGACTAAGTTTATAAACGCAAGGAAAAACTTTTTTCTTAGACATTTCATATTGTCAGTTCAGTTTTCTTGGATTGACAATAATTAATAGGATTAAATAATTATATCGACAGATTTCACTCAATCTTCAGTAGGCAAACATATTATTCTTGAAGTTCTCTAGAAGAAAGAAAAAGTTTTTAAAAATAGTGTTACAAGGTTTGCAGAAGCCCTCTTATGAAAGAAAAGCAAACATTTTTATCTGGCTGTGTATTTTAGTTTCATGACATTTATCAGTTTCTGTTTTGTAAAGTTTTAAAACACTGTGTTGCTCTATGTAATGTATAGACCTATTTTTATTATGATGTCATACAATAGTAACTGCCCTGACCAGCAGTGTTTTCACAATCAGATAATTAAATATGTTGTTGTTAAACATTTACATAGATATTTATGTGGTTATTTTTTTGTTTTTGTTTTTGTTTTTGCTCAGATGCCTATAGTTCTTACTTATATTGAAAGATTTGCATTTCTATAATTAATGATTTTTTTTACAATATTGAGCAGGCCAAGCTTTTCCCAGAATGTTAATTTTTTGTTTGAGAGAAAGGTGATGACCTAAATCCTAGATGCTTAACACTATACCTTGTATCTCAGTTTATCTAAAAGTTACTAACATACATTTTTATATAATTATAGGTTATTAAGAAGATGTAATATTTTAAATACTTGTGGAAAAATTTTTTCCCTTTATAGCTTGCATCTATAGCCACACAGAGAAAATTTTGTGAGGAGTATGACAAAAGTTTGTTACCAAATTTAGAATATAGTAGTGTAAATTGTGATCACTATACGAATTTAGTTTTCATTTTTGTTATGTATGCATATTTTTAGTATTTTGTTTGAGAGATTATTTATATACAAAAATATATAATTTAGCATTGTTTTAAGGCAAGTTTAATCAGTTTTAGGCATAAATACCTGTAATACTGAAACAATACAAGGAAACCTTAAAGATCAGACTAACTTCCTTATTTTACAGTTGAATCTGAGTCCAGGGAAAACTAGGGACTTACCCCTTGCACCATAACTAAGAAGTGGTAGAGTTAAGAGTTTAAACTCATTCCTTAATGTTAAGGTTTCATTTAAGAGAAAAATGACAGAATTTGTTTAACTTGTTTTTCTTTGTTTCCAGAAACTATTATCTCTGTGATAATAGTTTATTGTCTTTATATACTAAGAGTATTTTAAATTTTTCTATAGGAGAACTACGGATTTGATAAAATTGAGGTGCGAGACAATGGTAAGGGTATTAAGGCCATTGATGCACCTGTAATGGCGGTGAAGTACTATACCTCAAAAATAAATAGCCATGAAGATCTTCAAAATTTGACAACTTATGGTTTTCGTGGAGAAGCTTTGGGATCAATTTGTTGTGTAGCTGAGGTAAGGTAATTTATATTGACTGGTTTAATGATTTCATAATCACAGAATATTAGAATTAAGAGAAAATGAACCCAGATTTTGTCAGAATGTGGGATTTTTTAATGGTGGTAAAATACACAAGAATTAACCATTTTTAAGTGTATAGTGACGTTAAATACATTCATGTTGTTACGCAGCCATCACCATCATCTAGCTCCTAAAATTTTCATATTTACAAACTGTACACATGAAATAATATATTATCACCATTCTCCTGCCATCTCCCACTCCTCCTTCTCCCCATACTCCTGGTAATTATACCATCTGTCGCTTTGAATTTGACTGTTCTAGGGTACCTCTTATAAACGGAATCATAGAATATTTATCCTTTTGTCTGTGACTGACTTCTCTTAGCATAATATCTTTAAGGTTCATACGTGTTGTGACATGTATCAGAATTTCATTCCTTCCTATGCTGAATAATAATAATTCTTTATAGGTACAAGCCACATTTTGTTTACCCATTCTTCTGTTGATGGACATTTGGGTGGTTTCTACCTTTTGGCTGTTGTAAATAATGCTGCGGTGAGATGTTCCTGCTTTCACTTCTATTGCATTTTTTTGCAGGGTCATATAATAATTCTGTTTATTTTCAATGTTAATATTTGTTAGAGGAAAAAATGGTTTAGTGGCCCATTAAATAAAATTAAACATCTTAACTGTAAACACTTCTCAGTGCCTTTACTAACACACATTGTGAATTATTAAGGGTGGTAGTTTATAGTGGGTTCACTTCCCTACATCTTTCTGATGTAGGGAGTGGCACTTAGGTGGCATTCACTATTTTTCTGTTGTTATATGGAACATGCTCTGGAAATACCACTCTAATATAGTTAGATTGTGCTCTCGAGATATGAATCATCTTGGCCTAAACCGTAGTCAAAGGCAGATTAGATCCTGGAACTTTGCTTTCCTGACTACTGATTAGGTGCTTTTATTGTCTATAAACCCCAGAGTTCAGTGCCTGACCCATTCATATGTGTAATAGCAATTATAATTCGCTGCTTCTGCCCTAGACAATACAATCTAGTTTGAGGTAAAGCCCATCTAGAACCTTGATCTCTTTGTTTCTATGTATCTTAGTTGTGTTTGATCACATGACTGTACTAGTTTCTTTGTGTTGTACTGTTCCTATGTGTGTTTGGTTCTGTTTTACAGTGTGATATTATCTGTGCCAGTGAATGACAAGGCAATTATGAGGATCTCTAATTCTCTAAGTTTGCCCATTGCTTAGGCTTGTAGGCCTTGCTTGGATGAGAATGCTCAGGTACAATAAAATGGTAGGACTTTATACCATATTCTAGGAAAGTGGTGTTAACAAGAGATATTATTCCTATTTCTTCAACTGGTCAATGGACTTAGCTTAGTTTTCTCAGCAGTGTTATATTCTCCAGGTATATTGTGGTCTTCTCTTTGTCCTGTGCATAGAGTGCTGGCATACTATAGATTTTCTCCATTTTTTGTGGGTAGAAGCTCAACTAGAATTTACTTTCTGACTTTGGGGCTCTCTGATGATACCTAAATAAGAATGAAAATTTGTGGGTGGGGGAAGAGATGGAGTTTACAGTGGGAATTTTCTTTTCATTGTCTATATTTTATGTTTTTTTAATTTTTTTATATATTTTTTACATCGTTCTTCATTTTTGTATAAAGACTACTTCTCATCTTGTTTTAGTCCCCGTGAAATTAATTTTTTTTAAGATTTATTTATTTATTTATACAAGAACTGGGGCACAGGCCAGATGCGTGGGAGGGTGAGAGGATTCAACAGAGACAGAGTGGGGAACAGAACAGGCAGACTGACGAAATACACTGCTGAGGGGAGCAGCGGGCGAGACAGAAAAGGTCTGCGTGCCATGTGGGACCCTCGCCAGCCGGCTGGGATCGAACTGGTGCTGCAGAGGCTGCGGAGAGCTTCACAGTGCTGCGCTCTACCGCCTGTGCCACCAGGGGAGGCCCCCCGTGAAATTAATTTTGCTGTGTTGTGGCATAAAGGACTTGGGGCTTTTGTGTGTTAAAATTCAGATGTTTAGGCACCCACTAAAGGAGGAAAGATATGTGTTTCCTTAAGTTCACTTTTTTTAAAATCTGTATAGATTTTGGATGGAGATTTTTTTTCTCTGCTTCCCTTACTGAACACCTGGTTTATTTAAAGTTCACAGAGTTTCCAAGAAGATTTTAGGGAAAAGCAACAGGGCATTAAACAGGGAACAACTGGCATTGACCATCTTTCTCCCTAGAGACTGGGCATCTACAGCCCTTGTATCTTTAGAGTCTGTGTTAAAAATGGCATATGATTTTTTTTTTTTTTATAAATACTTTTTTTTTTTTAATTTATTTATTTATACAAGCACTGGGTACAGTCAGAAGCACGGGAGGGTGAGAGAATTCACCAGAGCCAGAGCGGGGAGCAGAGCAGGCAGAAGGACCGAAGTACACTGCTGAGGGGAGCAGCGGGCGGCAGGAGAGGTCTGCGCACCATGTGGGACCCTCCTCCTGTGGCCGGGAGCAGCCGGGGATCAAACCGGCGCTGCAGAGGCCGCGGGCAGCTTCGCAACCCAGCGCTCAGCCGCTGCGCCACTGCATGTGATTTTTAACAGGGAGCTTCTGAAGCTCTAAGTATTAATATTGTTTAAACTCTCAGTGGCTATTTTAGTAATTATATAATTTGATGGTGTAAGTATTTGATTTTTTTAGCTGTTGCCAAACTTAGAATATAGTTTTTTATCTTCGTTTTGATGGAGTATTGCTAAAATATTTATAATTTGATTTTTTTGTATATTCTATAATATGAATGTTTTAGAACTGAAATTGGTTATTATCAGTCTTGTCTGCTAGGTGGCAGCACTATACTTCATCTTTTAAAATATATTGTTCATAAGGTACGTGATTTATCCAAATCTTCAATGTAGTTAGGTTAATCGTTGTCCAGTTATCTGCATCTTGTTTCTCTATTTGATTACTTAATCTCACTTGCTAAATAAATTTATCGTTTTGGTTTTTGTTTCATTTTTTTGAGCCATTTGAATGCCTTGAGTATAAGTGCTTAAAATAATTTTGCTCTTAAAAATTGCAAAAGGAATAAAAGAAGTATCAAAGTGTCATAGTAATAAAAACCTATAATGTTTAAAAAATTATGTTAGATTTATAGACTGTCAGGTGTTTGTCTTAAAATATGAATAGCATTTTATATTTGGGAAAATCACTGAGAATTAGATGTGGATGCATACATACACACAGCACAATGATTTGTCACATATATATATACTCCAGATCAAGATGCAGATCTTTATAAGCACCCCTGCAGGTTCTCTTATGCCCCCTAACCAATCAGTACTCCTCAAAGGTAATGGCTGTTCTGACCTCTATCAATTAGTACAATTTGTTTTTCACCTTAAATCTAAATGGAATCTTACAGTATGTATTTTGGAATGGTAGATTTTGTTGCTGGTGATTCAGGTTTACTGTGCCTCAAAACCAAAGGAAATATAGAACTGGAAGGGACCCTGATAGTAGTGGATCCTGATTCACTGCCCAGAATCTCTTCTTCAGGACTGAGCACTCATTTTCCCAGCTACCAAGAATATTGGTAACTGAACCTTCCCAGCTAGTTCTACCTCTAAAGGTTGTCATTGCCCAAGTTGAAAGAGCTGCTTTTGAAAGAGCTGCTATTGAAAAGAGCTGCTTTTCCCACATCATATAGGGCAATCTGTATCCAGTGACTAGTTGATGAAGAATTGTGGAAGACCCTATCTGAATTAAGAACATCTCTGTCATGCTGTCTTTTTTCCAAAGTGCCTCCAGGGTGTGAGTGTCTTGTAATGATTGTGGCACAATCACACCTCTCTTTCTACCATATCCCCACTAGTACTCATCTTGGGATTACTCCCTAATAAACTTCCTGCTCACTAGTCTCTGTCTCATTATGCTTAATTGGCATGTTACCCTACAATGTAGGCCTTCTGTGGTTCAGTCTCCTCATATTACTGATGAGGAAACTGAGGTTCTAGGAAGCCAAATGCCAGGTCTCCTTACACTGACATCGAAACACAGTCTAATAATTAGCCAAGTGATGCTTCATTGTCTACTATTTGCAGAGCATTGTGGTAAATCAGTTACCTCAGAGGAACTGTGCACAGTGAAGTAAGTCAATGGAATATGAAAATTGTGACCTAGTTAGGGATACACTGCGTTTCCATGGCAAAGCCAAGATTAAGCTCCAGTTTTATGCCTCCCAATAGTGAGTTTTCCACAGTAGGTCATGCTGCCTTCTTATTAGCATAGTTAGAAAGGTATTTTAAAATACCTCCACATTAAAATTATAAATATATTTAGATCTGCAGTAGTAAGCTCAGTAGATAATCAAGGAGTAGTCAAGTTGAATCATATGTGGGAGAATTCTGTTTAGAATTTCATCAATACAGAAAGTAATTATGTTTATTAAGGTCAATTACATTCAAAAATATTGTTTTTTCAGTTAGACTTAATGAAAGCTTTTGGGGGAGACAAGTTCACTTTTTAAACGTAACGAATATTATTTACTCAGAATTGACATTTCATATATAGAAATTGCATATTTATTTTTAGGATTCCAGTATATTTTGAAACTTTTTGGATTGTGATTGTAGTTACATAATAAAAATGGTGATTTATTTTATCTGCTAGACTAATTGATGCAGATAACTTCAAAGTCATACAGTTGTAAACCATCCCAGTCTTAGTTGATTGATAATAAGTAATTAGGATATAGTTTTGTCACATTATAGTAAGCAGACATTCACCCAAACTCCAACTATTGAATTTATTTTTTGTAGATTACTTTAAAAATATTGATAATTTTAATTAAGAAAAAGTTAAGTAGACTTCCAGCAAAATTGACTGGAGACATTTAGAAAACATTGAATTCCATGGTCTTTATTTAAATATTTTAGAAGAATGATCAATTTTCCTAATTTGTCAGTTATAAAGTGACTTCCAGTCATAGAATTGAAAAGTACCGACATAGAACATTCTTTTTATACCTACTGATTATCCAGTTAATATTTTAAAATGGGATTATTGTTTTCCAGAATTATGTGATGACTGTATTAGTGACTAACACAAATCGACAAATAGGGTTTTCTTTAAAATCTTATCATCAAGCATAACCTCTCTTGAAAAATTTATTGTTTCTTTTAGAGCAATAATTTTGTGATATTTACCATTCTTTACTGTTAAGTTCCTGTTACTAGTCTTACAGACTGGAATGAGCTAGAGATAGAGAAAATATCGTTCATAAAATTTTCTATGAAAACTCTTTGTATAATTATTCCTATTACAAAACATTTAATAAGATTTTATGTCTTTGTTAGGTTTGATGTACATTACATTAAAAATAATCATTTTCCTTCCAAAATGAAACTCATTTAAATTTTTTAAACAGATTTTAAATGGAAACTAGATTATACCTCAATTTTTGGAGGAACAGACAGTTTTACTTTACTTTCTTAAAGTCTGACAAATGCTGAACGAGGAGTCAGAAGCCCATTTCTCATTCCCAAATGTTTGAATAATAGATTTGGCCTAAGTCATAAAACAGGTTAACTTTTCTCAGAGTCATTGTTTTAATCTATAAAGTAAGAATGATGATTTGAGGGGCAAATGATATAATACCTATTAATGTATCTTGAATATTATCCCCTACTATCCAGATGGTATTATTTTCACTCTGGACTTAATGTGAACAGTAGTAAGTAGCTGTACTACAGAGTTGATGATGTCATCATACTTGCTCATTCCTTTGTTGGCAAGCAGTATTTCATCTCAGCTTTCAAAGTTTGTATAAATTCTTCTGCATTTTGGGGACATCCTTTTAAAAATTTAATAGCCATTCTAGGTAGATTCCTTCTAATTTTCACCAAAGGTCTTTATAGCATAAGTTCCTTTTTTTTCTTTTTTTACCCTGTGAAGAATTAGAAGAGTTACCATCTTTCCTCTTTATAACCCTTATGTTTATTGATTCATCTAACCAACATTTTTAAAGTGATTACACTATTTTTGGTGTCATTCTGAACTATCAAATTTATTGTACCTAATTTTGTAATGAAATCATATGAGAACTTTAGGTTTGTTTTTGTTCTGCAACGTTAAACCTCTCTGCATTAAAGGGACCAGAATGAGAAGCGAAGTCTGTTTTGAAAATGGAAGTAGAGTCTCCCTTATTTGTGGTTCACATATTAATAATAAGGGTAAGGGGAAAACCTCTGGCATCATACTGATGGTTCTTATCTCCTCTTCCTATGTCCTTTAAAGCCATTGCGTAGAGCTTTAGTTAGAATAGGCACAGGAATTTTTGAAACAGTTGAAATATCCTGCTTTCCACATGCAAACTTTTATTAAAAGAGGAAAGCTAGGGCCAAGACTTCCCTGTTGCTTTTCTCCCACAGCGATGTTCAGGGAGAAGGTTCTGAAGTCAGAGCGCTTATATTAGTGCATAACTGTGCGCAGGCAGGCAGACATATGTTAAGCCGGAGGAGAAAGACCTATCCATCACTCAGGCAAACTACTATATTTCAGCTGAATTACAAGTACCGTTTTTCTTAGTTTTTAAATTCATATTTCTCTGCCAAAATATTCTTCCAAAAATCTGCCAATAAGCAAACAAAACCAAAACTTTAATGTAGTTATCTTAAAAGAATTTTTTAGAGGATTTGAATGAATTACCAGCCTATATCCTGTCTTTAATTTACTTTTTATCTAAAACATTGAAGAAAATCATACTTACAGAAAGTTTGGATTCTTTTCAGTAATTTTAACTTTGTTAGTACTATAATTTCTTTAAACTAAGAAATTGTACCAGGGAGTCAATTTTTAATAACTGATAGGTAGTTAGTATAACCTCTAGGGTCCTCTAAGGATTTATAAAACATTTCCTTCTAAAATAGACTTGTTTTAAAATTCTTTACATACATTTCTTTGTTTCTTCCCTTGACACCACTAGATCCATTTACTGTCACAGTTCCTCAATGTCTATAGTAAGAAGCACCAGTAATAATTTGTAATATTAAAGATGCTTCTGATAGTGGAGTTACTGCTGCACAGCTAACACATTCTGAACCTGTGCCTGGTCCAAAAAAAGGTTTCCTGTCCAGGACACAGGGTCATATGATGAAATGAACTCTTGAAATACAATTCCCTCCTCTGAGGAACACACTGTATTTCATGAATTTGTGAAACATGCATATGTATGTTATTCTTCACTGTCTTTTACAAAGAATTTCCATCTAAATAAATTTTCATCGTACCCTACACAGCCTAATTTTAAAACATTTAATGTTGGAAAGCAATATTGTGTTCTATTTTTCACTTTGACATAACTATTACATTATGACCAGTAAGATCCTATTTTACTTTTCAGCACTTCACATTATTTCTCTAGGATGGAGTATATTTACTACTCACTAATGTGTTTAAAGGATGAACAAGTTAATACCCATAAAATGCTCTGAAGTAGTTAAAGCAAAAGCCCATGTAACCTTATAAAGTATTAGCATCATCTTCATCTTATCATCACCCTCCCCTTAAAGATGATACTGTAATCATTTATTCAGGACCATCTAGCAAGCCACTGGCAGAGCTAGTACTAGAACTCAGAGTTCCAGGGCTGCCTTTGCTCAGTGACACCAACTTTAGGTCAGGTGGCTGGCTCTTTGGAGAATAGAAATAGAATTCAGTTGACCTTGGCATTTTGGAGAAGTGGTTGGTTAAATGTAGAATTGTTTTTAAAGGGACAATCATGGAATAATTAAATTAGAGACAGGAAAAAAGGTAAATCTCTAGCAATTTCTTTCCTCTTTGATTTGAACAAACAGAGGAAATCACTATTGGACACACAGTAGAGTTGAATGTAGCAGGGAAAATTAAGATTAGTTATTAGGAAAGCTTTTTAAATTACACGACTTTTGAATCATGGATTGTATTTTTGGAGGAAGTAGATCAGTCATGTAAGAGTATTCAGAGAGTCATTCATATATTTGTCTGTTTTAGATACAGATTTTTGGGGGAACTTTTATCACAGAAATAAGAGTTTGAGGCAATGCCCCTAGTAAGGATTTTGTAGACATTGCTCAGATAATAATACCATGAGCTATAGAAAACATATTTATTGTGTGGTGGCTCTGGTGTTTCCTGGCACACAATGTTCTCTAAAGCCACATTGTCTGTAGTAAATCTGCAGGTTGGGATAGCAACAGAACTATCAAAGGTAAATTCGGCTTGACCCAGAGAAGCTGTGGCAGTAGAGATGGATCTTTCTGACTTCTTTGTAAATTATATAGATTTATTTTAAGATAGTTAACTCTTGAGTCCAAGGATGGGTCATCACAGCTCACCAAAATGTGAAGAAGCTCTCCTTTCCTGAATCCTCCCTGCTTTCCTTGCCAGCATCTCCACTCTCCACCTCTGGTATTTCCTGACAGTGACATGGTTTACTGTTGATACACTCTCCTACTAATCTCATGAGGTAGGTAAAACAAAAGCTGAGGGTAAGGATTTCTCAAGAGAGTAGAGACATTCTTAAATTTACATTTCTGTGTAACATCTTAGGAAATATTTTCATGCCAAATAAAATTCTTTTTTGTACTCCCTTTTGTTAAAAATATTTTAATCAATTAAAAATTTATAATTAAATGAGTTCAAAGCACAGTGAAGAAAAAATTGCCTATAAATGTGTATGATCTGTATTTTCTTACTGTTTTGAGCCATTAACTTAAAATACAGAAGTGCAGTTTTATACAGAATATAAAATATTGAGGGAATGATCATTTTACAAAAGGATTATTCACTTTTCCAACCAGTTTATGGCAATAGTCTGTTAAAAAACAGGTTTCCCTAATACAGATAAAGTATTTCATTTTATAGGTATAGTTCATATAATACACATGGCCATTTCAGGCATGCTGATTTATGTGTGAGTGTTTTAAAATAGTTTACTCAAGATGAAGATAAGTAATTTGAAGCACAACAACATAAGCTAGTCTGTTGTTTATTAGTATAACTCTGAAGAATATTGTAAGAGAAGTAATCATAAGAAATTACCAAATAAAACTCTTATCAATCTTAAGTAAATATATGGTAATTATTTTAAATCTAATTTGATAATGAACCTTCTATAATATTTGAAGTCATGAAGTATTTTTTTCATATTCCAGGTTTTTATTACAACAAGGACGGCTGCAGATAATTTTAGCACCCAGTATGCTTTAGATGGCAGTGGCCACATAATTTCTCAAAAACCTTCACATCTTAGTCAAGGTAAGAGAGTAGCTTTGTAGTATTCTTTGCCTTTTTTATCTTAATCATTTAAAAAAAAAAATTACTGCTCCTTACATTTGAATCCTCTGTTTTAGTCTTAGTCCTGATAAAAGCTAGTTAACTTTCAAATAAACAGTCAATCTTCACATTAGCCACCAATCTCTTAAATACTTGAAGTTGTTCTCAAAGAAGAACTGTGTGAAAGACTTTGGACAACAATGTAGATTACTCTTCTATTAAGAACTGTAAGAGCAATTTTTTGGCTACTGTTAAATTACTAATGTCTTATTTAAATATGAAGGATAACATTTTATTGAAATGCCCAAAACATTACTGATTTGGCAATCATGGCAATAAACCATAATATCAAGATGTTATCATTAAATAAATAATTTTAAAATGTTTACTTGTAGAAAACTTCAGATATGCACAAGAGAATATCATTCAGTTTCAACAGCTTTCAACCCATTGAAAATACTGTTTCATTTAATACCCTCACCTACTTCCTTCTTTTCTGTGTTAGGTAAAGCAAATAAATGTATTAATTATTGTTGCTTTTGTAATTTATTTTTTAGTATTTTATACATGTGTAATTTTATTACTTTATAATTGACTCATTTAAGTTCCCCTATTTCTAAAGTTTCTTCCCTTTAGTTTTAAGGTTAAATTGCTAGATTTTTGTTTTTCAATTTAGTTGTCTTTCTTCATTGAAATGTAATTTTTTGGTATCTCAATATTGATATTAAATTCTCTCATTCTTTCATTTTATGGATCTTAAAATTACTGATTACTTTTTGTACAAAAAGAATTAATATTTTGAATTAATAGGAGCTCCTAAAAAACACACTAACACTTTTTCCTCATTAATGAAAATAAACTCAGTCTAGTACTATTTAATTTGATGTACATAATATTGTACATATTTTTTTTTTAAAGATTTATTTATTTATCTATACAAGCACTGGGTACAGTCAGAAGCACAGGAGGGTGAGGAAATTCACCAGAGCCAGAGTGGGAACAGAACAGAACAGGCAGACTGACGAAATACACTGCTGAGGGGAGCAGCGGGCGCGCCAGAAGAGATCTGTCGCTCCATGTGGGACCCTTGCTGGTGGCCGGGAATCGAACCGGCACTGCAAAGGCTGCAGGCAGCTTCGCAGCCCAGCGCTCAACAGCTGCACCACCAGGGGAGGCCCATATTGTACATATTTTAATTAAAAATAATAGATTGTGATTCTTATTTTTTTGTATGTTGAAGGTTAGGACAAATAAAAGTTGGTTTTTAATATAGTTCCTATCCAGAAATGCTTGACTTCAAATCTTTTTTTTTTTTTAATTTTATTTTTATATTCCCCATACAATTGCAACGCCCTGATTTTGACCCCAATCCCTCCTTTCCCCGCCCCTCCCCAAAGTGTGTCTCTGGTTCATAGTTGTTTGTGGATTTTGATTTTTGTCTTCTTATAGTTATTCTTTTTTCTGGTCCCTTATTTAGGTTTTCTAGATTCCTGTTATGAGTGAGACCATCCGGTATTTTTCTTTTTCTTTCTGGCTTATTTCGCTGAGTATGATCCCTTCCAGCTCCACCCATGTTGCTGCAAATTGCATGTGTTTATCTTTTTTAAATGCTGAGTAATATTCCATGGTGTATATGTACCACATCTTCTTGATCCAGTCATCTATTTTTGGGCATTTGGGTTGTTTCCAAAGCTTAGCTATCGTAAATTGTGCTGCTATAAACATAGGGGTGCAGGTGCTCTTTGGAATTAATGTTTCTGTGTCCTTTGGGTAAATACCTAGGAGTGCAATTACTGGATCATATGGAAGCTTTATCTTTAGTAGGTTGAGGAATCTCCACACAGCTTTCCATAGTGGTTGGACCAGTTTGCACTCCCACCAGCAGTGCAGAAGAGTTCCTGTCTCTCCACATCCTCACCAACATTTGTTGTTGCTAGTTTTTTTAATATGTGTCATTCTCACTAGTGTGAAATAGTATCTCATGGTAATTTTGATTTGCATTTCCCTGATTGCAAGTGACGTTGAACATTTTTTCATATGCCTGGTGGCCATTTGTATTTCCTCTTTGGAGAAGTTTCTTTTTAGCTCTTGTGCCCATTTTTTGACTGTATTATTTTCCATGTTTTTGTTGAGTCTCATCAGTTCTTTGTAGATTTTTGTGATCAGCCCTTCAACATTAGTGTTGGGTGCAAAAATTTTCTCCCAGTCCATGGGGTTTCTCTTTGTTTTCGTTATTGTCTCTTTTGCTGTGCAGAAGCTCTTTAATTTGATGTAGTCCCAGCTGTTTATCTTTGCCTTCACTATCACTTCTTTGGATGATGCGTCTGTAAAGATGTCTTTGAGGTGCGTGTCATGTAGTGTTTCGCCTATATTTCCTTCTATATATTTGATGGTTTCAGGTCTTATGTCTAGTTCTTTAATCCATTTTGAGTTGGTTTTTATGCATGGTGTGAGGTAGTAGTCAAGCTTCATTCTTTTGCATGTAGCGACCCAGTTTTCCCAGCACCATTTATTGAACAAACTTTCTTTGCTCCATTGCATATTCTTTGCCCCTCTGTCAAAGATTAGTTGACCATAGATCTGTGGGTTTATTTCTGGATTTTCATTCAGTTCCATTGGTCCATGTATCTGTTCTGGTTTCAATACCATGCAGTTCTGATTATTATGGCTTTGTAGTATAGTTTGAAATCTGGGCGAGTGATGCTTCCATTCCCTTTTTTTTTTTTACAGGAGGGTTTTGGCTATTCAGGGGTTTTGGTAGCTCCATATGAATTTCATCAGTATTTGCTCTGTTTCTTTGAAGAATGACATTGAAATTTTAATTGGAATAGCATTGAATCTGTAGATTGCTTTTGGTAGGATGGCCATTTTGATAGTGACCTCAGATCTTAAGAGCTCAAATTAGGAAACCATTAAGAGAGATTTGAGTGGCTGTTCAGTTGAGAACTTTGAAGTGATCTAGTCACCTTATAAAACTTAAACATTTATTTTCATCTTAGTAGTAGTCTACTCTGAATGGCCAAGGACTTTGCAGCACTCATACTTCTCATGTTTTTCTGTATTCATCTCCATGGGAATCATGACATAGCAATCCTTAAATGTGGAATCTTACTGATCATTGCCCATTTGCTGGTTTTTCTTTTCTTGCTGACGTAAGTCTCCTTTCAGTGAGTGATAGCATGTAGGCATATAAAGGAATTTCTACAGCAGTCAGTGCACCTTATTTTCAACAACATAGTTAGAAGGTCAGTAATTCTAAAACTAGTAATTACCTTTCATTACTCACTTTTTTCTCCTAAAAAAAGTTGATTGGTTGGTAAAACAAAAAATCAAACCATTTGTTTCAGATTGCTCTAAGGGGACATAAAAATCCACAGACACTTTCAAAAGCCCTTTACATGTAGATTGCCTTAGTGCTGATGGTTTTTCAGTGAGTGAATCACAGACTCACATTTCACTACCAGCTGTCATTCAGCTTCCATTTAAATATTTTCTATGTAAGATAAAACTACAGTTCAACCACCCTAATTAATACCTGTGCATTTAAGGTTCTTGTAGATTAATTTCTGCTGTAGTGTGAACATCCTTGCTTAGCAGTTTCTCTTTTTATCATCTGATAGTATAATACCTGTAGATAGTGTAACTATAGGTGCAGGGACAACTTAAAATTATTTTAGGCACTGGAAAATTTGTTACTCCTTTAAAACACATATTTTAAAATGTTTAAAAATAGTTTACTGGAGTTTCCATTTCTGGCTTTTATGGGTGGAGGAAAAAATCTTATGGATTAATTTAACCATTTAAAATGATAGTATGTCGTTTTAAATTACCCTTACCTTCTGTTCACTTCTATTTTAAGATATTTTAAAAATTAAGATGTAAAACTAAGTCTCCAGCTCTTAAATTCTTTTGCCAAGAACTCTGACTTAATTGTTTTAGTCATGTTTTTTTCTGTCATCACTTCTATTCCTTATATCCTCTGTAATCAGTATTAAGCCTTCTAAATTGATTTACCCTCCTAGACATATTTTTTTTAACACCTCCTACTACTCTGCCTTAGGAATTTCTCAGATATCAAAAGTAGTATATCTGAAGTACTCTAGTCAGGGTATTTTCTTTCCCTATCATGTTATTAGAGTAGAGCATCATGTTCTTTTTTCATATTGAGATTGGGACTTTATTCATTAAGTAGCTTAAGAAAGATTTGATATATTCCAGTAGCCACACCTCTTTACATTAAGAATATAAATAGCTGCCTTTATAAATGGCATAACATAGGGTCATATAAAAATATAACAAGGAGCATATTATAGGGTTACAGTTTAACTCTGGTGTTTGTAGATTGTGCTAAAGTTAGCTGAGCAGTTCTCTTGTAAAATATGATAGTATACTAGGGCCGCCTCCCTATTAGCCAAGGTTACTTGGTCTTTTTTTTTTTTTAGGATCTACATTTCATTTGGAATCAACAGAGTTTTCCATTATTAAGTTTTTTTTTAATAATAAATTTTATTTTTATATTCCCCATACAATTGCAGCCCCCCCATTCTGTCCCAATCCCTCCCCTCCCGCCCCTCACCCCCAAAAAGTGTCTCTGGTTCATAGTTTTTTGTTGATTTTGATTTTCACTTTCTTATAGTTATTCATTTTCCTGGTCCCTTATTTAAGTTTTCTAGATTCCTGCTATGAGTGAGACCATCCGGTATTTTTCTTTTTCTTTTTGGCTTATTTTGCTGAGCATGATCCCTTCCAGCGCCATCCATGTTGCTGCAAATTGCATGTGTTTATCTTTTTTGAATGCTGAGTAATATTCCATGGTATATATGTACCACATCTTCTTGATCCAGTCATCTATTTTTGGGCATTTGGGCTGTTTCCAAAGCTTAGCTATTGTAAATAGTGCTGCTATAAACATAGGGGTGCAGATGTTCTTTGGAATGGATGTTTCTGTGTCCTTTGGGTAACGACGTAGGAATGGAATTGCTGGATCATATGGAAGCTCTATGTTTAGTAGGTCCAGAAATCTCCACACAGCTCTCCATAGTGGTTGGACCAGTTTGCAATCCCACCAGCAGTGCAGAAGAGTTCCTTTTTCTCCACACCCTCGCCAACATTTGTTGTTGCTAGTTTTTTTAATATGTGCCATTCTCACTGGTGTGAGATGGTATCTCATGGTAGTTTTGATTTGCATTTCCCTGATTACAAGTGATGTTGAACATTTTTTTCATATGCCTGTTGGCCATTTGAATTTCCTCTTCAGAGAAGTTTCTTTTTAGCTCTTCTGCCCATTTTTTGACTGGGTTATTTTCTTTGTTGTTGCTGAGTCTCATCAGCTCTTTGCAGATTTTTGTGATCAGTCCTTTATCATTAGTGTTGTGTGCAAAAATGTTCTCCCAGTTGGTGGGGTTTCTCTTTGTTTTTGTTATTGTCTCTTTTGCTGTACAGAAGCTCTTTAATTTGATGTAGTCCCAGCTGTTTATCTTTGTCTTCACTATCACTGCTTTGGGTGATGTGTCTGTAAAGATGTCTTTGATGTGCAAATCACGTAGTGTTTCGCCTATATTTCCTTCTATATATTTTATGGTTTCAGGTCTTATGTCTAGTTCTTTAATCCATTTTGAGTTGATTTTTGTGTATGGTGTGAGGTAGTGGTCAAGCTTCATTCTTTTGCATGTAGCGACCCAGTTTTCCCAGCACCATTTATTGAACAAACTTTCTTTGCTCCAATGCATAGTCTTTGCTCCTTTGTCAAAGATTAGTTAACCATAAATCTGTGGGTTTATTTCTGGATTTTCTATTCGATTCCATTGGTCTGTATGTCTGTTCTTGTTTCAATACCATGCAGTTTTGATGATTATGGCTTTGTAGTAGAGTTTGAAGTCTGGAGTGTGATGCCTCCATTCCCTTCTCTTTTTTTCAGGAGAGCTTTGGCTATTCGGGGTTTTTTGTGATTCCATATGAATTTCATCAATAATTGTTCTATTTCTTTGAAGAATGACATTGAAATTTTGATTGGAATAGCATTGAATCTGTCTATTGCTTTTGGTAGGATGGCCATTTTAATAATGTTTATTCTTCCAATCCATGAGCAGGGGATGTCTTTCCATTTCTTTGTGTCTTCTTCTATTTCTTTTAACAGTGTTTTATAGTTTTCTTTGTATAGGTCCTTTACCTCTTTTGTTAGATTTATTCCCAAATATTTGATTTTTTTTGTTTCAATAATAAAAGGGATGGTTTTTTTGATTTCTTCTTCAGATTTATTGTTTGTGTATAGGAAGGCTACTGACTTTTGCGTGTTGATTTTGTATCCTGCCACTTTACTGAACTGATTGATGAGTTGAATTAGTTTTTCTGTGGAGTTTTTGGGGTTCTCTATGTATATTATCATATCATCTGCAAATAGTGATAGTTTGACTTCTTCTTTTCCTATTTGGATTCCTTGGATGTCTTTCTCTTGTCTTATTGCTCTGGCTAGGACTTCCAATATTATATTGAAGAGCAGTGGTGAGAGTGGACATCCTTGTCTTGTTCCAGATCTTAATGGAATTGCTTTCAGCTTTTCACCATTGAGAATGATACTGGCTGTTGGCTTGTCATAGATGGCCTTTATGATGTTGAGGTATGTTCCTTGTATCCCAAGAATTTCAAGGGCTTTTATCATGAATGGGTGTTGCACTTTGTCGAAAGCTTTCTCAGCATCTATTGATATTATCATATGGTTTTTATATTTCATTTTGTTGATGTGTTGGATAACGTTGATTGATTTTCGGATGTTGAACCATCCTTGTGTCCCTGGAATGAATCCTACTTGGTCGTGGTGAATTATCTTATGGATACATTGTTGGATTCTGATAGCTAAAATTTTATTGAGGATTTTTGCATCAGTGTTCATTAGGGGGATTGGCCTGTAATTTTCCTTTTTTGTGTTGTCCTTATTCGGTTTTGGTATTAGTGTAATGTTGGCTTCATAGAACGTGTTTGGTATTGTCCCTTCCTTCTCAATTTTTTGAAAGAGTTTGTGAAGGGTAGGCACTAATTCATCTCTGAATGTTTGGTAGAATTCATTTGGAAATCCATCAGGTCCTGGGCTTTTGTTTTTGGGGAGGTTTTTGATTACCATTTCAATTTCGCTGCTTGTAATTGTTCTGTTTAGGTGTTCTATTTCTTCTTTATCTAGCTTTGGGTGATTGTAGAGTTGTAGGAATTTGTCCATCTCCTCTAGATTGTTGAACTTGTTTCCATACAACTGTTCATAGTAGTTACTGATTATTCTTTTGATTTCTGCTGTGTCTGTTGTGATTTCTCCTCTTTCATTTGTGATCCTGTTTATTTGTGCTTTCTCCCTTTTTTCCTTTGTGAGCCTGGCTAGGGGTTTGTCTATTTATTTTTTCAAAGAACCAGCTCTTGGTTTCATTAATTTTTTGGATTTTTTTTTAGTTTCTATTTCATTTATTTCTGCTTTGGTTTTTTATTATTTCTTTTCTTCTACTGGTTTTGGGGTTTTTTTGTTGTTCTTTTTCTAGATCTTTGAGCTTCGAGATTAGGTTGTTTCTTTGAGTTCTTTCTTGTTTCTTGATGTGAGCTTCTATTGCTATATATTTTCCTCTTATTACTGCTTTTGCTGCATCCCATACATTTAGGATATTGGTCTCCTCCTTGTCGTTCAATTCAAAGAATTTTTTAATTTCTTCTTTGATCTCCTCATTAGTCCAGTGGTCTTCCAGTAGTGTGGTTTTTAATCTCCATGAGGTAGGAAAGTTCCTTGCCTTCTTTTTATGGTTTATTTCTAGTTTGATGCCTTCATGGTCAGAAAAGATGGTTGATATGATTTCAGTCTTGGTGTATCTGTGGATGTTTGTCTTGTGCCCCAGTATGTGATCGATCCTGGAGAATGATCCGTGTGTGCTTGAGAAAAATGTGTACTCTGTTTTTTTGGGGTTTAGTGTTCTATAGATGTCTGTTAAGCCCAAATGCTCTAGGTCCTTATTTAGAGCTTTAGTTTCTTTACTTATTTTTTTGTCTTGTTGATCTATCCATTGTTGATAGTGGTGTGTTGAAGTCTCCCACTATGTATGTGTTTTCTCTGATATCTGTTTTCAGAGATGACAATAGTTGTCTGATATATTTTGGTGCTCCTTCGTTAGGTGAGTATATGTTAATGAGTGTTATTTCTTCTTGAAGTATTGTCCCCTTGATCATAATGTAGTGACCATTGGGGTCTCTTTTTATTTTTTTGAGTTTGAAGTCTGTTTTATCTGATATAAGTATAGCTGTTCCTGCTTTCTTTTTTGGTCCATTTGCTTGTAGGATTGTTTTCCATCCTTTAACTTTGAGACTATTTTTATCTTTTGTAGCTAAATGTGTTTCCTGGAGACAGCAAAAGGTTGGGTTTTGTTTCTTAATCCAGGCTGCAACTCTGTGTCTTTTTATTGAAAAGTTTAGTCCATTTACATTTAGAGTTAATATTGATATGTTAGCATTTGTATTTGCCATTGTGTTTGTCTTTCCTTTGATTTTATTTATTTATTCTTTTAATAACTTTTTTTTTGGCCTTCTTTCGTTGTTATTCGTCCCTCTGAGGTTCTGGCTTTAGGATTCCTTGTAGTATTTTTTGGAGTGGGGGTTTAGTCATAATGAAATTCCAGAGTTTCTGTTTGTCTGGGAAGGTCCTTATTCTTTCTTCATAGAGGAAGGAGAACTTTGCGGGATAGAGTATTCTTGGTTGGCATCTGTTTTCTTGGAGTCTGTTGACTATGTCCCTCCACTCTCTCCTTGCCCATAGTGTTTCTTCAGAGAAGTCTGATGTCAGCCTGATTGGCTTTCCTTTGAATGTTATCTGTTTCTTCCCTCTTGCCAGCTTCATTATCCTGCCGCTTTTCTTCCCTATTAACTTTTTTTTAATGGGAGGTCTTACTCGCAGCGTCTCCTCGCCACTATGTTGCTCCGCCCCTTTCCATTATTAAGTTTTATTCAAACATATAATTGTGATTATTTTGGTAATCCTCAATTTTTTTTTTTTTGGCCACTGAAACAGTAACATCAATATAGATTTGGTCTTTGATGCATAACATATATTAAAATCAACATATATTTTCCTTTTGTAAACACATTTATATTTTGCTCTATTGATTGGTGCTTGCCGTTCTTTCCATCATTTGTCCACAGCTACAGTTAGATGCCAGTCTATTTTTCACAGTCTAGTGGAGAACAGATATAAGTAATTAAGTAATGATAGTAAAAAAATGAAGACACCAACTGATTGGAGGTAGATTAGCAAGTTTTTCAGAAACTTCAAGTTTGAAGATGGTAAGTAAGAAGGAGTAGGAATATAACCTTTCAGTAAGAGAAAAATAATGACTATATTAAATTTCAAGAAAACGTTTTTTGGTATATGGTCATGAGGGGAAAGCTTGCATTTTTGAAACAGTCCATTGAAAATCTGTGGCATGAAGTTTGAATGAACTTTTGTTCAAGAGAACAGTGACTCCTTCCTAGACAAGAAGAAAACTGGTGGCCATTTGCATTCTTGGGAACATTAACTGAGTTTAGAGGAATAGGTAGACAAAGGAGCAAGCCTGCTCTTTGATTTTTTTATACCCTAGGAGAAACCAGCTGAACTTTTAGTAGCTACATGTAAGCTGACATGACAGATTGGAAGATGGGATCCTCAAACATGGTGCTAATTCACCTCATATACCAAATCTTATCAAAACTTCTGCTGAGTAAGCAATGATGAAGAAATTTGGGACTGAACTGGAAAGAGAAAAAAAAGACCTTAAAATCTTAGAGTGCTTAAATTCCCAAATTCTTCCTCAAAGACAGATCTGATTTAATGCTCAAGACATTTGAAACTAGAAGAGAGCTAGAACTAAACACAGGCAACTCAGCTCTAACCACCAGCTAACTGTAATACTACTGAAGAGATAGGCTTTTTACTCTGGCTGCTTTATGACATGGGAAATGAAGTGCCTCCTCTGGGGGGAAATATCTGCTTAGTATCTTTTTTTTTTTTTTTTTTAAATGCTCAGTGTCTGGCAAAAATAAAGAGAGAAATGAAATATGGCACAACAAATGTAATAGTGCCATGGTTGAGAAACGCTACTCTAAATTGATTTTTTGACTTCTAAGTGCATTGTTTCTCAACTGACTATACACATGGGAAGACTGATTTGAATGAACCTGTGACTGGTAGTTTTAAAAGTTCCTTAGTATTTGAAAACATAGACTTAACAGTATATGTTCAGGGCCTCCTCTGGTGGCGCAGTGGTTGAGCGCTGGGCTGCGAAGCTGCCAGCAGCCTCTGCAGCCCCGGTTCCATCCCCGGCCGCTGGCGAGGGTCCCACATGGTGCAACAGACCTCTCCTGCTGCGCCCGCTGCTCCCCTCAGCAGTGTATTTCGTCAGGCTGCCTGTTGTGTTCCCCGCTCGAGCTCTGGTGAATTCTCTCACCCTCCTGCACTTCTGATTGTATCCAGTGCTTATATAAATAAATAAATAAATCTTTAAAAAAAAAATTTAAAAAAAAACAACAGTGCCGCGGACCAGTGCAGTGGTAGACTGGCAAGGCTGTCCCAGGGATGTGAAACTCGTGCAGGATGGTCAAGGATTTGGCGCATAAATGACAGACAGACACACTTCAAGAGTGAAGATCTGAATGTAATTTGCCCAAAATCATTATACACTTTTATACCTTTTTTAACAATGGATGATTTCATACAAGTTAATTCTTTCTCAGCATAAAATGCTTAGTAATGCATAAGACATCTACTTCATTATTCATGTTCATGTGATCGATGTTTCATGGCATGGCACAGTAAACAATCTCAGGGTACTGAATCTACACAATTATTTTTGATTACACAGAACAGTATTCTTTAAGCTAGCTTTTCTTGTTTTGTTTCCCAAAACCACAATTATCAGAAAGCATTAATATTTAACTACTGCTACCTTTTACTTTTAGTGATCACGAGCAATATATTCTCTACGTAAGCATTTTAATTTTTGTGGTGTTGTCTCATGTGAGAAATATTATGATTATTTTAAAACTACTATTGCCACACACTATTTTTTTTTATTATGCATTTCCTGAAACTGATTGCACACATATAAAGAAAAAGTAAAGTAAGTGAAAAAATAGTATAATTATAGACAGGTTGCTAAGTTGTTACTTATTCAGAAACAATGACTATCTGGTTAATGGTTAAACTGCTTTGTGGGTAATTCCATCAGGCTTGTTTGTAGGCTACGCTCTGCAGCAGCCATTTTCTTATGCCAAGGAGGGGTTTTTACTGCGGGCTTAGTGCCTAGATTAGGCTTATAGGCATGTAGGCGTTGTTTGATGTGAACGCCAAAGTTTATCATGATGAAGCCCCTCGGGGACTGCGCCCTGTCTCTTAGGTCTTCAGGAGTCGCAGACATGTGGCTAGCCAGTGCCTTCTCTAGTCTGCCCCTGATCTTACCCGTCATTGACTGTCCAGTCCAGCGCACAGGGGAAGGGGGTCTTATTCACTCAGATGTACTATGTGTTTGAGTGAAAGTCTCCCTCTTTTCCAATAAGGTCATTGGCGTTCAGCGGCAGGGGCTACTGCACAACAATATATGTTCATAAGAAAATATACAGTCCCGGTCACCCTTTTTTTTAACCAAAGCTAATTATTACCGTGATATTTAGGCAGTATAATTGTTATACCTTAATTTCAATTTTGTAGGCAAATTCACAACTTAAAGAATACCTTTTAGATTATTCTATATTTTGAGTATTTGTTATTCAGATGATGAAGAAAATTAGATCAGGCAATTAGCAATTTCACTTCAGAAAATTTCACTTAAGACATTTTGGTGCTATTGCTCTTGATGGTCCTTGTACTACTCAGCTTTCCCCTGGATGTATACGTTCATCCTGAACATTTAGCAGTCGTTGCCTCTAGGGAGAACAGTCACCACTGCACAACAGGGATATTTTGCACTAAGTACTCCAGAGATGCCCAGACTGAGAAGAGGTATGGAGTATCTCATTTGTGCAGATTGGATTCATCACAAGTTTACTAAGTCAAGAAATCCAGATAAAGTGTTTCAGACTTCACCTGAAGATCATGAAAACTATGATCGGGATCCACTGCACCCTCTTAGGCTACTCTGCTATAGAATAAGAAGTACAAAAACACATCCATATGTTGAAAAATTTGTAATAAAGATGCTTGGATTAGAAAAAGCACATACTCCTCAAGTTCATAAGAATATCCCTTCAGTGAATGCATAACTGAAAGTAGTTAAACATTTGATAAGAATGAAGCCCCTTAGTTGCCACAAGGATTTCCAGTGGAGGAGGACATGGCTAATGTGCTTCAAGAGCATTGGGAAATTAGTAATGGGTGGCACCTAAACCCTCTGGGCCACAAGGCTGTTAAATCTTAATGCCAGAGCAGTTTCAGATTAAAAACTGCAAATCACCATGGAATATTACTCAGCATTCAAAAAAGATAAACACATGCATTTTGCAGCAACATGGATGGCGCTGGAAGGAATCATGCCCAGCGAAATAAGCCAGAAAGAAAAAGAAAAATACCGGATGGTCTCACTCATAGCAGGAATCTAGAAAACTTAAATAAGGGACCAGGAAAATGAATAACTATAAGAAAGTGAAAATCATAATCAACAAACAACTATGAACCAGAGACACTCCATGAGGGCTGGGGGGGCTGGGGAGGGGAGGGATTGGGGTCAGAATGGGGGCTTGCAATTGTATGGGGAATATATAAAAATAAAATTTAAAAAAAAGCTGCAAATCATTTTAATTTAAATATAGTGAGAAAATGTTTTCAACAAAGCATTTTAAATAGTAAAAAAAAAATATAGGGAAATATTTATCACATGTGCTGTGTAGCCTTGAACCACTAAAGTGCAGAGTAAGCTTCATCCACAGGTGGTTTGAATACTGATATATTTATTAAGATACCATATTCTGGTAAACCCATGTTTCTCTGCAATGGTAGAAATAAGATTTTTCTTGTTAAGACCACATAGAAGAGCTCAAACTATATAGTTGTATTACAAATAGAAGAGTAGCAGATCAGAACAGTTTGCAAATTCAAAGTTTTTTTGGGTTCTCAGAGTTGGGAGGTGGACTGGTCTTCAGTGATGGAGGGGGGGTAATTACCGATGATATATGGACTTGAAAATCTGTGAAGTTCCTTCCACATCTATACATATGACCTCTTATCTACCAACAGGTACAACTGTAACAGCTTTAAGATTGTTTAAGAATCTACCTGTAAGAAAGCAGTTTTACTCAACTGCTAAAAAATGTAAAGATGAATTAAAAAAGGTCCAAGATCTCCTCATAAGCTATGGTATACTTAAACCTGACTTGAGGATTATGTTTGTACATAACAAGGTAAGCATTATTGTACTTTTATGGTTTTTGATATATAATAAAGGTGTAGTGTGTTTTATTTAAATCAATGAAATATTAAAATCTAAAATTTGTTAACATTTGTTTAGTTTTATCTTTATTATATAAAGGGCATCTGAAATTCATTAATATCCATGTGAAATCTGATTGAACATTTGATTTCTTAATTTCTTGGAGCAGTGATATCACCAACAAACTATTCTATTCAAGAAATATAAAAATCAGTATGACATGTTCTTTTCCTTTAAGGAGTTCACAGTTTAGTAACATTTTCACCTCTAGTCTGTTTCTTCTTTAAAAGAGGTTTTATCCCCCCTTTTTTATTTTGAAAGAAATGTACCTCCTTTTCATTTTTCAAAACAGGGCTAAAGGGATTTTTTTTTTTTTTTTTGGCTGTTGCAGGATGAATTTTAGGGAAAAGAAAGGCTTAGGTATTTTCAGATTATTCTATTTTTTTTTTTTTAATAAAATTCTACATGTGCATCTTGAAATACTTAATGGAAGGAAAGCAGACCCACACAGAAGTATGAAGACCTGATGGGGAGTTAACATCTGTTGAAGCCCTACGCAATGCTGAGACTTAGTGTAGGTACATAAACCATTGAAATCCATAGCAATAACTGAGTGAAGTAGATGTTATATCAGTTTTGTAGTTGTTCTCTGAAAGGAACTCAGAAGTTTAATATTTTGCTCACTATTGCACAGCTAGAAAATTGTTGCAGTGTTCTTTACTTTCTACTTTGTTCTTTACTCATTTTACTGCAACAGTGCATTTGTATAGTTTTTCTCCAATGTTCAGAGCATGTACAGTAACTGAGTAAGCATTATTTCTATCTGAATGTGAAGGTCAGAGTGATCAAAGGAATTATTTCATAGTGTATAGTATGTAATAGTGCTGATGTCATAGTCCTTTATTTTTCTTTCTACTTCATGCATTTTTACTTGTTATTGAGAAGGTTCTGCATAAAACCAAACTGTGGTAGAGCATTATGATCAAAAGCTTAAAAAATAAAAGAGAAAGAAAGATATTTAGAATCATCAGCCACCTGTTCCTCCTGGCATAAAGTTCAACCAAATGATACCTTGAGATCCTTTCCAGCTCTACCATGCTTTGATTTCTTGCAGTTTTGATGGATGGAGACTCATCCTGATATTGTTAATACCAAAGGTCATTTAGTAATTAAAAGTTAAATGTGCTCAAGTTGAGAAAAGATTAAGGGCAGAAGAAGCAATGATCAGGAAGGGAAAGCATATGGGAAATGGAAAATATGAAGGTAGGAATTACATATTTATGACAGAAAAGTTAGTACAACTAACAAGTTTTGAGTAAGAGTATGTAACTAAAGAACAGAACAAGATTATTGCTATTTGTAATAGAAATGAGTGTTTAAAGCCAAATATCAAGATATATCTTCAAGATCATCAGTGTATACATTTTCTTTTTAGAATGGAATGTAATACACTGCATTTTTTTAATTCTTGGAAGGCCCCCATATCTGAACTTATATTGAACAAACACATACTCCTTATAGCTTTCAGTAATTTCAGAAGCTGTCAAATCTAGCAGGGTATGTTGAAAGTGTTATATCGTGAAAGTAATGTAAGATTATTAAATATCTTATAATAAAACTAAGTATTAGTTATGACTACCCGAGGAAATCATGGACTGAATTAAAACAAGCAGTGTACCTTTAAACTTTTTTCTCTTAGTACAAATTATTTCTCTACTTTTTTATTTTTAAACATGCTGTTTAATTGTACTGTTAAATCTCCCAAAATTATGATGGCACATTATCATAAATCTCTTTGACCATTGAGTCCTACTCTGCTGTTAGCCTTTTTCTTTTAACCATGCTTTTATCATTCTTTATGTGCTTTTTTGAAGAACTTTTTTGTCTTTACTTAACATTTAACCATAACTATTGGCATCTTTTCTTTTTGTAGATATTTTTTTCTGCATTAGAAACAATCAAATTGCACATAATATGAGAAGTACTATTGCTATTTTGACATCTTGGATTAGATAGTGTTCCTTCTTTTATGAAGGTTTAACCTGCCAAGACATTCTTTGAATACTGATAATGTTGATGTTCTTGCCAGTATGGTTATGTTAGAAAGAGGTATTTTTCTTCTTTCATCACCATGTTCCTTGAAAGCATATTGAATAATGAGACAGCCAAAGGGAAATAATTTACAAGTGAATTCAGTGAGTTTATTTAAAGTTGATATTATTTGGAGAAATGCTAGAGCCATTTATTGGACAAACACTATAGTTTTCAGCATTAGTTGTGATAACTGAAATCCTTTGAGGTCCTGATGTATATGCTTTCATTTATAAAGTACTTATTTCCCAGAATTAGGTTTTTTTTTTCACCCAATGTGATAATACCTGAAACCAACATAGTTTTCTTAGATTATTTCATATGTACATGAATTATTTGGCAGACTGTTACTTCAGGGCATATGTTAAATGTGTGATTTTAAATAAAGGATAATATTTGTACTTGATACTAACTTGTGATTATCTTACTTTTTCTGAAATATCATGTGTGCTTTTAAAAATTGGTTGGAACTGAATTTTATCTTGATAGAGTCCCACTGCTATTGCAAAAGCTGAATTGGATATCATTGACACAAGAGTGTTTAGTTGTTAGAAAAGAAAGAAAAATATTTTAAGAAATTTCTCCCCCTCCTAACCCATCTGCAGGTCATGTCACTGTAAGCTTCTGGGATCTCTCTCTCTTCTTTTTTTAACATAAAGCACATACTTCTTTTTTATTTTATTTTAAGATTTATTTATTTATGCATACAAGAGCTGGGGTACAGGCCAGAGATGCGGGGTGGGGGGTGGTGAGAGGATCCACCTGAGACAGAGTGGGGAACAGAATAGGCAGACTGAGGGAAATACACTGCTGAGGGGAGCAGCTGGCTAGACACTGGCGATTGAACACTGGTGATTGACACTGGGGATTCAGTCCACCAACTGGGGATTGAACTCGTGCTGCAGAGGCTTCGGATTGCTTCATAGTGCAGTACTTAACCCCTTGCGTCACCGAGGAGGCCTTTATTTATTTGTTTTGTTTGTTCTGTTTACACATGCACTGGGTACAGTCAGAAGCGCGGGAGGGTGAGAGAATTCACCAGAGCCAGAGCGGGGAGCAGAGCAGGCAGAAGGACCGAAGTACACTGCTGAGGGGAGCAGCGGGCGGCAGGAGAGGTCTGCGCACCATGTGGGACCCTCCTCAGGTGGCCGGGGAGCAGCTGGGGATCGAACCGGCGCCGCAGAGGCCACGGGCAGCTTCGTAACCCAGCGCTCAACCGCTGTGCCACCGGGGAGGCCCACGACCCAGGATTGAAATAGTGTGAAAGGGTCATCTCCAGGTTTTTCTCCCATGTCCCAGCTATGGTATGAAGACAATATAGTCAAATAGACCTTCTAATTCAGGACTGTGATTCAAATCTGGCTTTCTTATATAGAAATTATTCTTCCAGTGCCACCTTTTAAAGTTTGGATGGGTTTTATTTTTGCTCTTTTTAAAGAATCATTAGAGGTGTAAATCCCTTCTGATATAGTTTAAGGTTTGCTTGGAACATTATCAGTCATGATTTATTGGTCGGTTGGGTTATTTGGGGATTTTTTGTTGTTTTTTTTTCCTCATAAGCTACTGATAACTAAAAAATTTTAAATAGTTCTCATGTTTTCTTTTTTGTATTGTTTTACTTTCACCTAACTTCTGTTAAGAATTCCATACAAAAGATGAGACACATATATATAAGTAAAATTTTAGTGTAGTTGATTTGATTTTGATATTTATCCATACTGTTAAAGTATGAAGTCTTCTGTCTTCCATCAAGATTTAGTTACTCCTGAAGTTTTTCGTAGCATTTTCTACATATTCCTATTGTGTCATTTTTGTATTGTCGGCAATGACTTGCATTCTATCTCCCCTTCTCAACAGCTTTTTGTGGGATGAAGAACTGCATCTTATTTGTTTCTCTTCCCTATAATTCTCACTTAGTACATAGCAGAATACAAAACAAATTAGGTAGTGCTAAAATCAAAAAACATAAATTTATAAAGCATAATTTTTGACCACTCTGACCGTTTTCACACTCCTCATAATACTAATTCATGAAGCAAAACCATTTTTGAGACATCATCCTTTCATATTTCCTAGTAACCTGTTATATTTTTACAGATTATAGGGTCCCTTGTATACATAGTATACATACTATTCTAGTCTATTTCCTTTGCTGGAATCTATGTAACTGACACGTGTTCATTAGGACTGTATAAAGGTAATATATAAATGACTATGTAAAAGAAATATATAAAGATTTTCTATGAATACAGCAATGTGGGGAAACACTTGACAGTCACCAATATTCACAGTTTAATATATTTCTCTTAATTTAACTAAGTAGAACCATATAATTATTCTTTTACAGGTCCTCTAACCAAATACATTTTATATGCTCGCTTACTCTTTATCCTGATACATTTCTCTATTCCAACACAGTAGACATCTCTTCTGATCAGTAATTACCTGAGTCTTTTACAAAATCTGACTTTTTGAGTGTAGGCCAATAAAAGTTGATCAGATGATTTCTAAGACCCTTTCAACTCTAAAACTTTGATTTTAAGGATGTCTACATACAGCTTTAGCACTTTGATTTCTTTCTTTACAATTTAAATTTCTGTAACTTAGCAGTTCTAATGAAATGATTCATATCAAGTCATAAAATAATAGGAGGTAGAAGCATCCCACATCTTTACAAGTTGAAAGGAACCACTGAAAATCTTTTTTGCCCTGCCTCGAAATTTTTAGTAGAGTGTTTTTGTTCCTACCCCTCCCATTTTACTTTATGAGATCCAAGGATTGGAAGGGATTGCATAATATTGATGTTGATATAGCAACTGAAGTTTAGAACTGAAGTCTAGATCTCTCTTAATTTTTAATGCTGCATTCATTCTCCTTTTCTATGGCTTCTTCACACCTACTAGAAACAGTTTTTGAGTAGGTTCTATGGAATATTATTGTATGGCTTACTCTGTAAGAGCTCACAGTACAAGTGAGGAGGTAAGATGTGAAAGTGTATAAACATTTAAATTAATGAAAAGAATAATGAAAACATTGTTGAATGGTTGTCAAATGATATCTGTAAATGCTATGGGATTTAAGAAAAGGAAAAAATTACTTCAGACTAAAATGGCCGGGCAAGACTTCATGGTGGGTGTCTTTTGATGTGGATCTTTTTGTGGATATTTAACAAATATCTTGATTAGGTTGAAGCTGATGCTGAGATATTCAGTGTGTGAAAATAGGTCTTACCCCCATATAAAATTTCTTACTTGCTCTGAACAGATGAAATCTCATTTACCTTTATCTAGTTTTTTATATTCTTACTATATTTATTCAGTTTCCTGACTTTAGATAACATTTTTACATTGAGGACTACTAAATATTTATCTTCATTCTGTTACTCTCCCCTGATCTCTGACTCAGATCTAGCTACCACCCCAAATCCCAAATCTCTCTTTTCTGTTCATATATTTATCTAGGAGAAGATAGCTGTAAATGCAGATCCAGTTATATTAACTTATAAGATCTGAAGAAGTTAAAACATGACGTTTAAGAAATTCAAATGTGAACTTCTTGGTATACTTGTGCATCCAATTTGCATCAAAAGTTTCGTTGTACTAAACCAATATGGTTAATTTTTATTTCATATTTATATTCCACATTTTATTTCATATTTCATATTCATTTCATGCCTTTACTCAGCTAGCCTTAATGGCACTGCATTTTTTTTAGTTACTTGACCATCACCTCTGTGCTACCTTCTTTTCCCTACTTTCACAAACTGCCTTCACAATTGAGATTTAATAATAAAATACTGAGTATTCTCCTCTAACTTCAAATACTATAGGTCAGTGAAGTTGCAACAGTGGCAAAATATACTTGGCTAACGTCAATCAATTACATGGTGTGAATGTAATAATATATTTTTGATCGAGGTGTTTTTGCACTGTCATCATACTGACAAGAGTCAGATTCTTACTTGGCACATCCAGATGCTCCAACTTTGTGTGACCTAGATAGACAATATATGGGGGTTTGTGCATGTATTTTTAGCTCATGTTAAACTTTCAGCCTAAAGACAAAATATATAATACTTTAGGAAGTGCAGAGAAAAATCTCTTTTAAGAAATAATAGAGGGTTGATGAAATGGTGGGGAAATCAAACTAAACACTTCGTTATAGAAAATATAGTATTTAGAAATTGAGTTTCTTCTAGATCCTTCATTTTTAATTACCAGTTTATTGCTTTATTTTTAGTAATTAAAATTTTTGAAAATGAATCTTAATTGCCTGAATAATAGTGAAGATTTAACTTGCTGGCAGGCCTTTTTATTATTAATTGCTGGACCAATTGTTTTCGCTTATTTTATGTTTTAAAAGAACAAGTTTATTAGGGAAAGAAAAAAGAAAAAAAAAAGAAACACGTGCATAGTCACAGGCAGGCAAGGAGGAGGGCTGCCTCAACTTACCTATTTTAGATGCTCCTGAATTAGATTAACCTCCTTGACCTGATGTCATTATTAGTTAGTGTGAATAATTATCCAGAATTACTAGTAATATTTACTTTTAAATCATGTCCTCCATATTTCACAGTCCTCATGTTTTGCTTTTCTACAATCCATTTCCTCAAGTGATTTTTTTTTACAATTCTGTCTACTAGTTCTTTAATAGTCAGATAGGTCAGATAGTAAAATAGCATTTTTTTTTTTAAGATCTATCCATCTATACACACAAGAACTGGGGTGAAGACCAGAGGTGTGGGGGGTGAGAGGACTCACCAGAGACAGAGTGGGGGACAGAACAGGCAGATTGACTGAAATACATTGCTGAGGGGAGCAGCAGGCAAGCCAGGAGAGGTCTGCTGCACCATGTGGGCAGCTCCCCCACCGGGGATCAAACTCGTGCTGCAGAGGCTGCAGACAGCCTTATAGGTTGTGTTTCAACCCCCTGCGCCACCAGGGAGGCCCTAAAGTAACATCTTTGCCTTGATCAACAGCTAAGATTCATATCTTAGGCATCACCTGAGACATCACTCAGTATAAACTAAATTAACAATGTAATGTTTACATTAGATGTATCACAGGCTATATGGCTGATTTCAGTGCAGAAATTTTAAAACATTAGTTTTTATGGAAATATTTTCTTAACTATTTTATGTATTTATTTTTCTAATATGTATGTGTGTCAGTATCAGATAGCTTGACCTGGGAAAAAGAACTTTTTAGTGAGTAAGTTTTACAGCTCAACTATTTCTTGTTTGTTTTTTTTTAACTGTTCCTTTTTTTATAAATTTTATTTTTTATTTTTGTGTAGAAGAATTAGGGTGTGGGCCAGAGATGTAAGGGGTGAGAGGATTCACCAGAGCCAGAGTGGGGCGCAGAACAGGTGGATCTCAGCACTACTGCAATCCTCAGCAAGGAAGCTAACCCACATTGCACAGCAGACCTCTCCTGTCTCTCTAGCTGCTCCCCTTAGCAGTGTATTTCAGCAACTCCTTCCTCCTATTCCGGTACCTCTGGCCTACACCCCAGTTCTACACAAAAAATAAAGTTAAAAAAAATAAGTAATACCTTACTTGGAGTAACACTTTTTAAAAATACACTCTGACGTGTACACACTGACATGAAGGATTAGAATTAATATTTAATGAAACTTTCACACCATGCTTTGGCCTACATGTTTGCCTACATTATATATTTTCATCTTCTAACAACAGTTGGAGATAAATATTCTAAGTCATCTTGTGGAGAGGAGAAACTGAGGTCAAGGGAAGTTAAATAGGTTGTACATTACCACATAGACAGCTTCTAAAATTTAGAAGGAGGGTTCTTTTAGAGTTTTAGCTCAGTCATCTCTTCTAAATGATAGTGAAAATATAAGCTAGAAACTAATGCTAAATATAAAAATAAATGTTTTAATCACTTGATTTTAGTGAATTTAAATTGTGTTAAAAGTTGTCTTTGTCATTTTGTCCTTAGGCAGTTATTTGGCAGAAAAGTAAAGTATCGGATCATAAGATGGCTCTCATGTCTGTTCTGGGAACTGCAGTGATGGGCAATATGGAATCCTTTCAGTACCACGCTGAAGAGTCTCAGGTATAGAAGTAACAATGTTCTTCAATAATCCCAATTTACCACTGAAACTATTAAACTATTTCCTTTTTAGGGAGTTCGGGTAGCAACAGGTTTTTCTTTTTATCACATATATGTGTGAGGATAAAAAGAAAATGAACATAGAACTTATATATTAAACCGCTTTGCTGTTTTTGTCTTTTGTTGCTTTTAATTTTCAGTAATTGGCCTATATTAATCTTTTTAAATGATTTTCAGCTTAGAATCTCATCTCTTTACATTCCAATATGAAAGAAAAAGAGTTGAACTCTCTTTGTTTTCCCTTTCCCATCTGAAATATATACTCTACCTTCCTTTTCCTGATCTATGAACTTCAAACTGGACTTGAGTCCCTATATTGCTGAATAAAGTCTTTAACACTCCCACTTTTACTTGCCCTTTCCTTTCTCAATCTTGTCAGCTCTACTTTTATGTTATCAAGCTTAATCTATTTTGTTCAAGAGTAAACATTTTTTATGTCTTCCATCTTTTGTTTGAAGATTGATTCTAAATGTTAAAACTTACATGGAGTAGGGCCTCCCTGGTGGCGCAGCGGTTGAGCGCTGGGTTGCGAAACTGCCCGCAGCCTCTGCAGCACCGGTTCGATCCCCGGCTGCTCCCCGGCCACCGGAGGAGGGTCCCACATGGTGCGCAGACCTCTCCTGCCGCCGGCTGCTCCCCTCAGCAGTGTACTTCGTTAGTTGGCCTGCTCTATTCTCCGCTCTGACTCTGGTGAATTCTCTCACCTTCCCGCGCTTCTGACTGTACCCAGTGCTTGTATAAAATAAATAAATAAATCTTTAAAAAAAAAAAACTTACATGGAGTATATATTATTATAACTGAGTAATCTTTGATGCAAACCCAAGTATCATGCTTGAATTACATTTCCTCTCCAAGAATCCATTGTTATGTCTCTGCCATACATAAGAGAATATTTCTTATCAATCTAGTTCAATGGACTAGCCTTTCTTAGTTTCCTTATTCTTGTTCTTATTTTTTTTTTTGGCCTCTGGTTAAATTTGTTTTCTTTTTTTTTTTTTTTTAATTAGATAATAAATTTTATTGTTATATTCCCCATACAATTGCAGCCCCCCCATTCTGACCCCAATCCCTCCCCTCCCGCCCCTGCCCCCCTAAAAGTGTCTCTGGTTCATAGTTTTTTGTTGATTTTGATTTTCACTTTCTTATAGTTATTCATTTTCCTGGTCCCTTATTTAAGTTTTCTAGATTCCTGCTATGAGTGAGACCATCCGGTATTTTTCTTTTTCTTTTTGGCTTATTTCGCTGAGCATGATCCCTTCCAGCGCCATCCATGTTGCTGCAAATTACATGTGTTTATCTTTTTTGAATGCTGAGTAATATTCCATGGTAATATATATGTACCACATCTTCTTGATCCAGTCATCTATTTTTGGGCATTTGGGTTGTTTCCAAAGCTTAGCTATTGTAAACAGTGCTGCTATAAACATAGGGGTGCAGGTGTTCTTTGGAATTGATGTTTCTGTGTCCTTTGGGTAAATACCTAGGAGTGGAATTGCTGGATCATATGGAAGCTCTATGTTTAGTAGGTCCAGAAATCTCCACACAGCTTTCCACAGTGGTTGGACCAGTTCCTTATTCTTGTTCTTAATCTCCTTTCTTATTCTTTCTTATTCAGTTGCTCAGAATTTGTCCTATTTTTCTTTGCTTGGGAGCTTTCCTTTAACTTTATTTTTAAGTTTTACAGGTCTGTCTTTTATTATGCATTTACTTATGCTGAGCACTTAGTGTGAATCCTTTGAGTCTGAAAACTCAGTTGTTTTCAGTTCTGGATTATGTACTTCCATCTATCATCACTTTGAAAATTTCTCCATTGTTTAGTCAAATGCCTTCTTATTTAACCTCCTCTTATTAGTCCCTGTTTTCCCAAGTTTTCCATCTTTTATTTTTCTATAAGCTTTCAGAAATCTGATTTTATCTTTTACTCCTGAAGTTTTCAATTTTACTGGTTTTTCATTGAAATAAATCTTGACTCCCTGAAGATGCTAAATTTTCGTGTCTATTTTAAGTTATCTTTTACTTAGGAGATCAGTTTTGCTTGCATCCTGGTTATTTTCAATTTCCTCTCATTCCCACTGTTTTTGTTTTTGTTTTGTTTTTTTAATGAATAGGAAGTCTAATTGGAAACTCAGTGTTTGTGGCTGTCTTATTGACAGTCAGGCTGTACTTGAATGTTGAGGAATCAAGATTCTGATCCATTTCAGAGTCTGTGGGAACAAGTGCTGTTGTGGGATAGGGTTTACTGTGTATATTGATCCCATACTCATTGCCCCAGTTCTTCTCAGGAAATTTATTTCTTTTTTCTCCCTTCCCTCCTTTCTCTATTTTTTATTTCTAGTGGAAAATTAAATTAATTGAATTGATTCATAATTTTGATTGTCCTTTTTTCTGTTTTATAAAAGAGTCCCTTTGTTATTCTTGTTTGTTTGTTACTTTAAACCTGAAGGCTCTCTGTTCTGGTGGACAGTTGGCTTCTTTGTTCTTTTTCATAATTTGTTGAAGTAATTTTTCTGCTACTAGTTCCCTTCCTGTTCTCTCTGCAGTATTGAGTTATTAATTGTTAACATCTCTCTGCCTGAGGAACAATTCAGACCAGCCTTTGGGCAGCTGATTTTCAGAGCTCCCTTACTAGTTGTTTAGTAGTTTTGACATACCCCATTGCCACCATAAATTGGTTGTATTGACTGACTTAAGGTATTACAGGTGCTGTCTAAATTCCTCTGCAACACCTGTGGCTTCATGGAACTTTGTTGCCTGCACTGGTAACCCAGAATCCTTGTGCCAGAAGATACAGACTTGATATCTGTGGTTTCTTGCTTGTAAGGTTCTAGCTGTCATAGCTTGGTCTGAAGACTAGCAGATTAGCATCACAGAGAAACTTGTTAGAAATAAATAATTTCAGGCCTCATTCCAGATATAACAGTACTGAAAAAGAATCTGCATTTTAACAAAGTCCTCAAGAATATTCTTAGTTATGAGAAGCCCTAATTTAGACCTGGTCAGCTATGATCCCATGTGGATTACATTGTCACAGAATCAGTCCTACCATTGAGAATGTCTTTCTCTGACCTGTATTGCGATATGTATTATTTTATCTGTCTTTAGATTAAAGAGTTAATTTCTAGGCTGCAGGTAATTACAGATATTTGTATTATGTTCATATGGTTATTTTGGCAAGGAGGAATTGGGGAATTTGCACAATGTGTTGCTGAGTAGTTCCAATTCATAGGCTGTCAGAATGATAAACTTTTAAATGTCTCTCTGATGAAGTGATCATTTAACCAGATCCCTTTTCATAAGCGCAAATGACCTAAATGAGTATGTTGCCACCAGCTGTACCCATCACCGCTCTGCATTTTCTAGATTTGTAAAGGAGAGTTGTTCTATATTGGAGTTTCTTTGGCCCCTTCTTATTTCTCACCAAAAACAATCTTAGGTTGTTTGCCAACTGCTACTGCTTGGCCTCTCACTCTGCTTCTATCAATTTGTGAAACTGTCATAACTTCATTTTGTGAAACTTAGGCTTCAGGACTGGATTGTGATGACAGATGGATAGACCATTGGGAACCCTAAGTGTAGAGAATCTTTGTATAGTTCTGTCCATAATGTTGAGGGCCCTTTTCTTTTCTACAGGGATTTCATGAGGGAAAAATCTCCTAATTATGGATTGTGGTTCTACCTCTGCTGTTTCCCATTGAGGTTTTTAGGAGGCTTCTGGCTTTATGGAGTTCCTCAAGGTTTTCTCTTTGTATTTTTTGTTGTTTGTTTGTTTTACCATTTATCTTCTCTTATTTTTTTTAAAGATTTATTTATTAATGCATATAAGAGCTGGGGTACAGGCCAGAGGTGTGGGGGGTGAGAGGATTCACCAGAGACAGGGTGGGGAAAAGAACAGGCACATTGACCAAAGTGCACTGCTGAGGGGAGCAGTGGGTGAGTCAGGAGAGGTCTGCTGCTTCATGTGGGTTGCTCCGTGGCTGTCCGGGAATCGAACTCCTGCTGCAGTGGCTGTGGATTGCTTCGAAGGTTGCGTCTTAACCCTTGTGCCATCAGGGAGGCTCCTATCTTCTCTTATTTTTACTCTACATTATTCCATGCTAAGTTCTAGATGAAGTCAGAATTGCCTGATTTTTATTCTCAAAACTGTATTTTATTTCTAGGATTCAGTATGTATTCATTTTTCTATTCTAAGTTTGATTTATAGCTACTAGTTTTTATTTCTTTATATTCTGGGTACTTTTTTAATATTATTTTTCATTACTTTATTAAAAGCATAGTATACATACTAATTTCAAAGTCCTTTTCATAGTTGCCCTGCCATTTCTACTTTCTTGACAGAAATGATTATTCTTTTATTCTGTGCAATTTATATTCTTTGGAATTTTAATTTGCAAAATCATCTTGAATGCAGGTTTTTTTTTTTTTTTTTAATTGTTTTGTTTTTCCCTTCCCCACCTTCTCCCTCTGCCTACATTGGCAGAAACTACCCCACTCCCAGCCCCAGTTCAGTACCAGGTATTCATATTAGTAGTTCATGCTTTTCATAATGACAAGATTTTACAGACTTATCCTAGCCAGTTTGGCTTAGCTTTGTTCTTGGTTTTGGAATTGTCTGTGCTCTTTCTTGTGACTCTAGTATGCAGCTCCAAACATTGGTCATAGTATTTTTAAACATTTATTTTTGAAGGCAAGGGGTGGGGAGGGCATTTTAGCTGCCCATTTCAAATGGAAAAATTGATTTCGATTCTCGCCTTTGTGTGGGGTGTCTTCTTTCCCCATTTAAAATAAGAATTTAATCTCTAACTGACACAGCTGATTCCTTCCTTCCTTCCTTTTTGAGATACAATTGACATTAATTTCAAATGTACGACATGATTTTATATATGTATGTATTGTGAAATGATTACCACAGTCATCTAGTTAACATTCATTACCACACATAGTTAAAAGTTCTTTTCTGACATAGCTGTTTTCTGATCCTAGAGCACATAAGGCTTTTTTTTTTTTTTTTTTTAAAGATTTATTTATTTATTTATGTATTTATTCATTTATTTATACAAGCACTGGGTACAGTCAGAAGCGCGGGAGGGTGAGAGAATTCACCAGAGTCAGAGCAGGGAGCAGAACAGGCAGAAGGACTGAAGTACACTGCTGAGGGGAGCAGCGGGCGGCAGGAGAGGCCTGCGCACCATGTGGGACCCTCCTCCGGTGGCCGGGGAGCAGCCGGGGATCGAACCGGCGCTGCAGAGGCTGCGGGCAGCTTCACAACCCAGCGCTCAACCGCTGCGCCACCGGGGAGGCCCCACATAAGGCTTTTGATTTTTGCCATCACTCCATGTTGTGTTTGGTATCCGTATTATCTTTTTTTCTCTATTTTTTTTTTTGATGTTGCATTTGTTTATAACACTGTGTTTTTGTTTTTTTTTTTTAATATTAAATTTTATTTTTATATTCCCCCATACAATTGCAAACGCCCCATTCTGACCCCAATCCTTCCCCTCCCGCCCCCCACCCCCAAAAAGTGTCTCTGGTTCATAGTTTTTTTGTTGATTTTGATTTTCACTTTCTTATATTCATTTTCCTGGTCCCTTATTTAAGTTTTCTAGATTCCTGCTATGAGTGAGACCATCCGGTATTTTTCTTTTTCTTTTTGGCTTATTTCGCTGAGCATGATCCCTTCCAGTGCCATCCATGTTGCTGCAAATTGCATGTGTTTATCTTTTTTGAATGCTGAGTAATATTCCATGGTATATATGTACCACATCTTCTTGATCCAGTCATCTATTTTTGGGCATTTGGGTTTATAACACTGTGTTTTTAGCATACAACACTTCTTCAAATGTATGATACCCACCATCAATTAGTAACCCTCCACCACATTTTGTCTTATTTTTAAATTTTTAGGTCTTTTGAAAATTTTGTAAAAATTTATTTTATCTATCAGTATTATGCATGTACAGTTGAGATGGGAGAGAAGGAAATTTCCTAATGAACTATTCCACTGTCCAGACCAGAAGTGCTTAAATTACTACTTTAGAAACATAACTCCACAGTGTTGCAGAGGTCTACTGAAAGAGGAGAAAGACTAATGTTACACCAGGCAGGGTTATTTTAACAGAATCTGGGGGGAAGAGAGGAGATGGGAAATATGGGAGGTTGGGAGGTGACAGAACTCTTATTATGGTAAAGGAATATAAGATGAGCCAGTGGGACAACAGAATGGAAGTATGGAATATTTTATAAAGTTTTGAATGTAATGAGTTCGAGAAAATTTTTGCTACAGCTAGTCGAAGATAGTATTTGGGAGTAAAAGAAATAGCTGTTGACATGTGTATCTTAGCATCTCTGGTGTATATATATGTGAATGACATTAATCAGTAAGAGTAGAGAACAAGGAAAAAAGTACCTGATAATGGAACTCAGGGGACTGTTATCCTTTAGAAGGGGTAAGAAGGGGAGAAACCAGCAAATCAGGCTATGGTATTCTTCAACATAAATAGTAAAACAAAAATCAAAGGTAAAATATAAAATATACTTCTCCTCTGACAGCTCAACTATGAGCTCTTCTCTCTCCTTCCATTCATCTTGTCCGCTATAATCTAGTTTATACCCCACTGACCATCTCCAGTGGACTTTCAGACCTTCTCTGATTTGACTCTGACACCAATGGCAACTCTTTCCTTTGGGAAGCATGAACCTCTTTTAGCCTTCTCTTTTGATCTTTCTGCTTCCTCTCTATCACTATGTTGAAGAATACTTGGGTACAGAATCGTGTAAGGTCCATTTAATGTTTTATTTTGTTGCATTGGTTTGAACACTCACAGGCATTCCTTTTTCATGAACTAGCCTGATCCTCACTTTTTATAGTATTTTGTAGGGCTTTACTGCTTGATTTTATTTTTCCATATAACTGAGAGTTTGTTAGTATCCTAAGAACTATCTCAGTAGCCAATCAAGGTGGTGTGAAAGGAAAACACTAGCAATAATTCCACTTGATTCTTCATTCTATTTTTTATTCTTACCTATTCAAGGCAGTTTTTGTTTTGTTTTGTTTTTGCTGTTATTTTATTTTCTTTTTTTAATCCACAAGACTGATTAGTCTTTTAGAGACTAAACAAACTCTCTCTGATGCTTCAGCAGGTGTTTTAAGAAGAGTCTCATGTTACCTGGTAAATTATGTAACCATTTATAAATACTGTGAGGTTTTACAGTTAATTAAGCAGTATCATTTTGTAATGTATTATCCAGCTTTATTAATTTATTTTTTTAATTGCCACAATTTGGCACTGTGACAGTAATGCACTTAGTGTTCTAAAATTGCTAATGCATTGCCTTAAACACTTATTTCCAAGGGCTGGGATAGTCATAGACATAGGTGGCAATATACAGGCTAAGTTGGTAAGGAGGCTAATGGTTTCAAAGCTTAACTAAAAATAGCACCCCAAGTGAGTCTCTTGCTTTCCTAAACTTAAGGTGAAATTTTACTAGTAGGAGTAGTTAATAACACATCTGTTTCCAGTTGTTTCAGATAAGAGTTTATAGGCCTGTATTTTAAATTTCTTGACCAAGGTTATATAGCTAATGAAACCAGAAGTAGACAAGTTAAATCTTGTTATTGTTGCTTTATTCTATATTCCTAACTGTTCTCTGTATTATCTTTATTGGTTAAATTAGAAGCATTTCCTTGCCCTTATATCCCTTAATCTCTCTTCATTCTGGTCATTTTTTCTGAGATCATTTATTTTTACATCTCCTTAATTTTTACATACTTGCAGAGAAGGAGAGCATATAAATAATTGTTTTCTAGAAAAGTTCTCTAAACAAAAGCACAACACTATAAATCAGTGACAAAGTATGAGATATTTTTTAACTAAGAAATGAAAACCCAGTCATACTTACTTCATAGCCTAAATGAAAACAGCCAGTCCTTTATAGGAAAAGGTAGATAAAGAGAAAAGGACAAAAAACCAGAGAGAAGTCATACAGTGTAAGGACAAAAAATTTTCTTAAAGATGAAGATAGGGCTGAGTAGAGTAGTACTTATGCTGTCATGTCCTGTGATGGTAAAATACATTCACATTCATGACACTTTTATGAATGCCAGTTTTTCCTTAAAAGAGTTGCAAAATAGAATGAGAAGTAGAAACTCCTAGTTTAACATGCATCAGTATTTTTTTTAAGGTTATACTAAAGACATGATTATTAGGAAGTACATGGCTCTTTAGACCTTAAGATAAAGATCCATTTGTTTATTTTTTATACCTTTTTTTTAAAAAAAAGATTTTATTTATTTATTTATACAAGCACTGGATACAGTCAGAAGCGTGGGAGGATGAGCGAATTCACCAGAGCCAGAGCAGAGAGCAGAACAGGCAGACTGACGAAGTGCACTGCTGAGGGGAGCAGCAGGCGGCAGGAGAGGTCTGTTGCGCCATGTGGGACCCTCTTCTGGTGATGGGGGATCGAACCGGCGCTGCAGAGGCTGTGGGCAGCTTCGCAACCCAGTGCTCAACCATTGTGCCACCAGGAAGGCCCTATTTTTTATACCTTTTTTTTGTACCTTTCAGTGTATGTGGCCAGACCTAGAAAAGCACATTTATTGTTGACATTGCATATTAATTTTGTAATTATTACAATTACAGATTTATCTAAGTGGATTTCTTCCAAAATATGACGCAGATCACTCTTTTACAAGTCTTTCAACCCCAGAAAAGAGTTTCATCTTTATAAACAGTCGACCAGTACACCAGAAAGACATTCTAAAGGTAATCTATCTTATATTTTAGAGTATATTTTGGAAAAAAAAACCACTTGGATCAAAAATAGAAATTGACTTTGTCATTTGTCAGCTTGTCAGAAGTACTAATTCTAAGAATTTGCTCTAAAATAAGGGAAAGGGAAGAATGAAATACAGTAATATTCTCTAAACATTGTGCTAAGTACCTTACATATGTTTCATTGACTTTTCACAACAACTCTGTGATGAATTATTATTTTTATTTAAAGTGAGGAAACATATTTTAATGAGTTTTTTAAACTGTATAGTCAGGAGATAACAGAATTTAGATTTTCAAAACTTTCACAACACTGTGATCTTTGTATTATGAAGCCAGCATTAGATTGGATATTTGTACTTTTTTTTTTTTTTTTGAAAAAATTTTTATTAATTAAATTTTTTTTCTTACATCATTGTAGTCCCCAGAATTCTCCCACCACTGTATCACCTGTGAACCATCACCATATTCCCTTGTGTTCATCCTTCCCCTGGTTTGTCCCTACTCCCACCCCCTCCTCAGTTCTATGGTCAGCTTGTTAGTTTTGACTTTTTCTTGACCTTTTGTTTAGTTTCCCTATATTCCACATACAAGTGAGGCCATCCGGTATTTATCTTTCCTTCTGATTAATTACAGCTAACATAATCCCTTCCAGCTTGAATGCCTGTGCTTCCTTAGATTTAAGGTTTCTGGATGGATATTACTCTTTAAATACTTTTTTCTAAATATGCAGCTGCATCCCCTCAGTGTCACAGTTGAATGTGCTCCTTTTGGTGGTATTTTAAGGATGACAATACTGACTGTATTTACATGGTGTTTTTATCTTTTATTCATTACATATCTTCTATAGTTAATCCGACATCATTACAATCTGAAATGCCTAAAGGAATCTACTCGTTTGTATCCCATTTTCTTTTTGAAAATTAATGTTCCTACAGCTGATGTGGATGTAAATTTAACACCAGATAAAAGTCAAGTATTGTTACAGAATAAGGTAACCTTTTTCATATAATTTTTTGCATTTATGCTATTTACAAACTTCTAGAGTCCTAGTCATTTTCATGTATCAAAGGGAGATTTACTTGTTTATATTTTTGGTTTTACTATTTCAAATTCTGTCTTTTTTTCCCCCATAATTTCGCCTAATATTTGTTAACTTGTATTTTTAGGAATCTGTTTTAATTGCTCTTGAAAATCTGATGACGACTTGTTATGGATCACAACCTGGTACAAATTCTAACGAGAATAATAAAACAGATGTTTCCTCAGCTGACATGATTGTTAGTAACATAGCAGAAACAGATGTGCTGTTAAATAAGATGGAATCATCTGGAAATAATTACCCAAATGTTGATACTTCAACCTTTTCTTTCCAAAATGCTATATATAATGATGAATCTGGAAGCAGCACTAATTCTTGTTTAAATAATCAGATAAGGGTTGATGACCATTATGACGATCATTTCAGTCATGAACTTTCTAGCATTGATATGAACACTAAAAATACACTTCAAGAAACCCCAATGGATAATTTATCATGTGAGGAAGTCCAGAAGGACAATAGTGAAACTTGTTTTGTAAGTTCTGTTAAGCATGCCCTATCAGAAAATGTCAATAAAAGCCCTATAGATCAGAGTGGGAAAAATAAGGAAGAACCAGTTCCTGAGAAGTCTTTGGAAATTTGTGCAGATGACTGGAGCAGGGGAAATGTACTTAATTCAGCAGGAGAAAACATTGAACCTGTCAAAATTTTAGTGCCTCAAGAAAGTTCAACAAGTAAAGTAAGTAGTAATAATCATCCTCGTCCAAGCCCTGAGCAAAAAAACCTCAGTGAAGGTTCTTGTAACAAAAAATCGAATGTGGTAGATAATAAATCCGGACAGCTTACCGCTTATGATTTAATTAGCAATCGAGTAATAAAGAAGCCTATGTCAGCAAGTGCCCTTTTTGTTCAAGATCATCGAGCTCAGTTTCTCACAGAAAACTCTAAGAGCACTTTGGAGGATGCAACAGTACAGATTGAAGAACTGTGGAAGACATTGAGTGAAGAGGAAAAACTGAAGTAAGTTTCCAGAGCTAGCATATGACCTGAATGTTCAGATATTTCCATTCTATATGACTCACTGTGTCATAAAAAAAAAACCTTAAAAAGTTATTTATGGAAAAGCAGATTGGAATATGCCTTTTAACTTGGCTAGTAACTTTTCTGGTATCACCTTTTTTGTAAATTTAGAAGTTTTTAGTGTTGTTTTTTATTTTGGTACAAGCCTTAATTGCTTTCTGATTTATTAAGTTTTTAAACATTTTCCATTTTTTTTTAAAGATTTATTTTTATACAAGAGCTGGGGTACAGGCCAGAGGCGCGGGAGGGTGAGAGGATTCACCAAAGACAGAGCGGGGAGCAGAACAGGCAGACGACCAAAATACACTGTTGAGGAGAGCAGCAGCCAGCACAGGACAGGTCTGCTATGCCATGTGCGAATCTCCCTGGCCCTCTGGGATCAACCACACTGCAGAAGCTGTAGACAGCTTCACAGCGCTGAGCTCAACCCACTGCGCCACTGGGGAGACCCTGTTCTTTTTTTTTTTTTTTTTTAAAGATTTATTTATTTATGCATACAAGAACCGGAGTACAGACCAGAGGTGCAGGAAGGTGAGAGGATTCACCAGAGACAGAGCGGGGAACAGAACAGGCAGATCTACTGAAATACACTGCTGAAGGGAGCAGCTGGCCAGGAAGGAGAGGTCTGCTGCGCCATGTGGGTTGCTCCCTGGCTGGCTGGGGATTGAACTCCTGCTACAAAGGCTGCAGATAGCTTCATAGTGCTATTCTTAACCTCTTGCACCACCAGGGAGGCCCAATATTTGCCATTCTTGATAACTTAAAACTACTTTCTTCTATTTCCTTTTTATTTTATGTTCACCTGTGCAGTCTGTCTCTGGTGGATCCTCTCACCCACTGTATCTCTGGCCTGTACCCCAGATCTTGTATGCATAAATAAATAAATCTTTTTTTAAAAAAAAAGTAACTGTCCATATATGTATGATTTTAATTATAGGCCCTCAATTCTATTCCATTGGTCTGTGTTTCTGATTTTGTACCAGTAGCGTATTGTTTGAATACTGCTCTAATAGTATAGTTTGAATTCTGGGAGTGTAATACCTCCATTTTCCATCTTTTCTCTCAGGATCACTTTGACTGCTTGGGGTCTTAAGTGGCTCCATACAAATTTAGAATTATTTCCTTGAAAAATATCCTTGGGACCTCCCCTGGTGGCGCAGTGGTTGAGCGCTGGGTTGCGAGGCTGCCTGCAGCCTCTGCAGCGCCAGTTCGATCCCCGGCCACCAGCGAGGATCCCGCAAAAAAAAAAAAAAAAATCCTTGGGATTTTGATTGCATTGATTTATAAATTACTTTGGGTATATGGGTATTTTAACAGTGTATACTCTTTAAATCTATAAACACAGGATATTTTTCCATTTCTTTGTGTCTTATTTCCTTTAACAATATCTAGTGTTTACTCCCATGTATTTCATCCTATTTGGTGCATTATAAATAGGATTGTTTCCTTAATTTCCCTTTTGTCTAGTTCATTTGCATATAGAAATAGATAGTTGTACATTAATTTTATATCCCTTTTAACCTTTATTATTTCTACTAGTTTTTTGGTGGACTCTAAGATTTTCTGTGATTGTTATCATATCTGAAAAATGATTGTTTTACTACTTCTTTTCCAATTTGGTTTCCTTTTCTTTTTCTTGCCTAATTGCTCTGTCTAAAACTTCCAATGCTATTTTGAACAGTAGCAGTGAGAGTGGACATCCTTGTCTTTTTCCTGATCTTTAGGGGAAACATTTAGTGGTTTTTTTTTTTTAATATTTTATTTTATATATGCTTGCATCATTTTTCATTTTTGCACAATGTATGCATTTTCTTTTTTTTAATTAAACATTTTTTTTAAAGATTTATTTATTTATTTATACAAGCACTGGGTACAGTCAGAAGCGTGGGAGGGTGAGAGGATTTACCAGAGCCAGAGCGGGGAACAGAACAGAACAGGCAGACTGACGAAATACACTGCTGAGGGAGCAGCGGGCGGCAGGAGAAGTCTGCTCGCCATGTGGGACCCTCCCTGGCGGCCGGGGATCAAACCGGTGCTGCAGAGGCTGCAGGCAGCTTTGCAGCCCAGCTCTCAACCGCTGCACCACCAGGGGAGGCCCCAATGTATGTATTTTCATTTTGGTTATATTCCCCATATAATTGCATCCCCCCTTATTTTGACCCTAATCCTTCCTCTCCTCACCCTTACCCTTCCCCTCCCCACTATGTCTCTGGTTTGTAGTTGCTTGTTGATTTTGATTTTTACTTTGTATTAATTAGTATTTTTCCTAGTTCCTTATTTAGGTTTTCTAAATTCCTGCTATGAGTGAGACCATCCGGTATTTTTCTTTTTCTTTCTGACTTATTTCCCTGAGCATGATCCCTTCTAGGTCCATCCATGTTGTCGCAAACTGCATGTGTTTATCTTTTTTGATTGCTGAGTAATATTCTATTGAGAAACACTTAGTTTTTTTATCGAGTATGATGCTAGCTGTGGGTTTGTCCTTTGTGATCTTTATTTTGTTGAGATATGTTCCTTTTTCTAATATATTAAGAGTTTCTGTCATAAATGGTGTTGAATCTCAGCAACAACAAAGAAAATAATCCAGTCAAAAAATGGGCAGAAGAGCTAAAAAGAAACTTCTCTGAAGAGGAAATTCAAATGGCCAACAGACATATGAAAAAATGTTCAACATCACTTGTAATCAGGGAAATGCAAATCAAAACTACCATGAGATACCATCTCACACCAGTGAGAATGGCACATATTAAAAAAACTAGCAACAACAAATGTTGGCGAGGGTGTGGAGAAAAAGGAACTCTTCTGCACTGTTGGTGGGAGTGCAAACTGGTCCAACCACTATGGAGAGCTGTGTGGAGATTTCTGGACCTACTAAACATAGAGCTTCCATATGATCCAGCAATTCCATTCCTAGGTCGTTACCCAAAGGACACAGAAACATCCATTCCAAAGAACATCTGCACCCCTATGTTTATAGCAGCACTATTTACAATAGCTAAGCTTTGGAAACAACCCAAATGCCCAAAAATAGATGACTGGATCAAGAAGATGTGGTACATATATACCATGGAATATTACTCAGCATTCAAAAAAGATAAACACATGCAATTTGCAGCAACATGGATGGCGCTGGAAGGGATCATGCTCAGTGAAATAAGCCAAAAAGAAAAAGAAAAATACCGGATGGTCTCACTCATAGCAGGAATCTAGAAAACTTAAATAAGGGACCAGGAAAATGAATATAAGAAAGTGAAAATCAAAATCAACAAAAAACTATGAACCAGATACACTTTTTGGGGGGTGGGGGGCGGGAAGGGAAGGATTGGGGTCAGAATGGGGCTTTTGCAATTGTATGGGGGAATATAAAAATAAAATTTATTATTTAAAAAAAAAATAAAAAAATAAAAAATAAAAAAAAAATGGTGTTGAATCTTGTGAAATGCTTTCTTCAGTATATTGATATGATCATGTAATTTTTATTTTTCTGAAGATGTTAAGATAAATTGATTTTGTGTATATTAAAACAACCTTGCATCCCTGGAATAAATCCCAATTAGTCATGTGTGATTATCTTAATGTATGACTGGATTCAATTTGCCAAGATCTTATTAAAGGTTTTTACATCTATGTTGATCAGAGATATTGGTCTGTAGTTGTGTGTGTGTGTGTGTGTGTGTGTGTGTTTCTGGGATCAGAGTAATGTTGGCCTCATAGAATGTGTTTGGGATTATACCCCCTGTCCCTCATAATTTTTTTTTTTTTTTTGACTGCTTTCAGAATTTCAGCTTTATCTTTGGTTTTCAGTAGTTTGATTCTAATATCCAATCTGTTACTAAGATTGGGTAATTTTTATCATTTTTCTTAAACTTATAGACCCTTCATTTTTCCATCTCTAATCAGCTCTTAAATCCACCTAGTGAATTTTTCATTTCAAATATTTATTCAGTCCTAGCATTTTCATTTCTATTTTGTTTCTTTTTATAATTTCCAAGTCTGCTGAGATTTCTCCTTCTTTTCTCTCATTTTCATCTTTTTCTTTAAGCTCTTAATTTTTATTAAAAACTTAATTTTTAATGTTGGGTTGTTTTTTGTCAAATTCTAACACTTGGGTCATCTTGAGATTGGTTTCTACTGACCAGTTTTTCTCTTGAGCATGACTCATATTTTCCAGTTTTATTGCTTTAGTGATGGCATTTGACTCTATATTTATTGATTCCTTACTGAAAAATCACCTGAAGCTTGTGTTTTACACTTTGTTAGAGAGATACCTTAAATTTTGCCCTTAGTCCTAGGGCCTCTTCTTAGTTCTTGGCTATAGTTTTTTTCTTACATCTATGAAAAAATTTTGCCTTCCTCCAGTTTTAATTAAAAGTACAAAGTGTTTACTAAGTCATCTTATTATGTGGAATTCAAATTCCAAACTCTTATTTCCCTTTAAATGAGCAGCCACGGAAATCTCTGTTTAGCTCATTTAACTTTTCAAAGGTTGTTTTCCTCCAGCCTCCCACATATGGGGTTTTCTGGAATTTCTCCCTCAATTTCCAGTTGTTTTAGAAGAAGGGAGCTCTGTGTTCTGATGACTTAGGCTTGAAAGAGTCCAGCTTTCAGATTGCTTTCTTGCTATTTTCCCTTAATGGTGGTGACTTCCCTCTGGGTAAAGACTGTATAAATATGAATCTTTCAGTTTCTGCTTCCTTTTGGTTGCTCTGTAGTACTTATTTTAAATCGGTGATTTCTTTATTTTGTTCAGAGTTTATATATATAGTAATATGTACATGGGTTGGTCCAGTACAAACTCCCTCATTATCAGGTCTATGATGACAACTCTTTGTTTTCTATAAAATTTACTTCAGACACTTAATATATTTCTTATTATGACCTCATTAGTTCTATTTTATTTCTATTCATAGATATGAGGAGAGGGCTACTAAAGACTTGGAACGATACAATAAACAAATTAAGAAAGCCATTGAACAGGAGTCACAGATACCATTAAAGGATGGCAGAAAAAAGATAAAACCCACCAGCGCATGGAACTTGGCACAGAAGCACAAGTTGAAAACCTCATTATCTAATCAGTCAAAACTTGATGAACTCTTTCAATCCCAAATTGAAAAGAAAAAGAGCCAAAACATTAAAATAGTTCAGATCCCGTTTTCAATGGAAAACTTAAAAAACAAAATGCGGAAACATAAAGAATTTGACTTAGAAGAGAAGGAGGAATTTCGTTTGATCCATAATCTCAGGTTTCCCGATGGTTGGCTAATCACATCTCAATCAGAGGTAATGTTATTAAACCCATATAGAGTGGAAGAAGCCCTGCTATTTAAAAGACTCCTTGAGAATCATCAGCTTCCTGCAGAGCCACTGGAACAACCAATTATATTAACAGAGAGGTATAGTAAAGTAACTTTTTTACTCTAACAATATTTATTAATCCATATGAGATTAGAAATTGAGGTTAAAAGTTGAATGTTTTTCCTAGTAGGAAAAAGTAGTATTTATTTAAAAAGTAGTATTTATTTTTTAGGTTTACTTCTTAAAACTTGATTTTAATCTTCAGTGGAATTGCTTTTAAATAAGTTTTAGAATATATAGTTTACTTTTGTAGTTATTGAATATCAAGTTCAATTTTCCTTCTGTGCATTCATGACTTCCCTAGAGAAATTTTGAATTAGGTTGCCATAATTCTCCTTTATTAGGCATCCTACTTTAACATTTCAAACAGACAGTAAAATGGAATTATATAGTGAATACCTTTATCAACAAATGTCAAGCTTTTACTACATTTGCTGTCTACTTTTATATATATATATATGTATATGCATATTTTCTTTCCTTTACCTAAAGTATTTGACAGTTTCTATTCCTACATCTTTTACCATATCTGTCTCAAAAATGTCTATTTTTCTACCTACCATGTGTCTTTTTCAGACACATTCATTGGCATTCTTCCCAATTTTCTTAAACTTTTTAATACTTTGTAAATTTTTAATATAATTTGCATTTAAACAAGGCCCAACCATTACATTTCCTTGCCTCTTAAATCTCTTCTGATATCACAGTATTCTTTATTGTCATTGAGTTATTTCATTGACCATTCCATTGTCTTGATTCATCTCTGTGCCTCCTTGAGGTATTGTGTAACTTGTTTTTCCCTCTCCTCAAATGGAAATTAGCTCAGGAAGATAGCATAGATTTAGATTCTACTTTTTGGTAAAACTGCTTTGGTAAAACTTCATGTTTCATCTTATCACTGAGTCAGTTGATGACAGCCTATCTCTACCTTCAAGTTCCCTCACACCCTTTCCATTTAATGTTTTCACCCACTGATGATTGTTGCCTGAACTATTTTTATCATAGATTGTTACATGGGGTATTTCTTTTTGATATCCTACATGAACAAATTATTTTCTGTAAATATGAATACTATTCACATTTCCCTTTTTTATACTTAATGTTTCTTTTGTAGTCTGACATGGGTATAGAGGATCATGTGTACAGCAAAAGATAAAAACCTGTAATTAAATTTTAATAAGAATTTATTCTCTACAAATCATTAGATAACTTTCAGAAATTCTAAGAATAAATCAAGAATCATTTATAAAATATATTAAAGCCTTTGTTTTAAAGATCCTCCACCAGAAGGAAAAAATAGAGCCAGAACACAAGAAGGCATTTGTTAAAGCTGTCTTTTAATTAAACCAACCCTGGTCAGATTAATTAAAATCCAGTGTCTTTCATAGTATTGTCTTAAAATTGATTTAGAAAACTGTCAAAGGAAAAAAATCCTTAGGATGTACTAAAAGAGCTCAAAATCTGGTGGTATACTATTTCTTCTTCCCTTAAAAAGATCAAGGGTTATCTGAAATTTTAACTAAAGGGTATTTGTAAACTTTAAGTTAGACCTCAATAATCTTTTTGTGCTAATAAGTTTTTAAAAATATTTTTTTCCTTGTGATCTTCTGTTACTAAAACACAAATACATGAAACACTATTATTTTGTACCCATGTTAACCTGAAAATAATTTTTTCTTATTTGAATGTGAACAGCAACAGAGCTTAATTGAAAATTGTTTGCACCTTTTTTCTGAAATGGGGCATCCCCATCAATTAATAATGTAAATTTTTTAAAATTGACTCTTGGACAGGGTAACTATAGGTTGCACTCCATATTCTCACCAGAGTTCTAAATCAGATTGCATTTTTTAACTCTGAGTGGAGTAATTTTGATATCTATAAGAATAATAATGGCTGTTGTTATTGAGCACTTAATATTTGATAGAATCTTTGTGAAACTCTTTGCTTTAATCATCTTATCTGCAAAGCTTATGCAAAATAGGTGCTGTCATTATCCATATGTTATATTGGAGGAAACTGTTCTGAAGCACAGGACAGTTAAGTAACTTAACAATGTTTATACACCAACAAATAAGCAGTGGGTCCAAAACTACAATCTAGACAGTAACATTACATTATTAGTTGCTGCACTATATCATCTTCATCATCCCCACTACCAGCTCTGGCTCTCAGACTGATTTTATGAATGTTGCTTAGTTCATACAGAGTACATCTCATATATCGCTGAAGCCTTCCTCTCTATGATATCTGTTCTCATAGCCAAATGGGTCCTCAATCTTATAGCTGTCATGAACAAAGACATTATTTATTTGTTAACATTTTCAAGGGATACAGGGAAAATGAAGAAATAGCAATTCATCATCCTTCATTGGAACATAAAACAGTGCCTTGCATGCTTAAGACAAATATTCATTGAATGAATAGGAAATGGTAACCTTCCACATGTCAACCCCCAAAATACCGTCTCTTAATGATAAGTTATGAATCACCTTGACCAATCCTAAAACCAACATGAAAGGTTAATTTGTGCCATAAGTAATTTTGACTACCTCATAATTTTGTTTAGATCCCTCATGATCCAGAACCATTTTGAATACCACCTTTCACAGACATGCTGCACATACAGTGGACTGAAGGATGCTCTCCCAAATTCCAAAATAGTAAATTATATTAAGTTTCTGGATATATACATAAAAGATATATGCTGATCTTTTCATTGTTGATAAAAGATATATGCTGATCTTTTTATTGTTAAACAGCTTAACAATACCCACAGCCCTCGGACCAACTTGATCTTTTTATAGTTGATGAAACCTTGACTAGCAATTGAAAATTATGTAGAATGGACCACTTGAGTAACATAAGAGTATTATTATGTCTGCTTTAAAGGTACAAAGGGGCATTACTTATAAAGTTTTCATTTGTATTATATGGAGAGAACAGAGCTTTTGATTGCTTATTTAGTTTGTAAATTTGAGATGTCTGCTAGGTCTATTCTTTTTGTACACTATATGCAGTAGGACTTCTACGAAATATAAACAAATATAAAAAATTAAGTTTCTCACAAGGCTGCTTATATCTTTGTATTTTGGTTTCTGGTAATAAAGCTTTTAAAGATCCCTTGGATTAACTTTTTTTCCATGAATCCTCCATTTTATTTTATATATTTAATAAATTAAAGGGCCATCCTTTTTTCCCCCCCAGTCTTTTTAATGGATCTCATTATTTAGAGATTTTATATAAAATGACATCAGATGACCAAAGATACAGTGGATCAACTTACCTTTCCGATCCTCGTCTTACAGCAAATGGTTTCAAGATAAAATTGATACCAGGTATGATTATGTGTTTTAATATTTTGTGACTTGGAGAAATAAGTCTTGTTGCAAGAATTGAGGTTACAAAATTTAAAGCTATCATGGTATATTTTTGTCTCACATAAAATAAAATGTCAGCTGTATAAAAAGTAGTATTTCAAGGAAGGTCACCTTTGCCTGAAACAAGCAAGTTGTTGGCATCTGTTTCAGTCCATTTCTTGCATTTTCATCTTCTTAAATAATCAAGTAAACTCATAGTCATTTTTTGCCATCATTTGTTACAGTATTCTAACTGTCTGTGTAACTAAATTATTAAATATTCCTTCATATAGTGAAACACAAATATGTTGAATACTGTAATACCCCAACACAATGCACATATTCTTTCCTTTTAAGAAGCATTTACTTGTTTTGCTGATTAGACTTCTAATAACAATATTATATCTGGAGAATGAATGCTCTGATTCCATTGCTTTGCTATGATAACATTATTTACTTAGTATAGAAATTCACTGGGTAGGGAGAAAAACAGAAAATCCATCTGACTAAGAAAACTTTGATTTTCCTGGCTAGCCCTTCTCTGTTTTCTCATAGTTTCCATGCTTAACTGCCCTCTGCTGTAGCTTCCTAGATAGATCTTGTTTTATTACTTTCCCTTCATCTGGAATCAAGGTACACACAGGCACTAGGAAGAATAATTCCAATGCCCTCCCTCTTGCCTACCCCTAAACGTGTCATGAACAATGTGCAAAAGCTTATTAAGTTCAACCAAAAGTGTTGAAGATATCTAAAAGAATATTTTATTGACAAATGAAAAGAAGCTAAAACAATGTACAAAACCATCAAATTAGATAAATACAGAAAATTATTTGTTGTTTCAAATTTTAATTAATTTTCCTGACTTTTGCAGTTTTAAGGATACCTTCCCTAAACTTCTTACCTCTTTCCTCAATCACAATATTTATATTTGGAGTGAATTAGAGTTCAAATTCCAATTCTTTCATTTAAAAACAGCGTGTTCTTGGAAAAATCATATGTCCTCAATATTTCTTAATCAGTTACAAATAGCAATCATTAAATAATTATGTACATGGCACTCTCCAAAGTATTAAATGTATTAATTTATTTAATGCTAATAGTCCTATGAATAGTTTTTAGGACTGTTCCCCATTTTACAAATGGGAAAAAAATCAAGACAGATGAGTTTTCTTAAGGGTACATTGAACCAAGACTAGAACCCATACAATATGTCTCAAAACCTAGCTCTTAAGTAAGTGGTTGTATTGTTTCCCTATTAAAATTGAGATATTTACTTAATAGTATAATTGTGCATGTTTTAAACAAGGCACTTATATGAAATCAATTGGAATAGTACTTAATAATAGGTGTTCAAATATTCTCTTTTCTTTCCTTCTTCCAGCCTCCCATTTGACCTGAACTGACTTGTCCTAGAAATCATTGTCCCTTAGGACCCCAGTTATCTTTTTAATGTATTTGAAGTGTGAAGCAAGTGTTGTATATGTATGTGTACAAAGATACTTTTTTCTTGACTTAATCTGTTATTCTAATTAGCTATGTAGCATTTGTGTCAGGTGCCATTTGTCCATGGAAAATGTTACAGCAATTTTTTTTTTTTTCACTTTGGTAACTATCCTGTCTGTTCCCAGAACATGTTTATTTTTGAGGTCCCCAGTGAGTTTCTGTCTAACAGATGCTTTCAACTCTTAGTTTATGGATCATGTTTTTTAAATCCTGTTGAATGCCAGGTACTTTTCATGGGACCAAAGATATAAAAATGAATAAAAATATCACCTGCAAACTAATTTTGATTGTGATTAACTTTATTTATATTATTATCAGAATTATTTTTCTTGTCAATTTAATAGATCAAGTTAAACTTTTCTATTTTCCTTCATTAATTTTTATACTTTTTTTAAAGAGAGTTGTTTTTTTTTTAAGATTTATTTATTTATGCATACAAGAGCAGAGGTACAGACCAGAGATGTGAGGGATGAGAGGATTCACCAGAGACAGAGTGGGGAACAGAACAGGCAGACTGACTGAAAATACACTGCTGAGGGGAGCAGCGGGCAACACAGGAGAGGTCTGCTGCCCCATGCAAGTTTCTCCCTGGCTGGCTGGGGATTGAACTCATTCTGCAGAGGCTTCAGATTGCTTCATAGTGCGGTGCTTAACCCCTTGCACCACCAGGCAGGCCCTAAAGATAGTGTTGATGTATTGGACTAGTTTGGGGTCAACAGTGCCAGTTGTCACAAAGCATCTTTGGAAAAAAATAAAGGCCTTTAAAAGAGGAAGAGCAGGGGCATCCCCTGGTGGCACAGTGATTGAGCGCTGGGTTGCGAAGCTGCGCGCCGCACCTGCAGCACTGATTCGATCCCCGGCCACAGGCCAGGGTCCCACATGGTGCGCAGACCTCTCCTGCTGTCCACTGCTCCCTTCAGCAGTGTACCTCGGTCCTTCTGCCTGTTCTTCTCCCCACTCTGGCTCTGGTGAATTCTCTCGCCCTCCTGCGCTTCTCACTGTACCCAGTGCTTGTATGAATAAATAAATAAATCTTTAAAAAACAAAAAAAAAAAGAGGACGAGTACATCTGACTTCGAGGAAAAAGATTTAAATGTGACCCTAAGCACTTTGTTTGCTAATGGGGATAGCTTTCTGTTCTGTAGCGTTAAGAATTTTGTATTTTAGGAAGTGAACATTTGTTACAGACTCATTTCAAATATTTTCCCTTAAAATTGGGAAGCGTTTTACAGAACTTTTTGGGAATTCCTTGAAAGTTTATTGTTACATAGTTCTAAATGTCTGTATTAAATTTTCCGTATCTGAATTTTGCAGACACAGGGATTAAAAATACTTTTTACCCATATCTACAAGTAATTCTGTGAAATGTCTATAATTTCCTGGGACAAATTAGTCAGTATTAGACTTTTTTAATACAATCATACTGTAAAAGATATAGAGCCAGCAATAGTAAAATATCTCTTCTACTGATATTTTTGTAAATTTTCATATCTGTATATATGTAAGGTAAGAACTCTAGAATATTCTGCTACTTTTTTAAACCCTGTGTCAAGACCCATTTTGCTCAAACACCCTTGGTTGCTTAAACGTTCATTCTGTTTCCCTTCATTAAACTTCGTGTTTTATCCCTAATGTTTATATGTCTTCTTATATTATTCTCTTATAGTTTTCTGGTAAAAATATTGGTATGCCTGTTCTGCATCATTATAGCTTCCTTCTAGTCAAGGAGTCAGTCGAAACTAGGAAAAGGTTAGGGACAGAGTCATTGACATCTCGGGATCTTAATCCCTTCAAACTCCTTTTTTTTTTTTACTCATCCATTAAGGGTACTACTTCTCCAGAATTGGACTGTCTTCTTTCATTTCTTCTAGGTAATACAGCATGGACTTTGATATAAGAACACTATTAAACAGACATAGCTAAAATATCTCTGCTATTTTCCAAAGTCATAAAATGATTCTAAAGCCAGATGCGATCCTTTATGCTGTTATGGCATGCCAGCGTGTAGCTACTTTTTAGTTTTATTTTAATCATTAAATTATTTAAAATAGTTGGAATAACTTGTCGATCTTAAACATTGTCCTGGTAAAATACTTCAAAACTAACATTATTCCTCAAATTGTTAATCTATTAATTAATTACTTGCTATGGTGCTATGGTAGCTATAGAAAGCAATATATTACTTGCTATGGCTCATTTTATATTATAATAAGCTATCAAATCAGTACTTTGTAAACCTTCAACTTGCACAGTGTTTATGTCAATTAGATCTAAATAGAGCTGGAAAAGTGTTACTCTATGAATATTTTTTAATTTTTAAGTCAAAATAGTTACATCCTTTAAGTTGATGTTAAGTCAGTAGGGTGATTTGAACAGCAACAGTTGTTAAAACACTTAAACCTGTTTTATTCTAATAAATATCATGGGACTCAATTTTCTCTCCAAAGTAAGAAATGTTCTAAACAAATGTAGAAAACAGAACAGCAATAATGAAGATTAAATTAAATGATATAAAGTACATGTGGTGTCTATGAGCACTTATGATTTAATATGAATGTACAATCCTACAGGAAATTATTTGTTCTCCAACCAAGGAACAAAACTGTCCCCACTATATTAAATTCTAATGAGTGTTCTCTAAATGTTTTAACAGTGGTCTTGTTCTTAATAGACATTTTCTGGAATACAATTTAAACTATATATGTGATTTTCTTTTTTCTTTCAGGAGTTTCCATTGCTGAAAACTACTTGGAAATAGAAGGACTGGCTAATTGCCTCCCATTCTACGGAGTAACAGATTTAAAAGAAATCCTTAATGCTATATTAAACAAAAATGCAAAGGAAGTTTATGAATGTAGACCTCGAAAAGTGATAAGTTATTTAGAGGTATGCATTATTAGATTAAGTTGCTTAGTTAGGTTTTAAGATACTTGTTTCTTAAAACAGAAAATGGTTTTAAGATGGTAGTTTTAGTAAGGTTTATTTGTTTGCAAGAAGGAAACGCTATTAAGAAAACTCCATTAAAGTTTTACGTCATAGGTTGTGGTAATGTCTATTATAAATCCTTACTTTAACATAATTTGTTGAGTAAATATTGAGAAAGAGCTTTATGAATTAGAAGTTTCATAGTGCTCTCTTTTTTAGAAGGGATTCAAAATACTCACTGAACCTTTATACCAACTACTTTGTCTAAAGAAGTGTTGTATGATTTTAAATACGAATCTCTTCAACAGCAAAAGAGTAGGGAAAATAGGAAAGATTATTGAATAAAGGGAAATTTTGGTTTTCTATTAATATCTACTGTAATAAGAAATTAACTAGGTTAAAAAAACAAATTCAAAGGTAATAAATGGTGAGGGAAGAATATAAACTTTTAAATGTCCAAGTAAATGGCAGTGGTGGGAAAATAGCGGGGATTATCTCTAAGTTTAGGGTTCTAGCTATTCCTCAGAGTTGACTGGCATTATTTTATAAACAATGGAAAAGGAAGTATACTTAGGAATAATATTTGAATTTAAAGTCTTTGAAGTATATTTTTAAAAAAATTTAAAAACTAGCTTTGCTACTACTATTTTACCCCCAAAGTCTCAATATTTCCTATCTCAGACCAAATTTCTGACATTGTCCTTGATTCTGCATCCCTCAAAACCAAATAAATAAAACCATAAGCAAATCTTGACTCTACCTCCAGCTCATGCCAGCTATCACCCTTCTCAAAAATTTACCAGAACTGCAGTGATTGCCTGCAATACTCACTGCCTCTCTTTTTGATCTGCCTCAAACAATTCTTCATATAGCAACTACACTGATAGTTATAAAATGTGAAATAAATGTCAGATTCTTGCTTTAAAATCCTTTGGTTACTTGCCTGTATATTTAGATTGGCACCCGAATTGCTCAAACTGTCCTAAAGGGTTATCTGGCCCCTGCTTAACACCCTTTCTTGTTCCTGTCTTTCCTTTAGTAACTCTTCTGCATATACACTATTCAATTCTGTTCCCTCTGCTTGAAATGATTTTCTTTCCCCATGATCTTTGCATCATAGTTCCTTAAGTAAATTAAAATTTAAATGTCACTTCAAGGTAGTGACAGTCATCAACTGTTATCTAGTTTAATCCTGTGCATTTTTTACTCCCTGAAATTTTGTCTTTTTTCCTCTTTTCTGTACCACAAGGTATATTTTACAAGAGCAAAGATCTGGTTTGTTTTGACACAATGACTACCATATGGTTGGTATTTAAAAATGTTTCTAAGTCAATGAGTAATAAAAGAATGTAATTAATTTTTCTTTGTTCCTTCTTGCCAGGAGTAACATGTTTTCTACTTCAGGGTATATCAATAAAATGAATGGCTATCTCTTCACAGGGAGAAGCAGTGCGTCTATCTAGACAGTTACCCATGTATTTATCAAAAGAGGATATCCAAGACATTATCTGCAGAATGAAGTGCCAATTTGGAAATGAAATTAAAGGATGTGTTCATGGCCGTCCGTTTTTTCATCATTTAACCCATCTTCCAGAAGCTCCATGAGTAAATGTTTAAGAAAATTAGTATTGAAATTAAATTGTCATAAAATAATATGGGTCACCTTTTCAGTCATCTTTGTACTATCGTGTTAAATGGTTATTTTGTAAGTAAGAATCACTGGCTTGTTTGTATATTGAAAAAAATTCCCAAAATAGAAAGCTTAAATAAATATAGACGATTAATTTTATATTTAAGAAACAACCTTTACAACAGTTACTGGTTGAAAACTCCAAAATAGGAAATACCTAATGTTATTGGATGGTTGACTTACTAGGTGCTATAAACTGAATTGCATATCCCAATTTCATAAGTTGGAGCCCTAACCTTCAATGCAGTGTTATTTATACATGGGTCCTTTGGGCAGGTAATTGGGTTTAGACGAAGTCACAAGAGTACTACCATCATTGTGGGATTAGTGCCCTTATAAGAAGAGTCACTTGAGAGTTTTCCTTCTGTTTCTCTCCTCCCCCACCACTCTCATGTGAGGACGGAGAAGGTGACCTTCTAAAATCCAGGAAGAACACTCACACCAGAAATCAAAGATGCTGGCTGGCATCTTGATCTTGAACTTCTAGCTTCCAGAACAGTGAGAAAATAAATGTTGTTTAAATCACTAGTCTATAGTATATTATTATGGCAATCTGAGCTTACAAACTGGGTCAGTCCTGTGCAGGGAGAAATCACACAGACTCGCTGGCATATCTGACAGAAGTTGTCAGTTTTACTTAAAATAGGATAGACAGTGGGAAAAAAAGAGAACATGAATTTCAGAGGAAGAAGGGGCATAGCTTTGAGAATTCTTGCTCTTACCTCAGTTTGGGGGGAAATAGCTTATAAATTGCTATCCTTTATATGGAAATTGGACTTTGGGGTAAAAACTTGTAAGAGAACATGGAAGAATCTAGATTTTTTTTTTAAGATTTATTTATTTATACAAGCTTTGGGCACAGTCAGAAGCGCGGGAGGATGAGAGAAATCACCAGAGCCAGAGCGGAGAGTGGAACAGGCAGAGTGACGAAATACACTGCTGAGGGGAGCAGCGGGCAGCAGGAGAGGTCTGTGCGCCCTCTGGGACCCTCACCCGGCGGCCAGGGATCGAACTGGCGCTGCAGAGGCTGCGGGCAGCTTCGCAACCCAGCGCTCAACCGCTGCGCCACAGAGGAGGCCCCTGAATCTAGATTTTTTTAAAAACAAAATTTAGGTGAAGATTACCAGATCTGGTTTCAAAAACCAGATGCCACTATACATCTAAATGCTTAATGTGCAAAAAATTGAAACTTGATTTTAATGAATAAATATGATGTATAAAGTAAGATGTTTTGTATTGAATACAGTTCTCCACAATCACACCATCTCTCATAATTTTCAAGGAGAATTTTAAAATTCTTAAGATTCTTGTGTTAAGTAGTACAAATTTTGATACCATGAAGATCCATGCATAGCTGGGCCATTTCTGCTAACTTTGTAGTGTTTCCCATAACCCAATACAATCTTTCCCTTCCTATTATACTTTGAAAATGTGGGTCCCATTCCTGTTCTCTTTGATTTACTAGGTAAGTTGTAGAAATAAGCTCAGAGATATAGAAGATGATGAAATATAAATTTTCTAGCTGGTATAGTCTATTGTTATGAGATCCTACAATGGCCTCTTAAGTGAATAAACTTACTTTGTGTCTTCATTTCTGCTTGAATTATGCCCAAGCCGGTTGGTAATAATGACTTCAGGTATTTACCACGTGTTTAGTAGAAAACACCATGTACTTACCTTGTATAAACTAATCCCAGTTACTGTTCTTAATCATTACTGTATTCCCAACTCTCAGAAATAGACTCCAGAAAACATTAGGATCATCTTAAGTATTTGGGAGAAAAAGAAAGTTAAAACATTGCCTGACGCCACTGTAACAAATGCTTCTGTAAAAGTGGACCAGCTTTGGGATACAACATTTTTCAACACTCTGCGATGGCAGTGGGAGGGAGAAGAGCTCAGTGGTTCCTGGTTGCTGGAGGAGGCCACACAAGTCCCGCTTCTGAGGGCGTTGCTCAGCCACCCTCCTCCCTCTCCCACAATGCCTTGCAGCAGCTGTAGTCACACCACCCACCGGACAAAATGGCTGAAGTGGGTGGTGGTGACGGTGAAGCCCTGGTTCCCAGGATGGAGGTAACAGGCCACTGCATGCTGGGGGGGGTGAGCGCTAGGTATAAAGCGCAAAGCCAGGAAATGAGAGGGAAAGCAAAGTGTCAGTCCGAATTGCCGATTATTTGCCTTACTAGGTTGGGGCTTAACTGGGGAGTGTGTGGGGTCTCAACGTGTGAATCCCCTAAAATGCTGTTGAAACCTAAGTCCTTGCTTAGGATTCCAGCCTCTACCATAGCACAGGAGACACAAAATTGCGCAGAAATGAGGCTGCAGATCCCATTTTGAGAGACCTTTTGTCTTGCGTGGTCCAACAATGCCAAGATTTCAGATACTTAACCTCAAAAATGTTAGACCCCAATTTAAATGGACAGATGGTTGCAGTTATTTTCATTGATTATTTGATTCCTTTTTCTATCCACATTTTGTGGCTCATTTTGTGGAAGTTGCAGTGATCCCACTGCAACCTACATGTCTTAACAGAAAATGTGAATATGATCTCTTTTTGTCCGGCTCCCAAATGTTGTGCCATCAACTTAAAAGCAAAAGTTGCCATGATATTAAAATAGTAATGATTTTAAAATATTTAAATGAATTAGACTTTATCTTGGAATTGGAGATGTCTGGATTGTTTCTGGCAAGCCAGCATTCATGGATTTACTGCTGCTAAAAAGGATGTTGAAGGTGAGCTAATTCAACCAATTTTACAGATGAGGAAATAGAATCCAGGGTAGTTAATGATTTGCCTAAGTGCATACATCTTTATCTAGTGCTCTTCTAATTCTGCTTCAAATGTTGCTCCCACTTAAATGTTAACTTTCAATCTTCAGTATCTTCTTTTTTTCCAATGATGTGATACTAGCAACACAGCATTTGACACTATTAGTGTCTGGAAAGTGGTTTTATACTTGAGTATTTTCTATCACCTTCCTTTCTTCTTTAGGTTGCAGTAACTTTGGTTTACAACACTGCATCTATTTAAAGATTATAGCTTCACACCTCGATAAATACACCATACCACTCACACCACCAAAGGCTGGTTACCACCATCAAAATGACCCCCTTTATCTGGTCCATCACCCTCCCAAAACCCCACTCCCATTTCTCCCTTCCCTTCTGTTAGCAGCAAATGGTTCTGTGGTGTTTGTACATTTGCTTTATCTTCTGCATGTAAGTAAAATCACAGTATCTGTCTTTAACTGACTTTGTTTAGCATTACCCCCTTCAGTTCCCATACTGTCACAAGTGGCAAGATTTCAAAAAAAAAAAATTTGTAGCTGAGTAGTATTCCATTGTGTATACATACCATATCTTCCTAATCCACTCATTATTAGGATGTCTCCATAACTTATTGATCATTCTAACAGGTGTGAGATACCGCCATTGTGGTTTTCTGTTTAAGTTTCAGATATTTATTAATCAGTGTAAACAGTAACACAATACCCCAACATGATTTTGGCATTTAGAGGAATAAAACTTCCTGGCTAGGTGGGAAATTATGTGAATGACTTCATTTTAAGCGACTTTATAGTGAAATATTACATTTAGACCTGTTGATCGTCTTTCTTTAGTTTACATTCAATGGGTAGAACTTATATAGATCATTGGGATTCAGTTTGTTCCAGGGTTCTGGGTTATTTTTTTTTGTTTGTTTTGTTTTTTTTTTTTTTAAAGATTTATTTATTTTATACATAAAATATAGAACTGGGGTACAGGCCAGACACACGGGAGGGTGAGAGGATTCACAGAGACAGAGTGGGGAACAGAACAGGCAGACTGATGAAATATACTGCTGAGGGGAGCAGCGGGTAAGACAGGAGAGGTCTGCCGCGCCTTGTGGGACCCTTGCTGGCCAGCAGGGATCAAACCGGCACTACAGAGGCTGCGAACAGCTTCACAGCGCGGCACTCAACTGCCTGCGCCACAAGGGGAGGCCCAGGGTTCTGGGTTATTCTCTCTGTTCCAACTGACATCTGGATTGAACAAAGCCAGAAGGATGACATATAGCAATGCCCCATATCTCCTGTTCAAATAAATTTGAAGAGGGAGATCAAGCTAGCATGCTTTGTGGCTTGACTGAGGATCTGATGGAGCATGGTTGTGGGACCAGCCTTGGACAGGGAAGGAGAGGAGAACAAATCTACAAGGCCCAGGAATAAGTCTCTCTCATTTTGGTTTTGACTTGTATTTACCTGATAATAAGTGATGGATGAGCGTTTTTTTAATGTGTCTATTTGCCTGCTGTATGCCTTTTTTTGGAGAAGTGTCTATTTTGTTCTTGTGCCCATTTTTTAAATTGGTTTGCTTTTTGTTATATGAGTTTATTTTAAATCTTGTGTATTAGCCTTTTGTCATATGCATGAATATCATTAAGTATTTTCTCCCTTTCAGTAGAGTGTCTTTGTTTTAGTGATAGTTTCTTTCATTGTGCAGAAACTTTTTAGCTTGATATAGTCCTGTTTGTGTTTGCTTTTGTTTCTCTTGCCATTGTAGACAAATCTACAAAGATATCTCTAAAGCCAATGTCATGGAGTGTTTTGCCTAAACTTTCTTCTATGTATTTTAAGGTTTCAAAGCCTTGTTCAAGTCTTTAATACATTTTGTGTTAATTTTTGTATAGGATATGAGATAGTGGCCCAGTTTCATTCTTTTGCAAGTAGCTATCTACTTTTCTCAACACCATTTTTGTTGAAGAGACTCTTTTCTCCAGTTTGTACTCTTGGCACCTTTATCATAAACTAGCTGTCCATATCAGATTAATTTTGTGATATACACTTTGTGATATATACTTTAATTTTTTGATATACACTTTTGCTGTACTGAATTGTTTCTATTTTTTTAAATGGAATCTTCATGGTTTTCTATGTATATTAGCATGTCATCTGCAAATATTAATAGTTTTACTTCTTTCCTAATTTGGATTCCTTTTGTATCTTTCTCTTGCCTAATTGCTACACCTGGGACTTCTGTTACTATGTTGAACAGTAGTGAAAGTGGATGTCTTTGTCTTATACCAAACCTTACAAGAAAAGTTTTCAATTTTTCAAAATTAACAATGTTGTTAACTGTGAGTTTGTTATATATAACCTGTATTATGGTGAGGTATGTTCTATATGTCCCCATTTTTTAGAGTTTTTGTCATAAAAGCATGCTGAATCTTATCAAGTGCTCTCTCAGCATCTATTGATATGATCATATTTTTATCTTTTCTTTTGTTGATGAGGTCAGTTACATTGAGTGATTGTTGGATGTTGAACCATTCTTACATCCCTGAAATAAATCCCACTTGGTCATGGTGTATTATCCTTTTACTGCAGTGTTGAATCCAGTTTGCTAAAATTTTATTAAGTATTTTTGCCTCTCTGTTCATCAGGGATATTGATCTGCATTTTTTTTTTTTTTTTACAACTTACTATGTGTCTTGATGCAGGTGTCATTGCATTTAAATAACCAGGTGTTCTTTTACCTTCATGAATTTAAATATTTAGTTTCTTTCCCAGATGTCGGAAGTTTTCCTCTATTATTTCTTTGAGTAAGACCTCTGTCCCCTTCTCTCTGCTAGGATAGTCATCACTTATGTTGCCTTCCTAATGGAGTTGGATAGTTCTCCAAGAACTTACTCATGTTTCCCTGTCGTATTTTTTCTTTCTTCTTCTGTGTCCTTTGTACATTGTTATCTTCAGGGCCATTAATTCATTTGATCTGGTCTGATTTCAGAATTTTTTCATCTCTTTTGATCTTTTTATATCTTGCAACTCCCTTATTTTTTATTTAAAACTTCACTTTCTATTTTGTGTTCCTTGATTATATTTCTCATGACATTTGCTTTTTTCCGAATTTTGTTGTATGTCTTAGCTTTTCAGAGTTCCATTGTATCACTTTGATTTATTTTTTGCATTTTCTTCCATTTGTTTTATTCTTTATCAAGACAGTGTTGAATTCTCTATTGGGAAGATGCAATTTTCCATATCTGAAAGATATGGAATCCTAGAGAATTGTTCCCTCTTATTCCCTGAAGCCTCAAGTTGCCATTTTTGTGTTTGTTTCTTTGACCATTTTGCTGCTTTAGATCTTAGACATTTAAACTTATTCTTTCTTCCCATCTGGTGTCACTGTGGTTTTTATATGATTTGGGATGTTGGGCTTTTGTGGGCCTTCATAGGTCTGAGACCTGATCTAGAAGCTGCTGAGTCAGGGAATAGAGAAGGATCTCGGAGGAGGTAAGCTCTGTTGTCGGTGCTCTGGAGTGGGACAGAGCTTGTGTTTGTGGCACCATCTATAGCCCTCTTCTCTCTGGAGTTCTAGACCTAGAGTTCCAAGGCTATGCTGTCTCTGAGTGTTCTCAGTGAACCTTACAAGGTCACTACCAGTCCCTCAGGTGGGGAGGGGGAGTGCTGCTCAGCACAACATCCTTGTTCCTTTCCCTGAGGACCTGGCCTCTGGGAGCACCCCAGCTCCCCTGCATGTATTTTCCTCAGTCAAGAGTGTGTGCTTCTGCAGGGTTCAGCCCTCCCTAGGGCCATTGGCTGAGTGGCAGCACCAGCATAGTTTGCAATGCAGCCTCCCACCCTCTACCACTACCTCCAGGTATCTCTTTCCACCCATTTCTTGTTCACTGAAGCTTGAATTTTCTATGTGTCCCTTCAGGCACAGTCTGCCTGATTTTACTGTTCAAGAGGTAGTCTAGTTTAGCCCCAACCAACAGGATTCTGCATGTAGTACTCTACCGATTAACATAGGTGATTCTTTGGGGGCCAAAGCAAGGAAACTCTGATGCCATTACTTACCATATTGTTATTGATCATATTTAAAAGCCCATTTTTTTTCCATAGGGTATTTTAAACTAATTAGGGGAAAAGGTAGATTTCTTCCACCCTAATCAAACTGCTCTTAAAATCACTATAACAGACTCTCCCATTGCCACTATAATTATATATTCTTTTTTTTTTTTTTTTTTGCCTATTCACTGACACTTACTGAGTGTCACACTCAGTACTGAACACAGACTTCTCTCTAAAGGAGATAAACTGTTAAAATGTATAAGTGTTAATGAGGAATATGTGCTATGAAAACATAGAGGGCCAATCCTCTCCCAACTTTGAGAAATCTGTGGAAGAAATTAGTGAACCAAATCTTAAGATTGACAAGGACTTATTTAGGAGATGAAAGATATGAAGGGCTTTTTAGACAAGGGAACAAGCACATATCAGGGCATTGCTCAGTGCAAGAAATCGTGCATCACTAGAACTTGACGTATAATAAATGGAGATTGAGTAAGAATGATAGGTAGTATCTTGGTCACAAAGCATTTTGCAGGCCTCTAGGGTTTTAAGAAATTTTTCCTAAAGACTGGAAGACCATTTAGTTTTTTAAGGTGGGAAATACACAGTTTCAGAAAAATTTAGCCAAGGTAAAAGTAAAGTATGTTAGCAGGCTACTCTAGAATTTAGGCAACATGGATGCAAACAAAGAGAGAAAGCATCTGTGATAGTAAGTAGAGAAAGTCTAGTTGACAGTTATTGAGGCCCCATAATCTTGCAGGGGTTTTCACTTTAGATTCTCTGGGATGATGCTATAATGGAATTAAAGTGGAAAAGAAGTCACCCCATTTTGTCTAAATTTATAGTTCTCATAGATGACTGGAAGAATGGAGGGTCATTTACCTTTCCTTTCTACACTAAATATGCAGTATGATATCGAATCTTTTTGAGTTCCTTACAGACTAGGAAAACCGTTATCTTTTTAAATTATGTCAGGTGTTTAAATTTTAATTTAGGCTTGTATCTGGGGTCTTTGGAGACCAAATTAAAGTTTCTAGTTGTTTCCAAGTTTTACTTATAAATGATTTAAATATCCAAGCACAATTTTCTTTTTTTTAACATCCTTGTTTATTTTTTCACGGTATAGTATTTTACCCCTCAGGTGTCATCACCATAGTTTTCCCACAAATGCAATTATTTAGGTAATGTTTATGTCCATCTGCTTAACAAGGCAAAGTAATGGATAGAAAATTTCAAATTATTTTTAATGATGAACTTGAGTTTTAAGAACTTTTTCATAAAGATTTTAATTATGTTTTATAATTTAGGTCATAGAAATAAATGATGAGTTAAGAAGAAACAGGCAAGAAATTATAAATGGATTGAACATGTTTTGGGAAGAAAATGGTATGTTTTCAAAGGTTAATTTCCTATTTCTTTTAAAAGGACACTTGTTTTTAAAATGATTTCATTTTATCTAAAGACATTGGTAAACTTCAGTCAGTTAATTGGCAAGATAATGATGTTAATTTGCCCAAAAGTATATTTTTAAGTAGTAATTTGCTAATAATAGTGTAAGTTTTTCCCATTGTGTCTTTACATGTGTATAGCTTACTGTACGAGAGATACTTATCTACCACTCACTCATTTTTTAGTACTTTGTGCTAATTATTAATCCCACTTCCTGGACACCCTTTAGCTGGACAAAGTTTCCATTTTTTGTTTTTTTTAAAGATTTTATTTATATATACAAGCATTGGGGTACAGGCCAGAGGCATGGGAGGGTGAGAGAATCCACCAGAGACAGAGCAGGGAGCAGAACAGGCAGACTGACTGAAATACACTGCTGAGGGGAGTAGCGGGCGAGACAGGAGAGGTCTGCTGCTCCATGTGGGACCCTTCCTGGCCGGCTGGGATCGAACCTGCACTGCAGAGGCTGCGGACAGCTCCACGGCGCTGTGCTCAACCCACTGCGCCACTGGGGAGGTCCAAGTCTCCGTTTTTTGTTTTCGAAAACAATGAAGTAACTCCTGTACTCTAACATATTTAGTATACTTAGTATTACTCATGAGGTATAATGACTTTTTATGTACAGTTTTACATCTGTTTGTCACCTACCATCATGCCTAACCTAGAAGGCAATCTGTAATTTTGAATGATGGCATTTCAGCACTCTCACCCTTCACTTCTAAATCTGCAAGCAGTGACAAACTAATACTGAAGTTACTCCTATCTATAGGCGAGTCATGGAAATAAAGGAAAATTTGAAGAAAATTTGGAAGCATATTTTGAGGGCTCTTGAATATTAGGCTAAGTAATTTCAACTTTGATAATAGGAGCTGGACACTTTTGAACAGGAAAATAACATAACCATAACTGTTCATTAAGATTATTATTTGTAAAACCATGTTGAAAATGAATTAGAATGAATACAAGTGGGGGGGGGTGTTCACTTGAAAAAAAAAAGCATATTTCCAAAATTCCATTTAGGTTATATCTAAGTACCTTAATTATGTCATGTTCTTTGTACTTATTCAACATAGAAGAAGAAGATGTTTCTTTAGAAGAACCTGAAGAAGAATTTGATATTCTTGAGGTATAAAAGTATATTATTTCTAAACTTAAATTCAGTGAAAGTTAAAATTTTTAGAAATTAATATTCCATTTTTTAGTTTTAATATATACCAGTAAAATGTGTTAATGATGTTGGAGGATGACAAAAATTATTCTTGAGAATGTTGCATTTACCAAGAAAATACTATAAGTTTAATTTTGTCTTGGATTTTTATTACAAATGTTCTGATATTTTACTGGAGTGGGAGGAGTATATTTTGTTATCCATCCTCATAGGATGGATAAGTTGTAAGTTCCTTGTACTTAGTGCTGCCCCTTTACTTTCTCCCACACTCAATTTGAGCCTAAATATTCCAGATAACCTCATTTGTTCTCTCTTTCCCAACCACCAATTATTCCTGCCCTTCCCTTAATTTGGTTGATTTTGGCTAAGTGTTTAAAGAAAAGGAATTAGACTGAAAGGCATTGATATCAGTGTGAATGATGTAAGGATGCATCTGTCATAAAGGAGGGTAAAGTGTAATGTGAATCACTAGGATATTTGGATTTTAAAATGATCAGTTGTCCTGAATTAGTCTCTAAGTGATTGAATTTTAGGCAATTTGGGATACATAATCCTTGAAAAAACTGCCTACTCTCACGTACATGTTAAGACTGGTCTGAATATTACATTTTTCTTTTCCCCAAGGAAAAAGAAACAGAAAATACGAGTGAAGATGGAAGTTCAAAAGAAGCACATGATAAGTCAGAGAGATGAATTTCTTTTAAATTTATAACTTTTATTCAGATATAAGACAAATACTTTCTATATAAGAATCAATAATACACTATAATGAAAGACTCTAGGCCTTGGTGTTGGACAACTTCAGGGTTGAAGTTATTATGGACTACTTAACTTTTGTGTTACTGTGTTGTTATACATTATTTAACTTCTTTGTACTTCTTCTATATTTAAAGAGGGCGGTATTTTCAGAGTTTTGTGAAGACTAAGTATGAAAGGAAATACAAAGCAACTTGTATAATACCCAGGACATAATAGATATTCAGTGAACATTAGTTTACATTCCTTACCTTTTTTCACCTAAAGAACAAAAGTATTTGAAAAATGCTTAGTCCATCACTATGAGCCTAAGTATATACCATTTTTTAGTAAGTTATCCATAATGACAGTATCTTAGGAGTCAGGTGTCATCTTAATGATTAGATACCACTGGTTTGATACTGCGAATTTACAGTTAACTTTCTATTTAGCTAATGAAAACAAAGCCTATATCTAGTTTAAATTTAGTTTATATTTTCTCTGATGTTTTTCTTAGACTATGGATATTTTTGGTTTGATTATTTACAATTCTTTAAAAAAACAAATAGAATTTTGAAAGTCCAACTCAAGCAACTCTGGAAAATTGAACTTCTTTATCCTTTTCTTCTTAAATTCTTCTCTTACTCAAAGCTCCATTGTAGAAACAGATTGCATCAACTCTCAGTGACATAAAGTATCTTTCTACGGTATATCTGAAACTGACTTCAAGTTTTATATATTTTCTGGGACAAATAAGCAGTTGATGAAAGCTTTTAGTCCAGTTTCTCTTTGTTTTGAATAAGCATCGTCTATTTTTCAGCAAATAAGCGGGTAACAATTGAAGAATGTGAATGTGATTATTACCCCAGAGATTTTTTTTTATTTTTTTTAAATAATAAATTTTATTTTTATATTCCCCATACAATTGCAACCCCCCCATTCTGACCCCAATCCCTCCCCTCCCGCCCCTCACCCCTCAAAAAGTGTCTCTGGTTCATAGTTTTTTGTTGATTTTGATTTTCGCTTTCTTATAGTTATTCATTTTTCTGGTCCCTTATTTAAGTTTTCTAGATTCCTGCTATGAGTGAGACCATCCGGTATTTTTCTTTTTCTTTTTGGCTTTTTTTGCTGAGCATGATCCCTTCCAGCGCCATCCATGTTGCTGCAAATTGCATGTGTTTATCTTTTTTGAATGCTGAGTAATATTCCATGGTATATATGTACCACATCTTCTTAATCCAGTCATCTATTTTTGGGCATTTGGGCTGTTTCCAAAGCTTAGCTATTGTAAATAGTGCTGCTATAAACACCACTGTGTTTATCCACACCACTGTGGAGAGGTGTGTGGAGATTTCTGGACCTACTAAACATAGAGCTTCCATATGATCCAGCAATTCCACTCCTAGGTATTTACCCAAAGGACACAGAAACATCAATTCCAAACAACACCTGCACCCCTATTAGACTGAAAGGCATTGATATCAGTGTGAATGATGTAAGGATGCATCTGTCATAAAGGAGGGTAAAGTCTCTCTGACTTATCATGTGCTTCTTTTGAACTTCCATCTTCACTCGTATTTTCTGTTTCTTTTTCCTTGGGGAAAAGAAAAATGTAATATTCAGACCAGTCTTAACATGTACGTGAGAGTAGGCAGTTTTTTCAAGGATTATGTATCCCAAATTGCCTAAAATTCAATCACTTAGAGACTAATTCAGGACAACTGATCATTTTAAAATCCAAATATCCTAGTGATTCACATTACACTTTACCCTCCTTTATGACAGATGCATCCTTACATCATTCACACTGATATCAATGCCTTTCAGTCTAATAGGGGTGCAGGTGTTGTTTGGAATTGATGTTTCTGTGTCCTTTGGGTAAATACCTAGGAGTGGAATTGCTGGATCATATGGAAGCTCTATGTTTAGTAGGTCCAGAAATCTCCACACACCTCTCCACAGTGGTTGGACCAGTTTGCACTCCCACCAACAGTGCAGAAGAGTTCCTTTTTCTCCACACCCTCGCCAACACTTTTTGTTGCTAGTTTTTTTAATATGTGCCATTCTCACTGGTGTGAGATGGTATCTCATGGTAGTTTTGATTTGCATTTCCCTGATTACAAGTGATGTTGAACATTTTTTCATATGCCTGTTGGCCATTTGCATTTCCTCTTCAGAGAAGTTTCTTTTTAGCTCTTCTGCCCATTTTTTGACGGGATTATTTTCTTTGTTGTTGTTGAGTCTCATCAGCTCTTTGCAGATTTTTGTGATCAGTCCTTTATCATTAGTGTTGGGTGCAAAAATGTTCTCCCAGTTGGTGGGGTTTCTCTTTGTTTTTGTTATTGTCTCTTTTGCTGTACAGAAGCTCTTTAATTTGATGTAGTCCCAGCTGTTCATCTTTGCCTTCACTATCACTGCTTTGGGTGATGTGTCTGTAAAGATGTCTTTGATGTGCAAATCACGTAGTGTTTCGCCTATATTTCCTTCTATATATTTTATGGTTTCAGGTCTTATGTCTAGTTCTTTAATCCATTTTGAGTTGATTTTTGTGTATGGTGTGAGGTAGTGGTCAAGCTTCATTCTTTTGCATGTAGCGACCCAGTTTTCCCAGCACCATTTATTGAACAAACTTTCTTTGCTCCAATGCATATTCTTTGCTCCTTTGTCAAAGATTAGTTGACCATAAATCTGTGGGTTTATTTCTGGATTTTCTATTCAATTTCATTGGTCTGTGTGTCTGTTCTTGTTCCAATACCATGCAGTTTTGATGATTATGGCTTTGTAGTATAGTTTGAAGTCTGGGAGTGTGATGCCTCCATTCCCTTCTTTTTTTTTCAGGAGAGCTTTGGCTATTCGTACCCCAGAGATTTTTTCAAATCCTCTGTAGAATTTGAAATTGAATGAAATAGGAAAGTGAGAGTGAGACTAAAGCTACTGAATGATTTGGGGGTAATAGTCTAATAACTAATGTTTATTCAGAACAAACTATTTAGAAATGCAATCCTAAGCAACTTTTTCTTATATGTATAAGCACTGTATATATAGCATATAAACAAGTGTTTTATATGTATACACACACACTTATAAACTCATTAGGAGAACTAAGCTTGCCTGAATTGTAAGTATAGCTTATAGCTCAATGCAATGAAAATGATACCTGGTTAATAAAAAGAGGGGCAACCCCACAAATATATTTTCCCATATAATTCCATCTTTTTTCTCATATATACATTATATATCTAGTATGTTTTTTTCAATTTGTTTGTGCCTACATGATTCTTTAATCACATTTTCTTTCAGTCTTGTGTATGTGCTTTTACTATCCATGCCTCTGTATGTATATAAATATGTATATGTGTATATTGATATGACATATATATTGATTGAATAATAATGAATATATATACATATATTCAGTCAAACCACTTTCCCAAGTGAGGAATATAGGAGCCATTTTAACATACCGCTGATTGTCTTGTCAGTTGTACTTCCTAAAAGATCCTGCGTCTCTTTCTTCTTCTTGAACTAGGGCTTTAGTTCAAGCCCTAGTCACCTTTGACCTCGGCCATTTTGAAAGACCTTCTTTAGTTCTACCCACTTCTTGTCTGTGTTGCATGTTGCTACAAAAGAATCTAAATGCAGATCTAACCAACACAGCTTGTCTTATCAATCACTTCATAGTCTGGCCTCAATATTTCTCCTCAGTATCATTTCTAATCATGTTTTTCTCTTCTACCCTGAACTTTGTCATGCTAAATTGCTTGAAGTTTCTAAAATACACTTTTTTTTTTCTTTTTGCTATTTTATACATTCCTCTTTTAGAAAATCTATCTCCAGTTTCCTGTTACCTAATCCTTACAGTTTTATCCCATCTCAGTCTAGGGCTATCGTCAAACTTTTACTTATTCTATGAGTATGAGATTCAAAATTAAATGCTAATTCTAGAGTTAATTTTTTTTGCATATTTTTTAAGCATTTTATTTTTATGTTAAGTCTCTCCATTTTTTATTTTTTATATTTTTATATTATTTTTTACATCATTGTTCATTTTTAAACAATATTTGCTTCCCCCCCACCCCCTCAGGTGTAGTCCCCATAGTTTCCTTCACCAGAGCACCCATGCACCATCACCTCAGTCCCCTGTGGGACAGAGGAGCTCAGAGAGTTAATTCTTGATCACCCTGAGCAAATTGAGCACCCTCTCCTTAATGTGTTTCCATCGAATTTGTGCATATTTTACCATCCATGACATAGCCTTTATTTTCATGTTTTATACTTGTTTATATATAGTTGCTCTCTGTGAATGCTTATCTTTCCTCCTTTTATACATGACCTTATTTGTTACACTATATAAAATATATAGATTTCTAAGTATACCAATATCATTTATTATGTATCATATAACATTATGGTGTATAAGATATAAAGGAACTCTACATGTCTCACTTCTCCACTAGCTTTTGAAGGGCAAAGCCATTTTTTTTGTTTGTATCTTTATATTCCTTACAACATCATAGTATATTGGGATCACTAAAAGAAATCAGACTTAGTCATTTGACAGATATTTGTTTAGAACTTTTATGTACCAGGAGAGTTCTAGATACTGACAAAATATCAGAAACAAAGTACACCAAAGTCCAGGCCTTATATTCTATACTTATGCTTATAAATATGTAGTATAAACTTATTAAGCCTGCTTCTTCTAATACAGAAACTATCTATTCATGAAGCAGTTTGTTTTCTTTTTTCTGAGGTCATTTAGTTAAATTTATCTAAATATTAATCTGAATTATTACATTCTAAATGTTAATATAAATTAATGCTATTATGTTTCATTTTTTATAGTGTAAGAGCACCTCAAAAAGTGTCTCTCAGGAGTGTCTCATCAATGACAGATGACGAGGTTTGGATTGATTTAAGAAATTTGTGAACTTTTATGGACAAAACTTTTATTTTCTGTGATTCAGTTGGATGTCTTTTTGTTTGACTGATAGTTTCTTTTGCTATTCCGAAGCTCTGTAGTTTGATATAGTCAAATTTACTTGTATTCTCTTTTTGCTGTTGAAGGCAATCTACAAAGACATTACTGAAATCTGTCTTGGAGATTTGTCTATGTTTTTTCTATGTATTGTATGATTAGGTCTTTAATCCATTTTGAGTTAATTTTTGTGTATGGCATGAGCCATTTTAACAATGTTAATTCTTTCAATCCATGAGTAAGAAATATCTTTCCATTTCATTGTGATTCTTCTATTTCTGTTAACAATGTCTTACAGTTTCATTATATAGGTCCTTCACCGCCTATGTTAAGTTTCACAGGCATTTCATTCTTTTTGGTGTGATTGTAAAAGGCATTTTCTTGATTTTTTTCTTTTCTAACTCATTGGTAGTATATAAGAATGCAACTGATATTTATAAATTCATTTTGTAACCTGCCACTTTGCTGAACTGATTGTTTGAATTAGTTTTTAGTGGAGTCTTTAAGTTCTTCTACTTAATATTATGTCATCTGCAAACAGTAATAGTTTTACTTCTTATTTCCTAATTTGGATTCCTTTATGTCTTTCTCTTGCCTAATTACTATAATTAGGACTTCTAATGTTGTGTTGAACAGTAGTGGTGAAAGTGGATGTCCTTGTCTTATACCATATGTAAGAGGAAAAATTTTCAGCTTTTCACCATTAAGAATGTTGTTAACTGTGGGTTTGTCATATATAGCCTATATTATGTTGAGGTTTGTGCCATCTGTCCCCATTTTTTTGAGGGTTTTTATCATAAATGCATGTTGAGTCTTATCAAATGCTTTCTCGGCATCAACTAATATGGTCATATAATTTCTATCTTTCCTTTTGTTGATGTGGTAAGTTACATTGAACAATTGTTGGATGTTGAACCATTCTTGTATCCCTAGAATAAATCCCACTTCATCATGGTGTGTGATCATTTTTATTGCATTATTGGATTCAGTTTGCTAAAATTTTGTAGGGAATTTTGCATCTATGTTCATCAGGGATATTAATCTGTAGTTTTCTTTTTTGTGGTATCTTTGTCTTATTTTGGTATTAGAGTAATGTTGGCCTCATAAAACATGTGAAAGTATTCCCTCTTTCTCAATTTTTTTTGAGAGTTTGAGAAGAGTAGGTATCAGTTCACCTTTGAGGACTTTGTCGAACTCACTTGTTAAACCTCTGATCCTAGACATTTGTTTTTGAGAAACTTTTGATTACTGTTTGAATTTCCTTGCTTTTAATTGATCTGTTCAGGTTTTCTATTTTTTTCCTGATTAAGACTCTGTTGGTTGCAAATTTCTAAGAATTTGTCCACCTTATCTAGATTATTCAGTTTATTAGCATACAAATATTCCTAGACAAGACAGAATTTTTTTTTTAAATGGAAAAACTTAACTAAATTGTCACCGAAACCCTATTTCTGTCCTTTTAGATTTTTTCTGTGTGCATATTTATTATAGTAATATACTAATGAATATTATACTGTATATAATATAGTATACTACATATAATATATTATACTATAATGTAATATATAACAAAGAGTATTAAACATGAAATATTTTATTTATTCTTACATTTCCAGAGACTTAATATGAGAATTAAGAAGTTTGGTATAATCACAAATGGAGAATTCAGAAAATCACCAGGAAATTCTTGGTAATTCCTGCCTTTCTAATTTGAAGTCTTTATCTTATTTTTTTATGATTTATTTATTTATTTATGCATAGAAGACCTGGGGTATAGGCCAGAGGTGCAGGGCGTGAAAGTATTCACCAGAGACAGAGTGGGGAGCAGAACAGGTGCATTTACTGAAATGTACTGTTAAGGGGAGCAGCGGCAGTGACAGGAGACATCTGCTGCACCATTTGTAGTTTAGCTCCCTGGCCAGGGATGGAACTGAGCCCGCAACAGTGATAGCATGATAGTGCTGAGACTTAAACCCTATGCCACCAGGGAGGCCCCTATTTTATCTTAAATGCAAAATCTAAATATTTTCTGTTACTTCTATACTTAGCAATTTCTCATAAAGCTCTTTTTAATTTTTTTCTTAAAGCTTTGGATTCAATGTGTCAAATGGTATGTATTCAAAGTATTACATGAATGCTTATAATATGCTGTCAGAGTAAACATGTATAGGACATAAACACTAAACATAATAAGTCTCAAAATTATCTTTATTTGGTCAGCCATGTTCAAAACTACAAGTGAAAAACCCATACTGAATGGAGGTTCCTCAGTCTACTAAAAATGAAGCTACCATATGACCCAGCAATTCCACTCCTAGGAATCTACCCAAAGGATACAAAAACATTGACTCAAAGGAATACCTGTGCCCCTGTGTTTATTGCAGCCTTATTTATAATAGATAAAACCTGGAAACAACCCAAATGCCCAAAAATAAAAGACTGAAACAGGAAGATATGGTATATATACATAATGGAATGCTATTCAAAAATCGAAAAAGATAAACCAATGCCATTCACAGCAACATGGATGGAGCTAAAAGGAATTATGCTCTGTGAGATAAGTCAGAAGGAAAAAGAAAAATATCGGGTGAATTGGTGAAGGAAATTCTATGGGAACTATACTTGTTTAAACATTGTTTAAAAATGAACAATGTTTTATATATATTTTTGTTGTTTTATATACATATATAGTTTAAAGTGAACAAACATTGTTTAAAAATGAACAATTTGTTTTATATATATATATATATATATATAAAATAATTCCCTAGACATGAAGAAAAAAAAACCCATCCTGCAGTTTTCAAATGTGTTTCTTTTTTTTTTTCCTTTTAATGACTAAATTTTTTTGTTTGAATTTAACCAATAGGAAATATGAGTAATAGGAAGGTTGCAAATTTTGCTATACTACTTGGCAGAATATATGTTTTTTCCCTTTCATTGTTCAAGTACATTAAGTAAAAGTGATTGTTTATTAGTGATCGTCAGGATATGGCTAAACTTTAGAGAAAGAAACTGCCTGGAACTCGAGGATAAGGAAGGAAGGCAATAGTGTGGATTAACAGAATAGGTTATTGAGAGATGTTCTGAAATAAGTTTGAGCATCTCAGTATAAGAAAATCAAAGTATTTCAAATATCAGAAAAATGGAGGAAACATTTATAAATGGGTGTAAAAATTGACCAAGAATGTTTATAAGTACACATTCTACTTAACTGTTTTCCTTGAAAGATATAAAAAATTTAAATACTGAATATGTTATTAGGTTTAATTTTAATTAAGTACAAGATTTTAGGTTGATAAAATTAATATAGGATAATATGAAAAATAATGACTGTGTATTTAACTTATATTAAACACCTTAGTAAATGCAATTCCTAATCACTATGCTTATATAGCTACATTATTTTTAAAATACTTCACAATATTTTATAGTCATAATGATGCTTCTTTAAAAGCAAGCCAGGAGCTTAAAAAGATATTTTCATCATTTAAGGAAGATTGAATTTTTCATTCATTTGTGTAAGTATATTATTATACTTTTAGTTCTTTGAGAATCAGTAACTAACATGCTTCTTATATGTAAATATTCAATTTCAACAAAGATGTTTTTGAAAATTGACCCATATGGCAGGGAAGATATGGTAGATATACAGAATGGAATAATTAATACTCAACTGTAAAATAAAGATAAAATCCTGTTATTAGCAACAGTATGGATGGTCTTGGACAATATTATACATAGTGAATTAGCCAAAGACAAACTCCATATGATTTCACTTATAGAAAAGAACAGATGAATTAAGTAAAACTTACAGTCTATAAGACCAATAATTAATTACCAGAAGTGAAAGAAGGAGGGGTGTAAATCTATAAAAGGGACAGTTGCATGGTGAAGGACAGAATTGGACTTTTAGTGATGAATTTAATGTAGTATATACACATGTTGATTTTTAGTGATATGCATGTGAAACGTATAAAATGTTAAATGCAATGTTGGTTCAAGAAAAAAAAATCAGAATCCAGTCAGATTTATGCATTGCTTTTGGCTGTTGTTCTTGTCTCACTTCATATTGAATAGTTGTCTCACTTTTTATTTATTTATTTATTTGTTTGTTTGTTTTCAAAGATTTATTTATTTATGCATATAAGAGCTGGGGTGCAGGCCAGAAATGAGGGGAGGGTGAAAGGATTCACCAGAGACAGAGTAGGGAACAGAACAGGCAGATTGACTGAAATACACTGCTGAGGGAAGCAGCGGATGAGTCAGGAGAGGTCTGCTGCGCCATGTAGGTTGCTCCCTGGATGGCCAGGGATTGAACTCCTTCTGCAGAGGCTGTGGATTGCTTCATAGTGCGGTGCTTAATCCCTTGTGCCACCAGGGAGGCCCCTCACTTTTTATTTTTAATGGCATTATCCCTTTAAAGAGACCAAGAAAGTTGTCTTGAGCAAGAAATCACATTCTGGATTTGTCTGATATAGTCTCTTGTTTTTGTTTTGTTTTGTCTTGTTTTTTACTTGTTCTATGTTTGGATACTCAGTGTAAAGATATGTATTTCTAAACTCAAACAAATTGACTAGATTCCGGGTAAACCTTTTTAACAAGAATATTTCATAGATGATACTGAGTGTTTCATTTTATATAATAATGTAAGGACTTTTGGGCCTCCCCGGTGGTGCAGCAGGTTGAGAGCAGCGCTGTGAAGCTGTTCACAGCCTCTACAGTGCGGGTTCGATTCCCTGGCCAGCCAGGGAGATTCCCACATGGAGTGACCAACCTCTCCTATCACTGCCCGCTGCTCCCCTTAACAGTGTATTTCAGTCGTCTGCCTGTTCTGCTCCCCACTCTGTCTCTGTTGAATCCTCTCACTCTCCCACGCCTCTGGCCAGCACCCCAGCTCTTATATAAAAATAAATGAATTTTTTTTTAAAGATTTATTTATACAAGCACTGGGTATAGTCAGAAGCGCGGGAGGGTGAGAGAATCCACCACAGCCAGAGCGGGGAACAGAACAGGCAGACTGATGAAATACACTGCTGAGGGGAGCAGCGGGCATGGCAGGAGAGGTCTGACGCGGCATGTGGGATCCTCGCCAGTGGCTGGGGATCAAACTGGCACTGCAGAGGCTGCGGGCATCTTCTCAGCCCAGCACTCCACCACTGCGCCACCAGGGGAGGCCCCCAAAACAAATGAATCTTAAAAAAAAAAATGTAAGGACTTTCTGTCAGGTTCCACTATCTGTGATACTAAATTGGCCCTTTTAGTTAAGGGTGATTACTTGATCTCTCCATTGTAAAGATATACTTTCCTTTGTGATTAGCAAAGATTATGTGAGAAGGTTTGTTGGTACTGTGCACATATTCATAAATCTGTTTTTTACATTGGGCATTACAGAATAATTTTCAAATTCTATTGTTTTATGTTTTATAGCTTTTTTTTGGTCTTTCTTGAAAGAAAAATGGACATCATGCTATTTTCTTATTTTGTGCTCTTTGTTTAGCAAGATTTGTGTGTATGTCCCTCTATTAATGCTTTTTTGTTGGAAATAATAAAATTTATTTTCTCTTTCAGTTCCACTGGTTTTGAGCAATAGATTATATTTCTGATTTTTATTTGGTGGTTGTTGTGTTTTGTGGTTTTGTTTGTTTGTTTTCAATGACTACTCATATGTTTAAAATATATTTGTGACTATAAATTTTTAAAGGAAGATTATTCAGCATCTCTCATCCCCCCCGAATAAGACAAATTTAACTTTATCTACAGAACCCCAAAGCAATTTCCCATTATATCTAGAAGTTGTTTCAATATTTTAGCAAAAAACAGTAATGTTATGTTTTTTGCTATATATTAACCAACATTTTATCAGTTTCTCTCTGTTCCATTGTTTCTAACAGCTATCTTTTTTATTTCTGAATTCTCTTTCCTCATTTTTTAAATTTGATTATCTTGATTCAGACTTTAATCTGACAAAATAAACAGGCAACAGTAGCAAATACAGAAGGTGGTGGGACCAAGTAATAATTTAGTTTCAATAAATAAGACAATGAATAATGTAGGAGCATGGGAAAAAAATTCCCCAGTCCCTCTGGGTTCTTTTGGGCTGCTCAAACAAAATAGTATCAGATAAATTAGGAGGAAAAAAGAATAAATTTAATTATGTGTATATGGACAATTTACATGACTATAAATTCTAGGTTAAATGAGAGTGAGTGAAATCTTTCATTCCTGAGCTAATTAATGGATTAGGGTCCTAGTGTGTCAAGGAAAGAGGAGGGGTCTCACATAAGGGGAGAGGGTGAAAGATATGACAATGCCAGATGCTCTAGATGTTTGCCCTGCCACAAGATAGGTTTCTCCAATGAAAAGTTATTTCTGGAGGTGACCCTAAATCTGGGTAATCTTCATTCCTTAAGATAATGGTAACAGTTTTGCTTGAAGCCTACAGGGTTGACCTTAGCTCCACATGCCATAGTGACACGTATTGGAAAAAGTCTGCTTTGGACATTTTAGGGAGGCTTATCCTTCAATAACATGAGATGAAGCAGATATCAATGGAATGAAATAGGTGACTCAGAAATTTAACCTGTAAGAAAGAGAAGCAAATGCTATAAATCACTAGAGAAATAATGGATTATTCAGAACATGGTCAGGCATTATATTATTAATTTGGACAAGAAAAATTTAGGACCCTATTTCATGATACATTTCACAGTAAGAGGTGTGTTAAATTTTATACATAAAATGTCACACTGGATCAAAACCAATAGAAACCAAATTTTACGATCTCTTTTTAAATAAAGAGATATTTGTTTAAATGAACAATTGATATATGTGTACCTTTAAAAACAAAATATGACTATGAAGATGTTTTTGATAGCATGAAGCCTTACAGATTAAAGTATTTATGAATTGCAGGTATTTATCGCAGTTAGAGGTAATATTTTCAAAGCAAGCATGACAATTAGCTGTTCTGCGAAGTCAAAATTCTTTTCGAGTAACTAACATGCTGTATAAAATGTGTTAAAAAATGATCATTAAATACATTTTCAAAGAGCCTAGGAAGTTTCCTCTTTTGTATGGTGATTATATATTGTAGATTTTTTTGAATAGTTGTGATTTACATCTGACCTCCTAGCATAATTATTAATAATGCCCCTTGCCTTATTCTCACAAATTACCATTTTTGCCAGTAAATCACATGGTTACCTTATGTATGAAATTTGGAAAATAACAATCTAGAGATGATTTAAAAATTACAAACAAACCATGTCATGAGTTATTTATGGAACTTGGCATATAGTAGAGGCTCAATAACAGTAGCTATCCTGAGGAACATCTTAGATTGATTGTGTAAATACTGATTTTCCCCCCAGTTTTTAAATTTTACCTCATCAATCTGACAGTATTTTAATATTTGATTTCCAAATTATTTTTTATTCTTAGACAAAGAAGTCAGCACTGACATGGTAAGCTGTAATATTTCTGTGCAAGAAATCTGGCTTGATATTAATGTTTCTTACTATATTTTCTATGTACCTTAAACCCTTTATGAATTAACTACTAATTTCAATAATGATAATTATATTAATTTTGTTCTTATAATTGGATAACATGTTTTTCAAATGTAAAAATGGTTTTTGTAACAGTCAAATATCTAGAAAAAAAGTTTTGGTTTAGTTCTGCTTGGGATTTACTTTCAATGTATTATACTGAAATTGGACATATTCTGAATTTGGCTTCATGATCCAATTTTATTAACTCAAAAATTTATCATTTGAAATGGATTAGGCAGACACTTACCTTTGAATTATGAAGTTTTGCTAAATTAATATGCAAATGAAAAAACATATCTTAAATAACTTTAGCACAAACATTGAAAGTGCTATCTGCATAAAACCATGTTAGTTTATAAATATAGGAAAATCTGGTTCAGGAGGTTGTGAACAGGGTTAACCATAATAGTTGTAGCCTTATATTAATACTGATTTGATTTATTTCCTTATTGTAGTTTTCTGTTTTGGCTTTATAGTATCACGTGTGTCTTGATTCATTTTATTGTTACACTTATGTGAATATTATACTGAAAGTGAATCTGGACACCACAACAGAATTTAAACCAACAACTCTGTGCTGAACCACATGTTCCTAGTTAATTATGCTATTACAAGAATTTGGAGTGTATGTAGAGGTGACCACCCCATCCCACATATACCTCTCTCTCCCTCTCCTCTTGGCACCCAGAATAATGCATTGATGCTCTTCCAGTTTGTATAAACATGTCATATATAACTTTGTCATATGTGAGTTTTGTATTTTTCATTGTTTTTTTTCCAAACCTGCACCCATAGAACAACTTTTTTTTAAAGATTTATTTATTTATGCATACAAGAATGGGGTGCAGGCCAGATGTGCAAGTGGTGAGAGGATTCACCAGAGACAGAGTGGGGAATAGAACAGGCAGATTGACTGAAATACATTGCTGAGGGGAGCAGTGGGTGAGTCAAGAGAGGTCTGCTGCTCCATGTGGGTTGCTCCCTGGCCAGGGATGGAACTCTTGCTGCAGTGGCTGCCATTTGCTTCATAGATTGCATCTTACTTAACCCCTTGTGCCACCAGGGAGGCCCCATAGAAAAGCTTTTGAAAAATCCTTTTTGATTTTTCATAGGTCACATTTTGAAATATCCTGATACTATGTACTTAATAAAATTTCAGTCTTTAAACTTCACTTATTTATTACTTAAAACAGAGTTTTCTTTGCATGAATATACTTTAGTAATTTATTGTGTTTATGGTCGTCTTGCTTCATTTGATTGTGCAAATTGAAGCACAATCAGATTTCCTGTACTATTCATCAGTATTTAAAACTGAAAAAGCCATGTATTTAAGATCTCGATGAAAACAAGGACATAACTTTTTATCTTTGGAGTGTAAAGCAAGGTGATATTTAACATATATAACTTTTTAGGAGTTGCTTATAAATACTATTTTATAATTTACTACTTTAAATTGAGATTACACATTATCTAACATAAACCATAGCTCAGTATTTCTTCTTTAAGCACTGTTCACATCTCAAGTGAAGGAGAGTCAGAATCCATTCTATGGATTTAAACTAAGTATCTAGTATACCTTTCCTAAATAAATTTCCCATTTATTACTCTTTATGGATTTGCACATTGGTGCAAACTTTTATTTGAATCTTTGAAAACTATCTTTTTTTAATTATAAATTTTATTTTTATATTCCCCATACAATTGCAACCCCCTTATGAATCTTTGAAAACTAAAGGAAGTCTGAGAAGACAAATTTTACTCCACCTGAAGAAATGCTTCATACTAGATAGTGGAAAGAAAGCAGGTTATTTAAATTTATTAATATCAGAATTTACCAGCTGGATAACCACATTGTAGTTGTAGGATTAACAATCAATACTTTTGAACTTTTAAATAATTTTTACAGTACAAATAAAACTGAACTCTGCTGCTCTTAACTTATTAAAACCCATTTGAACATATGGTTATAATTATGTATTTGTTAATCATTTTGGAGGAAATAGTGAAATTGCATTAAGATTATTTAATTATGAATGAAAATTTGAAGATTTATTGATCCCTTACTGTCCTAAAATTTTTCAAGCCACAGCTTTAACTTGACTTGTTAGGTAGACTCTCTTAAAGAGCCTTATGCCAGTATCTCACAATTCTGACCTTTAGGTATAGACAGTTACTGACTTGAATTCTTTCTTTGTGATTTTTTCTACTTTATAATAGTAGAGAGTGATATGCATCCAGCAGAAAACACAGTATGATATTCTCTCATGGTGGTGGGTGCTGGCAGCAAGCCATAGCTCCCAGCTTGTCACCAATGGGTAAAGAACTATGGCTCCAGAGTGTTAGTGGTGACCTGGTCGCTATATCATCCCCATCATCCACAATTTTAGTTCAGCAAATATTCTCCAGATCGCAATCTACAGATTCAATGCTATTCCAATTAAAATTTCAATGTCATTCTTCAAAGAAATAGAAAAAATATTGATGAAATTCATATGGAGCCACCAAAAACCCTGAATAGCCAAAACCCTCCTGAAATAAAAAAGAAGGGAATGGAGGCATCACTTGCCCAGATTTCAAACTATACTACAAAGCCATAATAATCAAAACTGCATTGTATTGGAACCAGAACAGATATATGGACCAATGGAATGGAATAGAAAACCCTGAAATAAACCCACAGATCTATGGTCAACTAATCTTTGACAAAGGAGCAAAGATTATGCACTGGAGCAAAGAAAGTTTGTTCAATAAATGGTGCTGGGAAAACTGGGTCATTACATGCAAAGGAATGAAGCTTGACTATTACCTCACACCATGTACAAAAACCAGCTCAAAATGGATTAAAGAACTAGACATAAGACCTGAAACCATCAAATATATAGAAGGAAATATAGGCGAAACACTGCATGACATGCATCTCGAAGACATCTTTACAGACACATCACCCAAAGCAGTGATAGTGAAGGCAAAGATAAACAGCTGGGACTACATCAAATTAAAGAGCTTCTGCACAGCAAAAGAGACAATAACCAGGGCCTCCCCGGTGGCGCAGTGGTTGAGCGCTGGGTTGCAAAGCTGCCCGCAGCCTCTGCAGCGCCAGTTCTATCCCCGGCTGCTCACCGGCCACAGGAGGAGGGTCCCACATGGCATGCAGAACTCTCCTGCCGCCCACTGCTCCCCTCAGCAGTGTATTTCGGTTCTTCTGCCTGCTCTGCTCCCCGCTCTGGCTCTGGTGAATCCTCTCACCCTCCCACACTTCTGACTGTACCCAGTGCTTGTATAAATAAATAAAATAAATAAAAATAAATCTTTAAAAAAAAATAACCAAAACAGAGAAACCCCACCGACTGGGAGAAAATTTTTGCACCCAACACTAATGATAAAGGACTGATCACAAAAATCTACAAAGAGCTGATGAGACTTAACAAAAACAAGGAAAATAATCCAGTCAAAAAATGGTCACAAGAGCTAAAAAAATTTCTCCAAAGAGGAAATACAAATGGCCACCAGGCATATGAATAAATGTTCAACGTCATTTGCAATGAGGGAAATGCAAATCAAAACTACAATGAGATACCATCTCGCACCAGTGAGAATGGCACATATTAAAAAAACTAGCAACAACAAATGTTGGCGAGGATGTGGAGAGAAAGGAACTCTCCTGCACTGCTGGTGGGAGTGCAAACTGGTCCAACCATTAAGGAAAGCTGTGTGGAGATTAGTCAACCTACTAAAGATAGAGCTTCCGTATGATCCAGCAATTCCACTCCTAGGTTTTTTACCCAAAGGACACAGAAACATTAATTCCAAAGAGCACCTGCACCCCTATGTTTATAGCAGCACAATTTACGCTAGCTAAGCTTTGGAAACAACCCAAATGCCCAAAAATAGATGACTGAATCAAGAAGATGTGGTACATATACACAATGGAATATTACTCAGCATTCAAAAAAAGATAAACACATGCAATTTGCAGCAACATGGATGGAGCTGGAAGGGATCATGCTCAGCGAAATAAGTCAGAAAGAAAAAGAAAAATACCGGATGGTCTCTCTCATAACAGGAATCTAGAAAACCTCTATAAGGGATCAGGAAAAAGAATAACTATAAGAAAGAAAAAAATCAAAATCAACAACTATGAACCAGAGAAACACTTTGGGGAGGGGCGAGAAAAGGAGGGGTTGGGGTTAAAATCAGGGGGGGGTGCAATTGTATGGGGAATATAAAAAAAATAAAAAATAAAAAAATTAAAAATGGTGAGAACCAATACAACCATTCTGCTTTTCACATTCAGTACAGTGTTTAATAAATTGCATTAGAAGGGGGGCGGAGCAACATGGCAGCGAGGAGACGCTGCGAGTAAGATCTCCCATTAAAAAAAGTTAATAGGGAGGAAAAGCGGCAGGTCCCAGTGAGAACTGGGACACGGAAGATAAACGGGTGACTCCAGCAAACTGCCCGAAGAAAAAAGTGGCCATAAAAGAGGACCAGAAGGGAGGAAAGCGCAGAACCCTGCTCCCCTCCCCCGCCCACAGAGGCGGCACTCTCCGACCCGCAGAGAGGAGGAAAACAACAAACTAAAACGACCAACAAGAACAAACTACGCAGCAAGCGGGACTGTGAGTGGAAAGGAACTATCTCAGCCACCACACCCCGTGAACGGGAGCTGTGGAGAATTCTGCAGGATTCGCCGCTGCGGAGGTGAGCTCCAGGTGCCATTAAAGAGAGACCCCGCCCCCGGGGAGGAGACCAGCATCTGCACACAGCCCCGGCTGCCCGGTAAGCTTGCGCGGAAAAGCGGCGCGCTGGAAAAGCAGGCGCGGACCGGGATCAGGATTGCGCGGAAAAGCGGCGTGCTGGAAAACCAAGTGCGGATCGGAATCGGGATCGCGCGTGGAAAAGCAGTGCAGTTGAAAAGCAAACGCAGATCCAGATCCCAGCTGCCCAGATCCCTGCACCTGTGACCTAGGCTTGCGGGGAGACGCGCGGAGACCCTCACTGAGTGAGCAAGAACCAGGCGCCCAGGCACGGGAGCGGGATTCAAAAGGCGCCATTCCCGCGCCACTGAACTGGGCTACAGCCTGAGGCCTGGAACTGAGGGCTTTGGAACTGAGACCCGGGGCACGAAATTAGGGGCGTGGGTTCCCCACGACGGTGGGGCACAAGGCAGACACAGCACCCCAAAGCCGTTGAGGTTTACCCTACCATTCCCGCTCTATTCCCTGTCCCACGGGGTGGAAAATCAGCTCCCCAAGGGCTCCAGGAGAGATCTCTGGCGCCACCTAGTGACTTGAAGCCAGCAGAGGCGCCAGAGGAGCCAGTGGCCAGCTGGGGAGTTAGCCCACACCGGGCCCCTTCCGACCAGTAGTCTGAGCCCACAGGGGGAGCGAGCACCCATAGCCGGGGCAGACCAGGTGCGCAGAAGAGTGTGCCTGAGACCGGACGTGCAGGGAGTGTGTCCCACATCACCATTTTAGAACAGGGACATTTCTTCAGTAAAGACTACCTGCAGAAGACTTCCTCAGGAACCAGAGGTGAGCGGGAGAAGTTCGCCGACGCCAGACCCCCTCTGGCCTGCAGTCCAAGCCCAGAGGGGGAGCAGGAACACACCGCCGGGGCAGACCAGGCGCACAGGGGAGTGTGTCCCCACATCGGCATTTTAGAACAGGGACCTTTCTCCAGTAAAGACTGCTTGAAACTGACAGATGACTCCTGGAGGAACCAGAGGAGAGCAGAGAAGCTCACCCAAGATGCCGGCCAGTCCCAACTACACAGTGTCCCAACGCATACGGCAAATTAGAAAACAGACAGTAGGGAGGAGAAGAACCACATGCAACCTAGCAACTCCCCAGGGAAAAAGCACACCACAAAAAGAAAACCAGCCCCCAGATTGCAACGACAGTAACTTGGAAGAACTTCTGAGCCTTCCAGAAAGAGAATTTAAAATTGCCGTGATTAAAAAACTGACAGAAGTCATAAAGGAAAACAATGATAAGGGAAAAATAATCAACGATCAGAAGAATGCAATTGAGTCCCTAAAGAGGGAAAACAATGGTCAGAAGAATGAAATTGAGTCCCTAAAGAGGGAAGTAAAAGAAATGCAGGAGATCAAAGAATTAATGGAAGAACTAAAGAATTCTGGGAAAAGCAATGAAAGCACAATAGATGAAATGGAAGAACGAATAAGTACTCTTGAAGACACAGAAATAAAAAGAACCAAAACAGAAAAGGAAAGAGAAGTACGAAGGAAAAAGAATGAAGAAAGACTTCGGGAACTATCTGACTCCATGAGGAAAGGAAATATAAGAGTTATAGGAATACCAGAAGGAGAGGAGAGAGATGTAGGAACAGAGAAAATATTCAAAGAGATAATTGAAGAGAACTTCCCAAATGTGAAGAAGGAGCTGAAAATTGATATACAAGAAGCAAGAAGAACACCAAACTTCCACGACGAAAGGAAAAATACAGCAAGACACAGAATAGTAAAGCTCCCAAGAATCCGGAACAAGGAAAAAATAATGAAGCTGGCAAGAGGGAAGAAACAGATAACATTCAAAGGAAAGCCAATCAGGCTGACATCAGACTTCTCCGAAGAAACACTATGGGCAAGGAGAGAGTGGAGGGACATAGTCAACAGACTCCAAGAAAACAGATGCCAACCAAGAATTCTCTATCCCGCAAAGCTCTCCTTCCTCTTTGAAGAAAGAATATGGACCTTCCCAGACAAACAGAAACTCCGGAATTTCATTACAACTAAACCCCCACTCCAAAAAATACTACAAGGAGTCGTAAAGCCAGAACCTCAGAGGGACGAATAACAATGAAAGAAGGCCAAAAAAAAAAAAAAAGTTATTAAAACAATAAATAAATAAAATCAAAGGAAAGACAAACACAATGGCAAATACAGATGCTAACATATCAATATTAACTCTAAATGTAAATGGACTAAACTCTTCAATAAAAAGACACAGAGTTGCAGCCTGGATTAAGAAACAAAACCCAACCTTTTGCTGTCTCCAGGAAACACATTTAGCTACAAAAGATAAAAATAGGCTCAAAGTTAAAGGATGGAAAACAATCCTACAAGCAAATGGACCAAAAAAGAAAGCAGGAACAGCTATACTTATATCAGATAAAACAGATTTCAAACTCAAAAAGATAAAAAGAGACCCCAATGGTCACTACATTATGATCAAGGGGACAATACTTCAAGAAGAAATAACACTCATTAACATATACTCACCAAACGAAGGAGCACCAAAATATATCAGACAACTGTTGTCCTCTCTGAAAACAGACATCAGAGAAAACACATACGTAGTGGGAGACTTCAACACACCACTATCAACAATGGATAGATCAACAAGACAAAAAATAAGTAAAGAAACCAAAGCTCTAAATAAGGACCTAGAGCAATTGGGCTTAACAGACATCTATAGAACACTAAACCCCAAAAAAACAGAGTACACATTTTTCTCAAGTGCACACGGATCATTCTCCAGGATCGATCACATACTGGGGCACAAGACAAACATCAACAGATACACCAAGATTGAAATCATATCAACTATCTTTTCTGACCATGAAGGCATCAAACTAGAAATAAACCATAAAAAGAAGGCAAGGAACTTTCCTACCTCATGGAAATTAAAAACCACACTACTGGAAGACCACTGGACTAATGAGGAGATCAAAGAAGAAATTAAAAATTCTTTGAATTGAACGACAAGGAGGACACCAATATCCTAAATGTATGGGATGCAGCAAAAGCAGTAATAAGAGGAAAATATATAGCAATAGAAGCTCACATCAAGAAACAAGAAAGAACTCAAAGAAACAACCTAATCTCGAAGCTCGAAGATCTAGAAAAAGAACAACAAAAAAACCCCAAAACCAGTAGAAGAAAAGAAATAATAAAAACAAAAGCAGAAATAAATGAAATTGAAACTAAAAAAACAATCCAAAAGATCAATGAAACCAAGAGCTGGTTCTTCGAAAAAATAAATAAAATAGATAAACCCCTAGCCAGACTCACAAGGGCAAAAAGGGAGAAAGCACAAATAAATAGGATAATAAATGAAAGAGGAGAAATCACAACGGACACAGCAGAAATCAAAAGAATAATTAATAACTACTATGAACAGTTATATGGAAACAAGTTTAACAATCTAGAGGAGATGGACAAATTCCTACAACTCTACAATCACCCAAAGCTAGATAAAGAAGAAATAGAACACCTAAACAGACCAATTACAAGCAGCGAAATTGAAATGGTAATCAAAAACCTCCCCAAAAACAAAAGCCCAGGACCTGATGGATTTACAAATGAATTCTACCAAACATTCAGAGACGAATTAGTGCCTATCCTTCACAAACTCTTCCAAAAAATTGAGAAGGAAGGGACAATACCAAACACGTTCTATGAAGCCAACATTACACTAATACCAAAACCGAACAAGGACAACACAAAAAAGGAAAACTACAGGCCAATCTCCCTAATGAACACTGATGCAAAAATCCTCAATAAAATTTTAGCTATCAGAATCCAACAATGTATCCATAAGATAATTCATCACGACCAAGTAGGATTCATTCCAGGGACACAAGGATGGTTTAACATCCGAAAATCAATCAACGTTATCCAACACATCAACAAAAAGAAATATAAAAACCATATGATAATATCAATAGATGCTGAGAAAGCTTTCGACAAAGTGCAACACCCATTCATGATAAAAGCCCTTGAAATTCTTGGGATACAAGGAACATACCTCAACATCATAAAGGCCATCTATGACAAGCCAACAGCCAGTATCATTCTCAATGGTGAAAAGCTGAAAGCAATTCCATTAAGATCTGGAACAAGACAAGGATGTCCACTCTCACCACTGCTTTTCAATATAATACTGGAAGTCCTAGCCAGAGCAATAAGACAAGAGAAAGACATCCAAGGAATCCAAATAGGAAAAGAAGAAGTCAAACTATCACTATTTGCAGATGATATGATAATATACATAGAGAACCCCAAAAAGTCCACAGAAAAACTAATTCAACTCATCAATCAATTCAGTAAAGTGGCAGGATACAAAATCAACACGCAAAAGTCAGTAGCCTTCCTATACACAAACAATAAATCTGAAGAAGAAGAAATCAAAAAAACCATCCCTTTTTTTATTGAAACAAAAAAAATCAAATATTTGGGAATAAATCTAACAAAAGAGGTAAAGGACCTATACAAAGAAAACTATAAAACACTGTTAAAAGAAATAGAAGAAGACACAAAGAAATGGAAAGACATCCCCTGCTCATGAATTGGAAGAATAAACATTATTAAAATGGCCTTCCTTCCAAAAGCAATATACAGATTCAATGCTATTCCAATCAAAATTTCAATGTCATTCTTCAAAGAAATAGAACAATTATTGATGAAATTCATATGGAATCACAAAAAAACCCCGAATAGCCAAAGCTCTCCTGAAAAAAAAAAGAAGGGAATGGAGTCATCACACTCCCAGACTTCAAACTCTACTACAAAGCCATAATCATCAAAACTGCATGGTATTGGAACAAGAACAGACATACAGACCAATGGAATCGAATAGAAAATCCAGAAATAAACCCACAGATTTATGGTCAACTAATTTTGACAAAGGAGCAAAGACTATGCATTGGAGCAAAGAAAGTTTGTTCAATAAATGGTGCTGGGAAAACTGGGTCGCTACATGCAAAAGAATGAAGCTTGACCACTACCTCACACCATACACAAAAATCAACTCAAAATGGATTAAAGAACTAGACATAAGACCTGAAACCAAAAATATATAGAAGGAAATATAGGCGTAACACTACGTGATTTGCACATCAAAGACATCTTTACAGACATATCACCCAAAGCAGTGATAGTGAAGGCAAAGATAAACAGCTGGGACTACATCAAATTAAAGAGCTTCTGCACAGCAAAAGAGACAATAACAAAAACAAAGAGAAACCCCACCAACTGGGAGAACATTTTTGCACCCAACACTAATGATAAAGGGCTGATCACAAAAATCTGCAAAGAGCTGATGAGACTCAACAACAACAAAGAAAATAATCCAGTCAAAAAATGGGCAGGAGAGCTAAAAAGAAACTTCTCTGAAGAGGAAATGCAAATGGCCAACAGGCATATGAAAAAATGTTCAACATCACTTGTCATCAGGGAAATGCAAATCAAAACTACCATGAGATACCATCTTACACCAGTGAGAATGGCACATATTAAAAAAAACTAGCAACAACAAATGTTGGCGAGGGTGTGGAGAAAAAGGAACTCTTCTGCACTGTTGGTGGGAGTGCAAACTGGTCCAACCACTGTGGAGAGGTGTGTGGAGATTTCTGGACCTACTAAACATAGAGCTTCCATATGATCCAGCAATTCCACTCCTAGGTATTTACCCAAAGGACACAGAAACATCAATTCCAAATAACACCTGCACCCCTATGTTTATAGCAGCACTGTTTACAATAGCTAAGCTTTGGAAACAACCCAAATGCCCTAAAATAGATGACTGGATCAAGAATATGTGGTACATATATACCATGGAATATTACTCAGCATTCAAAAAAGATAAACACATGCAATTTGCAGCAACATGGATGGCACTGGAAGGGATCATGCTCAGCGAAATAAGCCAAAATGAAAAAGAAAAATACCGGATGGTCTCGCTCATAGCAGGAATCTAGAAAACTTAAATAAGGGACCAGGAAAACGAATAACTATAAGAAAGTGAAAATCAAAATCAACAAAAAACTACGAACCAGAGACACTTTTAGGGGGGCGGGGGTGGGAGGTGAGGGATTGGGGTCAGAATGGGGGGGCTGCAATTGTATGGGGAATATAAAAATAAAATTTATTATAAAATAAATAAATAAATGAGATGCAGGTGAAAAAAAATAAAATTTATTATTAAAAAAATAATAATAATAAATTGCATTAACTGTTTAACACTTTATTATAAAATAGACTTTGTGTTGCTGATTTTGCCCAATTGTTGGTTGTTGTGTTTTCAGTATATTTAAATATGTGCTGGAGTAAGCTATGATGTTTGGTAAGTTAGGTGTATTCAATGTATTTGACTTAAGATATTTTCAACTGGGGCCTCCCTGGTGGCACAGGGGTTAAAGATGGCGCTATCAAGCTATGGCCAGCCAGGGAGCAATCCACATGGCACAGCAGACCTCTCATGCTGTGTCTGCTGCTCTCCTCACAGTGTATTTCAATAGATCTGCCTGTTCTGTTCCCCACTCTCTCTGGTGAATCCTCTCACCCCCTACTCCCGCACCTCTGGCTTACACCCCAGCTCTTCTATGCATAAGTAAATAAGTCTTTAAAAAAAAAGATGTTTATCAGGGTGGAACCCCATTGTAAGTAAAGGAGTACCTTATTACTTTCACTAGAGATTGCACATTATCTAACGTGAACCATAACTCAATATCTCTTTTTTTAAGCATTGTTCATGTCTATAAATTTAAATTAAGCTTCTAATATAACCTCTCTAAATGAAAATTTAGAAAATGAAGTTGAAGTCTGTCTAGAACTTGATCTAGAAGTACTTTTTGAGTTGAGTTTAATCTAGGAATTTTATCAAATATATACATAGTAAATTTTTAAAATTTAGTAGTTTTGGTTATTAGAAACCTGTGGCCTGTAATTTCTTTAAAGGATGGTTCTTTTTAAAATATTAAACTATCATTCCCACTCTCTTAATGAATTGAAAAGTCATTTTTTCTCTTCGTTGCCATATTGTCTTCCCCACCCCACCCCCGCCCCGTATTAAGTGCATTAGCAAGCACTGTTTTAAATACTCATTTTCTAGGAGGATCCCTATTTGTACCCCTGGTTGTTCTTTAATCTTTACCTCAACTGTTTATTTTAATAACTCAAATTCATTAGCCCAGCTTTCTTTATGAGCATCATAAGAATGTAAAATAAATATATAATGACTAGAGTGCATAAGCATAGCCAAATATAGTGAAAGTTAAACAATTTAATGTAGTTTTGTATAGGAAAGGAATTTTTCAATCATTGAAGGTATGCATTGTACTTTTTGGAAGTTGGTACACTTCAGCATGTACCTAATTCCAAATAATAAACCTGTTTCTTGATAATTGATTATGATAAAGATTCATGTGGCTTAGGTAGATTGTTCTATATTGTAATTAAACTTCTGAAGACTATGGACTTTATGAAGTCTATGTAAACAACTCATATTTTCTATGTCATGATTTGGATTGTTGACTATATACTTGATTTATCTTATAAATCAGAAAGTCCTTGGGTTTCTTTCTAAGCTAATGTGTCATCATTTACCGCATTATAAACACTTAAACTTTATCAGAGTCCATAATAAAATTAATGTTTTTCTTTTGATATAAAAAATTGTTTCTTTTGAAAGTATAAACAGCAAATTGATAGAATTTTTATTGATCATAATTTGTCTCCAGAAGGACCAGAAAGGCTGTTGTAACCACCTGGCGTGGCTAATAACATTTTACTGCAAATCTATAAGTATTTTATTTAAATTTAAAATCATGTATATCCATGTTAACAAGGGAAAGAAACTTTTGGAGGAAGATCTGAATGTTATGTGTAATCTTGAATAAGGACAATATATATTCTCCATATGTTTTTCCTCAGGTATATATTTCAAAATAGAGACAGTCTCATGATCTCTTTAAATGTGTATGTTAGTGAATCTCTTTCGCTAAAGTTAATTTGAAAAATGTCTTTATTTTAGGAAAAGAAAAGAAAGCGACTGGAACGCTTTGGACTCCTTTGATATTCTCCCTTTTCCTTTCCAAGTTTTATTATTAAAAGTAAAGATAATGTTCAAATTACAACATTTCACAGTATCCTTTCTTATCACGAATGCATGAATATTTTTATTGACATTTATTCTTGAATTGTGTTATGATGTCACTGTTTTAATTTGTAAAATTAAAAAATTAGTAGCCAAACTTATTAAATTACAAGAATGGAATCAACTCTTTTACTAAGGACATTTTAAGTTGATTGTTGTATGTTGATTTAAAAAAAAACTGCTACATTTAGAGTATTCAAAATGTTTGGTTACTTTCACATGCCTAGACTGGTGATTACTAAGAATTTATTATAAAAATACTGAATTTCTTATGGTGGCCTTACTTACATATGGCTACAGATTAGCTGGTATATTTGTCAAAATAAATTATAAGCTTAAGCTTCATTATCATTTGTAGTTTAAACATAGTGAATCTGATACAGTGTTACTTCATAATTTTGATGCTCTTTGCAGTAAATTTGATATAGAGCAGTTGCTAAAGAAACCCTGTTAAAATGTGTGACCATTTTTATGGAAAACATCTGGGGTAATTATATTAGTTCAGGATGTGCACTGTTTAAAAATAATCCTCAATTCATGGAGAAGGAAGCATATCTTTTCCTCATTGACTGGAATAATCCAAATTAGTATAAAAAATTCTTTAAGTTATTGGTAGCTGTGCTTTAAGTATAATTTTAGAGTATTCCAAGAGGAAATGAGGAGTAACTTTTATGTAAAATGCCAAATTGGCACTTTACACCTGTTAGTGTGTTTCGTTTAGAACAGCTGTGTCTTTTATTATCAGTAAACAGATGCAGAAAGTAATGGAATGTTTTAAAGCAATATGTTAATCCTGTCTTCCACTACTGAACTGTCTCACAATATAGTGATTAAATATTGACTGTGCAGCTGTTACTTACAATTATAGAATTTCTTAGTTAATTTCTTCTTCCCAGGCCCAAATGTTTTAATACTTAGAGATCTAATTTCTAATCTTAAAGTGTTTCATAATGTAACTTGTTTATTATAGTTTGATTTCTAAATATATTTATTGGCAACAAAGTTATGTTTATAAAATCTGGTTGTTTCTGTGAATACTAATTTTCTAGGTAGAATAAATAATTTTAAGGTATTTTAAAAATAACTATGACTATGAAAATGATTATTAAATATAACAGTTTTTAAATTTCATGTTTGAAAACTGCTCTTTGCATGCTAAATAAGGAATTACAAACTTTCCTCAAAATTTATCTTCTTAGAATAGTGACTACCTTCAGGAAAAACACTGCAAGTTATTTCAGTTCTAGTAGCTCTTTTGCAGTTTCATTATGTTTTAATTCTTACATTTTACCTTGTCAAAAAAGATATTTTAGATGCCAGTTCCATAATGATCACTTTTATACTTTAGCTGAAAGGAGTAAATTTAATTAGCTAAGATGATGATGATGTTGATGATGATGAAAAATAGCTAAAATTTATTGCATTCCTATTTCTTGAAAGGTATTTTGCAAAGATCTTTATATATATTATAATATTATTGCCCCTATTTGTAGAAGAGCAAATTCAGCCTTAGAGGTTTGAATTGACTGAGGTCTTATAATTGAAAGTGAGACAGCATTTAAGCCTTTTGTTCTTAACAACTTTTTGTTTTTCCTGCCTTTAGTATCTAATAACATCAACATATATAGAAGAACATATATGTGCAAAGTAAACTTTGACAGTGTCCTTTTTGTGTGTGCGCACCAAAATGATTATATCATTTAATCCCCTTGCCTAAAGAGAAAACAAAATATGCATGGAAAGATGGAGAGTTCCAGTTCTTGCTACCTCACCACACAGTGATTGCGTCATTGCTTTTCAGCATCTTCAGGATTATCTTATAATACAAGTATCATAACAAAATATACATTAGAAAATTTGATTTACTCTACTTGAGCTACTTTGTGGAGACAGTTCTAACAATCTGTTCTCTGTCCTAAAAAGAAACTTTCTTTGGTTCAAGAGTTTTCATTTTCACATGTTAAATTATTTTGTTTATGACTTAACCTAGAACTATCAGTTAATGTTGAAGCTTATTTTTATTAGGTAACTCTCTACTGTTAGAAATTATTAACTGCATTTTAAACTTAATTTGTCGTAAGAAGTGCCCTTGTTATATATGAAGCTGAGACTCAGTGACATTAGCTAAATTGAATGAGAGTATAGCTAGAAAATGATACATAAACATTTGAATTTTTCTTTCAAAAAGATTGAATTAAAAAGTATACAGCTAACATTTTTGGTGAAGTTTTAAGATTTCCATCTCTAACAGATGGTTACTTCAACATAGTTTCCGTTGACATTGATGAGAATGCTTATAAGATTAACTGGAATCAGCAATGTCATGAGGTATTGCTGGAAGAAATTTAATATGGTAGAAATTCATTATAAGGTGGTTCTTAAGAGGCAAGATGTTCTTGCATGCAGGCTGTCTGAAATATAAGAAGAATTGACACATCCTTTTTATGCAATGACATGTCATTTTTCATGTTATCAGTTTTTAAATAGATTGTACATATTTTGCCAAATTTAATCAGCTATACTATATTCATTATTTCTTTGAATTATAAGTTAGGCAGAATTATTTGGCAGTGTTTTTATTCTTTACATTTTTGAAGACTTCTTAAGAATTCATTTCTTGAGATAGCTATAGATTTATATGAAATTTTAAGAAACAGTAGTTCAAAAAGGTACTGTGTACCCTGTGCCCAATTTCCCTCAGTGGGAGCATATTACAAAACTATATACAATAATACCTCAGCTTGAACATAGATGTTAAAACAGTCAAAATACAGAACAGTTCCGTCACCACAAGGATTTGTCACATTACTCTTCCACAATAATACCTTCTTCCTTTCCACCATCTTCCCTTAACCCTGAAAACATCTAATCTGTTCTCTATGTCTATAATTTTGTCACTTCATGAGCATTATATAAGTGGAAGTATCCAGTGTAAAACTTTTGGAGGTCCCCCCCTCCTGCCCCATCATAATTCTCTGGTGATTCATCTAGGTTGTTGGATATATCAGTAGTTCTCCTTTATTTATTCATTCCACAGTATGAATGTACCACAGTTTGTTTAACCATTTGTCCATATAGGGTCAAAATAAGGGGGTTGGGAATTGTATGGGGAATATAACCAAGATGAAAATGCGTACATTGTACAAAAATGAAAAATGGGGGCCTCCCCGGTGGCGCAGCGGTTGAGCGCTGGGTTGCGAAGCTGCCCGTGGCCTCTTTGGCACCTGTTCGATCCCCGGCTGCTCCCCGGCTACCAGAGGAGGGTCCCACATGGCACGCAGACCTCTCCTGCTGCCCGCTGCTCCCCTCAGCAGTGTACTTCGGTCCTTCTGCCTGCTCTGCTCCCCACTCTGGCTCTGGTGAATTCTCTCACCCTCCCGCGCTTCTGACTGTACCCAGTGCATGTACAAACAAACAAAAACAAACAAATAAATAAATAAATATACACGCCTCTTTAAAAAAAAAAAAATTAAAAAAAAAAAATTAAAAATGATGAAAAAATATATAAAATTAAATTTAAAAAGAATTCTGGTTTGTTTCAAAAACAATGTAAAACCTGCTTTCTACCACATTACTAAAGTTTTACATTTTATACTTAAATTAATGATTGATTTTGAGTTAATTTTTGTATAAGATATCGTTAGGTTTAAGTTCTTCAGAGAGGAAGGGGTACCAAACCAATTTCACATCCATTACCCCTCCCTCTCTGAAGAACCTAAATATTTTTATAGTGTTAATATTGGCTTACATTCGTGCTTTCAGGCATTTTCAAACAGAATTGTGGGGATCATAGATTATGGATGAGACTTATCCTCTTTTCATATGTATACATTTAAGGGTTCTCGAATTTCCCTCTCAGCACTGCTTTAGGTATGTCAGGCTTATTTACTATCTATTAACATATACACCCCATTGTGGTCTGTTGGTCTCATAGTTTTACCAATTTGAAGTGTAGAAACTTTACTTCCTCAATTTATTTTGTGCTATCCCATTTATAATATAATAATCTTAAGTATTTGCTCTACATACATTTAGAGATATGGTGGATAATGTTATAATTTTTATTTTAGCTATCAAAAATTGGAAAATGCAAGAAAACTAAAATATATTGTAGTCTTATTTTTCCTTACTGTAGTCTTTTCTATATTCCAAGATTTTTTCTTTTGTCATTTTCTTTCTGTTTAGAGAATTTCCTGTGGCTGATTTTACATGTTGGATCTCTTAATAACAAATTGTATTTCCTCATTTAGGAATATCTTAATTTACCTGTCATTCCTGAAGACTATTTTCAATGGATATAATATCATGGGTTAATAATTTCTTTTCTTTTTTAGATCTTGAAAAATGTTGTACTACTGTCTTATGCTTACATGGATTCTGATGAATAATTCACTGTAATCTAGATTATTTGTTTTTCACCACTTTCAAGACTTTTTCTTTGTAATTAGTTTTCAGAAGTTTGACAATGATGTCTTTTGGTGTGTATTTTTGAGGGGTTTATCTTTGGGGGCTCTTAACTGCTTGAGTTTTTAAGTTTATGTCTTTTGTCAAATTTGGGGAGTTTGAGTACTTTTTCAGCCTATTTCTCTCTCCCCCTCTTTTAGGATTGATGACATGCATATTAGACTTTTTATTATAGTTCTACAAGACCCTGAAGGCCATTTCATTTTTAAGCCTATTTTTCTATTGTTCATATTATGTAATTTCAATTATTCTATCTTCCAATGTATTTCTTCTAATTCCTTTATTCTGCTATTGAACCCATTTATTGAGTTTCATATTTAGGTTAGATATTTTTTTACTTCCAGCGTTTTCATATGGTTCTTCTTTATATCTTTTCTTTCCTTGCTGGGATTTTATACTTTTAATTTATTCATGCATGTTCTTAATTGCTCTATGAAGCATTAAATGTCTGCTTTAAAACCCTGTCAGATAATTCTGACATCTCTGTCATCTAGGCATTGGTACCTGATGATTGTCTTTTTCGCTTATATTGAGATTTTCCTAGTTCTTGGTGTGATGAGTGGCTTTCAGTTGAAACCTGGACATTTTTTGGTCCAGAATTACAGTATGAAACTCTGAATAATTATTTAAATCTTTTGCTTTAGCTATCTTCTCCTGACAGTTGTTCAATAGGAGGAGCACATTGACTCATTATTGCCAGATGGAAACCAATGGTTTCCCAGTTGCCTTCCTTTGATTTCCCTTGGAGGTGGGAATTGGCTTGGGGGCTTCTCATTACTGGTAGGTAGTGTAAAATTTCCAGCTTCCCACAGCCCTCCACTGATATCCCCGAAGTGGAACTCATTCTTATGCAGTAGGGTTGAAAGTTCTTGCTTACTATTGGGCTTCTCTGACACCACTTCTGCAGAGTTGAGGAGATACCTTGCTATATCAGAATGGAAATCTAGGTTTCCCACTTAGATTTTGGCTGGAGGGGTAGTTAGAGGTTTGTTTGTTTTTTTTATGTTTTGTTTAGTTGGGATAGGTAAGGCATAGTATAAAACTCATCCGTAAAATTGCTAAGAACTAAATGCTGAGAACCCACCTTGATTGTAGTCTTGCAGGGCACCCACCTAAGCAATGTCCAGATATCTATAACCACTTTCACATATAGAATAGCTTTACTTATCTCCTCTCTTCCCTTTTCTGTTTGTCTTCTGAGATCCTAACATTTCTGTGTAAAAGGTTCTAACATTTCTGTGTAAAAGGTCCATGAAATTCACACTAAAGATTATGTCTTCTTGTGGGATGCACATTGGGAACCTCTTTTGACTGGTGTACAATATATTTTTATTGATGTAATGTTTTTTATTACATACAGTTTTTTATATACAGCATTATAATTTGATATCTATGCATTATCCTTACAAAATGTCTGGTTTCCATCCACTACTATACAAGTAGCCACTTTAACCAATTTGCCCACCCCTCATCCCCTTTATTTCTTTTTTTTTTAAGATTTATTGATTGATTGATTGATTTATACATACATACATACAAGCACTGGGTACAGTCAGAAGCGCGGGAGGGTGAGAATTCACCAGAGCCAGAGCGGGGAGCAGAGCAGGCAGAAGGACCAAAGTACACTGCTGAGGGGAGCAGCGGGCGGCAGGAGAGGTCTGCGCGCCATGTGGGACCCTCCGCTGGTGGCCGGGGAGCAGCCGGGGATCGAACCGGCGCAACAGAGGTTGCGGGCAGCTTCGCAACCCAGCGCTCAACCGCTGCGCCAACGGGTCAGCCCCTTTATTTCTAATGACCAACACTTTGTTTTCATAATTAATTTTTCTCGTAATTTATTTTGTTGGTTTTTTTCTTGTCTTTCAGGTGTATAGCTTTACATTTTTACTGTGTGTACTACTTATGATCAACAAAAGTACATATGTATGATCACCAAAAGTTTAGTTTCATCCAATGTTATAAAATTGAGCCCCTTTGCTTTGTTGTCAGAATCTGAGTCTGGTTTTTTTTTGTTTTTTGTTTTTTACTTATTCATTTGCTTTTACTTTGTGGAGACCATGAGGTTCAAGTATAACTTTCTATGCTTTTGACTTACAGTTTTGGGTTCATAGCTATTTAAATCAAACAAATCCCAAAACTTAAAATATTTGCTTCTCTCCCAAACATTTTATCTTTTTGATGTCTCATTTTGCTTCCTTATCTTTTATGTATCCTTTGATTAATTCTTATGACTTCAGTAAATTTTAAGTGCTTTTGTCTTTTAATCTTTGTGCTTCCTTATAAATGATTCATTCACTACTTTTATTGTACATTTTTTCAGTGAGATTTTTCTTATATCTATTATTACTATTCTTATACAGGTTAGAGAAGTCCCTTTAATATTTCTTGCAAGACCAGTTTAATGGTGATGAAATTCTTCAGTTTTTGCTTGTCTGGTTTTTGTTGTTTGTTTGTTTTGGTTTGTTTTTTTTGGGTCAATTGAGGCTTTTTATTTGCATTTTATATTGTATTCCTAGAAAAAGAATTTCAGGATTTTCCCTTTTATGTGTTTTTGTCTTTCTTCTTCATTGTCCATTGTGCCAACCAAGTTTGTCAGTACAATGAAACCAAACTGATGGGATGGAAACAGTTTATTCTAAGCCATTTTTCTAGGCTTTTGAGTTGGAACTAAAACTAATCACACTTGTTTAACCTACCTGTGAGCCTCACAAAAGTTTTCCCAGCACTGTGATCATGATTTCACATTTGCCACTGTAAACATGCATCACTATCAGTTAGAAAACAAATGGTGACTTTGGAGCAATCCCTGATAAGAACCTGACGCTCTTTTTTTGGCATTGTGGATGCTATTGAAGGCATCAAACAGGACATTCACACACACCTTTATGGAAGCACAGAAAGATGGTGGGAAAAGCCTGAGTAACTCAATCAATCCTTCATTTCTGAATGTTAGTCTTGCCAAGTGTAAACTTCTTGTTTGGATTTTTCCTGTCAGTACCTTGAGTACTTTGAGTATGACTTGCCACTTTTTGGTCTCCTAAAATAGCCTTATGAATTTCTACCTGTAAATGAAAAATTGGTTTTGTCTTGCTGATTTTAAAATTCTCTTTATCTTTAAATATCGCCATTTTAAGTGTAATATGTCGTGGTGTAGATCAATTCATTTCCTCTTATTTGGAAGTCTGGGCTTCCTGTACCAAGATGTCTGTTTCCTTTCAGAGAAAGGGAAATTTGCAGCCATTATTTCCTCAATTTTTTTCTGCCTTTTTCTTACCTTTCCTTATAGGACCTTATCCTATAAATACTATATCTCTAGATATTTTCTCAGATCTCTTAAAATATCTTCACTATTTTTAATTCTTTATTTCTTTTGCTGCTCTCTTTGGGTGAGATCTATTACTTTGTCATTCAGTTCACTTACCTGGTCCTCTGCTTCATTTAGTCTACTGTTGGAGACATTTCTTTCTTTTAATCAAGGTAATATTAGGAGACTTCCATTGGGCATTGTTTTGTATTATTCATTTCCATTATTATATTCTTCTGTAATTTCTATGTGGATCTTCTAACCTGAGCTAAAATTTTCTGCTCCTAAAATCAGTGAGCATCTTTATAACCATTGCTTTGAATTCTTTACCAGATAGCTCTCTTATCTCCATTTCTTTAAGGTCTTTTTCTGGGGTTTTGCTTTGCTCTTTGGTTTGGAACCCGTTCGTCTGTCTCCCCATTCTCTTGATTCTATGTGTTTGCCTCTGTATACCAGACAACTCTCCTGCTTCTGATCTTTAAGATCCCACATTTGTCTTTTATTTGTCAATATGTTATGCAAAATGAATTTTCTAATTAAGACAACATTTTTTTCAGCTGAAAATGACATGTCCTAGGAAGTCGGTTGATTTTTCAAAAAGCTGAGCCCAAGAATTTGAAATGCCTTTAAAATATTACTCATCTAAGCCATTGTCATATATTCAAGGCTGGCAAGTTAAATGCAGTTTTTCAGAATCACTTAGATTCTTTGCGTTGTTCCTTGCACCTTGATAGATGTTTTGCAGTTTAGTAGAAAAAGTAGTAGAAATTTTAAGCATTCAAGGAATGTTGAGTCATTCTCTTAATGACAAAATTATACAGAGTAAGAAAAAAAGTCTATAGAAATAGAACCAAGAGAAGTCTGTATAAATAGTAATGTGAAGAAGAGTGAATTCTTTCTTAGCTGTAACATCACATTTTCAGCATGTTGCACACATTGTTTAGAGGTTTCTAAGCACATTGCCATTTACGTCATTTGTAAAAACCGCCTAGACTCATATTTTGGAAAACTGACAAATTTGTAATGAACAGATGTAAATTCCATAATTGTAATTGGCTTTTATTCTAAACTAATGTTATGACTCATGCATCATTAATGATTTCTTTTTTTCTCTATCATAACCTTACAAATTTGAAATGGCATCTTTTAGACTGAAATTTTTTTTGACTTCTTAAAATCAGGGCTTATTTCATTATGACCTATCTATAGGTTCTTTTGTCACCTATTTTTACACCTAGATTATATTTTGGCATGCCATTTTTTACATTTCTGTTGGTATTTGACTTTACATAATCTGCTTCTTTTTTATATCCCAGAGACACAACCTCTTTTGTTACATTTTTCCTATCATTAATAATTTATTGTATTTAAACTATATATTATAAAATATAATTTCTCTGTTTTATGTTTTCTTAATTCAGCATTCTATGTGAAGAATGAATAATATATGTTAACAAAAAGTCGAACAGAAACAAAAGGCATATTATTCATGTTGTTTTATAATAAGGTTGTAACAATAACATTGAAGTAAGTTTTACTTTCCAAAGTATGGCTAATTTAGGTGACTATGTGAAGGACTTAAAGTAACCAAATATTCTTGTTCCAAGTATAATATACATTTTCTTTTCTTTCTTTTAAGTTATATTTATTCAGGTATAATTTTTTTAAGAATTGAAGTAACATTGCAAATAAAATGAAGTAACCCCTCCAAATGTTAATTATTTAAAAATTCCTATGACAATTCTATAACTGAATTGTTATATGAATAGAGAACACAATATATGTTAATGAAGGAATGATTATAATTTTTCAGTGTATAGTTGGGTTGGTTTTTTTTTTTTCACTGAAGTACCAAAATACAGAGCATGTGTTTTACCATATTGGTGCTTGTTGTAAGGAAGATTTAATAGCTTGTTATGGACTATTAATATGAACAGAAGTCATTTAAAGTTCAGATATATATTTAGAACTAACATGTGTGCAAAAAGATAATAAGTTAATCAAGAAATTCTGGAAAAGATTGTTTGAAAAGGAGAAATTGCTATGTTCTGGCTTGCACTGATGAAGTAAATAAGGAAAAGGTATGAAATGTTTTCTTTATTGTAAAGAATTTATTAAAGGTCTCAAATAGTACTTAAAATTGATAGAATTGAATCTGAAAGTATGACACTATCTAAAATAGTAATTGCATAAATATTTAATTTCAGATATTATCTAGATAACCCAAAAAGGTCACAGCTGTTAGTTATGATATGACTACAAACTGAACATAAGAGTTTATAATAAAATGCTGTTTGTTGCTGCTTATTGCAAATTTTAAATGATTATATATAAAATAGTTTTTAAATAATTTTATACAAATTTGTTTACTCTGATTTAGAAAATGTTTTTATCATACTATTTTGCATTAAAAAAGAAAAATCTTTATATTCCAGATACTAGTAAAGCACATGTTAACAGGAATGCAAGTGAATGATTTATTCTTTAACTTCTAATGGGTTGATTAAAAGTTGTGTATAATGAAAGCACATGCCAAGTCTATGTGCTACATAAATTTTGCAGCATATGGTAAGCTAAAACCTTGGTGACCTTCTGATTTGGATGATCATATGCATGAAAATGCTCATCTATTAATCTGTACTATTCACTGGTACATCTTTGTATAGAAGATACAGCAGTAGTACAGCAATAGTACACTTGTTTTGGCAAATATTTTAACAAGGAATTTTTAAAAAATGACTTTAAAAATTGTAAAATAATATTTTATATCTGAAAAATATCAGTAAGAATCAAAAATTTCAACATTCATGTATCTCCATGTTTTGTTTTTTAATGCATTTATTTTAGATTCTAGCAAACATCCTGAAAGTCATGAATATGAATGATTCTATTTTAGGGTTTCAGCACGCGCACACACACAAGCTCACAACTTTTACTTACATACTGTGTGTTGTTGCCTGTTAAAATTGTTACAAAAAGTAAGGCATGCTTCTCAAACTTTTATATACATATGAATTACCTTGGGATCTTGTTGATACAATCTAGGTTCTGATTCAGTAGTTTGGAGGTGGTGGTGGTATTATTGAAATTCTGCACTTCTAGCACAATCCAGGTTCATTATGGTCCTGCTAGTCTGAGATCAGTAAACTTTTTCTTTAAAAGTTGATAAATAGGGTCTCCTTGGTGGCGCAAGGGGTTAAGCACTGCACTATGAAGCAATCCATAGCCTCTGTGGCACAAGTTCGATCCCCGGCCGGCCAGGGAGATTCCCACATGGTGAGGCAGACCTCTCCTGTCTTGCCTGCTGCTCCCCTCAGCAGTGTACTTCAGTCAGTCTGCCTGTTCTGTTCCCTACTCTGTCTCTGGTGAATTCTTTCAACCTCCCCCCCTTCCGCCCCACACCTCTAGCCCGTACCCCAGCTTGCATGCATAAATAAATAAATCTTAAAAATAAAGTTGGGGGCCTCCCCAGTGGCGCAGCGGTTGAGCTCTGGGTTGCGAAGCTGCCCGCAGCCTCTGCAGCACCGGTTCAATCCCCGGCTGCTCCCTGGCCACCAGAGGAGGGTTCCACATGGCACGCAGACCTCTCCTGCCACCCGCTGCTCCCCTCAGCAGTGTACTTCGGTCCTTCTGCCTGTTCTGTTCCCCGCTCTGGCTCTGGTGAATTCTCTTACCCTCCCGCGCCTCTGACTGTACCCAGTGCTTGTATAAATAAATAAATAAATAAACAAACAAACAAATAAATAAATAAATAAATCTTTAAAAAAAAAAGTTGGTAAATATTTTAGACTTTGCTACCAAGAAGCAAAATGAGGATTATTTATAGATATTTATATAATAAGAGAAAGAACAAATGTCCATTTTTTTTATGATGTTATTTTATTTTATTTTATTTCACTGGTTTCATTAGGTGTCAGATACCTGGTTTGGGCTCATAACACTAACAACTTTAATAGTTAATTGCATAAATTTCTAATGTTGGTAGATTATACAAATTTCCTTTTCTTATATATATTTTTTTAAATCGAGGTATCATTGGTTCATGACATTGTATATGATTTAGAGGTATCGGACTACACCAATGACCAAAGCACTGAAAGTCCTCCACCATAGTACATTATGCTCCCTACACACTTCCCTCACTCTCCTCTCCTTCTCCCTCTTTTAGCCTCAATTCTACAGTCTGTTGTCTAGGGTTATTTTTCTGTTGAAATTCAAAGTGCAGTAATAATTATTTTTTCCATGGTGTATTTCTATAACAACAAAACAAAGTGATCTATTGATATGCACAATAGTAATCAAATCTCGAGAACATTATACTGAGTAAAAGAGCCTTGCAGAAAAATCTGCATTCTATATGATTCCATTTTTATACCTCTCTAGAAAATAGAAATTAATCAATAATAGTATAAAGTCAAGTTTCTCCTTTGCAGAAAGAAACCCTTGCTCTAAATTTCAAGAAGGAAGAAAGAGTTCCTCACTAATGAATGTTCCAAAAAATTGATGCATTTTGCAGCATGTGAAAACTGAAAAGCATCTTGCAAAGGAGCAGAAATTCCAGGCTAGCAAACTGATAAAGAAAATTTCTGTTGAGCGATGCACTGTAAAGCTGTCCGCAGCCTCTGCAGTGCTGGTTCAATCAATGCTGACCGGGGAGCAACCCACGTGGCGGGGCAGACTGATCCTGTCTCTCCCGCTGCTCCCCTGGGCAGTGTGTTTTAGTCAGTGTGCCTGTTCTGTTCCCCGCTCTGTCTCTGGTGAGTCCTCTCGCCCTCCCGCAAATCTGGCCTGTACCCCAGTTCTTGTATAAATAAATAAATCTTAAAAAACAAAAGCAACTGAAAAATGATACCATTTCTAAGCACCTGACATTAAAACCACGTTATTGGGAGAATTGATCTGTCCTGCCTCCCCTGGCACCACATGTGTATTAAAATTCTTTTCATCACTCTGATGAAGATTTGTTTATACATGACTGCATGGCAAGAAAAAAATTTACATAGTAGCCCAGCATACTGATGTTTTTGTAACAGGTACCATGAAACAATGCTAAAAACAAAACAAAAGAACAAAAAAGTTCTGGGGCCAAAAGTAAAGGGAGGCACCTAGGAGAATTGTTTGGATGATAGAAATGTACTGTATCTTCATTTTAATAGTGGTTACGCAGCTGTATATCTTTTACAAATTTCATCAAACCTAGGGAAGCCAGCTGACATTTTGTGAGGAAACACAAGTAGCCCCATGATGTCTGTGTGGCTAAGAACTGAGGTCTATAGCCAACAACCAGCAAGTAACTGAGGCCTTCTGCCAAGAGCAAATCCCCAACCCCTACTCAAACCTTCAGTTTTTAGAAGCAAATCCCTAGTCCCCACTCAAGCATTTAAATTACTTTAGATCCAGGTTGACAACTTATTTACAACTTATAAAAGACTTGAAACCAGAAGCAATCAACTAAGTCACTCCTGAATTCCTATTTATAAAAAATGATAACAAATCTTTGTTATCTGAAACCAAAAACTATTTAACTCGGATATTTTAAATGGGTATGCTTTGGTTTGAGGTATTTTTAATGCTTCAATGAAATAGATTTCTTAAAAACTTATTATCAGACTGATAATCTTAAGATAGTACGTGAAATGACATTGTAAATTATAAATCAGATTCCAAATGTGTTACCACAAGAATCCTTTATATTGTAGGTAAGGTCCACTAATAATTTATACCCCTTTTATCAGGAAACTTTATTTTAAAGTTATATATAACCAGTATACATTTAGGGCAAATATTAGATCTCCACTGTAAGAATATTCCTAACTGACTTCCCCATAAAAGAGTGGGAATTTATGAATCGTTTGCTTGGGGACATAGTATTCAAATATACTATGTTTACTACTTGATACTATTTTTTAATTATTTTTTACATCATTGTTCATTTTTAAACAATATGTGTTTTTCCCCCTTTTCTCCCCACCCGCCCAGGTATAGTCCCCATAGAATTTCCTTTACCAGTGCACCCGGGCACCATCGCCACAGTCCCCTGTGCTCCTCCCTTCCTCCCTCTGCTCCCTCTCCCTCCTCCTCCCCTGCAGGATGTCTCTGGTTTATAATTGTCTGTTTTTGTTTTGTTATGTTTTGTATTGTTATTGTTTTTTGATACTTTGAAAAATAGAAATAAAGGCAGTATGGTGGTATAATGTAATAATTTTGGACTTGATATCAGGAAACCTGGAGTTCAGTTTCCATTCAGGCGTTAATTCATAAAACTTTTTTGGAAAAATTACTCAAATTTCTTTGGACCCCAATTTCCTCCTTTATAAAAAATGAAGTTATTAGGCTACCACCATCCTATAGTTTCTGGAAAAAAAAAAGTCTAGTTTCTGTCTGCCACCATACAGTTGATCACCTTTACCCATCGTACTTTAGTATATAATGTTTTCTCAAAGCATGAAAGACAAAGTATTCTTTAGCTAATCAAGAACAATATTGATTAATAAAAAGAAGCTGGTAAAAGGAAGTTAACAATTGGAATGAAAGAGAAACCTTTTGATATATAAAACCATTCCATTGCAATTGTTTTTATGGTCATTTTGAAGTAAGATACTTCATTGTACTTAGAGTGTACAGCTGTGGGATAATTACAGGTATATATCTTTTTAAAAAATTTTGCCTTTTTTGATCACATCTTAATTTATTGTATATATATATATATAGAGAGAGAGAGAGAGAGTATATATATATAGAGAGACAGAGAGACAGAGAGAGACAGAGAGAGTCAGGATGTTTTCCCTTTTTTGATTATTTAATTCTTGTGTAACTGTAATAATCACTATAAGTTACTTTTAGTTGATTCAGTTTAGAAATTGATGATTGAAGACTGTAGTGATAGAAAGGAGAAAATATGATAGGAAATTAGTGTCAAAATACACAAAAAGAAATTGGTAATAGTAATGCAAATGAGAACTGTATGGTCAGGTAGCTTTTGTTTTCTGTGCCAGTCCTGGGAATTTTATTTTTATACTTTAAGTTTAATATTTGGGGCACCTGCTGCTAAATGTGATAGTATCCCAAGCCAAAGACTTTGTCCAGAGTCTGCTAAAGAGTTTGAGCTAGGGAAATTGGATACAGTTTGTGTCTAAAAGACCTTCCCCAAAACCTTCTTTGTCTAGTTCACCCAGTGAACTAGAAAAACCTTCTCTGTCTAGTTCACCCAATCCAAATACACAGTAGACTGCTTGGCATATAGGTGTTCAAGTAACACCAGCAATAATAGTAACAAAAACAAACGACTGACATTTGTGTGATTCTTACTATATATTAGGCACTATTATAAAACTTAGATATACTGATTTGTTTGTTCCTCACAACTTATGAGATATTCCTAATCGTTTTTACAGATGAAGACAGACTGGTAGGTAGGTAGATAGCTAGCTAGCTAGATACTCTTGCATATGTGCAGCAAGAGAGTTGTGCAAAAACTGAAACAATCCAAATTTTCATCAAAAGTAGAATGGATGAATATATTGTGGTACTTTTATATAATGTACTACCATAGAGCAATAAAAATGCATGAATTACAGCTGCATGCACTAATTTAGATGAGTCTCAGGAATACAGTGTTGAACAAAATAAAAGTTAAAGCTTACAGTATTATTTCATTTATATAAAGTTCACAATGTTCAAAAGTAAACAAGAGGTTGATAAGGATGCAACCTTAGGTGGAATAGCCCTAAAGAAAAGCCAAAAAGTGAAAAACACAAAATTGAGGAAAGTGGAAACTTCTGAGGGATAGAGGGTGATAATGAGTCCAGGACTGGACTACGACGGTAATGTTACTTTTTTATTTTATTTTATTTTTTTTTAAATAGAGGCATGTTTTATTTATTTATTTGTTTGTTTTTTGTTTATACATGCACTGGGTACAGTCAGAAGCGCGGGAGGGTGAGAGAATTCACCAGAGCCAGAGCAGGGAGTAGAGCAGGCAGAAGGACCGAAGTACACTGCTGAGGGGAGCAGCAGGCGGCAGGAGAGGTCTGCGCGCCATGTGGAACCCTCCTCCGGTGGCCGGGGAGCAGCCGGGGATTGAACCAGCGCCGCAGAGGCCGCGGGCAGCTTCGCAACCCAGGGCTCTACCGCTGCACCACCGGGGAGGCCCAATGTTACTTTTTTAAACTGGGTGGTGGCATGTAAATATTTTTCTTTACATGTTTTTTGTTAACATTGTTTCCAATCAATATTTAATAAAACTTCTCAATTAGTTATATAAAACAATTTAAATTAGCAATTTGACAATTTCAATATCAGAATTTAGCTTTTTATGAAATTGAAATCCAAAAAGTGATTCCTTCATAAAATGAAATGTTTTCCCATCCTCTGGGATACCAACTATATATCAGCCACATACAATTTCGTAGAGAATGGGTTATTTAGGTAACCTTCATTATATAAGGATCTGGCTGTTTTCACCAGAAGAAATATTCCAAATAATTCGGCTCTGTTAAACAGATCAGCTTTTTCTTTGACAGAATTTTTTTAATTTAGTTATTATTGAATATTTATGAAATCAATATATTCGTAAATTTCTATTAGCAGTCCCAAACATGCTTTAAATAATTTTAAGAAAATATGTAGAAATTACCATTCATAAATACTAATATTTTTGCAAGTAAATGCTATTATTGATAGATTATTAAATTTTGCTGAGTAAAGCTGTTTCAGGACACAAACATCTTGGCCACCTGTAACTGTTTGTCAGTGTGCTTTGAGAACACTAGTAGTAATTGTAAACTTAGGAATGTGTGACAAGCTAACAGCCAGCTGTGCATATCCTGACTTTTTCCAGGTGTTAAAATAAATATGACCATTTGGTTCACTTGTAACTCAACAAAAATATTTCATGATTCATTAACTTAAAAATCCATTTATAATTTTTTATTGGAGTAGATAATGTATTCATTTGAAGTGAAAAAAAATGCATGCCCAGAAATATTTGAGGTATCATTATTTGTTATATTCAGTGGTCTCTTCATAAATTGAAAAGAATTTTAATGTAATACTTGTATAGATTTTTTCACATTCTTTGTCTAGAAAATGCTACTGAATCAATTCTGCCTATAGGTATCAACAAGTGAAAAAAAATAATGAAATTTGTTTTCTATTCAGTCAGAGTTTAACTTGCCTGACAGAACCCTGTTTCAAACTGATGTTGTAATAATATCTATAATGCCTAAATCTTGCCTTGGCTACTCTACTCATCCTCATAAAGTCCCTAAAGAGAATAAACATATAAGACAAAACTGCAAATAGGAAATCAAAATCCATTTTATTACTAGATATTCTTATATCCAAAACTCCAATATAAATAGTTCTCAGATAACTGGGGTGGAATATATGACTTAGACAGTTTCATAATAACGCCCTCCCCCTGCCCCCGCAATAAACTCAGAAAGAGTAGAGGTGGAGTGAGCTGAAAGAAAAATAACTACTAGAGCTTCTTTACTATGCTCACTCCCATCACCTTTTTATTTTTAATCCATTAGACTATTGACTATCTAGGAACCAATCTATGGCAAAGCAAGAGAGTGATTCTACCCCTTGGAAGAGAAGATCCTTTCTTTTTTTTTTTTTTTTTTTCTGGAGGAGAGAATAAATTAGCACAATTGGTCAGGCTCTTGAACACTAATGAAGCCTGGTTAACTTCTGACAGAGACTCACTGTCAGTCAGAGAGACACTCTCTGAATGACCTCAAAAGCATCCATTCGTGATATGAACTACCTTGGGCACCACATGGAAAAGAGCTGAGAGTGGCCTATGGACGATGGCCAGCAAGGAAAGGGGAACCTCAATTATACAAACCCTGAGGACCCAAATATTTCCAACAAAAGGAAAGAGCTTGCAGAGGATTTTTCCCCTAAGTCTCCTGATGAAAACTCAGTCTAGGTGACAACTTTATATCAGACTTGTGATGCTTTTAATAGAATTCCTCCATGCCTCCCTAGACTTCTCTGATCTACAGAACTATGAATTAATGAGTAGGCATTATTTTAAGCTGCTACGCTTGAGATAATTTTTTATATAGCAACAAAATAGAATTACAATACCGAACAAAAGTGCATATAAAATGGTAAACATATAAGTAAATCTAAATATTTATATAAAAATAGTGTCTATTTTGGTGTGTCTTCAAAAGACACAAATAAAATCTGAGCAAATGCATATAAATTTAAGGGGAGCTGACCATAAAATATTCAAAAATTTTATACTTGGGGGACAGAGATTTGTAGGTGTGGAGACCCTCCTAAAATCTGATCTCCCCTTCTGTTTGGGCAAGTGGCAATTCAATCAGAATACAGTTCCTGGATTCTGATACTATTATCTGTGGCCCTATGTGGAGTTGTCTTCAATGTAATATGAGTTGGAATCATGTGTGCACCTTTCACCTTAATTGCTTAAGGGGAAATTGCTTTTCCTTGACATCTCTTTTTACTTCTTGTTAAGAACAGGTTGACCCAAGTTTGACCATACAAATGCAGGCCAGAGGGGATGGTGGAGCAAGAAAATCCTCTGGGTCTCTGGGTAGCTAAGAAGAGGAGAATCGGGCCTCCCCGGTGGCGCAGCGGTTAAGCGCTGGGTTGCGAAGCTGCCCGCAGCCTAGGCAGCGCAGGTTCAATCCCCGGCTGCTCCCCGGCCAGCAGCGTAGGGTCCCACATGGCGCGCAGACCTCTCCTGCCGCCCGCTGCTCCCCTCAGCAGTGTACTTCGTTCCTTCTACCTGCTCTGCTCCCCACTCTGTCTCTGGTGAATTCTCTCACCCCCCCCCACCCCGCGCTTCTGACTGTACCCAGTGCTCGTATAAATAAATAAATAAATCTTTAAAAAAAAAAAAAAAAAGAAGAGGAGAATCACACTGCAAACCTGACTCTGTAACTTGAAACCATTTCAGGAGAGAGAAAATTGCATTGTTTAACCCTTTGTTATTTTAGAACTTTCTTAAAGTAATATTAATTAAATTGAAACTTAAATATAACAATCACAGAAAACTAAAATACAGAGCATTTGACGTGGCAAAATTAGGGCTTAACGGTAAGGCAATACATCTTATGTTGTTGGGGTAGAGAAGCAGTTGGCTTTTCATACCTATGAGGTTCAAATATCTGGATGTTCTATCTCCCTTCTTCTCTGCTTTTAAATTGGCATATTCTTGCCTGAGCTCTTCTTTTTATTATAATACATTGCTAAAAGCAATAAGAAGACAACACATATTCCTTACTGTTTTTAATAATGTATTATAAAAAATAGCATGAGACAAAACTGACTCAAAACTTTTCTACAGAGCTTCCTCAAAGAAAGAAGGGCAATCGTTTCACAAAGATCAGATTGAGGATGTTGCCTTCCAATCTAAACCTCCTGTCTGGTTCTCCCATCTGTGAAGCAATGACTACTCTGTCTTTCCTAATCTTCCTTTATTTTTTATCTTTCCTCCCTTTATCCAAAAGGTCTGACTCTGTATATTAGGATTCAATTTCATATAACTTGTCTACTAGCATATAGTTAATAGGACAATGAGGACCCTGACATGACCTTAATGGTGAGCATTTTGCAGTACCTAGATATCCTAGGCTGGATGTGATCTTGGATTATATTCTGTAGAAAAGCAGTAGGTATTTTCTGTTTATGTGTGTGAGGGGTACATTTAGGTGACCAGACCCCAAGTCATCCCCAAAATATTTTTCCTCTCTTCTAGGTACTTGGTGTTATCAGCAAGAGACTACATTTCCCAGTCTCACTTGCAAGAAGATTATTATCATGTTACTAAATTCTTGGTATTAGATAGAAGTGCTATCTGCAACTTTAACCTCATTGACTTAACATTACTTGCTCTGAATTTTTTCTTTCTCCTTCCTATGTAATTTGGATTTGACAGCAATCCAGTTTTGACCATGCAGATGAAGACTGCATCCTAGCAGAGGGTGGTGCAATAACTTAGAGGCAGACTAGGGACCTGACTGATCTCATGGAGTAGTCAACTTATTAATCTAAACTGCTCACTTTGAGCTTGTTAGATGAAGAGAAGTAAACTTTTTGTTAAGCCTGTATCTTTGAGTAGCTTAATCTTTTCCTTAATTGATTCAGAGGACTAAAACAATGTCTTAAATTAGACTATGTGAAGCATGCATAATAAAATCTCAAGAGTAACCACCAAAAGAATAGAAATAGAATATATAACTTCTGGTATAAAAATCTTAATTTGGTTCGCCTGCCTCCCACTCAAAAAAAAAAAAAAAGGATAGGCAAGAAAGAAGTATAAGCAAAAGAAAGGCAGGACAAATAGCACAAAGTAGGATTCTAGAAACAAGTCCAGAAACATGTGATATCAATAAATGTAATAAACTAAATTTATCAATTATAACTCATAAGAAAATAGAAAGATTTTAAGTAAAAAAAAAATAGAAAAGCATACTAGGCAAATAAAATAACACTTGGGTAGATATATTTCTATCACACAAAATAAATTCTGAACCACAAAATAATATCAGTGATGGAAAGAAACCCTACATAAAAATTTCAGTTCTTCAGGAATATGACAATTCTGAATGTATAGTCCCCTAATAAGATAGCTATGATTTTGGTAATTTGTGTCCTATTTATTTTCTTGGTCAGCATAGCTGCAAGTACTGCTTTAGCTGCATCCCTTAAAATTGTATGTTTGTTTTTGTTTTCAGTTCAAGATATTTCCTATCTTGTGACTTCTCTTCAACTTCTGAATATTTTAAAGTTTATTTAATTCTAGGTATTTCAGGATTTCACTGATTTTTTTATTTAAATTGCATTTTTTGTCGTTAGAGAATATAAATTTGCGTGAGAAAATATTTTTAGGGTTTTTATATTATGTAAAATTTCCATTTATAAAGTGCTCTTTATTTTTGCCTGTGGACTTTGATCTCACATCACTTCCTTTGAGGCTGGATTTTCCTTATTTATTTTTGTAGCATAGGTATGATAGCAATGAATTCTCTCTATAATTGTTTATCTGGGAATGAATTGATTTGATTTTTCTCTGTGTATAACTCGTTAACTCCGAATAGGTTTCTGAGAAGGTGTTGGGTACAAAAGTTTATATTTGATGTCCATTTTGGGACCATGGTCTCTCACAGTCCTCTTTTCCTGACAGAAACATTTTTGCTTTATTGTTATTCAGGGCTAGACATGGATTTTGACAGAAGCCTTACTTTGCTGTTGGATGTCTGAGGTAATGTGGACTCTTATGAAAACCTCCGAAATCAAACTAGTTGTAGTCAGAGTTGGAGACTGTACAAAACAAAAATTTTCGCTAACATGGGCAATAAAAGGAGGTGTATAGAGATATACTTAATTTACTCACAGAATTAGAGTAAGAATTAAGGAGCCTGACTTTTAGAAGTACAGAAACCAAGACACTTTGGAGTTACCGAAAATAAAGTATCTTGTGCCATCTTTTGTTATCCCCAAAATATCAGTGGTCATGATTGGATACTCTGTTACAAGCACCTTTTATCTCTTTACTTGAACCCTAATATTTCCTAGAAGAGATTGACTAACTTGGGCAAGATGACCACTTTGTGATTAGGAATCCTGTGATTGGCAATCCCATTAAACCACATGAAGTAAGTAAGTTCCACAAAGATTTTTTGTTTACAAGCACTGGGTACAGTCAGAAGCGCCAGAGGGTGAGAGAATTCACCAGAGCCAGAGCAGGGAGCAGAGCAGGCAGAAGGACCAAAATACACTGCTGAGGGGAGCAGCAGGCGGCAGGAGAGGTCTGCCGCCATGCGGGATCCTCCTCCAGTGGCCATGGAGCAGCCGGTGATCAAACCGGCGCTGCAGAGGCTGCGGGCAGCTTCGCAACCCAGCGCTCAACCGCTGCGCCACTGGGGAGGTCCCACAAAGATTTTTTTTGTTAGCAGAACGGGGAATAGTGATGCTATTCAATCAAACCAACTATCTTCTAAACTTATGTCAACTCATTCTTATACCGCAGATGCCTAATCAAAATTTGTTGTTATTTTTGTCTACTTAAAGCTCATTTCCCCTTATGATAGCAGTACCCTATTATTCCTTGTAGAATCCTCTCAATGTTCATTCTGCGTGGGTCTAGGTCCAGTCATACACATGTGACCCTGCTAGGCCAATTCAAACGAAGATGTTTCAGTTCTATGACTTTTCTTGGAACTGTTAAGAGTATGGTATTCTTTTTCTGCTAGACATTTACTTTGATGTATAAAGAACAGTTCTGTTGGATATGGAATTATTGGTTGACTTTTTTGAGATTTCAGTATATCATTTCACTGCCTCCTGCTATTTGAATATGTTCCATCACCTTCTGACCTCTGATTCTTCTTAGGAGATACTAGCTGATATTTATATCTCATAAATTAAATGTTAATTGATGTCCTTTTGTACATAATTTGTTTTCTTATTGATTTGAAGACTTCTCTTTGTTAGCATTCTTGAGATAAAAGAAATGGAGGTATTAGATTGCCTTATTTCAAACTTTATATAAAGCAACAATACTAAAACCAATATGATATTGACACAAAAATAGATGCATGGGTCAGTAGAATAGAATCAAAATCTCAGAAATAGATCCACACATGTTTTAGTACTTAATCTATAATAAAACAGCTATGGCCGTACAATGGGAAAAGGAGAGTCTCTTCAGTAAATGGTACTGGGAAAACTGGAAGGCCATTCATAAAAGAATAAAATTGGGTCTCTCTAACTCCATGCATAAAAATAAATTCCAACTGGATAAATAATTTAGATAGATCTGCAACAATAAAAAATAATTAAATATAAGACCTGCAATATATTCCATGACATCAACAATAAAAATTTCCATGGCAAAGGAAATAAGAGCAAAAATAAACAGTTGTGATTACCTCAAGTTTGAAAGCTTTCACATGGTGAAACAAATATGTAAGATTTAAAAGACATCCTACTGAATGAGAGAAAATATTCATACAATATATGACTGATAAGGAGTTAGTGTCAAGATATATAAAATTTCATGTAATTCAATAATGAACAAAATAAACAACCCAATTAATAAATGGGCAACAGATAGGAACATACAATTCACCAAAGAAGATATTTGGAAGAAAAATAGACATATGAAAAAAGTTCATTATTTCTTTCAATAAGAAAATCAGGTTGAAGCCGCAATGGGATGCCATCACATACCTGTGAGAAAGACCCCAACAGCAAGTGTGGGAGAGGATATAGAGAAAGGGGAATTCATTACACTGTTGATGAAAATGTGCTGGTGCAACCAATAAGGAAAGTGATCTGGATTTATCTTAAAAAAACTAAATACCATAGACCCAGTATTACCATAGACCCAGAAATACCATAGACCCAGTAATCCCACTTTTGGACATTTATCCAAAGAATATAAAATCATTAACACACAAAAAAAAACCCCATATGCTCTATAGTGCTTTTACAAGATATTTATAGTAGCAAGGACATGAAAGCAGCATAATTGTCTATCCGTAGACAATTGAATCAAGACAACCTAGTATACCCACACTATGGATTACTGTTCAGCCATAAAGAAAGACGAAATGCAGAAATTACAGCAAAATTGAAGGAATTCAAGAGAATCATATGTAGTGAAGCAAGTCGAATGGTAAAGACAGATACTAGACATTTACGTAGTGGAGGATTCAACAAAGTAAAATTGTTATAAAAACTAATGGACATAATAAACTTCATGAGGGTGCTGAGGTAAAGAGTGAGGTAAGTATGAGGAAGAAGGGGATATAAGGAATAGTGGTAGCAAAAAAATGAAAATTTTTTTTAATTAATTAAAATATGGGATTCATAGAAATCCAGATCCTGCCACCTTTTAACTAGGTGACTTGGGCCAATTTTAAACTATACTGAGTTTCATGAATGAGAGGATATATTTATCTTACAAGTTTGTTTTTTTAATTAGAAGTTGTATGGATAAAGTGCTGGGATAGTGTCAAGCAAACAGTAAATCTCAAATTTCTTCTACAATTTCTTATGTGAATGGAGGTCACACACTTAGTGGCAGAACCATGATTATGCTTGTCTTCTTACTCCTAATCTGGAGTTTTTTTGTTTCATTATTCTGCCTCATTGACGGCAAATAAAATGATAAGTGAGGTGATTGTTATTTGGGGGACCCACAGAGGAGAAGAAAGATGGCAGAAGAAAGATGGTATCTTAACTGAGAAGGCTAAGCAAATGCCTGTGGTTCTCTTTGGCTGAAGTCTTAAAGAAGAGAAATGCTTACAAGTCAATATTTCATTCATATTTAATGTTTATTTACAGTTAACATTTATATTAATTCTTAACCATACACTTATTCAAATGTACTCCTTTCTTATGCTGTGTTATAAGCTGTGAAATTAACAGAAATGTGCTTTAAAAGTTCATTGCATGTTTTCTTATCCAGTTCATCTCAAACCCAAGAATACTGAAGATCACAGAAAGCAGTGGAACTATCAGGTAAGCATAATACAACTTCCCAGGGTTCAGTTATACTAACAATAATGTAATATTGTTCTACTTTTAGACCGAAGTAAATAAAAGTTTATTATGGAATAAAAATATTTGATATTTTGAGGTAAAGTATAAGACTTCAACAAAGTTTACACATACATGATGATGGTAATGTTCACTTTCTTTAAGGTTATTCTTTGTTGGGAAAGCTTAAGAAGTAATGAAAGTATTAATTATTTTGAAGAAAGGTTCCTCTCTTTTTATTCCAATAATATCTGTATTTGAAAAAGTCACAATTTTAAATATTTTTATCTCGTAATTGAACAATCTCTTTTAAGAGGATTATTTTACTAAAAACTTAAAAGAAATCTGCTTAAATTTCTTTTGGAACATAAGCAGAAACTCAAAAGATCATGTTCTATCTTGTAAGTAATGTATTTGTATTTACCGATCTGTATATAACTGTTTGAAGTAAAGATACATCATTCAAATTTTAAGATTTTTTTAATTTAATTGCAATCATAATTATATGTTTTTCCAAGAGACTGTCAAAACCCTATAAAAGAAGATGGAAAATATTGATACTTTCTTACAGCCATCACCTCATACCTATAGATCTATAAAATTCAGGATTTCCTCCAGGGGGCAGTAGATACACTAATGAATGCAATTCTTGTTATGCAAATACAAAGGACATGTGGGGAAGTAAAGAGCTGCATCTTATCATGGTGCTACTACTGGAGCTGTTGTTACTGGACAGCATTCTGGTAAATTTGGACTTCTAGGAATATGAGCCTAGATCAAGCAAGTGGCTACCATGTCCTTGGAATCTTGAATGCCTTTTTTGAATGGGAAAACAAGATTTGCAAAACTAGAATACATTCACCTTTCAAGATGCCTCATTCTTTCCACTGTAAATAAGAGCACAAATAAAGTCGTATTTCTATATGACGTACCAGTGCATGTGTGCATGTTATTTAGAACTTAGGATAAAGTCCAAGCTTGAGTCAAGAGCCCCAAATGGCTCTTGAATTCACTCAGGTTGATTCTAGGGTCAACTATAGGCTTCCAGGGTAGTCTGAGGACCCCTATATGTTCTAAAGTATATGCTTCCAATCCCATATACCCATAATAATTCAGTTATATTAACATAGACTATTGATGTGACATACTACTATGTGCTTTTAGCTTCATTGCTTCATTGTAAAGAGAAATCTCTAAACATATTTAAATTATTAATGTCTAGAGAAATAACATTTATGTCTCCAAACCAGGGAATCAGCATTAACAGTTATTGAATGTCATTCTTTTTGTATATCTTTTTAAATTGAATATCTTAGCTTGGGTGAGTATAATCACATCTCCTCAAGTCTTTCTTACATCACCATTGCCATTGCTCTGTGTATTCTTATTACCGAGTTAAGATTGACTGAGAACTTGTTCAGTTTTTAAGCTTTGGCAATCCAAATAACTAATTTTAACTCCATTGGAAAAGGTTTCCACAAGGTTTAGTCATTTATCAGCAAGTAGTATAGAAATAAGAAATAAGATAGGATTCCAGTCTTTCTAACTCATTCTTACTAAGTATAGTTCTCATTTCTTATTGGGCATGTTCTCTTTGTTGTTCTGTACCTAACTGATTTATTTAACATTTAAAAAATAGAATTAATTCTCTTAGATGTGGAAATTGCACTCATGTGAGTGCCTCCAAATTACAGAATACAGCCAGAACCCAATTGCTGATGGACTCTGAAAAATGTTATTTTCAAACTATTAATTCCAGTGTTTTAAGGGAAAACATAGACATGGATATGTGTGTGTGTGTGTGTATATATATGTATGTATGTGTGTGTGTAGCATCTGCGTGTCCATGAAAAATAATTGGTACATTGGCATGCTCTCTTATACATTGTAGCTTCTTAGTTACTATTTATTGAATTAAACCAATCAACATTTTGAGTATTTAGTGTTCTAGGCTTTTCATAGAATGACTAGATTAATAAAACTGTTTCTTGTCTTCAACTCCTAACAATCTAGTGAGAGGTGAAATGTAAACAACTAACTATGCCTTGAAGTGTAATGCAATATCTGGGAAAGTGCTGAAAGGGGTGTAGGAAAGAATAATTTCAGTATAGAAGATAATTTCTTGAAGGTAATGGTGTATACTTTAGGCACTGAAAGGACTTTTGAAACTGAAGGAAGATAGAAGGAAATTCACTTGAAAGAAAAACTTGAGAGCCATAGTACCAACGTGGCAAATGCCTTTGGCATTTGGGGGCACTTAGTACAATGTAGTTGTAATTTAATAAATATATTTTTTAACATACTTAAGTTTTTAAAATTAGGATAAGTCTTATTATTCCATAAAGCATGCTAGTTCACTTAAGTCCTTTCTTTATATGTATTTCAATTGTGAGCTTCAGTGCAGTCCAGGTCCAGAATTCCGTGATTAGAATTTGAGAACAGCTTTATTATATGTACTAAAACACAAGTACCTGTGCCCTTGGAAAGATTATGTACCTTAGCATTAAGCTCATACTCAACACCATTTGTTAAAAGAGTACTATTTCTTGTCCCCTAACCCTTGCCCTCTGCTCACATGCCACAGCAGGCTCTAAATCCAAGTCTGGGATGTGCATGCACAACGCTCTACTCTTAACAGTTAGTGGGAATAACATGGTAACTACTAGAGATCAAACCTCTGTTGAAGTTTCAACTAACTGATTTCTCTATCAAATTTCACGTGCTATATATGACAGTCATATTTTGTGTTGAGGGAAGCCTTTCTAAACTTTGTTTTTCTTTCCATTTAAGCAGGAGGAATTTTTTAAACTGACATCCTTATTTTTAAATTACATACATTTTAAAATTACATACATGTGGTAAGTCTATCACAGTTACCACCAAAATTCAGCGTGACCTTTAGGGCAGCTAGTGATACACTAACTTTTTTGAGTAGTACATGATATGTAAAAGGACATATCATTCAATGTGTCTGTGTAAATGCAATAAGTATTAGTAGGAGGACATACACATGGATAATCCTGGAATGTATATCTATATTTATAGCTGGGAAATTTATGTGAATTTGATTTAGATAGCTGACATCAGTGGTATTTCATTATCAGTTGCCCTTGTACATTTTGCAAAAATACACATGTGGTAATCCACTACTGGGTTTTTTTTAACAAGTAATGAAAGAGTGTTTATGATTTCTTTGTAAATTCCTTCATGTGTTTCACCAGAATTCGTAAGTTTAAATGTAGTGTCATTTTTTTTCTTGTTTGTGAAACACAAGTACCTAGGTTTTATTTTGCAATGTTGTGGTAAATGTTCAGAACAGGCATTGAGAATTTTAAAATGCAATTTCATGTATATAATTCAATTTTTATCTGCCTCTTTTTTTATAGCCACTTTATAATTTCTGTATTGTTTCTTTTGAGTATTAGAAAAAAATTAATAAAACTATCATTTCAGAAAAGGAAATTCTGTTTACCTTTTGAAAACACTGATTCATAGGGCAACAAACCTGAGAGTTCTATTTCTAAGGTGTTTCATCTTATATGTACATATGTCAAATGAGAGTTATTTATATATATAGTTCACCATTTTATCTGGTACAAAATAATCACCTTATGTTTCCTTTATTGTACATGCCCTTTTAATAATCCCCTTGCCCTGTTTTTTTATACTCCTTCCTCTTACTGATACATATGCAGTTGCCAGCTTAACCTAAGTATATTTAAGTTTAGAATTCTATTATCTAAGACTGCTGGAATCTATCAGAAGTAATCCAATTTTGTAATGAAAATAAATATAATACAATTACATGCTGCTTTCTTGGTTCTCCTGTTTCTTTTACTGTCAACTTTTTCATTTTTCTTCCTAACCATTAATATTGAGGTCCCCCAAGATTCTGTCCTGTTCTTTTCTGTCACTACATCATTTTCATGGGTTCAGATACTTCCTCCAGGTGAGGAATCATGTGGATATTCATGGAAGTATATTCATGGAAGTTTTGGGAATTAATTCAAAGCTGCAATCAATTACTATAACCATGACATTTCAGTCCTATGTAAGTTTTGGTTTTCCATCAAGCACTCCCTATAGATGTGCCAAATTTAAATTTACCAACTCAGCTCTACCGTTTGGCTTACCACAATATGCTTAGACTGTGAATGTAGATTTACAATATCAACTTCAAAAGAAGCACATTGATAACTCTGGATATGTATTTTGAAGGAAAAAACAATAGAATTAGAGACACCAATTAGTCTTACCTGTAGTTACCTAGAAAATATGTAATGATGGCTCTGACCAGCTAGATTGTAGTGGAAATGAAACAATGTAGATGGAGACTGGGATTTTAAGAACACTAACAAATATTTAGTAATGGATTAGATTTGGAAAGGGTGAAGGAGATGAAGGCTCATCAAAGAACACAGTTTTCTGGCATGCACAAATGCACATATGGCTACCCTTTTCCCCATAATGTAGAAGGCTATCATCATCTGCTGAGAAAGAGAAATGAGGGGTCAGAAGTTTGAGGATTTTTGCCAGGCAGAGGGAATATGTGTATTTCAGGCATATGGAATAATATTAGCAGAGTCTTGAAAGTGTGGAAATAATCAGTGTCTTCTGGAAACTGTGAATTCTCAAGTATTCAGTAGTATTAGGTGTGGTGTAGGGAAGGTGGTTATGGAGAAGTCTGGGAAAGGAATGTGAGGCATTTGGTTCCCATGCTAATTAGTTTTTATCTTATCTTTATCATTTGACTGTTCTCAGACACTTAGTTTCATAGTGTGCTAAAATTTCATATCCAATTTATGAGAACAACATATATTTGCCTGCTTTTATGTGGCAAAATATTAAAGCAATAATGAAAACTACTAGCTTACTTAAATCTTAGAGCTCTCTTAAAATAGATATTTTCAATTTGATAATGGAGACAAAAATAAACCCCAGAATCAATACAGAAATTATAATTATCATAGTTTTTTAACTAATGAAAAATTGCTGAACATAATTAAACACTGACATTCTATTTGAAAAGCAACTGAGAACAGTTACTAAACTTCAACACCTTAGAAAAACAGCCACAAATCACTAGTCAAGTGGAGATCTTGAGCAATGAGGAATTGTAGTAACAGATTGCTGAGCCTTACCATATGATAACATGCTTAAAAGGGCTTGGCAAATGTCTGAACTTCCAGTGTCCTAGAGGGAATAATAATTTATGCTTAGTAAATAGGACAAATGCTAAATCTGCTTTTATTTCTAAATATGTGTCATCAAGGAATTGACATTCACATGGGACTTTGAGAATTAGAAAATTTAGAATTTTAAAAGCCCACTTCAAAGAAAGAATGATCTTCAATATGTATCATTAAGGTTTCTTAACATCTTACACATTTTTAAAATATTCATTAATCGGACATGGTCAGTTATTTATAAGATTAAATATGTTCTGATTTATCCAAATATTCTTTTCCTCTTTTGCAATATTAACTGTTATTTTCCCTTTATGTCCCATTGTTTATAATTTTCAGTTAAACAGATCTTACAAACTGAACACTAGGTATTTTCTCATATTTCCAGAATAGTGCTGGAATTGACACAACTCTAAATTACATTATAAAGGAAGCTAAAGAACATATAAATCATGCCAAAAATACTTAGGATTGGGTGGACTGGATGCCTTAAGGAATTGGTAATTTGATCCAAAGCCTGTCACCTGTTAAAATTTATCCTGGGTCAGTAGTGACTGAAAATCATCACGACCTGACAGGTGTTCAGGATCGTGTGTGAAATGAAGTGGCAGACTCAGTATAGTTCCTATTTGACACGTGTATGCATTACTGAAACCACTGCAACATTAATTGATAACTATGCTGGCAATCTTGATTGAGGTGCCAAGGACTAACTGGCCTGAACTCTCTTCACCCCTGCTAATGTGCCTTTTTAAATAGGCTCAAGTTTGCCTGCATAGTAGAAAAGTGTGTTTGGGCCTGCTGCTCTGACTGGATTTCTTTACTCCTAAAATTTGCCATGTATATTTTTTCACTGTGGGTTGCTTTATTATAATATCTGATGGTGTGGTTTTTCTTTTCTTTTTGCTATTGGAAGCTGTTGTCTATTTTTGAATTATCAAATAATATAAAGCATTAAGTTGCTGCTTGGTACTTATCACCCACAAGATAAGTAGACTCATTCCTCTAATTTATTTTCTCCTTGGAATTAAAGAGCATCAATTTGTTCTTAAAGGTATAAGAATTTTCATCACTCCTAATTACATATTATTGGAAAAATTACTTTTTAAAAAAGTTATTTGTTATTCAAAAATTATTGCTTCATATCTTAAAGAGTGAAATAAAAGAAGTCCACTCAACCCTCCCTACTTGATCGCGGGTGAATAGAGAAGGAAAAGGATTGATGCTCACTTATATGGTGAAAACAACTTCTTTTTCCTCACTAAAGAGTCATGATGGTATGTGACTGTGTGTGCATCAATTTGGCATCAAACATGCTAGCAGCAAGGTGTTAGCCAGATGGAACAAAGAAACAGACTTTAATAATAATATGATAATTTTATTAATTGCAATCTGTCCTCAGCAGGACAGTGATTATGCTGTTTAGGAAATGACTTAGAGTGTGGTTTGGTTGGTGGTTATGTAGTCTCCTAAATTTAACTAGCAAATTCTTCTACAGCTCCCTCCAGAATGTAAGGAAAGAAAATACTTTACCTTTAGAACAAATCTTAAATGTATGTGTATATAGGACAAATTAATGGTGGCGTGGAATTTAAATTGGTTTTCTAATACAAGCAATAAATATAACTATGTCCATAGCCTTACCTTTTGCAGACTAGCTGACCAGAGTTGTGGACATAATTGTGACCATGGGACAAAACCAGTTTATCTATTTGTGGAATAAATTCACGAATTCATTAGCAATATATATAGAAGCTGCAGTTTATAGACTTAATAGTGACAGATTGGGCTGATTTATTGAAGTACTTGGTTTTGCTTTGCTTCTTTTGTACAGATACTCCAGGGAGTACCCAGATATTCTTTGTATTTCTGCTCTCATAGCTTTGCTCCTGTTGTCCTATCTCCTTAAAAGTCAGCTTCCTTTCTTTTTCTTTCCTTCCCCCACAGACCCATCCACACCTCTCTCCTGAAGTTAAGTAAACTTCTAACTCATCTTTCTAGGTTTAGAATACTTATAAATTATTTTCCTAGTCCTCTCTCATTCTTCTTTCTGCACACTTAGCAGTTGTGTTGTAGCTGGTTGTAGTTATATTTGTAGCCTCTTCAGAAGAGAGATTATGCTCTCTTTAACATGCAGTAGATACTTGGAAAGGTTTAGTGAGTGAGTGAGTGAATAATTACAAATGCAATGTCTTCGTTTTTGTTGTATTTAAATGTTTCCTTTCATATCTGAAAACTTAAAGACCTAATTTTTAAAATCCTAACCATAACTTTATTGACTTTAGTTTTCATGATTGTTATTTGTATGTAGGTTTATGTGTATGCATGCCTGAGTGCCTACATGCGTGTGTGTGTGTTCATGTGTGTGTGTGTACTGGACCTTTTTTTTTCTTTGATTACGTGTGTGAAATTCCACAAGTTTTATGTTTTGTTTCAGGGAAAAGTTGGGCAATACAGTTGGAGGGCTGTGAATGGCACAAACCTAGCACTCTACAGTGCAGAAAAGTTTAGAGAGAATAGTTTAGTGAATCCCCATTGATCTGTCACTCAGCTTTGATCATTTCAGCCGATGAAGGTCTTGCTTCCTCCTTCCCGGACCCATTGTTGTGCCCCATATTTTCTAAAAAAGCATATATATTAATGTCTCATTTATATGAAGTGTAATATACCTTTTTAAGCGTAAAAGTTGAAAAGTTGAGACAAACATACATAGTTGTACATGTTTTCAAATTATTAAACATTTCAATTACTGCAAAAATTTCCCTGGTGCCACCTTGTAGTCAGTGCCTTTACCCACCCCCAGCTCCTGGTAATCACTGATTTCTTTCTGTTCCTAGAGTTTTGCCTTCATCTAGCATGTCATATAAATGGATTTAAACAGCACGGAAACTTTTGTATCCAGCTTCTTCCACTTAATATAAGACTTCTGAGATTCATACATGGTGTCACAGGTATCAATAATTGTTTAATTGTTTTCTATTTTATGTATGTACCACAGTTTGTTTATTCAACAGGTGATGGACATTTAGATTGTTCCTATTTTGGACTGTTGTGAATAAAATAATTCTGAATATTCATACACAGGCTTTTTGATAAAGATATGTATTTATTTCTCTTGGGTAAAATACCTATTCATGGAATTTCTAGGTCATATTATATGTTTACTTTCATAAGAAATGTCCAATATGTTTTTCAAGGTGTCTGCACCATTTCAGTGAAAATTTCAGTGAATTTTTGGCAATTTTTTAAATTAGGAGAATGATCCTAATATTGCAGTTTTACTTTCTGTTACTAATAAATCTTTGATCTAAAGTGCTTGGTTATTTTTATTACTCAAAGCAATAATACTCACTGAGGCAACTATCAAGACATCTTGCTGCTTACTGCTGGCAAGATCCTGGCTAAAATTTTCTTGGACAGACCACAGTGCAGCCCTGCCAACTATGTGCTCCCAAAAATCCTAATGTGGCTGTGGGCCACAATGCAGTTACAGCTGACTTGATCTTTGCAGTGTGTTTGGATTTAGGAAAGTCAGGGCTTAAAACAAGAGGTATCTTAGAAGATTGCAGATTCAGAAGATTCATCTTTCCAATTGAATGAAGCTTCCATTGAAAAAAAGAGCCTTATATGTAAAGTTGGGTTCTTTTAAAATTAAATTATTTCCACTACGTATCTGATAAAGAAAATGTAAACAACAATATGCCATACATTATCTTCTGACGGTGAAAAACTTGATTAAGAGTTCTAGTTACTTTTTTTTTTTTAAGATTTATTTTATTTATACAAGAACCAGGGTACAGGCCAGATGTGCGGGAGAGTGAGAGGATTCACCAGAGACAGAGCGGTGAACAGAACAAGCAGAATGACCGAAATGCGCTGCGGAGGGGGGGCTGCGGGCGAGACAGGAGAGGTCTGCGGTGCCATGAGGGTTGCTCCATGGCTGGCAGGGATCGAACCGGTACTGCAGAGGCTGCGGATAGCTTCACAGCGCTGCACTCAACTGCCTGCGCCACCAGAGAGGCGCGAGAATTCTAGTTTGTTGATGGTTTTTTTTTTTTTTTTTTGGTGGGGGGAGTCATCAGCATATTGAAATGTCCTGGATTTAAGACTATGATGTATTTTCAATTTTATTAGAAAATAAAACATGCTTTATTTGTTCTCACTTTGGTAATGGTGTAGAATAGATCCACATATAATCTTATATTAGTGTTTCAGTTTCAGCTATCACTAATTGATACTGAGGTCTCTATCTGCACACCCTTTAAGCACAACAGATTAAACCAAAACTGCTGGAACAGTTTCCTAGAAAGCCAAGTATGCAGATTGTTTTAGCAATGTGCAAATGTTATGTAATTTTTTTTTTAAAGGAGAACTTTTGTTTTTTGTTTATTTATTTATTTATTTATTTATACAAGCACTGGGTACAGTCAGAAGGGTGGGAGGGTGAGAGAATTCACCAGAGCCAGAGCGGGGAGCAGAGCAGGCAGAAGGACTGAAGTACACTGCTGAGGGGAGCAGTGGGTGGCAGGAGAGGTCTGCGCGCCATGTAGGACCCTCCTCCGGTGGCCAGGGAGCAGCCAGGGATCAAACTGGCGCTGCAGAGGCTGCGGGCAGCTTCGCAACCCAGCGCTCAACCTCTGCGCCACCAGGGAGGCCAACGTTATGTAATTTTTGATGTAAATACACAGGAATACCTATTAAACAAATTTTGGGAATTTATAACTATTTTTGAAATTTATAACAGACAAAAAATGGTCAACCAAGAAAGTTTATCACTTATTTACAGAGCAGGACAAATAGCTGCTTCATAATGATGCTGTTGATGATTCCTTCCATTGGGAGAAAGTTCCATAAAACCTGAAATGACTCAGTCCATAGGCATCAGACATCCTTGAACTGATCAGACTTGATTGCTTTTGGCTTCCTAAGAAGGATGCGGAGAAAACTGAACTCTCATACACTGTTGGTGGGAATGTAGACTGGTCCAGCACCTATGGAAAAAATATGGATATTTCTCAGAATATTCAAAATAGACCAACTAGGTGATTCAGCAATTCCACTACTTGACATCTACCATAGAATGCAAAAACATTAATTCTAAGGGACATATGCATTCCTATGTTTATTGCAACACTATTTACAATAGCCAATTTATGGAAACAGTCTAAATGTCCAAAGACAGATGAATTGGTTAGGAAAATGTGGCGTATATATATAACGGAATACCACTTGGCTTTAAAAAAGGTTAAACTTGCCATTTTTGACAACATGGAAGGAAGTAGAGGGGTTATACTAAGAGAAATAAATCAGAAGAAGAAAGACACTTGGTGGTGTCACTTTTACGTGAAATATAGAAAAACAATACAAAAATGAGATAAAGCAAACCAATAACCAAATCTGACTGTAGAATTGAGTATACTAAAGGGAGAGAGCAAGGGGAAGTATAAAGCAGGGAGGGGGGTACAATGGATGTTTGATGTATCTGTGGTATGGTAACATACTCCTAAATGGTGAAATCCTTTGGCTTTTAGATGTTATTTAATTTCTTGAACCAATCTTGTCTTGCTTTTAAACCTCCATTCTCACTTTATTTGCCAATCAAAGTTGCTTCTTTTCCAGTTAAAAATCTAGGTTGTGTTTTTTTTTGAGACAAGACTGTATGATTTCTCCTGTGTGAGGTATTAAAGTAATCAAAATAGTGTTTACCAGAAGGAAAGGGAGAAGAGAGATGGGTAAATTGGGTAAAAATGGGTCAATTGCATGGTGATGAATGAAACTAGAATGCTGGTGGCAAATTCAGATATTGTTTTTTTTTTTTAAGATTTATTTTTCCATAGAAGAACAGGGGTGCAAGACAGAATTTTGGGGGTGAGAGGATTCACCAGAGACAGAGTGGGGAGCAGAATAGGCAGATTGACCAAAATACACTGCTGAAGGGAGCAGTGGGCGAGTCAGGAGAGGTCTGCTGCGCTACGTAGGTATCTCCCTGGCCCGGGATCAAACTCTTGCTGCCATGGCTGTGGATAGCTTCATAGGTTGCGTCTTAATCCCTTGCACCACCAGGGAAGCCCAAATTCAGATATTGTTTTAAAAAGTTGTATTCTGAAACCCATGTTTTAAAATCAACATTATTTCAACGAAAGAAAATTTTTAAAGAAAAAAAAGTAATAAAACTCATAGAAAAAGAAGTAGAATGATGTTGGCTAGGTGTTTGGGGGTATCCATGGCAAGGGGAGAAGAGAAAAAACTAGGGAGTTGCACAATTGGTATGGAGTTTTAGTTTTATAAGATAAAAAAATAGAAATCTAATACACAACAATGTGAATATAGTTAATACTAGATACTAACATAAAATTTAGTCCCTCTGTAGGTGAAAGGATAATGTAATTATTATTTACATTTTTGTTTTAGGGATTATTATTATTTAATAGGAATTATTATTTAATAAATTGCTATGATTAAAAGTTTATATTTTTCCAAAGAGTATTTATCAAATCAGAAAAAAAAAGGTAACAAGTATTTAGCTTTTTTTATTAGATTTATTTATTTATTTATACAAGAACCGGGGTACAGGCCAGATGTGCGGGAGTTTGAGAGGATTCACCAGAGACAGAGCAGGGAACAGAACACGCAGATTGACGAAATACACTGCTGAGGGGAGCAGCGGGCGCAATAGGAGAGGTCTGCTGTGCCATGTGAGACCCTCGCAGGCCGGCCGGTATTGAACCAGCAGTGCAGAGGCTGCAGACAGCTTCACAGCGCTGTGCTCAACCACCTGCACCACTAGGGGAAGCCCACAAGTATTTAGCTTTTAAATCAAGAAGTTAGGGATCAGTTATAAAATTTAAACAACTGGTAAAGAGATTATCAGCCAGAATCTATTCTTACACGTTCTCAAAAAAAGATTTCATGAACTTATGATGGGAATAAACTTAATGGGAGGCGAGAAGCTTCAGACATTGGTCTTTTTTCATGCTCTACTTTACAAACTAAGTTGAATAATAGAAATGGAGACATGTTATAATCCTTTAACTCTGGAGATTTAAGAGTAGAAGGGCATTGTGCATCATTTTCTGTCTGAAGTTCAGGGACATGATAACCACCATTAGAGCAGTTCCTAATGACATCATGTCGTTGTATCTGTAAAGCAGAAATGCTGATGTAACATGAGGGCACGAGAAGTCAAAACTGATATAAGTTTTTACAACAATTAAAAAGTTGTATTTTTCATACCTGAAGTAATGTCTGAAATATTGTACCACCACATTAATATTTGTATCTCTTCCATCATGTATGCATTTGACATAGTCACTTATTAGTCACAAAGCATATCTGAACTCAACTTCCTCATTTTTAAAATGGAGAAGATATGTATAATGTGCTTTTATTTTTTAAGTAAATACTCATGCTTCTTATCCAAAATCCTGAGTAATTTATTCCTTGTCAAGCTGAACAGGATATAAGAGGGCTAAGCACAACAACCAGGTAATATACCTGGTCAATGAGTGTATATTGTTTGAATATAGTTAACTTCCAGTCCCTGGCACAAGTCTGCCCTAAAGCGGCCCTATTCTCCTTGACCACCAGGAATCATTAGTCAAACATCTGGTCCAGCATGGTGGGGCTCACTATTTATAGTTTACCCACCTCTGTTAGCAAAGAGGAAGCTCTGTTGCACTGCACTTTGGGGCTGTTTCTCCCAGAGCCCAGAGGAGAGTCCCACTTGGTGCAATGTGTTTCAGTCATAGGGCCTCTTACTGGTCTATGAGTGAATGGAAATCTAGCAAGATTTCCATCCATCATAAGTAAATTCTTCGGAATTCTAGCTGTAACCCTTTAAAGAATTTAAATTCACTAAAAGACAAAGGTCCTAGCCTGGTAGAATGTAGACCTTGAAACAATTTTACTAGCCAGAGCACATCTATAAGAAGGCAGGATGCTTGTCACTTTTGCTTGTTTTTTGCTTGCTGTGGTTTGTATCTCATGGCATCTGGTCTTCTAGTTCAGAGTCCAAAATGATTGAGGTTCCTTCATTTAGGGTTCAGACAGTCATATAGCTGTCACTACTTGAGTTGCTGAGAAATATGCGACTCTTCAGGAAGGTGTTCCTTGGAGCTTGAAGCCAAACAATTGAATCAATAACTGCCCGATTGTTTCCATTTAACAGTTTGGAAATGCTCCCACAGTCACTTCAGTGTGCCCAGTAAATTGGTGTTTTATGCTTGATTTTCACTTTCAGAATTCTATCTCACCATTATGAGGGCCTGATGTCATGGATGTAGGCAAACTTCTTGTATTGACATTTTTTGTTTTTGGCTCATTGAGAAGTAATGCCAAAATCCTGAGTTCCATGGGAATAGAGCCAAGAGACATTTGGCTTCTTAGTCAGAGCTAGTGTCCGTGGGAGCGGATATGGGAAAGTCTTGTGGAAGATCCATGGCCAAAAGCGCATAATCAAATTTTGTTGTGAATAAGGTCCTTCATAAGATGTTAGGGGGGAAAAGAATATAACACTTATAGGAGAGAAGTTTTCTTCATGAAATAATCTTGAATGGTTAGGAAAGCAAATTAGTGAATTAGCAGTTAATATCTTTGTTATTGGTCTAAAGTTACCTTTAAGATTAATTGAAATCAAATTTCTCTGTTCTCAAGAGAACTTTCCAACAGACTGTAAGATTAGAATCTGGGGTTGTTTTAAATCTCTTTTAGTCAATTACAGTGAACAGTGTTTTACCTACAGTGCATATATAGAATTAATAAAAGAAAACTTTATTATAGTTAACTTATGAAGAAAGTAAAAAGCATCTTTATTCTGGAGCAGAAGTAATAGCATTCACAGTTAAGACTTTTCTACTTTACAGTAATACAAAAAGGAACCAGCAAAAACTAAAAGCATGTATGTCTTTGTTTCATTGCAGGCTTTATAATTCTCTATCAGAAACATTTAATGTAATGTTAAACCATAGCTGAAGTGAACTATTCAACCTTATTATTAAGAAATTGTAATTAATATACAAACTTTATGCCTATCTGATAAAATGGGAAATTTTATGTATAAAATTTTACCTTCAGAAAATCCTATGTCTTGATAAGATGTTAGAATCATTAAGGTATTTTAATATGTGATCTAGTAAAATACATGTAAATAGTCCCTTTATCTAGTGTTATAAGTGACAAAAAAGATCATCTTGCTATAAACTATGTGTATTATTTAATGAAAATATATTCATTTTCCAAAGACTTTCTCGGCAAAATTCCATCTAGGCATAGATGAACTAAATTTAGTAGCATTTTGCATTGTTTGACATCTTATTCAGGAGGACCAAAATGAGTACAGTTTACTTTGACATATTTTGCAGTTTGTAAACTGGAACTGAATGACCATGAAAATGAAATTTCAACACTATACATCATATGCCAGGCAAGTCATGACTTGCATATTATGGTTTAACCTATGATTTAATTTCTTATATTATTGTGTGGCATTCATGTGTCTTATTTTACAAAGTGATCACTTGATAATTTGAATAGACTATATCATCCTACATTTTTAATAAGTACTCTTGGAATAATCGAACAAGTAACTTAGATTTCTAGTTTTATATAATACGCAAATGTAAATGCTTTGTCTTTGGTAATTTGATTAAATTCTGCTAACCTCAATTCCCTCTATGAAATGGAAATGGTGATAATATTTAACTTTAATCATGGTGAAAATAAAATTAGGCCATTAATGTCAAAGCAATTTGAAAACTATTTTTTTATCATTTTTAACAATAAAGCAATCATTTAAATCACACGGTACCATTGATTTCCCATTAGAGTCTTTGTCCCAGAAATATCCAAGGTGAAAAAAAGATTTCCTTAAATATATTTATAGTATTATAATCCTATGGACATTTATTTGGTGTCCAGTATTGATTTTTCCCAGCTAACAAACCGTAGCTCAGAGTTGTTATTTTTTTACTCTTGCATTTGGCTTTTGGAATCATCCCACTCAGTAGTGACCCACCATCCATTTTACTTTACCTTTTCAGATAATTTGTCTTCATTCTTGAAGATTTACTATATGATATTGGGCACCTCTTTCTTTAGACTACAGTTGTGTCATATGGATCTATAAGGTTTTTCCCAGCTCCTTCATCCGGTGATACTGATCTATTTCCATCTCTCTGTACATACCTCTCTGCTTTTAATCACCTTCTAATTCATAACATGTCTACACACCCCTCCTAAAATGAGCCATACAAACTGTTACAAAAACCAAAGCTCAATTCCGATAATGATATATTAGAAGATAGAAACATCAGGACTTGGTGAACAATTGTTGTAACTAAAGCAAATACGTATCGTGCAAAACTGCTCTTATTTCAAATCCAACCCATCTACTAGACACCTTCTACTGTCACAATTCCTCAGAGTTCTTTCTGTAAATTAGGAATAATGTTTTCCACACTCAATAGATCAGAAAAATGTCTGACACGAATCTGATATTTCATTTTCTTATACCCTTCTAATTCTGACAGCTAAAGCCCTAATGATTTCCTGGTTAACTTTTGACACAGAGAAAAAAAAAGTGAGTTCATAATTTTTATTATCTTTTCAATCTACTACAGAGCTGCCAGTGACTGGATGATCTTTAAGAAGCATAGGATTTTTTGGTAAGGGTTTTAACTATGTTAAGACATCTAGGTTGATTTGATACATATTTTCCTTTTCCAACACTCAAGTTGTTTAATAATAAAAACAGTTTAATTGGAAAGCAGAGTTTTTAGATATATTTTATTCATAAATAATAATTTCTATCATATTAGAAAATTCAATATTACTCCCCAAAGTTTGTAAACTAGTATTTTATGAATGTGTTCTGAGAAGGCCCTAAGTTCTCTGAAGTTATATGCAAAATTGTGAGGGTTTATTTTTTGCTGGTAAGCGTGTCCAGATTTCAAAAGGATCATTGACTTCCTGAAATTTGTACATGGTAGTTTAAAGTAAAGTACCATTGTTTAGGGGGTAGAATAATTGAGTCTAATTTAGTTACTGTCAGTGTCAAATTACTGCCTTCTTTTAACAAAAATTAAATTATGTATAGAAGCACAAAAGCCAAATTCAATACAAAAAGAATATAAAGCTTGTAAAAGGTTTTTGTTTTTATTATCTATTTTAACTTACATAGGTTTGTGGGAATTTTGGGAATCATCACAAAACATTCAGAATATTGAAACTGGTGTGGTACACTGCATTGAACTTTACTTGATGCTTTGTAAAAATCTCAGGAGTTTGTATTATGTGTCACAAGTGAATATTCATAGAGTGCTGAAATAAAAGTCATGCACTCAGAGACTGGATGAGAGTGCCTTTGCCATTTCTAGGATTTAGGCAAATTTGGAAAGAACTGCCTAGATCTTGTCACAAAAGGGTTTGGTACTGAGCCTTCCTTAATAGTCACAAGGGTTTCAAGCGAGGGTTATCACCACTCACAAGAGGGCGACAGTGGTGATATGATCCTGGAATCACACGATAAGGGCAAATATAGAGATTTGGCAGTCCTGTGACTGGGTCCTTGGAAACTGAGGTTATTCCTTCTTCACTGTCCCCACCAGCAAGTTCAGGGTACCCAGTTTGTATCCCAGAGCCTATGTGAATGGGCCTGCTGGCACAGACTTTTGGGTCTTATATGTTCACATTTCTGGGAGATATAGGTTCTAGTATGTAGGAACTAAAGTGGCCTCATTCCATCTCCATAGCTGGGTTCATCCCCTACAAAAGCAACCCTCCTGTAATTCCAGCCTCATTAATGTTGAATATGCCAGTATTAAGATTAGGAAAAGTACTACACTTTGTATGAGTGGAAATTGCTATAATATCAGATGATTAAAATTACCTTTATATTGATTATAATTACCCTTTTAGGAACCATTATACTAATAGAATTTTAGTGACTCCTTCATTAGACTCAGTCACTGCTTTATAGCTAAGTTACCAAACCAGTGAGGGTTGGAGAAGAGAATTTAATTCAAAAATATTTATATACAGCATTGCTCTTAAGGATTTCTAGGCACCTTATAATTATTGATCAATTGAAAACTGGTGCTCCCAAAACTGAGATAAATGTGCCAGTATTATTAAGTGCTAGGACAAAGAGTATTCTCTCTGTGTCCCTGTGGCTTCAGTAGAACTTGTAACTCTAGGACTATATCTCCTTGCCAACTGTAATGTGTTTGGAAATTGAACCTATGAAAACATAAAGGCAGATCAAGAAAAAGAGAAATGAAATGAATATAACTACTCCTTCCTTTTGTTTGTACAAAGCAATTGATAGGCCAATTTAACAGGAATTTTACTCACAAGAACTAGAATCGCAGAACCTAAAATTCTTAAACTGTTGTGCTAAGATATATTTTGTGCTAAAAGTTTTATAATGAAGGAAAATCAGAAATTGAGAATCATTAAAACACAAAACTGTTGTCTTTTCAAAAAAAGTGAGAACACTTTAATTTATATTGTTTGTACACATTTGATGTAAGAAATAATTTCACTTAGTCATAAGTACAATGAATTTGATTAACAAAATCCTAATTTACAAATAAAAGTATTTGCAGAAATATATTCATTATTGAAAATTATAAAATAAAATTAACAATTCTTGTTAAGATACCAGTTTATTCTGCATTTCATATAATAGAGTTTAATCATTTTGTTATGCTTAAGAATACTGATACGTATTAAAAGAATGGAACGTTTAGATTTGAATACAATGACAGTAAACCATTGATATTTCTCATTCACATTACACAGCCATCATGAATCCATAAGTGAATGTTAGTAATGTAAAAAAATATAAAATGATTGTAATGTAACCATCTAACCATTAGCATATGGAGTTTTAAGACCACTATTTAATCTGCTAATTTGCCCTGAAATATGAGCATTTGCTTTATTTAAGGCACAAAGACACGTCATGTCTTTGTGCCTTAATACTTAATTTGAAATGTCCTTATGTAAAAATATACCAAAGTAAATAAAAAAGGAGACACATTTACAAAACAATATAGTGTACATATTATATAAATGCAATTGATTCAAAGTCTTTTTATACAATATTGATAGAATCAGTCTTTTCCATTATTTTATCATGAAAACTGCAGTGTTGCAAAGTCAGGCTATTATTTTCAAATTTTGATACAAATGAAGATTTTTTGGCTGCCTTTTAAGAAAATGCAGTTTCGCAACTATATAATTAAATGCTGACCTCTAGAAAACTTATTCTTCTTTTATTAAGGAATATCCGTTCCCCATTTGGAGGTGTATAAAAATGCACCTAAAGAAAAAAGAAATGTATTATTTTACTGAATGTCTTTTATTTAATAAACCTGATATTATCAGCCATTCAGTCTTTTGTATTAGCACCATTGGCATGGATTGTTAATGTACTGTACCAATCATAATGGGAATGGAAACTTGCATATAATGCACCATTCCTGCTTTTGCGGAATTTCATCTTACCAAGTATGCTATCATACAATATAAATTCAAGTGTTTAGGATGATTCAAATGATGGTATATAACAATCCTGAATTTTACCAATATTATATATAGATTTTTCTGTAAGTATTAAATGAAGCTGTAAGGAAATAGACTTTAAAACATGTTCTTTTACTCATCAGAACACAAGGAGAATTGCTTTCATATGATGTGATATATATGAACATAAATGTAACTTGATCTCCTAGTTCAAAAACTCTGGAAATCATAAAACTTTCTACAGTGTGATTTATTTTGATGGTTAAATGCCAACCATTGCATATATTCTCTCTTTTAGTTCATATACTGTAACTTGTACTTAAGTGACTGTAGCATACTCTAGGCTTATAGCCTGTGGTACATAATTTCACAGTTTCAAAATTGTTGAGGGGAAGTCTTCCATGTTTTAGGAAGTTAAGAACCAAATATAAATCTCATGAGCACCCACAGCGATCTACTACCATGGCTGGGATTTTCCCATATATTATTTGTTCTTTGCCATTAAAATATAGCATATTAATTGGAGACATCTTTGTGGGAGTACAACAAGGACCTGCTGAGCCCCTGGGGTTTGCTTGGTGTACAAGGTGAGTATGAGGATATTTTTGTAAAAATACAAATTCACACTCTCCAGAGCAGTAATTGGCCTTATATCTTTTAGGTGCAATAATCCAATCCCATCCAAAAGCTTCAAAATCCACAGTTAGAGGGTAACGACAGCATCGAGATTCTGTTGAGTGCTCATCACAGTCAAGTCCAAAATCTCTTCTGGATCTTTTTGGTGTGTCTGTTACCTTGACTTCTAAAAAGGGATTCTGTATGAAAAGGAAAGATCAATTAATAATATTAAGAGAGTATAAAACATTTTCTTTTTTTTTTCTGTCAAGAGCTGGGGTTTAGGCCAGAGTTGCAGGGTGGGAGCGTGGGGGGAGGTGAGAAGATCAACAGAGTCAGAGCAGGGAGCAAAACAGACTGATCTACTGAAATACACTGCTGAGGAGAGCAGCGGGCAAGACAGGAGAGGTCTGCTGCACCATGTGGGTCACCTCCCTGGCCGGGGATTGAACTCATGCTGCTGCAGTAGCTGCAAACTGCTTCTTAGTGCTGACGCTTAACCCTCTGAGCCACCAAGGAGACCCTAAAACATTTTCTTACCTTAAAAGTGATTATTAAAGAAGCTACTCACTTTGTTCACACTACATCTATTTTTAAAAGGCACTACAAATAGAAATTTTAATGTACACTAGCCTGATTCTTCTTTTATGGCTCAAAATAATACAATTTCCCTGTGGCCATATGTATGTCCTTTTAATTTGTGTTTTCCATAGTTTGAGTATATGAACACTGTCACATAAGAGATCCTCTGAAAATAGAGGAAAAGGAAAGAGGGAAGTGAAGAAAGAGTGGGCAGAGGGGTGAGGAGGAAGAGAAGACATTAGCTCCCTTTTTTCACACCTACTGGTTAAATATGTCTGATGACTCCTGGAGGAATAAGTATAATCATCCATTCTCTGTTCCCTAGGTCTTTACTCATGAAAACTTCACTATTAAAAGCTTAAAAGCTACAGCAAAATAGTTACCTCCTAGCAGTGTAGGAATTGTAATAGGAAAAAGGAGGTAAAGTGATGAAAATGGTTGTATGTATATTGGTTTGGAAAGAAAAATTCTAAGGAAGGACTAATTCCAAAGAAGATTTGCTATTTCCTTTATGCTTTTCCTGAAAAGTGTTTGTATTCAGATATTTAAATGATGATTTCCTAGTCCTTGCCCTGCCATAACCTTTTAATGCATTTGAGACTTTGTTTCCTTTTTTGTATAGAAAAACACAAATCATATTAACATTCTGTTTAACAATAATTTCTTCTCAGTTCACTTTGATCATTAAATGCTGCCTATAAGAAAGAACAGTTTCTTAAGTAATCAATGGCAATTTTTATCCTCCATCAAAATCAAAAATCAAAATATTGAAGATTATAAAAAAATAACATTTTGGTAATCAATAATACATTATTTAGTATAGTTAAAGAAAAAATAGATCACTTGGATAATTATTTACTCACTAAAAGATAACGTTTTCATTTACAGTAGATCTGACTTACTAATAATAGGCTTTTCATAATCAAGACCACTTGAATACTACAAAAATAATAATTATTATTTGCAATTACAATCTTTTGTTGTAAATTATGTCAATAGGTGAAAGTAAAACATGTAACTTTAAATGTTTTTAAACAGAAAGCAATGTAAACCAGAAGAGTAACTAAGTTTATAATGGATTTTTTAATGTTTTTTTTTTCATCCTTATAGTATACAAAGTATTGCCATTTGCCTGACCTGATATTAAACTAGTTGGCATTTCTTAAGTAAACTCTTGGACAAGAATGGTCAGGCAGTTCATAAATAAGCTGGGTGACAAAGGTTAACTAGCCTGGAAATTTAAATTTTGTTAGGGGTAATTCACAAAGTAATCTATAAATAGATATTGTATCCACAACCTGCAAAACAATGAACCTATTTATTATGAGTTTAAGTATGTGTAAACTCATAGACTTAAATATAATTCTAAACATATTTAGTTAATTGTTATAAATAAAAACATTTTATTTTAATAATAATTTTTAAAGTTCGTTTTTTCTGTTATATGAAGCCAAAAATTTTTTCTGCTGTATTAAGCCAAAAATTTCCTTCTGGCAGGAAAAAAAAAAGACTTTTAATTTATTGGGTCTGTAATAAAATCAGCTGGAAGATTTCACGTTTTATTCACATAATCATGTAACGTATCAATGAAATGCACTTTGTATTTTGTTCCCCATTCAAAAGAACTCCTTGACAAATTAAAGACTAAGGTATCTTTTTTAAAAAATCCTTATGCAAAGTAAAAGAGAGTGTTTCATAGGGTACGAAACTGGACACCTGCTTTTATTGGGTACACAGCTACAACTAGGGTACGATACCTTTCTCTGACTAAGGAGAATAGCAAATTGGTAGTTTTTCCACTATTATTCATTCATATTATGAATAAAACATAAGATTGTTAGAATATTATGTTCAGTTATCACTTACCAGCCCATCTTCTCCTGGTCCTGGGAAGGTTACAGCAAGATCATGACCATTCTCATCTAAAGCTTTGATTTCAATGCCTAAGTTGGATTCAGGCTGTTTGAGCCAATTTTGCAACACTGTCTTCACATCAATGCTCTGCCAAATACCAGTGCCTGGGTTCATGTCAAGTTTCAGAGATCGGATTCCAGTATACCTTGTACCGTCTTTCATGGGTTTGATGAGTCTCAGAATTTGCACAAACACTGTTGTAGGACTCTTGACAGGTCTCAGATATATCCACAGTTGGGCCTTTACTACTTTATTGTATTGTATTTTAGAGCTAAATTTAAAGAAGCAACATTTAGGTTTTCCTTCCATTTGCATTAGAAGATCAGCTGTAAAGGAATTAAAAAAAAAAGTCACTGAAATTATGTCTCATAAATATGAACAACCCCCTCCGTATTAATTGGTAAGCATTTTTCCATTGGAATAATAATGGATGCATATTTGGCCTTTTAAAATGAATAGTAGAATTTCATTCAAAACTCAGAAAAATATCAAAGAAAGTAATTGCTCTAGCTTTTCAGAATTTTTTAGATAAATGTTTTTTCAGCTGCTCGTGGGAATCTACTCCCTTTCCAGAGATCTGTGGGCAAAGGAAAATTCTGTGAAGGAATGGACAGTGGATGAAATTTTAAAATGATGATGATTAGAGAGAACAAGAGACACCGTGGAGGAACATCCACTTAGAATTCTTTGGGAATCTGAGTAGTTACACTTAGTGAGCAGCTGTACCAATCAGTCTGGAAGAAGGAACCCTTCCCCCAGGCCTGAATTACCTGGGGACAAGACACACTGAGCAACTAACTGAGCCTCGGGAATTGGTAGAAAATATAGTACATCTGTTATGTTTTGGCTCTGGAATTGCCTCTTAAAGAAATAAAACTAAGCAGGTAATTTGTATAAAGATTCTACTGTTATATTCAGGATATCTCAAACATTAGAAAGTGTTATCTTTAGGGCCAGGCTGTCATAAGCAAAGTACAAAGCAGTTTCTTTCCTTTTGGTTTTCTAATACTGTTTATAAATAAGGCAGACCTACACAGAACTGTGTGATAGCAGAATCTGAAAGGAAAATTATTTGTTGCATTATAACCCAATTACCTAATAAGGAAAGCAGTGTTTTGAAACTGTTTTGAATGCAGCTTAAAGTGTATAAAGCATTGTATCAAACAAGATTATGGTGCAAAATCTTGTCTTGCATTCTCTGTTAAGGTGCCTATGTATGTTTCCTTGGTATCATTTAGAACTGATTGGGGGAAAGAATGGCATGAAATAAACTGTCTTTCAGCAGCAGTGAAGATACTCTAGGTAATCGTCCTCCTTCCCATGAAAAATAAAATAATATTTTAGAAGGTTAGTAAGCAACATTCCTGATTAGAAATATACAGACCACACCAGGTACTCTCAACAATGCCACCACAGTCAAGGTATAAGTAGGACTTCATGAGTTATAACCTCCTTGATTAAAATGTTTATTTCTTAGGCATTTTCTGATAATTAGCTCATGATTATCAACATGCTATTTATTTCATCACAGCACTTACTAATACATTACATTTAAAAAATATTTTCATATTTTCCAGTATAAAATAGTTATCAAAATTAAATATTTTAATTTGTGAAGAATATAAAAACACCATGAGAAATATTTCTGAGTAATAGAAATCACTTTAGGTATTCAGCAGATATTCAAATATGCTTAAGCATCTGCAATTTTCTTCCTTTTCCTATTAGTAGTGAGAAAACTTATTATTATAAATGCATATTTCTGGCAACCAAATGAAATTCTGACATTTCATGTCAGACTTTAATATTGTTCGTAGTGTCTCCCAGTCATTGCCTTGATGGTATTAAGCTGTGAAAGCATAGCATGTTAGAGTTGTCATATTAAATTAAATTAAATAACATTAGTGCTGAGAGCCTTCTAGCTCTCTAAGAAAACAAGTAACAAAGCAGATTTTAGTCATTAGTGTATTTCTCGTGATACCTTAAAAAATAGAAACTCTTTTTCCTCCTACTTACACACAAGCCAACAGCTTGTTAAAAGAGCCTGAAAATAGATCTGTTTCTCTTAAACACTAGAACAACAGTCAGCAGAATTGTTGATATACACTAATAAGACTACTTACACTCTGTGGGCATGGTAATGATCGTTTCTGTTGTGGCATGGTAATCATCATCTTCCAAGGAGCCATCGCTGCTGTCATCTCTCTGGACATCGTACTGATCAATCAGTTCCCGGAGTGGAGGAGCTCTGGGCAAAAGTTGTCTTATAGCATCTTTGCTGATATTAGGAGCTGTTTCCAGGCGAAGTTTACTGAGGATTTGAATTTTTATGGCTTCTATTCTTGAAGATTTAGTGTTTTGTCTCCAAGTACATGCATTACACAGCCCCTCTTTTTCCACATTTTCTTTTTGCTCGCTGTTCTCATTTAGATTCACTGGACCAGCAACAATCAGCATAAACAGGTAAATATAGACATAGATTTGCAGTTTTTGCATGATTTTAAAATTTATACAATCTTTGTCTTGTTCTTATTTCTTCCTTTTAGTTTTCTTTTGTTTTTGAGTAATGCCAAGCAAAATTTTAATGCCTGTACAGTCTGAGGACAACTTGCCACACCAGTGAATCTTTTATACTGTATTCCAAGTGGCTTTTTATATTCCAACTTTGATGAGACAAGTGTCGTCAGGATCTATGATTGGCTCTTGCTCCACAATGAATCTCGCTGTCAGAGGTTAAAACCCTGTCTGTCACAAGTCACCAAACAGTATTCTGTTACAGTCAAGGGTGAGCTGATTCATTTGACTACTTTATAAAAGAAATAAATCTACAAATAATGAAAGATATATGTGACATTTGAAATTTTAAAGTTTATGTTACCACTAGTATAAAATACATTTATCTTGTTAATCATTGCATGTGAAACTCTTAAGTTATAATTTAAATAAGTAAGTCTTCATTTACACTTCATAGTGTTAATGTTACTTCCTCAAAAGTTAAAATGATTTGATATTATTTAGGCAAGCATTTGAAGTTAAAGAAATTATTTGTTGTATTTAATTATTTTAGTGCTATATAATTAGTATATAAAGCACTGTATTAGGAAGAGCTGATTAAAAGAAAGATTAAAATTATGGTACTTGTAAGAGATTTTCAACTATAATTTGAGAAACTTATTTTCCTGACTAAATTTTTTACATATGCTGCAAATCATTTTTATTATATATGGAGTTAACTTTAAATAATTTAATCACTTTTATTAGTAAGAAAATTGTGCTAACTATTTGACCAATTACCTTTGTTATTTCCTAATTCTAAAAGTTGCAGATATCGCTCAGAAGATGTATTTTATTGTTCATTACTAAGAGAATAATGTCAGCTAGTAAAAAAAAAAAAATCTCTGAATTTAGAATAAGAAGATAGTGGATTTTATAACTGTTAATGCAATACTTATTACAGTTTGCCTTGGATTTCCAGTGGTAAAAATAAAAAGTGTGACATCTTTCTCTACAAATTACATAGCACTATTGTGAACATATAAAAGGGTGCCCATTTTTCCCCCATACGGTGATAGGTTTGCACCCCTTTGCCAGTTTTTCATTTTGGCCAGAGGGCAGACACCTGGCAGGGATTTGGGGTGAGATCTGGGAGCAGAGAATAGAGCTTTTTGTTCTCTAAACTTAAGTGGCCTCTGTAGGGATCAAACTCTCAACCTTAGCTTTGGGAGCCATAAGATCTAATCAAATGAATTATTAAAAAAAACTAAACAAAGCCAATAAGAAACAGAAACTTTTTCTAGGCCACAGGAGATTTCTGCTCCTTATTTCTTCTTGGGAAGCTAACAGCTCCTAAGAGTTAATCTATTACTTTTTTTTGAAGAGAATGCAGTAGCTCCTATCAAATATTTATTTTTTAGGTCACTACTACCACTTTTGCACATTGCACACTTATTTACTGCTTCAGTGCACTAAAATGCCACTCAGTAGCCTGAAAAGTTAATGCATTTTCATCAAATTCTTAAGAGGTTATCTACATCTCTTGAGAAAAAAAATGGCCTTACATAATGCATTAGATTTGCCCATCATTAAAGATTAAGGAAAACCAGACACAAACCAGATGCAGTGAAGGATTTCATATACTCTTTGTTGTAGAACAATATTAGATCAGGCTTATTAAAGTTTTGTAAATTTATTTTCAAAGTATAAATCCTTATAATGTTATAATAATTGTGGCATGCTTCTATGCACTTTTGAGTAAGTCAGAACATTGTTTTTAATTGATTAAAATTTTATAGCATTTGAAAACTTAGGCTCTGGCATCAGGTAGATCTGAGTTCAAAACTCAACTTTGGCACTTCTAATTCTGTCATAATTCTGTCATAATGGCTGAGATATTTAACTTCTCTAACCTTCAGTTTCTTCATAGGGTAAGTGATTGATAACTGGTTCTTGAATACTTGGTCTTTGTTTCATGCAGAAGGTTTGAGATGATGCTTGAATTTATCCTCCACATGAACTAGAACAGCTCTAAGTTATAATTGCCAGTGCCCTTTAGATGTCTGAGGCAAGTAAAATTTTACAAGATGTGTGTCACTTCTTTATTCTTACTACCTGGAATAAAGTAAACAAAGTTTGTCATTTCCATGTATAGTCAGTGTTTATTATTCATGGGTCTCATATTTTCAAACTTGCCTACTTGCTAACTTTTTTTTGTAACCTCCAAAACAATAGTCGTGCACTTTTGTGAGCACTTATCAACATAGGCCGTGAGGTAAAAAAAATTGAGTCTCCCAATACACAGGTCCCCACCTGATGTCAAATGAGGTAATTCTCTGCCTTGTTTCAGCTTAGACTGTAAACAGTGCCCTTTTTATGGTCTGTTTAGTACTATGTTTTTCACTTTTTGTGTGTTTGAGGGTGGGGAAGAATTCTGTTGTTTAAAAGGATCCCAAACAGGGCCTCCCTGCTGGCGCAAGGGGTTAAGTCTGAGCACTATGAAGCAATCCACATCCACTGCAGCACGAGTTTGATCCCTGGCCAGGGAGTTGACCCATATGCCACAGCAGACCTCTCCTGCCTTGCCCGCTGCTCCTCTCAACAGTGTATTTCAGTGGATCCACCTGTTCTGCTCCCCACTCTGTCTCTGGTGAATCCTCTCACCCCCAACACCTCTGGCCTGTACCCCAGTTCTTGTATGCATTCATAAATACATTTTTAAAAAATAATAAATAAAAGGATCCCAAACAGTGCTGAAGTGCTGTGCTCCTAAGCTCAGAAAGGCTTTGATGAAAAGTAGAATGGCAATTAGCTGTGGTGGACCCAGAAAATGAGGGAAAGAGAGTAAGGGTGGGAGCTGCTATTGAATAGTTTCAACTTGGGAAGAGCAAAAGTTCTGGAGGTGGATGGTGATGATGGTTGCACAATGTTGAAAGTGTACTTAGTGCCACTGAACAGTATACTTAATAGTGATTAAATGGCCAATTTTATGTATGTTTTATCACAGTTTTTAAAAAGTTGTGATATGCTATTAAAATAATTTTTAATTAAATAACATTGCATTATAACAGGGGTGCTTTGTTATCATCATCTGTATGTACTACATTAACACTAAAAGTCCATTTCTGTCCTTCACCATACCATTGTTCCTTTGTCCCAATTTACCTATCCTTTTTACCATCCCTTCTGGTAACCACTGATTGGTCTTATCATCCATAGTTTATTTTTTTGTTTTATTTAGTTCATCTATTTGTTGTTTTCTGTATCTACCATATGAGTGAAGTCATATGGTATTTATCATTTTCTGTCTGACTTATTTCACTGAGCATAATGCCATCTATTGATGGGTTCATCTGTGTTGTTGCAAATGGCAGTAATTCTTCTTTTTTAATAGTTGAATAGTATTCTATCATGTAAATTACATTCATCTGTCAGTGGGCACTTAGGTTAGTTTTAGCTCTTGGCTGTTGTAAGTAATGCTGCAATAAATGTGAGGGTGCATATATCTCTTTAATTTAGTGTTTATGTGTTTTTTTCTGATATTCTGAATTGTAATGTGTGGTGTTTCTAATTTTAGCTTTTTGAGGAATCTCCATACTGTTTTCCACAATAGCTGTGCCAATTTACATTCCCACAAAGAGTGTATAAATGTTCCCTTCTCTCCACATTCTCTCCAACACTTGTTTCTTGTCTTTTGGATCATAACTATTCTCACAGGTCTGAGGTGCTAGCTCATTGTTTTGTTTACATTTCTCTAATAATAAGAGCTGGTGTACACCTTTTCATATGCCTGTCGGCCATGTGGCTATTCAAATCCTCTACCCACTTTTTAATCAGGGTTTTTGTTGTTGTTCTTGTTGTGTTTTGTGTTCTCTGTATAGTTTAGATATTAACTATTGGATATTGTTGGATGTATGATGTATAAATGGCTTCCATTCGTAGGACACCTTTTCAATTTAATGCAAATTTTTTCCACTCTGCAGAAGCTTTTTAGTTGGCTATAGTCCCATTTGTTTATTTTTGTTTTTATTTCCCTTGCCATTGGAGTCGAGTCCCCAAAGACATCTCTATGGCTAATGTCAAGGAGAGTACCACTTAAATTTTCCTACATGTATTTCATGGTTTCAGGTCTTGCATCTAAGACTTTAATCTACATTAAATTTATTTTTGTTTATGGTATTAGATAGTGGTCTCGTTTCATTCTTTTGCAAGTGGTGTCCTGTTTTCCCAATACCATTTATTAAAAAGACTTTCCTTACTCCTTTGCAAGGTGTTAGCTCCTTTGTCATAAATTAGTAGTCCATATGTATGTGGTTTTGTTTCTGGGCTCCCAATTCTATTCCATTGATTTGGTTGACTTTTTGTTCTAATACCAAGCTGTTTTAATTATGATCACTTTGTAACATATTTTTTTCCCCTTGGAGTGATTTTGCTACTTTGGGTATTTTGTACTTCAAAATAAATTTCATGAAATTTTGTTATATTTCTTTTTTTTTTTAAAGATTTATTTATTTATTTATACAAGCACTGGGCACAGTCAGAAGCGCGGGAGGGCGAGAGAATTCACCAGAGCCAGAGTAGGGAATGGAACAGGCAGGCTGATGAAATACACTGCTGAGGGGAGCAGTGGGCGGCAGGAGAGGTCTGTGCACCATGTGGGAGCCTTGCCAGCAGCCGGGGATCGAACCGGCGCTGCAGAGGCTGCAGGCAGCTCTGCAGCTTCGCAGCCCAGCACTCAACCGCTGTGCCACCAGAGAAGGCCCAATTTTTGTTACATTTCTATGAGGAATATCATTGGGATTTTGATAGGCATTACATAGAAACAAATTTTTCTTTATGGAAAAATATTTATGTTAGATAAACTTTGTTCAGACTTGAGTTATAGTGTTGTTGGTCATGAGTTCAATATTAATTAATTAACTATATATATATTAAGTAAACTATCTTCAAACAGTAACATTAAATGAGGTTATGTATTAATAGACTGCTGAAAATATTGTGTCCACAGGCTCACAAGAACCTAGCCTTGTGTTCTTCCTAGGAACAATGGTTCAATATTCAATGATGCAGTGTTACAATAACTTTATTAACCACAACTACTGTGCTTTATCTAATCAACTTCTCCAGAGATCTGTATTGAATGAGTTAAGAGGTGCTCAAAAGATTCACAAACATAGATTCCTCTCTAATGTCTGCATTGCAACCTTTCTAAAGCCCAGAGCAGGAAGATTCACCTTTGCTCTGGTCTGACTGTTGGGGGTCTAGCTTTGGCTGTTTTCGTAAAAGAAACAGGACAGTGTGTCATCAGGATGGGAGAGTAGAGAAGGATTCCTTATACTTAACTGGGAGAGCTTGATCTATCAGCTTGTTGGCTTCAACTTAGGTTGGCCATCCATAAAAGTAGGAAGCCAGAATTTGGGTAGCCAATATAGCACTTCATAAAATCTGTGTTTTTCTTCCCCCTATTCAACTTTTTATTGAGTGGGCTTTACATTCCTGTAGCCAGCAAATTTCTCTCATTTTTGCTACCAAGGATTGGTTCAAAACAACTTTGAGAGTATTAAACATTTTTTCCAAACTATTTTGATCTACTGAGTGAACTGTTGAGCTCATTAACATAAAAAGTAGAGTCACCAGAAGTTTAACGATGTGGCCAAAGAAAGGAAGAGGAAACTAGGAATTAAAATAAAAATGGATCATGAAAAATTCAATTCTATTGAGAAAGGGGAAAAAAGAAATTTGTACTTTATCTGCTCACTCTTACCATACCCTTGTAATGACTGCCTTTTACTACTCTATGCTGATTATGCTCAAGATCATTAAAAAACTATGTAGTAGTGTTCAACTCACGTAACAACATGAGAAGATAGTTATCCTACATTGATGATATTTAATTTTCATGCTTTCAGTGTTAGATATAAGAAAAAATAAATATTATTGAGCTAGGAAGCAACAGTACAGGAATAGAAGGAAACTTGGGATATAATTCCTGCGTTGCTTCTCACATTTCCTGTACCTTAAATAAGTCAGCTAGCAAAATCTTCATTTATGAGCATATATAAATATGTGATTCATTTATTGTTTCATGAAATATTCTAATAACAATTGTATGCCTGGCATAGCTGTACATTCTAAGGAGAAAACAATGAGCCCTATAGAAACAGTCATTGTCTTCATGAAACCTACAGTCTAGTTTTTTCATGGAAACTAGAGGAAATTTGGTAAGTTGTGCCCTTTCAACTGACATTTGTCACCTAAACTAATAATTCTCAAATATTTTTATCATAATCTTAAAAAACAGCCTCAAAAACTTTTGTTTGTATAAGTCATATCTGTTGATATTCTTAATATGCTATAAATTAAAAATGACATTTTAGAATGTAGACATACCCAAGAATATATTCTATTGCTAATTGATGACATCACAAATTATAGAGCCTCTGGAAACCCCACTGTATACATAAGAAAGAATGAGAGTGGCAAAATAATTCTTGGCATTATAATGAAGATAGTTTTTACTTTAGATTCTCTTCAAGTGTCTGCTCTCCAGGGATCCCAGATCACACTTTGAAAACCATACCCCAAAGTAATTTTATTTAAACTACTTCAAATGAAAATATTTCCTTTCTAATCTGGTTTCATTTAAAAAGAATACTGCACTCAAATACTTAGTGTTAAAATTATATAGACTGTACATTCCTCTATTATTAGAATTCTCGAGGGTTTGCCTTTGTTTCCTTCCTTGTCCTTCCTTTCTACTCCTCTATCCCCCAGGTAGATATTAGTCTCTACAAGACAAGGAATTATAGTGTATTTTTGTTTTTTCAGTTCTTGGTCCAATACCTGACATATAATTAGGCTGGCAAAGTGGTGTTTACTAACAATTGAACCAATAAATGAATGAATATTCCCTTATATACAAAAAACTTTGACTTTCTAATTTTTCAGTGATATAAAAGTATATTTGTGACTATGATTGTTTTTTGTCATTTGCTCAGACTGTTACATAGCATTTCTATTGAGTTCCTTCATACTTAGACTGGTAGGGGAGACTGGTGTTACAGGTCCCTGTGTTTTGCTGCCTCTAATAGGTCTCTGGTAGAGCACTGAGCATTTTGAATGCTGCAATGGAGCTTTTGCATTTTATGATCTAGGACCATGTAGAGACACTGTTTTCCTCCTGGGGGGAACTGGCGAGGGAGTGCTTTTCTGACTCTGACTCCAAGAACCCTTACCCAACATAGGTCATATTTACAACAGACAAAGTTAACAATCATCAAAAATAGCCAGAGAGAAAAGAAATCTAAAAACTGTGTGTGTGTGTTTAAGCAAGGCAGGGCAGAACTCTTTACCTTGACACAGTAGAAAGAACTGTGAGCTGATTATATGTGTTACAGCCTTGTACTTTTTTTGTTTTCCCTTTGTGAAGTACTAAGTTTCTCAGTGATCCTTCTTTCTCTTCTTTCTCCTTAATCATGAAGGAACTATGCCTCTCCCCCTACCCCACAAAAAAAAGAGAATAGGGTTTATCACCTCATTTTGACCCAATAGACATAATTCTTTGAGTAGTCATTAAAGGCAGCTCAGCAGTTAACCTATTTCCTATTTATTTTGATAGAATGGTTTATCAGATTAAGTTACTTAGCTCCCCAGTGAGTTCCATAAGTAATTTCATAAAACTTAGTCCTTTAGGGCCTCCCCTCCCACAAGGGGTTGAGACACAACCTATGAAGCTATCCACAGCCACTGCATCAAGAGTTCGATCCCCAGCCAGGGAGCTACCCACATGGTGCCGCAGACCTCTCCTGACTCACGAGCGGCTCCCCTCAGCAGTGTATTTCAGTCAGTCTCTCTGCTCTGTTCCCTGCTCTGTCTCTGGTGAATCTTCTCACCCCCTGCAACACTGGCCTATACCCCAGTTCTTGTATGTATAAATAAGTAAATCTTTAAAAAAAAAAAAAAAAACTTAGTCCTCTAAGCATATTCTGGATAATCCCACTAACTGCTGTATATCTGAGTGCTATTTCAGTATTTTCATTTTCTACAGTATCAACAAATCCAGTGTTTCACAGTTGAATTTTTTTAATATAATCAAGTTGATTTCAATTATCACCTAAAGTGATAGGGGTTGGCTTTTATTCATGGGAGTTCTCCAAAAAAATATTTTTCATTTTGAAAGGAAACATTATATTATTCAAGCTTGAGAAGAGGACCTGGCTCAATTTCCTTTTTCTACAATAACAAATAAGCACAGCTGTTAAGTTATTACCTAAAGTCTGTGACTGGTATTTGGAAAAATCTGTGGTTCACTAATTTAACCCTTTTTATTGGATTTAAATTTTCCTTTTGTTTATGTTGAATGATACACAGTGAGACAGCATATAGGAATGTTTCACATTGCCTAATGTAAGTTCTGTCAGTCTTTATTTGGACTCTCAAATTTGCTACAGCCATACCCTCACTTTTGGTACTACATTCTACACTGGTGCCTACCATCTTGGATTAAAAAGACACAGACTTCTGCCTGCAATTATAAATTGTCTTTCCAAAATTTAATGAAGTCAATTTTTTTTTAAATTTACAAATAGAAACTAAGTGTAATAACAATTCATTTTTATCATTTGATGACTGATTTCCTGCACATGGTTTGCACAGGTTCCCAGAGCAAATAACTCTATAGTTTGAATTAGTAAATTCTTAACTTTTGTTTTAAAGTCTTTACCCTTATTATTGTTAAGAGTTAAGCTCTCCAGTGTGCACATGTTAAGGTGTGAAATTGAATTTCCAAACTAATATATTTTTGAAACAAATATCAAATCAATAAAATTTTGATGGGAAAAAAAGGAATTACATTTTCTGGTCCACAACCACTCCCTAAGGGAATGTCTTGCAATTTTCAGGATTTTGTGGGACATTAGGAAATGATAGACTCAATATGGAGTATATTTCTGCAAATCAAAAATAATTTTAAAAAATTTAGATTTATAGTTTTAATTTTAATGAACTTAAAGTTCTAAGGAACTTTTTTAAAAATGTAACTTGTTCTTTACTAAGTTAGTGGTGTAGAAGTAATGTCATTAGCCTTAGAAGAATTCAGTTCCTTCCATCCAAGAATATTCAGAATATATTTTCTTTTTTCCTTGGAATTGCCTAAAACATTGCTTTTGATAATTCAGAAAAGATTGGCTTTCAGAGCTAAGTTGGCATGCTGTCTCCAAATTCTTTTGTAAATTCCTAGAAAGAACACTTTAAAAATATATTCATTTTCTTGTTCATTAAACACTTACTGAGCACCTGGTTTGTGATAGGTACTTTGCCAGGACTTGCAAATAGGGTGAAAATGATACTTTTTGCCTCAGGAAAAATTTCATTTTAGGCACATAGGGATTATAAGACTTTTCAAATCCACTTTACTCATGAACAGATGGGGAAACTGAGGCCCAGAGATAAGTTACATGACAAAATTTAATTAATATCAATTTATTTGAACTACAAAGGCAATTCGTTTTAAATGACTTTGAAGTAACCAAGTATTTCTTTTACATTGAGTTAAGATTTTTTTTTTTTTTTAATGTTCTAAAATTAACAAATAAGGTCAGTGCTCAATTCCTGGGTCAATGCCACAGTGGTGCCCTTTGTTCTTGGACTCAATCCATGGTCTGGCTTGGCAACTGAAAGACCCAATGACCTAGGTTTGGCAATTAGTATAGGGGTTTTAGTGACTACTGACTAAATGTTTTCTGGATGCCCATTTGCTCAGAGATAGGGGTCAACCTTTTGTTATAGAATGTAACTATTTCTGTTAAACCCATTTTTCAGTGTTTTGAATTGTGTATTTACATTCTTGAAATTTAAAATTAGTGACTCAGTAGTTTCTAGTAATTTTGACCAGAGAATTCTATCTGACTTTCTTACTGGCTTAAAAATAGTACAACCTTGAATTATAGTGAAAACATTTTCATTTGAATAGATTTAACATGAATATTCTGTCCCCTGCTGGGAACTCTGAGAACTACATCACTTGTGCTACCAATTTTTCTAAGGTCATAAAGACTTCAGTTTAAACTTTGAATTCGTTTCATGCAGCTTCTCTTTTTTGTAACATACATAAATCTGTTGAATACAATCTGTATGTAAAGAATTACAATTATTAAGACTCAAAATCAGTATTAAATATTAGACAATTTACATGGAACGATTAATTTAAACCCACACTGTAGCACAACCATATTTTCTACCTTAATTTTCAAGGTGAAGAAACCTAATTGGGAAAGTTAGTTAACCTTTATTTCTTCATCTGAAAAATGGAAAAATTAGTCAAGTTGGGAGGAGATAATATGCCAAGAACAGGGCCAGCTGTCAGGTAAGTACTTAATAAAGAACATTCAAATCATTGTCAACACCTAGTAACAATACCAGTAGTGCCTAACCATATTTATGGCAGTAAAATTAAATAGTATTATAAATCTTTGAAAAGTTGAAATTTTGTAAAATTGAAGTTTTGTAAAGTGAGGATGTACACAAGCACGAAAGAAAACTACATAAGTGATAAAGGTTAGGCCATTAATAGATGAATTATATATTGGTATTGGGGCAAATAGCCACACAGAGGCCAGTTCACTAGTCTTTTCTATTGTAGCATGATAGCTGTACATAGATTAAAAATGTTACTTTCATCATGGGAAAGAAATTCTCCAAATTATACACAATGAAAAATATTTTTTAATATTCTTATGATATATTTATGACCTGTGGTTTATTTAGAAGTATGCTGTTTAGTTTCCAAATATTTGGAGATTTTTTTTAGATATATTTTTGGTTTTGGTATCTGATACAATTATGTTTTGATATGAGAACACACTTCTGATTTCAATACTTTTTCCTTCATTAAAGCTGGCTTTATGGCCCAGCAGATGCTGTTTGGTGAATGTTTCATGAGCCCTTGAAAAGAATGTGTATCCTTTTGTGGCGTGTAGATTCAGTAAATGTCATTTAAGTCAGTAGGGTTGTTTCAGTTTTATATTATTTTTTAATCTACTTGTACTATCAGTTACTGAGAGTGTTGAAATCTCTGGCTGTAGTGATGAATTTGATGATACCACTTTTCAGTTCTATCAGTTTTTGCTTTATGTATTTTTGAAGCTCTGTAATTGGATCATATATATCCACAATTGCTATGCTTTTATGGTCAGTTAAACTAACTTTTTTCAGTATGAAATGTTCCCCTTTATGTCTAATAATATCCTTTGTCCTGAATTTTGCTTTGTCTGATATTAATAGAGCCACTCTACTTTCTTTGGATTAGTATTAGCATGCCATGGCTTTTTCTACCAGTGATTTTAATTTTAAAGTAGCTTTCTTGGTGGGTCCTCTGACTTCTAACTGGAGTGTTTAGCCATTTTACATTTAATTCAGTTACCAATAGACTTGATATAAGTTTAGCATATTGCTATTTGTTTTCTGTTTATCCCCCAGTTCTCTGTTCCATTTTTCTTATTTTTATTGAGGTGTAATATAGGTAAACAACACTGTATATGTTACAAGTGTATGGTTTCTCACCTTGACAGCCATACATACCATACCATGCCCACTATCAAATGTCTATTTATCACCTGCCAACCACCCAATCGAACTCCTCTGTGTGGGGCTCCACCTTCTTCCTCACTGGTAAGCACCATTCGATGGGCAGAGTCTCTCTTCTTTTAAATGGAGTTTCTTTCAATGTTTCGCTTGTAGCTCCACTAGTGATTATTCACTATGCCTGATTGTTTTGTTTTTGCTTTAGAGTTCACAATATTGCAGCTTTAATTTATGACAGTCTCTCTTGAAATAATTTTTAAATGCTTGACGTATATTACAAGAACCTCATAACAATATACTTCAGTTTCTTCTATCCTTTGTATGATTACTGTCATACATTTTTACTCTATTATGTTATAAAGCCTCAAATACAATGTATTATTTTTGTCATAAACAGTCATTTTATATAAAGTCTTTATGTTTATAATTTCAGTGCTTTTCATTCCCTTGTATAGACCAGGATTTTTCAACCTCAGCACTATTGACATTTGGGGCTGGATAATTCTTTGTTGTGGGGGGCTGCCCTGTGCACTGTAATATGTTTAAGAGCATCTCTAGGTTTACTCATTAGATGCCAATAACTGTCTCCCAAGTCATCCCAAGTCAAAATGTTTCCAGATATTGGCAAGTGTTCCCTGGAGGACAATACTTAGTGTCCACAACCTACCCGATTCCTGATGTCTATTTCCTCAACTTGGCAAGATTACCGTACTCTGCTTGGTTTGCTCTTCTCTGTACTGTGATACAAATATGATTTAGGCAAACTATAGATCACATCATTTGTTTCCATTCTCTTAGAGAAGCCACTCTTATTCTGCCTGTGTCTAATTTCTGTACCAGGTAAGTCAAATGCGGCCTGAGATAGAAATTCCCTTAGAAGACAAATATAACAAAGTAGGGGGAGGATGAATGAAACATTTATAACAGGACAAAGGCTAAATTTCTTCTTACCTTCAACCCAGGACCCTTAGAAATAAGTTGACCAACTGTAGGGTAAAGAAAATATCAGGCTTTTCTGCCCTTTCGCCATCAGGATAGATGATGGATCCTTGTCCTGAATGCATGCCTGATGGCGGGCACCTGGAATAGGGTGTGGGCCTAGGTAGATGGGATTCAGCTGAGCTAAGACTGTGCTTTTAAGGGTGGCGTCACGGGGACGCCACCACCACCACCACCGCCACCGCCACCGCCACCACCCATATGCCTGGTGAACCCCCAATAAAAAACCTGCAAAACCACTGAGGACTCTGACTCCTCCTTTACCCGGTCTGCATGGGATCAGAAAACCTGCACTGTATCCAAGTCCTGCCCTTTACACCAACCCAGTAGAAAAATGGCAAAAAAGAAATACAAATTTCCATAAAAGTATGAAAATCTTACCATGACTAAGAAAGAACAAAATGAGAATATCAGTGAAATACCATTACTTATTCACATGTTAAAATAAATATGGGAAAATAGCCCATCGTTCCCTCTCATGGAATTGTACTTTTAAATTTTTATTTACTTTACAGAGTAATTTGGAATTGTCTTTCAAGTGTTCCAGTATGTAAAGTTCATGTTAAAAAGTTGGAAATAATCTACAATCCAACAATTATAGTAGCTCCAATTAGATTATATGTATTAATGACAAAAAGATGAATAAACTCATTGGAAAAAGCAAATTTTAGAACAGAATAGTTTTTATGACTGTAAACTAAAGTTACACTCATTATATGTATGTTTTCTCCATAAATATTTTATCCAATTCTAATTTAACATGGCCAAGCAGAAGGCTTGATTTACCAGGCCTCTCCTATTCACCCAGTGTTCTCTATTTCAGTTAATGGCATGCATAATCATTCAACTACTTGCTTGTCTCAAACACCTGGTAGTCAAGGGATTTTTCTCACTAAGCTCCCCACTCTACACCATTCGTCAGGAGAAAAGGAGTCAGAAAACTGGAATGGTAATAGAGTTTGCCTGCTTGTGACAGAATAGCTATTTTTAATATAGCAATAAATTAGTCACTGTATCAGGCAATTTATGTATCAGGCACTTTCCTACATTATCTCTTAATCCTCACAGAACTCTAAGACAAGTGTTTTCAGGTGATAATGCTTTAGTGAAAAATGAGCTTTGTGTGTGTATTTTTATCGCCTCTCGTGTTTCCATTTCTTTGTCATAGCCTAGAGGTCCTGTCAGAAGATGGTTTCCAGGTACCAGAGGTTCGTCCCAAGGTTGGCATGTCCATGAGATATTGATTCCACAGCTATTATGTGTAGAAAAAATTCTTAGATCCCACCTCTTGACTGTTAAAATTCTATGATATAGAATTCATCCTTCCATTATATGAAAATTATCCTTCTTTAATTATATAAAATATTAGCCGATTTTATTTATAGATACATGTTGTTTTTGTAATAAAAAGTATTTGGTATGACATTACTAAGCAGAAATGAAAGGAGTGTTTTAAAAATTAATTTCATCAGATTCTGTGCTAAGTACCACTAACAAAAAGGACATCAGGCCCCTGATGACCTCCCATTCCAGTGGGAGAGACAGACTTGTAAGCAGATACACTGAAGTAGAAGGTGGTAAGTGCTCTTATGAAGATTGAGCAAGGAGTTCTCAGTGCAAAAGCACAGAGGACTCTGCTAAGGGAGTAAAGGTTTAACAGAATAGGTGACATTTGAGCTAGATCGTAAAGGATAGGCAAAACTTTGCAGAGTGAATGAGGTGATCGCTATATAAAGTGCCTAGGATGGGACCAGGCCCAGGGTGAGACCCAATAAATGTTAATATCTAGCTCTAATCAGGGAAGTGTTCTAGGTAGAGGATACATCTGTTCAGTTCAAGCAATATTCATTGAGTACCTTGTTCAGGCACTGTTCCAGATTCTTAATCATATTGCCAAGCATATCCTGTGAAGACAGATAATTACACTACGATCTGGTGTGAACCACATCCAGACCTACTATTTATAGATTTTGCTCTCAAGATGGAGCAGAGATGTTTGTTTTAACACTGCTGACACATTCCAACTTGATTTCAGCCCCTTACTATACAGCATTGGCAACACTGAGAAATAAGCAGCTGATGACTATTCTAGACTCAATTTCATAAAGTGTGTGGTGACAGTTTAGCCTGGTTTCTGCCTCTGTTCTGGGGCACTTTGATCTGCACTTGGATCAGACAGGTAGCAACAACTCTTCCTCACAGCATGGGTGGAGTCCAGGTGTCTGCATTTCTGTCCTACCTCATTGACCAGTTCCACTTGCCCTGTCTTCAGAAAGCCATTTTATCATATCTGACCACCAAATCTCAATATTTTGTTCTGTAATACAGTAGGGAATAGTATATAGTACTTACTGTCATGTGGATTTATCGTAGTATCCTATATATAGAAACTATGTATTTTGCACATCTAAAATTGAACCTTTCTAAATGTAAGGAACTTTCTATGACTATTTTCAGTGGCAGTTTCACCAATATACCTGGTAAAAATCAAGGGATTTTTCTCACTAAGCTCCCCACTGCACACCATTTGGCAAGAGAAAAGGAGTCAGAAAACAAATGTTTTAATAGAGTAGTGTCTGGTAGTGACAGAATAGCTGCCTGTAGTGACAGCAAGACACAGAGCAGGTTTTCCATGATCCGGGCAGATGGATAAAGGAGAGCCCTCAATCCCCCGGTGGCTTTTTCAGACTTTTATTGAACTTTTAACATCATTTGTAGTGCAGCAGCCAGGTACACAGCAGGCAGGGAGGCTGGAGTTCCAGGGGGCTGACAGACCTCTCAGCCCCCAGGAAATCTTTACTCTTTTTGGGCTCTCTGAGTTCTCTCGGGTCTCTCTGCTCTTTCTGCCTTTTTCTTTTTTTTTTTTTTAACCATGTTCTCTGCTTCTTTGCTGCTGCTGCTGCCTCTGCTTCTCCTGCCACTGTGTCTCCGTGACGCTGCCCTGTATGTCCAGCCTCTCAGCCCAGGCATGCCCACTTATGCATGCCCACACCCTACTCCAGGTGTCTGCCATCAAGCACGCCTGTAAGCCCACAGGTGTGAATCTTAGACGCCAATGGAAGGAGAGCAGAAAATCCTGACAATTTCCATTTACCCTACACTATCCATTTTTAATACAGCAATAAATTAGTCATTATATCAGGCACTTTGTAGCTGGGTTGCAAACAATAGAAGGAATGTACTAGATGTTTTACAAGCATTTTAATTCGCACAGCATTTCTATACAATAGGTATTGTTACTGAAATTGGAGACCATCCCACCCCCACCCCATGTGGGCCACTCCAACTCTGTGGTTCCCTCCAGCTGTAGGCAGTAGAAAGGCTGTGGATTTGGTGCCTGGAGCAAGGAATGGACCGATCAGGTGAGAGCTACAAGCTTATTAGTAAGTGGTCCAATCAGCCATAAGATTGAAACCCATCCAGTCAGACTGGTAGGTGGGGGTGGTTGTGAGGGGAGGGACCCTGAAGAGGATGTAAGGCAGGGAGGATGCCAGCTTGGGACTCTAATTCTGCCATTAAGGCTCTTGAGTTTCTGAACTTCTGCACTCTTTCAAACTTGCTTGGACTCACTTAGACTGGACCCTCTCCGAAGCATCCAGCAGCTGCCGGCCTCCAAAGGAAGAAAAGAAGCCGAAGAGCTCTGCAGAGGCCAGGACAGCTGCCTACTACCTCCAGCCTGCGTCTGACATCACCTAAAAGGAGAACAAGGCCTGTGCCTGGTGCCTCAAAGAGTTGTTTGTTGGTGGCATGCGCTAACTCACAACTGTAACACTAGTGACCAGTAGAGACCTGCGCAACTGGCCATTGCTGCCTGGCACTGGTGATGAGTGATAGGCATTCTGTGCCTGGGTCACCTCTGAGAGCTGTTAATAGTCTGGAGGCATTGCTTCCCGGTGCTGCTGCCTCCATTGCTGTCTGGTCCAGCATCCAGGGCTGTCCATCCTGACCTTCGGACTGTTGCTGCATTGTGATTTCAGTGACCCCACCTGTGAGCACCTCCAGCTGTGGTGAGTTGGATCCTGGCCCTTGTTGACAGGAAAACGCCATTTGGGATGTGTAGGCTTTTGCCTAGGAATTTTTGGACACTGTGGACACTATCTGTGCTAAGATAGCCAGCCTCTTGTGACCTCAGAGACTCCTTGTTTCCCCTGTTTGTTAAATAGCTCCCATTGTTGTTCCCTGAGCCTGAGTGGTCTTACAATTGTGCTTGTGGGTGAAGAACCTCTATCTTGCCACTGCCCTTTGGCTGACTATAGGACACCCATAACTATGTTTCATCATAACTATTACACAAATTGGTACTCTAAAGCATAGGATATTTAACTTAGCAGTGGGATCTGGAACTAGGTCTATTCAACTGCAAGCCCACTTTCCACTTTAACAGTGTCCAATTTTAATGCTATCATTTACTGTGTTTCTACCACATGGCCAGACACAATGTGAGATGCTTAATATGTTCTTTCAAATCCTCATGAATTTTTTCATTTAAAAGTGTTTTTCTATGTTTAATGCAATTTAAACCTTACTAGGAGTCATGCAGCCAGCAAATTATAGCTCTTCAAGTCTAGGTCTGAGACTCAGAAGCCTGTTTTCTCTGTACACTGGTGATTATGGAGCCTGGGTGTGTATTAGAATCAATTGGGGAACTTAAGAAAAAAAAAATCCCTACCGTGGGAGGCTAATTTAATTGGTCTGGAGTAAAGCCTAGGTGATTTTAATGTTTCCAGGTGGCATTAATGTGCTGTCTGATATCAAACCACTACTCTCAAAGTGAAGAGAAAGCTTGAAGTAAACTGGAAAATGACACTTGTAGGCTATTTTTAAAGTAATTTGTGTTTTCCTAGAAAGTATGGAAGCACACAAAGGAAGGAATGCTGGATTTGGATTTAGAGTAAGATAGACCTAACTTTGGACTCACTTTGACACTAAGGCCCTTGGAGGTTACTTAGCATTCTATGAATCACTGATTGTGAAAAAAGTAAAAGGTGTCCAGGAGAAGAGCATTCTACCATGGAACAAGTGGAATGAATGCTACTTCTACAGGTGATCAGCCTGCACACACTGCATTGAAAGGGTCTGGGGAAACTTATTTTCCTAATCAACCTGCATGTAAAGTTCATCTTCTGCTTCCCATTCCTGCCACGTGAGAAGGGGAAAAGGGGAGAGAGGGTGAGCTTCTCATAACAACCACTTCATTGTGATTCCTTTATTGCCAGACCACAGGACTCTTTTGGGAGCAGACCAGCAGAGGAGGATTCCCTTCAGCGTGGATGCCCGGTAGCCATGGATACCGAGGTACGCTATGAATGCTTGGGTGAGAGGAAAGGGGAAGTGTATGTTAATGTCTTCTATTAGACTTGAAATATATTGTACAGTAGAAACAGCATCTGGATGGTAACTAGGCTCCTTGGTTATACGGTTATAGCCCCCTTATAATTTTGCCAGAAATGTAGTATTGTATATTTAAATAGCACGGTATTTCAGTAATGTTTTGGGTCAGGTCGGTGTTGGGGTACAAAATCGTTCTGTACTGTGTTCTCAGATTGGGTGAAAAATCAAAAACCATCAGATTAGCAAAGGAAAAACAATTTAAAATTACAAACATATGGAGAATTTGCATGGCTATAATTCTACTTTTTTATTTTATATAATTCTTAGATCATTTGTCATTTTTACACAATGTATGCATTTTCATTTTGGTTATATTCCCCATACAATTGCACCCCCCCTTATTTTGACCCTAGTCCTTCCTCTCCCTGTCCCTTCCCCCCAGCTGTAGTGTGTCTCTGGTTTATATTTGCTTGTTGATTTTGATTTTTACTTTGTATTAATTAGTCTTTTTCCTGGTCCATTATTTAGGTTTTCTAAATTCCTGCTATGAGTGAGACCATCCGGCATTTTTCTTTTTCTTTCTGACTTATTTTGCTGAGCATGATCCCACCTAGCTCCATCCATGTTGCTGCAAAGTGCATGTGTTTATCTTTTTTGAATGCTGAGTAATATTCCATTGTGTATATGTACCACATCTTCTTGATCCAGTCATCTATTTTTGGGCATTTGGGTTGTTTCCAAAGCTTAGCTATTGTAAATTGTGCTTCTATAAACATAGGGGTGCAGGTGCCCTTTGGAATTAATGTTTCTGTGTCCTTTGGGTAAATACCTTGGAGTGGAATTGCTGGATCATATGGAAGCTCTATGTTCAGTAAGTCAAGAAATCTCCACACAGCATGGCTGTAATTCTAAATAATAGAGCAGAGAAAGACTGTTTATCCTCCTTTTAGGACCTGGGGCATTAAGATGAGAGACGTGGAGACTTCACATGATAAAGGGGATGACTTCATCTTTACTGAGGAGAGAAAACTTGTTACCTGATAAACTTAGAGCTGATTAAGATCCCCCTACCCCCACCCAACTACTTTCTTCTAGGTCATAAAGAGAAGGGCAGTGATTACTTCTTAGATTGGGAAGAGGGCTGCAGCTTAGGACATACTGATCTCTCCAGTTAGGGAGGGATGAACATTTTGGGCAAGAACAGAAACTTGTTCCACCCTTCAGGGCCCAAATTACTCTTCAGCAAAACTGCACTCTTTGGTTCACTCTTTTGCTTCAAAGAATACTGTTCTCTGGAGTTGAACAAAATTCTTATACCTACGGATTGTAGGGCCAAAACAGCCTTGAAATCAAGGACCGTTTCTTCATTTGTGTTCCTGTACTCCAAAACAACCCATCATATATTAGCTCAGTGAACATTGACATAAATAAATTTAAAATCAGTAATGACTTCATTGTCAATATAGTTAGACAGTGGTGGGCCTTACCACATGTTGACAGCTTCCTTCAAATGATCACCTTATTGTTTCCTAGAATCAGGTGTCCTCAATGGTAAGACTTTACAAGTCTAAGTGTTTGTTGCAGTAATATAACATATGGTGGAATCTGAGTATGAAGGCTGTGGCGGTGGTTCTCATTACACTGGAAAGCTTAGAAAAAGAAAATGACAAATTCAGGGGTTTACAATTTTAGCTCAAGGGGCTGTCACAATCCTGTAGACCTCTGGAAAGAAGGGGTAAGAGAATGGTGATTCATCCTCAATTCTACAATTTATGGGGCCACAGGTGGTATTTTCAACTCTCTTCTGCTAACCTTCCCTGTTCCCTCTGCCCTCAGGTAACACTTTAGCTGGTAGTAATTATTTTTCAGCTTAGGGGACCTACATTTTCATTACTAAAATATCTGAACCAATAGTGATTCTTACTTGGCTTGAGTTGCTTTACTGTGAGTAGTTTTTATGGATAGGAGTCCCTAGGAAATGTCTAGAGAATCCCTTCTTTCAGACATCCTTTCTCGCTTTCCTGTGGGGTAACAACCTGTTTTTCTAGCTTGTAATTATTAATGGCCTCAGCCAATATAATAGTGCCCTTGCTTGTTGATTCAGTGGCATAAAGATCCCTAAGTGACTGATGTGGTAGATTCAACTTCATATAATGGAACCCTGGTGGTGCTTCCTTTCTTGGAAACTAAGAGCACATTGTAGGGATGAAAACAAAGACTATGTAAGTAGTCCATTAGGAATTAGTAGGCTGCTACTTCTGCATTATGGTTCTTAGTATCTAAGTTTATTGCTTAAGGAAGACTAGAAACCAAAATAATTCAATGAAAGAGACATGATATATTGGTTCCTGCCTCAGAAAAAAACATACTTTTATCTTAGCCAAAAAGTTAATACCCATAGTCTCAGAATACCACACAACTTGTGGGACAGCTCTCCATTCCCACAAAAGGCAACACAAGTGAGTTGTTGATAGATCATTCTACCGTGTTATCAGGTCAAGTTTCTTCTATGAACATGAAATCATTCAATTCCTGTGGTTTAAATGGAGTTCCTTATTCAAAGGCAGTATTTTATGGAATTCTAGGAGGATGAACAAGACAAATCCTAAGTCCGTGAATAGTGGTGCTTGCAAATGTTATAGACAAAGAAGGCAAGTGTCATATCCAGGTTAAGGGTCTTTTCCTACATAATGAAATAGGTTTGTTATTATTCATCAACCATTAGGTGGCTGGCTAGACCTGGAATTGGTGCCAGTTTTGGTACACAGTGTTGGTCTCTGATGTTGGTGAGATAGGCATTAATTAGATCAGCACTGGTGAGGGAAAGGCTATCTTCTTAAGCCCACACTGTTGCCAGGGCCTCTGTGCTCCTGAGCCCATTGTATATAAGGGTGGCTTCAGAAGACCACTGTGTGACAGCGACAGGATTGTTCATTATGTTGGTTGAGAATCTTTTTCAGTGGATGCCATTTTTGTACAGGACACACACAAAAAAAAAACTCACTCTGAGAGAAACCCATCTATGTATTCCTCAGGCCTCCTTTAACCAATTTCCCAATCCTGTTTCTTCAAGCCCTTGACTCCTTGGCCACGTAACCTCTTGCCCATGAATCAATATAGATCTCTACTTCTATTTGTGTCTCTGCCAGCAAATTGAACAGTTAACTTCTTGTCACCTTTGGGGGGGGTGGAATTCAGAGTAGGCTCTTGTGTGTGTCTGTTGTCATGAGACCAATAAAACTATAACCTTTGGGTCTGAATGAAGTAAAATTCTGTCTTTTTTATAGATTTTTTTATTTATACAATAACTGGGGTACAGGCCAGAGGTGTACGGGAGGGTGAGAGGATTCACCAGAGACAGAGTGGGGAGCAGAACAGGCAGATTGACCAAAGTACACTGCTGAGGAGAGCCGCAGGCACGCCGGGAATCGAACCCATGCTGCAAAGGCTGCGGATGGCTTCACAGCACTGTGCTCAACCTGCTGCACCACTGGAGAGGCCCACAAATTCTGTCTTGTTCACTACACTTAAAGCCTTCCTCTGCCTTCCTTCTCCAAGGAACCTAGTATAATCTTTTTAAAAGATGAGGATTTTTTTTTTTTAAGCCTCAGATAGTTTGAATTTTCCTCATGTTAAAATTTCCAGAAGCAAAGAGACAATCTGGCTACCTGCTTGAATAGTTGGAGAGGGGGAAAAAAATTATCAGTGAATAAAAATAATATCTCAAAACAACCTTGTCCATAATTCTTCATATTTTTAAAAGCTCTTGCAAATATTTTATCCTCACTAAAACACTGTGAAGCATATATAATATATATATAATAACTATAACTATATCCACTTAAACGACAGAACTGAAATGTGCAAGGAGCAAAGTAGTTTTGCCAGTTCCCATAATTACCTAAGAATTCAAGCAGAGACCAGGATTTTTGCCTTATAATGATGTGACAGGAGAAAGAAAGTTCAAATCCTATTGTCATGATCTATCTGGGGAACTGATCTATGGAGTGGGAAAATAGTGCTATTGACTAGTAGAAGAAAGATGAAGAAGCAAAGAACATTCAGGAATGGGTGGCCCAGTGCACTGACCTAGTAAGAATCAGTCAGGTTTTACATAAAATCCTGCTATAAGAAGAGTTGCCACCTGTGTTTTCCTTTTCGTCCTTTTTAGTACATTATCAAGAGTTCTTAGAGGTCAGGTGTGGAAAAGAACATAGAGTATGTAAGCCCCTCCACCCCAAAATGTTTCAAAAGGATTAAAATAGCAGAGGTGGAGAACATAGGTAGCCTGAGAACTTAGAAATTTCTGTCTTCAACAAAATTGAGTACTGGTTACCCAAATAAAATGGATATTTTACTTTAAAATCAGTGTAACCTCCTGCAGTTTTGGTTGGCCACTCTCATTTTGTGTTATAAATACTTTGATTTGTTGTGACAGAGAACTCCATGTGTATAAACACATCCAAGAATCAGGCCAATGTCCTTTTTCCTGGTAATCCCAACTCTGACCTTAAGCAAGTCACTTTACCTCTCTGGGACAAAGTCCTGTTTAATTAATTATGAAATAGAGAAATGATAGATGTTATTAAGCTGCCTTCCAACTTTCAAATGCAATTATTAAATAAAAATTGCAATTATCCTGGTATAAGCCCTGATTTAGTTTCTTCAATTAAAAAATAAAATGAGGGCCTTGCTGCTGGTGCAAGGGGTTAAGCACCACACTATGAAGCAATCCGAAGCCTCTGCAGCATGAGTTCGATTCCCAGCCCGCCAGAGAGAAACCCACATGGCGAGGCAGACCTCTCCTGTCTCGCCCGCTGCTCCCCTCAGTAGTGTATTTCGGTTAGTCTGCCTGTTCTGTTCCCCCGCTCTGACTCTGGTGAATCCTCTCACCCCCCGCATCTCTGACCTGTACCCCAGCTCTTGTATGCATAAATAAATAAATCTTAAAAAAAAATAATAAATTAAAAATTAAATGATAAAACTCCAGCAGGGGTCAGTATAGTTACATCAAGCGGTAGTTAATCTGATTCTTTTATGTTATAGTTCATGGTACACGTGATTACTTCTGCCTTTGTCTTGATTTTCAGTTTGAGACTATGAGACCCTCTTTGTAACCAGAGAGAATCTGAAAATATATCCAGAAAACCCATTGCAATTATTTTTTTTTAAAGATTTATTTATTTATACAAGAACTGGGGTACAGGCCAGATGCACGGAAGGGTGAGAGGATTCTCCAGAGACAGAGCAGGGGACAGAACAGACAGATGGACCAAAATACACTGCTGTGGAGAGCAGCAGGCAAGACAGGAGAGGTCTGCCATGCCATGTGGGACCCTCGCCGGCCGGCCGGGATCGAACCGGCACTGCAGAGGCTGCGGACAGCTTCACAGCGCAGCACTCAACTGCCTGCGCCACCAGGGAAGACCCTGCAATTATTTTCTTTTTCTGTTTTTCTTTGTCCTTTCATTTGGAGATTTTTTTTTTAACTTCCCTTGATTCTGGGGTCCTCCAAAATTCATTTTGCCAGATTTTTCACCTCTGAAAATTGTGATTAATATATAGTCGTGTATAGTTCTCTTCATAATAACATATTTAAGGAAAACACAAAAAACTATCCTGTCCTGAAGAACTTTAAGTCTATGAACACATAAAATCCATTCTTCAGAACCCATTCATTCCTGAAAATTCTAGAACTCCATTGATTGCTTATAGACCACCTTCCTCATCCCCCAGAGTTATTATGCTTTTACATGTATACCTGAAACCATAAAAGGATTTGTTCATATATCTAAGGACAGGGTAAAGATTTGAATGACAGTTAAAATTTCAAATCCATTGTTATATGTTTTTACTTTAAAAGTGTAGTGACTGTACATGTACCAGAGTTGGGTGCCACTATGGTGCTGAAAGGTAGGCATCCAGCAAAGTAAATTTTACTCCCAGAAAGTCATAGAACTCCCCAGAGTTCTTATTTAGGATTAAGTCCTTAACTTTTCATCCTAAATATTAGAACTTTTTAGAACTATGATTCAACTTATGACTACTCCAAAGGGATTTGGTCTACCCTAAAGCATCTGTCCAAAGTCCAAATGCTTATACAGATTCTGACAAAACAAGATTATTCACTTATTACACATTTTCCCCTATAATGGCTCCATTATATTAGGAGCCAAAAAGTGTTAACTTCTTATACCATGAAGATGAGAGTCTCCTGTCCTTTGGTCTGAAGTATATGGGACCCCTGTAATGACATTACTTAGCCCAAAGCTCTTAGCAGGTATGTGGTAGGCACATTTAATCTCATTCTTTTTCCTCTTTGTACATACCTTCCTGTCCCTTTGAGAGAGATTGATATTGCCCCTCTCAATGGCAGTACTATCTCCTGTTGCCATTCCAACATTATTTTAAAATTCTAATCTAGGCAGAAAGTAGATTTCTTTCCAGTTGTTAATAAGTAAGGAAAACCTTCCATAGTCTCTTTCCATAGTGAATCAAGGATAGCCCAGTGACAAATACAGCAAAAGTGATGGTATGCGACTTTGGAGATAAGGTCATGAGAGACATTACAGCTTCTGTTTTGATCTCTTAGTCACTTGCTGGGAAATGGGGGTGGGAGGAGTGGGGATGCCAGCTGCTATGCCTCAAGCAGCACTGCAGAGAGGAACTGAGGACTCCTCACAATAGCCAGCGCTACCTTGCCAACCACATATACTTCCATCTTGGAAGCAGATTCCTCCCAAGTAGATATCCCTTCTCTCTAGATTTCTGCAGAACAGTCTCCTTCTCTCTACGTGTACATGGCTTCAAACAATCACCTCAATCCTGACTCCACATAATATTTATTCAATTGCCACAATTCACTGATCTGATTTCTCTTGGGATGAGTTCCAGTTTGGGTTAGGTATGTCCAGTCATCTGTGGCAAGAGTTGAAGGTTTAGACAAGGCTGCAATGCTAACACAAAGAGAGGAGGCATTTCTTGGAGAAAGGTGTGTGAGCTGCACAGGTCCTGCAAATGCTTTCTACCAGTGTCACATCCTACTTCTTCTCTAGCACTAGTGTTTCTCTGAGTATGATCCTTAGTATACTGTAATTACTTAATTTTTAGGTCTCTATTCTGTAGGTACCTCAAAGACAGACTCTAACCCATTACAGATGTATTTCCATTATCTAAGGCAGGATCTGGAGTATAATAGATATTTTTTAAGTATAATAAATGAATAGTCTTGTTTTGAAGGTATATCATTTACGAAAAGGCATTCTTATTGTACATATGTTATCAAATTAATAGAATTACCCACACAGTTTGAAAACTAAATTTTTTGCTTAGTTTTCCCAAGAATGGGATGGGCTTGTGAAAGTCCAACAATGTATTTTGCTTAAAAAGAAATCTTTTCATATCATGTAAATCAGATGAGTTATCCACCGACTTCACATGTTTACATTCAGGTGCAGAGACACAAATTTACATTAAGCTTAATTCTAAAAGTTTAAAAAAATAATTACCACAATTTCCAGTTTGACATCTATTAATTTATTTCAGAAAGTCTGTTATGTCCTAAGACTATGATATTTTGGTAACAATTTAAAGGACTTTATTCAAACTGTACTAAAATATTTTATGAGTGACTTTTAATAGTAAATATTTCCTCTATTTCTTATAGTAGAAGATAATTTGCTTTTTTCAAACTAATAGTATCTATCTTTTATTAAAAAAAATACAAGTTATCCAAATGGAATCATTTTAATGATTATAGTGGTCATAATTTATCCTAGTGATTATAAAAGCTTAGAAAATGATGTAAATTATGTCTTTTAAATTTCTAGATGTCACACTTTGGATGTAGAATTTGTACCAGAATATCCCTGTGATCCCTTTTGAACTATGAGAATTTCATTATTCTAATAATAAACACAACCACAAATATAAATTTTATTAATTTTCATAATTTATCACTTATAAAATACATTTCATAAATATATATATAAATATGCTAAAAATTCTGAATTTCTAAAATAATTTATAGTACCTGACAGAATGTGGTCACAAATTAGTACATATTCAACACAGAAAATTTATAAAATAGAGGAAGCACAAAGATAAAACTAAGACTCATCATTCCTACATTTAGGAATAATTATTGACATTTAGTTTACTCAGTCAATAAACTAAAATTAATTACTATTTTCCCATCATTAAATATTTTTATGCATTATTGTTTAATGATTATGTAGTAGTATGTTGTATTAATCTAGATTGGCCAGGAAGTGCCTACCCTCTTTTTTGTCCTCCCCTTTCTTACAACCAAGCACTTAGGATTAGGGCCGGACTTCCTCTAAGCCCCAGATGCTCCTGCCAAGGCCCGCCATGGAGTGGGTGAGCTCCTCCACAGTTGTCATTTGACCTCCAACTCCAAGAAAAAGGTTTGGTGAATGTGGCTCTTGCAGCTGGAAAGTAAGATGAGTAGTCTTCAATGATTAGAAAGTATATATGCATCTGTAGGGATTTTCCAGAACATCAGTTTCAGAGCTATATTTTCAAATATAAACAGAGGCAAATGCGTGCTGTCTGAGATGTTTGACAATAGGTGGCTTTCCCACAGTGGCTTTTACATACCAGGAAATTTATGTATTTTTTTCTAATCTTTTCAGCTATCCTGTGAGGCCTGTGCTGTTTCTGCCATTTGTAGAAAAGAAAACTGGGCTTCACATGGCTATGGAATTCCAGAAGCATGATTAAACCCAGACCATTCTATCAAATCCTCCACCCTTTCCATGCAGCTTAAGTTTTATTTAAAATGGTCCAGAGGAGAGGAATTCTGAGTTTGCAAGTGTTTGTTCATATATTTCTGGCTGAATTTACAGGATTACTTCATTTTTTATTTTGAACCATGTTTTCCAGCAATCAAAGGAGTGATTACAGGATGTTTTTTTGCCAGCAAAATCTATTGAGCTGAATCACAAACATTGCCTTGCCTTCTGTCACTATTCATAATTTATTCATGAATTACTGGTTCCTTATTATCATTATATCCAAGTTATGTATTTTGAATGATCCTTTCAAGGCTTTTGGAAAGGTGTTAGGGCAGAAGGGGAGAGAAACATTTTATAGATAGATTTAAGTAGGAAACAAGTGATTATCATTTAATAGTATTTAAAAAAAACATGAGGGATAAGTTAAAAATTAATGCCCAGGCCAAGAGAGGCACTCAATATAATCCTTACAAATCACAGGGAATGAAAAGAGTTTTTGGTAATACCACATGATGGGAACGCAAGAGTTGGGAGAGCAGGGGGTATATATATATATATTTATATATGTGTGTGTGTGTGTGTGTGTATACATGTACATTAGCTTAAATTGTATTCAAAAGGGTTTTTTAATACTTCGGGAGCTGTTTAAGCTGTTTCTATAAGGCTGTCTTCACCTCTCAGTCCACAAGGTAGGCACTTGGGAAGGAAAGATGGTTACAATTCTGGAGAAAGCAAAAGCCATCCAGAACCCACCAGAATGAAGTGATGCCTACAGGATAGGCTGACATCTCCATCAATTCTTGTCTCCTCTGACTTTGGTGGTGTGAGTGGCCTGCAGAAGCCAGAGTTTTCTTCTTGGAGCTAAACATCCACACCTGGCTCGGGAATCAAAGAAACTGAAGGAGGATCTATGGGAAGGTAAAGTGGTTTGAGCAGTGGCTGCTGCCTCCCTGAAGAGAAAAACCAGTAGATAAGTGACAGCGTCGCTCAGCAACCAAATGGCTGCTGCATCACTTCACCTTCTACATCTCCCAAAATAACCTCTGTCGTGGCCCACCCTAACTTTTAAAAAAGGAAATCCAAGAAATTTAGTTCAGGCCAGGTTATGTGTGTAAGGCTGGGGAAACAAGAACAAAGTACTGTTGGCCAAAATATAATGAATTCTTCTGAGGGCTACTGACAGTGCCTTCTGACTAACGCAGCACACAGCCATTCTCCTCAGGGGTTTTGCTATCTTCCTATGCTTTTACCAGGTATGAAGGACAGATCATATAATCCTATTTCAGGGAGTTTGCTGCCTGCCTATATATTGACAAAGATTACAAAGTACTGGGCTCTTTTTTTTTTTTTTCTGTGTTAATGTCCATGTTATCATAACTTCTGCTCTAATGTTACTTGCTTTTTCCTCTTCCCAAAAAGCCCCCTTCTCAAATTTCCAATTCTTAAAACATTGTAGGGTTTGTTTTTTGGTTTCAGGGTGGGGTTTTTTTGCCTTTTTTATTAGTTTCCTATTGCTGCTAGAACATTACAAGTTTAGTGACTTAAAGAAACACAAACTCATCTTACAGTTCTAGAGTTCAGAAGTCTGAAGTGGGCTTCAGTGAACTATAATTGGGGTAGTGGCAGGACTATATTACCTTTAAGGGACCCAGGGGAGAATGTGTTTCTTTGTCTTTTCCAATTTCAAAAGATGGCTGGCATTACTTGATTCATTGTCACTTACATCTTCAAAGTCAGCAATGGCTGATCAGGTTTCATGCTGCATAACTCTCACACTAACTGCTTCACATTCAAAAACCTCGAGAGTACATTTAAATCTCCTTATTTTGTTAGCTGGTTCGTAGCCTCAATTCCATCTATTTTCCCTTGTCATGTAATCTAGCAGTCACAGGTTTCAGGTATTAGGACATGGATGTCTCTGCGGGGGAGAAGAGGGCATTGTTCTTTCATGCCTTTCCATTGCCTGGGCTATTCCTAAGCTAGAAGTTAGCAATTGTTTCAGTCCCTCTGCTTTCCAACTTCCCACAATCCTTACTGTGAAGCATTTAGTGCAAAGTAGCTATTTATGGGCAAACACAAAAAGCGAAGAGATAACTGAAGAAAAAAAAAATCAATTACTATTCAGAATATTTTCACCCAAACAATATCCTCTATTTATGAGGAGGACCAACTGTTTGGACATTCCTACCTCCTCACAAGACCTTTTTGGGCAATAGTTCTGGTTCCCACAGAATCTAGAGGAATGACTGGGATACCTGTCTCCAAGTGATAGACTGCTTTCTTGCTCCCAGATGCATTTTCCTAGGCACTTGCTTCTCTACCCATGACAAAACTCCAGTCATCCTGAGGGAGGGAGGGAGGTTGATTCACAATTCAGCCCTTTTTCTTCTCATTGCTAACATTCAACTACTTTCCGCCGCCACTGAAGCACTATAGCACCTCTTTCCATTGCCCTTTCAACCACAACTCTGGTAATCATCAAAGATGACATTCCAGTTACTCTACTTTTAATCATAGCCTCCATTTATCTCAGCTGCTGTCAAAGACATTTATTACTCATTGAATATCCATTTGCTCTTTCAAATTTCCTAGCCTCATTGCAAATAGATGAGAACATATGGCTACTTCATATGGATAAAGGATTGTAAACTTAAATGACATGTTTTGCTTCTAGACCAAAGCATTTAAGTACTGGTGGTCTTCTCCTCTCCTGCGGAAACCTGGAAGCACTGTTGAAGTGGTACCATTTTGGAATAAAACATAGTGATAAATAAAGCTTTTTTTCATTTGAGATTTTCCTCTGAGACGATCATTTAATGAAGAATAACTTTTTATCTTGACTAATACAACTACCATTTCCAAAGTCAAACTGTGGAACTCACCACTGGAAATTGTTCTGCCTTTGAAACTATTTCTACAAACTACAAACATTCTTAGTTTATAGACTCTGACCTTTTTGGTATGCTCACTTGATTATAACACTACTTCACTTGCAGCTTTCAATTCATTGGCCATTTATCTTAGTCTCTTTAAGCTACTGTAACAAAATACCACCAATTAGGTATTTATAAACAGGACTTTTTTTTCCCCTCACAGTTCTGAATGCTAGAAGTTCAAGATCAGGGTGCCAGTATAGGTGAGTGAGAGCTCTTTCAAATTCATAGCTAGAACCCTCTTTCTTTTCTTTTACATGGTGGGAGGGGCTAGGGATTTTTCTGGAGCCTCTTCTATATGGGCACTAATGCCATTCTTGATTATTCCACTCCTATGACTTAAGTACCTCCCAAAACCCCTATCTTCCAATGTCATCATCTCTGACTTTTAAGATTTCAACATGAGTTTTGACAAGCTATAAACCTTCAGAACCTAGCATCATTCTATTATCTTCCTCTCATCTCCTTCCCGTATGTTTCCTCCTTTATCCATTTGAATATCCTTGATACTCCAGATGATATTATCTTAGCCACTTTCCTATCAATACTCTAGCTTACCTTGTGTTTTTGAAATGTACATCTGTCCAAGCTGCAAACCTGGCAAAGCCAAAGCTGGATGAATCCAGCTACCTACCTTCCCTGTCTTTGTACCCAGACTGAAGAGCACTAGTAGAAAAAAACCATGAACTCAAAGATTTCATAGCTACCAACATTTCTGGAAAGTCTATATGTCTTTATAGTCAAATGACTCTTAAACTCTCCTCCTCAAGCCTCTTTCTGATTATCCCATAAGAGGCGTGGATGGGGCCTCCCCGGTGGCGCAGCGGTTGTGCGCTGGGTTGCGAAGCTGCCCGCGGCCTCTGCGACGCCGGTTCGATCCCCGGCTGCTCCCCGGCCACCAGAGGAGGGTCCCACATGGCGCGCAGACCTCTCCTGCCGCCCGCTGCTCCCCTCAGCAGTGTACTTCGGTCCTTCTGCCTGCTCTGCTCCCCGCTCTGGCTCTGGTGAATTCTCTCACCCTCCCACGCTTCTGACTGTACCCAGTGCATGTATAAACCAGGCAGACAAACAAACAAATAAATAAAAATAAGTAAAAAAAACATGCCTCTATAAAAAAAAAAAAAAAAAAGAGGCGTGGATGAACTCCCCTTCTACTTTAGCAAAAAATGATCAAAGTCAGGAAAGAACTACCACAGCTTTTCAAAAAATCAACTTTATAAACCTATCTGCAACTGCTCCCATCCTGTCCTTTCCTCTTGTTAAATTGTCACAACCCTATCAAAAGCCAACCTCTGACTCTTCCCTTAATCCCCATCATTTGCCAACTTCTTAAGCACTTCTTGTTGGCTCTTGTCCTTAATCTCTATAGAAACTTCAATCTTTGTCTTTTGGCCTTCCCATCAATAAATGTTCTCAACCTATCTCTGAAGGGGAAAAGTCATCCTTCATGAGACACTTCCTGCCAGCTGTTCTTTTCTTGCTAAACTTTACCCAAACATTAAGTGATAGAATTCTTCAAAGTAGATGGTAAACTCTCTTCTCTTTCCATTTTAGCTCTCTTCATAAAGTCTTATCCACTCCCAAAATAATCAGTTTCCTTTTTATTTCTATTTCAGACCTGTGCTGAGTCTCCAACCCAAATAGCAGACTACCTACTTCATATCGCCAGAGGGCGGTCTGGGGCCTGAAATTCAACATACCCAAAACTGAATTTGAGATGCTTCCCATACTTCCCACTTTTCCCTCTTTGTGTTCTCTATCTCATTAAATGGTGTCAACCACTGGGATACTCAAGCCATGTGCCTGGGAGGAGTATTTGACTCATCTCTAGCTTTCCAATTAAGCCCATAAACAATTATTACTAAATCATGTGACCATCTCTCTTATGTGACAACTCACTTTTATTGTCAATGTTCAGTTCATCATCTCTCACTGGACTTCTGTACACTTACCCACGTGGCTTTTTTCTTTGGCTTCCATGCCATTTTCTATTCTGCATTTAAAATGCAAACTTTTCCATTTCCATTTGCTCTGAATAAAAATCTAGGTTCTCAACATGATTTGCACAACTTCATCTCACTCTTTAACCTTATCTATGCCCCTCTTCCCTCTCATTCTACCCTTTAGTCCTACAATACTTAGAACAGCATGGGTGCATCATAGATTTTTTTTCCTCAAATTTACATTTTATATGAGTTGATGCAAAGAATTCTTCACTTGTATGCTCTAAACACAGAATAAAATAATTAAAGCTTCCAATAAGTAGGTAGCTGAGCTTGAAACCAAAAAATAGAGTCCCCCCAAGTATCAAAATTAATGAAAGAACTCCAAGTCAGAATACTAAACAGAATCTTTATTCCCAAACAGTTCACAGAATTGTTGCAACCAGATTTAGGCCTTGAAGGCTGGGTTTGGTTCTAAAGACCACCTGAAAGGAAGGTGCAAGCTCCAGGACCCAGGAGGAAAGATTTAACTGAGCTGTTTAGATAAATCTGGGAGTCACAAGAGTTGGGCTGACTTTGAAATAAAGACTAAAGGAATTTTGTTCATCAGCCCAGATCAACAAGAATTGTTATAGGAGCTCAGTATCACAAATGAGAAACATCAGCTGAAAGAATTTAAAACCCCAATTCCATGCACAGATGGAGAATCTAAAAGCACACTGCTTATGTGGAAGGACCTGAGGCTGAGAAATCAATCTAAAAAGGGATCCAATTCTTTTGTGCAAGTTAAGGCAAAAGAAAAGCACCTTTTTAAGCACCTTTAGAGTACTTCCCCACAGAGAGCTCTTGTCTAATGAGTCTAGTCAAAAATTAATACCATAGGGCCTCCCCCGTGGCGCAGCGGTTGAGCGCCGGGTTGCGAAGCTGCCCACAGCCTCTGTAGCACCGGTTCGATCCCCGGCTGCTCCCCGGCCACCGGAGGAGGGTCCCACTGACGCGCAGACCTCTCCTGCCGTCCGCTGCTCCCCTCAGCAGTGTACTTTGGTCCTTTTGCCTGCTCTGCTCCCCGCTCTGGCTCTGGTGAGTTCTCTCACCCTCCTGTGATTCTGACTGTACCCAGTGCTTGTATAAATAAATAAATAAATCTTTTTTAAAAAAATACCATAAATCAAACAACTGTACATGAGAATCAGCAGATGAAACAAATAACCAAAGCTTGAGAAAATAGAACAAAGTGGGAGAAATTTTTGCAAAGTATGTTTAAAATGTTAAAAGGAGTGAAGGAAGGAATGTAAACCATAAAGGAAGAAAACAGCAAAAAAAAAAAAAAATCAAAGGTTTGGGGAAAACCTATTTGAATTTCTAAATCAAATGCAACATTATTTTTTCCATCTCAAGTGCCTGGTAAATATTCTTCCCTCTGCCTGGACGCACAGGCCTCACTTCTTCACCTTCAAACTCCTACTCATCTTTTGCAGTCTCAGCGCAAATGTCATTTCCTAAGGGGGCCCTTTGCTGACCTCTGGGAGACGTTGACTTCCTCTGTAATAAACTCTTATGGCTCCTTCACGTCTCTTTTTAGCAACACTCATCACAGTTATGATTTCTTATTCAATGTTTGTCATTCCTGCATGGCTGTAAACTCCATGATGACAGGAACTATTTCTGCCTTGTTTTCCACTTTATCCGCAGTGCCTAGCACAGTGCCTAGCACACGGATTATTGACAGGACAACTACATATCCTAGGGTCATACCAGTTTACACCTGCTGCCTGGAGTAATCATTAGTAATGTCTTTTGCTCCCTTTCACCCAGTTTGAGTAACAAGTTCTATGAATACCCTAGATATTGGCTCACTGGTTTATTAAATTACAATGCCTGATGCACTATCTCCCTCTATTTCTACCCTTAAAATCTTGAGACCCCTCTGGTTTCTTTGATTCTCCCTCTTCTAATCCACAAATTTCCTAAAATGTTTTAGCTTGCTTTCTTGCCTGGCTACTGGAGAATGAGCTCTTTCTTGAAAAGTACCCTAAATGTCTCAATCTTTTTGTTTCTTTGTCCCACAATCTTGTAAATCCCTTGGTCGCTAGCAATCAATCGTTCTTTGCCCCTTTACCTGGATTGATGTATTTTGTGAGTTTTTTCCAGCAACTGAATTGATCCTCCTTTATGTTCACTCTCCAGTCTCAGCTGGCCCCCTCAGGGCTTCCTAGAATTGTTTCCATACTGCTCCCATCTCTACAACATGAGCAAATTTCAAACATGGCTCTGCCCTAGCCCTGTCATACTCTATTAGGGTTTCATATACATGAATCTCTTTATCCCAATAAACAGACTTCCTGGACTATGGGGTCCTTCTCTTCAAGTTCAAATCTCTTCCTCTGGAATCTAGTAGATTTTCTGACAGAGTATGTGCCAGAAATAAGTGTTTGATCAATGGAATGAATGACAAAGCAGTAGTGCAGGAATATAAAAGAAACAACAAGCTTTATTATGATATTCATGTTGTGTGACAAGATTAGTACTAATTACATACTTTAAACTATGTCAAAAGCAAATGTACATTACTTTTCTTGTCATGTGGTATATAATATGAGGTATAGATACATCATAATGGCATTTAATTATGGTTTATACTTACATCTAACTGGCCTTTTATACCTCTGTGGTATCTACTCTGAGGAGTCAAAGTGACATTGAGACCCAAGGATTTCTGAAAATTTTGTCACTGACAGTTGCCAGATTATATATTCCATATATATTTTCAGCCTTATGAAATATATTGTTTTATTGAGGTACTGTAGTTTCTCCCCAAAGATATGCTCCTACAGTTCCAACCATCTTGGTTTCTACCCAAAGATATGCTCCTGTAGTTCCAACCATCTGTGCCATTTTCTACAAGTCCTCACCCTAGTCCTCCTTGTCCAATATCTTTGTCCTATCCTGCCTCTGCCAACTTACCTGTTCTTAATTGTAGTCTAGTTATTGAACAAGGTGGTTTTAAAACTTCCTAACCTCTCTTCTTACCACCTATTTTCTATACTTTTAGAGCATTCTGAATTTAGAAGTCATAGATGTTTATCTTTTGGGTCCTGATTAACTCTTCTCTGAGCAAATCCTAGTCATAGTTCAACTGAAGTATCTTATAGCAATCTACATCATCATCTTAAATGTCCATGAAATGCAACCGACTCAACCATATGTTTTTAAATGACTATATTCTTTGTCATTGTCTCAGAAAAAAGGGGGGGACCAATCACTGAAATGTCTCCTCTTTAGGATTTAGGGTTAACTATTGTCTAGCAACTCAAGAGGTATGTTTTTTGTTGTGGTAATGTTAAGTGGTGACCATCACTGAGGTACAGCTTAAATTCACCCAACTAAGGAGATTCTATTCCTAGATCCTACTATTCTGCCAGCAGGAAACATAAGCTGGAGAGGGAAGAGTTGAAATTAGAGACTGCTAAGTAATCTTTGGCAACTGTGTAGGCTACATCTAGGTGTATGGAACAGAAGGCCATATTTATATGGAATAGTTTTTCTTTTTTCTCAAATGTCTGTGCTATTATGCTTCTGTGTTTTATTACACATTTACTCACCAGTATCTAATATATGAGCAGCAGGGTGATATAGTATAAAGAGCACTCAAACAGACCTGGATTCTGATTGATTCTGTCATTTACTAGTTATGTGACCTTTGACAAGTCACCCAATTACCATGATACCATGTCTTCATCTGTACAATGGGAAGAATAATAGTTCACTGAGTTGAGATAACAAAAAAATGATATTTAAAGTATCTGGCAGAACATCTGGCATTGGCTAGGCAATTATTTAAATAAACTCTTCATTAAAGTTGTGGTTCTGTTATTTGTTTTTTGTCTTTTTATTCACCCACATGTAGCTGGTCCCAGGACAAGTTGGAAAAAGTAGTGAAATAAATTTTTATTTTCGTTTGAGAAATATGGAATTGGACTGGTTTGCCAACAGAAGTAGGCTATTTAGATGAGTCTATTTGATTTCAGGATGATGTCCAGCCTCATCCTTCACCAGCCTGAGTACTGCTTGTTCCAGAAGTGTGTTGCTGAAAGAGTGGAGTCACGCAGTCAGGTGTGGTGTATCAAGAAAGCAATGCCAGGACACAGTTTTGGAAACATGGTCTAATAGTCACCTAGTACCATTTATTAGTTTTCTGTACAAAGAAACTCAATTTGACAATGTGAAGTGATGCAAAAGGACAAATCAAATTGAATTTTATAGCATCGAAAATACACCTGAGCTAGACTTTAAAGACTGTTAAATAAAGAATAAATAAAGATTAGGGTCCAATTCTTTTTTTTAATGGATGAAGAAGCAGGACTTGGAGAAGTTAAGTAACTTGCCCAAGTTAACAAAGCCTGTCTCTTTCTGATAATCCAAAACAACAATCTTCTCTTGATGCAGTTTCTGCTCCATGTAGAAATTGAGGAAGTCATTTAAATTTCACTTAAAGACAACTTAAAAAGATACATAAAATAATGCAACCACTTCCAGTAATGTAAAGAATGCTAAAAAGTCATGATTATAGGGCCTCTCTGGTGGCGCAGGCGATTGAGTGCAGCGCTGTGAAGCTGTCCACAGCCTCTGCAGCACAAGTTCAATCCCTGGCCAGGAAGCTAACTCACATGGCACAGGAGACCTCTCCTGTCTTGCCTGCTGCTCCCCTGAGCAGTGTATTTCAGTAGATCTGCCTGTTCTGCTCCCACTCTGTCTCTGGTGAATCCTCTCACCTCTGCACCTATGACCTACACCTCAGCTCTTGTATGCATAAATAAATCTTTAAAACAAAAAACATTAGAAAGCAAGTGATGGCGCAGGTAGTGAGGCTATGTATCCTATCTGCTTTTCTTTCCTTCTAAATTCTTAGTATCCTTAAAATTTCATGAAGCCCCCATTTCCAGATGTAAAAAATATTTTCTTCTAAAAAGCCATAAACAGAAAAATCTGATCTCAAAAGAAGTCAAAGAGGCCTAATAGGTTGACTGGGTCTCTGAACTTTTCCTGACTTACTGGAAAAGCCTTGCTATTTCTCAAAATTCTGAAGTGGGATTTCTGCTTTCTTTAGTCTCTGATTATTTCACAGGTTCTGGTTTATAATATCATAGGGAAAAATTGTATTAATAAGCTATGCTGTTACAATACCCTTGATCTCACTGAAATTATATTTTCCACCATTCACATCTCATTGATTTGTATATATTATAATGCCAGAGCCAAGGGAAAAGGTAGACAGATTGTGAGATACAGGAAAATGAGGCAGTGTTAGAATTATAGGTAGCAAATGAGGTGTGAAGTTGTTTGTGTTAATGAGACAGTCCAGCAGGAATGAATGTATGTCTAGGTTCTACCAGCCCAGGGACATGACATTCATTTGTGTCACCAAGGTTTACTGCCTTCAGCCTCTCTACTACATTTTCAGGGTTTTTCCTGACAGAATCCCAAGAATTGCCACACAGGCTCCTTCTTTATAAGGCCTGCTGACTACCTTTGCTGACAATGGTCTCAGAAGAGCCCTCTGCATAGGGTAAACAGTCTATCCAGTAATCCAGCAGACCCTATGCTAGGATATTGTTCTACCATATTCCAACTTCTGAGGAGCTAGTAATCTTCTCCACTTGCCACTCTGTCCTAGGAACAGACCTTTCCCTCCACTCTTCAAGGTCCAGAGAGAAGAAAATAATGGCCATTCACTTACAAGCTGAGGTGTTTTCCTTAGTGCCTATCCTAGAATTTGCCTCTTTCTAAAGTTCTCCAAATAGGATTCCCATTTTCTTTTGAAGAAATCTGTAACTTCAAGGTGTGGACTTACTTATGACCCCTGTGAATATTTTAATAAGATGCAATAGCACAGCATCAGGAAATACAGATCACTTAGCCATCCACAGTTCTATCATAGTGGCCACATATTTAAGCTATGACTGATCAAAGGAAGTGGCTTTCAAAATTTAGCCTATATCAGGATCAACTGGAGTTTCTCTAGCTCACTAGACACACAGCTTCAGTTTCTGATCTAGCCAACCTGCTGAAGGGCCTGAGAACTTTTATTTTTTAGCAAGTTCTTGTGTGATAGAGACGCTGCTGAGCCAGGAACCACATTGTGAGAAACACTGGCCTACTGGATGAGATCTAAAGAGAATTTTTAACAAGTAATATCATCCAATATTAGAATGGCTGTCATTCTGCCCTACCTGCTGTGCCCACAAATTTATATTAAAGAAAATTTAAACAATGACATTCAAATAATCGTAATGAAAGTAATAGTGAATAATAGAATAAGAAAAAACAGCATTTGCTTTCCTTTCCTTATAGAGGTTGGCTATGTAACTTCGATAGCATCACTATTATCATAGATTTTCCTCGTCTCAAAAATTATCTAAAAATTATAATTAATGATATTTAGGAGGATAAAGTTGAGGAACGAGATGCTTTTGGCCATGTCACTTATAGCCGTGAATATTCTGTTTCCATGTTTACCATCTCTGATTACCCTCCTTAACATCTATTAAACACATGCAAGTCATTTTACGGAGATTATGAATATGGAGCACACTGATTAAGGCAGAGCCCCGCCCTTCACTTCCCCCCCACCACTCCCCCCTCCCTTACGCAGGTGCTAATCTCAGAGCACTTAGCTCATAGTGCAAGCTCAGAACAATGTTTTTATTACCCTTAATCTTTGTAAAGATAATTGGCCAAGAATTGAAAACCAGTGATTCTTCTTTTGTGTTAAGAGTAGGTGATTTAGACCCCTAGGAGAGCAAAGAGTCCCTCAGAGCACAAGGAAAGTCTGATCTGTGTGTTAGCATAGCAAGGAGACTGGCAACAGCAAAGGAGATTACAAATTAAGAAATGAATGGGAGCTGTCAGGTTACCCGGATGTCTCATCAAAACACCTCCTTTCAAAACAAAACACAGTACAACCTGAGTTGGACTCTGTTGACTTTGCTTCTTTCCAACCCAGAAATGAAATTGGATTCCTTCTCATGGCTGAGTCCCAATACTGGTAATCGAATTACTGAGTAGTACATCATCTCAAATTGAAGACTGAGCCTCAGAGTGCCCAGTGTCCATTAGCCATCAAGTGATATTGCATTAATAAACCCAAGCAGAGGTATGATATTACACTGCAAATGCATCTGGATGCATTTTTATTACTCTAACTTGGTGAGCCAACATCTCTTTCAACCTTAGGTAAACTAAGCTAGGTATTTAGAGAGATTATTTACAGAGACTAGCTTTCATTACTATTTAAGACCCTTCTAGAAGCAGTTATAAGCCTCCCTGGTCTTTAATGTTTATGCTTAAAAAAATACATCATGATCAAGATTCAACATATATGTTAATACCAGAACTATTTGTGTTTTGCTCTCTTGCTTTGCTCGCACGTGCGTGCACATGCACACACACGCACCTTTTAAAGAACCTGGTACAGCCTTTCAGTTATGAATTTAACATAAGTTGTATAAATTGATTTGGTTTTTTTTTTTCATTCAATATAATGTTTTTAGAATTCATGTTCCTGTATTTAGAATCATTCATTTTGAGGGCCTCCCTGGTGGCCTGAAGGTTATCACTATCGCCCATACATTCTGAGTTTGATCCCTGACCAGGGAGCTAACCCACAAATGGTTAGCAGTGTATTTCAGTAAATCTGCTTGTTTTGCTCCCCGCTCTGTCCCTTGTGAATTCTCTCATCCCCTCATCTCCCGTGCCTACACCCCAGTTCTTCTATGCAAATAATAAATGGAATAATTTATTTCCTTCTGCAGGTCATGAACATGGTACATCCCTCATTCAGGCCTTATTTGTAACCTTTAAGGGATTTTGTAACCTTTGAAAAATTTTAAAGAATTTATTATGTATTCACTGTAGATTTATGTAAGGGGACTTCATTGATATTTTTGTTACTATTATAAATGATTTCTTTTTGTCTAATTGTTGTGAAGAGAAACTGCAAATTTTTATATGCTGATATCATATTCTGCTTCTTATATCTTTTTATTTACTTTTGTGCTTGTCTTTTTTTTTTTTTTTTTAATAGAGGCATGTTTTTATTTATTTATTTATTATATTTGTTTGTTTTGTTTATACATGCACTGGGTACAGTCAGAAGCGCGGGAGGGTGAGAGAATTCACCAGAGCCAGAGCGGGGAGCAGAGCAGGCAGAAGGGCTGAAGTACACTGCTGAGGGGAGCAGCGGGTGGCAGGAGAGGTCTGCGCACCATGTGGGATCCTCCTCCGGTGGCCGGGGAGCAGCCGGGGATCGAACCGGCGCCGCAGAGGCCGCGGGCAGCTTCGCAATCCAGCGCTCAACCGCTGCGCCACCGGGGAGGCCCCCTGTGCTTGTCTTTTATTGACTAGAACCTACAGTGTTCTGTGTCAATAGTAATGAGAATCTTTATCTTGTCCCTATATATAAAAGGAATGTTTGTGAAATATGTATATATATGATTCTTCCTGTAGGATTTTGATTAAGAACTTTATGAAAGTAAGGGATTCCCTTCTATTTCTAGTTTTCCTAATGACAGCTTTTTATCTTATCTATTTATCAGCTTCCTTTTAATCACATTCTTTTTCTACACCTAGTGAGTTGGTTATGTGCCTGCCTTTAGACTTTATTTTCCTGGAATGAATGAACCCTACTTTATCATAACATGTTGTTGCTATTGTTCCTTTTGTTGTTGTTGCTTTTTTATTTATAGCATGTTGGTTTTGGTGTGGGTTGACTGAGGAGTACTCCAGGACCCCCAAACCTGCATGCTCTAAATGGACTTTGCCATCCACCATATAAAGACAAACATACTCTTAGTGTGTGAGACCTTTAATACAATTAGTGTGCAATAAAGAGAAAAGAAAGAATATAGTTAAAAGTTTTTAATTAAAAATCCAAAATTCAGTTAAACAACAGGGTTGCCTCAAAGCAGAATGCCAAGACCCAAAGGCTTGTGAAAAGTCTAAGGTACCTTTTGGTGGGGACCCATAGGAAAGGGACAGAAGGGGTCAGGAAAGTCTGGAAGGAAAAGAGCAAAATCACAATAAAAGTCAAGATAAAGGCTGCCATTGTCATCCTCCCCGGGGGCCTCTCACCCACATCCCTGTCTCTTTCAAGTGTCTCCTTCCATGTCCCCCAAGTTCTTGGTACAAGTTCAAGGCCAAGAAACAAGAGCAGTTTCTTCATGTCTCTCTGCTCCATGTGCCTCTTCCAGGTTGTTGTCTTGATCTCCTTTCTTCTTCCAGTTTTCTCTGGCTTCTCTCTGCCCAGCTCCACTCTTTCTTAGTGTGGGACAGGGAACCTGGAACCTCCCCTTTTCTAGAGATGACCCTGTTACAGGTTCAATTAGCAAATCTTTCATTTAGTATTTTTGCATCTTTGTTAATATATGAAATTTATCCATAATTTCCTTTTTTTCTGTTATCATCAGATTTGGTATGAAGGCTCTGCTATCATTATAAAATAAATTGAGCAGTTTTCCCATTAAGTGGAGATTATAGGTTTCTTATGAACCTTCCCTGCAAACAGTTTAGACTTAGCCAATTTTGAAAGGTGTTTTTTAAAAATAACTGATTAGATTTCCTTAGTACCTATTGGTCCATTAAAGTTTTCTTTCATGTTGTGCATTTTTGAAGTCTTGTATTTTTCTAATATTTGTTTTCTTTTCATAAAATTTTCAAATTTACTAACTGGTAGTAATTTATGATATTTTGTCACAACTTAAGAAATGTCTAATTCTTTTGGCTGCCTTCACCTTTTTTTTTTTACCTAGAACATTGTTTATTTACATCTTCATCCCTCTTTCTCTCAACCTTTTCATTCAGTTCTAAATACTTTAAAATTTTCCTCATGATGTTCCCCTTAATTTGTTTATAATAATAAACAAAAAACAGTCTCACAAAAAACACCCAACATATTATACACAAATGTATTTATCTGCATTCATGTGTGCACAGTACACACATGTATGTGTAGGTACATAACATGTATATACACACAAATATCTTCAAATGGTATTCATTTTTATGCAGTCAATTTTATTTACAACTTATTTAACCTAAATCTCTATATTTAATGCTTGTTCTTCCTTCTTTCCTGCATCTCCAAACCTCCATCTGGAATCATTTCCTTCTGATTTAGAGTGGGTGACCACTTCTCTCAGCTTTATTTATATGAAAACATCCTTACATAGCCTTCACTTTTAAGAAAATTTTCATTAGTTACAGAATTTTTCTAGCACTTCAAAGCTATCATTCCAATGTCTTCTGTTGTTTTTGTTGTTGAGAAGACAGCTGAGTGGTGTTGTTGCTGTATATATATTATAGGTAACATGATTTTAAGATTTATCTCTTTTGGATGTGGAGATAAAGGAACCCTTTTACACTGCTGATGGGAATGCAAACTGGTCCAACCACTATGGGAAGCTGTTTGGAGGACTTTCAAATTACTAAAATGGATCTACCATATGACCCAGCAATTCCACTCCTAGAAATCTATCCAAAAGACAGAAAAACACTAATTTGAAAGGAAAACTGCATGCCTATGTTTATTGCAGCACCATTTACTATAGCTAAGATATGAAAACAATCCAAATGCCCGATGACTGGATCAAGAAGATGTGGTATACGGGCCTCCCCGATGGCGCAGCGGTTGAGCGCTGGGTTGCGAAGCTGCCCGCGGCCTCTGCAGCGCCGGTTCGATCCCCGGCTGCTCCCCGGCCACCAGAGGAGGGTCCCACATGGCGCGCAGACCTCTCCTGCCGCCCGCTGCTCCCCTCAGCAGTGTACTTCGGTCCCTCTGCCTGCTCTGCTCCCCGCTCTGGCTCTGGTGAATTCTCTCGCCCTCCTGCGCTTCTGACTGTACCCAGTGCATGTATAAACAAAACAAACGAATAAATAAATAAAAACACATGCCTCTTTATAAAAAAAAAAAAAAAGATGTGGTATATAGACACAATGGAATACTACTCAGTGATCAAAAAAGATAAACTCAGGCCATTCGAAGCAACATAGATTAAACTAGCAAGGATTCTGTTTAGTGAAATAAGTAAGAAGGAATAAGAAAAATATTGAATGGTATTAATATAGGACGAATATGGTGGAAACCGATATGGGGTCAAATATGGGATCAAAAAACACAACAAAATTTCCAGACAACTATATGTCTGAGGCATACAGCAGGAAAGAAGGGGAGAGCACAAGGGACTATGGTGATGGTTCGCAGGTGATATGGTGGTGGGAGATTTACAGGGACCACACCTGAGGGGAGAAATCAAATACTGTACAAAAATGAACAATGATGTAAGAAAACTAGAAGTTAATAATAAAAAATATTTTTAATTAAAAAAATATTTGTCTCGGGCCTCCCTGGTGGCTCAGGCGATTGAGCGCTGCACTCCCTGGTGCACTCAGGCGATTGAGCGCTGCGATTGTCCGCAGCCTCTGCAGTGCCGGTTCGATCCCGGCCGGCGGCGAGAATCCCACATGGCGAAGCAGACCTCCCCTGTCTCACCCGCTGCTCCCCTCAGCAGTGTATTTTGTCAGTCTGCCTGTTCTGTTCCCTGCTCTGTCTCTAATCCTCTCACCCTCCCGCGCATCTGGCCTGTACCCCAGTTCTTGTATAAGTAAATAAATCTTAAAAAAAATTGTCTTTTTGTTAGTTTGTTTGGCAGTTTTGTAATTATATGCCTTAGTGCGTTTCCTTTATGTTTACTTTGCCTATAACCATTCTTTTTAATATGTGGCTCATTATCATTTTTGAAAATTCATTAGCCATCACCACTTCAAAGGTTGCCTCTTTACCTTTTTCTCTTTGTTTTTGGGAAACCTAGTTGTGTGTATATATATTGACTGTCTTGCTGTTATTTCTTTATACTGCTTTTTTAATTTTTCATTCTTTTTCAATTTGGAATTTTCCTATTAGTAATCACTTCTGAAGTGTCTGTTAAGCTCCTTTATATAGTTTTTAGTTCCCTGCCAAAATTCTAAATCTTGTTTGTAGTTCCTTGAAGATAAAGTTATTTTATGTTTTCATAGTTGATAATATTTGTGTCACTGTATTTCTTTTTATAATCTATTATTTCTCTTACTACTTTAACATGTTCTTAGTTATGCCTATTTTTTTTTGTTTTTTTTTTTTCATGTTGAGTGCTAGAATTGAATATAAATGATTGTAGAAATATTCTGAGGGTTACTGTAATGTTTTTCCTACAGGGAGGACTTACTTTTGAAGGCATGAGTGAGCCTAGATTATTTTAATTTAATGAAGTTATTGAGGTGATTTGAAGCTAGCTGTTGTTCTACTTTAGTTTTACCCTTACTTCTAGAGGATAGCATTTTGGGATGCCCCCTAAGTTGGGGATATCTCTTATCTCCATACTGCAACTTAATTGCTCCTGATTTTCTCCTGCTAACCCTGTAAGTTTGTGAAAATCTCAGTTTAGCATTTAGTCTATTGGCTGATTCTTCAGGAATCAATACATGTCCTAGATGCCAGGCTCCCAACCAGTGTTTGCAGTCCTGACTTAGCCCTATAATTCTTCATGGCTGTCTGATACCAACTTTTCTAATTGTTCTCACCAGGTGCATTGATTAAAATTATGAGGTTCACCGTTACAGGAAATACAATTTTTCAAATCTTGAAAGACTTTATTACTATTAGCTATTTGAGTTTCTTGAATTAATAGATTATCTTTCATAAATTCCATAAAATGTTCAACCATTATCTTTTAAAAGTTTTGATCTCTATCTTCTTTCCTCCTGAAACTTCGATTAGTTATGTTAGACCCATTCTATCCTTTAAATAAATTACCCTCCCTTTTATATATTCTATCTTTTTATGTCCTGGTGCTACATTCTGGATACTTTCTCCTTCCTTATCTTAGAGGATACCAATGCTCTCTTCAACTATAGTAATCTACAAGTTAACCTAGCCATTTAATTCTTAGTTTGGTACATCACATTTTTTTCAGTCTTAGAGGTTTTATTTACTTCTTTTCAAATAGGATCTAATAATTTTTATAGGTTCTTATTCCTTGCAGATTTTTCTCCCCCAAATTATCCTTTATTTAGCATAGTAAGCATATAATTGTCTTATAGTCTATGGCTAATAATTCTGATCTGAAAGTTTGCTGATCTGTTTCTTTTTCTGTTTTTCCAGTTCTTATGTGTAGTGCTTTGTTTTTCCATTTATTTGGTTATATTTGGCTGCCTTGTAGCCATTGTACTTAAAAAAAATATTATGGACCTGTGAGATCCAACCTGACCTGGCCTCTCTGATCACCTCCCTACCTTCCCCTTTTCACTCCTCCTTAATATCACCAGAACCCCCAGGCTAGTTTCGCTGCTTTATCTTATTAACAAGATCTTTGAAACACAATTTGGGAAGCACAGACTAGTGAGTAGGTAAATATTCCTCAAAATCTCATAAGGTAGGGCCTCCCCTGGTGGCGCAGGCGGTTGAGCTCTGCGCTGTGAAGGTGTCCACAGCCTCTGCAGTGCTGGTTCGATCCTGGCCGGCCAGCGAGGGTCCCACGTGGTGTGTCTCGCCCGTGGCTGTCTCGCCTGCTGCTCCCCTCAGCAGTGTATTTCGTCAATCTGCCTGTTCTGCTGCCCGCTCTGTCTCTGGTGAATCCTCTCACCCTCCCATGCATCTGGCCTGTACACTGGTTCTTGTATAAATAAATAAATCTTTAAAAATATATATATAATAAGGTATTGTCATTTTGTTAAACTGAAGAGTAAAAGGAATATCATTAAGCAAAACTCATGTACTTCTAGGAATACCTGGTAACTGTCATCAAAGCAATTCAAAACAGTTAAGACCTGACTCTTAAGAGTTAGGAAATATCAGGCTTGTATCTTAGTTTGACCCCTTCCTAGATAGGTGACAACATGAAAACTATATGACCTCTCTAATCCTCCTTATATGTAAAATTAGTACAGGCAACATGTACACATTGTAGTTACCACTGTTTAATTAAATAACACCAGTTCCCCAAAACACAGGTCAAATTTCAGTTATCACATGTAGTAACTGAAAAATTGCACAATACAGAAATTTAACTGCTACCTCTGGATCCTCGTATCACAGTGTAAGTAATGGAAGCACATCAAAATCAGCAACCAGTCCTATCACTTCTTTCAGTGTGTCAGTGATTGGTCCCATTGAGTCTGTTGTTTAGTTCATGCACAGAGAGAAAAGCCTATAGTTGTGTGGCATCCTTAACTGCCAGTGATGAACCCTTGTGATTTTACAAAAATGGCTAACCAAAAGAAGAAATTGGGGCCTCCCTTGTGGCCTAGGGGTTAAGTCTTAGTGCTACCACCACAACGGTCCTCTGTGTAGGCCAGAGTTCGATCCGCAGCCAAGGAGCTAACCCATGTGGTGCAGCAGACCTCTCCTGTCTCACCTGCTGCTCCCCTCAGCAGTGTATTTCAGTAGCTCCACCTGTCTGCTCCCCACTCTGTCTCTGGTGAATCCTATCACCCCCCACCCTGCACCACTGGCCTACAACCCAGTTCTTCTATGCAAAAATAAAAATTAAAAAAAAATTGGCTAAAAAGAGAAAATGCAGCAAAGAAATAAAAAGTGATGATGCTGGAAATGAAGTTAAATCAAACGTAAGTAGAATTGTAGAAGAGAAATAGTGTTAGAATGTTGACATTGCTGCTACTGGAGAAACCCAAGGCCTACAACCAACGGAACTTACAGAAAGCAGCAACCTTATCGACACAAATGAGGTATGGGGTGAAGAAGAACCTCGCCTTACTGCTCAGACTAGTCGAGCAATCAAGTTAATAGCAGAAGAAAAGGACAAATTTGATTACATATGTGTAAAGAATCTATGGCATATATATTCTAATGCCAGTGGGGCAAAATGATGGTATATATCCTGAGCTAGGAAAACCACTTGGGTTTCTCTCTTCTCAAGAAGAGAGAAAAAAGACCAACACAATGAGGAAAGGGAGACTCATATGGCAAAGAGCCGAAGTTCTGCAATTAAATGTTTACCCTGTCAAATAGATAGGTTTTTCTGATATAAAGTTTTTTTCTCATAAAAATTCTTAATTGGGGTAAAACCCTCAATTTTCATTCTTCTCTGTAGTTAAGGGATTGGTAACCCTTTCTTGTGAGCCTGCAGGGCCTTATTTGACCTTAGCTCAATATCCACATGCCAAAATGATACATCTTAGGAGGCAGGCCTGTCCTTCGGAGGGAAGCAGTTGTGATAAAAAAGAGAAAGCTGTCCCAGAGGAAGGATGCTGGCAAAAATTTCACATTAAAAGAAGTCTCAGAAATATTTTATGACATTGAAAGCACAAAGAATAAAATATAAGTTGATCAAAACTGGAAAAGAAATATGACAATTTTCCAGCTCATAGAAAAGATACTCTGTTGTAAATTATGTGACTAGAAGAGGAAGGTTGGGATTGTTCAATATTCATCATATTTTTTTTTTACAAAGAAATAAGTCACTTTAGTTCTATATGTTTTCAATATTTTAAATTATTCTCTTTTGGGGTGAAGGACATTAAAAATATTTTTTAAATTACCAATATAACAAGCTATTGGTATTATGAATCCATAAATTTCATTATACATTTTGAATCAACTGTAAGAGAATTTTTAAAGTTTCTGCAAAACTTTTTTGAAGTTGATGGAAATTGTAATTTTCTCGATTAAGATCTCTGTTCAGTTTCACCTTGCACTGTCACTTTCACAGTCCTATATCACCAGGCAAAAGGAAGATGACTGTATTATAAAAGGATTTTACTTTTTTTTTTTATTTTTTTATTTTTTTTATTTATTTATACAAGCACTGGGTACAGTCAGAAGCGCGGGAGGGTGAGAGAATTCACCAGAGCCAGAGCGGGGAGCAGAGCAGGCAGAAGGACCCAAGTACACTGCTGAGGGGAGCAGCGGGCGGCAGGAGAGGTCTGCGCGCCATGTGGGACCCTCCTCTGGTGGCCGGGGAGCAGCCGGGGATCGAACCGGTGCTGCCGAGGCCGCGGGCAGTTTCGCAACCCAGCGCTCAACCGCTGCGCCACCCGGGAGGCCCAAAAGGATTTTACTTTTAAGGTCATCTGGCAGACTAATGAAATAATGCATGTCAAATACAAGGTCTGCCATATATTAATTCTAAAGGAATGTTGTCTATTTTATGTTATTACTATCAGTTGCTTTATCATTTAGGAATTTTGAAGACTTGGTGTGGTTATGTATTACTTTAAAATTGTAACTGTATACTTTAATTGTTGGAAATTATCTAAATATATATTTTCCAAATTTAAGTATTTCCTCTAGAAAAATTAGCGATAGCTATCTCACCCTTCCAAAACATCCACAAAACTTCTGAGTCATTCATGAAATGAAAACTCTACATTTATAGGCATTTCTATTAGAAACATAATTCAAATGCATTACAAATGAAACATTGTTTCATTTCCTTATTTTTGTCTTATCTCTGGGTTTCCCTTTAAAAATAAAATGTGCCAGTCTCTTTCAAGAATAAGGCCTTTAAGGATTAAAATATGAGTATTTCTTTAAAACCCATTTGGGAAACTACTAGTAGAAGTACATGATTACAGAAATGTAGACTTTTCAGAGTAATCAGCACAGCAAGGCTGATTTTTAAATGAAGGTCTAAAGACCATCCCCCCCCCCCCCCCTCTCAAAAAAAAAAAAAAAAAAAGCAGTTGCGGGCCTTCCCGGTGGCGCAGTGGTTGAGCGCTGGGTTGCGAAGCTGCCCGCAGCCTCTGCAGCGCCGGTTCGATCCCCGGCTGCTCCCCGGCCACCGGAGGAGGGTCCCACATGGCGCGCAGACCCCTCCTGCCGCCCGCTGCTCCCCTCAACAGTGTACTTCTGCCTGCTCTGCTCCCCCCTCTGGCTCTGGTGAATTCTCTCACCCTCCCGTGCTTCTGACTGTACCCAGTGCTTGTATAAATAAATAAATAAATCTTTAAAAAAAAAAAAAGCAGTTGGAAACAGAGAAAGGTAAATGTGTAATTATTATTTGTTGGTTCTATTGAAATTTAAAATATACCTGGAATAATTTTTCTTTTTTGCTACATGATTGTGAGCAGTTTTGTGAGTTTTGGTGTTTTGTTTTGAAGAACAATTTATCTGCTATAGACTGTAGCTAGGCTACTGAAGTGAAAGAAACAATGTGCCTAGTATCAGCTCCTGTCATAAAAAATAATGTCTTTAACCACTAATATGGTAAACTGCTTGTGATGACATATCCTTGAAGCAGTTTAGCTAAGACTGCAACCTAGTGGTGAGTTTGTTGTTAGGGGGAAAAAAAGTACATTCATTCTGGACCATTGATGAATCCTGTATTTAATTGAAATGAGAATGAATCCATTTTTTAAAAGTCCGCTTATATCCTTCTTGTTAAGAGTGATCTTCATGTTGGAGGTGGGCTAAGAATGAAAAAAGATAACTGTAATCAGATCCCTGAAGCTGTTTATGTAGCATTTTCTACCTTCTCTGAAACTTCTGCTCCTTTGAATTCCTTTGTCTTTTTAAAGATGAAGTAAGACCTTGACCAGACTACTGTAGTCTACCTTCTAGTACTAGCTGAACAAATTTCTTTCTTTCTTTCTTTTTTTGGCTGCTTAATCAGTTCTACCTTAGATTTTTATTTGCTTTTATTTTGTAATTGAAGGGACTTAGATCATACTCTTACTCAACAGTAACATTCAATATTTTGCAGTTTGACGTAGTGTAGTCCTTAGAAATGCTTATTACTAATTGTATTACTATTTCATATTGCTTTGTATTGATATGGAAAAAAAATTATTCACATTGTAATATTCAAATTTTGTTCTTGTTATAACAGATGGTTATTTTTGTTGCACAGTATATAGAATGTCCAAGAAATATTTCTGTATTAAATTTTGAATCTTTTAACTATTGTATATCTTTTTTTTAAAGATTTAATTTATACAAGAACTGGGGTAGTCAGAGGCGCGGGAGGGTGAGAGAATCACCAGAAATAGAGTGGGGAGCAGAACAGGCAGACAGACCGACGACACTGCTGAGGGGAGCAGTGGGCGAGACAGGAGAGGTCTGCTGCACCATGTGGGAATCTCCCTGGCTGGCCAGAAACTGAACCCATGCTGCAGAGGCTGGGGACAGCTTCACAGCACGACGCTCAACCCGCCTCACCACCAGGGAGGCCCCCAACTATTGTATACCTTAATCTCATTTAAAAGTCTACCTATATTTTAATCTGTTTTCCTCATTTTTCATCAGTCTTTCTTAAGCATATTCTTAAAAACAAGTTTAATCATTGGTTCTTGATTTTATTGTCAAATCATCCTTATTCCCTAGTGCTGTATTTCTTGTTAGCTTATATAGCTTTCTTTTTATATAGTTACATTTTACCTGCATGTTTTTTTTTAAATTGAGGTGACATTGGTTACAATGCTGTCCATTTCCTCACCACACCCACCAAATGCCAACCAATTGGCCCCTTGTATCCATTCCACCTACCCACCCCCCACTCCCTCCACTCCTTTCCCTCTGGTATCCACCATTCTGTTTTCAGAGTATAAGGTTTGTTTTAGTTTTTTAATATTCCACAGATTAGTGAAATAATACAATATTTGTATTTTTCCTTCTGACTTATATCACGTAGCATAATTCCCTCAAGTTCCATCCATGGTGTCACAAATGGCAAAATTTCATCTTTGTTTTGACTGAGGAGTATTTTCATTGTGGCTATATGTGTAATGCACACCCCACATCTTCTTTATCCAATTATCCACTATTGGAAACTTGGAATTTCCATATTGGCTACATATGCTGCAGTGAACAGAAGGGTACATAGTGTTTTCATAATTTCTAGGTAAACACCCAAAAGTGGGATTACTAGCTCATATGATAGTAGTGCTATTTCTGAGTATTTAGGAACCTCCATTCTGTTTCTATGATAGCTGCACCAATATGCATTCCCACCAACAGTGATTTAGGATTCCTTCATCTCTAATCCTCACCAAGATTTATTATGGTCTTGAGTTTTTGATAATAGCCATTTTTCACTGATATGAAGTAAAATCTCATTGTGGTTTTGGTTTGCATTTCCCTAGTGAACAGTGATCTAGAGTATCTTTTCTTGTGTCTGTTGACCATCTGGATATCTTTTTTGGTGATATGTCTATTTAGATCTTCTGTCCATTTTTCAGTCAGGTTGTATGTTTTTTTGTTGTTCAAGATTTTTTTATATTTTGGATATTAATGCCTGATCTGATATATTGTTTGCAAATATCTTCTCCCATTAAATAGACTGGTTGTTTCAATGATGGTTTTTTCACTGTGCAGAAGCTTTTTAGCTTGATGTCTATTTTTTTGTCTTCTATTTCTCTTGCTGCTAGAGATGAATCCATAAATACATCACTAAAACTAATGATGTTGGTTTAGGCTTGTCAAATATGGCCTTTATTATCTCTAGGTATGCTCCTTCTATATCCATTTTTAATGTTTTTTTTTTTTTTAATTTTCTAGAGGCATGTCTTATTTATTTATTTATTATTTGTTTGTTTGTTTGGTTTATACATGCACTGGGTACAGTCAGAAGCACGGGAGGGTGAGAGAATTCACCAGAGCCAGAGCGGGGAGCAGAGCAGGCAGAAGGACCGAAGTACACTGCTAAGGGGAGCAGCGGGCGGCAGGAGAGGTCTGCGCGCCATGCGGGACCCTCCTCTGGTGGCCGGGGAGCAGCCGGGGATCGAACCGGTGCCGCAGCGGCTGCGGGCAGCCTCGCAACCCAGGGCTCAACCGCTGCGCCACCGGGGAGGCCCTATATCCATTTTTAAAGAGAACTTTTATCATAAATGGATGCTGAGTTTTATCAGATGCTTTTCTGTATCTATTGAGATATTTATCCTGCATTAAATTGATTTGATGAATCAAATTGATGTATTTGCATATGTTGAACCATCCTTGTATCCCTGGATTAAATCCTAGTTGGTTGTGGTATGTGATCTTCTTAATGTATTTTTAATTTGGCTTGCTAATATTTTGTTGGGGATTTCTACATCTATATTCATCAGAGAAATTGTGCTATAATTGTCTTTTCGTGTACCATTTTTGTCTGGTTTTGATGTCATCACTATGCAGACCTCATGAAAGGAATTAGGAAGCATTTACTCCTTTTTGATTTTGGGGGGAAGAGCTTGAGAAGAGTGGGTTGAGAAAAGCTTGAGAAGAGTTTCTTTGATCTTTGAATATTTGGTAGAATTCACCAGTGAATCCATATGCTTCTGGACTTCTGGGGGAGGTTTTTAAATACTGTTTTAATTTCTTTGCTTGCAATAAATTTATTCCAATTTTCTTTTTATGACTCCTGTATTGGGAAGTTGTACAATTCAAGAACTTTATCCATTTCCTATATGTTGTCCAATTTATTGGCATATACATGTTCATAGTAATATCTTACTATCTTTTGTATTTTGATGGGTTTTTTTATTTTTATGGCTTCTGTCATAATGTCACTTTCATTTCTGGTTTTATTTGAATCAGAAAAGACTCAAATAAGAATTTGGCAAGAGATTTGTCAAATTTGATTTTTATTTTTCCAGAAAACCCGGCTTCTCATTTCATGATCTTTTGTTTAGTTTTTTGTTTTGTTTATGTCTGGTTCTAGTCTTTATTTTGTTCCTCCTTCATTTGTTGTTCTTATGCTAGTTCCCTTAAGTGTATTGTTAGAGTCCTTATTTGAGATTTTTCTTATTTCTTGAGAATAGACAGTATTTCTATAAACATCCCTTTTAGTACTGGTTTTGCTGCGTCCCAAATATCGTTTACCTGTGACTTTGTTTTCTTTGCATCTGCCCTATCTTTTTTCTCTGGCAAAGCTTGGTATTTGGGTGTGAAATCTGGTTATATTGTATGCAGTATCATCAGTCTTTTGTTTTCTTAAGAGTTATTAAAAGATGCCATTAACTTTTAAATTCTTTATCTACTTCAGGTCTTCCATGTTTAATCATTATTTTTTTCAAATTCATAAGTTCCTGTGTTGATATGCTACATAGCATTGATAAATGCATTTAGCTCATGATTGCAAGATTCACTGCAGTAAGATAACTACAGGCAGCTGACTGCAGAAAGCCCATTTCAGTCAGTGAAATGATGGTTCTCTACATAATTCAGAGGACATTTTGTCTCCAATGTCATCCTAATAAAACTATTATGGTTTCCCTTGTGTTCTTTGAAATAGTTTTCTACTAAGTATAAATTTGAACTTGATTTAAATGGAGGTGAGCCAAGAAATCATTCACTCTGTAATTAATGCAGAAATAAAATGCTGGAATAATTAGCAGAGTTTTCCCTTTTCCTGTCATTCACTTGGGGAAGTTGTTGGGAAATCTGTCCCATAAAGATCATGGTGGTTGACATGGCACTCTAATAGCAATTTCTACTAAAAGTTCATGGGACAAAGTTTCTTTCTATAACCATGAGTGTAATACTGAGAGAAAAAAAAAATCCCACTGCCTGCATACACTTATATTTTAGAAGGAGGATGAAAATAAATGAAACAACATGGTAGGTCTGAAAGCTATTGATTTTCTTTTTTTTTAAAGATTGATTGATTGATTGATTGATTGATTGATTTATACAAGCACTGGGTACAGTCAGAAGTGCGGGAGGGTGAGAGAATTCACCAGAGCCAGAGGGGAGAGCAGAGCAGGCAGAAGGACCGAAGTACACTGCTGAGGGGAGCAGCGGGCTGCAGGAGAGGTCTGCGCGCCATGTGGGACCCTCCTCCGGTGGCTGGGGAGCAACTGGGGATCGAACCGGCGCCATGGAGGCTTTGGGCAGCCTCGCAACCCAGCGCTCAACCGCTGCACCACCGGGGAGGCCCGACTATTGATTTTCAATTCAACAAATAACTATATAAAACTATGAATATATATGATGTGAGATACTTTTGAAGCCCCTTAAAATCCTTTTAAAAATGTTTTTAATAATTCAGATGTATTAATTACTCCAGGGGTGATGTATTAAAAATGCAGCTACATCACATACTGGAAATCTACATAGCTGAAATTTTATCAACAGAAAATCACATAGTAAAAAAATGAATAAAGTGGTACAGTGATCTGAAAACATCTTTACAATATCTTTTAAAAAGTTTCATATTTGAGTAATAAAGATATCCACAAGACTTATTTTTTTCAGAGCTATTTTACCTGGCATTTTAAATATATAGATTTTTAAAGAAATATATGGAGTGCTATACATTCTACCTTTATTAAAAATGATAAATATTTCTTCATGTATATTTTGGTTGGCTTCTGGATTTCCTCTTTAGTTAATTGTGTGTTCACATCTGCTTCTCGTTTCTTAATTGGGTTATTTGTTTTATTAACTGTTGAATATATGAGTTTTTATATAACTTGAATATTAACCCCTTATTATATATGTTGTGCAAATATTTTTTCCCATCCAATAGGGTGTCTTTTTGGTCATCTTGTACTTCCTTTCTCTGTATAGAAGTTTTTTATTATTTTTAAATGGAAACCTACTTTATCTGATATAAGTATCACTGTCCCTGCCTTTCTTTGGGTCCCATTTGCTTGTAGACTTGTTTTCCAACCTTTTACTTCAAGCTTATATTTATCTTTGGAGCTCTGGCACATTTCCTAGAGACAGCAGAAATTGGGATTTTTTTTCCTGTTCCAACCAGTCACTCAGCGCCTTTTGATTGGTGAGTTCAATCCATTTATGTTTAGCATGATTATTGATACAGAAAGACCTACTACTGCCATTTTATCTTTAGTTTTCTGGTTCTATTTTTTTTTTTTTTTTTTGGTGGACATTCTATGATTAGCTCTGAGAGCTCCTTTCAACATTTTTCGTTCTATAGCATTCTCGGCTGGCAGTTTTTATCTTTAAGTATTTTGTATACATCATTCCATTCCCTTTGCCTATAATGTTCCCTCAGCAAATTCAGATCTATGCCTATTAGAAGACTGTGTTAAATTTGTGTGTCATTTTAGATAGGAGAGTCATTTTGATTATATTGATTCTTTCCATCTGTGAGCATGGGCTATCCTTCCATCTCCTGCTGCTAAGTTCTTTGGTATTATAGTTCTCGTTGTAGAGTTCTTTTTTTTTTTTTTAGCAACTCTGTTTTCAAATTTATTCTTTTTTTTTAATTAATAATAAATTTTATTTTTATATTCCCCATACAATTTCAACCCCCCCATTCTGACCTCAGTCCCTCCCCTCCTGCCCCCCACCCCACAAAAAGTGTCTCTGGTTCATAGTTTTTTGTTGATTTTGATTTTCACTTTCTTACAGTTATTCATTTTCCTGGTCCCTTATTTAAGTTTTCTAGATTCCTGCTATGAGTGAGACCATCCGGTATTTTTCTTTTTCTTTCTGGTTTATTTCGCTGAGCATGATCCCTTCCAGCGCCATCCATGTTGCTGCAAATTGCATGTGTTTATCGTTGTAGAGTTCTTTTACCTCCTTTGTTAATTTGATTCTGAGGTCTTTAATTCTTTCTGAAGCAATTACAAATGGAGTTATTTTCTTCTTGTTCATTGTGTGTTTGTTCATTGTGTGTTTTGTCTGTTGATTTTGCCTGACATTTTGCTGTTCATTTATTGTTTCTAATAATATTTTGATGGAATCTTTAAGATTTTCTGTATGTACATCATATCCTCTTATCAATAGTGATAGTTTCACTTCTCTTTTTCAACTTGGATACCCTTTATTGCTTGCTTTTGCCTGACAGCTCTGACCAAAACTTATAATACTAAATTAAACAGAATGAACCAAATGTTTCTCATCTTAAAAGAAAAGCTCTCCATTTTTCACCATTGAGTATTATATGGGCTGCTTGTTTATGATATATAGCCCTTATTATATTGACATATATGTTCCTTCTATTTTCATATTGTTTAGGATTTTTATTATAAATGGGTGCTGAATCTTATAAATGCTGTCTCTGTATCTGTTAATGCTATGATTGTTATCTTTGTTTGTTGAACATTAATTGATTTATGTATATTAAACTATGCCTGAATCCCTACATAAATCCCACTTGATCATAGTATATAATCCTTGTGATATATACATTTGGAGAAAACAATACCATATTGTTTATTGACTTCTCATCATCTACAATAAGGTGATTCAAAATGAAGTTGAAATTTTCCCAGTAAATTCCCTCAGTCACATATTCTCCCATCTTATGTATTATTACAATGTTTGGGATAACACAGGGTGAATTAAGTCAGAACTAAATTCCACTATTAGCTAGCATTTCTCATTGTTTTTGTTACTCAATATGTATCATGGGGTAACTTATTAAAAATGTGGAATCTCAATCTTTATACATACAAAATATGAATTACATTTTATGAACCATGTGTGATTTATAGGATATTAAATTTTAAGAAATACTGTTTTATGTAATTTTGGGCAGGTTATTGAATTTGTGTCTTTGGCTTCTCTTCAGTTGAATGATGAGCTACTTGATAATGTATAGGAGCATCTAAACTGTAAGGAACTTGTAATACTGATTAGCAGTTTAGAGCTTGGATTCTGGAACTAATGTGTCTGAATTTGATTCTCTGCCACTTGTACAGATTATATAACTTCTCTGTACCACAATTTCCTCATTTTAAAAATAGGGGTTGTAATTGTAGACATTTCATGAATTTGTGGTAAATAATTGAATTAATATATATATATGGTTTTTAGGTTGGTGCTTGGTAAAGAACAAGACAAATATTAGCTCTTATTATGAGTTAATGTTCTTGATGACTAACATTCTAGAATATATAGAGATGCCAATTGACCTACCTTTGAAAGATACAAGTGAGGTCATTTTGTTAGTGTGAATTTGAAGAACTGAGGAAAACACTATAGAAGTAGTGGGAATTAAGAATGATTTTATAAGATAGCTAAATTTGGGGATTATTAGAGACAAAAAACATTAAAAGCTTTCCATGTGAAACACCCGTAAGTAGAAATAAGTATTTGATGAGGAAGAGAAGAAATCAGAGAATGAAGTCTGCTAGATGCCAGGAATTTTGAGGAAGGTATGGGGTGACAAGAGCAGACAAGGTGTTAGACATTTGAGAATCCAATATTGGATCCTCTTGATACCAGACTTTAAAAATATCGTTTTTAAATATGAGAAATAGAGAATGTTTATGTAGTTATTAGGTACATATGTATTTTTCTTAAAATAGAATAAAGTGATACTAGAACATACTAATAAGCTGGATGGCTCAGCAGCACAGAGAGCAAAAGGAAGAAGACCCAAGATTTAGTTATTAGACACGGGGCATATGTAGGTGAGGAGGGATTGCAACTCCAGTATTTTAAGGACCAGGAATGTGATGTGTTTGGCAAACATGGAAATAGCAGAAACATAACTGTTTTGAGGAAAATATATGTTTGATTTTGGAAGTGTTGAGTACAGGTAATAACACATATCCAATAAAAGATTTGGCAGTTGCAGTTAAAAAAAGCTCCAGAACAGTGCCAACATACTTTTTTCTCTTTTATTCATATACATCACTAGCATCAGTACAAAAGTAAAACCATAAAATTCAAAATTGACAACATCTTTATTTTCTTCATATATTTCAAATTCTCAGAATTTCTGGCAAAATATTTTTTGAAGTGAGTCTAGACTAAATGAATTACAGTTTTGGTATTTTTGTGAGTCAATAAAACAACTTGAAAGAGAATTAGCCTTGGTTCCATTATTCTGGTCCCTGGACAACATTTACACTCAGCCTCAAAGAAAATAAGAACAAATGAAATAAGTAGACTTCAGACTTTTCCAAATGCTACACAACTGAAAAGGAAAGATCTTAATTGTTTTGTCCAGGAAATAGCTTAGCACAAATTCATTGTCCATGAGATTATTAGTCATCCTTAATGTTTACCTGTCGATTGCCTTTAATGAAAGAGGAGCAGAAAAATTGATTGGGAGGTGGCATGTGTGTTATCATAATGCTGATCATTGGGTGAAAAGTGCATTTATGAGCAAATCTGGTAATGCCTAGCAACTGTTTCTAGGCAAAGGGTGGCTAGGATACAGCTGTTGTTGCCTTTCAGGAGCTAACAGCCTATTTCTACACACTTTATAGGAAATCTGTTTTGGATTATTTGGAGTCAAGCTTTCAGGTACAGTTTTTCTCATAACTATTAATATTAAATATTTTACTTTTTAGTGATTGATATAATCAACCTAATATTATTACTTTTTATCTTTGAATGTAAGTATACAGATTTTTTAATTACAATGAATTATGATGTCTGAAGTAAGGAGATTTTACATTTTAAAAACCACTCTTGTCTGAGTCCTTTTAGCCTGAACGCTGACACATTCTGAAGTGGTCTAGGTCTAGACCTAGATTTACATCTACTTCTGAGCGTATAAGAGATGATAGTAAACATGCCGCTGAATGTTTCAGTATTTAGCTCTTCTGAAAAAATCCATCCCCAGCCTTCTTAGTATAGTCACCACTACTTTCAACACTGATCATTATTTCTTTTCTTGTCCCTGGCCTTGCAGCTCGATGTAGCTCATCTAAATAGCAGGGAGTGGCAGTTTTCAGAGACACTGCATAACGCCAGATAACTTGAGGATGGGTAGAGAGGCCTATTGGTAGAGAAGACTCTCCAGGAGAAGAGTGCCCAGAAAACTACAGGCATGTAGTCAATACCATATCTTTGTACTGGTTGAGTATTTCCTGATACCGCTGAGCAGCTCAGCCCCTCTAATTCTGTCCAGGATGCTTGCTTGTTCCCAGAGTCCCCGGAATACTTTTCCGAGAATACATTTATTTAACTCAGTCATCTGTTATCCCCATGACTTGCTTGAAAGTCTCACTCCCTTTCCTTGCTCATTTTCTGCTGTCCAGTCTTTTATCTTAATTCCACATGACTCCCTGAAAGCCCTGTTTCTTTGCAAACACAATTCCTTTAACCTCTTCACAGATAGTCCATTTCATCTTTTAGTTGAAACCCCAAGGACCTTACTTCATTTTCAGCCCCTCAAACAGTGCTTGCTCTTAGTCCATAACCATAACCACATAAACAGAGCCAAGAAATCAGTTGTCATCTTGTTTAACCTGGCCAGATCTTTCCTTTTTATTTTCATGAGAAGTCTCTTTTCACTTGAGAGACAATATACAGTTAAAAGCACAATATTTGGGGTTGGAACTATATTTTGGGATGTTGGGTAGACCACCCAACATTTCTGAGCCTCAATTTCCACATCTGAAAAAGGGGATAACATTATTTTTGTGAGTTTATGAAGTTTGCACTTATTCATTACTTTCACATATCATTACTGATTATTGTGTGCCAGGCATTTTTCTAAGCACAGTAGAAAACAATTCTGACCTCCATGAAGCTTAGAGTCTCTAAGTAAATATATATATATATATATATATTTAATTATAATATATAATTACCAAATCCTATATGGAAAAAAATACAGAGAGTACTAGACAAAGGTTTAATTCAGAGGATGGAATGATAGATAGGAGGAAAGTTCAAAGGAGGTGACATTTAAAATGAGAACAGCAGGATACATCGGATTTAGGCAATGGAGCAAGATATGGGGAGAGTATTAAAGGCAAAGGGGCAGTTTGACACATTCCGGACACTGAAAGAAGCCATTGTGAGAGGGAGAGAATGTCACAAAGTGTGGCTAGAAATGTAGACTGGGGATAAATTTTTTAAAATTTATTTTTAACTGAGATAATATTGGGGTACCTCATCAGGTATTACCCCCATAGTTCACCCACCACCAATTCATCCATAGTCCACCCCCCTAGACCATTGTGCTTCCTTCTTTGTTCCTTCTCCTCCCAGCCCCTCCCCGCTTGGCATGTTAGTTCTGTAGTCAGCTATCAAGGTCATTTCTTTGGCTTGTCTTTCTCTGACTGTTAAGTCACTTACTTTATATTCCACATGTTAATGACACCATCTGGTATTTATCTTTCTTCTTCCAACTTCATTTAGCATTATCCTTTCATGTAAAAAATACCTTATATATTTTGGTGCTCCTTTGTTTGGTGACTATATATTGAGGAGTATTATGTCTTCCTGATGAATTGTTCTCTTAATTATTATATGGTGTCCATTCCTTCCTTGTGTTATCTTTTTTAGCTGGAAATCTATTTTTTCTGAAAAAAAAAAAATTAACCATCTCTGCCTTTCTTTGTGTCCCATTCACTTGTTTACCATTCCTTTACTTTGGAGCTCAGGTATGTTTCCTTCAGACATCAGAAAGTTGAGTTTTGTTTTCTGAGCCAACAAGCCACTCTGTGCTTTTTGATTGATGAGTTTAGTTTATTTACGTTTATGGTGAGTATTGATATCTGAGGGTCTGCTGATGCTATTTTATCCTTAGTTTTCTTGTTCTGTCTTTTTCCTTCGGTTTTTTATTTTATTTATTTATATTTTTTTTTTGTGGATGTTGTTCTCTTTGATTTTTTTTTTTTTTAAGATTTATTTGTTTACTTATAAAAGCATTGGGTACAGTCAGAAGCTCAGGAGGGTGAGAGAATTCACCAGAGCCAGAGGAGAGAGCAGAGCAGGCAGACGGACGAAGTACACTGCTGAGGGGAGCAGCGGGCGGCAGGAGAGGTCTGCGCGTCATGTGGGACCTCGCAGGCGGCAGGGGATTGAACCGGCGCTGCAGAGGCTGCAGGCAGCTTCGCAGCCCAGCACTCAACCGCTGCGCCACCAGGGAGGCCCTGATCTCTTTGATTTTGATACAAGAGCTTTTTTTAACATTTCTTGGGATGGGAGATCTGGTGTTGGCAAACTCCAGTTTCTATTTGTCTGACAAGGCCTTTATTTCTCTCTCATATCTGAAGGAGTTTCCCAGGATAATTTTTGGCTGACTGCTTTACCTGAAAGTTAAAATTTTTGCAGGAGAGTTCCTGGCTGGCTGTTTTATCTGAAAGTATTTCGAATATGTCATTCCATTCTCTCTTGCCCATAGTATTTCCTCAGAGAAGTCAGATGGATGCATGATGGGGTTATTTTTATATGTTTTCTTCTTCTTTTCGCTAGCAAACGTCAATATTTTTTCCTTGTCTTGAACTCTTGGAAGTTTCATAGCTGTGTGTCTTGGTGTGGGTACATTTAGGTAACCATGTGTTCTTTAAGCTTCATGGACTTGTGTATTTAATTGCTTCTCCGGCTTTGACTTTTCCCCTACTACTTCTTTGAGTAAGTTCCTTCTGCCTTTTTCTTTCTTCCGCTGCTGGAATACCCAATTATTCTTATATTGCCTTTCCTCATGGATTTGGGTAGTTCTTGAAGTGTTATATTTTTTTTCCTTTGCATTTCTTTTTTCTTCCACCTAGATTCTTTGTGCAGTACCATTTCCAAGGTTGCTGATTTGACCTCCCATTTGGTCTATTCTACTCCATAACTTTCTCCAAAAAATTTTATTTCCTCTATTGATATTTTTACATCTTTTATTGCATTATTTTCTTATTTAATGCTTTAATTTCTATTTTTTGTTCATTAATTTTATTTCTCAGGATAATCATTTGTTTTTCTAAATTTTCTTGTTTATAGTTGGTCAGCTTTTCTTTGAATATCTTTATCATGGCAATTTTAAAGTCTGTTTCACATAGGAAGAAAAGATCTTCTATGTCTTTGTGACTGGATTCTGAAGATTTGTTCTCTCTGTGTAGTGAAAGATTCCCTTGAGGACTTAAGGTGTCATCTGTTGGGGTTTTTTGCCTGCCATTTTGTAGCTTTCCAGTTTGCCCTTTTAGCAGTCCTAATGGTGCAGAACACCCACTTTTCCAGTAGATGGCACTGTGGGTTTCTTGTAAATTTTCCTGGCATGGCATTTCAATATATAGTATGTTGGAGAGAATTGATACATAGCAACTGAGTCTGGGAGTGGGTGAGGGACCTGGAGGGATCCAGTTCCTCTTGAAGGTGGTATGTGGGGGTGGCTTGGGATTGTGGTACCCTTGATAGCCCTTCTTTCTGAGTTTCCACACCTACATCTCTATAGTGCATGGACCATGCTTTCAGTGCTGCTTCACAGGATCAGCTAGACACTTATATCTCTCCTCAATTAAAGGTGTATCTCCACACTAACCAGCTATCCTCTTCCCAAGACCACTAGTGAAACATGGGAGTACAGGATTACACTGCTAGCTCCCACTCCTGCTACAGTCTCTAGGAGACTTCTCTCCACCTATCTTTTGTTGTATGTTGTTGAATTTCCTCATTGTCCCTTCTTGTGAGGTAAGCATTGGTGTCTGATGTCCAAGAGTTTCTCCAATTTTTCCCCAAGTCATGGGTTCTTCTGGGTTTAGTGCCCTTCTGGTCTACTTTCAGAATATACTCCCAAGATTGAAGCAGGGAATGTCCTCCAATGCCATCTTCTCTCCTTATGGTGACTTTTTCTGATATACAAGGTTTAATTAATATTTAAGAATCTAAACACCAGATTATGGAAGTGTTTTTCTTAGCAGTATTTAAACGTAATTTATATTTTAGTATGTTTCCAGATACCTCATACAAGCAACTTTATGAAAAAAAGTGGTGACATAAAATTTCCTGCATTAATTTGAAGCAAATTGAATAGTGTGTGCCACTTAGTAAATAGGAACCACTAAGAATTTATTTTTATTGTCCTCTGTAAATACATATTTTAAATGAATTTATTAAACTATAAATACATTGCTTTTATTGCTATTGATGAAATTATAGATTCCTGAAGGGATTCACAAACTAATCATTGAATTATCTTTATTATTATTCCTTTCTCTGCGGCTAACATCTCCAGTATTATGCAGATATTGCAGTGGACAGGAAGAGTGGACTCAGGCCCCAAAGTTCTCACTGAACAGGGGAAGGTGTTTAAGAGGACCATCTAAAAGAGTAGACAGCAGAGTGTGATCACAAGGTAGAAGCTTCACGAAGAGGGGAAATGCTGCTGTTTAGAGACAGGTGTGGGAAGGAGAATCTTAGATCCATTTTGGTGGGAGTGCTTCAGTAAAAGGGCTGTTCTTTTAAACCAGGTTTCCTTTAGGGCTTGGAGGTAGACAGACTTCACTGACAAGATGAGGATGTAGGAGGTTGATTAGAATGGGATTACAGCTCCACAGGCTGACAAGAAGCAGGATAATTGTGGGATTCATGAGGGTCAAGAAAAGGAACAGGGAACAAGAGAAGGTAGGTCCTCTGCGTTGGGATTGAACATTTGCCTTCCTCCCCTTATCTGAAAATTTGTACTCAGTATGGTACAGATTCTAATGGTGCCTAAGGGTCCCAGGCAGTTTGATCTGTCTGAGATATTTGTGTATATGGGTCTGGGACAGTGGTGAAACTGAGGGCAAGATTTCCTAGGGGATCATGGAAGTTTTACTTTGATAAGTGCTTTTGTGCTAAGCTATTGTATATTTCACATTCTATAGCAATCACTATTAACAATAGTGTTCTTGGACCTCCCTGGTGGCGCAGCGGTTGAGCGCTGGGTTGCGAAGCAGCCCTAAGCCACTGCAGCGCCGGTTTGATCCCCAGCCCCTGGGCGAGGGTCCCACATGGCGCGCAGACCTCTCCTGCCGCCCGCTGCTCCCCTCAGCGGTGTACTTCGTCAGTCTGCCTGTTCTGCTCCCTGCTCTGACTCTGGTGAATTCTCTCACCCTCCCACGCTTCTGACTGTACCCAGTGCTTGTATGTATGTATGTATGTATGTATAGATAAATAAATAAATAAATAAATAAATAAATAAATAAATAAATAAATCTTTAAAAAAAAAAAAACTATAGTGTTCTTGGGGCTTCCCTGGTGGCCTAGGGGTTAAATCTTAGTGCTATCACTGCTGCCAGTATCAATCCCAGCCAGGGAATTAATCCACATGGTCAGCAGACCTCTCCTGCCTCTCCTACTGTTCACCTTAGCAGTGTATTTCAGTAGATCCACCTGTTCTGCTCCCTACTCTGTCCCTGGTGAATCCTCTCACTCCCCACGCCTATGGCTTACATCCCAGCTCTTCTACGCGAAAATAAATAAAATCTTTAGCAAAAAACAATGGTATTCTCATGAGTATAAAATATTCATTATTTACTCATGAACTGATCTGGTTGGACTCAGTACCTAAAGATCTTTGTTTTTTTTTTTTTTTCCCCCACTGAATTCAGGACATGCCCTATTTCAATTTATGGAGTAGGGCTGCTAGAGTGTTGCAGCTCTGTTATATTTGGCAGTGAGTAGAACTCATTTCTTTGAGCTTTCTTTGTTTTGTGAAGCCTGATGTTGAAAGTTCTCTTATCCCTAAGGTCCTTGGCTGATGATTGCTTTGTAACCACATCCTTCTAGCCAACATGACATAAAGCATAAAGTAATAGAGCTTGCCAATAACATTCAGTATCTCAGACTGAGATATTTAAGAAAAAAGGTTGAATTCAGTGACCCACAAAACCTGACTTTGGCATAAATAGGAGAGGAAAATATCAAGGAAGTCAGTGAAGAAAAAATGCAAAAGGTTTAAGTTGCAACACCATTCTTAAAGGCCATTGTTGGTCCCTTTTGTTGTTCTAACTTTTGAAACTGCTCTGACAAAAGTAAAGTAAAATAAGCTGTTAAAAAATAGAAATTATGAATGCCAAACTGGAAGTAATTTGTGAGTTTAGAATTTCATTGCAAATAAAACTGTCTTTTATGTTTTCAAAGTTTAGAGTTGAGATATTTCTTTAGATCCAGACAATTAAATTGGCAGTGGAGGATCATTTTTGAGATACAGTTATGAACTTGTTAAGAAGGATAACCAAGAAGCAGTCAACCTTTTAATGGCTCTAATTTTGATGTAACTTTAAATCTCAGGTAATTTTGGTCTTTGGGGTTTCTGTTTCTTCAATTAAGTTGCTATGCAAACAATTGCATATTTTAAGTGATATATTTATGAACTGCATTGACATTGCTCTAATTTCAAGCTCTACTTCTAACCAGTTTTTCCTATATGCCTTGTTGGCACTAGTCCTACAAGAAAGGTTTGGTTGGTTTTTTTTTGTTTTGTTTTGTTTCTTTTAAGCCATGGTCATGGACATAGGCTTTAATTCCTTTCTCTTGATTATTGGATTGATAATTATGTGAAACATTTTTTTTCTCAGAAAATCTACATAGTGGAAAGTGAAGGCAAATTAACTTATGAGGGGGAATTTAATCAATGTTTTTTGAGTTCTCAAACCATCTTCTGTTAAATTTCAACTGCTCTTGAAAAGAGGCTGTCATTAATTTGGTCATGGTACTGGTGCTTCACAAAAGACTTTACACCAAGAAATCCTTGCCACCAGAAATGATCAGTAACATTTCTATGGTGACTTCTCATTTTGTTTGCCTTTATCAGTCCCACATGGGAGATTCAATGTAGTTGAGCCCAGAATGTCATTTATATGAATCATTAAAAAGTTTTTCTTTATCCTAGTGTCACACCCATTGATTTAATAGATTTCCCATCTAAAATTATACTAGACTTATTTTCCAGAAAAAACACATCTGGGCTTGTTAGGTCTCTATTCTAAATAAGAAGCAAGTAGACTCTAGGCATAACCATTCCATTTTCACTATCATCATATAGAGAGATCTGCTAGTCTCACTATGAAACAGATTATTTATCTTTATCTTTGTTGCCTTTTCATCAACCTTTGACTCTTGGAGCAGGAATCAGTTAAGAAATAAAATGCAGCAGCTCAATGTAGCCCCCATGTCTTATAGATAGAGACTAAAGTAGAAGCAGGGACTAAACAGTGGAAGTATTCTCTTATTGCATAAGAAAAAATTTGTCAGTATATTCAAATAGGTATAGGTTCCAGACTTACTTTTAGATAAACAGGTTACAGGTTACTTTTTTTTCCTGTCAGCCACCAAAAAGAAAAGACCTATGTCAGATATGTATGTAGTATCAGAAACTAAGATTGAATCCTGAAAGACTCTTAGTTTCATTCTCTATTTCAGGAAAAAAAAATCAGATCAGGGCCTCCTTGGTGGTGCAGAGGTTAAGTCTCAGCACTGTGAAGCTATCACCAGCAACTGCGGCATGAGTTCTACCCTGGCCAGAGAGCTAACCCACATGGCACAGCAGACCTCTCCTGTCTCGCCCGCTGCTCCACTCAGCAGTGTATTTCAATGGATCTGCCTTTTCTGCTTCCCACACTGTCTCTGATGAATCCTCTAGCCTCCTGCACCTCTGGCCTGTACCCCAGTTCTTATATGCATAAATAAAAATAAATCTTAAAAAAAATCAGATCATCTATTCCAAAATCTAGGTTTGTAATCAAGTTTCCTTAAGCTCATTGTACCTAAGATGCTTCTTTCTGGTGTACCTAAGATGCTTTTTTCTGGACATGACATATAAATCCAGAGGACACCTCTGGGTCTAGATGGCTTACTGAGCACACATGTTTACTTGCCAAAATTCCACTCTCACCTTCACTATGCCTGCTATCTAGTGGAGTAGAGATTAATTAGGCTAGGTTGTGGGAAATAGAGAATTTATTTTATTTGAAATTCTAAGTGGGAACATAAATAAACTTTATTCTAATACAATAACTTTAAAAATTGGCTATGCTTATATTGGTTTTATGATAACATTCTGTTTAAGCAGATTATTATTGTCAATCCCTCTAGACAATGAAGTGGTTGGGAAAAAATGGAGTGAAAATCTTCGGAAGGAAAACAAGTGCCAGATGCTGAACATATACAGAGAAAAATTTGTAATTAAAACTGTAGGAAAAGAAGTTTTGAAAAAGAAAATAGAATTGTTAATAGCGCTACAAAGGCAAATTCTGAGTGAAAAAAAGTTCCACTATAATCTCTACTACTACATTTGTCACTACAGAAGTAAGGTAATAAGGATTAATACCTTTCATTTTCTCCATCAAGACATCAATTTGTGAGTTACTGGCATAAAGATGATATGAAAGTATTGTGAGTGCATAAGCTCATCTGAAGCTATATTGTAGAGAAAAAAGAGAACTTATCCCAGGTACTGGGGGACAACAGTATTTAAAGGTTAAACAGAAGGATAGAGACACTGGAAGAAAACCAGTGCCAAATAGAATGCAGAATCACATAAGCTAAAAATGAAAAGTGTTCTATGAAAAAGGGACTGGTCAACTCTTCTGAATACATTAAAAATTGAAATATAGGGCCTCCTTGGTGGCGCAGCAGTTGAGCGCTGGGTTGCGAAGCTGCCCGCAGCCTCTGCAGCGCCGGTTTGATCCCCGGCTGCTCTCCGGCCACCGGAGGAGGGTCCCACATGGCGCGCAGACCTCTCCTGCCGCCCGCTGCTCCCCTCAGCAGTGTACTTTGGTCCTTCTGCCTGCTCTGCTCCCCACTCTGGCTCTGGTGAATTCTCTCACCCTCCCGCGTTTCTGATTGTACCCAGTGCTTGTATAAATAAATAAATAAATCTTTAAAAAAAAAAAAAGAAATATAGACTAAGCAATATCTGTTGAATCTGACAGTACAGAAAAACATTGGCGATTGGATAAGAGCAGGCATCTTAGGGTGAGAGGATAGAGGACAACCTGGAGTAGACTGAAGAATGAATAGGGACTTTCAGTTCTAGCAGAATGAGGATTGAACTACCACACAGAGAAATGCTAAATTCAAATAACAAATTACATAGTGGCCCCACAAAAAAGAAAGAGAAATTCCTAGGTTTCCCCTCCCCACAAAAACTAGAGTAGCATGCACAGGAACTGACATGAAGCAGGGTGGATCTGGGTCAAGAAGGGCTTTATCACCTAGAGAGACCCTGGGAGTTTAGGTTTTATTCATTTAGGGTAATCAGAGGGATGGTCTTGGCCTTTTGCAAGAAAGGAAGCGGGGCCTGAGATCTGAGCATATCCCTGAGATGATGTGATAGTTGCAAAGATGTTCTATTGTGCCTTACAGCAGAGTCACTGTTTTCTCATCTCAGTCCAAAGGCTTTAAGCTCAGTTTCCGGATCAGTGTTGGTTAGAAATCTGGGATGTGAGTGGTGACTATATACATTGAACTTCTGTGTAAATAGACTGCTACTTTATCTGATCTAGGATTCGCCAATGTCCCAATAACTGAATAAACTTTGGAATATAGAGTACTGATGGTGATTTAAAGACTCCAAAATATATTGTGTCCTCTGTGAAAAGATTTTTAGCTTAAATATCTGATGGGTTCCCAGTGACATTTTTTAATTGTAGGTTATTTCTTTAAATAAAGGTCAATTTAATTTAAAATCGAGAAGTACATTCTATGGAGAGGTTATTGAAGGACCACTGGGAAGCTAATCAGAGGATTTAAAGCACCTAATCTTATATCCTTTATTTTTTTTATTTTTTTTAAAGATTTATTTATACAAGAACCAGGGTACAGGCCAAATGTGCGAGAGGGTGAGAGGATTCAGAGGGAACAGCGCAGGGAACAGAACACACAGACTGACTGAAATACACTGCTGAGGGGAGCAGCGGGTGAGACAGGAGAGGTCTGTTGTGCCATGTGGGTAGCTCCACAGCTGGCGAGGATTGAACCAGCACCTCAGAGGCTGCGGACAGCTTCACAGTGCTGTGCTCAACCACCTGCGCCACCAGGGAGGCCCATATCCTTTATTTTTTAAAGGCATGGATTATCCATACATAACACCAGTAATTTCAGTTCTCTATTACAAAAATGTAAATATTGAAACAGATGGAAACAATGAAATACATATATTATTTGATTTATTTTAGTGAAAGTCAAGCACGGCATGAAAATGAAATTAAAATAGATGGTAAAACCACACTAGTAGCTGGCACCTGAACAAATACCTCTTAAAATGATAAGTTTCTTTAAGGTTTCTAACACTTTTGTATTCAACTTTCCTTTCCTTTTTTTTTTTTTAAAAAAAGATTTATTTATTTATGCATACAAGAGCTGGGGTGTAGACCAGAGGTGTGTGGGGTAAGAGGATTCACCAGAGACAGAATGGAGAGCAAAACAGGGAGACTGACTGAAATACACTGTTGAGGGGAGCAGCAGGCGAGACAGGAGAGGTCTGCTGCACCATGAGGGTTGGCTGCCTGGCCAGGGATAGAACTTGTGCTGCAGTAGCTGCGGATTGCTTCATAGTGCTGACACAACACCTTGTGCCACCAAGGAGGCCCCCAACTTTTCTTTTCAAAATGAAAATCATTTTCTGAATTATTTTTCTGATGGTAAATATAACAAATGTTCATTATAAAGAATTTAAAAGTCATAGAATTATAACCCTTTCTCAAATTCTTAGTTCCTTCAGACTCAGCTAGTAACTGCCTTACTTTACCAAGCAAACTAAGTGGTTCAGTTTATCTTCAACTCTAGTCTGTGAATACATAATTGGCAAGTAATTTTTTTTCACCAGAACATATTCCACATTACTTTTACTCAGTGTACAGTGGCTCCATTAAGTGCTTCAGATCTTAATAGTTGTTGGCAAGAATAATCAAAAGAGGCTAAATTTGGCATGGTGATGGCATGGTTGTGGATATACATTGCAGGAATAAAACAAAACATCTATGAATTCTTCATTTTCTCAGACATTATGGTAGCCAGTCCATTATATTTTTAAATCTGTATTTCTGTAAGCATTATTGGGTTATGTAACTAATCTCTGCCTACATGTGAAAGTTGCCAAATTAATCCTAATATTCTATTCAACAATCATTTCTTATTTTATCACTTTTACCATTGAAAAACTTCAAGTGGTTGTCTGTTACTTGTTTAAACAAATCACCCTCACTTGGCACTAGTGGGCCCTCCAAGTCTTGCTAGCTTATTTTTCACAAGCTTCTTTCCTTTCCCATTCATTTGTGTTCCATGTTCATTGGCGCCCCTGGGGATATGGACTACATTATAGACACCTGTGCTCTTCTTTCAACAATTTAGATATTAATCTTGTCTTATGACCCTGATCAAAACTTGCCCACTTTGTACTGACGTCTTGTTTTGTGTTTTACAGTATATACTGCCCTCTACCCCCTAGTATGTACTGGTTGGTTGGTTTGCTTATAGCTATTCTTTATTTCATGACCTTCTTATCTATAGGATTGCTCTACTTTGGTATTGCATGTGCAGTATGAAATATCAAGTTCATGAAATGGATCCTTGCTTAGAGATTTAGAGGCCATGGAAAATATTCAGAATTCTACCCCTATTAACACATTCAAGCTGGATATTCTACCACAAGTTTCATCTTTATTTGTTAGTAATATATTTCCTTTCCAACTCTAACCAAAAGACAGTCCTTGGCAATGAATACTGCCCACCAGAGTTGAAGAACTGGGAATTGGATAGGAGGATTAATACTCGGGACTATCATCAGATTGACAGATAACTGAGACTTTAGAAAGCTACATAAAATAATACAAGGAACATTGGTTTTGGCACAGACTTGGGTTGAAATTCAAGTTCCACCCCATATTAATAGTTACATATTTCTGCATTTCCTCATATTTAAAATAAATATTGATAAATATACCTTAAAATAGGCAGTGCTGTTATGAGGGCTAAATGAGAAAGCACTTGGAAGGTAACTATAGTTCTCAGCACATTGTAGGTGTTCAGTAAATAGTATTTGTCATTTTTATCTCTTTTAGTAGCTCCCCACTCTATCTGATGAGGTTAGTTAAGTGAAATGTCACAACCCATAAAATATCCCTGCACGATACATTTTTATGTTGAATTAGCTGAAATTCTTCAAGTGCCAGTTTATACAATTGTTTATTTATTTATTTGTTTAAGGGAAAATCTTTAAAAGATGCTGAACTGTCTTCAAGGATCACAGCAGAGCACTCTCTATCCTTGTTGAGTCCACACAGTAAGACATGAAGATAATGCCCATAATGCTGAAATAGACACGGTCCAAAGGCGAAGCTCTTAGGTATTCATATTCAAAACAACTCTTAAGATTATGGAATTTTAGCTTTGGAGGAATTTTCATAGAGAATATGGAAGTTTGCTGTCCTTTTTAGAAATCTCTAAGATAATGTCCTGGATAGAACATCTAACCTCTGGTATAAGGGGGAGTTCATTACTTTATAATCTGGTCCGTCCTATTGTTAACACTAACCAAAAGACAGTCCTTTCTTAATTAAATTCACATTTGCCTGCATGATTTCTTCTCTTTGCTTCTAGAACTGTCTCGCAGAGCAATGCAGTACCTAGTCCTTCATCCATATGAACACCCCTCAGATTATTCTAACCCCTCTAACTTCTAAAATAAACACCTTGTGCTTTTAATTACATAGCCCTGCCTATTTTAAGGTATATTTATCAATATTTAGCTTTAATTTAAAAATTAAGAGCTGGGCCTCCCCAGTGGCACAGTGGGTTGAGCACTGCGCTGTGAAGCTTTCTGCAGTCTCTGCAGCATGGATTTGACGCTGGCCAGGGGATACCCACATGGCAAAGCAGACCTCTCCTGTCTCGCCCACTGCTTCCCTCAGCAGTGTTTTTGGTCGTCTGCCTGTTCTGCTCCCTGCTCTGTCTCTGGTGAATCCTCTCACCCTCCTGTGCCTCTGGCCTGTACCCCAGTTCTTGTATAAATAAATAAAATAAAATAAGAGCTAATAAAAAATGTAAAAATCCAAAATTCCAGGGTACTTCTATGATCAAATTAGGACAGATTGTTTTTAACAACCAAGATATTGATACAATAGAAAGTGAGTCATAATCAGACACATATGCTCTAAGTAAAAAATAAAACATACAATGTAGTAAGATATTTGAAATAGTAACTTTTATAGCAGTTATATTACAGTGTTTATCTTTTAACAATGTCTTATATCTGTGTTGTATGCAAAGTTATAGGCCCTATCTTAATGCCAGGAATGGTTATCAAAATAAATATAGGTAACAATGAATTATAGAAGCTCAGATTTGTGGGCCTAAACAATAATATTTTCTTGTGTTTCAAAGGGAATAAAATCACATAAGACAGAAAGCATAGAAATAATGTTCAATAAACATTTAATATAACAAGTGCTAGAAATAAGTACAGAAAATACATGGTTCCTATCCTCAAGATGACCAGATTCTGTAAGGGGAAACAAATATAGGTAACCATAAATGACAGCAACAATAATAAAAGCTAAGATGCTCAGATTTCCCCCTCCTCTTTGGGGATTGTTAAATCTACTTATACAAGAGAAATATAGAGTCTTAATGGAGCATTAAAGGCTCCAAAATGTATTTAATTAAATTCATTGTAAAGACCTGAAGTAGCTGAAATGAATTTTAATTGCTGACAAATACCTGTCAATAAGCTTAAGACCAGAACTCAGAATGCAAAAGAACTGTCAGGAAACAAGTGAGGAGATGAAATAGACTGAGAGTACAGTTGTTAATATATTGAACAGAATTGGATTATATATCTAAATCAGGGGTGTATGGTCAGGAAATCCCGTTCTATAACTGGTGCTCTAATGCTGATACTAGTTAAACTCTTATTTGGAACTTTTTTTCTTGGTGCAGGTTGCCAGAAATTTAATTACCTTTGGAGAACCAGGATGGGTGTAGAAAAGCCCAGCTAGTGAATAAAAGAAATCCTGTGAGAAATTAAAGAACTTCCTCCCTTTCTCCTCCCCCAGGAAAGAAAAGGTTTGAGAGGCAATTTGAGCTTTGCCTTTCATATATTTTGAAAATAATGTTAATCATTTCGCATTTCATTGACATACTAAAGAACAATTTTGAAAACATTTTGGGCATAAGAACTTTTAAACATGTCATGATGTATATTAAAATATCTAATGGGAAACTCCTGGTAGGTTTACATTTTCACCTGTTTGGCTGTTTAGGTAATCTGATGATTTGCCTTTTGACACTAGGAAGATGTTAAGCAGTAGAAGTCTTTCATGACAGTGTGATTTAAGTTTACAAGATGTTGAAGCTGGCTATGGTGTAGGAACAGCTGGGAGTGCTAAAGACGTCGTAGAAAAAGTCTCAGGACAAAAGCTGACATCATTTTCATACATAACTAGTTTTCATCAATAAATGTGTCTTTACAGAATATTAAAAAACAACATGCCATTTCTGCTGCTGACTTTTTAAAGCTTTACGTGCTAAAACCATAGTCTAGAGTCTGACGTGAAAATGTGTCTGTCGTCCACTCAGAGGATATATTTAGGTCTCTCAGCCAAATCTAAATGAAATCTTAGCACATGCAAGATAAATTCACTGTTTGAGATACTATGTTAGCCTGCACTAATTAAAAAGATAGCACATAAAACCTGGGTCAGCAAAAATATATACATGGGAAATAGAAAAGTTTATCAGTAACCACTGAAGGGTTTGCCACCCCACCCCCTCCCTAGCTAGTAGATTAAAATGGAGAGGTAGAATTTCAGTTTCATGTGCATAAAAAAATTCTTTTTTGTTTTTATCAATATAGCTTATCATTATGAAAGTCAAAATGAGTTTGTGTAGGTCGTAACTATGTGCTATTCCATCAGGACTTTTGCTTCAAATGGTATAGTCTAATGCTATTTTTTTTCTTGTCTCCTCAGTATTTTCTTTTTTATAAATCTTTTCTGTGACTTTTGCGACTCGATTCCGCTCTAGCTCCCAGGTGGACACTCACAAACTATTCCATCTGCTTTTTCTGTCCTCATCATCAGGACACAATTGAAGACCTCTGATTCTCGGCAATGCTGGCGGAGTCCTCATGCAGATCCCTCCTGACAGGGCTCATCATTTCACTACTGGGAGTTCTTGTAGAGGAGTTTCTGCCCACCTAACCCTGCCCAGGGCAGGTCTTCCCTGCTGCTTCCAGAGGTGCAAGCTCTGACTGGATGGCCAGAAATAAGAGTTAGAAGAGTTAGGGGTACTCAGTGTTTAAGCAGGGAAGCCAGCTTGCCCTCTGTCTCTGTCCTGAGGGGAAGTGGAAGTTGAAGGGTGGGAGAGTGGAAGGAGAGGGAAATGGAATTCCTTTACTGGGGAAAGAGGATGAGAGTACATTGATCGAGTTCTGTGAATGGCAAGTTTTTACTATTTGGCACGCAGCCCTCGGTCTCAGTACCTCTTCCCTGTCAGCAGCATGGGCGCTGGAGTCAGGTGGCTTGTGTTCAAATTCTAGTATTTTATCATTACTATTTTTATTGTTTTTTCATTCCATGCCTTTTTGGCAAAAAGAAATCAGACTAAATATTTGTCATAGCCCAAACATCCATACCCTAACTGCATTTGAGTAGGGTCCTTTCTCTTCTCTCTCACTTTGTTCTTCCACTTTTTAAAAGCTGTATTCTGAACACTCAAAATCCTAGAGTCATCTCTGATGTCACCTGTTGGAGGAGCTCTGTGTCCCCATCTCCTCCATCCTTATTCAAGGAAAGATGAGAGGTGACAGGAAGGCCTAAGTGCAGGGCCCTCACTCCTGGTTCCAGGCTGATTGTCTTGAGAAAAGTTAGCCTCTCCATGCCCCAGCAGCAGAGGGCACTACATTCCCTCCAGGCATCTTCCAGTCTTAGGAAATCACCAGCTTGAGTTGAAGTCCTGCCTGAAATTCCAAGAAGAGGCCAAAGTCCCATTCATGTCTCTTGAGGTTCTTAGACTGCGAGCCTGTCGTCTGTCGCAAGGGGCCTCTATGCTGGGGCGAGTGCAGGGCCTGAGGCTTTACATACTAGCGCCGAAAGGGCCATCTCCCACTTGGAGGTGAAGGTAGGCCTTGGCTTAAGAGCCACAGTGAAGCGCTCACCTATCTGGGTCCCATGGACCCTCACAGACTCGGGATTCTATGGGTAAGGCCTGAACCAGGGGAGACCCTGCGGGGAAGGGGAAGGGCTGCACCAAGATTTTTCTTTTCTAGTCAGACCTGGGATGATGGAGGGAGGGTCTAGCCATGGTCTGGCAGGAGCTGCAGCCCAACTGATGGGTGTCACACCTCTGGAGCAGCCAGGAGAGCCGCTTGGCTTGTGCTTAGCCCCTGATTCCCCATAGCCTCCATTCTTGAGACTGAAAGAGTGGAGTGGAACTAACAATTTGCAGCTGATGCAGTGTATCTTCGAACTGAGTGAAAGAAAGGAAAGTAGGTGTCTGTAAGTTGTTTCTCTTCTGGTGGAGACCAGAGACTCATTCCACCTTTGCCCTGGCAATTGAGAAGTGAAAAATACAAATTTCTCAGTTTCTCCTTTCTTTCCTGGAGACATCCATGTCAGTATTTACGAATTATTTCAGCTCTAGGTTGATAAAGCTTTAACACTGGGAAAGGGGGAGAGCAAACAGTGACACACCTTAAATGGAGAGTTAGGTCTCAAGCTGGAACCTCATAATTATTGAGCAAGATATGCCTGAAATATGTTAAACTAAATGTTTTGTCAGTGTAATCAATCTGTATACATTAAAAATATCAGACAATTCAATATAAGTATATTCACATTTTATGTCAGCATGTACACAGTCCAATTCCATTAATCATATGAAAAAAATCACTTTACTGTATTTGTGTATAGTTACCTGAGTTAAGTTTAGCAGTAAGAATTCGCTTGAGTCATTTGAAACCTAAAAGATTCTGAATTAGATTTTGTTTGATTTATGCTTCTCAACTCCTCTGCAACCTAGGCATGTTCTTTACAATATTGCACCTTCACGGGGCTTAGGCCCTTGCCAGTCTACAGATTTGGAGCTTCATAGATTCCAGTCTTCTTCACATTTAGTTTTGCACCTGAACTCCAGGCCTCCATGCTCTCATTTGTAATGTGAAGGAGCCCGGGGAAAGAATCACTACGGTCCCTTCAAGCATGAAATTTGCATGACTAAGTCTTTGTAGAACGAAACCAAAAATAATGGTGCTTTTGTAGGTCTCTTGGGGCTAGAATCAGCCTGGGCAGATGGAATCACATGGACTGTGCAGAGCAGCACAACAGAATAATGGCCATGTATGGAGATAATGACTGCAGTGCTTTATAGAGTGAGGAAATGGTGTTTCATAAGAGGTGTTTTAAGGAGAAACAAACTTGCAATATGATGTTGAGTATTTTTGGATAGAGGTCAAACAAAATGGATGTATCCTATTAAATGTGTAAGTATTTCGAACATTTTGCTCTGCATACTCACCGAACAAGCAAGGAGGAAGGGCAGTCCTTGGTCTAGCCCTGCAAAATGTGGGGTGTGAGGTTCAGGGGCGTTTGTCTGGGAAGGCTGTGGTCAGGCCCCTGCTCGGACTCGGTGCGGCTGACCCGGGCGCCTGTTCTAGGGAGCCGCCCGCGGAGCCTGGGAGTTGGGCTAGGGGGCGCCGCCTCTTACCTGGGCGTGGCCCAGGAGTTAGCATCCCAGGTGGCTCCGATCAGGGGCCAGGAACTACGGCGGTGACTTGCTGGGTTTTGTTTTCTTCGAACTTTTAGGGGTCTAATTCTTGCTGGGGGGTGGGAGGGCGGCAGCACTCTGGACTGTTCACTGGGGGTGGGCGTGAGGGTAGCGGCTGGCACCACGGTCTAACACCCTGCGTCTTGGCCGCTGATCCCGGCGTGCGGCCCGCAGAGGGCGCGCCCCCGAGGCCGAGCCCCTGGGCTGCACCTGCGGGACCCCGCCCGCCCGCCGGGCGCGGGACGCGAACCCGCGACGAGCGCGCGGCGGGCGCGGTGACGGCGGGAGGAGGGGCCCGAGCCCCGAGCGCGGCCGAAGGACTCCGGGTGCTCCGGGGCTGACACTAGCCCGAGCCGAGTGCCGGCGAGACGGCGACGTCGCTGCCCCTGCAGCTGGACTGCACTTCGCGTCCGACTCGCCCTCCGCTCCCGCCCGCGTGACGCCAGCCGCCCCCCCACCCCCCTGCAGCAGCGCCGCGAGCTTCGGGGAGCGCCCGGCACGGAGCCGCCGAGCCCCTGATGCCGCCCGCACCCGGCGGCTGTCGCGCGGTCGGGCTGCCTCGGCGACAAGTCGTGTGAGTAACACCTGGGAGGTGGGCGGCCGGGGTGTGTCGGGCTTGGCTTCTTGGCTCTGCCCTTGGGTGTCTCGATGGCCGGATCCCGTGAGTGCCGGGCGGCTTTCATTAAACCCGACTGCTCCTGGCCAGCTGCCTCGGATTGAGCCCCGCTCCCGCGCCCCCCAATTGCGGAGAATTAGCCCCCGCCCCTCTACCTCGCCCTCGCCCTCACCCTCCAGCGGAAGGTGTTGCGTGGTGAATTGCACTTGCACGCTCCTGCCTGCCTGCCTGAGGAGTGAGTGAAGATGTTCAGGTAAAAGGCTTACCTGTGAGCATTTAATTTGTATGCCGGATTGTCCGGCTTGTGGTCTGAATGGCACATGAACTATTAGCATGTGTGCTTTTTAGGGCTGTGCGAGGCTGAATCTTGAGGTGAATTCTGAGGCAAGTAGAAAACAGTTGGGAGTGGATGGGTAAAGGCGTCTGAGAAGCAAAGCAGGCAATTGCAGCCGTGTCTCCTGTGTTTCCTGCGTACCCCCACCCCATCCTTTATGGAAGTAGGCTAAATAAATTATGAATTAGTAAATGCTCTCATCAAAGATTGCATCTTTTTGGGATCTGGTGTATATGGTACTCATCTTAGGAAAGGTTTTAGTTAAGAATTGAGATAAGGAATCTATTTTAATTGACAAGGTACATATCAAGAGCAACGGACTATTCATGAATGTTCCTTGTTTTCTTTCGTATCAGGTTGTTTAAAGTACCTGATATAGCTACTGTAAACACACCACTTTTTAAAAAATAGATATTCTGCTTGACATCCTCAAGCAGAATGGGAAATACAGTAACTTCAGTTTTTAACTTTGTTGTTTTGCCATAAAATGAAAATTACTTATTTATAGATCTACAATCTTATAATGAAAGTGTATTTTCAAATCACAGACTAACTTGCAATCCATTTTAATGCTTTCGCTATTGCACTCCTGACATCCACATTTTGATTGAATACTTCAGTGACCGGGAGCGCACTAGTTTTGAGGTAGCCTTCCTTTCTGTTTCTGTCAGCAGGGCCTTGTTTACACTCAACTAGCCATTGCGTCCTTAGAACTGAGTCTCCTTAGTTCTACTTTTGCCTGTAGCTCTCCATATTGTGAAATAATATGCAGAATTTTTCACAGGGAGTGTCTAAAACTTTCATTAGTCTGAGGAGCCCTTCAACAAGAAATAGTTTATAAATGAAAGGTCGGAAAATGTACAAAGTAAGACTTGTCCTTTATTTGACAGCCGTTTAGATCCCTGAGCCTTAATTTACTCATGTGTAATCTTTTCTAACCATAGGGTTATAGCCAGGATTAAATGAGATAATCTTCAGAAAACACTTAGTTGAGTTCCCTGGAAATCAGTTAAATGTTAGCTTCACTAAATAATAATTGCCTTTCTTTCCTTCCTCACCTAAGATTTTCTCTGTATTACAGATCTTAGACCAAAATTGAATTCATTAATTCAGAATAGTGCTGGGTACAATGTGTTCCTTTCTTTAAACAAATCACCTGATACTTAATTGGGACATGTAATAAATACACCTGAGATGATGAAAACCTCCCACCTCCCCCCTATTCCCCCGTTTTTTGTCAAGGGATGCTTTATTCATTTTTTAATTATAGTCAAACACTGCTTGAATATTTTTGTCTTACTCTAAGCCTCTCTGCAATATCCAATTCGTTAGATATGTTTTAATCTCACTGGCATTCATTGTGTTCATTCTGCCTTCAAGTTGTGTGCCACCTGCACAATTAATGAGTGTTTTAGCAGGTATTCAAGTCACTGATAGTGTATAGACCGTATTCTTTTCCATGCTGGCCTATCTAGAAACCTGTAGCATAAGATACAATCCTAGATTTGAGGAGCCTGGATTTAGATCCTGAAACCCACTAGTTTTGTGACCTTGAGAAACATCTTTTTCATATCAATTCATAATACCTGCCCTTTTTGGTGCTCCCTATAATTCAGAAGAATGTACTAAAAGTACCAAGTTCAGTAGTGGTCAGGAATCTAGTTGGTCCTCAGTAGATACTGCTGAGACGAATAATGAATCAGCCCAACTCAGTAAGCACGGTCCTTCTCATTTAGCAAACTGTTCTAGCCCATCGATCAGTCCTCTTCATGAGGACATTGTGAGAAAAAATTTAATCAAAATGCTCTGCTAGAGATAAAGATCTGAAGTATTCCCTGACCTACCACAAAAGTAAATGACATTAAAATGACTGATTTAAAGTGTCTTTTAAATGTTTTAAATGACTGATTCTTACTGAATTGCGAAGAAGTCCCCAGCCTGTTTCCCCCATGTTTCCTGTTTACTGATTAAATCTTGATCTCTGCCAGGTTGGTATCAAACTCTCTGGTCTGTTATGCCTTAAAACAAACTGGGGGAAAATGTGTGTGTGAATCTCTAGCCTCCTGAGACCTCTCTCCTTCTCTATGTGTTTCCAAAGACTGTCAAAACATTTCTTTACTCACATCTTGTTTCTCTTCAGAGTATAAGTCACCAGCATTTGAAGATAATTCTTTTCAGTGATCTCTGCTGCATTTATACCTTAATTTTTTTTTTTAATTTTTCTACTGCCCTTTCCAATTTAAAGAGCACTTGCTTTTAAGAAAGCAACACAATTGCTGAGCAGTTCTGTTTTCTTTCTCTAATTAAGTAATATACCATCTGCCCTTGGATGGTACCTAGATGTTTGGGGATGTTTTCGAACTGGAGCCTGTTTTCCATAGTATGAACAGCAAGTCAGTGGTGGAGAAATACAACCAATGATGGCATTATAATGTTGAATATTTGGGGGATAATAATTTTAGTCAGTATCTGATATGGGAAGAGGCTGTACATTAAGAATTAACTTATAATGAAAGTATGATTTAATTATAAAATAATTTATAAATTAAGAGTTGTGAAATTAAGGATGTTTCACACGGGGTAGAGGATAACAAATTATGAAGCTGGATGGGTTTCAGACACCCAGACTGACAGCGTCCTGTGAACCGAGAGTGAAGGCTGCCTTACTGCTGTTGATTCAGAACAGTTTGAATACTGGCTCGCCAAACAAACGCAGGCCCAAACACTGCTGAGAGTTTGTGGCCTTTGCTTTTAAGTGCCCTGGAAGAGGCAGAACTGTGTATAGTTCAGCATCTAACTCCCAGCATTACTCCCAGCATCTAACATAAGGTGAAGCACAGGGATATTTGATAAACAGCCAGGCTTTAATTAGGATTCACTGAGTGCCTTGAGGTGGAAAACTGTGCTGGGCAAAATAACGAAAGAAGTGACCACTGTCCCTGAGGAGTAGTGATGTGGGGAGACAGCATTTATAAACTAGACTGGCCATAAGTTCAGGAAGGGAATTCTGAGGAGGATTGGAGGAATTCCAGGAGGTCTGTGTGAAGGAGCTGGGGCTTTCCTGAGCCTAGAAGATAGTACGAACTTGGTTTAAGCAGAGGAGAGGGGAAAGCTTGCTGGGGGAAGATAAAGGGACAGGAGGGGGCTATTTTAACAAAGGAAAATTGACAGAAGAAAATGAGCCTGGAGTGTGCGGTAAGGATAATGGCTTGATGGGACTGGAAATTTCCTTGGAGTAGTGAGAAATTAAACCCAGCAAATCCAATTCAGGGTTTTAAAAAATGTTTAAAAATTAAATATATTTCTTTCCCCAACCCCCTGATATACCGTGAGTCCCAGAGAACAGATCTGTGCTACTGAGGAGTGTGGTATATGGATCATGAAAGAATGATTAGGCTTTAAAAAAAGCTAAGACTTTCTGAATTCTTGGTTCTTTGACCCAGAGTTGGTGTATTTGGACACTGTTTTCCCATGTCTCCACATAAGAATAATGGTTTCTTTAAGTATTGAGACATATATATATTATATATATATTACTGCCTGGAATATAATTTAATGCATAGCACTTAACACTCTTTTCATTTATTATTTATGCCTCCTACTTGTTCTAAAATACTTGAAGTGGTTTCCCTACATAATAAAGAGACTAATCTTGAATTTATAAGGAAGGAAAAAAAAAAACTACCCTCTTTAAGTTCATTGGCTGGGCCTGCAAATCAAACTGATAGTAAGTTAATAAGAGAAAACAAAAAAGTGTAGTTGTTTCTGTGTACACAAAGAAAGTGATTCAAGGAAATGGTTAGACTCGGAGGTTTACATGCCATCATAACAAATGGGGAGGAAATTTGGAGAAGAGGTTAGACAAACCTCTAGACAAACCTAGAAAAGGAGGCTGGGGCTCAGGTGGGGGTACTTTACGGAAAGGTGACCAGGAAATTATGATAAACAAGGCTTGTTATGCAGATAAGAGTAGTCTCCAGCGTTGAGTTGTTTCAGGTGTTCTTTTCCTGAAATGGGGAGAGACGCTTTTTCAAAGCGTAACATATACTTTTGGAGCAAGAGGGGAGACTAATTGCCTTTAGCTCACAACAATCCTTATGACAATGTGGCACATTTGGGGTGCAAACTGATCCCCTTTAAATTCTTTAAAGATACTTAAGGTAAAGAACATTTAATGGCTCAGAAAATGTCAGTTAAGAGAACTTGATCGTCTAGAGTGATGAGGTACTATTTTGCACCAATCAGAATTAGAAATTACCTATTAAAAATCAGAAATTAGAATTAGAAACTACCTATTAAAGTTCAGACTTGAGTAATGCAGACTCATAGGCTTGGGATATTGACAAATACACCATTCATTCCAATGGAATAGGAAATGCATTCATATTTTAATGTCATTACACAAGGATCTACAACTTTTTAAGGGTCACGTTTTGGAGTATATGATTTTTACCTTTGAGAAAGATTTTGAGATTGGACTGTCGGTAGATAGGGTTGGACTTTTGTGTGGGGGAATGGAGAATTCAAATCCAGGATGTATGCATAACCTTAGATATCAGCTCTTCTGAGTTTTTTCTTCCTTCTTCCCTACTTCATTATCAGCTTTAGTAATGTACTCCTTTAATGATTGTAGCAGAATAGCAGTTACATTTCCATGTGCTCTGTTTCTCTTTATTTTTATTCATGGAGGAATTTGGGGCACAAGGAAACAGTCTCAGGGAAGCAAAGTAAAATGCCTGTGGTCCCATTGGTGATTAGAGCGCACCACTTACCTAGTCAGAAGCCATTTAAGAACTCTGAGCAGAATCTATTGGTTTTTCTGACTTTCTCACCTCTAAATGACAAATTTGTTGTAGATGATATTTTTCTCTCTTTAGGCTCAGTGAAACTTACAGAAAAGCCTGTGAGAAGTAAAGCAATCTTATACACTGCTTTTGAATATAAAGTCATTATGCTTAGTGGAGCCTTTGAAATGTGATGTTTTAAATCAAGGTGTCATTTTTTAAAAGAGCCTTGGTCAGAGTTTTGGATGAACTACCAATCTACACTCGTCAGAAACGCCTTGGCAAACACTGAATTTATCAAGTCCGAAAATCTAAACCTTTGCCTTTCCTACTAACTTTAGAATTAGTAAAAAGCATTCTATGCTTAGCATGTTTAAAAACAACATCATAAACTGCCCTCAAAGTTGGCAAAGGCTCAAATGTAAGATTCAGGATGATTTAGGTAAATCACAGGTGGTAAATAGTGAGTTTATGGAAGACAGGCCATCTGTGTAAACCTGATCTTTTGGAACCAGGGCCATGGAGGGAGGCCTTCAGCCATGTCCCCTCACAGACTTATTCTGACAGAATCCTGTGTTAGTTTAACCCTCTCACTTGACTCAGGATAGCAGCAGCTTCTTGTTGTTTTTTGTTTTTTTTTTTTCCAAAGATATATAGTCCAATTGGACATAGTCCTGTTTGACCATTTTTATTTGCTAATTGATGGTGATAGCTGGTGCTGTGCTATTTTGTCTCCTCACAAAATGGGTTAGCATTAAATCTGGGTTTGAAGCAGGAGAAATATATTGCATCGAGTTATTATTTTTTGATAATTAATTTTCTATTATATATATTTAAAAATGGAATCATTACATGTATATTATAGTTTTCTGCTTTTAAAAATTAACATTATCTGCTGTAAAAACTTGGATGAATCTTCTTTAAATTTTTCTACTATAGGAGGAAGATTGTAGTATTTTCAGTGTTTGGTATCACTTCTTTAGCTAATGATAATTTCATTCTAAATTATATTACATAATATTACAAGGAAGACATAACGGTCTTGAAAATATTTCAAGTTTTGTGGGGAATTGTTCATGTGTGAGTATAATACATGTCTTTAAGCAAAGCTTTTATTAAAGGTGTGATTTTTTTTTTTCTTTGCTATGGCTAAACCATTTGATCAGTGATTTAAAAACATGAGCATTTCCTCATGTTAGTAAATATTCTTTTTTTTAAGATTTATTTATTTATACAAGAACTGGGGTACAGGCCAGAGGCGTGGGAGGGTGAGAGAATTCACCAGAAACAGAGCGGGGAGCAGAACTGGCAGACGGACCAGAAACACTGCTGGGGGGAGCAGCGGGCGAGGCGGGAGAGGTCTGCCGCGCCATGTGTGTATCTCGCCAGCCGGCCGGGAATCAAACCCACACTGCAGAGGCTGTGGCCAGTCCCACAGCACTGCGCTCAACCCGCTGCGCCACCAGGGAGGCCAGTAAATATTCTTTTTACTAACATTCTTTTAAAACATTTTTGTATTATGAACTACATAATTTAGTGGCTTAAAATAACAAATGTATTGAATACGTAATCCCTTTGGATGAGGAATCTGGGCACAGTTTAGCTGAATGCCTCTGCTCAAGGCCTCTCCCACTCAAGCTGTCAGTTGGGGCTGTGGTCTTATCTGAACACTTTACTGGGGGACAGTCCAGTTCCTTGCACACTGTTCAGAGAGCTCTCAGTTCCTTGCCTCACGGGCCTCTGCGTACGGCAGCAGTGCAGAAGTCATGGTCTCTGAAACTTCATTTTGAAAGTGACATCCCATCACTTTTGCTTTATTCTCTTAATCCTACTTAAGGGGAAGGGATTAAACAAGGGCTGGAACTCCAGGAGGCAGGGATTATTGAAGGCCACTTAAGATGTCATCTACCATAATTATTTAACAGTTCCATAATATTCCAGGATATAGACATATAACAAATCTCTGTTGTTGGATATGTAGGTTTTTTTCAGTTTCTCTTATTGTAAAGAGAAGTTTATGAAAATTTTAATGTTTGTCAGCAGCTTTGAGCTTTTCTTTAGGGTAGATTCCTAGAAGGTGGGGTTAGAGCGTCACATGAATTACTATGTTTGAACCAATTTACATGTTAACACCTGTGCTTGAGAGTGCTCATTGCATTCCACCCATTTAACACAGTTCTTTTTTAAAAATCTCATTTTTATTTTTAAATTGTTTATTAAGCTACCATTGATTTATGACGTGTTTCAGGGTATAGGTTCACACCTCTACAAAGTGTGTTCTCACACTGTACTCAGCACTAACGTACCAGTAATCTTTCACCAGAGTCGACTGAGCCTGTTCCCCTTTTTAGTTTTTATGCCCCCATACTCCCTTTTTGGTAGCCTCAGTTCAGCTGTCAGATTTCAAGGGTTTGTTTTGTGTTTGTCTATTCCTTTACTTTGTTTTTTATTTTCCACATGAGTGAAATCATCCACTATTTGTCTTTCTCCTTCTGAATTATTTTGCTTAACATAATTCCCTCTAGTTCCATCTATGTTGTTGCAAATGGCAGGTTATATTTTAATAGCTGAATAGTAACCCACTGTGTATATAAACATCTTAATCTACTCATCTGTAGATGGACACTTAAGTTGTGTTTTTATCTTGGCTTTTTTTTTTTTAAGATTTATTTATGCATACAAGAGCTGGGGTGTAGGCCAGAGGTGCAGGGGGTGGGTGGGGCACAGTGAGAGGATTCACCAGAGACAGAGTGGGGAGAGAGACAGGCAGATTGACTGAAATACACTGCCGAGGGGAGCAGTCAGGAGAGGTCTGCTGTGCCATGTGGGTAGCTCCCTGTCGAGGGTTCTAGCTTGTGCTGTCGTGGCTGCCGATAGCTTCGTAATACTGAGACTTAACCCGTTGCGCCACCAGGGAGCACCCCCCTTATCTTGGCTTTTGTAAGTAGTGCTTCCTTGAACATAGGAGTGCATATATCCCTTTGAATTAGAATTTGCATTATGGGAGTAGATGCCTAGGAGTGAATTGCTGGATCACTTGGTAGACATAGTTTGAATATTTTGAGAAATCTCCGCGTTGTTTTCCATAGACCTGGACTAGTCTACATTCCCACAACAGTGTAGGAGGGCTGCTTTTTTCCACATCCTCAACTACACGTTTCTGGTCTCCCTGCTGTAGATAGGTCATTCTCACAGGTTAACAATACTTTTGCATAAAATAATATTGTTCCATAATTTATAAAATAAATTGTTCCATAATTAGGTCATTTATTTGAATTAACACATGTCATGCAAGCTGAAAGGGAAGCACTGTGACAAAGCAGCAAGATCTCTGGAACCAGAACCAGAACATGTGGGTTTTAGAACAGGCAGTGCCATTGGTCTCTGATACAATGTTATCAAAGCCACATGCTTCCTCTGGCAGGATATTTAACTTACTTAAGTTACACATCAATGTATTTTGTAAAGTGAGGAAAAGTAATTCCTTTCTGTTTAAAAAAAAATGGTAAGAAAGCCCTTTTAAGAGAAAAAGCATTTTATAAATGCGAGATAGGAGACTGAAGTAAATTTTGGCTTAGCATATAAGGATGCAGTGAGTTGAGAACTGAGTACTTTTGTATTTATTTTGATTCCATGCTGATTTCAAGTTCAGATTGCTAGTTTCAACTACCAGATCTGAAGAACAGCCCAGCTGTAACAAACTAAAGACAAAATTCTGATATTGCTACCTAGTTCTCTCCCCTTTCACACTACCCCTCACCCTCCCCCCCAACAGTTGCTAAAATTCTGGCTTCAGAATTTTAGGGAGCTTAAGCTTAATTTATGTACTAGGAATGTAGATGTATCATGTGACTAGGACAGGACATGACCAAGAAACGAGTGTCAGGTTTACATGTTTTATAAACTTTCATGTTTGTAAGGGCAGGAGGACATGGAGCAAGATCTCTAGGACCCGAGCAGACGGGGTAAGGAGAAGAGAGAGTCCTGGAGCCTTCAGTGACTTTTCAGGCTTTTATTGGGATTTACCAGGCACACAGCAGGCAGGGGTACTGGGGGGCCGGGAGGCTGGCAGGCCTCCCAGCCCCCCCAGCCCCCAGCAAGTCTTTACTCTTTCTGGTTATCTCTGCTGCTCTCGTGGTTCTGCTGCTTCTCTTCTAAGCTTCTGCTGCTTCTCTTCTAAGCTTCTGCTGGCGTCCCCGTGACGCCGCCCTTAAAAGCCCAGTCTTAGCCCAGGTGAATCCCATCTACCTATGCCCACACTCCACTCCAGGTGCCCGCCATCGGGCATGCATTCAGGACCGCAGATCCATCATCTATCCTGATGGCGGGAGGGCAGAAAAGGCTGATACTTTTTACCTTACCCTACAATGTTCTAAATCAGGTTTTCTTCAACTAGTTTTCCCCACCCAACTAGTTGGTTCAGAAACTGCTCTTCATTTACTGCAAGGACTTACAGTATAGTGCTGAGGAGTAACTACAATCTGAAGTTCAGTATTCATAAACAGTGATCAGGTGAAGCCAGACATGGTCCCCGAATAAAGCCCTGAAGGCCGAGGGAAATGCTTGTTCATCTTCACCTGGAGGACCTGGTAACTGAGATGAGGCATTAACAACTGACTTAGATCTATCACCTGATTCTGTTCAAAATACTAAATGTTGACATTATTACATTATAATTCAAACTAGAATTCTTAATGATAAGCTTATAATAATTATATAATTAAAGCACTTTAAAATAATCAACTCGATTAGTAAGTTTAGAGGGTAATCCCGGAGAAGGAAATACCAAACACCTTTCAATGGTCAAGATAGTTGCAGATGTTTCCATAAAGCTCACTTAATTTTTATGAGGAGCATCTAAGATAATTTCCTAGTCACAGATGAAGTCAGAACACACAGCTCTACTCTGGTTTATTAGAATCTGGAACATTGTCCTTTCACTTAACAATGTTATTTTCTCTACCTCTATTGAGAAAATTTGGCCCAACTGTGACTTCATGAGGAGTCGTTCTGGACGGCTGGGTTGTGAGCAGCTGCACGCTGTATGTGTTCTGTGCACAGAGGATGAAATCAGTTTCCAAAGACTGTACAGTAGTGCTGTTTAGGAGACCTTCAGACCAGTCATATTTATTGTATTTTCAAGCTTTTACTTTTTGGTGAGAATATTAAATTTGAGTTCTTTTCTGTTTGCTACTTTAACTGGTACCATTTGACCCTGTTAAGAATTTAGTAAGTCTAACTCGGAGATTCTCAGTACGCCCAGTACAGAAGACCTCTGTCATCCAGTCATCAGAGCCCTGCAAGAAAGTAGACTCTGTACCTATTATTAGAGAACAAGTAATGACCAACATGCTATTAGGAAGTTGTATTTTTTTTAAAGATTTATTTATTCATGCATATAGGAACCGGGGTACAGGCCAGAGGCACGGAAAGGTGAGAGGATTCACCAGAGACAGAGTGGGGAACAGAACAGGCAGACAGACCGAGAGCACTGCCTAGGGGAGCGGTGGGTGAGACAGGAGAGGTCTGCTGCGCCATGTGGGATTCTCGCCGGCTGGCTGGGATCGAACCCGCATTGCAGAGGCTGTGGATAGCCTCATAGCACTGCGCTCAATAGCTTGTGCCACCAGGGGAGGCCCAGGAAGTTTTATTTTTAAATGAACTGACATTTTTTATTAGCTGCAGCGACATCAGAATTCAAAAGATACTATATATACATACCTATAAGGTTTTTGGTTTTTTTTAAAGAATAGCATGTGGTTTTCATTACAGAGATTTGCATTAATTCGGGGCTAGGGACTTTTATAATTTCAGATAGCAAACATCTTAGAAGTCTGTTTAAAGGTTCAGAGTAAGACATGAAATAATACAATATAATAAGCCATCTGTGTCATCTAGTGTTGAAGATCAACTTTCAGGTTTTAGTGGGCTCTTCATTTCTAGAACAGATTTTAGAAGTTAGTTTTTGTGTTTGTTTTTTTTTTTTTTGTTTTGCTTTGGCTAGAATCAAACTCATATTTAAGTTACGGCATTTTTTTTGGCGTATGTGCCACCCTACCTGGCATGTTCCCAAGGAGCTTACTCCTCAGGCCCAGTCTGATGACACCGCACCGGGGTGGAGGCCAACAGCTCCGAATGAACAGTAACAACGGGCTGCGGGGAGCATCCTGTGTTTGAAGGCCCAGTAGAAGACCTAGTAGTTGCATTACCCATCCATGAGGACGTACCAGCGCTGTGTCCTGAGTTTATATAAGGTGGACCTTTCAAAGTAATATTGAGGGAAACAAGTTAAAGGGGCTTTCTTTTCTTCACATGACTATGGTGTGTGTGTGTGCATGTGTGTGTGTGCATGTGCATGCACTGGGAAAAGGGGAAGTGGCAGGAGGAAATAAATGTACCCTTAGATTTTATTGTTTGGGGCTGGAAACAGTATGAACATTGGTCACTTTACCCTTAGGGCAAGAATAAAACAAAGGAGTCTCTCAGGGCATTGCACAGCTTGTAGCCAGAATAACTTGTCATCTCACTCCCAGTCACTGTCTTCAATTATATTCTTTTAATTTTGAAGGCAGTTACATCGATGGACATTAGTTCTAAATATAAATAGAAACTCAATAAAACCTGACAAAGTAAGGAAAGTTCTCACTGATAACTCTTAGTGTATTTTTAAAATTATATCCTAAAATACAAAAAAACCTGATTTTCAGTATTTTTGAAAAATGTGCTTTTAAAAATTTAAATTCTTGTAATCAGCCAACTAAAAATGACAAGAGTCAAAGTACTTTTCTTGGTTAATATCAAATATTTTTTCTGTCTCAACTCATGGACATTGTCACTTCCACCTTGACAGATGAATCATGCAGTTGAAGAATTGTCTCAGGACAACTAGTCATAAGTTCTACTCTAAGAAAGCCAATGATAATCTGCTAACCTATTGACTTAAGCATTAATAGCTAATGTTACTAAAAATTTGTTCCTCATTATGAATCAGTGATCTTAAGAGGGACACAAATTATGCAAAGCTTATTTATTCTTCAGTGGTATAATGGTTGGGATTGCAGTTGCCTTTTAAGATACCTATCAAATATTCAAATAGTTACTAAGAACAGTAGCAGCATAAATGCTTTCATTTTGGCTCTGATTTTCCTTTAAGGATTGTACTTCTTTACTCATGCTAAATCTCAAGAGGTTATTATGGGATAGAAAGCACAGAACTAAAATCTGATCAACAAAAATGTGGAGCAGTTTACCAGTCCTGTTCTGTCAGGGCAAGTGCATCTCCTCTGAGCATGGGATAAGCAATTCCGCTACTGGACCAACTGATCAGCTGGTGACATGATTGTGTGTCTTCCACCCAAGCTAGGACTGGAAGGCGAGTTGGCAGGTACTCAGGGTAGGGTCTGCTTGGGAGCTTGGGAAATTCTGAGCCATAAAGAATCTGCTGCGGGAGACCAGGTGAAGGCTGGACAGTCAGCAGAGTTACAAGAGATCCTGAGAAAGAACTGTATTAGTCTTCACTGATGAGAATTCAAAGTCAGAATTAGAGGAAGTTCTATAAATTCCAAAGGGGAAGGATGTTTACCACTTAAAATAAGCTGTGATTGGATCAAGTATCAACCATGTTAGGATTTTTATAGTTTCCAGGCTCCTACTCCAAAAGCCTGGAATAAGGACTGGGAGCTCCATGCTTACTTGCCCTGTGATCTCCTTGGTTAGTTTCCTCTGCTGGTGCAGACAGCCAGGCCCATGTGTCTACTTCAGCCATTAGTTGGGAGGAAGGAGATGCTAACTATCACTCAGTACACTAACGTGATGAACAACTACAGAAGCACTATGAGTAAACCAGCTGAAGGTTAGAAAGCATAAAAATTTTACTATCTAGGTATTCTGAGTTCCTACAGACTAGAGATGACCTCAGACTAAAGAAAATGTGGAGGATGGAGTATCACTACTGAGTTCTTTGGGAGTTATGCATCCTGCCCCTTCCACCCCGCCCCCCAAGTTCAGGAACATAAGGACAAAATAATCTTGTATTCACTTTCCAAATTGATTTCTTTTTTGCCATGATTCCAAATCAAAGTATAAGTTCTCAGAGGAAGTAAGAAAAAGCTGTCAATTGTGGATAGAGACATCTTGCTCTTCTGTAGGGCCAGAAGTACATAACCACTAAATTTGGACTGATTTCAGGACAGTGTAAGAACAAAAAAATCAGGAGGCCTATCACAGGATCTGACAGCACCACATGCTGCTCTGTGTGCTCCCGAGCATTTTAAGAGCTGGACTTTTAGGCTTTAAATAGAATTTTAAAACTTGATGTGACTGATTCAAGTAGGTAGTCTTTTTCAGGTATACATAACCAGTCTTCCAGAATGTTCTAAAAAAAAAAAAAAACTTTTGTATACTTTATTGAAGTAAAAATTATAGTGAAATATGCAGATGTTAAAGGTGCAGTATGACAAGTTTTGACAAATGCAAACACCCAAGCAGTCAACATTCAATCAAGATAGAGAACATTTCCTTTGCCTGAAAAGTTTGTGCTCTTCCAGCAGCTCTTACCACCCCTCCAAAAGAACCATGTTATGATTTCTATTCATGGCATTAATATTGTCCATTCATAAAATTCACAGAAGTCTTTTGTATTTGCTCAATATATTTCTGAGGTTCACCATGTTGTTGCGCGTATCAGTAGTTCATTTTTTATTGTCAGAGTATCCCATCTTCTGGAATACTCAATGGACATGGGTTGTTTCCAGCTTTGGCCATTGTGAAATCTGCTAAGGGTATGGCTAAGTTTTCATTTATCATAGAAGTGAAATGACTGGTTCATTGGGCAAGTGCCTAGTTAACTTTGTAAGAAACTACCAGTTTTTTAAGTACTTGTACTCTTTTCTGCTCCCACCAGCAGTCCACATACTCACCAACACTAGACATTGTTCAGCTTTCAAATTTTAGCAATCCTACTGGGTGTGTAATGGTATTATTGCATGTGATTTTGAAAATACCTTTTAAATTTACACACAGTAAAACTGATTTTACATTGAACAGTTCTATGAGTTTTAATGTATATGTAGATTCACAGAGTCACCACCACCACAATGAGTATATACAACAGTTTTATCACCCAAAAAAGTTCCTGCTGCTCTTTTGTGGCTACTATCTCCTCCTGGCTTATAACTCATGGTAAGTACATTTGTTGTCTGTCCCTATAGTTTCACCTTCTTCAGAACATCACATACATAGAACCATGCAATGTGTAACCTTTTAAGACTAGCATCTTTCAGTTAGCATAATGCATTTGGGTTAGCCATATTGGTTATCAGAATCTTTGTTTTCAACTTTTGGCAATTATGAATAAGCTGCAATATACATCTGTGAAGTTTTTTATGTGAATATAAATTTCATTTCTTTAGTAATGAAATTACTAAAGTAACCTAGCAGTGGGACTGCTGGGTCATGTGGTAAGTGGATATTCCAACTTTATAAGAAACTGCTAAACTCTTTCCCAGGGTGGCTGTGCCGTTTTGTACTCCCGGTAGCAGTGTATGGAATTTCTAGCTGCTCTGCATTTGGCACTCTATTTTTTTCTTTACCCATTCTAATAGGTGTGTTACCTACCATGGTTCCATTTCTCTAGCAGTTCTAATGATGTTGAATGTTTATTTTTATGTACTTACTTGCCATGCATTAGTGGTCTTAGGTGAAATGTCTAAACGAATCCTTTATCCATTTTTTAAATTGGTGGGCTTGTTACTCTTTTGAGTTTGGTACTTATCCTAGATCAGTTACTGGTTAAATTTATTTGTGGAGACTTGACAATATAATCTTCTATATAGGTTTTTTACATTTTCTCAGTAACGGTTTGTATCTTTTATGCATATGTACTACATATACAACATAAAATCCCTAAGTAATCATATTTTTTATGCAACTGCAATTGAGGTTAATTTCAACTAAGTGATATATAAAAAACAACTATTACTTTTTACAGATCAATTTCATTCTGAGACCTTGCTAATCCTATTTCAGTAAATTTTTACATAAGCTTTAGGATTTTCTACATATAATCATGTCATCTCCAAACAGAGGCAATCTTCTTTATCTTCCTGTCAGTTTTTACGCTTTGTATTTCTTCCCTCCCTCCAGTACGGTACTAATAGAAATGGAATGTACAATTGCTGTGTTCCTGTTACGGGGAGAAAGTGTTGTCTTTCACCATTGTTTAACCCAGGCTTGAAGGAGTTCCTCCTATTGCTAGTTTGAGGATTTTTATCGTGGTTTTATCAAGTGCTTTTCTGCATCTATTGAGATGATCATCTAGGTTTTTCCTTTTATGTTAATATAATTAACCCTATTTATTGACTTTTGAATTTTATGCTGCATGTCTTGAATTCCTGGCATACACCCCACGTGGTCATGGTGTATTATCCAATTTACAAATAATTCAGTTTGCCACTTACAAAAATGTTACCTGGTTCTGGGGGCCTGAGGAATACTGGCTTAGAGTTTTCTTGAATTGTCTTGCTGTGGTTAACAAAGTAATCTAGACCTCATACAGAAAATGAATTTGGAAGTGTTTCCCCTTCTCTATTTTTCTGGAGTTGGTAAGGTTATTATTTCTTCCTGAGGTGTTTGATGGAATTTATAGTTCTAGTGTAGTCATTTGTGCCTGGGAGTTTTTTGGTGGGGGTGGGGGGTAGGGTGTGGGGGGGTTTAATTTACAAATTTGATTTCTTTGATATTGGACTATCAGACTCCGTTTTCTCTTACAACACTTTCGGTAATTTAGTATTGGCACAAAAGATATTTTTAATATTCCCTTGTTAGTATTTTAATGTATTTAGGATCTGTATTAAGTCCTTTATTTTTTTTTAAGATTTTTTTATTTATACATATTAGAACTGGATTCTAGGCCGGAAGTGCAGGGGTGAGAGGATTCACTAGAGACAGAGTGGGGAGCAGAACAGGCAGGCCTACTGAACACAATGCTGAGGGGAGCAGCGGGCAAGACAGGAGAGGTCTGCTGTGCCATGTGGGTCAGCTCCCTGGCCAGGGATCGAACACCCACTGCAGTGGCTGGTGACAGCTGGATAGCGCTGAGACTTTACCCCTGTGCCACCAGGGAGCCCTGTAGTAATGTCCTTAAAAAATTTTTTTTTACTAGAATGTTTACCATTAGTCTACATCACTATATATATTTTCAAGTTCACACCTCTTCAACATAAAGTATCTAATCATACCATATCCACCACCAATATATCAGTAAACCCCTCACCACGGTCATTGGGACACCCCTCCCCTTTGCTCCAAACCCTTCTAGTTTAGTAATCTCAGTTGTCTTCTCCTTTGCTTTCTTTATATTCCATACATGAGTGAAATCAGTATTTGTCTTTCTGCTTCTGAATTACCTCCACTTTAGCCTCATCACCTCAAATGCCATGCATGTTGCAAGTGACAAGATTTCATCTTTAAGAGTTGAGTAGTATTCCATGGTGTATACATACCATATCTTTAGTCATCTGGCATTTGATACTTAGATGGTTTCATATCACGGCTGCTGTAAATAATATGCAGTGAACATATATGCACTCCTTTGATACATACAAAGATACCTTTTCAAATTAGTGTTTTAATATTCTTTTCATAGTACCTAAAGTAGAATTGTTAGATCATGTGTTAATTTTATTTTTTGAGGCACCTTCAAACTGTTTTCCATAGAGGCTACATCAATTTTACATTGCTCCCAACGGTACTGACACCCCTCCCTGTCAACACATGTTATTTGTGGTCTTTTGGATAATAGGCTACTGTCACAGCTATGAGGTGATAACTCATTGTGGTTTTGATATGCCTGTCCCTGATAATAAGTGATGAAGAGAGCATTTTTCATGTGCTTGTTGGAGACTATTCAGCCTTCTGTTCGTGTTTTGACTGAGGTTTTTGTGTCATATGAATTCTTAATAAATCAGATATGAACCCCTTGTCAGTTATGATGTGCTAATTTTTTTCCATATGGTAAGATCTCTTTTCATTTTGCTGACAGTTTGTTTTGCTGTGCTTTTTATTTTAATGTATATCCTTTCGCTTGTTTGCCTTGCTGTTGGACTTTGAGTCCCAAAAGACATTTCTAAGATCACTGGAATGTACTGCCTATTTTATGGGTTCAGGTCTTACAAATTTTTAATCCATTTTGAATTAAGTTTGGTGTACAGTGTGAGACAGTTGTCTAGTTTTTTCTGCATATAGCATATGTGGGTTCATTTCTGGGTCTCTAATTCTGTTCCATTGATTTGTGTCTTATTTTCGTTCCAGTACTACACTTTTACTACTACTTTGTAGTATGGTTTAAAGTCCAACATGATAGCCCCATTGCTTTTTTCTGATTATTTTGGCTATCTCTTGTCTTGTGATTCCATACAAATTTCAGTACTTTGTTCTGTTTCCTTGAAAAATGTCAGTGGGGTTTTGATGAGCATCACATCAAATGTGTGTTGCTTTGGGTAAAATGGCCATTTTTAACAATGCTAATTCTTCCAGCCAATGGGCGTGGATTATCTTTTCTTTCCTTTTCCAAAAAGATTTTATCTATACAAAAACTGGGGTATAGGCTAGAGGTGTGGGAGGGTGAGAAGATTCACGAGACAGCGGGGAACAGAGCAGGCAATGGGCCGAGGATGCTGTTGAGGGAGGCGGAGAGCGAGGCGGGGGAGGTCTGCCCGCCATGTGGGCATCTCCCCGGCCAGCTGGGAATCAAGCCTGTGCTGTGGGGGTTGCGGACAGCTTCACGGGGCTGCGCTCAGCCCACTGCCACTGGGGAGGGTTCCCCCTTTTGCCTTCTGTTTAACGCTGTTAATTGACACTTAGGGTGTGTTTACCTCCTATGCAATGAAAAATATTCCTGCATGGGAGGAATAGCTCAATCCCATCTCCCTGGCTGGCTGGCAATCTGGGTGGGAATCGATCCTGCGCTGCGGGGGCTGTGGATGGCTTTGGTGCTGCGCTCAGCCCGCTGCACCACTGGGGGGGTCCCCCTTTTGCCTTATGTTTTAACACTGTTAAGGTGTGTTTACCGCCTATGCAATGAAAAATTCCTGGCTACTCAATCCCATCTCCCTAGCTAGCCTGGCCAGCTGGGAATGTGGGCTTCGAGCGGGGAATCCGGGATTCGAACCCGCGCTGCGGGGGCTGCGGATGGCTTCACGGCGCTGCGCTCAGCCCACTGCGCCACTGCGGGGGTCCCCCTTTTTTCTTCCTGTTTTAACACTGTTAAAGTGTGTTGACCTCCTATGCAATGAAAAATACCTGGCTACTTAATCCCATCTCCCTGGCCAGCTGGGAATCTGGGAATCAATCTGGGACTCGAGCCCACGCTGTGGAGGCTGCGGACAGCTTCACAGCGCTGCGCTGCGCCGAGCCCTCTGCGCCACTGGGGGGGTCCCCCTTTTCCCTTCTATTTTAACACGGTGTTAAAGTGTGTTTGCCTCCTATACAATGAAAATTGAAGTGTATTCCTAACTGCTTGATCCCATTTCTGCATCTCCCTAGCCAGCTGGGAATTGAACCCGCACTGCAGAGGCTGCGGGCAGCTTCACAGTGTTGTGCTCAACCCACTATGCCAATGGGGGGGGGGTGTCCCCCTTTTTTCCTTCTATTTTAACACTGTTAAAGTGTGTTTACCTCCTATACAATGAAAAAAAGTATTCCTGACTACTTAATCCCATTTACACTCAAATCTTAAAGAACTATTGCTTTCTACTTTGTTGCTTCCATATAGAAACAAATTTTTGTATATGGATTTTGTTGCCTGACAATTTGCTTCTAATAGTGGAATATTTACGATTTTCTATGTATATTGTCATATCCAAATAATGACAGTTTTACTTCTTTCCCAGTTTATTTCCTTTGTTACTCTGACTAGGATTTCCGTATTGTTGACTAATGGTATTGAATGTGGGTAATAATACTATAATAATGTGTAGCCTTTTTTCTTAATGCAACCCTTTAAAGAATCAATATTGATTTCATTTTCTCTTTCATTTGTTTATTAATTTCTAGCCTTTTTATTCCTTCTACTTATTTTGGATTTCATATACTTTTCCCTTCCTAGCTTCTTTAAATCAGATCACTGAGTTAAAACTTTTTCTGTTACAAGAATTCAAATTTATAGGGCCTCCCAGGGGGTTCAGTGTCAGCTCTATCAAGCTATCCCCAGCCACTGCTACATGAGTTCAATCCCCTGCCAGGGAGCTGACCCCATATGGCACAGCAGACTGCTTTCTTGCCCGCTGCTTCCCTCAGCGGCATGTTTCAGTAGATCTGCTTGTTCTGTGCCCCACTGTCTTTGGTGACTTCTCTCACACCCCACCTCTGGGTCTAGACCCCATCTCTTATATGCATAAATAAATCTTCAAATTTTTTTTTAATTTATAAATTTATCTGTCAATAATGCATTTCAAAACTTTTAATGTTTTCCTTTGCCCCATGGGTTATTTTAAAATGTGATGTTCAGTTTCTATACATTTGGGTGCTTTTCTGGATTTTTAAAAAATATTTATGCATACAAGAGATGGGATGTAGGACAGAGGTGTGGGGTAGAGGGTGTGAGAGGATTCACTAGAGACAGAGTGGAGGAGAAAAGGCAGACTGACTGAAATACACTGCTGAGAGGAGCAGTGGGTGAGAGAGGAGAGGTCTGCTGCTAGTGGGTTAGCTCCCTGGCCAGGGGTCAAACTTGTGCTGCAGTGGCTACTGATAGTTGGATAGTGCTGAGACTTAACCCCTTGCAGAAAAGGGGGTTCCTTTTTTGGATTTTTAAAAAATCATTTACTTGTAACTGGAAAACATACACTTTTGAAATCTATTAGACCATCATGGAGTCCATCTTGGTGAATGCTTCATATATGAACTTGGTAAGAATGAATTCTATAGTTGAGTATATATGCTTTATAAATGTCAGTTAAGGTGAATCATAGTACTCAAAATTTGAATTCTTGTGTTTCCTTTGGATATTCTACCAGTTACTGAGAATAATCATCTTTCTCTCCCTTTGTCAGTTTTTCCTTCATATATTTTGAACCTATTATTAATCACATACACATAAAATGTCCCCCTTTATTTCCAGCAATACTTCTGGTCTGGAAGTCTGCTTTGTCTCATATGCATACAGCCAGATTTTTCAATATCTTTTGTTTGCATATAGTTGGACATTTTTAATTTTTTTTTTAAGATTTATTTATACAAGAACCGGGGTACAGGCCAGATGCACGGGAGGGTGAGAGGATTCACCAGAGACAGAGCGGGGAACAGAACAGGCAGACTGACGAAATACACTGCTGAGGGGAGCTGTGGGCGAGACAGGAGAGGTCTGCTTCATAGCGCTGCGCTTAACTGCCTGCGCCACCAGGGGAGGCCCTGGACATTCTTTTAGACGAGTTTTAGGTTCACAGCAAAATCGTGCTTGTAGAATAGTTACCTCCTACTCCCTTTCCCCATTACATAGCCTCACCCATTACCAACATCTCATTCCAGATTGGTACATTTGTACCAATCAGTGAATAATCATTATCACCCAAAGTACATTGTTTGCATTAGGGTTCACTCTTAGTGTTGTATATTCTGTGGATTTTGACAAATGTACAATGTAATACCATAATACTGAATACATGTCAAAGACTAGCTTCATTCTACTAAAAACTTTGTGCTCAATTTATTTAACCCTCCATTCTCTAACCACTGGGCCTTTCACTGTCTCCATAGTTTTACCTTTTCCAGAGCGCCCTGTTGTTGGAAAGATTGGCTTCCTTAACAGTATGCATTCCACAATCTGATTTGCCACCATTTATCCATTCACCTACTAAAGGACATCTTGGTTGCTTCTAAGTCTGGACAATTATGAATAAAGTTGTTATAAACATCAATGCAGTAGGTCGTTAGATAATTTTTCACTTGATTTGGGCAGTTACCAGACTGTATGGTTAAGAGTATGTTCAATTTATTATTATAAACTGTACCATTTGCATTCTTACCAGCAATGAGTTGTTACTTCACATCCTCACTAGCATTTGGTATTGTCAATGTTTTGGACTTTCACTGGTGTTTTAATTTACAATTTCCTACTATGTTAAACATTTTTTCACCTTCTTGATTTGTAGGACTGCCAAAAAAAACAAGTCTATGGCTTGATTTAAATTATCAGTTCTTTCAAGAATCAAACTTTTGATATATCTGAAAGATCAATGCCAAATCCAAGATCTAGATTTAACTTGTGGATGTTATCTTCTAGAAGTTTTAGTTTCATATTTTATACTTAAGGCTATGATCCAATTTTTATAAAGGGTGTATGGTCTGTGTCTATAGGTTTTTCACATGTGGATGTGTAGTTCCACACATGTGCAAAGACTCTTAGCTCCTTTGCCATAATATCTGGGTCTTACTAGTTTGACAGTTTTCAACATTTATATGTATGGGTTCGGGTTGGCTACTATGTTTTCCTTAGAATGGTACTGTTTGACTATTCGCTAAGGCCCATTTGTTCATCTGTGGTTGTTTCTGCACTCCTATTTCTTAAATTCCTAACCTTTTAAAGTTTCAAGTGTACAGTGAGGTCTCTCCACTTTGGTGTGGAACTCCCAGGATTCCACAGCACCTGCTATTTTGTGCAGGTAGATCCCATGCAAATTTCTACCTCTCTTCCCATGGCTGCCCTTTCTCTTGAATGCTTATATATTCTAGCTGCTTCAGTAACCCAATCTCTGCCTCTTACCTTAGCAGAACTTCCACTCTGCTTGGTGATCAACTTCACCATGATAATGATTGAAGATCACCCCAGGCAGAATCTCAGGATGATCAATTGTAGAATTTACCATCCTGTGTTTCTCTTCTTTCAGGGATTACACACAGTCTTGTGCTGTTGGTTTGTACAACACTTAACACATGCATATGGTCTAGGTTTAAATTTGTTTGGGGAGGAGGGTAAATATACCAATAGATACCAGTTAAAGCATTATGTGTTAGAGATGCAAAACCAAAAAACATTTTCTGTTTAGTAAACAAGACAAACGTCACACACATCCCTTCTTCCTTTTTTGAAATACATTTCTGCAGTGTGTAACAGGGCATAGAAAACTTCATCAAAAACAGAAAGCTGGATTTCCTTCTCCCACCCTCCTTGTTAGTGGGGAAACGTGGTGTGGGTATAAGGTATAGAGAAAAATGCATAGCAGTAATACCCCGACAACAGTCACCTCTTTTGGACTTCTTTAAACTATTAAAAAAAACAATAATGCGAATTTTTAGAGCTGTCTTTGGGCTCAATACAAGTAGGCGCTGTATAGCCTCATTCATAGGCTTTGCCTGAACTTAAAGAGTTGTATTGTTTAAGTTACCCTTAAGTCTTAATGGAAGTTCACTCAGTGACAGTACCTCTTTGGGAAGCTCAGAAGACATATCACAAGCATTACAGTCCACTAACTATCCAAGGTAAGAGTAAGAATGAAATATTTAGGCAAGGTAGCTTTTTAACCCTAATTTTAAATCCATCAATTCAGAAGAAATTCCACTTAAATCTATTTTAATTAAATCCACAGGGGTTAAAGGGTTAGCATTATCAAGCTATCGCCAGCCACTATGGCATGAGTTTGATCCCTGGCCAGGGAGCTCACCCACATGGCACAGCAGACCTCTCCTGTCTCACCCGCTGCTCCCCTCAGCAGTGTATTTCAGTAGATCCACCTGTTCTCCTCCTCACTCGGTCTCTCACCACCCCATCCCTCACACCTCTGGCCTGTACCCCAGTTCTTGTATGCATAAATAAATAAAAATCCATTCAGAATAGAAAATAGGTGACTTTGGTTTACAGTTGGCAGTGGCACATCTCAGCGTTGCACAGAATGGCAGCCTTTGTAGTCCTGTATAAATACAACCTGGCAATGAAGTCTGATTCTAATAGCAGCCCAAAATGTGCAGGCTCACGGATGAAATCTGAGACTGGAGCAAGTTTTAATATGTGTATTTTCCTTAACAGTATAGATCAAAGGTCAGCAAATATTTTCTGTCAAGAGCCGAACAGTAAATCTTTTAAGCATTACAGTTACCACTACTCAGCCCTGCCCCTGTAGCATGAAAGTAGCCATAGATGATTCATAAGCAAATGATCATGGCTGTGTTCTAGTAGACTTCATTTACAAAAACAGCAGTAGTGTACATAAGTAAATCAAACCTAGCAAAATTTCCCACTTTGGGTTTTATAAACACTTCAAGAGCTTGAAAAAATGTTTTCCTATTCTGCAACTTACCATTTTTGTTGAGAGATTATCATCTTTCTGTAAGGTAAAGGAGACTTTCTACATGCTACCAAATCATAGGGTTTTGCATTCTGTAATTTCAAAATGAAACTTCCTTTCTCTTGACAGATAAACAGGACATGTGACAAGTGGTGAAAACAAACACTGCTTTCTGAAGAGGGAAAACAGTGGTAAATATAAAGTGGACAAACGTATCGCTTACCAAAGATGCTGTTGAAATAGTCACCCGAGGCTCTTCATAAGATGGGCTGCGTGAAATCAAAACAAACTTTCCCATTTCCTACCACATTTGAGAATGATAAGCGACATACAAGTAAAGAAAGCTTTGTGTCAGAAGAGAGAGTTCTACCTAGGATGGCTTCTGCAGATGATATCAAAGAAGTGGTGAAGGAACCCTCAGGGTCCAACGTTGTGATCTTCGAATTCGCACACCGCCTCTCCCAGAAAATCTTGAGTGAAGCCATAGAGCAGTGGGCAAGCAATAACATCAAGTACTATGACATTCCATACATTGAGAGTGAGGGGCTTGATGCTGGTGGGCAGTGACACTCTCTTGACCTGTGGATATAGTTGGTGCTAGTTTAAATACATGACGCAAGAGCAAAAACTGGAATGAATAAATATAAGAAACTACCTGGATGTAAACAAGTGTCTGATAACATCAAGAGTGTGTAGGAGCACCCAGAAGAAATGTCTTTAACAGAAATTTCTACCTGCTTGATCTTGGATTTTTAGTCATTGAAGGGGTTAAGCATAGGTCCTGTGGCACCAGAGTAACCAGCTGAATGTCATAGCATTTTCTTCCTAAGGTTAGTAGCAGATCACCAAAGAAATAAAGTGCTCAAGTTTCCAAATGGTTATTTTTTAAAGACACCTCTTTCCATTTACATACAAAGTGTGAAGAGTATTTTTCTTGAGTCCTTGTGAAAGGAATGACACTCAAGCCATAGTGATTAATAGTTACTGGTCTAGTATGTCAAAGCCATTTGTATCAAGAATTCCTACTGCTTAACACAAGTGATCAAACATTAGTGCAACCCAGATAGAAAACCCTGTCCCTAAGATATTTTTGTAGAAAAAAGCAAAACTTACTACCGTGAATCTCAGGGTTACAACCAACCACAGCTGTTACTGAATGACTCAGACTTGTTATATAAGGCACCTTAATAGAGTAAAATTTACATAAGCCATGACATGTTTATTGCATCATATTAAGCCCAGTGATATACCTGTACAAGAAAATAGAAGTCCTCAGCAAGGTAGAAAGCAGAACTGGGTTCAGGGCTGAATGTGTGATAAGCTTTACCATCTCACAGATGCAGAGGGGTGATCTACGGGCACACCCCTTTTCTCTATTGACTAGTGAGACAGATTGTATATAAGAATTTATCATTGTGTAACAAAAGACTGAACATTCCCTGAAGACATAACTTAGAGAAAAAGTGGGACTGAGTCTACAGTTACTGTTTCATCAAGTTTTGTACACATTGAGTCTAACTGGAAAGGGAATTATTTAATGCTATGTGTATTACATCCTTTAAGACCTAACTCTTGTGCTTAAGATCTAAAGAAAGGCAGGAAAAGACCTGTGATCTCTTTAATGAGATAAATATGTATTTGGCTTTGTAAACAGGCAGAAATGCTACCTCTGATTTTAACAATTATACTTTGATTCCCAGGGGTGTAACAGGGATACCTGCCAGACCCACCACTAACTAGAAGTCTAATCTCTGTCATCAATTCTGTCACCAAGCAAGCAATACTCCCTGGCCCCTGGATCATTTTATAGAATATTTTATGACATACAAAGACTTAGCTTGGAAATGTACACTGACTGGATTCTATGTCAAACCATGGGCAGGGAACTACAAGGCTTGCATAATTATCCCTTTGCACTCCGAACCATTCTGGACATTGGCTACCAATGTCCCCTGAGAGGGGACAGCGGAGTGCAAAGGGTTAAAAGTGAGTTAGTGGATAACCAAGTGGTGGGCAGGGAAGAGACAGAGCAAGATAAACAAATTTGTACTGCATGTGATACAAGACATATTAGTCAGGCTTCTGTATCCACAGGTCCCACATGCAGGATTCAACCAACTATGGAAGAAAAAGACATATTACGTAGTTAGCTCAATGATGGTAGATGGTCGCATATGTACTGATGTGTACACACTTTGTCATCCCCTAAACAATACATTCTAACAACTATAGAGCATTTATACTGTATTAAGTGTTATAAGTAATTTAGAGATGATTTAAAGTATGCATAGGTTATATGCAAGTACTATGCCATTTAAAAAAAATTAAGCATCTGTGAGTTTTGGTATTGGGAGGGGAGCTCCTGGAATAAGTCCTCTGAATATCAACGGACAACTGTAGTCTGGCCTTGATGACAAAATAGATTATCTTTATAGGATAATTCCCCTTTTCATACCTTCATGTTTAAATATTGCATTTACTTCATCATGAAGGTCTTTCATAAACCGTAAGAGTAGAAGGACTTGTTTAAGAAAGGAGGAGACATACAAAGCGAAGACAAAGAATTGTTAGCTACTGGAAAGGTTCTAATTTATATCACAAACAGATTGAGAATAGTGGCCAAATTAGAAAGGAAACTGGGGATGCAGAACCAAAAAACAGCACTAATGTCCAGCTCCATCAGAAGATACACTGCAAGAACAAATTTTCAATGTTTGCAACTTAAGGACACTGTAGCTAGAAGTTCCATTCTTTACCACTTAAATGCACTCAGCCACTGTATCTTCCCTCGAACGTCCAGTCAGCACAGGGGCAGCTTGACAAAGAACCCACAGATGACAACTGTGGAAGCAGATTATCAGAGGAAATGTGCCAGTCGCTCATTTACAAAGACTCACATAACCCCACAGATGTGCTTCAGTGCGCCTGCCCCCACTTCGGTGTCTCTGTGGACCTTACCTTTCAGCTACAGGCCTTCGATCTGAGATGTCTTTCAGTTTCAGTTGCCTTATCAGTTCTTTGCCAACTACCTATGGTTATTAGCACTTAAAGCACAATTTTGAAGGGATAATATGTTCTTTCTTAGTCCCAAAGGAACCATTTGTGTCAAATTGCCTTATTAGTGTTAAAAACACTCTGAAGTAGCATGAAACTCATTTGCTCACTACCATTGGCACTTCAAGTATGTTCATTTTATGAGACAGAGTGAAATACACTTTTGTACTATACAGTTTTAGAAATCAAAAGTTAGAGATAATTTATAATGTCAAGGAACAGCAATTTAAAACATATATATTGTTTGCTTAATCGTAAGGCCCTCATCCTGTACTTGTCCAGTCAAATAGGACGTGTCTTTGGTGGAGCTGTGGACACAGGTACAGATGTGGTCCCTACATATCTTTGTTTGCGAAACTCAAGTTTTGTTAGTAAATTGTTTCTCTGTAAGACAGCTATGAGATGGTGTATTTTTCCAAATATTTTTGTGAAAATTTTTTTTAACTATACAATAAAAGTCTAGTTACAATTGACTAGCTATGACTTCTTATTTAATTGAGTAAGCAAATGCTTTTCAGTGATGTGTACTTTTAATTTTGAACAGAGGAGTTAATATTTCCTGCATTTCTAACATGCTAAGTGAATAAAAATCCATTTATACAATTTTTGAATTAGTCAAGTACAAATTAAGAGTTTTAAGGCTGCAAATGTAAATATGTTATCATGGCATCTTTATTCCATATCTGTTCCTGAATTTTTTGGAAGAAAATTGTTTCATGGTAAACATATTAAGAACTGAGAAATGTAAAGCAATTCCTTCTGGATTACAGCTTCCTCATCTGTGCGAAAGGTACAGAATGTAATCTTTTAAGCCTCATTTCTGATGTTTTTCTTATAAACCAGAAGAAATCCTAGTTGCTAGGGAGAAACCAGGGGGAGGTGAATAAAAACTGTAATGAGTTACAAAATTTTAAAATATTTCTTACCTAGACGTCAAGGTCTCAAGTCTGGAACACTTTGAAGCTTCTTGCATACCTTAAAAAACACTTAATCAACTGTATTAATTATTGAAGGTTTCTATTTTGATCGAAAGTTCTTATTTTCTCTTTCCTTACTTGAACTGTGTAAAGACAAATAACAGTTTTTATATAAAAGTTTACAAGAAGGCTATTTTGCCCATCGTCAAGATCCTAATTACTCATTCCACCAGGTTAGCAAATAGTGCAAATAAGAAATAATGTTTTAACTTTTGCCATAAGGGAGGAATTCTCGTTTAACATTAGGGAAGGCCAAGGTTGAGTTAATACTGGAGAGACACCTCATAAAAACCTTTTCTCTTTGTCTGAAATGTGAAATGTTTTAAAAGGAACATTTTTGCTTTATGACTCATACTTTTAAAATATATTTATATATGAAGAAAATTCTATGAAGCATTACAAGTATAAAAAAAGTCAGGGTTTTTCTTAAAGTAATTTATACATAAGTTTATTTAATCAACATAAACCACCACCCAAAGCCAAAACAAAGTTCCCATTTCAATTAGATACACAAGCTTAAAAATTTTTAGACCGTCAGTATTTCCCATCTTCTAAAACAGGGGTTGGCAAACTTTTTCTGAAAAGGATCCAATAATAAATACTTTGGGTTTTGCACACCTGACAGTCTCCATTTCAGCTATTCAGTTAAAAACAGCCATAGATAATATGTAAACAGTTAAGTACAGTTATGTTTCAATAAAACTATTTATAGATAGTGATATTTGAACTTCATATAATTTTCATGTCATGAAATATTAGTCTTTGAATTCTTTTCACAATCATTGAAAAGATGTAGAAAGCATTCTTAAATTTGTGGGATATATAAAAAGCAGGCAGTGGTTCAGAACTGGTCTGTGTGCTGTAGTTTGCTAACTCCTGCTCCAAAATAATACCTTAATTATTCAGTCACCTCAAAATTTCAAGTCATTTCTTCCCAGAGATTTAAAGTGATTATTCAACTCTTCATCAGTAACTTCTTTTAGATCATTTGGTTTCCACTTTGGACTCTGGTCTTTATCTATTAAAACTATCAAGAGAAAACATACATGTTAGCACATTTCTTTCTGGTATTACTAGATTTTAATGACTGAATTGATAGGAACTACCTTGTACTAGACATATTTTTTCTATAGCACATTTTTCCCTCAAAGTAAAAAAAAAAAAAAAATTGAAAAAATTACAAGGCAACAAAGTTAATATTTTTGTAGGCACTCCACTTTTCTTCTAAATTGAGTCCCCCCAGAATTTGGATGGGTATGGGCGGTACTGTACCCTCTAGGAGACAATGATCATCGGTTTCATTATTTCCAAATCTAAGCCTGACGTGCCTACCTTGAATAAAGCCTACCGGAAATGTTGCAGTTGGTCCAAGCATTAGAATTCTTTTTTTTTCCTTATTCAAACAAAATTGTAAAGGAAACTCCATGTTATAAAACAGCTAACAGAGCAGCCGTGGGTTAAAGGGAAGAGGGAGGTGCAGGGCCCAGATCTGCCTTCTGACCTTCATATTAAGTTTTGAGGAGGAAATTACTTAAAGTTCGGGGGAAGGGGACTTCACATATAATTGAGCGAGGATACTGGTGTTTTGCTGAATCCTCTAGTTCACACAGGTCCATATTAAAGTACCAGACCACCTTCAGGTTATCATGAACCTACTCTTATTTCAGTATAGTCATCACTTAGGAGTCACACAGGATCCCCACAGGATAAGAATGAGGCAATCTGTAACTTCTTTAAAGGGGGTAGGGAGGTCTCCATTTTCTGGTTGTGATAGGGAGACTAGGTGCAGGGTGTGCAGGATTTCTTAAAACAGCATATGAATCTGTAATTCTCTCAAAAAGTTTTTCAAGAGGGGAGGGAGCTACACTTCATATGGTTGTGGTAAGGAATTTCAATCATGCATAAAATGTGCATAATTCTTGTGACTAAAAACACTTAAACGTACAAACTCTATGGTGAACTTATACAAATCAAATTTTGCATTTAAAGTCTAAACAATTAAAGAAGCAGTCTGAACCAAGAAAGTAAGCTACCTCCTCAGGAAGTAAAAAATAAGGAGGTTTTCTGCAAAATTAAATGTGGATCTAGGTTTTTTTAAGGTTTAGCTGCCTATCTGCTGGATTCCAATATCAGGCCAGTGGTGATACTGAACACTGATGTTAGGATCCCTGCCAGTTAGAAAGTTTTGCATGCCCTGCACAATATAAACAAAAATAACCCTGAACATTTTCTACAAGAATCTCTTCCCTTTGTTTAATAAGCTCCCGTGACCAACTAGATAGCCCACTGAAGGTGAAAGGAAAGAGTAGTAGTCAAATTTATGTGCCATTTTATTTCAACTGAATACAATTTTTTTTTTAAACCAACAATAAGTTGATGCCATGTAGGCAGCTCAACTTTTTCAAAAGAACACAATTATTTGTCACTTACCTGCCCTAACACCTTCGTGAAAGTCATGGCCTCCCTGTAAGAAAATCAAGATTAAATAGGGAATTTCTGGACATTCTTTTTCCTGGTCGTCTCCCCTCTCCTCCACCCTCTTCAGCCTCCTACTCTATGGCCACAACCTAAAGCATGACACCCAGAGACTGGACCACCTCTGGCAATGCATGTGATCACCGCCCTTATTTACTTGAGGATCTTCACAGCTGCAATCCCTGACCTCCTCACTGAGCTCTACTGATCCTACCACCTCCTCACCTTCTGTGCTGGCTACACTTCACTCTTAATCTGCTCTGCTTTCTTGGTGGTGACTTTTTCTTGAAAATACCCTCACCTCCTCAAGCTTTTCTTCCCCTTTATTTAGTCTTTGCAAAAAAAAAAAAAAAATCCCAGCACCAGCTGAACACTACCATTTACCTCTGCCTACAACAGAGTAGCTAGATCTTCCTGCATAAAAATCATACAACTATGACAGGTTTCATCTGGAATGATGACAAGTCTCAAACAGGCAAAGGAAACTACCCAAAAATCCATGTTCTCTTCCCCATATGCCCCAAGAAAATGACTTAAAATGTCTTCTGTCCCCTCAACCTTTACCCCAAGCAATCTCTCCTCTCACTATATTCTCAGCTAATGACTTTACCTTCTAAAATAAAAAGAACAGTCCTAAGACTCAGACATTCTATTCTTCCCACTATGAAATGCCTGCAGCCCAACTACAGCCATCTGCGCCTGTCCCTTTCCTGACTGTCCCTTTCAAAGGCCAGTGTTCCAGCATATTTCCATTCCCATTCCCTCTTGCCTTGTCAAGGACTTGCGCATGAGAAGGTTACCCACTTCTTTTTCTAGCATCATCAGTGCAGGCAGGATAACTTACTAGCTGACAGCATGAAGTTCAAATGCCTGAGTTGACCTGTTTTTACTGTGTACTGACTACTGTGACCTTCTGCTAGTAATTCTCCAATTCCGTTTCCTTATATTAAACATCAATACATTGATCATACAATTAACTCTACATCCCAGCACAGAGTCTGACAGGTAGTGTCTGTATTTGTTAACTATTATTAGTATCATCAACATAAACTTTTTATCAATTGGATCATTCCCAATCATTCATAAACACGTTCTATTAACTTCCATCTTAAAAAAAAAAGGAACCTTGCTGGATTCCACAGGTCCTACCCTTCTTCAAGAAGATAAGAGTTATCTCATGAACTCTCTCCACTTCTTCACAAACCATTTACTTCCCACATTACTTTTTCTTCTAAGTGCATTTGCTATATATATTTCACGTATTTGTTTATATGGTATCTCCCCCATTATAATATAAGCCCCATGAGGGCAAGAATTTTGTCTTTTTATGTACATATTCTTGGTGCCTCTAATAGTACCTTGAACATGTAAGCATTCTTTTAAAAAACTCCCAAGTTTTTTTAAAATTGGCGCTAAAATCTTTCAGATGTAAATCTCTAACCCACACTTCTAAGCTCCAATGCCTAAATGCATTCTCCTCCTCCTCACATTCATCACCAAAGCCTGTAATTCTATCTCCTACATTTGTTTCAAATCCATTTACTTCTTTCCATTGCCACCACCTAAATCTAAGTGACTACTATTTTGCAACTGCATTACTGCAATAAATGCACATCTGCTCTCTACATGTATCCTTAAACTCCTCTAACCCCATTTTCATTCAACAGTGGCAAATCACTTTCTTAAAACAAACCAACAAAGCACCCAAGAAACTTCTCAACATACTCTTACCTTTCAGGTGACAGATGAGCCACCATCTCAAAGCTGTCTTCACTGACCTACTTATATAAAGCAGGGTTCCCTGCTGTCTCAGCATCATTCTCTTCTACCATCACCCTGTATGTCTCCTTTAAAGCACTTAGCACAACTGCTAATTATTTTTTTTAACCTGTTCTTCATATACTCTCAGTAGACTAAATTCCATGAAAACAAGGACTGTCTATCCTTATTCAACAAGAGAACCCTGGTGGCATTGTGCCTGGCACATAGCTAATTTACTGGCTGAGAGAGGAGGAAGTCAGTCGATCCAGAAAGTACATTAAGTATACAGTGGAAACACAGACTGTGAGCTGCCCGGGATAACAGCCAGGTGTGCAGGCCATGGTGAGAGACCACCTGGCCCCACAGGCCATGTGTCTGCCACTGAAGAGCTGCATAGCCTTGGCAGGTCACCTTCTATGCCAGCTTCCTCAACTGTAAATTGAGACAATAACAGTACTTATCCTTTTAGCGACAGTGTGAGATTTAATGGAGAGAATCCACATCAAGGGCCTCGCATAACTTGCTCATAATAAACAACAGACCTCAACTGCCCTTACATCCTATCAGAAAGTGACTGTAAGTCATGACTGATAGAGCTTTATCTGTGGTTAGATTAACTACAACATTATCTTTATAAACATTTCAAGGTATGAAAGCCTATGTCTTGCCTCTAATTCTTAAATTTTCTTTTGGGCCATAAATTTATTAACCTAAGGGTGCTCTGCATAACAGAAAAGATTCTTTAAAGAGTTTATCATATGGAAGAAGAAATAACTATGATTCTGAAATGTTTTGTGAAATTAATACTTAATAAGTTGTTACAAATGGTAGTTCAATGCTGATCTACTGAAACATGTAACAGACTAATAGCGTCCATTTGTGTATATATATACACACACACATACACACATATACATACACATGTATGTATGCATATATGTATGTATATGTATACACACACACACACAGAGTTGCTTATAAGCAATATTCCTCATCTTAGTAAAATGAGATCTAGAGAGCTGATGTTCTTGCCCAAGTTCACAAAGACCATGCCTGGAAAAAGTTAAGTTCTATTTTGAATGCCACCTGAGTACAGATGCCTTCTTATACTGTCATGCAAATATAATTACTGTTTTATAAAGACAACATCTGAGAGCAACACTTCCCTCACACCTGAAGCTAACTGGCCTACTGTATTTTTACAGAATAGATTTACAAGTTGTTTTAATTTTGTTTACAGTTTTCTGTATTTTACAAGATTTACAATAAGCATGTTGCTTTCATAACTAGAAAATGAATTTTTAAAAAATTCTTACCATACAATATTGACTCAGTCGATACTCCATGGTTAATACTTCTTTCAAGGTCTTTGAAGACCCCTCCATGAGTTGCCTTAATGTGATCTTCAGGGATGTTGGAGACATTTTTTTAATGACCTATTGGAGAAAAAGTATTTTACTACTTTTAGACAAGCAGTTCCTTTATTGTCTACAATAAACTGAGTTTTTATATAAATCATATTAAAATGTTCCTTAACAGCACTTTTTATATGACAAAGTCTTATAAAATATTATGCCTAATCCTGCCAAAGCACTAAACAAATTTTCTAATCCATTACAACAAAACAGTGATCACTATTTTGAATCAAATAGTTGATTCCATACCTATAACTCAAGTAATAAATTTACAATCTAGTTTTCCTGGCAAAAATCATGATCCTAACTAGGTAAGCAAACAGTGATTGTACTTAAAATATACAATCACATCTTATAAATCACTAATTGCTAAAATGTGTACTTACACAAGTGACATGGCCACTCTCTCACTAGTTTAGTCTGCGAAGTTGATGAAGCCACAATCCCCTTCCCACAAGTACCACCCTGAGCGAGCTCACCACCACTCACCAGCACCACTATTATGTTTAGCTGCCTGTGTCCTTATGTCTTGGTCTGGCAATTTATGTGCCATCATGAAGTCAAACACAAAATCTGTCGCCTGCTGCACTTCCTCAGTTGGCTACTAATTAATTTCAGGAACATTCCCCCGGCCCCAGTTGTCTGTGCTTATGCCACATATACACCACAATAAAATGGGAAAAAAACTTCATTTAAAGAAGTCTCATGGGTTCATACATTAAGAAATATTTAGGGCCTCCCCTGGTGGCACAGCGCTTGAGCGCTGGGCTGCGAAGCTGCCCGCAGCCTCTGCAGCACCGGTTCGATCCCCGGCCACCGGCGAGAGTCCCACATGGCGCGCAGACCTCTCCTGCCGCCCGCTGCTCCCCTCAGCAGTGTACTTCGGCCTTTCTGCCTGCTCTGCTCCCCGCTCTGGCTCTGGTGAATTCTCTCACCCTCTCGCACTTCTGACTGGACCCAGTGCTTGTATAAATAAATAAATCTTAAAAAAAAAAAGAAATATTTAAAGATTTTTCATAAAACATACATCAATTATAATAAACCGAAAACCCAAGGAAACTAGTTTCCAACAACTCTTAGTATATACTAGCTGACAATTCAGCAAAGAGGCTAAGGGTTTAGACTCTAGAGACAGATGGCTCGGGTATAGGAGCCTAGCTCCACCACCCAACTCCTACATGACTGACCTTGGTCTCCTCACTTGTAAAATGGAGATAATACTGTCCACATCTTAAATGGCATAGCAGTAAGCCAGTGCAGTGTGTCAGAAACTAAGCAAAATGGGAGGAAGAGGGGGATTTATGGAGCATTTGTATTTAGCTCTATAAGGCAGGCATTTCCACACACAGGCGTTTTACAAATGGAAACCTGACTCTGAGATGAATTTGTCCATCCATGGTCCATAGGAACGCAAGCCTGCTGACTCTAAAGCTACCTCTTTGCACTATTCAAGGCCATAACAACAGTTCTCATCTCAAAGCTGAAGTCAAAAAGAATAAAGACGAAGAGGAAGACATTACGTCAGGTGCTAAAGCAAGTCAATAAAAACTTGTTTGTGTAATTTTGATGACAAGGGGTAAGACAAAATTGGGATGGCAGCTTGAGGAAAAACAGTGTAAAGGGACCATTTGCTTTTTTTTTTTTTTTTTCTTTTTTTTTTGGCAAGGATGGGAAAGTATTTAAAAGTAATGACAGAAGAAAATGTGCCACTCACTCAAGAAGGTAAAGATGAAGCTACTGACAGGAGGAAAGAACTGATTCAGTCACTTCCTAGAGGAAGCGGAGAAGATGGAATGAGAGCACAGATGGGGATGTTCCCCTGGCAAGGAAGTGAGACACATGTTAGAGGAATCAAAGAAGGGATGAGGGAAAAGTGCTAAGGGAGTTCAGATAAACAGCTAATATGGCTTCCTTCATTCAAGCGTGAGAATGTAGACTGTTCTTGAAAATTTGATAAGTGAGTAGAATTTGGATCTCTAGCCATGCCAGGAATGTGTGCTGACATAATCCTGTACCTACGCACCATTTCTATTTCCTGGCAGAACAACAGTGTCCTAACCAATTTGACCCTTTAAAGAGGAGCCTCCTGTATGTATATGAGTCAACATTGTTTGCTCTTTACTTTTATCAAGTGAATAACATTCTTAATTCAACAATTATTATTGAACATCTATTATACATTAAACTCCTGAAGGGAAACAATAACAAACAGAACATGGTTCTTGCACTCAAAGAACATTCTCAACACTATAACCAACCTAGGAATCCTTTTTTTAAGGAGCTTTATTCATCATGAGAAGTTTCCAACAAAAGGAAACTCAGGACACTGCCTCCGCCCCTTCCTGCAGGAGTCCACAGAAAGCTCAGTAACACAGCGTGACGCGCACTATCAAGAGGGAGACAATATTCAACAAGCCTGGTATAATTAAAATAATATCCAACAAACCTATTGATGCAATTAGAAGAATTCTACCAAGCAGGGCTTGGGGTTGACTGAAGGGCTGTACAGGCAGATCAGTTTCCAACTTTTTATCTGGTTCAGTAAGTGGGTCTTAGAAAAGGAACATTTGTGGTTTTTTTCTTTATAAAAGATGCCATTTATAACATTCTCTGAAAGTCTAGAAAGCTCTGCCAGATTTAACCCCAAAAGAAGGCACTGGAACAGAAGTTCATATATATTCAGAAAAGATTACTTTAAAAAAATACATTAAAAATAGAGTTGATACTTAGTGGGTAGAGAAAATGAACAGGATATGAGGATGTAAGGAGCTAATAAATGGAAACAAATTGGTTGGTTCTTTGCCTCACTCAAAGGAATACATAAAGGTATAAGGTAAATATAAATTGGGAGTAATTTTATTCTTGTCCAAAGAAACGCTACAGCATATTTCAAATATACATGCTGTGAGATGAGTTCTCATCCTTCCATTAAAAAACCAACTTGCAGCAGTTCTTGTCTCAAAGTCTTGCATCTGTGCCGCTATTAACAAGTCATTCCCCTCTGCTCAGATGTCTCCTCTGTGAAGTCTTTCAGACTCTGTAATTCTCTGGACACCCACAGTAATTTGTGCAACCCTCTATTTTAGCAGCATTTGTAATTTTGCATTATAATTGCTTATTTATATGTCTCTTCCACTAGGTTGTGAACTCCTTGCCAGGTGCTGGATCTTCATTTTTGTACCTTAGGGGCCAGTACAGCCACTTACCTTCATTCATTCATCGTACCTACCATGAAAAAACTAAAGTTTCTCAGGAGTTTACGGTCTACAAGAAGACACTCCATAAAACAAAAAGACAGAGGAGACAAGAGGGGAAAGGACGCATGATGGGATGTCCAAGCAAACAGAGGGGAATATCTTTATGGTATTTTAGTACATTGACAGTAAAGATCCGAAGCTGTGCGCTGTTAAGGCTCAAATGGGAAGTATCTCTTTGCATTCGTTCTTGGGGTTGAAATTAAGTAGAAGGCAGACTTTAGTTCACTGTAAGTCATATCTATTATTTTTAAACAAGCAGCATAAGCCACTGATATATCTTGTGAATAGTTTGATTTTTTTAAAAACTAGTTTTTTAAAAAAAGGATATATTTAATATATAAAGACCAAACAGCACTTTATTTAAAGAAATGAGCACCAGTATTTCTTTTTCTTACCTACGGTAAAAGACTCGAGCCATCCAAGATGAGTGCTTTTTGCAATCTTAAGACTTTCCTGCTAATTACTTAAAAGCATTACAATTTAAATAAAATGAAGAGATAGTATCTAAAGATGCAAGTACTATTATTTCTTATCTTTAAAGCTCATGACCGCATTTCAAGGGTCACTAAGGTCCATAAGAGAGCTAGAAAACTGTTTTCTCTTTCCATCTACAAAATAAATGCATTTCCCTATTAAGGCTCATTGTACTCTTTTCCGAAAGCACAATGTATTCATCAAGACTGCCATGAACTTACTTTCATTAACAGAAATAAACAGCATGGAGCAATGGGTACCTTCAGCAAATGTACACTTTTATAGGTCAAACAGTTTTTGAATATAATTTGGTATGTCATTTTTTTTTTAAAGATTAGCTTTAATGAGGTATAACTTACCTATAAATTTTTTTAGCTTTTTTTTTAGCTTTTAAGTGCACATTCTAGAAGTTTTGATAAATGTATACAGTTGTCTAAGTACTCCCACAACCAAGACATAGTACACTTCCATCACCTTAAAGAGTTTTCCTTCATTCAGCTCCACCCCGCCCCCCACAACTGCTCTGTTTTCTGTCCCATAGTTTTGTTTTCTAGATTCTCATAAAAATAAAATCTACAACAGTTGGTCCTTTGTGTCTGTCTTCTTTAGCTTGGCATAATGCTTCTGACAGTCATTCATGTTGTTTCATATAACCAGTACCTTATCTCTTCTCATAGCTGAGTAGCAGTGTACGAATTATGTCACAATCTGTTTACTCATTTAGTAGTTAATAGGGATTGGGCTGTTTTCAGGATTTGGCTGTTTATTTTTTAAAGTTACTATAACAATTGAATACGAACATCTCTGTAGACATATGGTTGTAATTTTTCTTGAGTAAATCCCTAAGGAGTAGAATTGTTGGATCTTATAGTAAGTGTACATGTGAATATATAAAAATCTGTAAAGTTGCTTTCTTGTTAACAAGGTTGAGTTCTAGGTGCTCCACATCCATACCAACACTTGATGTTGATATTATCAACCTTCTTAATTTTAGTCATCTAATGGATGCACATTGTCAGCCTGATTATGATTTTAATTTTAATTTTTCTGATAAAGATCTTGAGCACTTTTTCATGTCCTCCTTACTGTTACTGTGCTGCATGACCATTTTCAAATGAAATTGCTAAGTGCACACTTATTGGGCCTATTATTGGGGAAAAAATAACAGGAATACTAGTTTCTGTGTTGCTCCGGAGACCATAGAACTTAGTCAGAATCCTTTAAACATAAAATAATCACCTACATTTATGCAGACATTCCCAAAAGTTGTTAATAACATTAATTTCCTTTTGTGAGTTAGACAAGTTTACTGATCTACCTATCTAATTTATTCCTATTCTTGAAAGTTAATAACATCCCAATCCTGAATAAGATCTAACAGATTAAGATTTCTCCCTTAAGAGTACAGTTAACAGTGGGGTAATTTTTTCATCTTCATAGGTTAAGAGTCCATTCAAAATTTATCATTAAGTTTTCTGAAAACCAAACTGCCATAATTATATATCTATAAATTGAAAAATACTACCAGATAAAGACAAGCTAAAACAACTTTTAAGTATAAGGAAACACTTTTTTCTTTCCTTTGTCTAAAAGTCTCACATACTCCAGATTCATAATTATATGATAGTTCCAAGAATTTCAGTACCCAATGTGCTCTCATTTTTATAAAAATGGCTTTTCTTCTGCTATTACCAGTTGAGTCACACTGTAGAAAGATCAAAACATACACCTCACACTTAGAAGAAACTCAGCTTAAAACTCAGCTATGGCTACAGATGACGCCTCTTGTTAGTTTTAAAAGGATCATATTTACCTTAATCCTACTGCTTAGAAAGACCATATATTCATCTGTTGTATGATTAGAACTTCTAGATTAATGTCACAACTGTGATATAGCAGAAGGTATATAGTCTCTTGTGAACCAACCCTTCCAATGAAAATGGCCCTAAACTCTCCTCCCGCAGGACAGGGAGAACTGGAGATGAAGCATGCTGGCCTCCTGTTACACTCAAAGGGCTAAAAACAGCTCAGCAACTTTGCCATCAACATCCAGTAGATAGGGCTCCTGGGTTTAAGTAAAGGTTTTGTGGAACTGCTATGTTGGGCTCAAATGAGTAGAGGAGAAGAAACAAACAAACAGTGCAGTGGGCTATGTCACCATCAAGAAGCACCGGCACTTCTCCAAGGGGCTTCCCCATCACAAGAATTCACCTTGCTTGGGGCAGAAATGATCCATATATTACCTTCAATTGTTCTAAGGCAAAAGATGAACCATCTTGCTGTAAATTTTCAATAATTTTTTCCACAGTATTGGCTGAAAACCAACTATAAAAAAGGAAACACATAATTTCACCAATGTACAAATGATTTCTTCTTTCCAAGGTAGTAATGAACCTAAACATAGGCTTCCCCAAACCCAATTTGAATAATGAAAATCTTTCCAACCTATTTTACAGAATGATGAAATAGCACATTGCTTCTCTGGATGAGTATATGCAGTTTACCTGTAATGCAAGTCTAAGTTATCTCTTTTGCTTTCTTGCATTTAATATATATAAGTAAATGCTAATCGTGAAAAACTGATGCTTCTAAAATGCAGAAATAGTTGTCTCGTTTTCCAATAATTTTCCTTCTCTTGTTTCTTTAAGCTACTGTGTCAGTCTATCAAATTACTGTACACTTCTGCTGACCAGCTTGATAAAACATCCAGAGGACTTTACAAAGACAAAAGAATTCATTTGTAATTTTCTAATCTTTTCCTCATTAAAAAAGGATGTTTTGCACTATAATGAATCAGCATGATAGATTACTTAAATATAATGGATTCATCTCCAAGAATATGCAAAAAGTTATTTTCAAAGTGAAAATAAAAGCACTATACTATCTGATATTATCAAACACAATGAAATTTCAACATAGGCACATTCAATTTAATATCTTTCCAAAGGAACAGAATTGAGATCTCTCTTTCAGTACCTGTTTATTTTGTCCATGTGTTCTTCAAGTACAAAAGGCTTATCTTGATCAATCTTCGACTGTTTGAAAAGATTTCAAATAATGCAAAGTAAAAAATATTTTTTAAATCCTTACAAATTTCATTGTAATTAATGATACACTTTGTGCCAGATTAGCCCTATCAAACTATATCCAACAGTCTCATAAATAACTAACATTATATGTTCAAAATGCCAACATATTATTCCAAAGTAACTTGTAATGTGTCAAAGACAAAAATTTTTTATATATCATTACATATCCTACGTTATTGTTAAAACATTATCAAGTCATTTAAGGATTGTATGGCTCATAAGAAGTATTTCTGCTCTGATTTCCACCTGATGGAAACATTCCTGTTATCCCCTCAGCTCTGAACAGTAAGTACAGGGAACAGTAACTCACAAGTGCTTCAACAATAATTAGGATTTAAAAAAAAAGAATTCTAGATCATTCTTCTCATGTTTATAGTTCCAGTTAATTCCTCTGGCACTAAATATTATCTGTTCTAGTGCAGTTTGTGTCTATTCACAATCCAGGTCTTATGCACAAATTCCAGTTTGTCTAGGTCATTCTTAAAATGTGGAACACATATCTCAGCTGCAGGTGTGACTGAATCATACCAAAATACAACAGGGCTGCACGCACCCTTGTTTATTTTGGATACAATACTTTTCACTAATGGTACTAACTTTGAATTAGTTTGGGGAAGTTGTATCATGATGGGATTAGTACCTTATAAGTAGAAATCTCTCTCCCCTCTTTCTCTGCTTCCCATCCCAACCCTCATCCAGAACTAAATCAACTGGGCTCTTCATCCTCAATTTTCCAGCCTCCAGAACTGTGAAAAATAAATTTCTGATGTTTAAGCCACCGAGTCTATGGTATTTCTCGATAGCTGCACAAACTGACAAAAACAGATGAAATGCAACAGTCCTGGAAGCCAACTAGGGAAAGGAGCTGCAGGCCTTCCCATTTAGCGTGTTTTACTCTTTTCAGTGGAGACCTCATTTATTGTTCTCACTCACTAGGCCTTCTAAGAAGTCTCCACTCGTATGCCAGGCTCTTAGAGGGCTCTTAAATATAATGCTCATAAAGAACTTTTGGAAGAATTCTTATGAAAATTAGCAGAGTACTTCCTGTTTTTCTGCCCTACTCCACAGTCCAGTCATCCGAAGGACCCAGTACCTTCCAAGTGGGCTCCTGGCTTGCTCCTTATTACAGGATAAGATTTCAATGCTTTTAGTCACTTTGGTCCTTCTGCTTTCAAGTTTACAAAATACTGAAATCTCCTACCTGCCATTGTCTCCTTTCTTGTTCTATCTGTCTTTGTGGAATGTCTTTTTTATTCCTTTACTCTAATTTTAGTGAGGACTTAGGAGGTACCATGTATTCAATCCATCCTGTTGTAAGTCATGGATCTTTTTTAGATTCTTGGCTCTCGCAAAAAAATTTTTTTAAGTTAGACAACATAAATAAGGAGTTAAAAGTAAATACAATGTACTTTATTATTATATTTTGATATATACCAGTTTTACTTTAACAGCTCTACAAATAGCCACAACAATAAACTTCCATTATAGAAATGTCAGTGTTATAAAAATCCCTTGAAAGAATCAATCACAAGGATATGCCCTGAAATTCACCAGCAGTAAGAACACGAACGGTGCAGTTGCACAATAAAGAACTCATCTGCTTAGATGGCTAATGTAACATCTATGAAGTACTGATATGCTCATCAAACCTTAAAGAAATAAGTCCCTGTAAATTTATTTACATCTACACAATATAATATTCTTCAACTGCTATTTTTACAATCACTTCCCTTTCTCTATGAATTAAAATAAGAATTTAGAATATTGAAAACAATACCTTTGTGTGGTAACTTTCTAAGACATCTGCAATAGTTTCCTTTGAAGGAGATTTCAGGGCTAACAAATCTTCCTCTAACATGCCCAACTAAAGAAAACAAAAAAGGAAAACAAATTTGAATCCTCATAGAAATGTGGAAACATTTTTTTTAGGAATCTTAAGTTCTTTTTTAAAAGCATTGCCTTAAAATTATTATGCTTTCCCTCCAACTAAGTCAGTGAAGGAAATTTTCACTGAACTTTAATGTACACATATTCCCACACAGCAAATAAACCAAGTAACATAAGCCAAGTGACATAAGCCAAGTAAACTCCAGGGATGGATAATGATAAAGAAATAGAGATTGTCTCCTTTGTTTCTGGTTACTGAGCACTTGAAATGATGTATTGCAACCAAAGATCTGAAGTATAAATTGCATTTTAATTAAAATTGCCATGTGACTAATGGCTACTACAGCTACTGCACAGTTCTGTAACATAGGAACACTTAACTCTCCATCTATATCCTTCATGTATCTATCTCTATGCTCATCCAAATGGAACTTTTTACTGTTCAAAACATTGCTAATGTCTTCTTGTCCCTGGCTTACATGGTAAGTATTTCCTCTCTCTAAAATACCTTCATATTTAGGCCCAGCTGAACTGCAATCTCTGAGAAAACTTCCAGTTCTTTCTTATAAACATGCTCAATCCATTGGGTACTTTTTTTGCAATCTGTTTTTACATATATACTTTTCTTGTCAGATGAAAAGGGTTATTTATCTTTTGTTCCCACCTCTAGTGTCATTCCTAATGTGTATTACTCTATCTGTTATCCTCTATAGCCCTATGAATGGCTGTCCACACATAGCAGATACTATAACTGGACAAGTTGTCCAAGAGGGGAGAAGACTGTGACTAGCTCTCTCTCCCATCCTTAACCAAACTCCACTATAATCAAAGGTGCCCCTCCAGGGCAGATAATGGAGTGTCCATGTTTGCTTCCTGATACAGCTCAAGGGAAGAATCAGACAGCCCCCCTACTTAATGTAACTGAAGATGCCTACAACATGGAAGAAAATCTGAAACTTCAAGCAAATATAATAGAAGGCCCTCAAAACAATATACGGTGTCAATCTTCAACTTTATATACTTCATACATTTTTATAATATTCCTTCTATCCCAAAATACTTCTCTCTCAAGATCAGATATTCATTTGTAAATTCATATGTTTCCTGAGAAGCTGACTTGACCCTACAGCTCCACAGATGAAGGACAGAGGGTTGGATGGGCCAGTGGGTCCACCCACCCATGTGGTTCATGGGTGACATAAGCCAAGTAAACTCCAGATCTCTTGCTGGAAATTCTAAAGCAAAACTACTTTTAATTGGGCTTTCTGTATTATTTAACATGAGTTTCAACTATCACAGTGAAACTGCCATCACCATTTGGTGATGGGGTAACTGGGTGCCAAAGAGGCTCAATTTAAACTAAGACTTAAACCCAGGCAATCTGTTTACTAATTTTTTGCCACTTGCAGGTTTGTCCTAAGAAGGAGGGGAAAAAAAACAAAATGTGTCCCTTGCAATGATATTCTGTAGAAAAGTTTTAAGCCCATATTTTAACAATTATTGCATTTTAATGCATAAGGAAAACTTCAAGAAAACTTTTCAAAAAATACCCTTACATCTGTTTTTACATATAAATTTAGATTTTTATATATTAGATGTTCACAGTATTACTTTTATTTTTTATAGGCTATTCATTTAAAAAATTCACTGGAGATGCTAAGCAAAAGAGCCTTAAATCCAGATATAATTTTCCATATGAAGAAACTGAGGGCCACAGAACTTCAGCACCTCTCACACAGCTTTTTGTGCAATATTGGACAACTTTGTGCAATATTGCAAAACTCAATCATCCAAGTATTACCTTTTCAGAATCAACAAAGTGTGTAGCAATTCCTGCTCTATACACATCTCTTCCTTTCAGCCTGAATCCTGTTAATGCAAGGAAGTAACCAAGTTTTCCTTGAAGCCGTGGCAAGAAATAACCTCCACCCACATCAGGGAATAGTCCTGTAATTAAATAACAAAGATAAGCAATGATTCAAATGAAAGAGATGAATATGGCAGCAGCACTCTGTCTGCCCACCTGTGACTAGCAGGTGCCTCTTTTCACCAACTCACTCCTTCTGCAGGGCAGCAGCTTCCTGCCTGCCCGTGACCTGTCAAGGCTGCCCGCCTGCAACCATACAGGCCTCTCTTAGCAAACCTGTCCCTTCTGGGGCAGCTCTTCCTGCCTGCTTGTGTCTATGCAAGTGTACTTTACTTTTCTGACCCTTTTCCTAATAAACCTGCTTTTTAAATATAAAAAAAAGGAAAGAGATGAATATAAAACTTTACTTTAGATCAGACAGTCATTTCTCTATGGAGTTTAATTCTATATTAAAAACATTAGAATTTATATAATTTTTAAAATCTTCATGTCTCAATAAAGTATTTAATGGCAAAATGTTTTCTATATTAGAAATAATCAAAGAATATTACCCAATATTCTAATATTAGTGAATATCACCACTAATTTACTGCTTAAGAATCTCCGAAACAGAGGCCTTCCTGGTGGCCTAGGGGCTGTCTCAGCACTGTCACCACTACGGCAATCCCCTGCCAGGTAGCTAACCCACATATGGCACAGCAGGTCTTTCTTGTCTCGCCCACGGCTCCCCTTAGCAGTGTATTTCAGAAATCTGCCTGCTCTGTTCCCCATTCTGTCTCTCGTGAATCCTCTCACCACCCACACCTTTAGCTTATACTCCAGTTCCTTTATGCAAAAATAATTTTTTTAAAAATTAGTTTAAAAAATTTCTTAAACATAAAAATTGAAAAATTATTTTCTTTCCAAATGATAAACATAGGAAAAAATATACATAATCTAAGGCTAGTGATGAGAAAAATCATCATTTAAATCATTTTTTAAGCAGTCATTTGATATTCAAAATATTTAAAGATTGACACAATAACTATGTCTTACTAAATGAACAAGTTTATACCTAATAAAATCATTTTCATAACTCTTTTCCTAACTATAGTATTTTTCAAATTTCCTTATTCTGGGCCTCCCTGGTGGCACAAGTGGTTAAACACTGCACTATGAAGCAATCCGCAGTCTCTGCAGCATGAGTTCGATCCCCGGCCAGCCAAAGAGCAACCCACATGGCGCAGCAGACCTCTCCTGACTCGCCCACTGCTCCCCTCCGCAGCGTATTTCAGTCAATCTGCCTGTTCTGTTCCCCACTGTCTCTGGTGAATCCTCTCACCCCCCACATCTCTGGCCTGTACCCCAGCTTTTGTATGCATAAATAAATCTTTAAAAAAAATTCCTTATTCTCCCAACTGATAACAAATGAAAGAGCATATATGCAAATACTTGCCAGCAGACTACTTTTTGGTGTTTAAGAGCTCCTTAAACAACTGTGATGCTCTACGTTTATGATCCCTATATTTATCTTAAGATTGCTTCATTTAATAAGTTGAAATAAATACAAAAGCATTCACATTCTTTCTAATTCTAATTTACAAAAAGTTCCTAGAGTGGAAGGACTTAGTGGTGTGTTACTGTAAATAGCCATAACTTATAGCACATATACCTTTGATCCATACATCACATTATACATAAAATGCAAGGTGGGTCACAGATTTAAATGTATGATTATTTTCCTTTTAAGGTCCTTTATCTAAAATTAAATTAATTGTTAGTGTCTCCAGTTAAGTACTCTTGCTTTTGGTGTTTTTGGATACGATTATAGAACTATAAACTTTTAGATATCTTCTTAATCCATTTCTTTTTTCATTACTGTATCTCACACAAGATTTCATCAATTTCTTCAACAACAGTATATCTAAAATGTATCAAAATAAGATGATTCTAAAAGTAACTGCAATTTTTTTTTGTTTGTTTGTTTTTTACCTATTGCTGTCTCTGGCATTGCAAAAAGAGACTTTTCAGTAGCCACTCGGAATTGACCATGAACTGAGAGACCAACTCCCTGGAGAAATAAGACAAAAGATTGTTTTAACATGCTATAAGAATAGAAACAAATTCATATAATCAACAATGTTATAAATCAAGTAAATTATCATTATATGCCATAGGAATTTATTTCAGGAAATAGAAAGGAGAGAAACCCTGTGCCACCCAACTGGACACCCCCAATATCAGATAGATTTATTTTAGCTACCATGTTTTCAGTCATTATTCTGTGGTATGCTGCATGTTCTTTTCCAGATTCCCTATCATTTCAAATTAGATGAAGTATTACAGGTTATTGGCTTTTCCCAGAACCATGAAGTATTGTTAGGAGAGCCAATCATTAAAAGTGTACAAATTATTCTAGTAAATTTCAATAGATTTAAATAGAGTATGAACATTAATTCACATGTTTCTCAAATATTTTCTCAGATACAACATTTAATTAGACCAACTACATAACTCTTAAAAATTGGTAACTGAGGGCCTCCCTGGTGGCGCAAGGGTTGAGATGCAACTATGAAGGTAGCCACAGCCACTGCAGTACAAGTTCAATCCCCAGCCAGGGAGCTGCCCACATGGCACAGCAGACCTCTCCTGTCTTGCCCGCTGCTCCCCTCAGCAGTGTATTTCACTCATTCTGCTTGTTCTGTTCCCTGCTCTGTCTCTAGTGAATCCTCTCACGACCCCCTCCCCCCCACATCTCTGGCCTGTACCCCAGTTCTTATATGCATAAATAAATCTTTTTAAAAAAATGGTAACTGAGCATGAATTTTATTTTAAAAAAAAAAAAGATTTGGCTGAAAGTCTATCCCTAACGTATCCAAAAGGGGCAAACTTAACACTTTTTTTTTTAAGATTTATTCTTTATTTATATGATAGCTGGGGTACAGACCACAGGCGCAGGCGGGTGAGAGGATTCACCAGAGACAGAGTGGGGAGCAGAACAGGCAGATGGCCTGAAAGCACTGCTGAGGGGAGCAGCGGGCGAGACAGGAGAGGTCTGTCGCACCATGTAGGAATCTCCCCGGCCGACTGGGAATCGAACCCACGCTGTAGAGGCTGCAGATAGCTTCACAGCGCTGTGCTCAACCTGCTGCGCCACAGGGGAGGCCCAACAGTCACTTTTGAATGAGCAGTTACACGAATATATGAGAAGAATACATGTGATGGTAAAACATTCACGTTTATAACAGTGTCATACCATATGTTTCCTATATTTGTGCCACATTTTTAAGAACTTCTAGTAGATTATCTTAGTTCTTCATGTTCTTAATCCTTTTAAATGTTTGTACTCTATCTTTGACATCAGAGAGTGAAAGGAGTTAAAACATGTAAAGTATTTGGAAGAAGGCAGACAGTAAGAGTTCAAAAAGGGTGAGCTAAATAGAAAGGGCCACTTTTCTATGAGTCTTCCAATTTTTTCGTCACAGTTTCTTTAGCTCTTTTAAGTGTTTTTATATTCAGTTCAGGCATTTAAAAGCTATTACAGGGGCCTCCCCGGTGGCGCAGCGGTTGAGCGCTGGGTTGCGAGGCTGCCAGTGGCCTCTGCGGTGCCGGTTCAATTCCCGGCTGCTCCCTGGCCACCGGAGGAGGGTCCCACATGGTGCGCGGACCTCTCCTGCCGCCCGCTGCTCCCCTCAGCAGTGTACTTCGGTCCTTCTGCCTGCTCTGCTCCCTACTCTGGCTCTGGTGAATTCTCTCACCCTCCCGTGCTTCTGTTTTTTTTTTTTTTTTTTTTTTATAGAGGCATGTTTTATTTACTTATTTATTTATTTATTATATTTGTTTGTTTGTTTTGTTTATACATGCACTGGGTACAGTCAGAAGCGCGGGAGGGTGAGAGAATTCACCAGAGCCAGAGTGGGGAGCAGAGCAGGCAGAAGGACTGAAGTACACTGCTGAGGGGAGCAGCGGGCGGCAGAAGAGGTCTGCGCACCATGTGGGATCCTCCTCCGGTGGCCGGGGAACAGCCGGGGATCGAACCGGCGCCGCAGAGGCCGCGGGCAGCTTCGCAACCCAGCGCTCAACCGCTGCGCCACCGCCTCCCGTGCTTCTGACTGTACCCAGTGCATGTATAAACAAAACAATCGAACAAATAAATAAATAAATAAATGAAACATGCCTCTATTAAAAAAAAATAAATAAATAAATAAAAGCTATTACAGGACCTAGTGGCGAAGGAGTTAAGTCTCAGCACTAGCTCAGCAGACCTCTCCTATCTTGCCCCCTACGGCCCTCAGCAGTCTATTCCAGCTGACCTGCCTGTTCTGCTCTCCACTCTGTCTCCGGTGAATCCTCTCACCACCCCCCACATTTCTGGCTATATCCCAGCTCTTGTATACGTAAATATAACTAAATATTTTTAAAAAATAAAAGCTATTACAATTTTTTAAAACCTTTTAAGACAATACTAAAAAACACATGCAATTTCTTATAAATTTTATATACTAAACTGCCAAGTTGAAATTTGAAAAAGGCAATGGACATAAACATGGAAATGAATAGAATTATTCAGTTACTACCTACATCTTGGGTGGTCAACATTTATAAATTAAATCTACAATGTTTGATTCTCTCTGTACAGGCAAGTATCAAATATGTTCCAAGTGTTCTATTGGGACACAGTCAATTTATCATGTTTACCCAGATTATATATACTTCAAAATCATATGAAATCTTATAAATTCTAGTAAAAATAAAACATTGCTTGCTTTATTAATAATGTCCTCTATTAAGAGCCCTTCCCTCACATTCTACTCTCTACTTTTACTTTATCACATTGCAGTGAAAGTTTAGTGTTTAGGAACATCATGCTAAGAAACTTCAAAAGGAATCTGCAGTTTTCCAATTATGTTACTTGGGTCCTAGGACTCAGAAGAGCTGCATTAGTTTGGGGCTGCCTGCTCGCTCACTGCTCTACCACTTTTAATTAATTCTGGATTCCATAAATAGCACATGACTACATCCCCCTTTATAAAATATTTGCATATAAAGTAGGATCACAACCTTAAATCCCAGTTTTACCTCTGTTCCCAGAGAAACACAATAATTTGGTATATAACCATTCAGATTCTTTCCATATATATTTGTAAACATATTTGAATACATGTATGGATATTTATCTGAAATATGTATTTTTATATACATGTATATACCCATATATAAGATTCAAACTCTATACCATGCCCTGCCAAGACTCTAACATAATATAACCCAACCTACCTCTCTGACTTTATTTCCTGTTTTTCCCAATCTCCTCCTACTAGCCACAGGACATCCATGCCACTCTTCCAAATTTCCAACTCTTTGCAATTTCAATTGATATAATTTTAAAGTGAAGACATACTAGGGAAGACCATCGCCTGACCCCTAACTGCCTTTTCTCTACAGAAATCTGCAAAGCCCAGAGGATTTGCTCTTCCCCTAGCAACAGCTGAAATAGGAAGAATGAAAACTGGCAGCCAATTGAAGTTAATCAGAATTCTAAGGGCTATCAAGTAAAAAGTAGAAAAGTATGTTAGAGCAGAAAAGTATGTTGGATAAGATCCTCACTCTTAGTTATTTAAACTAACGCAGTGAACGGACTGCTGAGAGTTGATGACAGCCGATGAAGTTTAAAAGTCATTTGAAATTGGCGCTCTCATCCACTATTAATGGGAAATGCACTATTGGTGTAATCTCTATAGAAAATGATATGGAGATTCCTTAAGAAAATGAAAATGGAAATTCTACATGATCCAGCAATACCTGTGCCAGGTATTTACCCAAAGAATATGAAAACACTAATAAACTATACACTTCTGTGTTCATATAAGTACCACAATTGCCAAATCATGGAACCAACCATAGAACCCATCACCAGATGACTAGATAAAGAAATTGTGAAATATATACTCAATGGACTACTACTCAGCTATTATTTCGAGAAAAAATGATGGACTTTTACATGATTATGTCAGATGAAATAATTCAGAAAATGAAAGAGAAGATATTGGATGGTTTCACTTATCTTTGGAATATAAATAACAAAAAATAGACACTGGCAAATTACAGCAAAAAAAATCATAGTGAAAAATTTACTGGTTACTAGAGGGAACAGGGGGAGGCAGTAAGATAAAGGAGAAGAACGTGAGGTTTGGTGGAGGGTGAGTGAAGCATGTGCACATATGGAGGAGTGAAAATGTAACCTCAAAGTTATAGTGACATGCTAATGAGTAACAAATTCAGAAAAAAATTGTAAGTTTAAAAAATTGAAAAAAAAAGTTGCAAAGTCAACTGAGCAGCAAACCGTGACAGTTTAAACAACACACTCAGAAAGGCACACAACGGGTGATATGACTAATGGTTACACAGAGACTTGGATTTAAATTCTATTCAGAGAATGAATAAGCTACTGCCCAGAATGAACACTGCTTCACAGTATCAGAGTCTTCTCTCACCATCATTCAGGATTATAGTTGGTGCTTTGAAATAAATATAATTTTTGTTAGAAATACAGGACTTTCATCACACATTATTTCACTATGGTATGAAAATTTAATATTATAATAAAATAGTTTCATATTGTGATCTGGGATCACATGTATTAGATAAGCAGTCAGATTAGCAGGCTCCACAGTAAAAACAAAGGCTTTCTTTTATGCTTCTCACATTAATACAAATATATTCACAGGCAAGTATTTTTATCAGTATGTATTAGTATACTGATTATATAATATCGATGTACAGAGACCACCACATAATGTTTTTTTAACCCTGCTATTAGATATGTATAATACATGTTCTTTTAGAACAAAAATTACATTCAATGGAAACAAATAGCTGAATGAAAAATACATATTAACATTCAAACATTCTTAGGGTATTGTTTTTACTTTAAATTAAAAAAGGAAAAGGGGCCTCCCCTGGTGGCGCAGCGGTTGAGTGCTGGGCTGTGAAGCTGACCACAGCCTCTGCAGTGCCGGTTCGATCCCCGGCTGCCGGGCGAGGGTCCCACATGGTGCTCAGACCTCTCTTGCCGCCTGCTGCTCCCCTCAGCAGTGTATTTCGTCAGTCTGCCTGTTCTGCAACCTGCTCTGGCTTTGGTGAATTCTCTCACCCTCCCGCACTTCTGACTGTACCCAGTGCTTGTATAAATGAATAAATATTTTAAAAAATACTTAAAAAAAAAAAAGGAAAAGAAATATGAATTCTGGTACATAATAAAACAAATTTAATTTTTAAAAACATATACCTCCTGGATTCATACTCAAGGTTTTTACCTCAAAGAGAACATTCCCTCAATATATACATATTTATGAATTTTATGTATTTTTATATATAAATACATATATATATACACACACACACATACGTGCCTTACCGGAATATGAAATGTCTTTATATTTAATGAAAGTTAAAAGTTCTAAGAGACCACTGCCTTATTTCACAAACAAGGATTTTCATAACAGGTATACTCAATCTCATTTACCAAGGATTCCATTAACTCCAAAATGTGCTAACTAATATTCATATTAACATATTAACTAGCACCCCAAAATCTACTCTCCAGTTACTTTTTTTTTTAAAGAGGCATGTATTTTTTATTTATTTGTGTGTTTATTTGTTTGTTTGTTTGTTTATACATGCACTGGGTACAGTCAGAAGCGCAGGAGGGTGAGAGAATTCACCAGAGCCAGAGCGGGGAGCAGAGCAGGCAGAAGGACCTAAGTACACTGCTGAGGGGAGCAGCGGGCGGCAGGAGAGGTCCGCGCGCCATGTGGGACCCTCCTCCTGTGGCCGGGGAGCAGCTGGGGATTGAACCGGTGCCACAGAGGCCGCGGGGAGCTTCGCAACCCAGAGCTCAACCGCTGCGCCACCGGGGAGGCCCTCCAGTTACTTTTTGATATAAACCTAAGTGCCAAGAGATGGAAACTCACCTTATGGTAGAAGGTGGCCCAGGAATAGGCAATTGCTTTGTGTGATTTTTGTATTTCCTTAAAATACACACAAGACAATTCTTTTTCATAGTATAGCAACTGAGCAAAGCACTTTTCCCCTAGGAGGCCAATGCTTATATATGTACTGACACTACCCTACCTTTCCTTGCCTAGGAAAAGGCTGCATATGAACCAATATGACTTCTGCATTTTACCAATATTTCTCCCAAAAACTGATTTTTACCAATCACTTGTGTGCTAATAATGCATGTTACAAACACATACACTATAGTGCACCCTGTACACTTTCAACCACAGTGTTCTGTTCTTCCTAGAGTTGTTTTTCTAAAACACAAATCTATTCAAATTATCTCCCCCCAGTAAAAGCACTCAAAATGGCTCTCTCTATACATCTCAAGATAAATACTTAAAATGTCTCATATAAGAGTAGTTGCTTACCTCTCTGCCCTCTGTTCTTCATACTTCAAAATCTAGGCCTAAACTTTCCTCAAATATACATTCTCTCAAATATGCATCTCATTCTCACACATCACCTTCTCCTTCACATACTGTCCATCTAACTGCATCAATCCTTTACACACTCACTCCAACCATATTGCATTCCTCAACTACTCCTAAAATGTTCTTCCCTTCCTCTTAAGTCTCAAATACAACTTTTTCTTTAAGTATTAAATTTAACTAATTCAGTAAAGTTGCAGGATACAAAATGAATACACAAAAATCAACTGAATTTCATTACAATAACGTTTGGGAAGAGAAATTAAGAAGACAATCTTGTTTACAATTAAAAAAATAAAATGCTTAGGAGTAAATTTAACATAAAATATCCACATTGAAAACTGAAGAAGAAACAAATTTTAAGATAGTCCATGCTCGTGAATTGGAAGGATAAGTACCATTAAAATGTCCATACTACCCAACACAGTCTATGGATTAAAGGCAATTAATATCAAAATTCCAATGGCATTTTTTTTTACAGAAATAGAACACTCTAAAATAATGTGAAGCCACAAAAGACTGCAAATAGCCAAAGCAATCTTGAGAAAGAACAAAGCTATAGGCATTACATATCTTGGTTTCAAAGGATATTACAAAGTTATACTAATCAAAACAGACACATGTATCAATGAAACAGAGTCTGGAAATAAAGTCACATGTACATGGTCAATTTTTGACAAAGGAACTAAGAATAAACAATGGGGAAAGGATAGTCCCTTCAATGCATGATGCTGGGAAAACTGGATATCCATTTAAAAAACAAAACCAAATAAAAAAAATTGAACCTTTCTATCTTACACTTACACCAACACCAATATCAATTCAAAATAGATCAAAGACGAATATAAAAATTGAAATTGTAAAACGCCCACAAGAATATATAGGGGGATAAAATATAACCCTTTGGTAATGATTTTTTTGGGTGTGGCATCAAAAGCAAAAATAAACAAATGGATTACATCAAACTAAAAAACCTCTGCACAGCAAAGGAAACTATCAACAGAATGAAAAGGCAAACTGCAGAATGGGAGAAAATATTCCCAACCATACATCCAATAAGAGGTTAATATCCAAAATGTACAAGGAATTCATATAACTAAATGACCAAAAAAAAAACCCAGATTTTAAAATGGAAAAAAAAAAGGACCTGCAAAGATATTCTTCCAAAGAAACACACAAAATGACCGATAGGTATATATGAAAAGATATTCAACATCACGATCACAAAGGAATTGCAAAGCCTAAAACTTTTCAGGATGTCTATTATCAAAAAAGACAGAAGACAACAAAAGCTGGGAATGTAGAGAAAAGGAAAACCTTATATAGTGTTGGTGGGAATGCAAACTGGTATAGTTTTAAAACAGTATTTCTCAAGAATTAAAAAAAAAGAAGTGATGTGTGACTCATATATCATTATACTGAAAAGTTATCTGTACTCCTGTGTTCACTAGAGCATTATTTGCAAAAGTTAAGATATCAAAACAACCTAGTATCTATTAACAGATGACTGAAGAAAATGTGACCACACACACAGAGGTTTATTATTTGGCCTTAAAAGGAGGAAATTCTGTCCTCCGCAACAATATGGATAAACCTGAAGGGCATTATACTAATTGAAATAAGCCAGTCAGGGAAAGACAAATAGTGTATGGTACCACTTAATATATGGGAGCCAGAAAAAAAGTGTAATTCACAGAAACAGAACAAATAGTGGTTTCCAAGGGGCTGAAGGAAGCGATGAATAGGGGGAGGTTAGTAAAAGGGTACAACCTTTCAGTTATAAGATGAGTAAGATCTGAGAAGAGACTTCTTTCACAATGAATTCATATGTCAAATCATTAAGTTGTATACTTCAGATATTACAATTTTACTTGTAAATTATATTTCAAAAAAGTTGGAGAAAACAATGTAACATTAGACATTACATATAAACATGATTATAATTCTATCATAACAATGTTTCCATTCACTGTATAAAGGCTGGCAATTCTATAATCATTCACTTTTATATGTGTATATCTCTCTATATATATTTATATAGCTAAGCTACTCAATTAGTTCTTTTTGTTGAAAGAACATTACTGGGCCTCCCCGGTGGCGCAGCGGTTGAGCGCTGGGTTGCGAGGTTGCCCGCAGCCTCTGCGGCGCCGGTTCAATCCCCAGCTGCTCCCTGGCCACAGGAGGAGGGTCCCACATGGTGCGCAGACCTCTCCTGCCGCCCGCTGCTCCCCTCAGCAGTGTGCTTCGGTCCTTCTGCCTGCTCTGCTCCCCGCTCTGGCTCTGGTGAATTCTCTCACCCTCCCGCGCTTCTGACTGTACCCAGTGCTTGTATAAATAAATAAAATGAATTAAAAAAAAGAATGAATAAATAAATCTTTAAAAAAAAAAAAAAGAACATTACTGATGAATTATGTGCAAGAGTAAATAAATGATCAACACACCCTTCCTAGCTTTATTGCAAGAAAAAAACATTCTTTGGTGGACAGAGCATAGCCTTTACAATTGAAGTCTCAAGCACAGACAACTGAAATGGCAAAATGTAAATATAGCATTTGTTCCCAGGCTTGTTAATGACTGCGTATTTTATCTTTTGAAATCTTTTCAGTTGTTTTGTCATATAAAAATGGCATGGCCCATGAATGTGTCAGTGTTTCCATTTGTACAATGTAAACACATTAGAGTATCAGAATAATTACTTAAAAAATCAAGAAATATAAATAATGTGTATGGGGGGAGAGAAGCAGAGTACCAATGTAAACTGAACTCAAAAGTTTCTCTAAAAGTCTTATGTAACTTAATAATCTCATCCCCTTTTTCATAAGATTCTATAAGAAAAGATTCCATTCTTGGATTCTAATAACTAAATGCACTAAAGAAAAACCTAGCATTTTATTACAAAACGCTATCTTAAAAAGTCATCTATTCAACTGTCATTAATAGCAGCAAAACCAGGGAGGGTGAGAGAATTCACCAGAGCCAGAGCAGGGAACAGAACAGGCAGACTGATGAAATACACTGCTGAGGGGAGCAGCGGGCGGCAGGAGAGGTCTGCGTGCCATGTGGGACCCTCGCTGGCGGCCAGGGATCGAACCGGCGCTGCAGAGGCTACAGGCAGCTTCACAGCCCAGTGCTCAACCACTGCGCCGCCAGGGGAGACCCCAGAACAACTTTTAAAACTGAAAAAAGGAGTACCTGTTATGTCTTATAGACCTTTGCAACACATTAATATAATTCAATCTTTGAGAAATGTAAAGTTTTTTGTAAGGAAAAAAACCCAGTCTCAATAGCATTAATCAGTGATTGAAGCTAATATGATTCAGGGGCCACCCTGGTGGCACAAGGGGTTAAGATGCAACCTATGAAGTTATTCACAGCCATTGCAGCACAAGTTCGATCCCCGGCCAGGGAGATACTCACATGGCGCAGCAGACCTCTCTTGTCTCGCCCACTTCTCCCCTCAGCAGTGTGCTTCAGTCAGTCTGCCTATTCTGCTCTTCACTCTGTCTCTGGTGAATCCTCTCACCCCCCACACTTCTGGCCAGTACCCCAGTTCTCGTATGAATAAATAAAAAAATTTTTTAAAGGTTTAAAAAAAAGCTAATATGATTCAGTAGTTCCCATTTAATAGAGCACTAATCAACTTTCCATGTAAATGGAAAAGTCATTTGGACCGTGTGCTTCCCTTTCCCATTATATCTGAACATAGGTCCTGGTGGTCATAAAAGGAGAATAATAATACTTGAAGCTGGTCTCAAGGGCTTGTAATTACTCAAGAGAGTGCAGGCTAGTTTCAAAGAAGGCTGGGGGGAAAAAAGTCATTTGGATATTGTATATGCTCATTAAAAGTTCTATATTCGGGCCTCCCCGGTGGCGCAGTGGTTGAGCGCTGGGTTGCGAAGCTGCCCGCGGCCTCTGCGGCGCCGGTTCGATCCCCGGCTGCTCCCCGGTCACCGGAGGAGGGTCCCACATGGTGCGCAGAGCTCTCCTGCCGCCCACTGCTCCCCTCAGCAGTGTACTTCGGTCCTTCTGCCTGTTCTGCTCCCTGCTCTGGCTCTGGTGAATTCTCTCACCCTCCCGCGCTTCTGACTGTACCCAGTGCATGTATAAACAAACAAACTAAATAAATAAATAAATAAAGCATGCCTCTATTTAAAAAAAAAAAAAAAAAAGTTCTATATTCATTAGAACATATCTCTTTCATCAAGAAAAAGCCAAAACTAGCAAGCTGACTCTAGAACTGGGGCATATTAGCAAAGGAGGGGGGTAGGCAAAACAGTGATGGGATGAACACAAGGGAATATGGTGATGGTTCACAGGTGATATGGTGGCGGGAGAACTATGGGAACTACAATGATGTAAGAAAAATTTAGTAAGAAAAGAAACTATGGATGCTTTGGTGGTGGGTTTGGTGTGGCAACATGCATCTGATGAGGTGTGAGCCTATTCAGCTAGATCATACACTGTATTGTAAACCAATGTTATCTCAATAATTTTTAAAGAAAAAAGCATACCCCTTTCTAAGGTATGCCTTAAAACTTTTAATTTACCATTACAGACCACAAAACCCTTCTGCTATCAGCATCTTAAAAACAATTTGAGAAACACAAAAAGAGTCTCACAATACATTCATGTTTTGACTAGGTTTGGAGAAGCTAACTTTGTTTCTGTTGCAAAATGCATTGGAAAGAAACAAAAGGAAAAAGGGAGGGAGTTAACTAGAAAGGGTAGGAAAAAAGAAAATTAAAATTTCTTCAAATCCAATTCATTTGGGGAGAAAAAAGTGAATGGTGTTATAGGTAGAATAAAACTTCTAAGACTTTTCTGTTCTATATCAACTAAAAATTATAACTTTAAAAACAAATTTCCCTTCTTGAGAAAATTACTTCAGATGGCTTAAATGAAGGTAAAAGATCAAAATCTTTGCTTCTTAGGAAACATAATAAACTATTCCTTCAAATCACTATTCATAAAAAATTGTCTCTTCACAACCTTACATAATTTTGATCAGCAAAGTGGAAAGTCACTTAAATATTATTTTAGTCTATTCAAAATTATTGAGCAAATGTTTGATATTCTGAAATCTGAAACACAGAACTTAACCATCCCCTCTACGAAATGCTGTGCTACTCTAAGGTGGATAATGAGCTGCAAAACTCCCATTTTCCTTGCTGGAAAATAACAGGAAAAGATCTTTAACGAAGGGGGGAGAGGAGGGAAATCAAGCTCCGTGGCGCCATCTTTTGGATTATTCTGGTTTTCTTATAATTCTTCTACTATCTTTACAAGAAACTATTGATCAGAATCAAAATACGGGTACAATTACTAATTATACATATTTTCTAAAGCCATAAATGCCTTACCTAACTTTCAGAGTTCGATAGTAAGATTTTAAATGATTAAACATTTTTGTACAATATTGAAATTCTACTGAAAAATACAGGTCTTTTGAATAACCAACTGTGTCCTCAACACCTACTGTAGTGGTTCCAAAATGAGATGTCCCACCATTACCAGCATCATCGATATCACTTGGGAACTTATAAGAATTGCAACTTGGAGGCCACCAGCCAGACTGACAAAACAGGAATTGGGGGAGGGAGGAAGAATCTACATTTTTACAAGCCCTTTACAGGCCCAAGTGATTGTGATACAAGGTAATGTGGAAAAACCTTTGTCTTAGGAGAATTCTAAAAGGTAACACTGAGCCACATACTATTTAGAAATCTCTAGTACATTAGCAGTTTCAAACAGCTTCAGATTGGTATTGTAACAGGGTGGTCCCCAGGAAAGGGGGAAGTTCCAGGTTCCCTGCCCCACCCAAGGGAGGGTGGAGCTGAGCAGGAAGAGAAGAAGCTGCAGAAGAGACTGAGGAAGGAAGCAGGATGGAGCCAGGAGACCTGGAGGAGGCGCATGGAGCCTAGAGACACGTGAAGAAACTGCGCTTGTCTTTTGGTCGTAGACTGGGTGACACAGATGTGGGTGAGACCCGTGGGGAGGTGACAATGGCAGTTTTTATCTTGATGTTAATTTTGCTCTTTTCCTTCCGGGCTTATCTGGTTGTTTGTGACCCTTTGCTGTGGGTCCCCACTGGAAGATGCTTTAGACTTGTTACAGGCTTTGGGACCTTGTTCTGGGCCGATCCCATATGGATGAACTTTTACCCACGAGGGGATGGGTAACTTTGGGTGCTTCATTTAGAAACTAGACTCTTTGCCTTACCTGTGTTGTTTCCTAGTTTAATTAAAGTTCCTTCCCATTAAAGTCTCCTATGTTTTGTGTTGATGCGGCGGATGGCAGAACCCATTTAGAATAGGCAGGTTTGCGGGGTTTGGGCTGCCCCTCTCCCTGTCCTATAACAGTATCACCAGGGAGTTTTAAAAATGTAGGGGTTCCACTCTAATGATCTGACTTAATGGTTTTCTGGGAGGTGAGTAAAGCCTGGACACCAGAATTTTTAAAAAGACTCCCAAGTAATTCTAAAATGCAGTCAAGATTGAGAGTCATTGATCTAGAGGATTATTTATTATTATATTATTATTATTATTATAAAAGCTAGAGTCCACTAAGAGTTTTAGATTTAACAAAATTTGTTAATGAGATATGAAAAAAGTTCTCAAAACCAAGATACATACAAAGCTCTCATTACAAATAAAAGAGCCTGTTCACTTCCAGTCTGTACATTTTATTATTTCAAGGGTTATACGTTTCTTTAAAGCAGAATTGTTTCAATACATAATTTATTAAATGTACTATGTGTTCCTAGTTTTTATGGTAAGGTTCTTTTTAAAAAGACATGATAGTCCTTGCTCTTACAGACCATCAATATTGCTTGAGGAGATAAGGCCTATTTCATAATAAATATGAAGTATAAACCCCAAATTTGGAGTACAAGTTCAATGTGCTGAGTCAACGGAAGAGGGAGTCTCATCTAACCACAGTAGTATTTAAGATTGCCAAATAATAGGGTAGAATTTCAGTCTTTATGGATATGGGTACATTAGTGGATATAGGGATGTAGGCAAGCTGATGGGAGAAAAAACAGGGGTTTTTTTAGAGGAACCACAAATCACAAAAATAGACAACTATTTTCTCAATTCCCTCAAAGATGGTATATAACTGGTTCCACTCTAAAAAACGCAGGATAGAAACAGGACAGAAGTTTATTCAATACATACAATGGATGCCCTGGGGCAATGGTGCTCACAATTAACATGACTTAGATTCACAGGGAGATTTGTTATAAAACAGACTGCTGGGTCCACCTCTAGAGTCTGGTTCTGCAGTAGGGCCCAAGAATACTATTTCTAAAAATTTCCCAACTGCTCCTGATACTACTGGTGCAGGGATAACATCTTGCAAAACATTGCCTTAGGGCACTAAAACTTAACTATCTGGTGATTTTCTGGTTAAGAAAGGGTAGTGATATAAAATATATTTTCTTTTCATTTTGAAAGTCATTCTACTCTAAAAGTCATTCTACTCTAAAAGTCATTCTACAAGAATAGAAAATACAGAAACCAGAAATAAATAGCATTACCCTTACCCCCTCTATTCAATACAACATTATCTTGGTCTATTTTTCTTCTCCTTAGGGTATTGTTGGCTGTAACGTACTTAGGAAGGCACATATGTAAACACTGTACCAACTTAAACATGTCAAAGGGGCCAAAAGACATGACCAATTCCTTCAGATGTGATATGGTGGGTGAAAGTTGTTCCTTCAGACTCCTATGAAAAGGTGGAAGTTTTGCCCAATGACTGTACCAAAGAGTAGTTCATCAATTCTTTCATATCGAAAACAGTCTTGTGTTATTTGAGTGATCTTTTGGGCAACCAGATTAAATGTTTATTGAAATATTTTCAACAATAGTAAGTCAGCAACCTATTTTCCAAGCCCTTTTATTTCTAAGAATATTTGTCTTTTACATGTACTAAATGGCAACTTGGTTAGTCAGAAAACTCCCGGTTTAGAACTTCATTTCACAACTTCCTCAATTCACTGACTTCTGGTACTTAGTATAACAAAGTCTGAAGATAGAATCATTTGTTTTCCTTTGTATATGACCTATTTTCACCAATTGTCCCTTCACCCCTCACTTCTTGGCTTGAATATTTGCAGTATTTTTTTTTCTAAAAGCTTCTAGTTAAAGAAAAAACTTATGTGAGCTTTAGCTAGGTGTGGGTATCTTTTCACTGACTGTATATAGAATGCTGTTTCTATTAAGTATATACACCTCAGCTTTGAGAGTTTTTTGTTTTTAATAAAAGAAACTCATCACTTCTATTCCAGTTGATTGATTTACTTTGAATGGAATATTTATTATTCCTTTGTAGGGTTCCTAGTATCAATCTTTCACATTCATTACACCTCAATAAGTTTATTTTTATCCTTCAACTCCTAATCTATTGCCTTCTAAGTAGAAAAATCAACCCTGCTATTATATTTTAGTCTCCAATCACCCTTCATTATGTTTCCAGTTCCTCTTTTTATCTGATGACCCTTTATCTGAACTTGTCATCTACTTAGGAGTGTTTTCATATTTTAATGGGGCCATCCACATCTTTTTATATACTATTAAATATACCTGGTGTTCTGTTTTCATTTTGTCTTGATGCTTTTCATATTCATATGGCAATTCTTTCAAAGCTTCAGATTCTTAGCCTTCCTCTTTTTTCTACATTGTTTTCTCAGAAATTTCCTGCCATGTTAACAATTCCTTGACAAAAAGCACAATAAACTTGTGTTTAGTGCCTGACAACCAGCAGAAAGTATTAAACTGCCCTTCACATAACTTTTTAACCACATTGCTACCAGTAGAATACTTTCCAACAAATGATGTGTCATATTTAAACATTTCCTGGGGCCCAAGATGCTTCATCTAGTGTGGTTCTACTAGAAAAAGAGGAGGACTTCTCATATTCCCAGTGACAAATCCTTAAACCAACTGAATATGAAAAACTTTTGGAATTCCACTTTTTGGCCTCCTACTAGCTACCTAAATCCTTTTGAGACACAGGGCAAGCTAGAAATTAGGCAGTTTTAGGGACAGTGCAGGAGGGGACCTCTGAAGAATTTAGGAAGGCTTCAGAGATAAGGACAACCAAAGGAATGTAACCCATTCCACTGGGAAAAACAAACATCCCAGGACCACGGACAATGTTAACAATGGTCCTGGTTTTCTTCAGGTGATAAAGATAAAGTGTAGAGATGCTCACCCAGAGGACTGGGCCATAAAGATAAAGCAATAAGCATAACAAATGGGGAAAGACAGACTTGTTAGATAAGGAATGTGAAGATCCCCCAATCAGTAGCAAATTAAGTGAGACAGCCGAAAACTGACCAATCACAAAGAGACTGGTGGAGCTTTAGAATAATCATGGAAAGAAGGTATATATTCCCTGAGACACGACTCCACTTTGGCTTCCTTGCCCCTCCCAGGCCTGGTTCCCTGGCCTGGGAGTCCCACTTTATTTCTGTTCTTTTTCTCCTCAATAAACTTTTTCTTTCTATAAACAAACCTGCCTCTTCTCACTTGCTTACCTGAGCGTCTGCGAAGTTCCTGCTGCGGCTTCGTGAGACACCAACCCGTGGGGGTCTAGCAGCTGGGGCTCAGCATTGCCCCTGCAACCTGGGATCTGTTCCTGGCTGGGAGACTAGGCCTGACAATTCCGGTATCACTTTTACTGCCATGAAGACCCATTCTGATTTCACTTTTTCCGCCCCCTCACATAGGTATGGAGATGGTTTATTGTTGTTATTTGATTTCACTTTTTAAAGGCTTGTCTTTGTTATAATCAGTGACATAATTGCACTTTTTTTGCAATTATTTCAAAATTTTCTCCAATTCCAGATCAAGTTATTTAAGGCAAGTGATATTTTAGACTTCTTTGTAATAGCAAAGATTTAAAAATATTTGTCTACTGACAGAAATGCAGTGTCAGAATGACATGAAGAATTACTTTTATTAATGAGACATTTAGTGCAATAGGTGTAATTTAGGCAACCACGTCCACACTAACCATGGTCTAAAACTAAACATACCACTTTCTTTTCTGAGATTGTTGGAAGCAATCACTTTAATTATATGCAGAAAAGGAGCCATACGTTTTAAAAACAGAAGTTCAGTTGGTTAACTAAAGTTAAAATATGGGCCTCCCTGGTGGTGCAGCGGTTGAGCGCTGGGTTGCGAAGCTGCCCGCGGCCTCTGTGGCGCCGGTTTAATCCCCGGCTGCTCCCTGCCACCGGAGGAGGGTCCCACATGGCGCGCAGACCTCTCCTGCCGCCGGCTGCTCCCCTCAGCAGTGTACTTCGGTCCTTCTGCCTGCTCTGCTCCCCGCTCTGGTGAATTCTCTCACCCTCCCACGCTTCTGACTGTACCCAGTGCATGTATAATCAAACAAACAAATAAATAATAAATAAATAATACATGCCTCTTTTAAAAAAAAAATAACATATAATATTAAGAACATAGTCTCTCAATAACAAAGAGAAACCCCACCAACTGTGAGAACATTTTTGCACACAACACTAATGATAAAGGACTGATCACAAAAATCTGCAAGAGCTGATGAGACTCAACAACAACAAAGAAAATAATCCCATCAAAAAATGGGCAGAAGAGCTAAAAAGAAACTTCTCTGAAGAGGAAATGCAAATGGCCAACAGGCATATGAAAAAATGTTCAACATCACTTGTCATCAGGGAAATGCAAATCAAAACTACCATGAGATACCATCTTACACCAGTGAGAATGGCACATATTAAAAAAACTAGCAACAACAAGTGTTGGCGAGGGTGTGGAGAAAAAGGAACTCTTCTGCACTGTTGGTGGGAGTGCAAACTGGTCCAACCACTATGGAGAGCTGTGTGGAGATTTCTGGACCTACTAAACATAGAGCTTCCATATGATCCAGCAATTCCACTCCTAGGTATTTACCCAAAGGACACAGAAACATCAATTCCAAAGAACAACTGCACCCCTATGTTTATAGCAGCACTGTTTACAATAGCTAACCTTTGGAAACAGCCCAAATGCCCAAAAATAGATGACTGGATTAAGAAGATGTGGTACATATATACCATGGAATATTACTCAGCATTCACAAAAGATAAACACATGCAATTTGCAGCAACATGGATGGCGCTGGAAGGGATCATGCTCAGTGAAATAAGCCAAAAAGAAAAAGAAAAATACCGGATGGTCTCACTCATAACAGGAATCTAGAAAACTTAAATAAGGGACCAGAAAAATGAATAACTATAAGAAAGCGAAAATCAAAATCAACAAAAAAACTATGAACCAGAGACACTTTTTGGGGGGTGAGGGGCGGGAGGGGAAGGATTGGGGTCAGAATGGGGGGGTTGCAATTGTATGGGGAATATAAAAATAAAATTATTAAAAAAAAAAAAAAAGAAGCTCTTAAAAAAAAATAAAATCAAATCAAAACTGTACAATGTAAAAAAAAAAAATAAAGTTTGAAAGAACATAAAAAAAAAAAAGAACATAGTCTCTTAGGCTGAAATAGTCTAAATGTGCTATGAACAAAAATTATACACCAAATCTGCAAGGATCCAAAACCCAGACATGACTTTGTTTCAATGACTTCTATTATAGTACATTAATCATCTCACTTCCATTTAATAGTTATTATTTTTAATAAAAATTACATGTTGATGAGAGCCAAACAGGCTACTTACCCCACCCATTGTAATTCCATGAATAAGTGCAACATATGGTTTCTGGCAAGATTCTAAAAGAAATAAAGGCGTAATTAGTTAACAATATTCAAAATACAGTATATTCAAAGTACAGGGTGACAGCTTGGAGAAAACACTGAAGACAAGGATTAATGAGGATTGATGCTATTAATTAATAGTATCAAGAGACTCCTGTGATTCTATGGGAGAGAGTACCAGAAGTGTTACATTAAGATAGACTTTTCAAAGGATCTATAGAATTTGCTTTTTCCAAAGATCAATTTTTTCTAGGAAAAATTAATAAGAAATCTCAAAATAAATTAAATGCATGGTTTGTAAAATACGATACTTTTAATCACTCAATACATATTATCTGATTAACTGCTACCACCTAATACACACCTTTTCAACTATAGATACATATATTTCAGATATAAAACATCAGAAGCTAATTTGACTCTGTCAAATTCCTTACTGACTAAAATGTCATTACAATGTATAGAAATTTTACAATGTATAGAAATATGAAGGTTTTTTCTTTGTATATTAGCATATTATCAAATTCTTTTCAAACTGCTTAGAGGTTTTCTCCCACTCCTTTTATGAAAATATTCTGTCTTCACTAGCCAAAGGTAGCTGTTTCAATTAAACTAATTACTATAACATTAAATTTTAAATTCAGTTTCTTGGCCATAATTGTCACATTTCAGCCTTCGAGAGCCACATATGGCTAGTGGCTCTCATATCAGACAGCACGGATACAAAATACTTTCATCATCACAGAAAGTCTATTAGATAATGCTGGCATAAATATTAGAATAATAAAACATTCTCTAATAAATTTGACCCATGAAAAGCTAAAAGAACTGAGAGATGTTCATTCATTTTGCTTCAATGAGCTAAAGTGAGAAACATCCTCTAGGGGGAAAAAAGTAAACTTTCTTGTATATCTACATTCAAAACCAATCAGAAGAAATCTACACCTGCTGGAAACAAACTCAAATTTGAGTTATGACAAAAGAATCATTAACATCAGTGAGGAGGGGCCTCCCCGGTGGCACAGTGGTTAAGCGCTGGGTTGCGAAGCTGCCCACAGCCTCTGCAGCGCCGGTTTGATCCCTGGCTGCTCCCCGGCCACCAGAAGAGGGTCCCGCATGGCGCGCAGACCTCTCCTGCCGCCCGCTGCTCCCCTCAGCAGTGTACTTCGGTCCTTCTGCCTGCTCTACTCCCCGCTCTGGCTCTGGTGAATTCTCTCACCCTCCCCCGCTTCTGACTGTACCTAGTGCTTGTATAAATAAATAAATAAATAAATAAATAAATAAATAAATCTTTAAAAATAAAAAATTGTTTTCTAAAAAAAAAAAAAAAAACATCAGTGAAGAAGGCACAAACCTGTTGATAACAGGTAATATCTGTTTCCTAGCCGGAAAATAGATGTCACAAGGAAAAAAATTTAAGTAACATTAAAGAGTTTCTGAAATTTACATTTAACTGTCTGATTTATGTACCATTCTGTAAGTTTTTAACAATAGGGAATATATGTTCTATAGTATTCAATTTTATGAATATGCCTTACCTTACTTTTCATTTCTACATTAATGGATAGAAAGAAATGTAAAGGAAGAAAATATTCAAAACATTACAAGAAAATACAAGAGACTGTCTTAAGAGCAGAAATCAAAAAGGAAAATGAACATATTTCACCTCAAATTAAAAATTTGCATATAATAGGGCCTCCCCGGTGGCGCAGCAGTTGAGCGCTGGGTTGCGAAGCTGCCCGCAGCCTCCGCAGCGCTGGTTCGATCCCCGGCTGCAGTGCGAGGGTCCCACATGGCGCGCAGACCTCTCCTGCCGCCCGCTGCTCCCCTCAGCAGTGTACTTCGGTCTTTCTGCCTATTCTGCTCCCTGCTCCGGCTCTGGTGAATTCTCTCACCCTCCTGCACTTCTGACTGTACCCAGTGCTTGTATAAATAAATAAATAAATAAATCTTTTTTAAAAAAAAAAAAAAAATTTGCATATAATAAAAGATAACAAAGTCGCAAACTGAGAGAAGTGTTACCTGTAACAAGTATAATCTATAAAAGCTAAGGGTTCAGAACTCATAAAAATTACAAATTAAGAAAAAAGACATGATTCAGTAGAAAGGCAGACAAGGATGAAAGCGGAAAAGAAAATCTAAGTGATTAACATAAAAACATCTTCCACAATGCCATTCCAGGATATACAAATTAAAGCCACCTTAGGATATTATTACATGCAAAGTTTAACAAAAAATGATGGAAAGTATAGAAAAGAAAATCTGACTCTTTAGGAAAAAATCTGGAAACAAAATGAACATGGATAAACTCTACTACCCATAGTCTTCTACTATTATTTATAGAGAAATGTTTCCACTCGGGCACTCAGGGGCACATATAAGGCCAATCTGTATTAATAAAAATTTGAAATAATCTAAAATATCCATTAATGTAAAATAGATAAGTAATGTATAGCATATTCCTAATATTGAATACTACAGAACATACATTCCCTGTTGTTAAAAAACCTTATAGAATGGTATATACAGTTACATAAATTTCAGAAACACAAAGTAATACTGTTTTTGTTCTTAAATATATAATAAAAATTAAAAATATGGCCTAAGAGAATAACTATTCAGAGAATAATTTTCTACAGAAAAAGGAAACGCAATGAGGAAGCAAAAATGAACTGAATTGTAACTTAAAAAAACAGAATACTTAGAATACTTGTAGTATTCTATTTCTTTTAAATATTTCCAGTTTTACTGAGACACAATTGACATAAACACTGCATTAGTCCAAAGTACACATGACTTATGTATACACTGTGAAATAATTACTACATCTACCACCTCACACAGTGAAATTTTTCCCTTTGTAATGAGAACTTCTAAAATCTACTCTTAGTAACTTTCAAATATACAGTATTGTTACTTATTATAACCATGTGGTATATTACAGTCCCAAAACTTATTTGTCTTGTAACTGGAAGTGTTTACCTTTTGACCATCATCACCCATTTCCATTTAAGTAAATTTTAAAACAAGCAAAAACAAAATATTGATGGGCTAGTGGCAGCACAGTTATTTATTGTATTATTCTCCATAATTCTGAAACACATACTTCAATTAATAAAAGTCCTGTTTCACTTCCAGTGAAACCTGGAATGTTGATTATAAGAAAATTTTCATTCCAGAGTTCTCTAGAATTAAGTAATGTTTCATTTTATATAGAAAACTGGGACCTTACTTGTTCAAGTAAGTGTCATATGATCAGAATTTCATGCTAATATATTAATTTTATGACAAAAAGTAGTTAGGTATAGCCTACTAAAATAATAGTGTGAATTGTTCTGGAATAAGCAGTCAGAATAGTTTAATCAACCTTATGCCTGGTATGTAATATATGAAAGATTAGAATACCTATATATTACATTTTTAACAATTCATATTGTGTAGCTTATTTCTTGATTCCATTTTCAAAGCTCTCAACAGAGCACACATACCAATGGCATTGTTCAGCTGATACTCTTCTCTGAAGAAATCTTGAGCTAACTTCTGTTTTGCCTTCCCAGCTTCTGAGACAGCTAAAAAGATAAAAGAAAGAAAATTAAAGACCAGAGGGAAACTGGTATTTATTAAAGTTTGGAAGTTGCCATGTTTCACACACAGCCCAGTATCTGCAGTCCAATTCAAAAGTTTAAGGCAACAATCCCTACTAAGTACTTCTTACAAAGTGTCATATTTAAATCAGAAATTTATATTGCCACAAAATCCATTTTCTTTTGACAAACTTCCAATCAAATAAGTAAACATCTATTGGATATACGTTGCCTGTGGTAATATATCTTAACACAAAGCACATCACTCACATACACACACACACACAATGTGTATACACACAGTGTTACAGAGTATACCATCTAGTTAAATACTTCTGCCACATTCATTTCACAGGAAAACATTTCTTTAATATCTACTAGATACCACACACTGTTGTAGGTGTTGCAATAACAAGACACCAAGATGACTGGCGTGGAGTTCAGGTAAATAAGAAAGACTACTAAAACACACTCTTGTGCTATGCCCACTGTAAGGATGGAGCCCTGTGAGGCTGAGAGGGGTAGTTAAAAGAGGATTTTCCTGAGTCAAGTTCGACTAAGAGGTAGGGAAAAGGTCCAGTTAGAGGAAGGAAACAAAGGCACAAAAGCAGGAAACAAAAGCAGAAACAAGAAATAAGTACCCTTAAAAGACTAAAAGAGAACAGCAAAGGTGAAACCAGAAGTAAATAGGGTAGAAATATCTTTACTAATATCAACAGAAATGTAACTTCTCAAAGACAGTGCTGCAACACTCATGCCTTTCCTGTCTTTAAGTCTTATGAGAATAATCTACTAAAATACAAATCATAAGTATTACAAATACACATTGCTTCTTTTATGATTACTAACTACATAAAAATTCTTTTTTTCTTCATAAAATTTATTGACTGCTTCATAATTTTTACATTAACTCTACAACTGTGATTTATTTTCTCTCAAACTGTTTGAAATGTTGACTTTTCCTGGTTTTGAAAAAAAAAAAAAAAGACCTACTGCCTAGTTTGTCATTCTGAAGCTTTCATTGATATGTGTCCCCCCCAATCCCTCTTCACTTGCCTTTTACTCAGATCATTACTTAACAATTCTAAAAGGAAAGGAGAGCAAGTTGTGTTGCCCATGAAATGAAGTTCTTTTACCTTAAAATTCTTACATTTTCTTTTAATCTTATTCTCAGCTAATTCTTACTCTAAGCAATTACTTTCATATAAGTTAAAATTCAAAAATGTTCATAATATTTAAAAAATTTGAGTGCTCACTTACTACCTTAGGCTATGACCTTTAAACTACGAATTTCCTGGTATTGCCCCATTGCATTATACATGTACACTAGAATTCTATAAATTATGACTGTATTTCCAAACATCAATATACAGATAGGCCTGTGTGCAGAATATAATTCACAGTCAGAAGAAGCTAAAACCAATACATAAAGTTCCATCCATATGTCAACTGACAAGATCATATGCCCAACTCCAGAGGAAAGTTAAATTACAGGCTGAAAAACACTTTAAATATATTCATATTGTGGGCAAAAGAATAAATCAGACTACTCAGTCAAAAAATTAACTTCACCTTTGAAACTCAGTTTTACCAAGTTTACTTTAAATTTAATAGGTATTTGAAATGATGGGTTGAATCAAATTTCTTCCTATTTCATGTAAAGGTTTTCCATAAACATAAATTTAAATTGATCCACCAAAATATTACGGTGTTAACACAATACACAAAAAAATGAATACACAAAATAAGAACACTAGGAAAAAATCATGCCTGGATTCTACCAATTCCATGAGATATACAAAATACAAGCATAGTTTTTAGTAGGTATAATATACTGACAACTAGTGGTAACAATGAATATATTACTGGTCGTCAGAACAAACATTTCTTCTCCCTTTTATCTTTAATACTTAAATAACTATGGGTTCACCTACACAAGAAAGGTAAGGGTAATTAGTTTTTATTATCTTAGCATATTTATTTAAATGCAATAGGGTAAATGCCATAATTAAGAACATGGTTATTTTGGGATTATAATCAGTGGGAAAGCATAAGAAAAATCATGGACATGTGAGCATATGCCATATTTAGAGAATGATGTCATCCAACAAGGCCAGATGGTCAGGTTATGTGACAAAGTACTCAGTACCAGCTATTTTAAATAAAAAGTAGATTCTAGTAGTCTAACTGGACATTCTGTTTATGAAGAGTCATGGAAAGAGACAAAATGTCTGAGTTTCAGGAGGGCATACATGTAGCTAATAAAAAAAAAAAAAGGAAAGAAACTTTAATTTTTCCCAATTTTTTTCTTAATATAACTATAAAAAGTCAATTTAACTCCATAACTAAAACCTAAAACAATAAAGCAAATTACAATGCAATACAAACATTTGTTAATATTTTACCATTCTGTTAGGAAATAAAACCTTTAGGTGAAGGGCAAAAGAATGTTTTTACCTTTGATATCACCACCAGCACAGAAAGCCTTTCCTCCAGTTCCCTTTATAATGATCAGGAAAGTTCCAGGATCTTGTTCCCATTTCTAGCCAAATATAAAAAAAGGTGGTATAAGCACATGATGAATACAAACTCATTACAGATATATCCATATGGAAAGATACATATATATGTGTATGTGTGTATGTGTATACAGTTTACTATGGGTATATATAAAGTATAAGCTTTATAAAGCATACCTAGAAGAATGGATCCCAACTTCATTTTCTTTTCTGACATAAATTAAACGCTATTCCAAAGTTGTGAGATAAGTATCTTTTTTTAAAAAAAAAAGATTTATTTATTTATTTATACAAGCACTGGGTACAGTCAGAAGCGCGGGAGGGTGAGAGAATTCACCAGAGCCAGAGCGGGGAGCAGAGCAGGCAGAAGGACCGAGGTACACTGCTGAGGGGAGCAGTGGGCGGCAGGAGAGGTCTGCGCGCCATGTGGGACCCTCCTCCGGTGGCCGGGGAGCAGCCGGGGATAGAATTGGCGCTGCAGAAGCTGCGGGTCGCAGCCCAGCGCTCAACCGCTGCGCCACCGGAGAGGTCCAAGATAAGTATCTTTTGCAATCCAAATTTTATGATGGCATATGAAATCCTTCCCAAGATAACTTTGAGACCAAGGGGGTAAAATACAGACTAAGTAATGTCATGTTACATATATTTATAAATCTGGGGAACACATCAGCCCAAAGCCCATTAGTAAAGCAATCATCTTTCTAGTAGGGTGATGCAGGGTTCTGTCCTCCTGACAAATCTGTAATTAACAGAGTGAAGCTGCTCACACTAATCAAAGCTGCAAGTGATCTGGGGTTGGTAATGACATCCGATAAATAGGATGAACTAATCAAGAGCTGACAGAAATTCAGAAAACTAGAATGACAAATTAAAAATCAGTTAACCAGAGATTAAAAAAAAAATTAATAGGCGTGCTATAAATTCTGTACAAAATGAAGCTATACTGATGTGGTTGCCCAAAAGGCTGATGGGATACAGGGCTTCATTAACAGTGTTCCAACAAAGACATTTTTTTTTTCACCTACTGTAATCTGGAATGCTTTCCTTATTTTCTATCAAACAGACATATTACAAGGTATCTCCAACAGATAAAACAAAGTGGAAAAGGCTCATAAAATGAAGTATTAAGAAGTGGTGACCAAGGGGAGAATTTTTTTTTCTTTTTAATTAATTTATTTATTTATACAAGCACTGGGTACAGTAAGAAGTGCGGGAGGGTGAGAGAATTCACCAGAGCCAGAGCAGGGAGCAGAACAGGCAGACGGATGAAGTACACTGCTGAGGGGAGCAGCGGGCGGCAGGAGAGGTCTGCGTGCCATGTGGGACCCTCCTCCAGTGGCCGGGGAGCAGCCAGGGATCGAACCGGCACTGCAGAGGCTGCGGGCAGCTTCGCAACCCAGCGCTCAACCGCTGCGCCACCGGGGAGGCCCCAAGGGGAGAATTATTAATTGCTCAATAACTATGTCACCAACCATATTAGGTACAATGACTCATTTATTTTTCATAACAATCCAATGAAATACTAGCATTTCAAAGTGAGGCACAGAGAGACTAACTTCCCTCTCAGCACAGTTTAATAAATAGAAATCCCAAACACAGTCTGACTTTTAAATCATGCTTTTCCACTATACCATGCAGTTCACTCATAAATGTGAACTTCTCTGAAAGCTGGCCAAGCAATTCAACCTCAATTATCTTCAAATCAAAAAGGTATCATGAAAAAGCAGATTAGATTTGTATGCTCATGCCCAAATAGGCAGAACTAGTATCACTGATTAAAATGTCAGAAAAAGAGTAGCAGGGCCTCCCCGGTGGCGCAGCGGTTGAGCACTGGGTTGCGAAGCTGCCCGCAGCCTCTGCAGCGCCGGTTCGATCCCCGGCTGCTCCCCGGCCACCGGAGGAGGGTCCCACATGGCACGCAGACCTCTCCTGCCGCCCGCTGCTCCCCTCAGCAGTGTACTTCATCCGTCTGCCTGTTCTGCTCCCTGCTCTGGCTCTGGTGAATTCTCTCACCCTCCCGCACTTCTTACTGTACCCAGTGCTTGTATAAATAAATAAATCTTTAAAAAAAAAAAAAAAAAAAAAAAACAGCAGAACACAGTAGAAACTGAGAGCTACATGAAAAAATGGAAGGGACTATTTCATGACATAATGAACTCCTTGTCACAAAGCCTAATCCAGGGTGACAGCTTGGAGAAAACAGTGAAGACAAGGATTAATGCGGATTGATTCTATTAATTAATAGTATCAAGAGTCTTTCCTGTGGATTCTATGCGAGAGAGTACCAGAAGTGTTACCTTAAGATAGACTTTTCAAAGGATCTACAGAATTATTTTAATAAAATTACAAACCTTTAGCTGTGGATAAATCTGCCGAATCATAGTAAGATTCAGAGCATTTAGGTACTTTGGTCTGTTCAGTGTTATCACTCCCGCACAACCTTTTCTTTCCAATAGTACTTCTTCCGCTGCATCCGTGTGCTTGGACATTCTCTGTGTAAACAAAGAATAACTTCAGGATAAAATAAATTTTTGTCACAAGTGAATATCAAACTTCCAATGCAAATCTTTTACACAAAGTTAATGGTAACTTAATCATATAAATAGGGTTTAAAAGTTATTTAGATGATATAAATGCACAATTTTAAAACAAACAATATGTACCTCTAAAATCTTTTAGTTTTTATTTCTGAATCAAATGATTTACAATAGAACCTAATCCTAGCATTATTTGTACTATAAAATACCCTTGAATCTTTATTTTATTGCTGTATACTAAGTACTATGTTAGGGTCTTGGAAGGCAAAGATGAATACCTGTTATTAATAGTAACAGGTAACTTGAAAAGAAGGTACTATTTGAGCTGGGTCTTGATGTATGCCAAGAAAAGTGGGATGAATAGCACATGTTAAAACACAAGCCACGAATATCTGATGTTAAACATGAATGGTATAAAGGTTGGTTGAAGAAATAATTAATGGGGCAGTATACAGATAAGTAATTTGAGGTAAGATTATAAAATGATGACTTACATGTCATGTATTAGTAAACACTCCCCTATATGCTAACTTAGGGCCTCTCGCACCGTAACTTAGTCACAGGTGTCAATGATCATGTAACATATAGTATTGACTATAATGACACTCGCAAGGAACATGTTTTAAGCCACATAGTAATTTCCTAGGACTCTGCTACACAACTATCAGGGCTATGAGATCACACATATCTTTATCTAAGGATAATGCTTTAAACCTCACATGGGAACAGTGTGCAATGTAAAACTGACAGTCAGTGTAGCTTAGAAAAATTTAACTGGAGAAATGCCAATCAAAACTAAACAGCATATTTACAAACTAAAATCTAATAATCCCCAGAGGTCCATTTTTTGATAGCATTAAGCCACATCTTAACCCAATGTTTAAGTTTTCCTTGATATAAAGTATATGTCATATTTAATGCTGGAGTTTATTTTCTATTAGAAATCATTATCAGATAAAAATTTATTTTTATTTGCTTAACAAAGTTACAGGAAGTCATTAAACAGAAAAGGTGTCTTTTCCATTCAATTAAAACTAAAAACTTTAACAAGATGTATTTTGAACCAAATTGACAAATATCCACAAGTGTGAATCCTGTGATGTCTAGAGTGTGAGGAAACAAAAATACTGTAGGAACATAAACTATGACAGCCTAGGGGGGAAAAAACCACAGACAACACATTTTTAAATGCATATACACTGAGACAGTAATTCTTGTTCTGGAAATTTACCCTATAGATATATTTACATTCAGGAAAATTAAATAAGCACAAGGATAGATACTGAAATGTCAACTATAATGGCAAGAGGCTGGAAATAACCTAATTGTTATCAGTTGGAGACTAGCTAAGTATGGTCTGGTTACTTATACTAAATAAATAAGTCTTATGGAGACTTTATTTTTTTTTTTTTTTTTTTTTTTTTTATAGAGGCATGTTTTTTTTATTTATTCATTTATTTGTTTGTTCATTTGTTTTGTTTATACATGCACTGGGTACAGTCAGAAGCGCGGGAGGGTGAGAGAATTCACCAGAGCCAGAGCGGGGAGCAGAACAGGCAGAAGGACCGAAGTACACTGCTGAGGGGAGCAGCGGGTGGCAGGAGAGGTCTGCGCACCATGTGGGACCCTCCTCCGGTGGCCGGGGAGCAGCCGGGAATCGAGCCGGCGCCGCAGAGGCTGCGGGCAGCTTCGCAACCCAGCGCTCCACCGCTGCGCCACCGGGGAGGCCCCTTATGGAGACTTTAAAAAGGAGGAGGCAGCTATTTCTCCATACACTAGTATGGAAACACCTCAATGCAGACTGTGTTTATCATCCTATCACTGTGTACAATGACACACACAAATTTATATAAAGAATAAATCTCTACATGAATATCCAAGACATTACTAAAGTGGCTACTTTCAATAAAGAAAATTGGTCATCTGAGAGATGGGTAGGGAGACTTTTTATCATATGGGCCCTTTGATTTTTTTGTACCAAATGTAGCTCCCAACCATTCAAAACAGTATTTTAATTTTCTTTTAAAAAAAAGGATAGGCTTTAAAGGTCCTAAGCCATATATGTCATAGAACATCATAATTTTCACTTTTTCACTTTATTGGTAATCAAGAAGAACCTGTAGTAAAAGAAAACTACACACAAGAATCACAAAAGTCAGACTTCCAAATGTCTACTTTTGTTTCCAATAATGTCCAAGAAATAATGAGCAAAGTTTACTGACCAGCTAAAGAGCAGATGTAAATACAGATATAATATAGAATACAAGAAACTCGAATGTATGCCAAAAAAAAAAAAAAAACACCCACTAATGGCTACATTAACTGATAACAAATAACTTTTATTTTTTTTTAAAGATTTATTTATTTATTTATACAAGCACTGGGTACAGTCAGAAGCGAGGGAGAGTGAGAGAATTCACCAGAGCCAGAGGGGAGAGGAGAGCAGGCAGACTGACGAAGTACACTGCAGAGGGGAGCAGCGGGCGGCAGGAGAGGTCTGCGCAGCCATGTGGGACCCTCACTCGGCGGCCGGGGATCGAACTGACACTGTAGAGGCTGCAGGCAGCTTCGCAAACCAGCGCTCAACCGCTGCGCCACCGGGGAGGCCCAACAAATAACTTTTAAAGGTAAAAATCATTTATGGAGCAAGTATAAATAGAAAGTAACCTGGCAATGTAAATAAAGAGTTGTCCAAATGTTTTTATGTTGATAACTCTACACTTCAGAAATTTAGAAACAAGCAGAAATCTAGTGAAATATTTATAGAAGGGTATAATCAATGTTAAAAATATATATACATATACAGAAGAAAAAAAGAACAGCTATATATACAACAAATTATAAATGATGATTTTGGATAAACTTCCTTCTGATTTCTATATTTTCCAAATTGTCTACTCTACAAATAATGATTTTGGTTACTCAAAAATGTCTCAAAGAACAAAAATGTAGGCAAAAAATGGTTTCTATTATTACTTAAAATATCAAAAATGGGGCCTCCCCGGTGGCGCAGCGGTTGTGCGCTGGGTTGCGAAGCTGCCCGCGGCCTCTGCGGCGCCGGTTCGATCCCCGGCTGCTCCCCGGCCACCGGAGGAGGGTCCCACATGGCGCGCAGACCTCTCCTGCCGCCCGCTGCTCCCCTCAGCAGTGTACTTCGGTCCTTCTGCCTGCTCTGCTCCCTGCTCTGGCTCTGGTGAATTCTCTCACCCTCCAGCGCTTCTGACTGTACCCAGTGCATGTGTAAACAAAACAAACAAACAAATAAATAAAACATGCCTCTATTAAAAAAAAATATCAAAAATGGACAATACTTAGTTTATGATACTCATGATTTAATTCAAGGTACTCATATAATACTGTATAGTTCCTGGAAAACATTTGGATATTAGTGGTATATTTTAAAAGGTTCATAATATGATGCTAAGTGACAAAGGATCAAAAACAGCAAGCATAAATCAAAAATAAATAAAATATGTAAAAGACACAGGACCAAAAATACACAAGACAAAAATCAGAAGGAAATATACCAAAAGTCTTAGTAATGAGACTTGGGAAAGACCATTATTTTAATTTTCTCCTTTGTATTTACTACACTTTATTTCTAAATTTTCAGCAGTCATCTTACACTGAATTTTAAAACAATTTTAATGTTGTTTTTAGAAATGATACCAGATCTTAGTCATTTAATAACTTTTCAGAGAAAGTTTTGAAAAAGATGTGTACCAAAAATAACCCTTTGCACTCCGAATCATTCTGGACATTGGCTACCAGGTACTCGACGCTACTTTGCGGCAGAAACGTGCATTTACAGACCCTCGTATTATTTAGTATAATTTTGGAACCAAGTAACATATTATAATGATATTGGACTTACATGAATTGGGTGACATCGAGGAATGTATATTTGCAAAAAAAACAATATTTTATTGTTTATAATTTTGTACAGTATAAGTTTTGTAACACTCCCCAATATGCATTGCAGGCTGATTAGTGCATGTTTGACATGTCTGTATAGAGGTCTATCTGGAGCTCATCTTCACTACTACTTGTGTCATGAGACTCATTCGTGGTTGGACGCTTTGCCATTGTTCTAATAAAAAATATGAATAAATGCATGGGTTGAAAATTTCTAATTGTTATTACTAACTGACAAGATGATATTTACCAAAATAGCTTTCACCAGACAATTTTTCACTAAGAAAAGAATCACTTTTCCGATTTTCTCCTCGTTAGATCTATGTGCACTGCTCGAAGCTTCAAACCAAAATGAGCTCAGCTTTGAAAATCTTTTCCTCCAGATGTAGACTTGTTTATTTGTAATTATATATCTCACTACACAGTGCGCGCTATGTTCGAAAACCGACCTTTCTTCTACAAACTCCCCTTATCGCTCTTTTCAAGTGGCGTCGCGAAGTGCTCGGACCATCATGAGCATGCATCTCACGTTCTCGTCCGACACAAAACCTGCTGATATTTCTTGTATATATCTTAGTAATTTTACGATATTTTGATTTAATTTCTTGTGCCATTTCAAGATAAAACTTCAGGGAAACATGCATGTCTCAAAAAGTTGCGTTGAAATAACTCAATTCCCCATAATCACTAATAAATTGCAATGTCCCCTGAGAGCGGACATCCGAGTGATATGCTAGAATTCCGATGTCCCCTGAGAGGGGACAGCGGAGTGCAAAGGGATAAATAACCTGGGGAAAGGTTTCAGAATTAACATTGTTAAGAAAATTAGGTTCAATGTGAACACCCACTAGTTAGTACTAGAAGCTGTTTCTGGTCCTTGTTAAACTGGACAGCTGGATTATTATGAAAATTTCTATTACAGAAGTTAACAGATGTATTCTACCTCAGTTAAAGGAATTCTTTACACATGGGTAGTATCAGTCATGACTTTTCTGTAGTTACGGAAGTATAGAAAACATTTGAAAGACAGCAGGATTATCTATTTCACTATCATTTGAACCCATTCCAGGTCTACAGGACCAAGCTGGGTCCCACACAGTTTCAGGGAGATGACAGTTTCAGTCTAGGTGATGCCATAAACTAGTCAAAATGAAGCTTACAAACAAGTACTGTGGCCAGAAATAAAGGACAGCAAAAAGGAGGCAAAGCCAGAACGTGAGTTGTGGTCATTTGTACAGTGAACATATCAGTACACTAAAACTAGATTTCCTGGAATCCCCATCTCTGAATGTTGAGTTACTAATCAAAAGAGAAATTTAAGTGAATTTTCGAAGTGGAGGTAAAGCAGCAGATATTACTCTGAAAACGCTGGTAAGCTACATCCTGTCCTTCCTCTCGTCTATTAAATCTAGCTTTTCTTGCCAGTCCTGCAGACTAACAGGAACCCAGCCCACAGCAAGGCGGTCTTCCTTATACTTCACCCATCAGCTCTCCCTCATAGTCCCATTCTAGAAGCTGGAGGTGTCTGGTTTCTGACTGGCCAACCTTTGTCAGTAGGTGAACAGGAGGGATGATGAGAAACTTGAACTTTTCTGATCCTCTAACTCCACCTATAAATCTTTTCAAAGCTTCTGTCAATATTGTGGAAGATTTACTTCTTATAAGAAATCTTTTGTTGCATAATGCTATGGGGAAAAATAATTTTCCCTCTACCTTCCTAGATTCTTTGTTGAGAAGCTCTATAATAAAAAGGCAGACTAATAAGAGAAAAGCAAATTTAACTACATATTACGGGAGCCCCACAAAGATATGAGACCCAAAGGAAGCTATGAAATTGAGGCTTATATGTGATCCTGCGCTAAATAAAGGGATAGAAGTCTGAGGCATCAAAGGGAAGGAAGGCAACGAATACATAGGGAAGTAAGAAGAGCAAATGTTTGCCCTGCTGTGCAGATAAATCTTTCAAATAAATAAGTTATCACTGGTAATCACTCTCTTCCAGTAGAGGGCCCCTTTCTAATTTCTTTTAGGCAGTTAAGGGAGAAGTAGCAGAGGGAAACTTTTCCTAAGCCTGCTGGTGTTAGGGGGAAAAGGATGTCCCAAAGCTAATTCCATATAGGCTTTGAGGACTCCACCCCCACCCTAGGTCAAAGTCAAAGACACTGGGAACTCCAAATCCCATCATCACCAAAGGAAGGTGGCTGGGACCTGAGGGTGGGGTTAAGCAGCCAGGTGGATATAAAAGGCAGACAGTGGGCTTTGGGGGCTCCCCCATTTTGGCTCTCCGCCAGCTCGCAGCGTCCGGCCAGCTCTGAGAGTGACTTTGGGTTTCCAGGTCGTCGGATCGGGTAGGACGCATTAAAGACTTTATTTCCCTATTTTTTCCCTGAGTTGTACATTTTCCTTATTTCCTTTTCTCTTGTAAATAACCCTTTTATTAACCTTTTGTGTGTGTGTGTAGTAGAGTTTTCATAAGTCCCTTTAAAGCGCGCCGGTGAGGACCCACAGCCAGGAACCCGTTTTAATATCGGGGTTGCTCTATAACACTGGGTCTTGATTGCCTGCAGCTCAAAATAATCCATAGGCCAAAGTGGCATGTTCCAAGGTAGTGTGATACACTCCCCTTCCACCACAGTCACCATGGTTCCACTTCCCTGATTAAACCCTGACTCTCAGAAGACCGAGATAAATAGCTGCATTTTTCAGATACCAATCACTATGAATTTTAAGATAAAAATAAAACTTTTTTGTTATAAAACATGTTACATACAAGTATTAATAAAATGTTATCTCTATACTAACTACATTTCTTTTCTGCTTGAACCAAATCAGATTTGCAAGCCACTCCACCACCACATGCTTCATGACAGTTTTCACTGATCAACTTGCACAGATTGCTGCCCAATACTGGAGGGAAATCTTTAAAATTCTATTATTTGGTTTTAGCTCAGAGATGCTGAGAACTAAGAGGCTCCTCCTAGCCATATAAAAAGAATAAAGCTGAACAGATTCAGTAAATTAAACACTTCTGGTGAGCTCTACCGAAGACTATCCTAGTCCAAAGAGCATCAAGTCTGAAAACAGGTATCTTCAGGAACACAAAAGACCAACATATTTGCTTATCTCAGGCAGAAGCCCCAAGGAAGAGTAACTAAAATGTTGATAACTCGCTAGAGGCCAAGAGTGCATAAGAATGGTTTTGACAAGCAACTATAAACCAGAGACACACTAGGGGAGGTGGGAAGGGGAGGAGAGCTTAGGATCAAGTTAAGGGGGTGGGAAATGTGTGGGGGATATAGCCAGGATGAAAAGTACATGCATTGTGCGAAAATGAGATAAAAAATATGGTTTTGAGGCTCCTGGGAGTCACAGCCAGGGGGAGTTCCGGCTCTGGCTGCTTTTTCTACTTGGAACCCTGGAGGAAGCTTCCCTGCATGGCACAGGCTGGGGCTAGGAAACAGCAGGCACAGCTAAATCCTTTCCTTTCAATATAGAACAAAAAGGCTAAATCTCTGAGGGATGGAGAAAAAGATTTCAAAGCCTGTAGCCCAAGCTCCAGTATAATCCCACTAACAGTGGAGAGGAGAAACGGAGGCCTACAAAATAAAAGCCTTATAAAAGCTTTATTGTCAAGGGGAAAACACTTCAAAACCATAGCTGAAGGGCCTTAGTAATCACAGATAGGGAAAAGGAAGTAGGGTTGGGAGCAGGGAGGAAGGGGGGGGGGTTGCCCTTCCCCCAGAGGAGGGACTGGAACACTTATGAAGGCCACCCAATGAGACTGGTTCACAGCGCCTCCCACACATTAGGCTTATGGGATACAACACCAAAACATGATCCACAGGGGAAGAAATTGTAATACATTTTACCAATACTGAAAATTTCTCCTCTGCAAGAGATACTGTTAAGAATGAACAGACATCACCAAAATGGTAACACAGGACATTCCCTGCTTTGCTCACAAGAAAGCACTAGAAACTATTCAGGAATAGGACACCACCAAGAGAATCCTGTAACACAGGGAGGAAACTAAAGCACTCCTAGCACCTTAGGTACCAACACAGACTGCAACAGAAGGTGTGCCATAGAGAACCAAGTGTCTGCACGACAGGAGGAAGGTGAAGGGTGACATACAAAGGCATCAGTTTGGGGAATGGGGAGGACACAAAGACAGCAGGACTGCCAGTCCAACCACAGGCCCTGTAGGAGAGAGTAGAAATGAACTGCAGGTCCACATCCTTGGCCCTGGTAAGGCCCAAAGCAGATGAGCTGAGGTGCTTCACATAGGCCAGAACCCCAGCAAAAAAACAGCACTATAGACTTGACTCACTCCTCCCTTTATCCCACCCCCTGGGATCCTCAATGGCACTATGAAGTGCCAATAGTCAACAGGATGTTGAGTCCCGGATCTGGTGGTACCCCAAAGAGGAGGAATAACAAAGAGGCAGACGAACCAGTTCTCCCCCATCATATAAACAAAGGCTGGCCTCAGCAAAACATACCCTGCGTAAACAGAGCAGTAACTCATCTACCGTTCTCCCTGCACTGACAGCAGCTGACAATACCCAAAATATAAAGCCACAGCACCACCTGCTGGAAAGGTAAAAGATGCACAGCTCAGTTCTCTGATCTATTGATACAGTTTAAAGTCTTAAAAGAAGCTTAGAGGTGATCATCAACTGGTCAGATAAAAGATTATCACAAAACTTAAAACTTCAACGTAATATGACAGCAGAAGGAGAGAAAAACAATTTTCCAGAAACCAAACTTAAAAGCTGGGGAGAGTATAATTTAACAGCAAGAGAATTTAAAATAGCTGTCAAGACGACACAGCATCTATCATCCACCGACTAGGAAGGCAAGTCACTGACATACCCAGGGATAAAATCTACTCTTAGAACATGATTTTGCTTTTGAGGCAACATTTGGTTTACAACACTGTGTATTATTCAAAGGTAGAGGATCACACCTATTCAGATGTTTGTCACCACACCACCCTCTTCCACACTTTACTCTCCACCCTCCCCCTCTGGTAGCCTTAACTTTACAGATTTCTAGGATTTGGTTTAGTTTTGTCTAGCCCTTTGTTTTGTTTCTTTACATTCCACTGATAAGTGAAACCATGTGATATTTGTCTTTTTCCTTCTGACTTACTTCACTCAGCATTATCTCCTGCAGTTCCGTAGGTTGTCACAAATAAGAACTCATCCTTTTTAAACTGCTGTGTAGCATTCCATCATGTATATATATCATATCCTCTTTTTTTTTACTTAATTTTTTCATTTTTTTAATTTTATATAGTTTATACATCATTTTTCATTTTTGCACAATGTATGCATTTTTACCTTAGTTATAGTCCCCACCCCCCTTGTTTTGATCCTACTCCCTCTCCACCCACCCCACCCCATAGTATGTCTCTGGTTTATAGTTGCTTGTTGATTTTGATTTTTACTTTATTATAATTAGGGTTTTTTCCTGGTCTCTTATTTAGGTTTTCTAAATTCCTGCTATGAGTGAGACCTCCCGGTATTTTTTTCTTTCTGGCTTATTTCGCTGAGCATGATCCCTTCCAGCGCCATCCATATTGCTGCAAATTGCATGTGTTTATCTTTTTTGAATGCTGAGTAATATTCCATGGTATATATGTACCACATCTTCTTGATCCAGTCATCTATTTTTGGGCATTTGGGTTGTTTCCATAGCTTAGCTATTGTAAATTGTGCTACTGTTATAGAGCAACCACTGCCTTTTCCCCCTAACACTACTATAAACATAGGGCTGCAGTTGCCCTTTCAAATTAATATTTCTGTGTCCTTTGGGTAAATACCTAGGAGTGGAATTGCTGGATCATATGAAAGCTCCATCTTTAGCAGTATAGCATATCCTCTTAATTAACTCACCTATACTTGGGTACGTGGCTGGTTTCCACAACTGATTGTTGTAAATAGCACTGCGATGAACATAGTGTGTATATCCCTTCTAATTAGTGTTTTTGCATTGTTTGGGTGGATACTTAGGAATAAAATACCTTAATTATAAGGTAGATCTATTTTTAATACTTTGAGAAACCTCCATACTGGTTTCAGTAAGGGCTGAAGCAGTCTACACTCCCACAAATACAAAGGCTCCTTTTTCTCCACATCCTTGCAACACTTGTCTTTTCTGATCTTTTTGATATGAGTCATTCTCAAGTGTGAACTAGAATCTCATTGTGGTTTTGATTTTCTTTTCCCTGATAAGTGATGAGCATAATATTTCATTTGCCTGTTGACCATATTTATGTATTCTTTGGAGAAATGTCTCTTTAGCTCTTCTGCCCTTTTTTAAATATTTATTTATGCATACAAGAACTGGGGTGTGGGCCAGAGGTGTGGGGTGTAAGAGGATTCACCAGAGAGAGTGGGGAGCAGAACAGGCATATCTACTAAAATACACTGCTGAGGTGAGCAGTGGGCGAGACAGGAGAGGTCTGCTGTGTCATGGGGTTAATCCCTGGGCGGGGTGGGGGTGGGGGGGGTGTTCCATCTCTTACTGCAGTGGCTGGGATAGCTTGATGGCGCTGTGTCTTTAACCCTTGCACCAGCAGGCAAGGCAAGCCCTGGGTTGTCTTCTTTTTGTTGAGTTATATTAAGTTCTTTATAGATTTTAGCCATCAGCCCCTTGACAGATGTGTAAACACAAGTATTTCCCCCCATTCGGTAGGCTCTCTTTTTGTCTTACTCTTAGGGTTACTATGTGAACTTCTACTTCCCATCTCTATCTACTGAAACCCTAATCATGCTTCAAGCCACAAATCACATAAATGCTATTTAACCAGCAAGCTTTGATTGGTTACAAACCCAACATCGTCTGCCCACCTTTATTTCCACCCATAATTTGGTCTTTCTATCACACTTTACTACCATACATTTTTACCTTTATCTTTTTTTTTTTTTTTTTGTGGGACCCTCGCCAGCGGCCGGGGAACGAACCGGTGCTGCGGAGGCTTCGGGCAGCCTCGCAGCCCAGTGCTCAACTGCTGCACCACTAGGGGAGGCCCACATTTTTATCTTTTTTTATTATTCATTTCTTAAGAGCCAGGAATTGTCTTTTTCATAATATTTCAAAGTGTTTAATTTCTTTGCATACATAAAGCACAATTTGTTCGAATGGCACAACTTACAAATTGGTTGATACTGACTCTAGATTATCACATGTACATCCTGAATAAGAACATGATTACTTGCTATCATGAAAATTTAATGTGCAATATCGTTTCATGCAGTCTTACCGATATACCTTCATACCAAAAAGAATTACTTTCTGAAAGAAAAAATGTTTTCTTCTTGTCCGGGTCAGAATTATGTAGAAGAAATGAGTTTTTTGTACACTAAATTAAAATGTTATATAAGAATTTAAAAAAGAACATTATGAAGGAAAAAAATTTTCCCATGAATATTTTTGTATAAGACTATATCCAAATCAGACTATGTCTAAATCAGCCTATGGATATAAATAAGACCTCATTAGTAAGTCCCACTAGCTGACATTAGCTTGACAAAAACCATCTGCAGAAATGCAGAACTTTAACCACATTTATCGATTCTATTCTCCATCTCTTTTGGAAGGGTCTCAAGGAAAGTCATACTATTATCAGAAATCAGTCCAGTCCACATCTCACAATTCTGTCATTAACACTGCCATCAAAGGTATATTTCCATAACTCCACTATAAAATAAAAAAGGTCTTTATTCTCTATTGGCAGTTAGTACTTGGGATATAGCCTCTGTCTCTTAGACACACATTAAAGTCAGCACTGGGACCTAAAACCATTCAGCTTCAGGCTCTGGTGAATCTTCAGTTTATCTTCTTTCCCTCAGGGTGCTTTACACCCCAGGTCACAACAGTCCCATGTGATCTGGATTGTCATGTCTTTCTATTCTACCTGTGTGCACATGTCTAAATATGAATCACTAACATTGTCCTGTGTTCTCTAAGAAACTCAAAAGTCCCCATTTAAATCAGCTAAGGATGACTGAAATAAGGGTTGGAGAGGACATTCCAGTCTTTATATGCCCATACACAGTACCTGCTGTCACAGGCTAGCAGGCCAGATTACCTGGACTCAAATCCCACCTCATATTTACTAGCTTTGTGATACTGGGGCACATTACTTTGCCTCTTTGTCCCTTAATTTCTGATAACCCCTTAACCAAAAATCCTTCAGTGCAGATGTGTTACAGAGTTCAGAAAATTTTCTAGAAAGGCAACACAGCATATATTACATAACATATAAAACACCCTGAGCAGAGTTTTGGTCAGTACATCATAATCATATGCTTTAATACTTCTGCACCAAACCATGAATATTTGCTAATACTAGTTAGGACAAAAAGAGCTTTACATAAGTTCTGGTCATATTATACCATCAAATGCAGTTATCACAAACAAATCAAAAACTTTTGGTTTGAGGTTTGAGACTTGCAGATAAGAGATATGTACATAGGATAAGAATTTTTTTTTTTTTAAGATTTATTTATACAAGAACTGGGGTACAGTCAGAGGAGTGGGAGGGTGAGAGAATTCACCAGAGACAGAGCAGGGAGCAGAGCAGGGAGATGGACTGAAGACACTGCTGAGGGGAACAGGGGGCAAGGCAGGAGAGGTCTGCCACGCCATGTGCGTTTTTCCCAGGCTGGCCGAGAATCGAACCCACACTGCAGAGGCTGCCGACAGCTTCACAGCGTGGCACTCAACCTGCTGCACCACAGGGGAGGCCCCCCTTTTTTTTTCAAAGATTTATTTTATTTATACAAGAGATGGGTACAGGTCAGAGGCACAGGAGGGTGGGAGGATTCACCATAGACAGAGTGGGGAGCAGAACAGGTAGTCGGACCAAAAGCACTGCTGAGGGGAGCAGTGGGCGAGACAGGAGAGGTCTGCCACGCCAGGTGGGTTTCTCCCTGGCCAGTTGGAAATCGAACCCGCACTGCAAAGGCTGCAGACAGCTTCTCAGCACTATGCTCAACCCACTGTGCCACCAGAGAGGCCCAGATGATAAGAATGAAACTGAACTAATACAAATCAAGTACTCAAAATAGTAGGTGCTATATCAGAGTTGTTTGTTATTTTTATGTGCAAGGTACTTTTCAGGTTATATGACAGTGTCCTGATCCATTCAGGATGCTGTAACAATAATATAGATTGGAAAGCTTAAACAGCAAACATTTATTTCTTGCAGTTTGAGAAGCTGGGAAGTTCAAGATCATGGTACCCGCAAATTCAGAGTCTGGTGAGTCCCATTACCTGGTTCACAGACAGCTGTCTTCTTGTGTCCTCCCTCACCAGGCAGAGGGGAGAAGGGGGCTCTCCCGGGTATTTCATCAGGGCACTGATCTCATAGATGAGGTTTCTACCATCCTGATCTAATCACCACACAAATACCCCACTTTTAATACCATGGAGTTGGGGGCTAGATGTCAACATATGAATTCAGTCCATAGCAGAGAGGTAGAAAAATGAGTAAGAATTCATTCTTTGAAACATGATAAATGAAGAGCATCTAAGTTTTACAAGGGTACTATTAGTACAATAATAACTAACATATATAAAATAATTATTATATGCCAATCACTGTGCTAGATTTTTAAATGACTGTCTTACTCATAACCACTGCAAGGTAGATACTATTAACCCCATTTTATGTATGTCGAAAATGAGGCTGCAAGACCAACTTTAAGTAATGGGCCCATTACTTATACCCAGTGCTGATCTGAGGATTCATGCTTTTATCCACAACCTGATGCCTCATACAGCATATGTGTCAAGTCTTGACACTGTAAAATTGAGAACCGTAATACACTAAGGTCAACAAAACCTGCCAGTATTTCTCTACTTCCCAAACATTACATTTTTAAATTCCTCATCATAATCTAATAATGTCAGTAAAACAAAGTCCAAACTTACCAAATGTTGCAGTATGATATTAGTCCGTTTGAAGGAATTAAACCTGAAACAAATGTAGACCATAATGAACACAGTAATGTGGACAGTCAAGTTTCAATGTACAAATACTATATTCCCTTTCATGTTGGCTACTTTTTTTTTTTAAGATTTATATATGCATACAAGAACTGGGGTATAAGTCAGAGGTATGGGGGGTGAGAGGATTCACCAGAGACAGAGTGGGCAACACAACAGGCAGACTGACTGAAATACACTGCTGAAGCAGCGAGCAAGACAGGAGAGATCTGCTGTGCCATGTGAGTAGCTCCCTGGCCGGGGATCGAACTCGTGTTGCAGTGACTGCGGACAACTTCATGAATTGGCCTTAACCCCTTGTGCTACCAAGGAGGTCCCATGTTAGTTACTTCTAAAAGGTTTTAGAACAAGCTTTAAAAAAAAAAAAAAAGGTTTAACTCTCATTCACTGTTGGTAGAAACACAAAACAGTAAATCTACTTTGGCAAACAGTTTGGCAGTTTCTTTCAAAACTACACATACTGTTAACCATGTGATTCTGCAATTGTGTTTCATGTTATTTACCCAAATGAGCTGAAAACTTAGATCCATGTGAATTTTATGGTAATTTTATTCCATATTTACCCAATAAGGAATATTGGAATGGCCCCTATTCCAATTTATCATAATTGCCAAAACATGGAAGTAGCCAGTTGGTCAATGTCAATTGGTGAATGGATAAACAAATTGTGGTACATCCACACAAAGGAATGTTACTTAGCTATAAAAGAAATGAGCTATTATTCCACAAAAAACCAAGGATCCTTAAATTCATACTGCTATGTGAAAGAAGCCAATCTGAAAAGGCCACATACTATAGAATACCAAATACAGGACATTCTTAAAAAGGCAAAACCATGGAGACAGTAAAAAGATCAGTGGTTTTGAGGGTGTAAAGGAGAACAGGATGAACAGGTGGAGCACATGATATAATTAGTCATATAAAGGTAGAGGTACGTCATTAAACATTTGTCAAATTTTTCTGCTCAATTTTTCTGTAAATCTAAAACTACATTAAAAAAGTCCACTAATTTAAGAAAAAGTTTAGTTAGGCTGAAATAGGCATTCTTAGATATTGCTGAATGATATATACACACTGGTATTACCTTTTAGTAGTCAATCCAGAAAGAGAATTCCACACCATTAAAATGATCATACCCTTAGACCTAGAAATTCTACGAGTACCTGTCTTGGAAATCTGAAATATGATCCAAGATTGATTTATAACTATGTTCACAACAATTATTTAAATTAGGGAAAAACTGGAAACAGTATTTAACAATGGAGGTTTTTTTTTTTTTTTTTTTTTTTAAAGATTTATTTATTTATTTATTTATACAAGCACTGGGTACAGTCAGAAGAGCGGGAGGGTGAGAGAATTCACCAGAGCCAGAGCGGGGAGCAGAGCAGGCAGAAGGACCGAAGTACACTGCTGAGGGGAGCAGCGGGCGGCAGGAGAGGTCTGCGCGCCATGTGGGACCCTCCTCCGGTGGCCGGGGAGCAGCCGGGGATCGAACTGGCGCCACAGAGGCTGCGGGCAGCTTCGCAACCCAGCACTCAACCGCTGCACCACCGGAGAGGCCCTAACAATGGAGGTTTTTTTAATGTCATCTCTACAAAACCATTACACAGCTAATAAAGTTGTTTAAAAACATTTAAACAATACTGAAATGGAAAGCTCATGACAGAGATTACAAAAAGAAGACAGATTACAAAACACAGTACACTTTTTGTTTGTTGCTTTAAAAATGTGTGGCTGGGACTACAAAGTTTAAGACACAGCTCAGCAAAGTAATTAGAAGCAAAAGGCGTCAAAATGATGGAGGAAGCTGGGAAGGGGCAGGAGGAAATGGAGTGTTAGAAATTGTCTCTACTCAGATAATGGTACCAGGACTGTATATATAAGTAAAAGCTCCTGGAGCTGTAGACTTCAAATAGTTCATTTAGGCACTTTATGGATGTTTTCATTACATAAGTAAAAGCAAGATGGGGAAGAGTAGTAACTGGAAAGGGCATGAGAAAAGGCTACTGGGATACTCTAAACTCCTGCTTCTTGATCTAGATGTCAGTAAAATGGCTATCTTTTGTTTGTGTAAACTCATCAAATTATATCTTTATGCTTTGGGCTTTAAAAAGTTCCCAAAAAGACATTCAGCTTGTCCTTGAGAAACTCAGTGTATTCAGATATATGCATAATAGGGCCTCTCCTGTGGCGCAGCAGGTTGTGCACAGAGCTGTGAAGCTGTCCCCAGCCTCTGCAGCACGGGTTAAATTCTGGACCAGCCAGGGAGATTCCCACACAGCGCAGCAGACCTCTCCTATGCATCCGCTGCTCCCCTCAGCAGTGCTTTCGGTCTGTCTGCCCGCTCCACTCCCCACTGTCTCTGGTGAATCCTCTCACCCTCCTGCACCTCTGGTCTGCACCCCAGCTATTGTATAAATAAAAAAATAAATCTTTAAAATAAAAAAAGGAAAGATGTATAATAGGAACGGTGAAGTTAGACTATATTGGGATACATACCAAACAAGTAATAAATATAAAACAAATGGAGAGTTCAAAGCTAGAATCAAGAGCAGCAACCTCATAAGCAACGTGCACATGTGTACATACATATTTATCTGATGCAACTGACAAATTGTCAGTTTGCAAATTTTTCAAAGGTAATTTGAGAGGTAAGACTTCGGCTAATGCATTTTTTTAAAAAAAAAGGTCATATGACCATTGTTGCCAATTGTAACCACATCTTAGATGACTGAATTTATTTAAAAAAAAACCTTGTAATCCAAATACTTTCCAGAATTTGTAAGTAATTTGTAATTTGTATTACTTTCTATTTATATTACATGCAAATTGAATAATGCTACAAAGGGGAGCTATCACCAATCTAAATTAGTCACACTTCACTTTCCTAGACTAGCACATTTTGAATCTGCTTACCATAATAGTTTCATCTTAATCCAGTGATTCTACGACTTATATGCACAGTTGAATCACCTGGAGATGAAGACATTCAAAGCCCACATTCACCAGCTCAAAGTCCAGGTAACGTCCAAGACCAACTAAATTATAAACTCGAGAGGTGGAACGCAGGCATAGGTATTTTGTGAAGCTCACCAAAAATTCCAAAATATATAATAAGTTGTCATGTCATTAAAATCAATAGTTTTTAAAATTAAACTGAGGTCCTCCCTGGAGGAGCAAGGGGTTAAGTTTCAGCACTATGAAGCTATCCGCGGCCCCTGAAGCCCTAGCTCAATCCCACCTTGATGGCTCAGTTCAATCCCCAGCAAGGGAGCTAACCCACATGGTGCAGCAGACCTCTCCTGTCTCGCCTACTGCTCCCCTCAGCAGCGTATTTCAGTGCATCTGCCTGTTCTGCTCCCCACTGTCTCTGGTGAATCCTCTTACCACCACTACCCCTCCACTGGCCCGCACCTCTGGCCTATACCCCAGCTCTTGTATGCATAAATAAATCTTTAAAAAAATACATAAAATTAAACTGAAGTGGCAGATCCTACAGCATTTAGGGGAATTTTCAAAATGGGATTTGAAAAATTTATACTAACCCTGAAGCACCACTTCTAAAAAATGTTTTAACTTAAATCCATTTTAACTTTTTGGAAGTTTTTTTTTTTTTTTAAGATTTATTTATGCATACAAGAACTGGGGTACAAGCCAAACGTGTGGGGCGGGGGTAAGAGGATTCACCAGAGACAGAGTAGGGAGCAGAACAGGCAGGAGCAACACTGGAGCAGGAACACAGAACAGGAGCAACACTGCTGAGGGGAGCAGAGGGTGAGATAGGAGAGGTCTGCTGCGCCATGTGGGTCACCTGCCTAGCTGGGGTTCACACTCATGCTACAGTGGCTGCAGACAGCTTCACAATGCTGCGACTTAACCCCCTTGTGCCATCAGGAAGGCCCTCATTTTGGGAAGTTTTTTAAGTATCAAAAATTTAAGTGCTAATTTATTTAGCTCTAGAATAATTTAAAATTCCTTAATAAGGCAGTGCTGAATGCAGCTCAATTTTAAAGACAGAGATGCTAGATTGGCAAGACTTAGGTAAATTTAAGTAATGCTTACAGCATAAAGAGTATACTGAAAGACAGGTCTGGCTACAGGTCCCAGTTTTCTTCATGAGACAGAATTTTTACTCAAAGAAATATGGCATAAGTGCAGGTGCAAAGCACTGTGCACTACATTATAGGTCAAAAATCCACAGACCAATTAAAGAGAGAAAACAAACCAAGTACAACTAAATTTCTTGTAAGACTCAATATAACCACCTTGCTTTTGTTTTGCCATGATTCATTCTTAGCTGTTATAAAAGTTAATATGAGATTTTAAATAGCTCAAAAGTGTATGAGCATTCAAAGTCCCTAAGTAATTCTAAATTTGTGGCTTCCCTTTCGTTACCTCTAACACTGCCATCTGGTGGAAGAGACGAGGGCATGCATATCCCAGTTACTGCTTATTTCCTTTAGATGCTGCTCAATTTGGCTACTTGGGACAGCTGTTCTCAAAGTGTGGTTCCCAGACCAGTGATATCAGCAACCCCTGGGCACTTGTTAGAAGTGCAAATTCGTGGCCGACTCCAGACTAATTGAATCAGGGGGATGGGGCCTAGAAGTGTTTAATCCTTCAGGTGATTCTGATACACACTAAAGCTAAAAAAAACAACTATAATAGAAGGGAGAGACCTTTATGGTTTAGGTTTTGTAGTTATCCAATAAAACACAAAGTTAACTTCACAAAACTAGTAATATATTATGAAAATAGTGCTCAATGATTTTTAAGGAAAATAAACAAGGGGAAAAGTGAGCAGAAAACCAAATCAAAGACCAAATAATTCAGGCACAAATTGATGAAGAATACCTGCTTTGAAAACAAAAAGGAATGATTTATTGAGTGGGTATGCAATAAAAAATAAATGGAAGAGATGTTAGGTCAAAAACAACTCCGAGATTTCAAGCCTGAGAATACAGGTGCTGAAAAGGTTGGGAAGGAATCTAACTGGTTTATAGGAACAAATATGGATTCCATTTTGAATTTTTTGCATCTGTTCTGACAGAAGTAGAAATATTCAACAGCTGGTAGAGAAAAGAAACAACTTTGAAAGAAAAGTTAGGACTGAAGACATTTCAGAAGTCACATGCATAGACAAACTCTGAAACCCAAGAAACTCTCAGCTGTCTATGAGAAATAAATGAGAAAAGCTGCAGTTCAAAGCTAATGGCCTGAAGGCTGCCTGGTCTACAAATGTTTTGTTTGATTAGCAGCATTTGAAAACTACAAAAATTTAAAAATCAAAAGATTTCACCTAAAAATGCAGTTTTCCATCTTTTCCAGAAAAATGGGTAGCTATAGAAACTCTGGATCTATATTCTATAATGGCAACAATGTCTTTGGCTGAGAAGTTTCCTCCTTTAAGTAGAGCCCGAATTAGCTCCCTTAGTCCGTTATTAGTCCCCACAGCTGCAATCTATGCAGCATCACTCAATGCTTCCTTTTTAGACTCTACATTTGGCTTTGACTCCTAGCCTAGAAAAAATAAGATTCAAATATCGAATTTTCAGAAATAACTATGTAGAAATTAAAGAAAAAGTGGTAGTCAAAGAAACAAAAAACCAAAACAGTGTTGTTTAGCAGAGTACAGCACATGGAGAAGGGAATTTTAAGGATCAACCTCTTTGAGAATTCCTGTCAGCCCCCACTTCCTTTCTAAATGCCCCTTTCTCATCATTGTATTTTTCTTTAAGATGCTTATCAGAATTAGTAACTAAATATCATTTTTGTTTAAATACTTGTTTCATGTCTGCTCTCCTTTCAGACTTAAGGGCCTTCCCTTACAAAAGAAACAGTAAGAACACCAAGCAGTTCAAGTTGACTGCAGGGTAATACAAGAACCTTGAATAGTACCTCCCAGAAGCTAAAACATAACAGTAAGTATTGCTGGAGAGAAAATTAGGGCCAAGTCTTTGAAACCCAGGTTGAGAAATTTTTATTTACTGCTCATAGGTAGGCCAGCTAATGAGCAGAACAATGACAGACACTGAAATAAATTTTAACAAGATTCATCTGGCAAAGTCTTGTCACGCTGAGAAAAGGCAAGTCTACCAATCAAAAGTTCTGCAGAATGCACAGGTGCTTTGAGTGGTCTATTCAAATTCCAATCAGTAAGAAAAGCTAACAACTATGAGTATGGGTGAATTTAAATAACTTTAGAAATCTAGAAGAAGAATAGTGCCAAGAAGTTGAATATGCAGATAAGGGGTAAGGTCTGTACTTGCATGTAAATTTTTAACTGAGGTGCAAATGAAACATTCAGGTGGTTGTGACTGCCACTAACACTTAGGACAAACCAAGGTTAAATATACAAATGAGAATTACCTTCAGAGAGGGGTGCTTAATTTGGGGACAACAACAATGTCCAAGAGCTAAATTAGCACTAGGGCAAGTTAAGAAGTACTGAGGAGAGGTTGTAGGAAAGCAAGACAAGTCAAGGGTAGCCAGAGTTCAAGAGAGATTGCCCAATCATATCAACCACAGCCTCTTAGAAACATTCTGTGGGACCCTGCACCCTAATACATTTGTGGGGTCGGTTGTAGACAGTGATCTTGACCTCAAGTCTCTGCTTTACTAAAGGATAACCACTCCAGGACTGACGCTGAAAAAGGCCTTCTGACCAAAATCCTAAAACTTACCCAGTACTCACCTAATCAGTCTGCACCTTTAAATACAGGGGGAAATAAAGCCAACCTGAATGCTGCGAGTAACAGATTCTTCCCCAAGTCAGTTAACTTTGTTAATAAACATGACTTCCCCACTTTCTCAAATAATTTGGTTATATGCTCACACCTTCAAAAAAAAAAAAAGCAGCAGGGATTACATGTATTGATTTTCTTACTAAGACCCTCTGTGAGCTGGTTAGAGGCACAGGGACAATTAATTTCAAGATTTTTTTTTTTTTAAACAAAGGATAGCAACTCTTTAATTTCCTTCAAATATCTGAAAGCCCAGTCTGTGGATACAAAGAACTGGACACGTTCCCTTAAAGCAGTTACTATTCTCGACCGAAAGAAACACTCCTATTCCTTTGTTCCAAAACAAGCTCAAGGGAGTAAAGATGCCAGCAATTTAAATTGTGTCGAAGATGGTTCTGGGCACAAGTGGTCACAGCCTTCCTGCTGACCTAAGGGGGCAGGCAGTGGACTTCAAGGCTGATGCAGCCTAACTTCTAAAGTGACTGCTGCCAGATTTCCTCTGCTAAGCTCCAGATGCTGGGCAGCACTTTCGAAAAAGTATTAAACACAGCGTTTGCATGCTCCTCCAAGCCACGTTACGTGTCCGCTGCACTAACCTGCATGCATGATCGCTCCGGGGAGCTGAATTAGGACCCAGGAGCACAGGTGCAGCCCCTGGCCCAGCACGAGCGTTCTCCAGCTGCACAAAACGCCAACCCAATGACTCCAAGTTAAAACCCTGCGTCCTTCCCAAACTGTACGCAACTTCAAAGAAATGGGGGTGGTAAAAGGAAACAAAGAGCAGGTCAAGGCTGAATCCACGTAAGAATGGCAGAAAGCAAAGGGGAAGGTGCTAAAAGGCTAAGGGGGCACGAGGGAGGGCGCCGGCCGAGCTCCAGGCCGGACGGGGTCGGGGCTGAAAGCTGCGCCTCCAGGGGCGCCTCCAAGCCTCGCGCGCAGGCAGTCCCCCCACCCCGACCCCGTTCACCCCTTGGGGAACGCAGCCGACGAGCTCACTCACCTCGACATGAGCCTCCACGCCTCCTGCAGCCCCATTGCCAAAACACCCGCGAGCCTCCAGCCGCCCCGACCCGCAAACCCTATAGCGGCTCTTTGCGCCACACGTCAGACCCGCCCACCGCCGCCGGAGCCGCCGGACATAGATAGCGAGTCCTCCAGGCGGCCAGAGCGGCCCACGGCGGGTTTCCTCCGTTACGCACGCGCAGGGGCGGGGCCAGAACTACAGCTTGAGGAAATAGGTTGAGGGCGGGGACAAAATGGAAGATAAGTCCGGGAGGCGGGCCGGGGGCGGGGTCTGAGCGAAGGCGGAGGGCGAGCAGGGGCTGAGCCGAGGCTGCCCGCGGTTTAGCACATTAGGATTGGGATATTTCCAGTTTTTTGGAAAAGTTACAGGTCCTCCACTTTTCCTAATGAGAATTGTCTCATTAGGAGGTGATATATGTCTTCACCAGCTATATATTGCAAAAAAATTACTGTTATCAGTGAAAGCATAATTGCATCCAGAAAGCAGTTTACTCAAATAAAACCAAGAGGTAACTCATCCACTAGGAGTCGCTGTTAGGTTGATTCAGAAGAATGTTCTTGCGCGTCCAGGTACACCGGCAAGTCCGGGAGCAAACATTTCATCACCCACCGAAGAAATAACAGGTTTATTAAAAAGGAGGAATTCAGTGAAGAATTTCGGAGAAAAGGAAATAAAAGGAGTTAGTCTGGACGCCTCGATATTTAAGGAGATAGTGTGAAGGCTTTGATCAAAAATTACTTTTCTACCATGAGATACCATCTTACACCAGTGAGAATGGCACATATTAAAAAACCTAGCAACAACAAATGTTGGCGAGGGTGTGGAGAAAAAGGAACTCTCCTGCACTGCTGGTGGGAGTGCAAACTGGTCCAACCACTATGGAGAGCTGTGTGGAGATTTCTGGACCTACTAAACATAAAGCTTCCATATGATCCAGCAATTCCACTCCTAGGTATTTACCCAAAGGACACAGAAACATCAATTCCAAAGAACACCTGCATCCCTATGTTTATAGCAGCACTGTTTACAATAGCTAAGCTTTGGAAACAGCCCAAATGCCCAAAAATAGATGACTGGATCAAGAAGATGTGGTACATATACACCATGGAATATTACTCAGCATTCAAAAAAGATAAACACATGCAATTTGCAGCAACATGGATGGCGCTGGAAGGGATCATGCTCAGCGAAATAAGACAGAAAGAAAAAGAAAAATACCGGATGGTCTCACTCATAGCAGGAATCTAGAAAACTTAAATAAGGGACCAGGAAAATGAATAACTATAAGAAAGTGAAAATCAAAATCAACAAAAAACTATGAACCAGAGACACTTTATGGGGGGTGGGGGGCGGGAGGGGAGGGATTGGGGTCAGAATGGGGGGGTTGCAATTGTATGGGGAATATAAAAATAAAATTTATTATTTAAAAAAATAAAATAAAATAGAAAAAAATAAAATAAATATGCCAAAAAAAATACTTTTCTACCCTAAGTCAATATAATCCTCAATATCCACTGACTAGAGGGCAAATTACCAGCATCACAGAAGAAACTCCTGACCTGTGATTGTTTTTGGACATCTCCATTGGACATCGCCAAAAAATAAATGGGTCCTGTTACACAGCCTGGTTTACTAGAAAGATCATAGAATTTCCTGTTAGACAATCCTAGTTACTCAAATCTTTCCTGTTCCCTTATCTTCATGTGAGTACAATATGTGTCATCCAAAGGTCTCATGCTTAAAAGGGCCTATATTTGGTTTAATGTTCTGCTCCTAGTAATTCCTTTAACAAGGAGGGCGGTGGTCTCGGTGTACCACTTTGGCTGTGGCCGACCACAAGATACACAGAACATAGACCACTTGCATAAAGTCCCAGGTTTCTTCCCAGACAAAATAAACGTTGATGCAAATGGAGGCCAACAAGTAAAGGCATAGCTCTACTATTACTCATAAAAAATGTGAAAAATAAACCTTGATCCAAAAACTCTGGAAGATAATGTCAATCTCAATTTATTGATCCCAAATGGGCATGGACATTCTCTCTTATATGGAGCAAGGTGAACAGTATGGAATACTGTGGGACCTATGAACCAGGAACACTTTAGTCTCTTATTTTCTACCTTGAAAGTATATGCAGATTGGTGGACTTTGGGACCTCCCAAGATTTTGGAGATGCCCAAAGTTGAGTAATAAAATATGAATTCTTTCCCTTTCCTCTTGCTCAGTACCCAAAATAAGTTAAACAAACCCTTCTGCAGAGCTGTTAGTAGCATCAAATGCCATAGGATAGCTAACGCATGGAAATAACAGTAACCACTGCCACTGTTCCAATCCAGTCACTCTGGTCCCGAGGAGCTCCATGTGGGCACTCCTGAGAAAACAGACCTGGTAGCCACCACTGAGTTGGCCACAGCACCCTACCCTAGACTATACCCCCATGTGTTCATAGTGTACTAGGTCGTTTTAGGGGACATGACACCTTGGCAATAGTGCTTGTGTACCAGAAAGTATCTGTCCGGTGCCCGGTAGTCTGTTCTCACTTGGCTAAGACTGCCTGTGAGGGCTGGTAACACCAAGAGTTGCCTTCACAGCACTACATTAAAGCTGTCCAACATTTTCAATATTACCCTGTCCTTTTGTGTGCTGTGCTAACCACTGCGTGCACCCAACAACAGAACTAGCCCAAAGTGCATTGTAGCAGTTAATCAAAGGATCACATTGTTAAAATTTGATCTGAAAAACCTTAGAAGTTGAGTCACCTCTGGGTGCCCTTTCTCCTCTGTCTCTCTCTTTGGTTAACTGGAATCTCAAACAGATTTGTGGAATGTTGTTTCTCTCAGTACTCTATCTAGTCACTGAGTGCCTATTATGATCAGGTGCGGTCTAAATGGTAGCCTTAGAGATTGTATGGTGCTATGAAAGTACACAGCAGGGCCATCTTTCATAGTCTAGGATTCAGAGAAGGCTTTTTAGAAATGACTGTTTTTAGATACAGGGTAACTGCACAGGTGGGATGAAACATGTCTTCTGAATTCCAGCAGAGGCACTGGAGCAGTAGGGTGGGATCAGAACACGAAGTGTCTGTGAAGCTATTTTAAAGGTATTTAAGCAGAAATATGGCATAATCACATCTGGCTCTCCACAACCCTTTCTGTATCTTTTCTGCACCTTCACACTAACTGCCTTGCAAGAGGTTCTCACTTGCCTTGGCTTGTCTGATCCCAACTCTACTTCATGACATCATCTCAGAAATATAGCTTTCAAGTAGTTATTTATTCTTCATTTTGTTTTGGTCTCACTTGCTATTTCTCATTTTCAGAGCACAGCAGAGAAATACGATGAGCTTCATTTAACTTTTTTTTTAAAGATTTATTGATTGATTGATTGATTTATACATACATACATACAAGCACTGGGTACAGTCAGAAGCGCGGGAGGGTGAGAGAATTCACCAGAGCCAGAGCAGGGAGCACAGCAGGCAGAAGGACCAAAGTACAATGCTGAGGGGAGCAGCAGGCGGCAGGAGAGGTCTGCGCGCCATGTGGTACCCTCCTCCGGTGGCCAGGGAGCGGGCGGGGAACGAACTAGCGCTGCAGAGGCTGCGGGCATCTTCGCAACCCAGCGCTCAACTGCTGCGCCACCCGGGAGGCCCGAGCTTCATTTAACTTTTTTGAGCTATAATAGGTCCTCTTAGATCAAGAGGCCATAGGATTTAATCAGCAGTTTGGACACTGGGGATATTCATGACAAGACTGTGTGGGTTTGACAAAGAACAGTGGCTTGTTTTTCAGCTGCTATCCATATGCAGAGGATTGCTTCAAGTAACAGCTGACAAAGATGGGAGCATCAATGAACTAGGAAATATTACAAAGATGGTTTCGGTTAGAAAAAATTTGCATATATGTGCACAGAAACATTCTAGAGGAATCAATACCCAAAATGTTAATAGCAGCTATCCATGGGTGGTGGTGGAAACACCCATAACTCACTACTTCTATCTATAGAATCATGTATATTTTCTATTGTTTCTTGAGTATAAGATTTTAAGTGATTTTTAAGGAAATAAAAAATATTATACAAAACCTACTGCATTTTTCTCTATAGGTAATTCCCAAAATACTTTTTGGATGAATTTTTTATTCACTACATGCATTGAGTTTATAGTGAGTTGCCACTAGGTGGTAAACATATTGCATTAAAGATTAAAAGACAACATTTTTTCATATGGTAGTTCATCTACCAGATTCCCTAGAAAATAGTTTTAATACATGACTTGATTTTGATATTTTGCATGCCAAATTATGTCCCTAAAATAAAAGTAAAAATGTATCCATAACCGGGCCTCCCCGGTGGCGCAGCGGTTGAGTGCTGGGTTGCGAAGCTGCCTGCAGCCTCTGCGGCGCCGGTTCGATCCCCGGCTGCTCCCCGGACACTGGAGGAGAGTCCCACATGGCCCGCAGACCTCTCCTGCCGCCTGCTGCTCCCCTCAGCAGTGTACTTCGGTCCTTCTGCCTGCTCTGCTCCCTGCTCTGGCTCTGGTGAATTCTCTCACCCTCCCGCGCTTCTGACTGTACCCAGTGCTTGTATAAACAAAACAAACAAACAAATAAATAAATAAATAAATAAAACATGCCTCTATTAAAAAAAAAAAATTAAAAAAATTTAAAAAAAAAATGTATCCATAACACACAGACAACATAAGATACAATGTTGACATTATGAAGACCGCACTGTATTTTCAGAGAAAGGTAAGCCTTGCTACATTGTAATATTACACTATATATATATTTTTAAATAATAGTATATTTTGTATCTGATTTTTATTTTTTTCTTGTCCTAGAATAACTGCAGCATGGGCCAGAGGTGGAGGAAGAGGAGGGTGAGGAGTCACCAGAGACAGAGCAGGGAGCAGAACAGGTGGATTTACTGAAATACGCTGCTAAGGGAGCAGCAGGGTTGACAGGAGAGGTCTGCTGTGCCTTGGGCTTAGCTCCCTGGCTGGGAATGGAACCCAGGCACTAGAAGTGATAGCACTGACACTTAACCCCTCAGCCACTAAGGAGACCCCACTATTTCTATATATCTAATATGCAATGTTAAATTGCCATACTATAGAGAGATAGTATTGGGCGTGGGTTCCTATGATCTGGCCACTCATGGGCAACTATGACCTATCTGCTTTCTGCAAATCACTGCTTGACTACATATGGACAGTAGCCTATATCGCGAGGCAGGCCTAGGACGCCTTGGCTGTTGTTGACCTGATTATGTGACTATCTTCAGATGGTCTCAGGATAATTCTGCCTGTGATAACATCAACACATATACTTTGCTGGCACAAATGTTTCTTGGCATATGGTAACAATGTCCCCTTCTCTGTTCCTCATAAAACCTTTTTCTAATTAATTTATTTATTTATACAAGAACCAGGGTACAGGCCAGATGCGCGGGAGGGTGAGGATTCACCAGAGACAGAGCGGGGAACAGAACAGGCAGACTGACGAAATACACTGCTGAGGGGAGCAGCGGATGAGGCAGGAGAGGTCTGCTGCACCATGTGGGACCCTCGCAGGCCAGCCGGGATCTACCCATCGCTGCAGAGGCTGCAAACAGCTTCACAGTGCGGCGCTCAACCGCCTGCGCCACCAGGGGAGGCCCTGTTCCTCATAAAACTTTGTCTCCCATTCCAATCCCACTCCCTGGACTTGCACCTCATGCCATTGTCCGATGATCAACTTTTACTAGCCTGTATACTTTCAATAAATGTCACAAGAACTTCTGCTCAAGTAGCAGAGTCTTGCCTTGCAAGCCTGCTCCACAACTTGCATTCCTCATCAAGGTGCTGCCGCAAAGTTCCTGTGGTAACAATGGGGGACCGCAGTTTAGAAACAAGCATTTAAAATTGCTCCTAAAAAATCCCCAAGTGAGTAAATTGAGCCATCCCACCAAATTTGACAAGATGGGCTACAAATTCTGTGATGTCAGCAAGTTTCACAGGGAGCTGCATAATCAGGAAGCTCTTTTGTAATAATTACGTCTTTCAATTCTTCTAGGTTCCTCTAGGATTGTTTGTGTGTATGTATACATAGCAAAAATAGTATGTAAATAGATTAAAATTTGTTTTAGGGTATGCATGTATGTACTACCTTTTGATAAACATTAAATTCTTTAATACTTGTATTTTTTAGGGGAGGGAAAATAAAATAAATGTCAAAATAGTATGTTTTTCCACTCATGCGAAAATTTGAATTCTTTTTAGAGTTGCTTTTATATTGTTCTCTTGTTTGGGTGGTAAAGCTTTCTACTATTCTTTATGCTTTATTTCTTTCCCTCCGGAAGATAAAAAGGTAAGGAAAAAATTATGTAAGTAGTCTGTGCAGCTACTATGCTCAGAAATCCTCCTTTGAGACTCTTACCACCAAATCCTAAATTAAAAAAGAAAAATTATTCATCCCATGAAAAAAGTGGCAAAATCAATTGACATTTTAAAATAATTTCTCTGTAGTGAGGGTTATTGGTACTTTGGTGATAGATATGTGTGATAACATACCTGTACTGTACTCCTAAATCATATATAGTGATGTAAACCAACGTTTCCTCAATAAAAATAAATAAAATTTCTATAATTTAAAAACACAATTTCTATAATTATATATACATTTTAGAAACACAACTTTTGCCAATATTTAGTAGAAAAAAAGCCACATAGAGCAAAAAAGATACTGGAAGCAAGTCAGCAATAATTGGTATATATTTTTAAGATTCTCTGGAAGATTCTTTTTAGATTCAGTGGATAAAGTAGGACACCATTTGCAAAAGAGTTATGGTAAATGATAATTTCAATATTTTTTGTTTTTCGAGTTTAAGTTTTGACTTCAGTGTTAACAAATTAGTGGCAGCTGCAGCAGTACACTAACCTCCTAGAAACTGGAGCATGTGGTGATCACAACCTCTGTACCCACCCAAAAGCTAGGACTATTTAAGGGATAGTGAGCAGGAGACCAATAGTGACAGTGGGGAAGTAAATGGTCACTGGGAATTAACCTTCCTTATCTTTATGTGGGTGTCAGGCAATAGTCTTCATTCAACTCACTGGCCCACACAGAAGTGTCAGCTAACTGCTTTTTGCTATTTCCAAGATAAAATTAAGCTGTAGATGTCAGGTAATATATTTAACTTTTCTACAAATTAAAAAATTCTAAAATGGGAAAAAATTATGTGAGTACAAAACTAACAAGAGACATGATTATGTCCTTCTAAATTTCCCCATGTTTTCTTTCCATTTATAACCTTTTGTTTATGAATACTCAAGATTAATTATAACAAGCAAACATTTTACTGCCAGTATGTTATAGGGCAGGGAGAGGGGCAGCCCAAACCCAACAAGTACATTCTATTAAAAAAAAAAATACTTGTGAAAAGCGTTTAGGATCAAAGATTCAATATGTGAGATGTCATTTTGAAAGCTAAAAATTTTTTAAGCTGTAAAGAAGCAATAGTGAGTCCCTTGTGCACCAATATATTTAATATGTCCCCAGTGTCACCTAAAGAGTGTGGTACTTAATATATTATAGAAGGAAATTACTTGAAGTGAAAACAGTATAATGAGGATAGGAGAGATCTACTTCTTGTCTCTTCTTGCCTTTTCAGTTTCTTGTTGACTTAAGTTTTTACCAGAATGATTTGGCAATAAGAGATGTAGAGGAGATATAATGGGTGTGGTTTGGGAATTTGATTCTATTACACATTTTAAAGAAGGCTCTTAATATTCTCTTTGAATATTTAAGAAATTAAAACTTTCAATTTATAATTCCCCATAAAATTAAGCTCATAATCATACTTATCACATAACATCCAATAGATAGATTATGACATCGCTAACAATTCTAAAAATAAAGCTAAGGAAACTTATTCCAAAGCAAAATACACAAAAGGAAGAAATAATCAGGATGTAAATATTTAAGGTAACAAAATATGCATTAAAATGATTTTACAAAGTAAAGAGTGTTAGGGATAATCCAACAACAACTTGTTTTTAGGGTCTTCCACAGTGTAGCTAAAGTAAACAAGAAATACTTGGGAAAAGTTGAAGAATTGAAGGAAATGACTCATTGATAATACACTTGCCCTTTGTACTAAACCTCAGACAGCTCTACCCCTAATCAGCAGGATTGGTAAACTGGGCTGGGCAGTTTACTAAGGAATGTTCCAATGAAATGCTGGGGGAAGGCAATCCAGTATCCCTTCCCTGAACTTTTTGCTCTCAGAATGCACTCTTAATTCCCTTGAGACAGGGAGAAGGATCCATGTACTTCAAGGTTTTTGTATTTACTGTATTTCATATCTGAAAATTGAGTAACACTTCTGTAGAAAGGTAAGTGAAAAAAAGAAATCTTATTTTTAAGAAGTTTAACATATATACTATGTGTGTGCATGTGTGCTTGTCATGTGCGTGTATGCGCGCGTGCGTGTGTAGTGTGATAAAGACAAATGTTCAGGTCCAGTGAAACTTGTTCTGTATATTCCTGTGCACAGGGAAGTGACTATAAATATATCTGCATGACTTGTTCCAGGAACTTCTCCTTTGTTTTTGATATCTATTAATACTTGTAGTCCTCAATACAATAGTCAAATCCACCTGGTTTGTATGGGTGGAATTGCACTGCAAATCTGCACTGCAACTTAAGAAAAACTCACAGTTTTAAACACCTTACCACAAATGTTAAGGATTCCTTCCCTACATTTTAAAAAGAATTGTAAATATGTTTTGTTTTTATGAGGACAAGTATGTTTTATATGGCAAGTATAAATGATTTATGTTAATGACATAAGGGGAACACAAAAGTCAGTGTGCGATATGGTGCTAGGAATCTCTTCCAATTGAATCAATCAAATCTAGTCCTTGTATGGGTTACCTACATTTCCCCCATTGGTTAATTAACAAATATCCTATGGACAAGTCATTTTTACATGTGCCTTACAGAAAAGATAGTTGGCAAATGCAGAAACTCACTATAATCCAGTGAATTACAGTCAAACCAATTTTAAGCTTCCAGTAGATGATTTCAAGTTTAGAGGTATGGCAGTGGTAAGTAATGTTGTATAACAATTGCCTAAGTTATTGCTAGTTTGATATGATTTAGTAAAAGATACTACCAAGTCTAAAATGACTATAAGAGTTGCCTAATGATAGTGCAATTACAGGCCCTTGTTCTATAGGCCTGGACTAACGTGTCTTTCTTTTAGGTTCTTGTAACCAATTCCAAGGCATGTATGGACAGGTGGTTTTCCCCACACACCCAACAAACAATGCTCTGACACCAATAAGGTGTCCTACAATTAACTCAGTTCTGACACCGTCTACCTGGAGATAGCATCAGATTCCACAGGTTAAGTGTTCAGTCCTGAGACTGCCCTCTTTCTCCACTCCTCCCATCAACACATCTTTAGATAGATTCCAGTCCAGGTTGTTATCTGCTCTTCTGACTGACTAGTTAAGTCAGAGGTTCCCCGGACCTCCTTCTTGGGATTGTTTAATTTGCTAGAGCAGTTCACATTTTACTTATCAGATTACCAGTTCCTTATTTTGAATAAAAGGGGGTAACTGATGAACAGCTATGTGGAAGAGATACATGGGGTGCTCACTTCAAGTGGGCCACTCCTCTCACATCTCCGTGTCTTCCCTAACCCAGAAGTTCTGCCAACACTGTCCTTTTGGGATCTTAGGGAGGTTTTATTTGATTTAAATCACTGGCCATTGGCAATAAAGTTACCTCATTCCCTTACCCCTCCCCAGCGGCCCTCTATTCGCAGGGTAGTCTCTACTGGCAATCTCCCGACATCCTTAGGAAGGGTCAAAAAGTGACAACACCAACATAACAAAAGGCACCTCTGTTGCTCTCCTCAGGAAATTCTAAGGGTTATGAGAGCTGTATGCTTAGGAACCATGGTGTAAGACTGAATATATATGAGAAAACAATTCTGGTCATCTGAATGAACAAACATATATTTCTTGTAAATCACAATACTGCAATCATTAAAAATCACACATCAAATGAAGTTTACCTAGTGAAATGCTCATATACAATGATTATACAAAGATTTGCAAAACAATATATTTAGTAATATTGTTAGCACATGACCAAGGGGTACCCCAGGACCGCAATCTGTTAAGAGGTGTCTGCTCTAGTAAGGGTCGTGCAATCCACACACACAAAGACATACTCTTTTTGATAGATTTTTAATAGAGTTGGTGTGCATAGAGAGAGAAGGATATCCCCCAAAATTACCCATCCACTTGTGGAAAAATGCCCAGTCAACCAGGGCTGGCCCGAAAACTTGCTGCAAGTCTAAGGTACCTTCTGGTAGGGAACCACAAGAAAGGGATTAGGCCCCTCAGCAGTGTATTTCGTCAGTCTGCCTGTTCTGTTCCCCACTCTGTCTCTGGTGAATCCTCTCACCCTCCCGCGCATCTGGCCTGTACCCCAGTTCTTGTATAAATAAACAAATAAATCTTTAAAAAAAAAAGAAGAAAGGGATTAGGTATATTTAGAATGCTGGCAAAGGAGGAGAGATAGGAAATGAAAAATATACCACATCAAGGTTATGTCTGGCTGCCATGGTCTCTGCCAAGGACCAGGGGAGCCTCCCTACACGTCCCACCCAGACATATCTTCCAAGTATCTCGTCCAAGTCTTCACATGTCTCTCTTCTATGTGTCTCCCCCAAGTCTTCTGCCCTTTTGTTCTACCTCCCTCTATATATCCACCTTGCTTTTTCTCAGTTGCCCCCAATTTTGGAAGCCTGGTTCATGGTATACTGAGACTTGTAATCCAAGGCAGCTGTATGTAATTGCGGGTAGGGAAAATGGTGCCTCCCCTTCATGGAAGTGTATGTGTAACTGTATTTGTAAGAAATGATACACACACACACACACACACACACACACATGCACACACAGAGAAAACAGAAATGTATATCCTGAAATACTAATAGTTATAGTATTTGGAGGATTTTTTTTTTAACCTTTTTTCAAAGTTTCCACAAATTTTCTTAACAATATATTGGTTTGAAGCAAAAAAATTTCAATAATAGTAGATTTCATTCAAAAGCAAAAATATTAAGAATGTTTTGGGGAAGTAAATTTCAGCTGAGAGTTATCCATTTATTATTAAAAAGCTATGCCATTGACACAGTAATTCACAGAAGGATAAATGAAAGAAATAGAAAGTACAGATAAATGACCTAGAGTTGTGAGTGATTTGTGGGATAGGACTATTTGTTTAATATTGAGTAGTGTCTGGGTGGGAGAGGGAGCAGAGGAAATCAGTTTAGAGCTTCTCAAAATAACTTTCAGAATATTAAAGACGTAGGGTCTCCCTGGTGATGCAGAGGTTAAGTCTCAGTGCTATCAGGCTATCACCAGCCACTGCAGCATGAGTTAGATCCCCAGCCAGGGAGCTGACCCACAAGGCATGACAGACCTCTCCTGTCTTGCCCACTGCTCCCCTGAGCAGTGTATTTCAGTAGCTCTGCTTCTTCTGCTCCCCACTCTGTCTCTGGTGAATCCTCTCCCCCTTTACCCCCACTGCACCTCTGGCCTGTACCCCATTTCTTGTATGCAAAAATAAAATAAATCTTAAAAAAAATAAACTATTACAAAAAAGAATATTAAAGATGTCAACTTAAAGATCAAAGAGTAAAAACATTAGGAGAAATGTAGGTGACTTGATCTGATTGATCTTTGGTTTTAAAGATTTTTCTAGGCATAAAAGCAAGGGTTTGACTACATAAAAATTTAATTTTATAAATAGTGAAATCTTTCAATAAATTTAAAAGGCAAACTAAGAAAATTATTCATAACAAACATGACAAAAGTTTGCCATACTTACTAAATTGTTAATAGAATTAAGATAAATAATGAGACTACAGTACTGCTAATCTGAGGGCAGAGGTATAATGTATTGTTCATCATTTCTATTCACTAGCATAAAAGCCCAGATACAAGGAATTAATATATAATAAATGAATAGAGAAATGGTCAAATATGAAAAGGTTGCTTTAAAAGTGGGGTAGGAAGGATAGAAAGGGGAATATAAATGACTAATAGGTATGAAAAAAAATTTTACTACTAATCAAAAATGCAATTAAAACTATAGTGAGACATTAGGAGAGTTTTTTTGTTTGTATTTAATAACTGATGCAGTAAAGAGATAGATAACATCATTCACAGTGAGGAATGTTTTGAAGGGCAATTGGCAAAGTCTTGTTTTTGACAATACAATCCTAGGAATTTAACCTAAAGAAATATAACAGACACTTGATATTTATGACAGATATATAGCTGAGAGGGCTTGTACTCTTCAAATCTGTTTTCAAATTGTGTTTCAAGGAGTTGCAGGATTCTGCAGAGGTATCCCCAAATCTACTTCAAAGATGAGGAAGAAGGTCCCCAAACCTGCCTTAACCAGTGCAACATGAATTTTATCTCATTTAGATGTTAGACTCCATTTAAGAATTATTTCTTAAACATGCCTCTGAAAACACAAAAATTTGAACACTATACTGTGGTATATGATTTTTTTTCAATAAAACAAAAGGAATGCTACTTCTCAAAAACTGCTAGAGAAGTGGAGAATAGAGTGTTACATTCCAAACATTAGTTTCCCAGTGAAAGTTCAAATATCTGATTCAGGAAATTTATATACATCACTTGTTAATTACCTTGCAAACAGTCAAAACCTCAGAGGTAAAATCTGATAATATCCAGGGTTTGTTTTGTGAGAAGTAGAAGATTTGTGTTCCATGATGTTCATCCATGTTCCTTAAAATACCAGTCTGTCCTAACAGAACCAACTTCCGCTCCGATGTTTCAACCAAAGAGATTTTATTGAAGGAACTATTTACAGATATTTTGGGTTAGGTTTGGGTCTACTGTCAAGTAAAAGGAAACAACATGTCATGGAGATGACAAGAGACATGGATGTACCCAGGGTTTGGCAACAGAAAGAAGCTGTTATCCTGCTTGGATTGAGGCATATAAGGAAGAAATCACACTATGAAGCAGAAGTGCGCCTTGAGGGAGCCTCAGAGGGACAGAGCCATCATTGAACTCTGGCCCAAAGCAGGGAAAGAGGTGGGAAGAAATACTCCAAATTTTCTCCTTTCCACCCTCTAACCTATCATGTCTCCCATTGTGTCACCCCTTGGCCAATCCAGCTGAGAAACCAGCCTGCAAGAGACCCCAGAATGGAGAGCCTAAGGAAGGTCTGCCTTCTGAGGCACAAAGTCTAGCAGCGGATACAAAATGGGCCTGGAAGAGAGCAAGTAGGAAGTAACTGCTACTTACAACAGTGAAATGTTGGAGACCCAGATGCCAGTAATAGAGGAAACTTTCACTAAATGATGGTATTTGTCATTCTCCAATTTAGTAAATAATGGCACTCAAAAGACTATTAAGTTCTGGGCCTCCCTGGTGGCACAAGGGGTTAAGACACAACCTATGAAGCAATCCACAGCCACTGCAGCATGAGTTTGATCCCCAGCCAGGGGCTGCCCACATGGCGCAGCAGACCTCTCCTGACTCGCCCGCTGCTCCCCTCAGCAGCGTATCTCAGTAGATCTGCCTGTTCTGTTTCCCACTCTGTCTCTGGTGAATCCTCTCACCCCCCACACCTCTGGCTTATACCCCAGTTCTTGTATGCATAAATTTAAAAAATCTTAAAAAAACAAAGACTATTAAGTTCTCAGGAAGCATAGAGGAAGGAATGACCAACTCCATCTGGGGGAGCAGATTCAGAAGATTCAAGATTTTCTCCACTTGAAAACTAAGGTGTTTTGTTGTCACCCAAAAAAAATTTCTTGTATTTTTGCTTAATACAAAAGCAATATATACTGTAGGAACCATACACACACACACACACATACACACACACACCCACCCAACAACTAGTCTCACCCCACTCCAAGACTACAAACAACATCGTAGTGTGTTTATATCTTTCCAGATCATTTTCTATGCATGTATATGTGTGATTATCATGATTACATTGTGTTTGGGATGATAACATAGACATAAATAAAACTTTTTTAAAACTTGTTTCCTCACATCTGGTTGTAACTATTTTGTCAGATGTTTAGTTTGGTTTCTGTTTTGGTTACTACCAAATGCACTCATAAATTTCCTTGTAATCTGCTGTTCGCACACATTACTGCCCTCAGGCCAATTTTAGTACACAGCCTGTTTTTCTACAGCTCCCGTGCTAATGACGTTCATATTTTTAAAGGTGGTTAAAAAAAAAGGACACACACACACACAAAGAGGAAACGCAACAAAGACACATGTAGCCTGTGAAGCCTAAAGTATTTACTATCTGGACTTTTATAGAAGACATTTGTCAATCCCTCTATTATGAATTCCCAGAAATGTAATTGCTGAGTCAAAGGATGTGAATATTTTTGAGGTTTTTACTACATTCTGCCAAATTGCTTCCAGAAACATTGAACCAACTTATGTCCTTCTTAGCACTGAACTTGGTCATTTACCAGGCATCCTGCCTCAAGGGTCATTGGCCCAAATCACTAACTCTTGAGTATTCTTTGATTTTCAATTTGGTTCATTTTTTAGAGTTTTCAAACCCCTTTGAAATTACATTTGGCATTTATATTTTTCTTTCATGCCTTAACTAATTTACATTTTTGCCCATTTTTTGAACAGGAGATTTGTATTTTCTTTGTAAGACCTGTTTATTAAGTTCTGATGCTATTGTCTTATCTTTTATACATATATTACATTTTAGAAAATTTTTCTTTTGATTTTATTCTATGTGTTTTCTGATGTAGTAAGTTTGACCTTCTATAGTCAAATATTTCACTTTTCCTTTATAATTTGGTCCTTTAAGATTAAAAGCAGTTTACTAACATTTTCTCCTTGTACCTTGAAGACCTTTAAAAATTTTAAATATTTTGATTCTGCTCAAATTTAGTGTCTAAGAAAGTTTTTATTTTTATTTATTTATTTATTTATTTATTTATTTATTTATTTATTTATTTATTTATTTATTTATTTATACAAGCACTGGGTAGAGTCAGAAGCGCAGGAGGATGAGAGAATTCATCAGAGCCAGAGTGGGGAGCAGAACAGGCAGGAGGACTGAAGTACACTGCTGAAGGGAGCAAGCAGCGGGTGGCAGGAGAAGTCTGCACGCCATGTGGGACCCTCACCGGTGACAGGGATTGAACCTGTGTTTCGCAGCCCAGCGCTCAACCGCTGCGCCACCAGGGGAGGCCCTAAGAAAGTTTTTAAAGCTTGAATAGGTAATATAAAGTAAGTCTTGGAGTGATATTACTAAGTTCAAATTTGGCCTCACCATATTTGAGCAAATTAAACCCTAATTCACTTTTTTTTTGGTTTGACATTTTATGTAGCATTTTAATTTGATTGGTCATCATGATAAATCAACATCTATATATACTACACTAAGTTCACCACTGAAAGTCCAATTTTATCCTTCTGAATACAATTGGCCTTTATTCTCAATTAAATAGAAATAACAGTAACACCTACTATAGGGGTGATGTAAGAACGAACAGTAATAAAACACATCAAGCACTTAGTATAGAACTATTAACTATTATAATAGCAGCCAGAGAATATTGCAGGCAAAAATTCAGGAGACTACATGTGGTGTGGTGTGGTAAAAAGGGGTGACTAGTGTGAGGGGCTGTGCTGCCTCAGGGAGAGAGGATCCTTGAATACCATGGCCATGAACTTGCTCTTGGTATTAACAGAGATTAGAAGCCTATTATTTAAAAACAATTTTTTTAATTTTTAAAAAAGATTTATTTATTTATATACAAGAGCTGGGGTACCAGGCACAGGTGCGGGAGGGTGAGAGGATTCACCAGAGACAGAGCGGGGAGATGAACAGGCAGAAGGACTGAAACACACTGCTGAGGGGAGCAGTGGGCGAGGCAGGAGAGGTCTGCCTCACCATGTGGAAATCCCCCTGACCGGCCGGAAATCGAACCCGCACTGCAGAGGCTGTGGACAGCTTCACTGCACTGCACTCAATCTGCTGCGCCACCAGGGAAGCCTCCCATGAAAGTTTTTAATCAAGCAAAAAACCCACTGAGATGTGTGATGTATCGTAAAATGATCACTGTGGTAGCAAAGTCCCCAAAACAGCAGTTTCTTACTCCACTCTTCGCTCCCCAAATTCTGGCACTCTAGAGGCAAATACCTTCTGCTAACTATTCTGGCATTTGCCTCTTCTAAATATCATATTTAAACTATTTCTTGATTTTTCCATTATAGATAGGATTATGAGATGAATTTAATAAACAGTAGCAATGGGGATGGACTTAAGGAGGCTTACAGGGATGAACCTAATAGATTTATCTGAGACAGAAGTTAGAATTGACCTAAGTAGGTTCACTAGTGAGTGCAAGCTGGGGAATGGGGAATGAGGTTCTTATCTCAGGTTAGACTTCAAGAACAGCCTGGGCCCAGAAAGATAAGTTCAGTTTGGGAAAGATCAAGTTCTAAGCAAACTTTCTGACAAATATTGGTCAGGCTCCTGTCTCAGTGGTTTCTCACTCCTCAGAGGCCCAAGTGATGACAACTCAGGAGGCAGTCCTGTTGGTTTGGGGTAATGTACATAAGAAAACCTGCCAGCTTGAACTTTAAAACAGAGTTTCACAATTTCAGGCCATGGAATGAGTTAGGGGTGTGCAGATATTGGTCCATTCAGTCACTCCTACAGGAGCAGCATTTTCTGTTTACCCCTTGGCACCTTGCAGACATTATCATTTCCCAAGTGGACCATGAAGCGAAAGGGTGTGTGAGGCCCTGCTTTAGAAAGCCCAGAGACTCACAAACAACACTCAGCCCTGCTGGGCCTGCTACTACTCCAAACTTCCTTGCCCTTTTTAAATTTCTACCACTCGCCCCTATCATCAACCGTTGCTATCCCCACCCACCCACCCTCCAAAAGCATCTTTAAACTATATCGAGTGAAACAGTTTAAAGGGGAGTTCCCTACCCAGGAGGTGCTTCCTGTTACAAGACCCACCCACATCTTTTGAGGCAAAAGCCCGGGACAGTGCTGTGGTTTCAAGACTGACTTGACAATGAGGGCCTGATAGTCAGGGTAGGATGTCCATCTTCACAGCTGCTGAGCGTCTGTCAAACCCAAAACACCCCCAAGAGAGTACGGAAGAATGAAGGTTTTTAAAAAGCTACTTTGTGAGCTTTTTAAAATTTAATATAACTTTATATATTTTTTACATCATTTTTCATTTTTGCACAATGGATGCACTTTCATCTTGGTTACATTCCTCATACACTATTCATCCTCCTTATTTTGACCCTCATCCCTCCTCCCCTCCCCCCTCCTTGAGTTTTTCAAAACAAGAGCAGGGTCTCCCTGGTGGCTCAAGGGTTAAGCACCGCACTATGAAGCAATCGGCAGCCTCTGCAGCACGAGTTCAAGCCCCGCTGGCTGCAGAGATACCCCCATGGCGCGGCAGACCTCTCCTGTCTCACCCGCTGCTCCCCTCAGCAGTGTATTTCAGTCAGTCTGCCTGTTCTGTTCCCCACTTTCTCTGGTGGACCATCTCACCCCCCTAACCCCCCCAATCTCAGGCCTGTGCCCCAGCTCTCGTATGCGTAAATAAATAAATCTTTAAAAAGAAACAAACAACAAGAACAGCAGTAAGCAGTGGCTAAGGTGGTCCTGGGGCCCTTTTCCTGCCGGCACTCCCCCCTGAACCCCCTCTCTGCTTGTGACGTCGCCGACGCGGGCCCGGGCGGGCGGGGATGCCCTGGCCAGGCCCGGGAGCCGCGAGGCGTCACCGCGCCTTCCACGCCGCAGTCCCGGGGGACACGCGGGGGTGGCGGCCCGGCGGATGCTGAGGGCTGAGGTTCGGGGCCGAGCGAGGCCGCGCGCCGCCCTCTCGCTCCTGTCCACGGTGACCTCCGCGCGCTCCGGCCCCGGGCGCTGGGGCTGAGCCGGCGCCCGGCGCCCTTCAGCCGGCGTCCCGCGCCCGCACCTCCTCCCTCCTGCGCGCTTCCCTCCCCGCCCCTCCCCTCCTCTCCCCCCCCCTCCCCCGCCTCTTCCGTTTCTGGAGGGAAAGGCTGCAGCCTCGGCTCGACTCCGCATCCGCACCTTAGGTAATACGTTTCCTCCCGACACCTCCCCTCGCCGGGGCGCCCTGCCGCCCCCACTGCCCGGATCTGGGCCCCCCGGCCGGGCCAGCGGCGCGCGCTCTACGCCTCTCCCCGGGGCAGGTGAGTCAATCTGGGTCGCCAGGTCGCCGAGCCTCCCTGCCCGGCCTAGGACGACCTCTGTCCGCTGCGGCGAGGTTGCCACGGCCCGGCGAGGTTGCCACGGCCCGGCCCGCCTCGCTGCCGCGGCCGGCCGGGCGGAGGAGCTCGCGGGTCCTGCAGCTCCCAGGCTTCTGCAGAAACGACCCGAGAGAAATAGAGGGCGGGACGGGCGATTAGCAAATAATTTAATTTGTGGTTTGAAAGGGGGTGGGGGGGGAAGGATCGTTAGCATTTCTAAGGGGGAAAACCCCACTGACAGTTGTCGGGAGCGGCGACCCAGGTTCAACAGGTAGATGGCGTAGCTGCCGAGCGTCTCCTGGTTTGGCTTTGAGAGATGCTTCTAAGTGTCCTGCTGGATGCTGCTGGTGACCCACTAGATGAGTGCTGAATAAGCATGACAGGGCTGTGTTTAGAAAAGTCAGTACCTCCTTGCTTTTAATTCCCTGCATTTTGAAAGGCAGGATGGTACGATGTGCATAGTTGGTGTGGCCAGAGTAGCAGGAAGGAAATATTTAACATGGAATCATGCACGCTGGGAAACACAAAGGGCAGGAAGGAAAATTCTACGATATTTCGTACATCCATGGAGAACACATGTAAACAATCGGGATGTGTATTTTTGAGATTTCCAGTTTTAAAGCTGATTTTAAAGCGTTGAATATTCAGAAGTGTGTCCACTGTTGTAAATGGCATTGCCCCAAGGGAACAGTGAGTTAAGGCTGTTTGGACAGACCGCTTAAGTGCATCCTACATGCTGGGAAAAACATTTTTTTGGACCTTTTCCTGTTGTTTATACCTTTGAAACTGGAGAAGTTGATAAAATCAGCCCTGCTCAGCCTGATAATGGTCTAATGATGAAAATAATACACTGATTTACTGTTGATTTGACGAATGAGTTAGGTGACCTCATTTTTACCTTTTAAAATAAGGAACCTAAGGGGGGGAATTAAGGCTATGGGAAAGTTCCTTTTTCACAAGGCAGCTATTTGCTTTCATTCTTATTTTGAACCTACTTTATTCTTAAGGTTTTGTGGTTTGTTTTTTTTTAAACCCTATTATTGAAGTTATTCTTGGTCATGAAGAAGATTATGTAGGAGGCATAAAAGTTACACTTGATTTTTGGTGCAGACTAAGCTACCATTTATTTTCAAGCTTTTGTACTAAACCACCACTTGCTTGGATATTGCAGTTGGGACTTGTGCTATTTAATATGAAGTATCTTATTACAAATTTAAATTATAACTATGCTTGTAGTAATCCTAAAAAAAGTGAAAATGTCTTATTTAAGTATAAGGCCTGAAAACAAAAGTTACAAAGTTATTTATTATATATGTATTTCCTTTTTTATTTCTGTCTCTAATAACAATAAACTGTCTTACTCTGTCTCATCTTGTAGATAAATTATCTAGAAAGTAATTTTCTTATATAGAGTGGTTAATAAAAACAAGTGTCTTCTTCATTTATTAAAGTTGAGGATGGTTTATATGAGACTCTTTCCCAAATGTGTATCCTTACAAATGTTCGTGTAGAATATTTTGAATCACATAATGAAGCTAATAAAACCCCCTACAATGATGTTTTTGTTTGGTTTAAAGTTTATAAATAAAAGCAAAGTTGACAGGACTTTGTTTCCCAGCTCTCGTGATAGTGTAGTATTTCCCAAATGAATCGAATTTAAAAATTACTTTGACTGGTGGGGAGTGACTTAACATGATTCCCTGATTGGAACTTGGGAATTCCTGAACCAGAATTTCTAAGGGAAAGAAAATACTTAAAATAGGTAAACTAAATCAAAGGGGAAAGAGCAAATAAATTCAAATTTAAAAAAGGCAAGATTAGGAAAGACAAATGGGAAATAACCTTAGTTAGAATGAACAGCTAACATAACCTATCGGCATTCCTGTACATACAATGGAAGCTGTGATTTTACTAATATGATGAAGTCATATTAGTAAAAAGTATTAGGATATCTAAAACTTCTATTTCCTTCTGTAGTCATATTTCTGGTGATCGAATTTAGCAAATATTTTTGCATATTTAGTTTCGTTTATGTCAAGTGCAATGTTAATGCAAGTCCTTCAATGTTATGAGAGCAGCTTACTAATGGATTTTTAAAATAGATTTATTTTTATTTATTTATGCATATAAGATCTGGGCTGTAGGCCAGAGGTGCTGGGGAGGAAAAGAGGATTCACCAGAGACAGAGTGGGGAGCAGAACAGGCAGATTGACTGAAATACACTGCTGAGGGGAGCTGTGGGCAAGACAGGAGAGGTCTGCTGCACCATGTGGGTCACCTCCCTGGCCGGGGATCGAACTCATGCTGCAGGAGCTGTGGATAGCTTCATAGTGCTGAGATTTAACCCCTTGTGCCACCAGGGAGGCCCCTAACGGATTTTTAACAGAAATTTGTGACTAGTAATCCATGGCAAAATATTGTGCCTGATAATATCTCTTTCATATAACAAACTGTTACCTCTTCTGTGTTCCTGATTAGGAAGACAAGCATGACATTTTTAATGTCTTATTCATAGATTTTATGATGTAAAGGTATTTATAAAAAGAACTTTACTTGCACATAAAACACGGTCAATTATGCATAAAAACAAATTTAAAAAATTGAATATTAAACATCTATAAAATAACTTTTTTTTTAAAGATTTATTTATTTATTTATACAAGCATTGGGTATAGTCAGAAGTGTGGGAGGGTGAGAGAATTCACCAGAGCCAGAGCGGGGAGCAGAGCAGGCAGAAGGACCGAAGCACACTGCTGAGGGGAGCAGCGGGCGGCAGGAGAGGTCTGCATGCCATGTGGGACCCTCGCCTGGCAGCCGGGGATCGAACCGGGCACTGCAGAGGCTGCGGGCAGCTTCGCAGCCCAGCTCAACCGCTGGGCCACCAGGGAGGCCCTATGGAAGAACTCTTTAAGATGAATTACCACAATGCAAAGTATCAAAATTTCTTTCCCTTCTCTTTCCATTCCCTATTTTCTCTCTTTTTTTGGGGGTGGGATGGGTTGTTTGTTTGTATATTTTTATTTTTAATCAACTAAACATTAAAATCTTCTAAATGAATTATCCAAGTATACATTAATGTAAATATTTATTAACTTTACTAATAAAGTCTTAAAATTGTCCCTTTTTTAAACAAAATGAAGATGGTAGGTTTTCTTCAATGTTAACATGACTTATAATTAATGTCAAAGGAGTTAAGTTCAAATGACCAAAGGAAACTGTTGTTTTAATATCATTTAAGAACAACCTAATTTACAGAGATGCCATACATTTTCATTATCAGAAGTTTTTTTTTTTAAATGAGGTAGCACTGGTTTACAACACTTTACATGATTCAGACGTATAGGATTACACCTCTGTAGAAATATGTTACCACCTACCACCAGGGAACCCAGTGAATCTGACCTTACAAATTCTAGAAAACCCTTCTTGTTAACTCCTGGGAATTTCTAACAATCACATATAATTTCTGTTTGATCTGGGAACAATGAAAGGCTTTAAGAAATATTGTTAATTGTAAGTTTCACAAATAGTAAAGAAAGAATAGAAATTTTAAAAATCAGATCTAGAAGATTAATATAAAACAGCTTGAGACATTTATCTATCATTGCAGGAGCAGCAAGGATACTGTACAATTTAGTATATTTGTATATTAATGTGGCTTTAATGAACCATTTATATCTTTTCAGTATAATCATGCATTGCTTAGGGAGGGTGATACATTCTGAGAAATATCTCATTCAGTGACTTTGTCATTATGTGAATGTCATAGAATGCACTTATATGAAGCTAGATGGTATAGCCTAGCTATATACTGGGACCACGTTGTATATGTGATCGTCGATGATCAAACATTGTCATGTGACACATAAGTGAACTTTGAACTTTCTTTAAAGATCGATTGATTGATGCATAGAAGAATTGGGATGCAGGCCAGAAGGGAGTAAGAGGATTCACCAGAGGCAGAGTAGGGAGCAGAGCAGGCAGATCTACTGAAATACACTGCTGAGGGGAGCGGTGGGCCAGACAGGTGAGGTCTGCTGCTTTTATGTGGGCTAGCTCCCTGGCTGGAGATTGAACTCGGGCTGAAGTGGGTCACCAGGGAGGCCCTTGAACGTTGAACTTTTTTAGGTAAATGATACTATAAATAGTCTTTATGAGTTTGTGTTACTTTAAAGGCAATGTTATATTCAATATTCTGTATTGTTCTATTCAACTTTACACAAAGTAGAAATAAGTAGAATTAGATATATACTGCCAAACTCAGTCTGCCAAAATGACATAAAACGTCATCTAAGACCTCTGCTTTTTTACTATAGTATTCAGGAATTATATTTTAGTAATAATAAGTAATTATTTTGTTACTATAGAATAAATAATAATAACCATCTTATAAAAAGCTCTGTAAAACACTACTTCCCATCATGTTTTCTAACAGTATAAAATTTGCCTAATGAAGGATCCCTTACAGATTAATTTTAGTACAAGAAAATCCTTTTAAACATGTTTATCTCTAATGGAATGAAAATCAGACAATTAAAGTACGGAACTCCCACTGTGTGTTGTGAGGAGATGGAAAAAATGTATATTCTGTCTTAAGGAATTTACAGCCTATTTAGGGAGCTACAGTGCCTCATGGAATGAATTGGTAAGGGTTTAGGCCCTGTTCATAAATATTGTCCATTAATACTCCATGCAAACCACAACCCCTATATGTAAACACACAATCTAAGTATTAAAACCCAGTTTGATTACTGTGCAAAATCAACTTCAGGACAAATAGGTGAGTGCCTTATCTTCTCTAAGCTGTTTCAGGCTTGTGTCCCAACTTTTTTTTTTAATTCAATAAACATTTATTACATTGTTTCTAGGTAGATGGTAAATATTAATGGATTTCAGAATGTATGGGTTTTTTGAACCTGTAATTTGATTTTTTACTTTTATAAATTATAGTGAAATTTATTAATATAAAAGTTACCATTTCAACCATTTTTAAGTGTAAAGTTGTCTTGAGTACATTCCTATTGTTGTACAGCCACCATCACCATCCATTTCTAGAGCTTTTTTAAAGATCCCAAATTGAAGCTCTGTACCCATTAAACAATAAATAGGTGGTGGGAACCACTATTATTTCTGCCTCTATGAATTAGAGCATTCTGAGTACTCCATATAAGTAGAACCATACCACATTTGTTCTTTTGAATCTGGTTTATTTCACTTTATAGCATATAGTTTTCAAGCTTCAACTATCTTGTAACGTAGACAAGAATTTCATTCTTTTTTAAGATAGAATATTCCTCAAGCTATTTTATATGGAAAACAGATATAAAATACAGGAAGTTTGGAAACTGGAAGAAATAGAGATTAAGGCCTCTAACATGACTTCTCCCTCCTTTCTTTTCCTTTTTTATGTTCCTGAGACCTTAAGTTACATGACCAAGGTTTCACACCAGACTGGGGAAAGACAGAGCAGAATCTAAGAACCAGTTCTCCTGTGGCCAAAACAATGGGCTTTTTGCACCACACACCTACTCTTTGCCTACATACACAGTAAAAGGCAAATGTCAAGTGAGTTGATGCCAAGAGTAAGCATTGTAAGCATTCAGAAAATAAAATGACTAAAAGATGTTACACCAAAAGTAAACATTCAAAATATATTGAGGATTAATAAGACTCTAGATTCTGATTGCTAATGATCAAACTATAAGTAATATTCTACTGGCAAAAGTTTTTTCTACAACACACATTATCTTTTCTTTCTGCTTTGAATTATGATTTAAATTTGTATTTTTAAAAAAGATTTTATTTATTTTTCCGTAGAAGAACTGGGCTACAGGCCAGAGGTGAGGGTGGTGTGAGGATTCTCGAAAGACAGAGTGGGGAGCAGAACAGGCAGATCAACTGAAATACACTGCTGAGGGGAGCAGCAGGCCAGACAGAAGAGGTCTGCTACACTATGTGGGTAATTCCCTGGCCCGGGATGGAACTCAGGCCATTGCAGTGGTAGCACTGAGTCTTAATCCCTAGGCCACCAGGGAGGCCCTATATTTGTATTTTTTTAAAAAATATTCTTTACTGCAGTTAAGATAGTTACACTGAATCTGCTTCTATTTTTATATTCTATGTAATTTCAGATTCCATTGTCATGATGGTTCTGAAAACATACAAAAGGTTAAGCATATATCTGGAATATAGCAGATAGAAAGTTTCTATTTAGTGAAAATGTTACTAGCTGGAAAACTGGATTAAAAAAAAGATCAATCGCTTCTCGGCCGTTTGGCTAAGATCAAGTGTAAAAAAAAGATCACTATCAAATTTAAAGGTATTTCTAAGTGGGATACTTTTTTACAGTTTTCAAATGAGTTCTGGCAAATCTTTGAAGTGTGTACCTCTTTTAAGTATTATGCTGATATAGAATACATACAGATGTGGATCAACTGTTTTTTCCAATACTTCATTTTTGCTACACACAGGCAATATAAGTTGACTTAGCGGGCCAAGGCCCACATTCTCAGCTGTAGTCACTATGGGATTCCATGTTCTGCTCCTAAGGTATCAGTGACAGACAGAGCTGACTCTTGCAACTGGTATTTCCTTAAATTAAATATAAAAATCACTAAGAACATTTTTTCTTCAATTAAGATCTACTGAAACAGTATCTCCAGGGGCAAGCCAAAAATATCTATTTTTAAGACACACCCCAATTAGTTCTTGATTTTACTAGTTTAGAAAACACTGCTTTAGCTCAATTTCCCATTTATAAGTTACCAGACAATATTTGAGAACAGAGGACATCTTTGTGGATCTATAGCTTTGAGTGGCATCCATGGACAAAAAAAATATGGGCTAATATAGTTCTTTCGCCACCTTAGTAAAGCTAGGATGACATAGACTAATCCACAGAGGTTGTCAGAAAAGTCATTACACATTTTTTCTGTGTTTTTCAATGACTTTTCAGACAAAAAGTCCAGTAGACATTTCCAACAACCCAATAGAAGTGGTATGTCTGTGAACACAATTTGAACGTTAGGAAGGGGGCCTCCCTGGTGGCACAAGGGGTTAAGATGCAGTACTATGAAGCTACCTGCAGCCACTGCAGCACGAGTTCAATCCCCAGCCAGGGAGCTAAACACATGGCCCAGCAGACCCTTCCTGACTCGCCTGCTGCACCCTTCAGCAGTGTATTTCAGTCCATCCACTTGTTCTGTTCCCCACTGTCTCAGGTGAGTCCTCTCACGCCCCACACCTCTGACCTGTACCCCAGTTCTTGTATGCATAAATAAATAAATCTTTAAAAAAAAAAAGAAAGTGGGCCTCCCCTGGTGGCGCAGGCAGTTGAGCGCTGCGCTGTGAAGCTGTCCGCAGCCTCTGCAGCGCCTGTTTGATCCAGGTCAGCCGGCGAGGGTCCCACATGGCGCCGCAGATCTCTCCTGTCTGGCCCGCTGCTCCCCTCAGCAGTGTATTTTGTCACTGCCTGTTCTGTTCCCCACTCTGTCTCTGGTGAATCCTCTCACCCTCCCACGCATCTGGCCTATACCCCGGTTCTTATATAAATATATTTTTTAAAAAAGAGAGAAAGTTAGGAAGGAGAGCAGAAGTTTAAGGTTAAATGTCTTTTTCTATCAAAACCAAAATGATCTTACTATTTTTGGTCATTTAATCAACTAAATTAATTAGGTCACCGTTATATGATGGATCATCATTTCATATTCTGATTTGCACTAAAAAAATATGGCTCAAGGGTGTCCCCGGTGGCACAAGGGGTTAAGCACCACACTATGAAGCAATCTGCAGCCTCTGCGGCGCGAGATCAATCCCTGGCCGGCCAGAGAGAAACTTCTCCACATGGTGAAGCAGACCTCACCTGTCTCTCCCGCTGCTCCCCTCAGCAGTGTATTTTAGTCAGTCTGCCTGTTCTGCTCCCCACTCTGTCTCTGGTGAATCCTCTCACATACACCCCATCACTGGCCTGTACCCCAGCTCTTGTATGCATAAATAAATCTTTTTTAAAAAAATATGGTTCAGTTGCTAGCCATCCAGATACAGCTTAGGTTTTGTTTTGTAAATCAATACAGAATATATGTAGGACCCACATATATAAATATATGGACCCACATGCCTTACAAGACCTGGGTAATGCTGATAAAATCCAAGTACAGTAAACAATATGACAAGGATGAATTGTATATTTACAAAACTTAGAGGAAATTCATCAGCCGATAGCCTCTGAGATACATGTTAAGAAATCACTTGTGTTTAAATCTCCTGCCAAACAGAGCAGAGATAAGCAAACCAATGTGCAGTGTATTGGAGAGCAGGGATGGAGATTTGGTCTCCCTCTGTTCTCCCATGGCCCAGGTGCCCAAGATGAAGGAGGGTCTGGAATGGCTCCAAGAGGAACAACCTGTTGAACTGACTCACCTCTGCACATACACATGCACACATCCTTTTTTTAAAATTTTTGTCAAATTAGAAATACATATACAAAAGTGTGCAAGTCCTAAGTGTATACTTGGATAAATGTACACAAAGTCAACCACCCATGTAATCATCATGCAGATCCAGAACAATGTCAGTGCCTAAATGGTCCCATTCTATTCTCCCATCAATAACCTCTCCTTCTCCAATGTAACCACCATTGTGACTTCTAACACCATAAGTTAGCTTTGTTTTGAATTTCAAATAAAATAAATTGTATAGCATATATCTTTGTTGCCTATGGCAGTAATTCATGCATTTTTACTACTGTGCAGTATTTCCTTATTATGACTATGCCTCAGTATCCCATTTTATTCTTGATGGTTATTTCTGGAGTTAGGTTATTACAAATTATGCTATTCATAAATATTCATGTACATGTCTTTTAATGTATATTTGCACGAATTTCTGTTGGCTATATGAGAGAAATTGCTGGGCTATAGGTTATGTTTAAAGTCACCAAATTAAAGAGGTTGTGTCAATTTTAACATTAGTAATGTTTGAGTTTTCATTGTTCTGTAACCTCATGAAAACTGAAATATTCAGTTTTTAATTATACATATTCTACCAGATGTGCAGTGGTATCCTGTTATGAGTAGGCTATCTTTCTATTGGCCCATTTGAACATCTTTTTTAGGAAGTAGGTAGTTAAGTTTTTGCCTTTAAGCTGATTCTGAGAGGGTAAGTGGACATTAGGTATAGAAGGCAGGAGGCAGGCTTGTCTACCAGAGAGGACAGAATGTGCATATCAATGACCTGCCCAGAGCTTGGGAGTAAATGGACAGAGAGTAGAAAATAAGCTATTAAAATGCAAACTTAATCAGTGCCTTGAGGTAATGGCAGCAATATCATACAGATCAAAGTAAAATAACACCAAAAAAAAGTATAGAAGTCCCATCTATATAATTAATGGATTCTGAAAAATGTTTGGCAGTCAAATATCTGAAGGTGAATAAGGCTTATACACCGGAAGGACAATTTAGTTTCCACTGAGTTAAGCGGTTGTGTTTGTAAAGTCCTAGTATTACTGTGGGCATAGTTTCCCTCTGACCTAAGTATCTGGTAGGCAATGGGCATTTTATAGGGAGAGCAGGGAGGCTAAGGTGAGCAAGTCCTGGTTGCTCCAGGCATTGAGCAATTTGAGCCACCCAACACATTATGTAGGTTCCCTTCTGTTCTCAGTCCCTTCTGCCAGGGCAGCTTCCATTCTTTAAACAACTCCTGAAGTAGCCCTAAGTATGCAGCACAAGAAAGGGGAGGGAGAATAAGGTACCAATGTGAACTAAATAGATATTTGGCCAGGCCCTCAGCATGTGCCCAACTAGAAAAACTGGGACAGTTGCACTGCTTTGAGCAAGATCACCGCAAACACATTGCCAGTCACCTCCCCAACCCCAACCCTAGTACTTTATAGAAGTGTAGGGTCAGGAACAGGACACTGTGCAGGTTTTCTAATATCCAGGAGACCGAATAAAGGAAGAATCAGAGTCCTTAGTGGCTTTTTGCAGGTCTTTTTATTGGGATTTACCCGGTACACAAGTCTTCACGCTTTCTGGGCTCTCCGGCCTTCTCTCAGCTTCTGCTTCTCTCTCGGCTTCTCTTTGGGCTTCTGCTGCTGCTGCTGGCATCCCCGTGACGCCGCCCTTAAAGCCCAGTCTTAGCCGAGGGGAATCGCATCTACCTATGCCCACACCCTATTCCAGGTGCCCGCCATCAGGCATGCATTCAGGACCTCAAGGATCCATCATCTATCCTGATGGCGGGAGGGCAGAAAAGCCTGACATTTTCTTTACCCTACAAGAAGTTAGGCCTTTCCCCCAACAGCAAGAATTGTCAGGCCCCCACACAATAGCTTCAAACTGCCAGTCCACAGAGGATGACTGAATTCATGATATAAATGGTAATGGTTGGGGAGAATCACTGTAGAATGGGAAAAAATGTGGACTCAGTAGAAGTAGTGCCTTTTCTGCAGAAAGGAAGGAATGTCAGCAGAAATGTTGACCCAGTTCCCTTTTTATTAGAGAGCAGTTCTGATCTGTGAGGGCCCTCATTGGTGGTGTTATGCTCTGTCACTGAACAACAGACAGCTGTGGCCAGCTTCTGATGCAAACAGGTTCTTCACATAAGAGCAGACGCCCTTGGCCCTAAAATCCCTGCAAAATATTCTCTTGACAGAATTATGACTCACTGAAACCATTCACTGATAGTGTACCATGAAGCCAGTATAGTCTTGCAGATTCCTGAAGCCAAAGTTTCCACCTAGACGCCCAGAAACTGAAGCAATCAGATCTGGCCTGCTTTAAGGAACTTTATTCTGGGTCATTCATAGAATAACAAGTGGTTCCCAGTCTTTTGCATTTAATAGACTAGTAAATTTTCAGAAAAGATTTCAGTGACCCATATAAAGTTGCTGACCTCTTATCTTCTCAAGTGAGGACATATAACTAGTTTCTGTGGAGCTGTGCTTAATAGTCATAGCTGTCATTCGTTACCTAGTATATGCAAGGCCTGTGCTGAGTCTTTCTTCTAGAAATATGCCATTTGCTCTTCACAATATCTTGCCAAAATATTACCTTTGTATTACAGATGAGAAGAGAGTCTCAGAAAGAGTAAATTACCAGATGCCACTCAGCTGGTTAATAGCAGAGCCAGGTTTTGAAGCCAGGTTCACCTGATTCCAAAAACCTGTGTATTTCCTACACGGTTTATCCATCTAAATATGTGTAACTTTTTCAACAATGATTTTTTAAAACTTCTATTGTTTTTATGAGATAAAATGATCAAAAGTAAAATCTAGCTTTGTCTTTGTAGAGAGGTATGGGTTTCCAAGAAAAAAAATTCTTAAGTTCCCCCCTCCTTTTAACTTACCTACCTCTAGGTATCAAATAGTTCTTCAACTGGCTATGAAAATCCCATAAAAGCTCAAGAGAGAATTTCTATAAGACATTGTGAGACAATCCAAATGATATATTTGATTTGAGATTGAAAGGAATGAACTTCTTTATTGTCCCAAAGCGAGGACTTATGCAAGGTTACTTCAGTGTACTGTGTCACTAGTCATCTGACTGTTAAAGTGAGACGCTCCTAGTGGGAAAAATTGCTTCACAGAATTGAACTTATCAAACACATAAATGGGGAAGAGAGCCCTACCCAATTTTCACTCTGGGGACAGAAAACAAAAGACAAAGGGCTACATTATTGGGCACCTGCTATAAGGTTATGAAGGTCTCTCTTTCAGGAGAGGTGTTATGGACTAAGTTGTATTTCCCCCAAATTTGTAGAAGTATCTTATAACATGAATGTGGTTGGAGATAGGGCCTTTCAGAGGTAATTTAAGGTTAAATGGGGTCACATGGTTGGGCCCTAATCTCACAGGACCGGGTCTTTATAACAAGAGGGAGAGTAGCAAGAATACTTGCAACAGGAAAGGCCAGATGAGAACACAGCAAGAAGGTACCAAGGAGAGATTGGCTTCAGAAGAAAGCAAAACTCGCCATCAGCTTGCTCTTAGAATTACGAACCTCCAGGACTGTGAGAAAATGCATTTCTGCTGTTTACAGAACCCAGTCTATGGTGTTTTGTTTTAGTAGCTTTAGGAAACTCTTGTAAGTCAGATATCAGGCATGAGCTGGACTCCACAACCCCCACCCCCCCCCACCCCTGATGCCAGTTAAGAGAGACATCAGAACATAATGGATGAGCTTTTAATATTATCGACAGAGGTGGCTTACAGTGAGGCTGAGGATCAGCTGGGGAAAGAGAAGTCGAGTGTTAGTTAAAATGATACTTTGATAGTTAAAAATCAGCTGGGTGTGTGTTTCTCTGCTTTTTGCTATATAATCTACCTTTTAATAATAATAATATAGCTAAATTATCCAATAATAAATTTCTCATTTCTTTCTTAGTTAACAACATTCATTTTGTTGGTTAGCGTACTGGCTAGCAATGGGCTCCTCAAGCTTGTCTGCACCTCAGTCTTTTCCCAGCCACTTCCTAGCTGTGTGATTTTGCAAACGACTTAACCTGCTTTGGCTCAGTTCCTGTATCTGTGCAAGGGATATAATAACACTTACTTCATAGGGTTTTATGATAATTATATTATTAAATTTAACATATGTATGGTACTTAGGATACCTGACATATAGTTATCACCTAATAATGTTAGCTGTTATTTTAACAGCGGGTTAACTTATCCAGAACTATTGCATCTACATATTTCACCAAAATATCTGCCACCAGGTCCCACTGAAAAAGTGCCAGCATAGTATTAAGAAGAGTAATCATCCTGAAGAACAGCAGCTATTAAATCTCAGTGTTTAGTATTTTCTAGGATAACATAAACAGATTCCTGAGCCCTGTCACCAGAGATTTTGATTAACTAAGTGGAATAGAGCCCAGGAATCTGTTTTTAGTAGGCACCTTGGGTGATTTGAGACAGGTGGTTTTCAGAATGCCTATTAAGAAATACTAATCAAAAGGAATTTCCTCCACATTCAAGACTATTTTATGCTAAATGTCAAACCTTACTAATTGTGATTCTATAATAATTCTCATTTAAAGCACTTGAAATATTTAAATAAAACTACCTTAGGTATAGTAATGAGTGTATAAATTTGTTTTTAAAAATAATCTGAAAGATAATTTCCATGACTATAACATCAGTTGATAAATCTGAAAAAATGCCATATCACATGTAGCCCTGGTTTCCCCATAGACAAGTTATTTCAAGTTGGATCACTTAAAATGATAAATTGTCCAGCACTTCCTCAGGGTTGTGGCCTGAGTGAAATGAACTGAGGACAGATGGGGGAAAAGATATGGAAGCAGCTAATGAGAGGGTGGTAGTTTGATTCATTAGGAGGAATGGTCCTGAATAGTCTATTCAGCCAGAAAGCAGGCAACTCAGTGTGTAGCTTAACTAGAAAGTCTTGTTTGTAGATGATGACAGCTGGGAGAGATTGTTTTAGGGAACGAGGGCCCTGGAAAAAAAGTAAATAGCTGAAGAAGTGCTGGGTTCTATTAGAATGACTGGAGAAAGCTTAGTTCCAAACTCAACCTGGATGGTCAAACCGGAGTTTGCCAAAATCCAATAGTGTTCACAAAGGTCAGAATAAAGAGTAATTATGGTTGAACTCTGGAAAACTGAGTTTCCAGAACTGAAAAATCCTATTTTTGCTATAGTGTATTCCTAAAATCTGTATCTCTATTAAGTATAGGACTGCAGTTTGTACTTGATATTTCTTTCTGTGGTCAAGTTGCTTTGCTTAGTTGGAGTGAGAATGTTCATTGTTGAAGAAATAAAGGTCCGGTCCAAAGGGGAGAAATTCCAGATCCCTGAGACAGTAGTGCAGACACTAATTAGGGCCATTGGCTAGCTTTTTGTGTGAGGAAGTGGGGGGGGGGAGAGAGAGAGAGAGTCCCCTGTGAGTAGCTCATCTGGGTGTTAGGGCATCTTTGGGGGAGTTTTTTGGTTACCTAACAGTTTAATGGTACATTTTTTTTCTTGAAAAAAAAAAATTGGTTTTAGAAAAATGGAGTAAATGATCATTATCTAGAAAGCTTTCAAATTGGACTCCTTAGATCTTCATGCTGCTTTTAAGATAAAAAGCTATTAGGTATTACTGCTTCATTGATTCTTTGCCCTTCAATTATAATAACCTCAGACAATTTACTAAGAAATCAAAAAATTAAGTACATACTTTTGAAGTTTGTGCTTTCTACTAAGAAATATATGCACCCATGTGTAATTTATATGTAATTATAGCACACAGATAAGTTATTTCTCAGTGAAATTCCCTCAGCTTTACTAATGTAACTGTTTTTCTTAGTGTTTAGGTTCAAGTCAACCAAAATGAATCTTTGATCATATCATTCATTCCTGAAAGAAAAAGCATTTAGTTAGGCAGGTGTTTTGTTTAACTGTTTTTTTTTAAGGGTTTATTTATTTATGCATACAAGAACTGGGGTATAGGCCAGAGCTGGGGGGGGAGGGGCGGGTTTGAGAAGATTCACCAGAGACAGAGTGGGGAGCAGAACAGGCGGATCTACTGAAATACACTGCTGAGGGGAGCAGTAGGCAAGACAGGAGAGGTCTGCTGTGACATGTGGGTCAGGTCCCTGGCCCGGGATTGAACTTGGGCTGCTGCTGTAGCTGAGGATTGCTTCATATTGCTGATGCTTAACCCCTTGCGCCACCAGGGAGGCCCTATTTTGTTCAGCTTTTAACTCTGTCATCTATACCACCGAAAGCTTTATGTGTACCACTTTGGGCAATTGTCTCCAGGATTGAGTAATATTTGTCCTTCATGCTTAATTGTCCTGAGATATTTTAAAATGTATTGTTTGTTACAAAGTAATATTTTTGTAGAATATTTGAGAATTTTAAAAAGCATAATGAAAAAATACCCAGTTCCAGTACTCAGTGATAATTACCTTTAAATATCTATTTATCACTGAAACATCATCTACTACCCTTTCGATAATTCTCTCTCCATCTATATATATGCACACACATATATATACATAGTTTACATATAATTTATATATTTGTATACATTGTATATAAACCATAATATATACATATATTTGTGTTATGTATTAACACAAATTGATTTTATACTATCTTGCAATATATAAAGTCATAGGGAATTTTCCCACCTCATATTATAGCATTTACATATTTCATATTAATATTCTTCAAAAACTTAATTTTTAATTGAAGTAACATTGCATTATAACATTATATAAGTTTCATCCTTGAGAACTCACATATACTACATTATTTCACCATTAAAAGTTTAATTCTGTCCCTTCATTATACCACTGTTCCCTTTTCCTGATTTCCCAACTGCCTTCTCCCTTTCCCTTCTGGTAACTACTAATTGGTCCTATAGTCCAAAAGTTTGTAGTTGTTTTATTAGCTCATCTGTTTGTTTTCTCTATACTACGTATGAGTGAATCGCATGATAACCTCTAGGTCCATTCATGTTATCATAAATGGCAGGATTTCATTCCTTTTTATAGCTGGATAGTATTCCATTGTGTATATATATCACATCTTTATCCATTAGTCTCAACTCATCCTTAGAAACCCCTTTTGCTTGCACACTTATTAGCAAAGTGTGAGCATATGTTTCACCAAGAATGAATGTTAACTTTAAAATTAACCTAAGTGCTCATCAACAGATGATTGATAAAGAAGGTGTGGCATATATACATAATGGAATACTTTCCAGCTACAAAAATTTATGAAATCCTGCTATTTTGTAACAACATGTTTGGACCTAGAGGGTATTAAGTTTAATGAAATAAGCCAAATGGGGCCTCCCAGGTGGTGCAGCTGTTGCGCGCTGGGTTGCGAAGCTGCCCGCAACCTCTGCAGTGCCGGTTCTATCCCCGGCGGCCTAGGCGAGGGTCCTACATGGTGCGCAGACCTCTCCGGCTGCGCCCGCTGCTCCCCTCAGCAGTGTATTTCGTCAGTCTGCCTGTTCTGTTCCCCGCTCTGGCTCTGGTGAATCCTCTCACCCTCCTGTGCTTCTGACTGTACCCAGTGCTTGAATAAATAAATAAATAAATCTAAAAAAAAAAACCCAACAACAGCCTATTTGAAAAAAAAAGAAAAAAGAAATAAGCCAAATGGAGAAAAACAAATACTGTATGATTTCACTTATTCATCAACATATGGTACATAAAGAAACAAAACAAATGAATGATCTAAATAAAACTGAAACAAACATTTAGCCTAGAATACCAAATTAGTGAAATCAGAATGGAAGTAGGGAGGGAGTGTAGATAAATTTGGGGAAAGGGTCAAAGCCATGATGAGGGATAGATAACTTTTAGTAGGGAACTTAATGTAGTATATGCACATGTTGATTTATAATGATGCACACCTGAAACTTAAATAATGTTCTAATACAATATTACTTCACTAAACAATTTTTAAAAACCAGCCTTTTCTATCTAATAATGAAGTAGGATGACTTGGTTTTATTCACTTTACTTTGATCACTTTTTTTTTAAAGATTTATTTATTTATTTATACAAGCACTGGGTACAGTCAGAAGCGCGGGAGGGTGAGCGGATTTACCAGAGCCAGAGCAGGGAACAGAACAGGCAGACTGACGAAATACACTGCTGAGGGGAGCAGGGGGCGAGACAAGAGAGGTCTGTGCGCCATGCGGGACCCTCACCCAGTGATCGGGATCGAACCGGCACTGCAGAGACTGCAGGCAGCTTCACAGCCCAGCACTCAACCGCTGCGCCACCAGGGGAGGCCCTCCTTTGATCACTTTTGAGGTTGAACATACTTTCCCAATTGATTTCAAGATCCTGGTTGATTATAGTTCACCCATAATCTTAAGATATTATTTAACAAATTTGTTTAAGACAAATCACAATTACGACAATTCACAAATAACTTCATTGACATCTCTATAGCTGTACTGACTCAGCCTCCTAGAGTCCAGGAAAGGGAACTTTTAAAAGAGAAGTACTGTTTATTATGGTAATAAAGAGTATGGGCTTCTGTGTAAGACCAATTCTGAGTCCTGCTGTTTGGTCTTGTGTAACCCTGAAGAAATTACTTAACCTCCCTAAGCTTTAGTTTCCTTGACTGTAAAACAGGCCTGATAATCCTCACAATAATGCTCACAATAACAAGAGACAAATTATTAAAGTTCTCCATAAAATGTTGGTATTACTTTTAAAATGAGAAGCATTTCTTATTTGCAAGGGAGATTCTATATGTAGATCATGGTATGATAGCACACTTTGGGACTTTTCCAAATCCCAACAAGTTGATTTTCTATTACATTTTATTATTTAAGCATTACTTGGTAGCAGAGCAGCACATATAGTGGGTCTTTTTTTTATGGGACAAAGTGGCTGGCAGATCAATTGGGCTGCTGGCCCACAAGTTGCCTCAGAGATTTGCAGGGCATAACAGAGTTGCTGGCGTGGTGCTTTGTTCTGTAGAAAGTTGGCCCAGAACTGATAGGGTAAATTCTTTCTCACTTTACCCTTTCCCCCACCGAATGAAAGAAAGTACAGTGATTCAATCCTGCCACTCAGCCTGTGTGATTATTCTAAGGTCGTTACAAGAATTTGGCTTTTCTTTAACATTTTGCTGTGTATCCGTCTGCCTGCCTGCCTGTCTAGGGATTTATAAAAATAATGTAAATTCTCATTCAAGTATTTTCCTTCACTGACAATCCAATTTTTTGTATAATGGATTTTCGAGACCCCCAAATATTTGAAGAAATTTTTGGAAGTTTCAAATTTTCAAGGATAGTCATTCTTCCACACTGAGGATATGACTATGATATATACTAGCTGTTCAACCAGGCTGACCAGCTTGACTGCCAGATGGGTTGTGAGTATTGCTGGAGTCACCCTGACATCACTCTCTGAACGCTTTCTCTTTCACATTCTTGTACTTTTCCAGCTGACACCCAGAGGGTGGGTGCCTACTGATTCCACCAGTAGCTGCAACTGAAAAGCAAGGTCCTGAAATGTCAGATATCCTTCGAGAGCTGCTCTGTGTCTCTGAGAGAGCTGCCAACATTGCCAGGGCATGCAGGCAGCAGGAGGCCCTCTTCCAGTTGCTCATAGAGGAGAAGAAAGAGGGAGAAAAGAACAAGAAGTTTGCAGTTGATTTCAAGACCCTGGCTGATGTACTGGTGCAGGAAGTTATAAAACAGAATATGGAGAACAAGGTAAGAAAGGTCACAACCAAGGTACTTGGCAAAGTGTGTGCTCCTGTGGTTTTCTTCCACTGACAGAAGAGCATGCCTTTTTCTTTTTCCTCCCTCCAAACACTCACACCTTAGATTCACATAAACAACTTGGGATTTCTCCCTTGTTTTGACTATATTACCAAAATATTCACCACAGAAAAAAATCAAAATACACAAAAGCAAAAAAGGGAATAACTCACATATCTAACAGCTAGAAACATTTTGAAATAGCTGGTCTAGAATTTTTCGTTTAATACCTGTTCTCTGAAAAATAAGACAAAATAAAAATGCTGTTGATTTATAATGATGAGAAATGAGAAATGTTTCATTACAGAAATGAGAACATACTGGGTTTTTTTAATTGGTCTATTAAGTCCCACCTTTTTGTACTCATTTATTTAATTCTTGACTGGGTTACAGGTTTGTAGAGTGCTGAAGTTCTAAAGTTCTCCTGTATTCTAGTAGAAAAACACTGTATTACTAACAATGATTTTAGGTACCTTAAGGTGACTGGGAAAAGAAGCTATTCATAAGTAGTAATACAAACAATAACACTAGTAGGCACATATAAATGAGCCAGAGATAGCTTATTTAACTCATAACAATTTCTGAGGTAAGAATTACTATTCCAATGTAATGGATGAGAAAAAGAAGTCACGGAGAGATTAAGTCACTTCTCAAAGGTTGCACAGTGAGTGAACGGCAGGGCCAGTTTTTGACAGGCCAATTGCCTCAAGAGTCTGTGCTCTTTGCAATATTATATTGCCTTTTATATAATAATATAATAATTACATTCTCTTCAGACTTGGGAGGATAGGAGAAAGCACCATAAAATACTGGAAAATAGTTTCTATAAAATCCTCAAAATACTGAGAATTATTTAGAATATTTTAAGTGTAATCTTGAATATAGGCAGGTAGAGAGAATAAATGATATCTTGAAATTGCTACAAACTATATATTTTTAATGCCCTAAAATACCAGGCTCCCATAAATCAATGAAATAAGTTTATTTTTTGTTACTTATGAAGACATTTGGATACAAGGGATGGCTAAGCAGCTGGATTAGAAATGTATTGACATTAATTTTTATGGGTTCGTATTTGCCCTAAAGCATTATAACAAATTCAGGCAATTATTCATTCACAAGACTATGCCAAGATTTATGAACAGATAAATAATATTCAATTTTGTTTATATAAAATATCTTTGTTTCACAATTCTTCTATCCTGTAGCCTCAGAAACCAGTCTCTAAGCAGTCTTGAGAGACTGAGCTTCAGTCTCCGATACATAAGCTTGTTACCAGTCCTTGTTGACTTGAATGATTTTGCAAAAGAGAAAAAGAACAACAAGTAGTTGTCAGCATTATTAAAGCTAATGGCCCTCTGTAAAAGACCTAGTTCAAATATTTGAATCATTTCCTTGCTTTTGTTCTCTGAGAATATTACAGATATCATAATTCAGCACGTATTTTGAGAATTATTTTTACTATAGAGAGAATCGGAAGCAAAATATATCTGGTCATACAAAGATAAAAGAAGATTTTTGGTTCTACTTTTTCATTCAATATTGATGTATAAATTATTAGTCGATAAAATATTTCCCCCTATTGTTTTTGCTATATCACCTCCCTAGCCCGAAGGCTAATGATACCTCCAACAAGTGCAGAACACATACCTAGAAATGAAAACACAATCTAATATTACCTAATCCTTTCTATCTAGTCTCAAGTAATACTTTTAGGTATTTGATCAATAGTATTAACTTGTATTAGCTATTAGTGTACTAAGTCTACCACTTAAAAATATCTAGAATGCTAAAATCTTAGTTCTATGGCTCCTAAGTATCAACAGAAGGATAAGAGAACTAGAAGTACATTTGCAAACTCAATAGGACATAAGAAAACTAGACCTCTATCATGATTTGGACTTTCTAAAGGGACATACAAGCAGGGAAATAATAGGAAACAACATTGAACAAAAAAATGACTTGACTTTTTTAGTCTTGGATTAATTTCTGGAACTGCATATTTTTGTATTCCAGTCTAATTGTGCTATTTAATTTGAAATATAAATGGAAGTCTGTTTAGAATGAACATGTATACAAGGTTTTGTTGCTGTTTTTGTCACATTGTGAATCATTCAGTTTCCAGGTTTGGGGAACAAAGTTTTGGGGGAAGAATCCAATGAGTTTACTAATGATTTGGGTAAGTAAAAGAATCTTAATGTATTTTTGAAATTTAGCTATAAGGTATTTTAATTTTCAAATGGATGTATTATTTTAGGTGTAAATTAGTAGCATTTAAATAATATATGACCTAGCCTTTGGGAAAAGATTTTAGGATTCTAATGGAAGTTATAGATACCCTCAGAAAGCTTCACATCTATATAACCATACAGACAATTTCTGGACCAAGGTTTTTTGATCCCTGGCCCCCTAGGGAGTCCATGGGCCTTGGCTGAGAATGTAGAGAGTCCCTGCTGCTGAAACACTGTGTGGTCTTGGGCAAATCACCTTATCACTTCTCTGCATTCAAAACCTCTGTAAAGGGACTTGTGCTAACTAAAGGTTTCTTTTCACACTAAGTTTTAAGTCTTATTTAATCCATTTCCTGTGAGCTAAATTCTTTTTTGATGGACCTCCATGTTCCCTGTGGTACAGAGAAAAATATCAAAATCTTTAGGATTCTTTTCAGAGACGGAAATTACTTTTAATTTGGGTTTTGTGTTAAATAGTAAAATAGCGAACTTTAAACACTGACAAATTCAGTCATCATTGCAGTAGATTCACACTGTCCTTCTCAAGCCTTAAGAATCATTTGAATCGGCCTCCCCGGTGGCGCAGCGGTTGAGCGCTGGGTTGCGAGGCTGCCCGCAGCCTCTGCGGCGCCGGTTCGATCCCCGGCTGCTCCCCGGCCACCGGAGGAGGGTCCCACATGGTGCGCAGACCTCTCCTGCCGCCCGCTGCTCCCCTCAGCAGTGTACTTCGGTCCTTCTGCCTGCTCTGCTCCCCGCTCTGGCTCTGGTGAATTCTCTCACCCTCCCGCACTTCTGACTGTACCCAGTGCATGTATAACAAAACAAACAAAACAAACAAACCAGAATAAAGCAAAAAAAAAAAAAAAAAGAATCATTTGAATCACTGGAGCTCTTGTTAAAACCCAGGTCTGGAAATTCTGAATTCCTAACAAGCTCCGAGGTGATGCAGATGCTACTGGTCCTTGGGATAGCTAAGAACATTGTGGATACACATGTGTATACACCGTCCCAAAATGTCACATTTTCTTAATTTAAAAAGCTTTTATTTTCTCCTTTGCTATCACTTATAATTGCTATTAGTTTGCCTATTTTTGTTATCCTTTTTCTCACTTGTGTTGGGGACTAGAAACCAGATTGACAGAGGTTCTAAGCAGTATGACTAAAGTGACGGTTAAGCACCTCGACTTGGTAAATTGTGGTTTCACTTGGTGAAGCAACTTTGCTGATGTCCTGATGTCCAGTGGGTTTCACAGATCAGAGTTGTTTGTATATGTATCATTTAGAGTCAAACAGTTTTACTATATTTAAAAATGGTATTCATCTTTCTATTTTACTATGCTAAGTATAAATATTTTTTAGTTAAAAGCAGAATCATAGGAGGTAGAAGCACTTCCATATGCTGATAAAACTCTTTTCAACAATATATCAGACACGAATAGACTTTGCACAGCTTTTGCTGCCCTAACCCTCTGTAGTGCTTTCTCCCTGAAACACTTGAAATGTAATAGATTTTAGTTTGTCTTTATTCTAGGGGAAAAGGTTATCTTGAGACTGTGTCCAACAGAGGAAGAAACAGTGGAACTTCTTTGCAAAGTCCTTAATGGTAACAAGTTGGCCTCTGAAGCTTTAGCCAAGGTAGTTCATCAGGATGTTGCCTATACTGACCCAACTCTGGATTCCATAGAAATCAACATTCCACAGGACATTTTGGGAATCTGGGTGGATCCAATAGGTGAGTATAGGAGAGTAAGTTTTAAAATGATAAATGAAGAATTGAGATGTTTGTTTTAGGATGTGTTGTTTTAAGTGGATGGATATCTATAGTTGGTGTGTACGTGTATTTGTGCAAGTGAACACACACCTACAATCAGGCACACCTACAAAGCTGAATTAACTCATTCTTAAGACTTCAGGGGCCAGACTGGAAAATATGAGAGAAAGATGAAATGGTAGCACTTAGGACTAATTGAGTACACCTGCCACTAAGGACTACTTAGCTCTAGCAGATTGCTACCACATAGGAGTATGGGCCAGATCTCTTGAGATTTTTTTTTAAAGAAGCCAAAACCTAGGCTTTTTAAAATGAGATGTCCTAGTTGTTAACCTCTGATTACTAATTCAGTCAACAAGCAAACAATCAAAACCACCAACCAGGTCAAGCAAAGTAGTTGCTTCTGTCTCATTAGTAATAAGTTTGTGAGCCCTGTGTAAACCTCATCTATTATTATTATTCATCATTATATAGAACCATAATATATAGGTCATTGTTTGAAAAGTGTAAGCCTCATCACAACAGTGCAATTAATACAATGCTCTAGGTATTACTTTTCAAAAGTTCTTTTCTATTTTCTTTTCCATCTTACTTACATCTTCCACCTAACACATGGAGCCATTCATTACACTGAACAGGCAGACTCCTCCCCACTTCCCAGACTACAAACACATTAACACAATGTTATAGAAATGCCATACATCAGAGGCCATTTTAACATTCTGCCACAGGATTATATATGCAAAATAAGAATCAGCATCAGATAAATTTTGAGGAACAGAGATCTGTTTCTTTTTTTTTTTTTTTTTTAAAGATTTATTTATTTATTTATACATGCACTGGGTACAGTCAGAAGCGCGGGAGGGTGAGAGAATTCACCAGAGCCAGAGCGGGGAGCAGAGCAGGCAGAAGGCCCGAAGTACACTGCTGAGGGGAGCAGTGGGCGGCAGGAGAGGTCTGCGCACCATGTGGGACCCTCCTCTGGTGGCCGGGGAGCAACCGGGGATCGAACCGGCGCTGCAGAGACTGCGGGCAGCTTCGCAACCCAGCGCTCAACCACTGCGCCACCGGGGAGGCCCAGAGATCTGTTTCTTGATTCTATCCTAAATTGACTTCTGTCAACCAGCACAACTTTGGCCTAGCACTTGGTTAACTGATTGCTAAGTCACTACATGTCAGCAGTCATCACTTAAGGAGAAGCCTAGCTCCTTTGCTTCTTTGTCACATGACACCATTCATTTCTTCCTTTTATACTACCATCATTGTTTCTTTCCTCCCTATTGGAGGGGACAAAAAAGTAATCATACTCTTGACACTCTTCTGGAAGAAGACTTTTCCATCCACTTTGGACTTGTCCTCTGATTAGTAAGAGATTTAAAGAATCCCACCAGTTATCCTGAGTCATTAAATGCATTTGACATGTGGTGAATATTTGAATGCTTATTATATGTAAGATGTGATGCTAGATGCCACTGGAACCACAAACACATCCTCTCCCTTCAAGAGTTCCCATGGAGTCAGGAAAATGAAATACTAGCAGCTTAAAAGTGAAGTACAAGTGGTCAAATAACAATTTGGTACATTAAGCCTCAAAGATAAAACTTGATTGGTCACTATCTTAGTCCATTAAGCTGCTACAATAAAATGTCACAGACTCATGACTCATAAACAATAGAAAGTTATTTCCCACAGTTCTGGAGGCTGGGAAATCCAAGATCAAGTTGCCAACATGATTAGGTGAGGGTTTTCTTCCAGGATTAGAAGCACTGCTTCTAAAATAGCACTGGCTGTGTCTTTACTTGGTTGAAGGGACTAGGGATTCTCTGGAACCTCTTTTTTTTTTGTAAAGATTGATTGATTGATTGATTGATACATACATACATACAAGCACTGGGTACAGTCAGAAGCGCGGGAGGGTGAGAGAATTCACCAGAGCCAGAGCGGGGAGCAGAGCAGGCAGAGGGACCGAAGTACACTGCTGAGGGGAGCAGTGGGCGGCAGGAGAGGTCTGCGCGCCATGTGGGACCCTCCTCCGGTGGCCGGGGAGCAGCCGGGGATTGAACTGGTGCAGCAGAGGCTGCGGGCAGCTTCGCAACCCAGCGCCCAACCGCTGCGCCACCAGGGAGGCCCTGGAACCTCTTCTATAAGGCACTAACTTCATTTATGTAGGTTCCCTCCCATGCAGAAAGTATCTCCCAGAGGCCACACTCACTAATAGCATGATGTTGGTGGGCTTAGAACTTTGGGGTGAAGGGGAAAAACAATATTCAGACCATGCAAATTAGTAAATGAGAGAAATAATTATAGGATGGAGTTTACAGATGTATTCATCATTTTTAAATAAACATTACCTGAATCCAAATTTGCTCTATTTTTCAGATTCAACATATCAGTATATAAAAGGTTCTGCTGACATTAAAGCTAACCAAGGAATCTTTCCCAGTGGACTCCAGTGTGTCACCATTTTAATTGGTGTCTATGACCTACAGACAGGAGTGCCCCTGATGGGTGTCATCAACCAACCTTTTGTATCACAAGACCCAAAAACCCTCAGGTAAAAGATGAACATTTTTGGTATATTGCGGTTGAACCTAATGACCTCAGTTCTGCTGTCAGGACTATCATGCCACATGACATTCCAATGACTCAACACGGAGTGCTCCTACTACCAGTCTGCATGTCTGCATTAAAGTTATTTCTATTTCCAACCCTAGATTTTGCAAAATTTCATTTGAGGCTAGGTGCATGCTGGTAGAAACTTTTAGAAGAAATATCTCTTGGTGAAATCAGAGATCTGCATTTGGAATTTAGCAATCTTGTTCCCTGTTTTTTAGAATCCATCCAAAACCAGTTTATTAGAATGTGGTAACACTGTCTTCTAATATACTTGGTACAAGATAGATACCATCACTATACGGCCAGTTAAACTTTTGTACAATTTTAGAAGAAACTCAAAAAACAAAATGTGAAAATAACATAATGATTAGTAGGTATGGCCAGGATTCCCTGAGTCTTAGTTTCCTTCTCTGTAAATAGAGTAAATTACACACATATATAATAGTTAAACACTGATAAATAAGTGTTATTATGGTTGCTGCTGCCAAAGATGAGCTTCTAGCAGTTAAAGTCAAAGCAGAGCTAGTAAAGAAGAGAGTAAAAGGCAGCTACCTAATGGGCAAAAACTTATAAGGACTGTAAAAGATTTGCAAATTAAAAAGAAAGTTGTCTGTTTTTTTTCCTGTAAGCTTTAAATGCCAAAAGTTCTAAGGATATTTTTCAATGTTCCCAGAGGCCAGACATCCAACAAATATTTTATTGTTGGTCTAGATTGATGTGATAATGCTGTAAAATGGACAGCGTTCCTCATCTGCAAGTCAACAGGCAGCTGCAGGCATATGAATAACTTCTAGGAATGAGTTAGCTACTTGATTCCTAGGTTTAAGGGCATTACAATTCAATACATTCTGTGTCTATATATTTTCATTACCTTAGAAAGCCACAAGAGTAAAACAAAGCGATGACCTACCTCTGTAAACTGAGCTTTCTCTTCCACAGGTGGAAAGGACAGTGCTACTGGGGCCTTTCTTATAAGGGGACCAATGTCTATTCACTTCAGTCCCCCAACTCTAAAAGAAACACTAGTGCAGCACTGAGCCACCCGCCCCAAAACGCCAGCACTGACACAGAGTCCTCCTACCGCTTTTCAGCTGTCATTAGCACAAGTGAAAAGGAGAGCATCAAAGCGGCGCTGACACGCGTATGTGGAGATGGCATATTCCGGGCGGCTGGGGCTGGTTACAAGAGCCTCTGTGTTGTCCAAGGCCTTGTTGACATTTACATCTTTTCAGAAGATACCACATTCAAGTGGGACTCTTGTGCTGCCCATGCCATACTAAGGGCCATGGGCGGGGGAATGGTAGACTTAAAAGAATGCTTGGAAAGAAATCTGGAAGCAGGGCTTGATTTGCCACAGTTGGTGTACCACGTGCAAAATGAAGGTGCTACAGGTGTAGACAGGTGGGCCAACAAGGGAGGACTGATTGCATACAGATCAAGGAAGCAGCTGGAGACATTCTTGAGCCTCCTCATCCAAAACCTTGCACCTGCGGCTCCACATATATAGACAAGCCTGGCTTCATATACATATAACCTGAACTGTGAAACCTCACATCTTTCTTTTGAAGATAGCTTTGTCCTATCAATGGTCAATATTTACCTTCCTCTTTTGAGGAGCATTTTTCCATTGTGTGTTCATAATTTAATTTCAATAAAGGAATGACATTATGTAGCAATGAAATTGGTGTGTGAAATTCTTCATAATAGACATTATGCTGTTTTCATTTGAAACACTTCCATAGTATGTTGAAGGAAGAAGAAAAACCCTCCTCAAGTGATAAAGTGCTAAACATCTAAGTGATAAGGAAAATGTGTCTGAAATATCAGGGAGAGCACAGGAGGGTATTGTGCTTGGATTTGTTTCCTTTCTTGAAGGAAAATCTACAGCATTAGCCTTTGGCAGAACTGTGAATTTAGAACTGTGAATTTGGTGCTTAATTTAGCCAAGTTCATGGACTTCTAGCAGTATTCTTATGTTTTTTATAATTAAAGCATGGCGCATTTTGGGTTCCTCTCTCTCACATACACACTCTCTCATTCTCTAATTCTCTATTCTGTTCCCACCTCTCACCGCCCCCCCATTACTCCCACACACTCCATTTAGGTAGGAATACAATATGAGGTTTCTGCAATTTTGCTTAATCACTACACTTCAAAACTCAGGTAGAGTTAACTATTTATAGCCATGTGCCTGCTAGCATCCCATATTGAATGTTCACTGAGATGGACGGCATCTTTTTCTCTGTTCTCTTTAGCGTTGCTGGTCTGGAGATAGTGCCCTTCTGAGGGATTAAACCTTCTTTCCACCCTGCGCCCTCTAGGGGTCAAGAGGTATTTCTGCAGCATTCTCTTTTTTTCTATCATTACACACTAATGAAAATAACAGTGAAATTTTTAAATTGTATTTTGTTGTATACAGAAGATCCAATTATTTTGTGACAGTATTATAGTTTTTGAACCACATCCAAAACTATAATCTATTATAGGATTATAGTTTTTAATATTATGGTATTATAGTTTTTCAACCACTTCACTGTGGTTGAATTCTGAACTGTCAAGCTGTATATTCTTACCCCTTAGTCTAATTTTAAAGGTTGATTTTAAGTGAAAAAATACATTAAAAAACAAAACCCAGGGTGCCCCTGATATGCACCCAAATGAAGAAATATAGTTCAAGAAAAGCACTTGTCCCTATTAACATTTTTAAAGTATGTAAACTATCAGTAAAATAAATCAAAAAGTCACCTTTAGTGTGATCTGAAGAGGCAGTTGGTCAGTTTATTGTAGGAGAAGTAGACTATGAGTCATCCTGTGAGCATCTACTGCATACACTGTCAATGTTCACATAAAAGCCACAGGCCATAAAACCTGTATCTGACGATAGATCTGCAGTGTTTTTCTCACATAAACTACACCTCTACATAAACTACATCCAAAACTATAATCCTTAGTTTGGATATCTTTATTTTATTTTATTTTTTAAAAAAATTAATTTATATAAGCACTGAGTACAGTCAGAAGCGCAGAGAATCCACCAGAGCCAGAGTGGAGAGCAGAGTAGGCAGACTGACAAAGTACACTGCTGAGGGGAGCAGTGGGTGGCAGGAGAGGTCTGTGCGCCATGTGGGACCCTCGCCCGTTGGCCGGAGATCAAACCGGCACTGCAGAGGCTGCGGGCAGCTTCGCAACCCAGTGCTCAACCGTTGCGCCACTGGGGAGGCCCAGTTTGGATATCTTTAAAGCAAGAATTTATAAATTTGCAAAGTAATTTGAGGACATAATCATTTTTTATTGAAGATTTTTTTCTTCCATTTTTACAACTGTCTCATACTCAGTAATTTTTTTAAGTTTATTTTGCGTAGAAGAACTGGGGTGCAGGCCAGAGGTGTGGGGATTGAGAGGATTCACCAAAGACAGAGTGGGGAGCAGCACAGGCAAATCCAATGAAATATACTGCTGAGGGGAGCAGTGGATGAGATAGGAGAGGCCTGCTGCTCTATGTGGGTTAGCTCCCTGGCTGGGGATTGAACTCAGGCCATCATGGTGGGCCTTCAAGGTGGTAGTGCTGAGACTTAACCCCTAGATCACCAGGGAGGCCCTCATACTCAGTAATTTTTAAGGCTCAGTTTTATTAAGCCTTTGAAAGCCTTCAGTTCTTTGTTTTCAAACCCATGTTCCATAATTTTATATCCTTTTTAATTAATCTAATTATTAAAAATGAAATAAGAATAATAGGACTTTGGAAAGACATCAACAATTCTTGGTAAACATATAACTCAACTGATGGAATAGAAGTTGGGGGTAGAGATGGAGGGGAATTCCAGAGAGCAGTCTCTTGGCCATGGAGATGCACTGTCTTGCACATCATCCAGCGTTGTTTTGCGGGAGTTTCGATAAATCAACCTTCCAGGTCACTTGGATGGAGGGTGATGAAAAAAGAGTTTCAACTGCCTATCAATCAGAACAGTCTCTGGGAAGCAAATCAGTGTTGGTTCCTCTCTTGCTCTCAGAACTAACATTCATTCACTTGGGGAACACTCTTCACTCCAAGCTTCGAAACATATCAGAATTCAAAGTTCATCATCACCCTGCTACCCTCACCCTGTGTCAGGCCTTCTTCGTGTCTCACCTGGATTATTCCAATGAACTACCACCTATTAGGAGCACAGAGTGATCCTTTGTTTATAGATCATGTCTCTGTTCTGTTCATGACCTTCCAACCATTCCTCAGCTTTCTCAGGGTAAAAGCCAAAGTCCTTATAGAGACCATCAGTCCACCATTTACCCTCCTACTTCCCTATAGAGTGGATATCATTTGTTTTTACTTTCCCCCATGTTCACTTTGTTCCAGCCCCAGTGCCTTTCTTGCTGTGCCCTGACCTTGCCAAATTGGCTTCCTCCTCCTCAGGACTGTTATACTTACTGTTCTCTCTAACTAGAAAGCTCTTTTCCAGGTGTTGTCATGCTCCTTCCTTCATCTCCATCAATAACTGTGTTCAAGTGTCACTAGATCAGTGTGATCTTCCCTTATTCTCTTGCAACACACATTATCCCTGCACCCATCCTACACTTGCTGTCCTTTTCCCTGCCTTTCCTGCCACAGCACCAGCTGCTTTCTAATATAAGATAGAATATGTTTTCTCTGTCTCCCCTCTCTAGAATGTTAGCTCCACAAGAGCTGAGATTTCCCTCTATTATGTATCTCCATTGCTTAGAAAAATGCCTGCGTATATAATGAGTACTAAATAAATATTGATTTAATGAATGAATTGGACTCAGAAACTGAACAAGAATAAGTATGGGTTATCAATTACAACTTTACTTCTAGTCATCTCCAAAATACTTCAAAGAACTTCACTGTAATACTTTGGTATTACAGATCTTTGGTCAAATCTTCAATGTCAATTACTTTAATGCTAGAGACAATCAATGGGGTCCTTTGTCAGAGAATAAACATTGAAACACTACCCAAGCTGATGATCAAGTCCTGCATATCAGGCCTCATAAGAGTTCAGGGAGAAACTAATAGCTGAGTCACGTTTTCTCTACACTAACGTCCTTTTAGTAGCAGGATAGGAACAAAAGAGCTCACAAAAGCTGAAATACAAGGGAATACAACCTTTCAACAGCAAAAGCTAAGACCCTTCTAATGGGTTTGCAATGCATTACCTTGAGATACAATATTGTGTAAATGCTTCTACCTACTTCAAGTATTTCTAAAAGCATGGAGGTCTATGCCAAAGTACTTGGCTTAACAATCCCACTATTTACAACAGACCCAATACTACCAGGGTGTATTACGAGAGCTTGCCTCAAAGACAAAATTTTCTTATCATTAAATTGTTATATGAAGGCTTAGATTTTAGAAGCAGGCAAAATAATAAAACACTAGAGAGAATTAATGTATTTCTGTCCTTAGGATATAGGAGAAATGTATTGAAGTGGGAAATTTGTAGCTTTGATATTATTTTCCCCCAGGACAGATTTTTTTATCAGTTTATCATTCTGATATATCATAATCTAGGTCATGCATATAGCAGGTTGGTTCTATGATGTTCTAAAAAGTAAATTCTAAGGATTATAATCAAGTTATCCAGATTATCCTGAAAATCATGATCCAATCTGTAGGTAATCTAGGTTTGCAATGCTCAGAGGGTAACCACTAGGTGTCTTCTGGGCACTTGGAAAGGAGTTAGTATGAATCAAGATCTGCTATAAGTGAATAGCACACTGGGCTTCATGAAAAATCCTAAAATATCCATAATTAATTATAAATATAATAAACATAATTAATTATGGATTGCTCAATATATATGCTCTCTCTGTATATATAATTAATTATGGATTTTAATTAATATGGATATTATAATATATAATGTATGAACATATATATTTATATATGTTTTTGTTCCATACATGATTCATCATATTGGCCACAATGTAAAACAATATTTTGGATATATAGTTAAATTATATTCCTATAGTTAATTTTACATGATTTTTAGATTTTTGTTGGTGTAGGTACTAGAAATTAAAAATTACTCTTGTGGCTTGCATTATAGTTTATTGGACCTTGCTGATCTAGACCTCTAATGATTTTGCCAAGTAATGCCTGACTCATCTTTTTTTTTCCTTTTGGTGGGACACTTGCTGGCGGCTGGGGAACAAACCGGCGCTGCAGAGGCTGCGGGCAGTCTCTCAGCCCAGTGCTCACCCACTGCACCACCAGGGGCGGTCCAATGCCTGACTCATCTTCATTTCAGTTCTATGTGGTATTTTCTATGAACACTATGCCAGCTAAAAAAAAGTATAAATTATTAATATTTGTTCATTTTTAGTAAATGTTTAACAGCACTTATACTATAGTGCTTAATATATGTTAGCTGCTATCCTAATGTCATTATATTACGATACCTGAATCAATACCTGAATTAAACCTATTAACAAATCATCTGAATTTCTGACTGAATAAAGTGAGATCTCTCTTTTAACTTATTTTGTCATGTTTTTGCTTCCCAATAATTTTTAAGTTAACTGCATTATATGAGTAGTCAAAATACTAGTAATTGTTTTATTGAGTACCTGCTATGTTAGAGATGTTTTATATACAATATTTCATTTATTTCTTACAATATTCATGAGAGGAATCAAAGAGGTAACATAGCTCATTAGCTAACTTAAGGTCACATATTAGGTGACAGAATCCAGGTCCTTTTGATTCCGACACACTTGTTCTTCCCTTACACCAACTCTTACTCTTACCTTGGTAAAAAGGTACATATCAAATAATTTGTGGTTCACTTTGGACTACTGAAACAAAATGGCAGACAGTAATTTTTTCATAGTCATGTTATTTTTATCAGATCTTTAATCAATTAGTGAAGATAAGGTAGTGAGAAGAAGAAATCAGAAGCTATCACATAAAGATGTGAGAAACAAAATAGCAAAATTCAAATGAGTAACTTATAGTTTGGACCAAGAAAAGAAAACAACTATTAAGTATTGACTAGTTGCTTTTTATTAGTGCCTTAGTAAACTATTGCTTTATTAATTATATTCACTAAGTTGTATGGTAAGATATTTTATTCCAGAATTTAAAACTATCCTGTTTAAAAATTTGAGTAATAGAGATACATAACAATGGAATCCAATTAAACAGTGTTTAAGCATAACAGCTGGTTGTCCTGTGACTAAATTCCCTGGCCTGTTGCTAGGAAACAGCTTCTTTCATTTACTTGTCTCTTTCACTTCTTACCTGTTCCAAGTGGTATCTGCTTATATATCTGGCTTAGTCATGCCACAAAAGGAGACTGTTCAGTCCAGACCACAATAGCTAGTTTCAAGTCCTTCTCCTATAGTCCAGAGTATGAACTATATCCCACCTTAAAGCTACCACACAAGAGCAGCACTGACTATTCCATGGATGAAAAAGTCAAACATGAATACATATATTTGTTACTTTGTCATGAGGGGGAAAAAGCAAACAAAAGCTTCCTACAGTTTCCTTCTTGACTCCTGTTTGTTTTCATTTTTTTCTCTAAGTGTTAAATGCAGAGAGAGTAAAAACATTTTTATATCCATAGCTAACACTTCTAATTATATCTGCCTTGGTAGTGAGGTTAAAACACAAGTTCATGGGGACCTCCCTGGTGGCGCAGGCAGTTGAGCGCCTCACTGTGAAGCTGTCTGCAGCCTCTGCAATGTGGGTTTGATCCCTGCCGGCCAGTGAGAATCCCACATGGTGAAGCAGACCTCTCCTGTCTCGCCCGCTGCTTCCCTCAGCAGTGTATTTCTCTGCCTGTTCTGTTCCCTGCTCTGTCTCTGGTGAATCCTCTCATCCTCCTGTGCATCTGGCCTGTACCCCAGTTCTTGTATAAAAATAAATCTTTAAAAAAAAAAAAACAACACAACACAAGTTCATAATGTTATAGGGCAGGGAGAGGGGCAGCCCAGACCCCGCAAACCTGCCTGGTCTGGGCTGCCCCTCTCCCTGCCCTGTAACAATAAAGCAAGCCTAAGTAACCACCGGTGTCCCCTTAGAATGAGGGGAACTCTATTAAAGCCTGGATGCATACAAAGGGATCTTCCAAACTGGTCTGGGGGGAAGGGGCTGTTCTGTCACTGATATCTTTCTTAAAAAGGTTTTATTTACTTATTATGTATATCTGATAATCAGGCTAGCTCAGGCTTTTCTGCCCTCCCGCCATTAGAATTGATGATGGATCCTTGTGGTCCTGAATGCATGCCTGATGGCGGGCACCTGGAATAGGGTGTGGGCACATATGTAGATGGGATTCACCTGGGCTGAGAGACTGGGCTATAAGGGCAGTGTCACAGGGATGCCAGGAGAAGCAGAAGCAGAGAGGAGCAGAGAACAAGGCCCCAAAAGAACTCCGGAGAGCCCAGGAAGACTTGCTGGGGGCTGGGAGGCGGGTACCCCTTGCCAGCTGTGTACCTGGTAAATCCCAATAAAAGCCTGAAAATTCACCAAGGGCTCCAGGACTCCTTTACCCCGTCTGCTCAGGTCATAGAGAACCTGCTCTGACCCTTCCTGCCCCTACACATGACCACACAGATTTTCTTCTTTTACCCATTAAAAGAGAAAAAAGTAAGAGCCATTCCTGGGTTTGCTGTCTGAATTTTTGTCACATTTTCTGGTCAAGCTCAAGACCGTTGGTAGATCGACTCTACTCCATATGCAAACTGAAGAGCCTTTTTGGTTATTTGAAAGAGACAATAAGAGAACCAAATGTTGAAGCACATTTCTCATCTCGTAAGCAGGCTAGCCCTTTAAACTGCAATACCTCAAGTATATTTCAGCACAAACATTGGCTGTAAACTTATCCACTTTGTCCACCAGGTGTCTCTAGCAGATTTGTGCACCCACACATGTAACTTAAAGGTAAATCAGAACGAAGTTCTTGTCTCAGTTTAACTTTTCCAACAGGTCACTTTAAACTACCTCATTATGTTTTATTTATTTATTTTTTAAGAAGATTATTTATTTATACAAGCACTGGGTACAATCAGAAGCATGGGAGGGTGAGAGAATTCACCAGAGCCAGAGCCGGGAGCAGAGCAGGCAAAAGGACCGAAGTACACTGCTGGGGGGAGCAGTGGGCGGCAGAGGAGGTCTGCGCGCCATGCGGGACCCTCCTCCAGTGGCCGGGGAGCAGCCAGGGATGGAACCAGCGCCACACAGGCTGTGGGCAGCTTCACAACCCAGCGCTCAACCGCTGCGCCACCGGGGATGCCCTCTTTATGTCTTAAATACACCATTTTTCTTAAACAACTTATTCCTTTCACTATGTTTTTAAATTTTACTTTATTACATGTTTCTTAATTGGAAAATATGGCAAAATAAAAAAGAGAAAACCAAACATCCAGGTATAACTATTGTTGACATTTTAGTCATATCTCCTAGAGTTGCTTTACTTCTTTGCATAAAAGAATAAAATGTGAGCCTGAGTTGAAGATATGTGTAACATATGCCTGGAAAAGGACCTGTATCCAGAAAGTTTAAGGGACCCCTCCAAATCAAGAAGAAAAAGACAAATGGTCATCAGACCCTTTAGACAGAAAGTATTTAAATGACCAATAAGCATATGAAAAGGTGCTGAACATTACTAGTCCTCAGGAAAACGCATTTAAACCACATGGATGTGTCATTATACCCACCAGAATGGCTAACACTTAATACAAGATCAAGTATCAGTGAGAATTTGAAACAACCAACATTGCTGGTGTGAGTGTAAATCTATACAAGTAATTTACAAAAATATTTGAGAATATTTAGTAAAACTGAACATACACTTAATCTACGACCCTTTTCTAGGTATTTACATAACAGAAATACATACAAATATACATCAAAAAACCTGTACAAGGATGTCCATACCAACACAATTCAAAACAGTCAAAACCTGAAAACTAAGCAAATGCTCCCCTACAGTAGGATGAGTAAATACATTATGGCATATTCAACAGGAATCAATCAATAGGGATTCACCTCACATGCATAAAGAAGAATCAAAGAACCAACACACAAGAGTATATTCTTTGTCGGGAATGACTTCCTTGCTTTTAGAAAGTTTAGCTGCATCCCTAGCCTCTACTTACTTACATGCCACTAGTATCTTCCATGCCAACTGTGACAATCAAAACTTCTCCAGACTGCCCAATGTCTCTGGGTATAGGAACAAAACTGCACCCAGGTAAAACATTGCTACTATGAATAATCATGTTACTTTTCCTGTGCTTATTTGCTACTGATGTATTTTTTTTTTTTAGTAAAGGGTCTTTGGAAACATTTTGTCTATTTTAAAAATTGGATTTTCTTGTTACTATTGAGTTGTGAGAGTTCTTATATATTCTAGAAGCAAATCATTTGTTGGATATGTATCTCTGAAAATAACTTCTTTCATCCTATGCCTTGTCTTGTCATTTTTATAACATTGCATTTTGAAGAGTAAATGTTCTTAATTTTGATGGTCTTATTTATTTTTTATGACTGTGTTTTTCTATTCTATTTAAGAACATTTTGCAAATTAAAAGCAAAGTTTTCTTCTGGATGTGTAATTGCTTTAGGTATTATCTTTAGGTTTAAGATTAGTTTTGAGTAAATTTTTTATTATGGTATGAGGTAAGTCAAGATTCATTTTTAAAATACGGATATTCAGTTACAGCACCTATGTTGAAAAGATTACCATGTCTTTGTTGAATTGTCTTCATAGCTTTGTTGAAAATCAATTGACTGTATATTGTGCGTAGGTCTGTTTTTGGATTCTCTATTCTGTTCCACTGAGCTCTGTGTTTGTCCAATGACAGTGTCTCAATTACTGTGGGCTTATGTTTTAAAATTGGAAAATGTAAATCCTCCAACTCCCTCCCCCAAAGTTGTTTTACATATTAGATCCTTTGCATTTCTATATAAATTTTAGAATCAGTTTGTCAATTCTTATAAAAAGCTTGAGGAAATTTTGATTGGAATTGAGTTTAATCTGTAATTGGGGGAAATTGACATTTTAACTATATTTGTGCCTTCTAATTCAGTATCGTGGTGGAACACATCTGTCTACTTAGGTTTTCTTTAATTTTTCTCAGCAGTAATTTGTGGTTTTTAACACTAAAACACTTTTTAACTGAAAGTTTTTAACAGGTCAAAAATATATTTTTGATGTCATATAAAGGGTAATGTTTCAAAATTTAAATTTCTTTTTCATAGCTATATAGAGAAATACCATTGATTTTTGTCTCCTGTAAACTTGATACTCTCATTTATGAGTCCTAGCAACTTTTATTGCAGATCGTTTAGGATTATTTTTTGCTTTATTGTACTAAAGAGAATCTATAATACGATGTTGAATAGATGCTGGATTTTATCAAATATTTTTCCTGTAGCTATTAAGCTAATTATGTTTTCTTTTTATTCTGTTAACATGGTAAATTACATTGATTTAATTTTGCATTAAACCTTGCATTTCTAGGATAAACACCATGGATTAAGGCACACTGTGTTTTGTAATACATTGCTGGATTTAATTTGCTAAAATTCCATCAAAAATTTTGCCTTTATGGAAAGACTATTGGTAGTTTTTTTTTCTTGTAATAACTTTGACTGGTTGTGGGATCAGAGTAATGCTGGCCAAACAAATTAAGTTGGGAAAACTTCCCTCCTTGTCAGTTTCTAGAAGTATTAATATAGATAAATGGTTGGTAGAGCTTACTAATAAACCATCTAGGCCTATATTTTTCTTTGTAAATAAGTATTCAACTACAAATTCAGTTTCTTTGTATATCTTTAGATATACATCCATTCATGTTACTATTTCTTGTTGAAGTAGATTTGGTAGTTTATACCTTTAAAGGTATAAAATTTGTGTTTCACTTAAGTTGACAAATTTATTGGCCTAAAATTGTTCATGGTATTTTATTACTATCTTTTAAAAAGAGTTGGTAGTGATATCTCCTGTCTCTCTCTGGCATTAATAATTTGTGTCATCTCTATCACTTGTTCAGTATGGTTAGAAGTTTATCAATTTTATTGATCTTTGTGAAATACCAGCTTTTGATTTTATTCATTTGGCAAAGAGATCTTTTAGACATGAAACCAAAAATATAATCCATAAAATTCAAAAGCTGATTAAGCTGAATTTTATAAAAATCAAATAACTTTGCTTTTCAAAAGCACTATTAGGGAAATGAAAAGACAAACCATGAACTTGAAATAACAAACACTGCCAATTGTGTATCTGGTAGATAAAGGAACTCTCAAAGCTCAATGATAATAATATAAACAATTCAATAAAAAAAAGGGTTAAATAACAAACACTACCAAAAAACATATAAGCATATGAAAATAAACATGTGAGCATATATAAAAATGCACAATTTTGTAAATTATTGTGAAAGTCAAATGAAAACCACAATAACATACCACTGCACACTTAAAAGAAGGGCTACAAGCCAAAGACAGTTAATAACAAGTATTGCCATGTATTGCCATGGGAATGCAAAATATTACAGCTACATTGAAAAATGACTTTGTTGTTTCTTGTAAAGTTAAACATACATATACTGTGTGCCTAGCAATCCCACAATTAGGTCATTCACTCAGTGTTTTGGCTGAATATTGTATGGCTAAAAAAGTTCCAAAACACTATACTTTAGTTGGTAAGTTTGCTTGTCCCAGAAGTATTGGTGAGAAATTCAGAAACAATTTGACATGTTGGTAAAGTTATAAATAAGCAACAGTGGACCCTAGAATGAACTCTGTGGTGCTGGGTTGGTGTTACAAATATCAGTATAAATGCTTGTTTCATTTTACTTTTAATTATATATACAGGTAGATAGAGAAATATAAACATATATGTTTAAATGGTTTAGTATATGTACATACATTTCCTACTCTGTCCACTGAAAGGCCCCAGAGCACAGATATCCCAGTTATAATGAGTACAATGAGCTGGTTTCTAAATATCATCCTTCAGTAAAAAGATGGGAGCTTCTTAGAAAAGGGGTTGATTCTAGTGTTGGAGCAGGATATATTATATATATATATATTTATATATATATATGGAGAGAAAGAGAGAGAGAGAGAAAGCCTAGAAAACCCTTTACTGCCAAAGCACATAAACATAAACATATAAATAGACAATAAATATCAAAAAGACAAGAAGTAAACAAAAGTGGTTTATATATAAAATGGAATATTATTCACCCTTTAAAAAGGAAAGAAATTCTCACACATGTTACAGTGGATTAACTATGAAGACATTTGGTGAGTGAATTCAGACAGGCACTAAAAGAATAAAAAACCTATGACTCTACTTATATAAAGTACTTAAAGTAGCCAAATTTATAAAGTAGAAAGATGGGTACAAAGAACTGGGATGGAGAGGAAGATGGGAGTTATTCTTGAATGTGTAAATAGATTCAGTTTGGGAAGATTAAATAGTTCTAGAGATGGATGGTAATGATGGTTACATAATACCATGAATGTATTTAATGCTACTGAGCTTACACTTAAAAATTGTTAAGGGCCTCCCCTGGTGGCGCAGCGGTTGAGCACTGGGCTGCAAGGCCGCCTGCAGCCTCTGCAGCGCCCGTTTCTTCCCCAGCCACCAGCGAGGGTCCCACCAAAAAAAAAAAAAGAATGAAAAAATTGTTAAAAGTGTAAATTTTGTTATGTACATCTACTACAATATAAAAAAACAAGTTTATGAAGCAACATGAGGATTGGTTTTAGAAAATATTTTGGCAAAGTTCATAGCCAAATTTTCCTGGTGACATATTTAAAATTCTACTGAAATTAATGTTATACTCAAATTTTACCCTGAAAAAGAGAAAATGACACAGTTGACCTGGATGAACACCAATGGCAAAACAAAGAATCATCTAAGAAAGAAAAGAAGTAATATTAAATTTTAAGTCAAAGAATAAAACAAATTATTCCTGAGTAAATACGAGTACTAATAAATGATTGTCAGTAAGTAGGGAATAAAAGGACAAACTTTTCTGTTCAAAAGAATTATAATTGAAAAATGCACAAGGAATAAGGGAAGCAGAAAATCTCCATTAAAATACTACAAGAGGGCCTCCCCTGGTGGGGCAGGCGGCTGAGCGCCACGCTGTGAAGCCGAGGTTCTATCCCGCTGACTGGCGAGGGTCCCACATGGCGCTGCAGACCTCTCCTGTCTCTCCCGCTGCTCCCCTCAGCTGTGTATTTCGTCAGTCTGCCTGTTCTGCTCCCCGCTCTGTCTCTGGTGAATCCTCTCACCCTCCCGGGCATCTGGTCTGTACCCCGGTTCTTGTATAAAATAAATAAATAAAATCCTTTAAAAAAATAACAAGAATAATAGCTGTGAGCAAGAACAACCATGAATTCTATAAATAATGAATAAAGTTTTAAGTTGCAAAAGGCATATTTGCATAAGGTCAAAGTGTCTCTTCCCAAATATGGTTAATTATAAAGGGCTTCCTAATGAAAAACCTGGTAGATAACACCTTTCTCAGGGGATCAAGATTAACGCCACAGGTGATGGGCTATATAACTTACATGCTCATTGATATGATCTGAGAAAGGCACATCACCTCAGTGACACTCTATCACAAAATAGATGTCCTTAATCTAACTATGAGAAAGTACTAATACATCTAAATTGTGAGTCGTTCTACCAACTAACATCCTTTAAAAGTATCAAGGTTATCAAAGACAAGGTAAGACTGAAGAGTTATCACAGATTGGAGGAAATTAAGGAGACAGAAATAGATGGAATCCTGCAACAGAAGATCCTGGAACAGAAGATCCTGAAACAGAAAAATAAAGGCAGTGGTGGAAAGACAGTCTTAGGGTTGAGTCAGGATATTGGCAGCAATGTCAATTTCTTCATCTGAATCATTGTACTACATTTATGGAGAATGCTAACATTGGAGGAAGCTGAGTGAGGAGTGTGGGAGCTCTCTGTTCTATTTCTTCAATTTCTCTGTAAGTACAGAAGCATCTCAAAGTAAAAGGTTGAAAAAAAGACCGATAATACCAAGTGAGGGCAAGGATATGAAACAAGAGAACTGCCAATAGGAGCATAAATTCTTGCAACCACCTTGGGAAAATGTTTGGTATTAATAAAGGTGAAAACCTGCATACCCTATGATTTGGCAATCACACTTCTAGGTATATATGACAGAAATTCATATACATGAGAACCAAAAGACAAGTACAAATATGTTCATAGGACACAGGACACAAAATCACAAGTTTGATTCCAAATTAATTTGTGGAATTAAAAGCCAGAATGATAACTACCTTTGGGGGTAAAGGAAGGTATAATGATTATAAGGGCCACAAGGGGAGCTTTTAGGGGGCTGGTCATGCTCTATTTCTTGTTAATGGAAGAAACTACAAAGTTTTCATTATATTTACTATAACTCATTGAATTTTACATTTATGACTTGTGTACTTTTCTGGATATTATGTTATATTCTAATAATAAGTTTTGAAAATTAAAAAATAAGTATATTTTTTAAAAATCACATAATTGAGATCCATTTTAAGTGCTTTGGTTTATGTTGGCTAGATGTACAAGGCTGCAACAGGGAAGTCACTGTGGAGACTGTTGTGTTAGAAACATAGACTAGGACATGTAGGAATAAGATGAAACATTAGAAAAATACCAAGGAGATATGGCAATCAAATTTAGTGTTTGATTGAAGGTGGTTAAAAATGTGGAACATTATCCATTAGGCCATAAAGATCTAATGAACTTTTGTAGAAGGGAAGGAACACGATGAACGTGATATTTTTGAAATGTTAATCTGTGCACCACTCACAGCATGTGCTACCTTCTATTACAATTGCTTTATTTATAGCCATGTCTCTGTTAGTAAATCACAGGTCTCTTGATGGAAGGGATCTGATTTGTATTTTCTCATATCTCTAAGGCTTAACTCTGCTTCACTACAACAGATTTATTATCATTTCAAATGACCACAATTATAAGATATTAAACAATATACGATGTGGAATTGGGTTGGATTATGGACAAAAAAAATCTCAGAAAATACAAGAAGGAAATTACTTTAAGACATTTTTAATTTAAAATATCTGATTATTATATAGAAGGATACTGCAGTGACCCAAAAAGAATTACCTATCTTGAAATGGTAGCCAGCCTCACATCAGTGGTAGAGCAAGAAAGGTGCTTGGTAAAGAAGATCATAAGACAAAGGGAAAACTATTGATCAAAAATGTTTATAATTATTCTGTTATTGTAATAATATTTTATTCATTTAAAATTTAAATGATTTAAAAATAAATAATATTTAAAAAGTTATTTTTATTTATTAATGCATAAAAGAACTGGGGTGTGGGCCAGAGGTCCAGGAGGTAAGAGGATTCACCAGAGTGAGTGGGGAGCAGAAGAGGCAGACTGACTGAAATACATTGCTGAGGGGAGCAGTGGGCCAGACAGGAGAGGTCTGCTGCACCATGTGGGTTGCTCCCTGACCGGCCTGGGATTGACCTTGTGCCATGGAGCTGGCAGTAGCTTGATAGCACTGTCTTTAACCCCTTTGCTACCAGGAAGGCCCCTGGACTCATGTATTTAGTTGATTTAATTGCCTACTTCACAATTCTATCTACAAGTCTCACAGGCATCTCCACCATACTATGCTAATATGAACGCTCCCTTGTCTCCCTCCAACCTAACTTCCTAGTTTTTTCTGTCTCCGTAAAAGCTACCATAATCCATCCAGTTGCTCCAGCCAGAAACTTATGAGTCATTTGTAACACCTTCTTTCCCTCACCTCCCACCGTCAACATATCACCAAGTGTACTGACATATTTCCAGAAACTACCTTTCAAATGCATCTACTTCTCTTCAACCCACTGCTACCACCCATCCAAGCCACCATTCTCTCTCCTCACTGTTGGTTATTTTCTGACCCCCACTTCCAGCTCTGCCTTCTCCACGTCATTCTCCACACGACAGCCATATCTGTTTGGTGGATTTTTTAAAAGCACAAATCAGATCTTCTAAGCATCCTTCCATAGGTAATACTGATTGTACATTAATTCAAAATCCTGAACATGATGCACAGGTTTCTGCCTGACCTGGTTACTTCCTCAGAAAGGGCTTTCCCAGTCTCCGATGTAAATTATATTCCTCCATTTTGCTCTTGCATAGCACCTTGCCCCCTCTCTGTGGAAAACTGCTACTTGACTCCCCAAATCCTTTCTCCCCTTCTTTTGCATAGAATTTAGCTGATTATATGGCTTCAGTTACGCTATGTTATACAACCATTCAGTTAAAGATGACCGTTGAGTTAAAAACCTCCTTTGCATCCAGAAGTGGAGGTATGATTGCTTTGGCCAATGGGATATGAATAAATGTGACGTGTGCACATGCTAGGGCTTCCCCGTAAGTAATTGGGCTGATAACTCTGCCTGTCTCATGTGCTGGGAATGGTGTGACCTGAAGCAGTCACCCTGATGTCTTCTTCCATGGAGATGGAGTCCACGTGTTGTGAGGATGCAGGACCACACTGTTAGACTGGATTGCCTACTTGTGAACTGGCACATGAAGGGAAAAAAAAGTTTTCATCCTATGTAACTATGTAACTATCCTATGTAACTACTTGGATCTCTTTGTTATAGTAAAGAGGGTCTTGGATGGGTTTTATGTAGAGGAGTAAAGTCTGCTGGTAGCACATCAGGAGACACAATGCATTGTGAATGGTGCCCCGTGGTGTGACACACCCTCATGGAATTCAAGGAAATTACATGGTCAGATGTTCTTAAAGACAACTTTGGTTTTAACATGGAGGATTCATTGGATGAGAGAACACACTAAGGCAGAGAAGGACAGAGAAATGGCTGTTGTAAAACAGAGAGAGAACTTCATAGATTAACATAGCACAGGGATAGAGGAGAGGAGACAGTCCAGAGGTATTTTGAAAGATGGACTCCAGAAGGCTTGCATTTAACTGAGTTTGGTAAGAAAAACCATTGCTCCCTGGAGACGTCCACGTCCTAATCCCATCTGTGAATATGTTATTTTACATGGTAAAGAGGATTTTGCAGATGTGATAAATGCTCTTGAGAGGAGGAGATTACCCTGGATTGCCTCCTTATAAGGATGGTAGCAGGGCCTCCCCAGTGGCACAGCGGTTGAGCACTGGGTTGTGAAGCTGCCCGCAGCCTCTGCAGCGCCAGTTCCATCCCTGGCCGCCAGGCGAGGGTCCCACATGGTGCGCATACCTCTCCGGACACCCACTGCTCCCCTCAGCAGTGTGCTTCAGTCAGTCTGCCTGCTCTGCTCTCCGCTCTGACTCTGGTGAATTCTCTCACCTTCCCGCGCTTCTGACTGTACCCAGTGCTTGTATGAATAAATAAATAAATATTTAAAAAAGAAAAAGAAGGTAGCAGGAGAGTCAGAGTCAGAAAACAATTCGATGACTGAAGCAAAGTTAAGAGTGATGAGCAACAAAGATGGAGGAAAGGGCCATGAGCCAAGGAATGTGAATGACCTCTAGAAGTCAGAAACATCAAGGAAACCAATTCTCTAAAACCTATAGGTATATGTGGCCCTGCGGACACTGATTTTAGCATGGTACAACCCATTTTGGACTTCTGGCTCAGACTTAAGAGAATAAATAAATTTTTTTTTTTTAATCTACTAGACTGTGGTAACATGTCACAGCAGCAATAGGGACTACTATGTTAAACGTGGGTGTTAGGTGAAGGGAGCCTTATACAACTAGATGGATGATGGTTTGGGAACTGAGAAGAGTGGGAGGGGAGGGGTAGAAGAGGGTGAAGCATTGATATGGGACTTAGTGAGGCTGGGGTGCTTGTGAAATAACCTGCTGGACAATTGGCTATATGGCCATTAAGGACAGAAACTGCCCTAGAGAGAGAGGGATTTGGGGCATCCTAAGTTATTTTGTGTCTGAAGCCACGGATACTGGTGACAACCCTGATGGGAAAAAAAAAAAAATAGTTGGAAGGAGGGCCAAGAACAAAACCCAAGAGTGGAACCCAGAAAGAAAAAAACAAACCAAGTCTTGTGGGTCACTAAAGGCAGAGCATGAGTTTCAAGAAAGGGATGATCAATAGTGTCCAAAGTTGCTGACAAGTAAGTGGGGGCAAAGGATGACATCACTTGCATAAAAGCAAAATCCCACTCCCTCCCTATGTAAATATATGTGTTTATAAGTATTCACATTTTAAAAAAAGGATTGGTTATGACACAGAATTCTGAAACCAGACTACCTGCATGTGAGTGCAGTTTCTAATAGCAGTTTTACTTCCCTTTTATATGCACCAGTTTGTTTCTTATTTTGTAAAATGGGATAACAGCAGTATCCACTGGCATGTGACTGGGGTGAGGACTGACTGAAGAAATGTATGGAAAGTGCTTTGAATAGTACCTGGAACAGGGAAAGCTCTAAACGTCAGCTGTTATTGTTACCTGTTATTATCATCTGTTCGAATGTGTTTGTTTTCTTGGTTAAGGATAATCAATTCTGCCAAAGGAAATGAGAGAAACATTGCAAGGAAGATAAATGAAACTGAAGTAGGAGCAAGTAGTCTGTGTGATAAAGGAGTGCATATAAGAGCTGAACCTTGAGAAGAAAGGTTAGACGTTCCAAGCAGGCACCAAATATTCTGGATACAGCAAATATCCACTAGGACATGAGGCACTCAACATCCAGGGAAGCTTAAAATGACCACCCACCTACATAGCCCCCATTGTTCTCTGCTTGAGAAGCGCAGATAAAATCCAAGACTACTCATCAGGCTAACTGGTGAGTTAAGAACTGTGATGAAGCATACTCACTGCTGTGCCTCTCAATCAAGAAGGCAAGTGCTGGCTCTGGTTCCAGGCACCCTCTGTCTGCCAAGTTCCCTGGTTCAACTTCAGCTATGGTTCTTATAACCACACCATCAGCAGGGAACACTGATGGTGGGCTGTGAAGAGGGGAGAGGAAGGAAAATGTTCTCTGCATAGTTCATAAAATGTACCACCTGCTTGTACCCTATGCTAAGTGTGTTCACTTTTTATTTCTTTTCCCTGGCTTTAAATTGATTCAATAAGCCACGAGATTTCAACATCTTAATTTTCTCTTTGAGGCTTTCTGCGCAGTGACCTCTGGGATAGCCTGCCTGGCAGTGTATTTGGAAGTAATTTCCCACACCACACCCACTAGTTATCACACATAGGGAGATACTGGAGGAGGAGTGGCTGATCACTTTTTCTTTATGTCCATTTGCATCTTTTCCTTAGTTATACTTACAATTTATCTCTTATATTTAAAAAATTAAGAACTTGGGTATGATAATATTTAATACGATAGGTTGGAACAATGATATACTAGGCATGGCCAAATGTAGGGTCAGGAATGGACCACAGTGCAGGTTTTCTAAGATCCAGCAGACCAGGTAAAGGAGGAGTCAGAGTCTTCAGTGGTTTTTTGCAGGTCTTTTATTGGGGTTCACCAGGCATATGGCAGGCAGGGGTGCTGGGGGGCCGGGAAGCTGGCAGTCCTCCCAGCCCCCAGCAAATCCTCACTATCTGGGCTCTCCGGCCTTCTCTTGGCTTCTGCTTCCCTTGCTTCTCTCTTGGCTTCTCTTTTGGCTTCTGCTGGCATCCCCGTGATGCCGCCCTTAAAAGCCCAGTTGAATCCCATCTACCTATGCCCACACCCGACTCCAGGTGCCCGCCATCAGGCATGCATTCGGGACTGCAGGGTTCTGTCATTTATCCTAATGGCGGGAGGGCAGAAAAGCCTGACATTTTTCCTTACCCTACACCAAATAACCTAGGATATGAAAAACTCTGAGGGCCTCCAGGGGGAAAAATTCCTATCCTACCTAACAAAGTCAACTAAAACAACTTCTCTGTGTACTTTCTCCTTAATTCAGCTATAAACCTAAAATTGCTTGAAAAAGTCTGTTAATTAAAAACATTTAAAAATAAACAATCCCCCCCCCCAACATTTTCTGCCATCCACCCTGAGGTTATCCTGTCCAATCTGAAACAGACACTAGCTTTTATCTCCTTGATGATCTGGCTTCCTTTTTCAGCTTGGGGCTGCCTTTGAGCAGTGTTGTCCAAGAGCAATTCTTTTCCTTCTAGATTCTCCCTGTTCTTCCCCCCTCCCCCTTCCAAACACAGCAAAGAATCTAAACCATGGCAGACTGGAAGTCTGTTCACATTCTTCCTTTTCTTTTCATTTTAAAAATGAAAAAGAAAAATAGTGGGCAGATAAGATGAATTCTACTATGACAGTTGCCAGCTGGGTACTTTATGAGCCACTCAGTTCCAAATAATGCAGGAGAAAGCTGTCTTGAAGCCACACCAGACCAAAATATCATTTTCTGAGTCCAGCAACCACCTACTCTCTTTCATTTGAAACTCTAGCACTCACTGCCTTTATTGTTTTGCTTTTACGCATCAATACTGCAAGTGGATTTGTCATAAAGCTAATGTAGTTTAAACTCCAGGGACCCATTCAAGGCTCTGGGCAGGTCGTAGCAGCTCTGTATTTGTAATTTTGTTACAGTCTTCCAAAACGGGGACCTCAAATCCTAAAACATCAGGGCCAATAACATTTTCATCAGTACGATTTCGTGGTGAGGAGGTTAAAACCTGAAAATCAAAGACTTCTTTTTTTATTAAGTAGGAATTTTGGAGAGTTCACATATTCAATAATATTACCTATACCTATAGGATTATACTAAGTACTTAAATAGTAGTTCCTATAATAAATGTTCATAAATATTAGCTATCGTTTTCAGAGCAAGACCATAAGCTTCCTGAGCACAGGAGGTGGCATCTCCTAGAATCCATCACGGGCACACAAGGAATGCTTTGCTTGCAAAGGACACCTTTACACCAACTCCACTCTCCACGCCCTCTCTGGGTGTCTAACCAGAAATACAACTTTAATTACATTCTTAGTGCGACACACAGGGTTACCTCTTCGGTTAGGCTCCAGGTACTCAGCAGCACCTTCCTAAATGGAATGTGCTTTGGGTGCAGCCCTTCCTTCCCTGCGAGTCTGAAACCTGGGCCGTTGGCCTTTTGCTCCCCTGTGGGTTCCTTTCTCCTCGGTCAGCCGAGGACAATCGCCCGAGCTGGGTCTGGAGACCCTAACATATGTCATTACCAACCTTTGCATTGTTTGGCCGTCAACAAGCGCTCAATTAACGCAGGCTAATAATCCCCCCCACCATCACCCTAATTCCCAGCCCGGCGGCCATCGGCTCCCCGCCCCCCAGCCCAGGCCCGCGTCGTTTGCTAGGGCCGTGGGTGGGATGGGGGGTATGTGTGGGGGTTTGGGGGCTTGGTGAGGGCTTGAACCTTCCGTGCTTTCGCTTTCTGGGCGCGCTGCTCCCGCAGGGCTGGGTCCGGGGGTCCCCCGGGGCCGCCGGGGCGGGCGCGAGGCCGGGAGGAGCCGCCGCCGACGCATCCGCCGGCGCCGCAGGAGGCGGAGCGCTGCACCTGGCGGCGGGTCCTGCCGGCAGCAGCGGCCGCGGCCTGGGCCCCGGGAGGAGGCGCCGAGAAGGTCGCCCTCGGCAGCGCGCACTAGCCGCAGCCCCCGGCCGCATCCCTCCGCCGCGCCCCACCCCGGCCCCGCCCGCCGCAGCCCCCGGGAGAGCGCGGCCGGCCGGAGATGGTGAGCGCCGCCCCGACAGCCGCCGCCCCGGCGCCCCGCGCCGCCGCCCTGCGCCCCGGGGAGAGCGTCCCCCGCGCCCCGCGCAGCTGAGCGCCGCGGCCGTCCGCAGCAGGTGAGTCTCGGGCCGGCGCGCGGGGAGGGGACGCGCTCGGCCGGGGTGGTGGGGGCGGGCGCCGGCGCCCCACCCTGGTCTCCCCCGCCGCCGGGGCCTCGGCGGGGATCCCGCTCCCCCAGGCGCGCACACCTGCTGCCGGGGCCGGGGTTTCAGAGGAACGGCGGAGCGGGGATCGTGGGGACCGATCTGTCCGTCTGCCCCCGGCCGGGCTCGCCCGGCGCGCCCTCCCCTCGGCTCCCGTGTGGGTTGTCATCTTTGTGGGGTGCTGGTGCTGGTGCTGGGGGCGGCTGCAGCCGGCGCCCCTGCGCGCCCCGCGCGGCCAACACTTCCGCAAACGTAACTGGAGTCAGGAAAACAAAAGCTCTGCCCGAGGGAGCCTCGCCGGGCACCCGCGGCAGTCGTGGGGGGCGGGGGGGCGGGGGGGTGAGGGTTGGGCCCCAAAGCCCAGGCCCCTCACTCGTGCCTTTGCCATAAACATCGGCGGGGAAAGGGAGAGGCGGGAGGTCCAGACAGCACTAGCGACAAGGACACGGTCACTTGGGTGGCAAGGGGAGGAAATTGACAGCGTCTGCCTCGCCCGGTTATTAAATGGGGAACAATTCCTCTTTCCCCGCGTCTGCTTGGAGACATTAACCACCCGGAGCTTCTTGACTGTCACAAGTTGGCCTAACATGTCCCTAGAGCCCGTTTGAGTTAATAAAGGGGGATGCTAGCCCTTTGGGGGGTCTATTTATTCCCCACACCGCCCCTGTGAATTTAAGTAGGATGGCGAACAATTATAAATGCAGCTTTCCCTCTCATTTATCCGATCCCCACGTGGACAGGAAGGTGGATGAGCTGCCCTAAAGCCTGCTGCACATGGTGCATTTTGCCTCTCCCACACACATTCTATTTAATAAACACTTTACAGAGCTACCAGAGCAGATAAAACTTTGCCTATTAGACCTAAGAAAGAACTTTCGTTAGAGTTGAGGTTCTTATCCCAGCTAGTGTCTTCATAGTTGTATGTCCTTGGGCATGTCATGTCTTGCAGAGTCTGCGTGTTCTCACATGTAGAAGGAGGTGGTTGGAAAATAGAATGACCAAATTTCTCCCTAATTGTTCTAGAAATTTAGAGTTATGTGGAACTCTAACCCCTTCCATATTGATGAATGCAAAGGACAGGTGGACATGAAGTTGATCAAGAACATGTGATAAGAACAGATGTGTATTTGATGGGTCCCTGGCGTCTGCAGAGTAGCCCTGGCCAGCCTAAAAGTGTATATACATCATTGTGAAATAAAAGGAGAGGGCAGGGAGTCTCCTCATTGGGAACTTCTGCTTTTGACACCCCAAGCTGCTCATCATTAGCAGTGATAGAAGATATTTTCAGTTATTTCGTGGTAGTCAGATGACTTGTGTTTGTCACACATTGTAGGTAAAATTTAGGATTGTATAGGAGGAAGCCGGGATATTGCTGATGAGCCTAGTGCAGGATATTCTGGAGGAGTAGGAGAGTGGATCATATTTCAATAATGCACTGAAATTACTGAGCATGTTTATTGCTGAGGCTCCTACTGTGTCTGTAGAAATAAGATGAATATAAGACATGTAGACAAATTAAAACACAATAATAAAACAGGTTTGCTGGTATTTGGTGATCTGAGTTACTGGCTCACCAAGTCTATCATATATGTTTCTGGATTATTAACAGTAATAAGGCACTTTTGGAAGTACTTATTGTGTTCAAGACACCATCTCAAACACTGCATTTCTAAATCTCTGTAGAGTAAATCTTTCCCCCAGTTTTGAGGATGATGAAAAGGAAGCTCAGAAGGCTTTAAGGAACTTACACAGACCACATAACCATAGTAAGAGGTGGAGTTAAATTTGACCCAAGCCTCTGGCTGCAAAGCTTAAGAAAATTTCCACACTGTGTCTGTCCCTCCCTATTCAGGGCCCATGAAATCTCACTACCTACGCAGGTTCCTTGCTTTGCTTTATGCCTTTGGAAAATTAACTTCATTTCAACATACACATAACACAGATACAGATATTACCATATCTATGTGGGATAATCTATATTTATAGTGTGTATATATTAATGCATATGTTTATGCATTCTTACCATTTTTAGGTTGGAGGCCAGTGTAAAATCCGATATAATCAAAGATATATTTAGTATTAGGCTGGTAGATTTTTGTGTTTTACTTCTTTGGATATTCAGTAATATTTAACAATCTTGATTTATTTATTTATTTTTTCTAAATTTACTATATTTTTTCTTTAATTTTTTTAATTTTATTTTTATATTCCCCATACAATTGTAACCCCCTTATTTTGACCCCAACACCTCCTTTCCCTGCCCCCTCACCCCCTATAGTGTGTCTCTGGTTCATAGTTGTTTGTTGATTTTGATTTTTTTCTTTATTATAGTTATTCTTTTTCCTGGTCCCTTATTTAGGTTTTCTAGATTCCTGCTATGAGTGAGACCATCTGGTATTTTTCTTTCTCTTTCTGGCTTATTTTGCTGAGCATGATCCCTTCTAGCTCCACCCATGTTGCTGCAAATTGCATGTGTTTATCTTTTTTGAATGCTGAGTAATATTCCATGGTATATGTACTACATCTTCTTGATCCAGTCATCTATTTTTGGGCATTTGGGTTGTTTCCAAAGCTTAGCTATTGTAAATAGTGCTGCTATAAACATAGGGGTGCAGGTGCTCTTTGGAATTGATGTTTCTGTGTCCTTTGGGTAAATATCTAGGAGTGGAATTGCTGGATCATATGGAAGCTCTATCTTTAGTAGGTTGAGGAATCGCCACACGGCCTTCCAGAGTGGTTGGACCAGTTTGCACTCCCACCAGCAGTGCAGAGGAGTTCCTTTTTCTCCATATCCTCGCCAACATTTTAACAATCTTGATTTAACAACCTCTTTGTAGGGAAAGGGAGAAATGCAGTACATGTAAACGTGTCTGTTAGCTGCTCTGGTACATTTTCTTGGGAAAAATCAGAATATAAAAGTGAAAAAAAGAAGCTACAGAGATATATACAGATATGTTCATATATATCATTATCCTCTCTTGTTGACAGTGGCTATTTGAAGGGAGTGGGATGGGGTGAAAAGAAGAGGGTGCTTTTAATTTTTTCCTTATAAAGTTACATTGGGAATCTTACTTTTTCTAAACTCATGCTATATTATCTAAAATAAAAAGGGGGAAAGAGTAGAATTGAGTCATATCACAAAAATCCAAAATAAGAAAAGAAAGTGAATTGCCTAAACTGTAATGTTAAAGAAGTGAAAGGAGACCTGGGAAATTAAAGAGAAAGGTGGTATTCTTGGAACTGCAAGTATAGCAAAGGATAAAAAGTCTTACTTAAATGAGTGATTTTTACCTTTTCTAACTTATAGTATTAGCTAAAGCACTCCCAGTTTTTCTCCTTAATGAGAATGCTTTGGTGCACACCCAATCATTCTTTTAAGCTAGGGCAATAAGAATTTCTTTCATGCTGGTCTTGATAGTGGTGACTGCCTTTGAAAGCGTGATTGTTCTTCACATAGAAGATAGGACTAAGACCTGCTATGCCACCTCATGAAATGGCATTCTGGATGACTTCAGGTATAATTATTTTTAGTAACATAATTTCGAGAGCAGCAACTTATCAAGTTAAGCTAGTGTGGTGTGTGTGTGATATGATATACATATATGTATACACACATATAATACATAATATATAATACTTGATGTATATATACACACAACACACTAGCTTAACTTGATGATAGATAGAATATACAATCCTATAAACTACTCAGTTTTATGTAATATTAACAAAAGATATTTCTTAGAATCCTTGAAAATGAATACAGACTTTGAAATGATCAAATTTTGAAATCCAGAGTTTGATATATTCAGACATTTCAGAATAAAGACAACACATGCTTTTTTGTGTTTTATACATGGAAGAAAGGTGTATAATGTCTGTTCATTACAAATGTGATAGCTAATCCTGAGAAAAAGGTGATAATATTCTTCCGCAGAGATTTCCTGACAATTTTAGGTGTCAGCTAACATGCTCATTATGTTTTGGGCAGAGGGAAATCTTAGTCCTTATATTTAAGAATTGTTCAGTGGGTTCTCTTTAACCCTACAAGTCAAGTATAGAATCCTATCCTAGTACACAGCCAGCTTTTTGGTAAAATTTTTTCTTTAAAAGATGTGGTACATATACACAATGGAATATTACTCGGCAATCGAAAGAGATAAACTCATGCAATTTGCAGCAACATGGATGGAGCTGGAAGGGATCATGCTCAGCAAAATAAGCCAGAAAGAAAAAGAAAAATACCGGATGGTCTCACTCATAGCAGGAATTTAGAAGACCTAAATAAGGGACCACGAAAAAGACTAATTATAATAAAGTAAAAATCAAAATCAACAAGCAACTATAAGCCAGAGACACACTAGGGGGGGAAACGGAGGGGAGGAGAGATTAGGGTCAAATTAAGGGGGGGATTGTATGGGAATATAACCAAGATGAAAATGCATACATTGTGCAAAAATGATGTAAAAATATATAAAATAAAAATTTTTAAAAAATACAGAAAAAAAATTTTTTTTTCTTTAAAGTGAAACTAACATGGTGTTTCCCAGGGTACAACTTTGGATTCCTGGAAAAACAAACATATACATCTGATGTGAATTCTGTGTGGGGCAATGAAAATACCTTTAATGTTTCCATGAAGAACATTCCATTTGGGTTTATAATTCCTCCATTGCTAATTATCCAACATTAGCTATCTGTGGGCATTTACTGTCTATAGTGGTTGTTTGGAGGTTGAGAAGGGCCTTTGTCAGCCTGATTTGTCCTAAATCCTGAATGACACATCATCCAGTACTTAGCCCTGTTGTTGAATTTCAGTAACAGAAAACTAAACCCAAACAAATCAAATCAAAATGTGAAGTACCTAAAATTTGAAGCTATTATATACACACATAGATACATACATATGGGCCCATCTCCTATGGATATTGCAACTCTGGCTGCTAGGTTGTAGCTCTAAGTAATTTGTAAGCACACACACACACACACACACACACACCAACCTTAGCGCCAACACAAACTACCCCATTGTTGTGTGTATTAAAAGTAGCCTCAGAACCAGTAAATGTGACTAGGTCATGACTGTGGTGATGATTGGATTGAAGGAATGTTAAAGTTTAGAAATGTGAAAGCTGTGTATTACCTTATGACCTGGTGTTCCTGTTACATTTTAGGAATGGGAGCAAATGGGGCAAAGGTGGGAAAAAACCTAGGCTCTTAAAACAATCATTGTCAGAATTGTGAAAGAGGATTGAGTAAAGGAGGGCCAGCACACTCTTCTTGACTTTTGTCCTAGGGTTTAACTGGAGAAGAGGAGACAGACTCAAGGAACTTTTTACAAGTAGAAAAAGGGAAAGTCCAACTACTTTGAAAGACTTTGAGAAAATGTTTTGACCTAAGACCAAGAGTGTCCCTGGGGGTGGGTAGGCACCCCCAGTGAAAGGGAGACTGTGCAACATGAGTCAGCAGTGGCCAGAGTCTGATGTGGCTTTGCAGAAGATAAAAGAAGAACTAGAAAGAGGAACTGGTGTTGCCTCAACAAACCTGATTTGTGGGTTAATTGCGCCAAGAGAAAGTGAGTCAGGAGCTCGGGCTGGCAGTTAACTGTTCATGAGATTATGCAGAGGAGACCTCTGCAGCCCTGCTGGGTACATCCACCTCTGTGAAGTCCCTTTAGCCCAGAGCAGAGACAGGCTGCAGAACCCAGGACTCCCAGAGAAACTCTGAGCCCTGGAACAGGGAGCAGTGGGCCCCATCAACCTTGTGAGGAATTCTCTCATAATGACTTTGGACACTTGAAGGGACAAGGTTCAGGTAGAACACACTTGGTCCTAAGGTAAACAAGGCTACTCTCAAAGTAAAGCCTAAAGTCCCCACACTAAACACAGCAAACCATAGAAAATGGCATATATACTGTCTATGACTTTTAAAGAAATGGGCTGATCTAATCCAGCATAGACAAGCTTCTGTAGCTATTACAGAGTGCCTTCTTAATTTTATTTCACAATACGTTCTCTGGAATTGTGTTTACCTAATGCACCCAGATTTACCTTTATGAGGGAGTTTGAATGAAGGACTTTATTCTTACATTTCCAAATGGTAAAAAATTATGCACAATTATATGTCCCATGTAATGAGGTTTCCTGTATTTTGAAAATGTATCTTGTAAGAGTATGGAAAGCCCTTGTAACCAGCCATTTCAGTTGTTTCTATGCTAAGCACAAGGATAAACAGATTTCAGTTTTGCAACTCCCTGTGACCTTTCAGGAGCTCCAGGATCAAAGGTGTCCAGATTGTTACTCAAATATGTGGTATTTAAAATAATGTGGGTTTTTTTTTTAAAGTGATAAATGCTCCTTGAAGAAAAAGCCAGCAAAGTATAAGAAAAAAATCAAAGTAGCTTCTAATTTAACTACTCAAGGACAAGCCCTGATAACATTTTAATAGTAGTCTCCAGGTCTTTTTCTAAAATATATTTCATATGAAATATATGTTTACAAATATAAATTTACTATACCGAGGGGTTTATGTCTTGCTTTTTTAACTTAATGTGATACATAGCTTATGAGCATTTCTCCATTTGTAATAATTTTCTTACATCCATGAATATAAGATTCTTTTTTTCTCTCATGGATATGCCATAATTTAACCACCCTTATAACTGATTGCTTACTTTATTTCCATTTTGATTATTATGAAAATTGCTGAAATAGCCATCCCTATGCCTAAATCTTTGCCTTTTTGAAAATTTATACTTATACTCAGTTGATGAAAGTACCTGTCAATCTTCATTCTTGCCAGCATTGAGTAATTTCATTTTGAAAGTGTTGGTATGGTGTGTATATTAAACTATCTTTTTTCCTTAATGGGCTAGGTAGTCTTTTTCTAAAAGAACTTGATCAGACATGGTAACTCAATTTATCAGAGTTCTAATGACATAAGAAACAATTTTAGGTTACATACACTGACATATACTTAGGCTATACATTATCGATTTAGATGATAGTATATTTAGGGACTAAAAGGAAAATTCAACTATTATAACTACAGGTCTATAGAGAAATGTATTTAAAGCTTGAGGTCATGATCTGAATTGTAAACTCATAAAATGTGTCTAAGAATGAAGCATCTATAAGTTTCTGTTTAAAATGTCTAATTTTGGGGCCTCCCTGATGGCGCAAGGGGTTAAGCACCACACTATGAAGCAAGCTGTAGCCTCTACAGCGCGAGTTCAATCCCCGGCAGGCCAGGGAGCAACCCACATGGCGCAGCAGACCTTTTCTGACTCTGCTGCTCCCCTCAGCAGTGTACTTCGGTCAATCTGCCTGTTCCGTTCCCCACTCTGCCTCTGGTGGGCCCTCTCATACCCCGCATCTCTGGCCTGTACCCTAGCTCTGGTATGCATAAATAAATCTTTAAAAAAAAAATTAAATGTCTAATTTTATGGACAGATTGTGCTGTCTCTAACCCTTCTAACTTTCTCAGTGTCTCAAGGTGCCAGAATAGCTAACTAATATACTAATCCTTTATTGGATAAGTACCATATATTCATTATTAATAGTCTTATTTTTACATATATAGTATATATGCTGGCACAATAGCCTAATGTCTTCTTACTAATAGCTGAAGTTCTATTATCTTTCATTATAATGCTTAATTTTCCATTATAATGCTTATTTTCTCACAGTTTGCTTTTTCTGTGTTTCTAGTATTTTTAGAACTTGGACTTGTACTGCTATACTAATGTATTTATCTGATTCAGTCCTTTTCTGAAAAGGTTTGGGGAAAAAAATGTGTGTATGTGTCTGTATATGAAACAGAGATTCACATAACTAAGCTTAAAAATAAACCAAAAACTATTTTAAAGAATTATAATTTGTCTTTTATTTTTTGCTAACTGAATTTTATATAAATTGCTTCTAAAACATAGTGAATCTTTTTTAAAGATTTATTTATTTATATAAGAACTGGGGCACAGGCCAGAGGCACAGGAGGGTGAAAGGATTCACCAGAGACAGAGCTGGGAGCAGAACAGGCAGATGGACTGAAAACACCACTGAGGGGAGCAGTGGGTGAGACAGGAGAGGTAGGAGAGGTCTGTCTCGCCATGTGGGTATCTCCCTTACTGGCTGGGAATCGAACAAGCACTGCAGAGGCTGTGGACAGCTTCACAGTGCTGTGCTCAACTCGCTGTGCCACCAAGGAGGCCCTGAAGTATAGTGAATTTATTGAGGAAAGCCTTTCTGAAAAAATTTAGGCAATTCTACTTTCAATTTTAAACTTTTAAAAACCCATTATTATATGTATTGAAAAGGCAAGAAGTCTCATTTTCCATGTTCTTCCTGGAAAGAAACAAATTTGTATTCCTTAAAATTGTAAATAATTTGACAATGTAGTTTTCAAATGATGAGTGTTAACTTGGTGTAAATCCAGTTCCTCTGTGGTCTCTATTGGTGCCCACCAGCTACCACCTATGCTCTTATCTCTCCTCTTCTAAGCCTGTACCTGCTCTGTTTCATGTAACAAGTTTACAGATAGCATTTCAAATTTGGTAAGACTTCCCAGGCTACCACATGGTAATAGTTGCACTTGTAGGGTTCCCTAACTGAGAATGTATATAATGATCTAAAGCTAATAAGAATTGCATTAACATTTATTAAAGAAATGAAGGATGATAGCATCCCTGTGCATGTGGAAATGAGTAGAGTGCATACATGTGACCATTTATTTCATGCTTTTGAGGACCAATGGCAATAAGTCCATGGTGCCCAGAGTTTGGAAGTGATGCCCTAGAGGAAGCATGTGGTAGGTGATTCCATGCCCACTGCTGCGGCCCAGGGCTGGAGGGTAGTGACTAGGATGGTGAAGTATGGGTATGGCTATCTTGGGAGACATGTTGCTGGTACCCAGTTTGGAAAGTAGAAAGAATGTTCCCTTAAAATTATGCATGCTGTAACTCTTTGGTTCTCTAGCACTCTTGGTTCAGTAACCTGCCAGCACTATTAATATTACCATTTCAATGGGGAAAGGATTTTAAGCTTCAACAATTGACACACAACGAATATTGGAAACTCAGCCTGTTCATTAGTTTAGTTATCCTATACAGAGTTTTAATCTACTGTCTGGTTACTGATCTTTATTTAGGGAGAGATGACTTTACATTAATTCTGCTGTTAGAAAGCTTCTATGATACTCTTAAAAATCCTACATTGTGTTCTGTCTTGACAAATAAATGCAGAATATCAACATAGCATATCTAGTTAACTTCATGTCTTACTTTGATTTGAATTTTTTGTTGGAGAAACACAAGATATAGGTATTTTCTTAAAAAAATTTTTTTTTCTTGCTTTAAAAAGAACTATTACTTGTTCCTCTCACTGGGTTTCAAGACAGGAAGTTTGAGAGGTAGAAGGAAATGAGACTCTGTGATCTTCAAATTTACACTATAATCTATTGGCACAATATTTAATCAAAAGACTAAAACAAATAGGAATTGGCTTCCATGATAGTTGACAAGGCCTATATAGCTAAATTACAAAATTTTTTATTGCCATTTAATTGTGTCTTCCACGAAGTGAATGTAGAAATCCACTTGGCTTTTATTACTAAAACCGCAGTTGGGGCAAATGACTATTGCCCCCTACCCCAGAGAGATGAATTGTATTCCTTTTACCCTCTTAGCAGGTTTAAGGGAATTATGTTAGGATATCAGTTCCTTTCACATTTATTATGTTAGAACTATGTAATTAAAATGTTCCTAAGGGAACTATATTTTAAATGAATAACTATTTTTGTCTTGGAGACACTTAATCATTCTAGTTCATTATCCAACAATGTGTTATTTAGTGAGCCAGTGGACACCCCATCTCACCCCCCCTTAAACTGAAGACATGAAAATGGGTATGAACTATGGACATGAGCACTAGCATTAGTTAGGCTGGTGTTAGCCTAATTCAGAGGAAATGCCAAAATATTCTAGAACATTAACTTGTAAAGAATACTTTTAGAATAATTGCAAAATAAATCCTAGAATTTTATTTATTTTTAATTGTATTTTTTTTACTGTGGTAACATTGATTTACAGTACTGTATATGATTTAGGGGTATAGGTTCATACCTCTTCAGATGTACGTTACTGCACCACACCCACTGCCAAAGGACCATCATCTTCGATCATACTCCATTCAGCCCCCTTCTACCATTTACTCCCTCCTTTCACCCCTGGTAGACTCAATTTTACGGTGAGATTCTAGGGTTCTTTTTGGTTTAGTTTTCTGTTTGTCTTGTTTCTTTATATTCTACATATGAGTGAAATCATTCCGTATCTGTCTTTCTCCTTCTGTCTTATTTTGCTCAGCATGATGTCCAGTTCCACTCATGTTTTTACAGATGACAAGAGTTTACCTTATTTTATAGCTGAGTAATACTGCATTGTATACATATCCCATAGCATCTTAATCCATTCATTGGCTCTTGTGCACTTAAGTTGTTTCTACAACTTGGCTATTGTAAATAGTGCTGCAGAGAATATAGAAGTGCATATATCCTTTTGAATTCTTTGGGTAGATACCTAGGAGTGGAAATGCTGGATCATATGGCAGATCTTTGTTAATATTTTGAGAAACTTCCATAGTGATTTTTCATAGGGACTAAGGCCCATTATTTTTAAAAATATTTTATTTTATTGTAATTCTTACATCATTTTTTATTTTTGCACAATGTATGCATTTTCATTTTGGTTATATTCCCCATACAATTGCACTCCCCCTTATTTTGACCCTAATCCTTCCTCTCCCCACCCCTCACCCCCTCAGTGTGTCTCTGGTTTATATTTGCTTGTTGATTTTAATTTTTACTTTGTATTAATTAGTCTTTTTTCTGGTCCCTTATTTAGGTTTTCTAAATTCCTACTATGAGTGAGACCATTAAGGCCCAGTATTTTCATGAAATATTATATTCTGAAATGAAACCACTACTACTACCACCACCAAATGTGATACATTGTTTTTGAGTTAGCAAAATGCTTTCTTATGAGTTGTTTGATTTAAGCCCAAGAATCCCTCTATAAATTGGTTGATTTGGGTTTGTTTTTATATCCATTTTACAGTGGGAAAAAGAAGGTTCAAAAAAGCATTGATTTTTAGTCAGGAGAGCACTTGGAACTTCTTAAAATTTTCTGGTGACATTACACTTTAGTAAAAAAAATTCTGGTGACATTACACTTATATGCATACTGCATCAGATGGTTGTCAGAAATAACCAGTATTTATTGAGACCTTACAAGAGTAAAGGGCAACGTGCTAAGTACTAGATTTTTCCCTTAAGGAGTTTATAATCTAGTTAGGCAAAGAGGAAATATCTATTAAAAAATAGCAATAACATTACCCATAGATCCTACAGCAGCACAGGTGGGGGAGCTCTTTCCAGAAGTAGAGGAAGGAATAAAAATATTGCAAGTTTAATTTACTTCCAGATGTTATAAAAGACTGCTTTAGATATAGTTTATAAAGCACCAACTAAAATAACGGCCCTGCAGGATATCAGTGTAGTAAGACCAGTACACTAAAATATAAGATCAAAATTAGAAAATCATCAGCAGGGGTTGCAATAGAAAACTACTTTTATTTTCCACATTAAAGCTACTTTCCACACTCTAGCAATAATGATCTTTGTAAAATACAAATGTGGTCATTCTGCTTTCTTGTTTAATTCATTTCAGTGGCTTCCTCTCAAAATAAGCAATACCTGCAAGTTCTTCATACTTGCCAGGCACTGTGCTAAGAGTTCAACATGGGTTGTGCCTTTTCATTGTCACCCTAACAGAAACACATTATGTTCCTCATCTAGCTCAAGACGGACACTGGAGAATTAAGCTGGGTGGACATGACTAGAGTCAGCTTAGGCTTCTTCCATAATTTGGCTTAACCATAAAGGAGTCATGTCAAAATGCTCTAGAGGAAGAGGAAGACTTCAGAATAGTAATTCACCTCCTTTGCACACCTTAATCCCTGTAGCATGCTATGTTATAAAACTAACCATATCTTTCTCTTTCATGACATTGGCTAGCAGATGTTAAAGTAATCCTTTTTGAAAAAAGATCTGCTAGAATTGACCTTGAGCTCTGTGCCTCTGAGAAAAGCTCTATTCTGGCAAATTCTGTGAATTGAACTGAATGTTTAATTAAGAGTGTAGCATGTGAATAACAGGACTCCTGAAGGCTCATTTAGAGTAGTTTCTTTAATTGTGTTCTTATAAATTGCTGCAGGAGTTAATTTCTTCTCTGGAACTCACTACTGCTCAAAAGCATAGAGAATGGTCAATAGCAATTGACAACGTAGGGCTAACTCCACGAGTTCAAGAAGTGGATTTTCCCATTCTGCAGCATTAGTCTTCTCTGCACCAATTTGAGTTATAATGGCAACAGTGCCAGGAGTGTCTCTTCTGTGTTATCCAGGGGTTGCTTTCTTTCCACTGATAGTTACATCACTGCTACCTTACAGCACACATTATCTTAGTGTTTGTAGGTCTGACCTTTGGCGATTATTATTCTAAATAATTATATACAGGTTATAATTTGTTTCTTTAAAAATTGAATCTATTTCCATACTCATATATTCGTGAATAACTCAATACATGCTTAGCCAGTTTTAATTTACTTAATGGAGAAAGCTATCAATTTTAACTAGAATGATTTCATCACCTCTTATCAATAATTCAGAAGTACCTGTTATTTGAGTGACTCACTATAAGTACTGGTAGAATGTCTTTCCAGGTTTTAAAAGACTGTGTTATGTTTTCACAGTAATAGTGTTGATTACTATCATTAGGTGAGAAAACTTTTCTGCTTTTCTAAATGCTAAACAAAAGCCCTCCTTATCCAATTAGAATTAACTGCAAACCTACACTAGCAATCCCCTAGAGAAGTTCTATAAACTTAATTTTGTGTGTAATTTGAAATGTCTTTTTTTTTAAAAAAAAAAAAAACAGTTTCTATTCAGAAATCTTTAAAACTCAGAAGTTTAAGACATAATATCTCAATGGGTTCATATTAGTGAACTACTTAGTAAACAGAATTTCCCCTGGATTTGTAAAATGATTAAGTACTTCATCCAGGTTGGGAATATTTTTCTGCTCTTTTTACCGCCCTATCAATGACAAGTTAAATGTAATCTGTTTTAAGCCATGTCCTGCTATGGGTCATATTTCAATTAAAATAGAGGTTTTTTTGATTTACTTGTTTCTTTTTGTTCCTATTCCTGTGATTACACAAACGACTGTTGTTAAACTTTATTATTTTTACTATGTTTACAATGTGATTTTTCCTGATCTTCCATCAAAATAAAATCTGATCTGAAAATAATGAGAACCATTATGTCTGGAATTGAAACTAAAAACATTTGCTTGCATTTCTTTGATTTGGAATTTATATAAAAATTACTGAATTTGACATTCATAAAAAAGGTACTAAATGTTATATGAGATGAACATTTCCTTAGGACTTTGCATTTTTTATACTTTGAGAACTACTTAACATCTGGACTCAAATAACAAGTGAAACCTTACATAACCTTAGGTAGTCTAAAATCTTTTGAATAACAATGATTTGGGAGAAGGTCACTTATCAAGGTTGAAGTCAACATCCTAATATAAGACATTTTGCAGCTTTGAATTAGCATTTGGGCATCAGTTCTTCATGGGGAATTCTGCCCTTATAAGAAAACTTTGTGACCTTCTCTGGCCTACTTGGTGAAGATTCAGCAGTTGATTTATGAAGGACAATTAATTAAAAGTCACTATAGGGCACCTGATCGGAACTCATGCAGTCAGAATTCATTCTGTGCAATTCTGAAAACTATTTTTAGTCTATGACAGAAGAATGCTATTAGTTGCTTTTAATTATTGTCTTTTATAAAGAAAAAGCTCGTATAACTGCGTATTTTGTGTTTTTTTTTAAATTAGAGGTATGCATGCATAAAACTTTAAAAAAAAAAACCAAACAACCAACTTTTCAAGAATTATAAAAGGAAAGAAACAAATCAGACTTATATGCCAACCCTCCCCAGTTCCCTTTCCAGAGGCAATTACTTTCCTTATTTTTTAGGTGGTTATTTTGATATTTTACCTGTATGTTTTTAAATAACATGCTTGTATTCTCATTCTTGGTTTTTTAAAATGTAGGTATTACCTATAATATCTATAGTCTTTCCACTGTGACTATAGAGTTAGCTTTTTTTTTTTTAAAGATTTATTTATACATACACGAGCTGGAGTGCAGGCCTGAGGTGCTGGTTGAGGGTGCTCAGAGAATTCACCAGAGTATGGAGCACAACAGGCGGATCTACTGAAATACACTGCTGAGGGGAGCAACTGGCAAGACAGGAGAGGTCTGCTGCACCATGTGGGTTATCTCCCTGGAGGGAATCAAACTCATGCTGCAGTGGCTGCTGACTGAGACTTAACCCCTTTCACCACCAGGGAGGCCGGAGTTAGCTTTCTTTTCTGCCCCAATTCTTCGTGTCTGTTCAATGTTCTCATTTCCCTGACTTCCCAGTGTAGTTATGTGGCAATTTTGGTGAGGCCAGTAATCACAGCTGAGACATGTAAATTGTGATTATTTTTCTTTGCTTGTGCAACTTTTTTTGTAGTGTGTGATATACTTAACTTGCTCTGTATTTACCATAATTGATCCCTAAACTCTTTGCCAACTGTCTATGTTTCCTTTAGGAAATACAGATGTACTGGTATTTTGTTATCACACTTTGCCGACATTCTCTCATGACCTCAGACCTGCCCCTGCAGGACTATTTGCCCTTTGTGTCTGCTACACAACTATCATCCCTGGATCTCAGTCCCCATCATGCATGCATTCCTTTTGCCTCCCTCCCACATTGTCTTTCCCCCCTTATATTCCATATCTTATTCCTTATCCACTGTGTTTGGCAGAGCACAACCTGAGAAAGGATATATACAAGATAAATTGAGAAACTGCATATGTAAAATGCCTCACTTCACTTGTGAACTTGAATAATTTGGCTGGGTTTAACTTGTAGAGAAATCTGAAGCCATTGTGGTTCCTGATCCTTAGTATGTGACAAATTTTACCTTTCAAAGTTTGTAGGGTCAGCTGACCCAATGTTCTAAAATTTTCAAGATGTGCTTTGACTTGGGTCTGTTTTATCCATTGTGTTTGATACTCAGTGGGTTAGTTGAGGCAAACAACTCATATCATATATTTCTGAGAACTTTTCTTAAAACATTTCCTTCTCAATCTTCTTTTTCACTTTTGAGGTTTTGATAGGGATTGTGTTAAAACTGTATATAATTTGAGGGGAACTGAAATCTTTACTGTAGTGAGTGTTCCACTCCATGAACATGGTGTATCCCTTATTTAGATCTTTGATTTCTTTCATCAGCATTTTGTAGTTTATACCAGATAGTCTTGAACATGTTTTGTTTATGCCTAAATATTTCTTTTCTCCCTTAAATAATTTAAAATGGGATAGTAGTTTTAATTTTGGTGTCTGCATGTTCTTTACTAATGTGCAAAACACAATTGTTTGTAGGTTTATTTTGTATCCTTGAACTTGCTGAACCCATTTATATTAGTTCTAGAAAATTTTGTAGATGGCTTGGCATTTTCTACAATTATTTGGACTTCAAATAGAGTTTATTTCTTCATTTTTGATCTCTGCTTCCATTTTTCTCATTACTGTACTGGCTGTTGCGTAAGAGTGGTGAGACCGGTCTTGCCTTATTCCATGTCTTAGGGAAAATACTCAGTTTTTCACCAGTTAGTATAACATTACCTGTAATTTTTATAGGTGGTTTTTGTAAAGTTGAGGAAATTATCTTGTGTATCTATTTTTTCTGAGACTGTTTGTGAATAAATTTTGCCAATTTTTTTTTCTCCATTGATTGTAAAGATCATGATACTTTTTTCTTACCTTGTTAGTATGGTGGCTTACATGGACTGATTTTTAAATATTGTCTCACCCTTGCATCCTTGGAATAAATCCCACTTGGTTGTAATGTACTGCTTTTTATATATTGCTAACTTTTCTTGTTTTTTAAAGATTTATTTATTTATGCATACAAGAATGGGGGTACAGGCCAGAGGTGTGGGGGTGAGAGGATTCACCAGAGATAGAGTGGGGAACAGAACAGGCAGATTGACTGAAATGTACTTTTCAGGGAAACAACAGGTGAGACAGGAGAGGTCTGCTGCACCATGTGGGTAGCTCCCTGGCCAGGGATCCAACTTATGCTACAGTGATTGCGAATAGCTTTATAGGTTGCTTCTTAACACCTTGCACCACCAGAGAGGCCCTAAATTTTCTTTTCTAATATTATGTTGAGTTTTTGTGTCTGTATTTATTGAATATTGGTCTTTGGTTTTCTGGATTTTATCTAATATAGGATCCTGGGTTGATAATTTTCCCAACATTAAAAAAAATATATTGTGTTGCTTCCTTCTGGGGCCCATAGTTTCTAGTGAGAGATCTGCTATCATGAATTGTTCTTCCCTTATGATTCCTTTCTAACTGGCTTCAACTTTTTTTGGTTTTGAATTTTCAAAGTTTGACTGTGGGGTTTTGGTGTGGCTTTCTCCTTTTTGAAGTTCACGCAGCTTATTAAATCTGTAGGTGTATGTCTTTAGGCAGTTAGAGACTTTTTAATTTTACTTCTTTGAGTATTTCAACCCTGTCCTTTTTCTTCTCTCCTTCCAAGACTCTGATTGCATGAATTTTTGACCTTTTGCTATAGTGTGAGAGGTCCTGTTAAGTTTTTTTTTTTTCTGGGTCTGTCTTCTTTGTTGTTCAGATTGTGTAACTTCTATTGTTCTGTCTTTCTTTTCATTGGATTCTTCTGTCTCCATTCATTGAAGATTTTTATATTTTGGTTATCATATTTTCCCATTCTAAAATGTCTGTTTTCTATTTTATATTTCTTTATATTATATTTCAAAGCACAGACTTTGTTTTCTGTGCTTCAACTTTCCATTTTTTCATGTTTCAAATGTGTTCATGTTGAAGCATTTTTGACAGCTGCTTTAAAATCAGTGTGAGGTTACCCTGACATTCCTGTCATCTTGATGGTAGCATCTGTTGGTTGTCTTTCTTCATTTAGTTTGGGGTCTTCCTGGTTTTTGGTATAATGCAATATTTTTTATTGAAACCTAGACATTTTGGGTATTATGAGGTTCTGGGTCTTATTTAAGTGTTTTGTTTTAGCTGGATTTTTCCCGACACCACTCTGGCAAGAGAATGGGAGGTGTGGCCCTATTATTACTAGCTTGGGTAGAAGTACAGGTTCCCCACTCGATACCCTGCTGACACCTGAGGGTGTCACCTTACTATGGAGGTTTACTTACTGTGAAGTGGCCATGGATGTTCTGGCTTGTCACTGGGCTGATACCTCTGACTGGCAGTGGAAGGCTCATTACTGTTCCCAACACCCCCTCTTCTAACATCTGGATGGGAGCAGGACCAGTGGCCTTGATCTTGCTGGGAGGTCCTGACTCTCAAACCTCCTCTGCAACCATCCAGTGCAGACGGCAGCAGTGGCTTGTTACTGACAGGTTGGAATGGAAGTCTGGCTTCCCATGCAGCCTCCACCAACACTGTTGTAAGCTGTGCCTCCTTATTGCTTCACAGTGATGGAATTCCAGCTCCCTGTATGGTCTTCTCTGACGCCACCTCCACTGAGGGCTTGGTACCCCTTTAGAGTGTGGTGAATGTGAAAGTCTTGGTTCCCCTCTTTGCCTTTGCTGATCAGGGTGGGAGTGAGGCCACATTTTTCCCCCAGTGGTATTTGGCTGCCACTTATGAGTTATTTGAATAAATTGAATAAATCACATGAGCCATGCCTCATTTTCTCTTCTGCAAAACAGGGATGATAGGAATGTTGTGTGATGAATGTGAGTTAATACATATAAAGATCTTCAGATGTTACTTGGCACAGAGATAATGCTCAATAAGTATCTACTAATTTTTGCTGAGTTTTTTTTTTTTGGCCTTTTTTTTAAACCTACAATGTATATGAAAAGAACATCTGGAGAAACATATGTAATAAAAGCAACATGAAGACTACTCCTTGGCAGGCCATCCTACTGTGGTGGCCAGGGCTTCAATGATCAAATCCAGTTGCAATTGAGTCTACCTTTCTCATTACGTTTGTGGTAGTGGTTAAGAACACATTTCTGTTTTTCTCTGGGAACTGAATGATTTTAGCTATTTATTTTCTAAATTCTAGACTTCACAGTGGATTTGCTTGAACAGTAAAACCAATAAACTATATAAAAATTACTTTCAGTTTCCGCTATTTGGTTTATACGTAATCCCTATCACTTTACCTTTTCCTAAGGAATCAGTGAAAAGATTAAGAATGAACCTGAGCTCTCACCCTGTTAGGAGATGTCATTGGCCAGTCATTGGCCACAAAGAGTATTTGATTTTTTTTGAAAGTACTTCTCTTTATCAATATTGCACTTCTGTAACTGATAAATGGTGAATATTCTCACACTTATTATTTGTAGCTTAGAAAGCCTGCAAGATGAAACCCTGTTTAATTGTCATCAGTTTCATTACTAAGCCATCTTTTAAATTTTACTTTACAGATCATCAGTCAGAATTTTGAAGGTGATAAACTGTCTGATGGTGGAGCAAAGCCATGGCGACAGATGATAAAGTTGCCATCTTAACTGATGATGAAGAGGAACAGAAGAGAAAATATGTGCTTGCTGATCCCTTTAATGGTATTGCCAGGGAACAAGAACCACCTTCAAACGAAACACCCTCTTCCACAGAAACAGCTGCTATACCTGAAGAGGAGATAGACTGGATAGAAAAACATTGTGTTAAAATAAACAATGATCTTCTAATTTCCAAGGTCTTTTATTTTTTCTTTTACTCTGCTTATGGCTCTCTCTACCCACTTTTGCCTGTGTATTACAAACAGCTGGGAATGTCTCCAAGCCAGAGTGGACTGCTAGTAGGTATTCGATACTTCATTGAATTCTGCAGTGCCCCGTTTTGGGGTGTAGTTGCAGATCGCTTTAAAAAAGGCAAAATTGTCCTTCTCTTTTCTCTTTTGTGTTGGGTTTTATTCAACCTGGGCATTGGATTTGTCAAACCTGCCACCTTGAGATGTGTACCAAAGATTTCTCCAACAGCTCACCCCACCAATTCAAGTCACCCGTTAACCACCTTGCCAGCAAATTCTTCCACGATCACTCCCATCACCACGTTACCTAGAATGCGGGAGAAAAGGGACCTGCTTCCTTCCAATTGGCCAGTGATGTTAGAAATGGGGCCCAACACCACAGTATATGCCACCAGTACACCCACTCTGCAGCCTCAGACAGAAGAAGTTACCACCCACATTACAGACCTGACCTTAAACTGGAGCACTGCAACCCCTGCCTCCCCAGGAAATGTAACCAGGGAGACAACCACTTCTGTTATCACTACCACCAAATCTTTACCTTCCGACCAAGTCACACTTGTTTATGATCAACAGGAGGTTGAAGCTATATTCTTGGTGATCTTGGTAGTTGTCATAATAGGAGAATTTTTTAGTGCCTCTTCTGTCACGATTGTGGACACAGTAACACTGCAGTATCTGGGAAAACACAGAGACCGCTATGGACTGCAGCGCATGTGGGGCTCCCTGGGCTGGGGCCTGGCAATGCTGTCCGTGGGCATCGGGATTGACTACACCCACATAGAAGTGCTCGTAGATGGCAAGGGGTGTAAACCCCCTGAGTACCGGAACTACCAGATTGTCTTCATCGTCTTTGGTGTCCTGATGACCATGGCCTTGATTGTGGCTACCCAGTTCCGGTTCCGCTATAACCACTTCAATAATAGTGAAAATAAAGGGAAGGAGGTGGAGATCCCTCAGGTGGAGAGGAACAGCTCCACAGAGTCCTCAGAGGAGACACCAACCACCACAAGCCACTCGCAGGCCTTCAACTTTTGGGACTTAATCAGACTGCTTTGCGGCGTGCAGTATGGCTCGGTGTTGTTCGTGGCTTGGTTTATGGGTTTTGGATATGGCTTCGTGTTCACCTTTCTCTACTGGCATTTGGAGGACCTGAATGGAACTACAACCCTCTTTGGGGTCTGTTCAGTCCTGAGTCATGTGTCCGAGCTGACAGCTTACTTTTTTAGTCACAAGCTTATTGAATTGATTGGCCACATCAGGTAAGAACATGCTTACTCTTCCTGCCCCTAGTAGTTGAATGTTATTTTTCCATAGTTTACAGTGCATTTAAGGATATTATAAATTGTGTTGCTGGTAGGGCTGGGTGGGACTGAAGCTTTCTGTTGCTTTTCCTCCTTAAAATAGAAACAAAAGGAAGGAAGTAATGAACCTAGATGAATTATCTAAGGCAAACAAAAAAAAAAATGCTGCTTCCTCTGTATGCTGAGAGACTCTTACAGCAAATGTTTTCAGGTGTAGAAGCATCAATTTCATACACAGTATTATTCCATAGCTCTTGAAGGTCTGCCTGTGTCAAGCACTTATGAAAGGGTTTAGAGGATAAAGTGGATTACGTTTTTTTCAGCCTTCTTTTATTCTCAGCCACTTGATGACACAGATCTTGAATATTTGGTGTATGAAGAGGTCCACTATATTTAACAAGACTGTCAATGACCCACCATAATCTCTAATCCATGATATTATATAGAGGAGATTTTTATATATATTTTTTCTGATGATAACAGTGGCCTCATTTTTGTCTGCCACAAAGACAAAAGTATGTTTAAAAATCTTCCTTTTACCTAAAATCTCCCCTGTAACCTTTTGAGTAAAAAAAAAACCTATAAATGCCTAATGTTTGTTATGTAATGTTTCTCATACTAATATTTGTCTGGAGTTGATCAAACATTAGCTTATTGTTTATAAGACTTTCTGTTCTGTCACTGGTTCTTAAATATAGAGCCAACTTCAGTTAAGCGTTCTTACCTCACAGAAAAGCACAGCAAACCTATCCCTAAAATTTGAAGTTGCTGTAACTGAAAAAAGCAACTGTGTGGTAATTTTAAAATCTGTTTCTAGGAGTAATTAGAAAGGAGAAATAAATACTAACAAGATTTGATTTTTTTCCTTTAATTTCCTTCTGACTAATTGATGAAAATATTTTCTAATTTAAAGTCTCAACATACAGTCATTCTTTTTCCCCAAACAATTGTGAATATTTTTTCTTGTTTGCTTTGGTTTTGTTTTGGGAAGCTATGTTCTGTTCATTCTCTTTCTCAAAGCTTTGGCCCTTTTGTTTTCACTAAACAAAGTCAGATGTGTGTGGATAGTTCTTAGACCCACAGACTTCCCAAGGCACATTCAGTGGGGCCAGCCTGAAAAGTGTCTTGGAATATTAAGAACTTGGAGTGTGCTTTAACTGTGTCCAGGTCATGTTTACATTCTCTGAGGATGACCATGATTAATTAGAGACACTTCTTTGCATTGTGGGGGTGTGAGTGGGATCTCACCTCAGCTAATACTGTCTTTAAACCATAGTCATTTATTTATTCCCAGAAAGCTACCCAGTCAGGTCTTAGCAGTGAGTGGACTTCTGAGATGTCATTGTTTTATCAGTCAACTGTAGGAGTTGAATGCTGACTCAGTGTGGAGTATGCATATGGCTTCTATTTTCAAACATTGTTAGGTTCTTCTTACATGCTCAGAAAAAATGTTTCTTTTCTGTCATTGCCTTTTGTCTGGGGCATATATTTTCATGATAAAATCCTTGAAGGTTTAATACTAATTTTGATAATTATAATAGCTTACACTGTGTTTTTCTTTCATAAATTTTACTCTTTATTTAAAAATCTCCAGCTCACTTAACCTTCATTTTCTGGTTTTATGTACCAAAGCATCTTCCTTATTTAATGATGTGATGGAAGAAGATGACTCTTGTGGTCACATTTTTGCTCCCAGAAGCCTACTGGGATTCCATCAATTTGTGGTCATTTACCTCTGTTGGATTTTAATTCTTGCCATTAAAATGTATCATCTTAACTACTCTTAAAAGGTTCTGATAGCTGCAGTCAGATTATGCCCACATATTCAAGTAAAATGGATTGTTTCTTTTGGTGAGAATTTGAGACCCCAGTCAATTGAGATTTGGGGGTTTAAAAGTTAGCTATGACAGTTGAAACTTTTCACTGAAAGAACAGCATACATTAAAATAGTTGCTGAGGAGAAATCAGCTTTCTGTAAATTCATAATCTTTATGTTTCCCTTGTAGACTCTTAAGGAGGGATTTGTCTGTGGTCCTTGTGTATGTTTTTTAACATTCTGTGACTGCCTCATTAGGAAGTTGTTCTGAGGAGTTAGCACTTCCATAAAAATTGTAAATATCCTAATGTGGTCCAAAGTAGCTTTCCCACAATTTCTTTATGTAGATTCATAATTAAGAAAAATTTATACCAGAAAACAGTTTTTAAAAATAGAATTCCAATTTTGAAACACCGAATATTTTAACAGTTCTGTAGCTTGGGCCCAGGTTTTTAGGAATTACCTATCAGTCTGAATATGCACATACACCCAGATACAGAGTGATTACTGACTTTGACCTTCTCTGCAGAGAAAGTGGCCTTTTCAGGCAAATTGCATAATGCTTCATATTTCCATTCAAAAAAGTAAATTTCTTTTGATTTGAAATCACGAAACTTTGGAATTTACAACAGGTATAGTTCGAAGATAATTTGTGTAAAGATGAAAGCGAGGCTTCTTTAAGGATTATAAATAGGATATCTGGTGGTGCCAGGGGTTCAGTCTCAGCACTATGATGCAATTCACAGTCACTGCAGCACGAGTTCAATCCCCAGCCAGGGAGCTAACCTCCATGGCGCAGCAGACTTCTCCTGTCTCACCTTCTCCTACACTGCTCCCTTCAGCAGTGTATTTCAACAGATCTGCCAGTTCTGCTCCCCACCTGTCTTTGGTGAATCCTCTCACCCTCCTGCACCTCTAGCTTATACCCCAGCTCTTGTATGTATTATTAAATAAATCTTTAAAAAAGGATTATAACTATAGCTTAAGATATATTCACCTTGCTGAAGATATCAACAACCATGAGTTAGGGTTGTGATCAAAATTAATTGCAACTAATCATTTGTAAATTTATAAATCATTACTATTCAATATTAGGCCATCATGATGCTATTTGATTTGCATTTATTTACTTTTTTTTTTTTTTGTGGGACCCTTGCCGGCAGCCGGGGAACGAACTGGCGCGCTGCAGAGTCTGCGGGCAGCCTCACAGCCCAGCGTTCAACCGCTGCGCCACCAGGGGAGGCCCTGCATGTATTTACATTTTAAGGGGGATACAAGAATTTTGCTCAATTTATCTCACTTTCAAGGTCAGTTTTGCCATGTAAATGTTATCCAGGAGTATTATATTAACAATATTAGCCAATAGTTATGACAGAATAGTAGTCAGTATCCAAACGAGCTAGCCAGTTGGGGAAAAAAAGAAATACGAGATACAGATAGTTAGAGGAACCCACTGGCTTTCCTGGGTAGGCGCTGCAGGAAGACACAGAGCAGATAGCAGGACGCTGGGCTACAGCTGAAGACACAGAGGAGGTAGGGCATGAGGAGCCCTTTGTGACTGGAGGAATAATAATCAGTATTAGAAGAGTGAGGAAGCCCTGCAGCTGGGGTGATCAGGAAGGCTTACCAGAGAAAGCTGAATTTGAGCTGGCCACTGAAGGATTTAGAGAAGATCCTGTTACATTTTATTTTTGCTTTTCATCCTCTCCTTTCTTTCTCCCCACCTCTTTGTGCCATATTTGTTGATCCTGAATCTTTTCATTTCCAGATCCCTCCTCACCCAATGTGATAGGGTACTGAATTTCGCAGGCTGTGTTTCCTGAGTCTTGGTGTCCAATCTTCTGCCTGGATTCAGCTAATGCAGTGGTGCTTACCAGTTAAACTCACCAGAAGAGCATGAGGAAAATCCTCATGCCCTCAGACCAATTACACCAGACTCTCTAGGGCTATACTCAGGCATATGATTCCAGTGTGCAGCCAAGATTGATAATCACCAAGTAGAGAGGCAGAGGTGGAGGAGAAGATGGAGGTGGAAGGGGAAAAAAACCCAGATGTAGCTTTCTCTTTTTCTAGTTCATGCAGCTTTTGTGTGAGCTTTGAAGATTGTTCTTTGTAACTCTTTGAGGAGGTTCTTTTTCTTCAGTGAACAGTTCTTCACACACATGTGCTGGTCAATATAGAGCTGAAGACAAGAGGGGAACCCTTGTCAGCTCTCTGTACTCCAGCAGTCTGCCCTGCCCCCAGATTCTTACCCTCTCTCAACTCAGAAGGCCTCTGTGTCCACTCAGGAGTATCTCTGATAGTTGCTGCATCTCACCTATGGTACTACACACTGTGGGTGACCATGAGCTCTGGTAGCAAGGCCCTCTCTCCCCTCCTCCTCTCCCTCTACCTCCACCTTGGAGAGACTGGCTGCCTGCGCTTCTTTCATGAACTCTGGCTTCTCCGCTATTCCTTCACCTAATGACTAAGTCCTTGGATTAGGACAGATTGGTGCCTGTTTCCCTGATTAGTTCCTGACTCATACATAATCCTTAGCTGCTAGGAGGTCTTCTGATGGTAATCATCACAGTGAAGGAAGAGAATGAAAATTGAATCATGCAGTACTTGATAAAAAACAAACATAGTGAACCTTAAAAGAAAGGAAGGAAAAGAACATAAAAGAAAGAAAAGAACCACATTTCCTTTCTTATTCCTTAAGGGAGGATTATTTCTCCTTTCAAAATGACTTTTGACAATAAAAAAAGATGTAAAAATTTAATTTCCGTTGTCAGTTTGGAATTATACATGCTCTACAGAAACAAGAATTACTCTGTGTTATTTAAGAATCAAAACGCTGCCTATTTGTCTAATTTTTGAGCAATTATGTAGGCTTAGTGAACCCCAGATTACTGGGATGCAGGGATGCATACTAAAATGGTGGGGGAGACCAAAGGCCAGGTGGGTGCTAGGATGAGGAACACCAACTTCCTGGAGGCAGTAGGGAGCCTTAGCAAAAGGAGGGCCACATATTTTCACTTGTTTCCAATGCAGGGGCTAACTGTGAAGCAGGGCTTTTACTGAAAAGTTTCTTAAAATAGTCCAAGAGGTGATACAGGCCTGAACTTCAGCAGTAGTAACAGAAACTGAGGGCAGGAATGGATTTGGAAGATAAAACTGGCAGAATGGTTGGTTGTGGGAATGGAGGGACAGATCCCCATGTCTTCAACTTTCATAAATCTGATAGAAAATCCAAAAGGAAGATACAGAATTGAGGGGGATGCAATTTGAATTTGATGTTCTTTACTTTGAAGTTTGGAACACCTAGATAGGAACGTCTAGCAGACCGTTGACTGTTAAAAGCCTGAAGCTTACTGGAGAGGTTATTAGACTAGTGGATAAAGATTTGGGACAGTTAAAGCCATAAGATCAAAAGGGAAATATTAGGGTGGAATAAAGCGACTAAGAAAATCAATCAGGGTTGTCTCCAAGATTAGTTGTAAGTTTCTGGTCTTACTGAAATGTTGGTCTGTTTATTGTTTATTGTATCCTCGGGCTTAAGAATATTTAGTTATGTTGAATTGTGTTGTGAGGTATTTCCTATAACCAGTGAACATCTTGCTTCATGGGTGACATGATAAGAGGCCTGCATAAGCAGATGTCTCAAAACACCACTGAAGTGTGCTCTTTTTTCCCTAATGTCACAAAGTGGGAACAGAAACAGTTCGAACAAAATCTTTTTGGTTAGCAGTCCCTACTTTAAAAGAATAAGTAAAATAGCTAGTCATAAAAGTTTGTAAGTTGGCAAGTTATGGTAATTTTATCTATACTATTTTTCCTTGAAAAAGCTATCACTTAAGAGAAGGGTTTCAGCATTGTGAGTGAGGAACACTCAATTAAATCTGAAATTAATGAAGTCTGAAATCTGGTAAAAGTTGAAGGAACTTCAAAACCGGTATTGTCTGTGGAGTGGCTAAGACTCTTCACAGTCGGTTTTGTGGGGGCTTTCAGGGATCCTTTCATGCTCCTGGTAGGGTAAGCCCTCCTCAGAGATTTCCCAGGTTGGTCTGGAGACTTACAGGCTGATAAAGACTGTGGTGGGACGCACCCAACATCTGGGGGACTCCTGGATAATCCTCCTCAAAAACCTGTTAGCACACTTGCTTATGCCTCCCTCCTGCCTTCCCTCCCTTTCTCCCCTAGTTTCTAAGCCTTACCCAGACCTTATAACTTCCGATTATTTGATTTCAAAGTCTGCCTTCTTGGCACAGCCCTTGTCCATCTTGCCGGTAGTGCAGAAATCCTGGCTTGCCATGGGTTGCCTCAACCTCGACACCTGAGGTTTCTGGGGCTACCTCAACAGAAATGGTCTTTTGGCCCATTTCATCTCATAACATGAAATTGTGCTTCTCAGTAAACTTTTCTTTTGTGATTCAGGATATTGGACAGCTGTTGAGTGACATTTGTTCTGCTACTTTGCCCTTATCCAATTCCTCCTAATGATTTATCAACGTTTAAAGTATTACCTGTTTTCTAAAGCCAACTCAAGCATTCACCCTATTTCCCTAATCTAAAGGCACAACCATGATCAGGAGCATAACTATGCTAACAGGGCCAGCCCCTGTCTTCATTGGTCCAACCCACAATTGTTTCAAGTCCTTGTCTAGGTTTGGTCTCATGTAGGGGCCCTAGAGCAGGAACACACTGATATTATCCACCAAAAGATAACTGCAGGTTAAGAGGGAGGGGAACTTGACCTTACACTGGCCAACCAACTTTGTGACTCCATTCTCCTCCGAACCTTTCTATATCCTTGTATCTATAAAATAGAAGAGTTGGGCCTCCCTGGTGGCTCAGGGGTTTTTGCCTAAGTCAGAGATGTGCAAAGCTACTCATGCAAACCCAGGCAGGTCTTGCTGTGACAACAGGCTATCAGACCAGTGATGGGGGTGTGATTCACGATGGCAGTCACTGGGATCAGTATAAAGAATTTTTTCTGCAAAGTCAGTTCACTTGAGTGGAAGTTAGAACCCTAAGCCCTAGACATTTCTCCATGGACTAGCTCAGATGGAATTCCTAGAAGACTTTGCTGCCCTTGCTGAAATATTTGCTTTTAATGGCAGCTTACACACATAGACAGTTTTTTTCACATGCTTATTTGATCTTTTCAAATGGCCAGTAGTGACAGTCCCTGACAAAAATCCACTTTTAGTATGCCGGTGCCAGGAATTCCACCACTCCCACCAATGGCAGAGCATGCCCCACCTGCTGTGAAAATGCGCTAATTAGCTCTGTTTGTCAGAGCCTTTCATTTTACACAACCACTGGAAAGGTAAATAGCAATCCCTTAGATAACATAAATGAGTAAATATAATTATATTGGGTTGTATAAAATGCTAACAATCCTCCTTTAAGGGCACAGCCTCTCTGCCTTTAGAAGCCCAGGGAGGGCCTCCCTGGTGGCGGTTGAGCGCTGGGTTGCGAAGCTGCCCGCAGCCTCTGCAGCGCCGGGTTCGATCCCCGGCTGCTGGGCGAGGGTCCCACATGGCGCGCAGACCTCTCCTGCCCGCCCGCTGCTCCCCTCAGCAGTGTACTTCATCGGTCTGCCTATTCTGTCCCCAGCTCTGGCTCTGGTAAATTCTCTCACCCTCCCGCGCTTCTGACTGTACACAGTGCTTGTATAAATAAATCAATCAATCTTTAAAAAAAAAAAAAAAAAGAAGCGCAGGGAAGCTGTCACTGGAATCTCATACTTTATTGCTAGTCCATGGGATGAATGGCTCTTGGGAAAACACTGGCATCCTTTACTAAATTTAGCTTTATATTGGAGTTATAAGCCACGTTGGAGGTCATTTTTGTGAGCTGAATCGTGTCCCTAACCCCAACTCAGATGTTGAAGTCCTAACTCTCAGTACTTCAGAATGTGGCTTATTTGGAGATGGGAGGGGGTCTTTAAAAAAGTGATTAAAATGAGGTCATTAGGGTGGGCTCTAATCCAGTATGACTGGTGTTCTTGTGAAAAGAGGAGATTGGGACACTCACACACATGCGTGCACACACACACACACACACACACAAGACCATGTAAAGACACAGGGAGAAAGCTAAGAAGAGAGACTTTAGAAAAAAGTAACCCTACCAACCAACACTTTGATCTCAGACTTCTAGTCTCCAGAAATGTAAGAAAATAAATTCTGTTGTTTAAGCTACCCAATCTGTGGTATTTGTGATGGTAGCCCCAGCAAACTAGTACAGTGAGGCAGGCCTAGTCCACCCAGGTTAGGTTCCCTTCCCCCTAATCCTCTGCCTTTGTTTGGCCACTTGTGATGTGGAATTTGTTGCCTCACAAGGTATCTAAGATCTTTTATTACTAGGACTTGATCACCTGATATGGCAGATATTCTTGCCCATAGTGGCTTAAGGCAAACAGGAAATGTATTGATTAACTAGCACATGGCCTTAGGTGTATCTTTAACCACATCTCAAATGATGCTATCAGAACCCAAGTCTCTCCAGCTACCAGCTCTACCTCCCAGTGGGTTGACTTCATTTGCAGGCCTCTGCTGGAGGGCCTAGGCAAGCCAGGGTCACATCTTCCCAGCTGAATCCCTTCCCAGCTGCAATCCCTTGTTTCTGCTTAGCAAATAAACAACATCGATTGCACTGACTGCTCACAGTTCTGATTTTGGGCTAACACAGCCCACTCCCTCTTCAGCAGAACAGCCCTTCACACATTTGGGTGTCCCTCCTACAGGTTTGCTTTTCCAGTTCCCTCGGGGCTTTTTCTCAGAACATCTTATCCCAGACTCTCTTTTTTTCTTTCCCCTCCTTATTCTGACTCCTTTGTTTTTTTTTTGACAGTAATAACTTAATTGTACCCAGTTCCTGCTGTGGTCTGGCCAAAGTCAAGAACAGTGGGATCATTATCTCTTCTTGATTTGGTCATGATACTCCTTCAGCCTGAATTTTTATGAACTTGTTCAGTTTCCTTTAATTCAGCTTAGGGTCAGCTACAACTCTTAAGGCCTTTTTCAAATTAATTGCTTTGCCAAATGTTAGTGATTCTTGTCTGGAACTGTAAGGTTTGTATACCTATAGTTTTATGTATACCTCAGGACATATCATGGAAGACTTCTAATCAAAACCATGGTGCGTGCTTTAGCATTTGACATTTACCTAGGTAGAAACAATAACAACAAAATGGCATCTTATGTCTTCCAAGTAATTGGGCTCCATAATCCAGATTCTTGTCTGGAACTGTAAGGTTTGTATACCTATAGTTTTATGTATACCTCAGGACATATCATGGAAGACTTCTAATCAAAACCATGGTGCGTGCTTTAGCATTTGACATTTACCTAGGTAGAAACAATAACAACAAAATGGCATCTTATGTCTTCCAAGTAATTGGGCTCCATTAATCAAGTTTCTATTTTAAGAAGTTATGTCTTAAGCTGATGATACACACAACCTAAAAAGAAAAGTAGAAGATAAACTAAAAGAACAAAGGAGAGCTGTAAATATAGTCAGGAACCAGCACAGTGATCAGGCTGATGGTTACCATAATTATACTCTTAAAGTCATTGGAGAGGAAAGATCTGAAGGCAGCAAAATAAATGACTTAAGGCCACCAAAGATGCAGACTTCATTTTTACCTTTTCTTTTCCTAGCAGAAAAAAAAAAATTGAAGTATTGGTAACTGCCCAAAACATACATGGCTAAGTGACTTTTCTTTCCCCATCTTTCACTCTGGCATACAATGTGACTCTTATGTTCTGTTTTATAAGGATAGATAGAAGCTCGGTGGCTTCCCAGTTCTCAGTTGGTGGTCCCCTTGGCTGGGCAGTGGTTATAGGAGTCTCACTGGCTCTTTGAGCTTCATGGCTTATGAGCCAACTCTTACTTTTCTGGTGAGATAGGCCTGTGGGTACCCCAGAACCCTATTATCTGCTCATGCACATGTGTCGTAAATTCATTTATGGTGCTTCAGGATGACCCAAATAAGCAAACTGTCGTCAGCTAATCTTTGAACTAGTGTTTATCTACATACATGACTTGATATTTATTTTTAACCACAGTCATTAACATTAATCAAAAATGTTGCCAAATATGAACATCCCTTTTTTTTATATCATCCTAGTTTCTAGGCCTCTTTTAAAAGGCAGTGCATTCTTTGACACACACATCACCTATTCTTATACAATAGCCAGGTATATATGTGTGCATGTATCTCTTGCTACACACATATATAATTACATGTGTATGGTTACAGGTTTAATATATACATACTTTATAATGGTCTTATTCACCAAATATGTATTCCTGGCACTTAGAACAGAGTTTGTTAAATAATTATTTGTTGTATGATGTTCTATTTGAAGTATTCTTGTTTTGGCTCTAGTCCATAAATATGTATTGTATGCCTCCTATATATCAAGCACTGGAGATAAAATTGAGACAACATAATATGAAGGAGACCTCACTGTGCAGGGAGCACACAGTCAGGCTGTCAGTGTGTGGATACAGCTGACATAAGGATTATAAAGAGAGGCACATGATGCTGTGAACATATATAAAGAATTGATATCTGAAGGAAAAGAATATCAGGTCACAGGGATGGTGGAAACAGTGACCCAGTGGGTCCATGTGACAGTCATGTGATGGGAGGACAGTGGGTTGTGCCAGATAGGCAACAAGGAAGTATGTTGTATAATAGAATCTTGATTCTATTGGAAGTTTTGATTCAAAAGTTCCTATTGTATTTCATGTACCTTCTATGATCCAGGTGGTTCTTGAAGCAAATGAGTACCTTCTTAGTCTATTTCTACAGAACACCATTGTCTTTGTCTGGAAAGAATATGATAATGGCAATGTTGATCATTTCGTGTGCATAACACTTAACACTTTATGCCACTATATGATTTACTCATGCTCAGTCTCACAACAGATTCAAAAGATAGGAATAATACTGAAAATTAACTTAGCGAGGAAGTTGTATTATTTTTAAGGTGCAACAGAAACTCTGATAATGTTCCCTTAGGTTGGAGAAGCATTGGTCAGCCTTATGCATCATCCAGCATTTATTGTGCCTACTCAAGCTATGTGATCTGTGTTCATTCTATGAGGAAGTAGATACACACATGGGGAAAATTCAGAGAGAACTAAAAGGTACCCAGTAAAGTGTCTCTCTCACCCCTGCCAACAATCCCTCTAGAGACCATCAGTGACACAAGATTCTAGCATCTTCCAGAGACATTCTGTTCACATGTAAATGCCTACATGGATATGAACTCTTCTGACATATAACATAGAAAATGTAGCTTTATTACTATAAAACATAAAATATAAAAACATTTGCTAATCTTTTGATGTAGGGCCAAAGCTTTACTTGGAAATGATTCTGCTGACTGAGGTTAAGCCACACCTATGCTCTCTGATTTCCATTAATTTAGTTTTAACATAAACTTAAAAATACATACAAAATAATCTGAGGGCAAAATTCCTTTAGTTTTTATTATTTTAACCCCAATTTTTTTATAATTGTGTTTCCCACACCTAATTTGACAACTTTTTTTAACCTGCTAAATCTTTATTGTTATATTCTTATTAAACATATAAAAATGTTATATTATCCCCTGATGTAGTATACAAATTCAGAATCTACAAAAAATATACACCTTATAAAATGACACAATGACCAGCAAGACATTGTTTTAAGAGACTCATCTAGTAATGGCAATACCATTGCAGCAAACTTAAGACCTATCCTAAAGACCAACACCTGAAGTGTATATAAACTCTGTATTTGCTAGAACATTTTCTGCCTTTATATATTTAGATAGAATCAAGCACTAGGATTTAAAGAGAAACTCTCATTTTTGCTTAATCTTCTGATACTATAAGCCAGGATATTTTTTGATATGTTTCTATATAATCTTAAGTTTGACATTTAGGTCTATGGTCAATTTTAATTAATTTTTATAGGCATAAATCTGGAACATGGTTTTCAATTTAACATGTGGCTAACCAGTTGTTCCATCACCATTTGTTAAAGGACTATCCTCTCTCCACGGAATTGTTGTAGCACAACTATTGACAACCAATGGTCTAAATATGTGGGGGCTTAGGTCTGAATTCTCCATTCTGTTTCCTTGTTCTATGGTTATCTTTACACCAATACCACCTTTTTAAATGAGTCTAGAGGTCAGGAATGTTTGTGTTTCAGCTTTATTTTGTTTCTTCAAAGATGGTTAGTCTATTGTAGGTCCTTTATGCTTCATGTGAATTTAACATCAGTTTGTCAGTTTATGCAAAAATCTGGGCTTATGTATGGGATTGGATTGAATCTATAGGTCAAGGGAGAATTGTTGTTCTAACAATACTAGAAAAAAAAAAGAGCAACTCATCTAGTGGTACTCAACAGGAAGTGTTTAGAATTATGTGTGGAAAATTTTTGTTACAAAGACTGGTATTTAGCACTAAACGGTCAGGGATCTTATTAATCATTCAACAGTAAATGGGTGGATCCCATCCAAAATGATAGTGGCCCATTGAGAAATTTTTTTTTAAATGAGAATAGTGCTTCTTTTTTGCTCTCCTGCTATTTTACATATGATTATATTTAATTACATTAGTGTAGATTCATTTAGACTTTGAGCAAGGCAGATTTCCTTTGAGTACAAAGATGAAAAAGACATAGTTGTTGCCGGAACTAATAGTCTTCTCTATGTAATAGTTACAGAGGGTGACAAGTACTCTAATGGAAACTGTACTAATAGAGTAACAAAATAAGTTCAATTTACCCACATTTGGGGAAGTTTCTTGGAAAGACGATGCATTTCAAGGGTAGGACTCAACAGTCACAGTGTAGCAGTGCCCAAAATCATGACTTAGAAAAAGAGAAAGGTATGTCATCAGCTCTGCCACTTCCAGGTAGGCACTTGGTCTGAGCATGAGGTGTGACTGCTCAGGCAGCCCAAGTCACTGTCTGCGGTCATGTCTCCTCCCTGGTGTATGGCTGCTTTTGCTACCATGCTGCATTAGAAGAGTCTACCATGATGGTAGTTCTGGCTGCTTCCTTGGATTGGGAATTCCAAAGAATGCCAGCTATGATGCTTTCAAACCAGCCAACCCTTGGAGTGGGGCACAGGAAGGCAGGAAATGCCACGAAGAGGACAAGATGGGGAGAAAAGATGAGATTGCCCATAGTTATGGTAAAATCTTATGCCACTAGAGGTGCAGAGAAATCCTGCAGTTGCATCCACAGAAAGAGTACATCATTGGAGCCTTGTAGAAGCAGGGGATGATATGAGAAAACGAGAATTTTACAGACTAAAATTGGACTCTTTCAAGCCCTAAACCTTAGATTGTAATCACTTTCTAAATTGTTTAGTAAGCATGGTATTTTCCTGTAATCATGAGATATTTTCCTACCTTCCTAAACTGACTGTGGGGAGTATCACCTCGCTAAGGTCATCAGTGGCAGTCAATGAATATGATAGAAATAAGCTTCATTCTTGGCGAGGAGGGCACTGCTTATATTAAGTGCTTATTTTAAGCACCAGAATCTTGACTGTAGTTAGCAGCTGATGTCTACCTGATGTAGGTAATAATCTGTAATAACTGTAATAATATCTGAAGGCTTTTGTTTAAACTGACAAGTGATATAAACTTTAAAATGATTTGGGAATACTGGTACCCAACCTAATTATGAGACTAAATACTGTTTACAGAAAATCTAAGCTGATTCATATATGAGGCAAACTATAGACTGTACCCTTAAGTATCTGGTAATAATGGCCAATTCTTCTCATAGGAAATGGTAAAATCTAAAAACTACAAGAAATTGTCCACGTGTTCTGTAACCTGTTGGGAATGTTGCTTTCTGAATCTCGGTTTGTTGCTAGTCTGTTCTCCATTCCTTTGCCTTGAGAAACACTCACCCTTGAGTAACCTATAGACTAGGTTACTCTGAGTCTGTCTGTGTCATTTATAATCTCTTCTATACATTAGAACATATGCATTTTTTAAAGATTTAATTTATACAAGAACCAGGATACAGGCCAGATGTGCAGGAGGGTGAGAGGATTCACCAGAGGCAGAGCGGGGAACAGAACAGGCAGACTGATGAAATATACTGCTGAGGGGAGCAGCGGGCAAGGCAGGAGAAGTCTGCCGCACCATGTGGGTGCTCCGCGGCCCGCAGGGATGGAACCGGCACTGCAGAGGCTGTGGACGGCTTCACAGCACTGCGCTGAACTGCCTGTGCCATTGGGGAGGCCCAAGAACATATGCATTTTGATGTGTGGGTCTATAATACAGATTGCAGGGCTTTGGTGGTACATTTAGCCACATTGTAAGTAGAGAATCATAACTAACCTGACCTGTTAGGAACTGCACAGTGACTCACAATTAATTGTATCTCTATCTTAAATATAGTCTGTCTGGGGGGAAAGTATGAGCTTTATTATAAGATAACTGCCCATATGGGGAATTGTAATTACATAATTAGACTTTCACAAGCACTTTTCTGCTATTGTTATAATTTGCTCAAACTCCATAATATCATGTTTTCTGTCATATTAGTATTAGTTGCCCCTTACCAACTGTGTTCTTCTTTATAATACACTTTATAATTCATTTACATCAATCATGGGTTCTAAAATTGCCAGTTTATCTTGCAACTTTTATACTTACTAACGTCTCATTATGAAATAGGAAAGCGATGATACCTCTCATTACAGGTGTTCAGTAGGTATCTTTGTATCTTGCTGAGAGGCAATTTCAGACTATTCTGTATTTCTACACTCTAGTACCCAGGAAAATTGTAAGAAACATGTGCTTTATAATAAACATAAAGAATTTGTCCAGAAGATGATCTAGTAAAACATATTTTATATTTCATTTATTAGCAAATATTTAATTTCATGAGTGTGAATGTATTCATTAGCTATCTCTCCCATTACAAAGCACCACAGACTAGATGGCATAAAAAAAGAAAGAATGTGAATTCCTCACAATTCTGGAAGCTAGAAGTCCAAGATTAAGGTATTGCGGGTTGCTGTTTTTGAGGATCCCTCTCCTTGGCCTGTTTTCTTCTACTGCCTTAAGCTGGTCTTCCCTCTGAGTCTGTCTGTGTCATTTATAATTTCTTCTTGTTATCAGGACACCAGTCGTATGGGATTAGGGGCCACCCATATACTATCATTTGCTATAATTACTTTTTTAAGGTCTCTTTCTCTTAATACAGGTATACTCTGAGGGAATTAGGACTTAGGTCTTCTATATATGAAATTTGGGGGAGGCAGGAAGAGAGGGTCATTATTTAGCCCATAAGTGAATAATGTGCAGTTTAAATATCCCTTTCAGGGCCTCCCCAGTGGTGCAGCTGGTTGAGTGCAGTGCTGTGAGGCTGTCCGAAGCCTCTGCAGCATGGGTTCTATTCCCTGCCAGTTGGGGAGATTCCCACATGGTGTGGTGGACCTCTCCTGTGGCACCCACTGCTCCCCTCAGCAGTGTATCTCAGTGGATCTGCCTGTTCTTCTCCCCGCTCTGTCTCTGGTGAATCCTCTCACCCTCCTGCGCCTCTGGCCTGTACCCCAGCTCTTGTATAAAAATAAATAAATCTTTAAAAAAAAGAACTCCCAAAATATTAAAAAATATAAAAATAAATATCCCTTTTAGATATTAAAGAGATTCTTAAATTGCTGAAATACTTCTTAGCAACTAGTCAATAAATATGTTTACTCTGCTTTTTCATAGATCAAAATGCTGCTTTCCTTCCTACTCATACCCTTGCTGATTTCTTGAAACCACTGGTTTTCCCAGAATAGTTGGGGAGGAAGCAATGGTTGTGCTCCCCTCTCTTTTGGAATTCTGGGATAAAAGTGTTAGAAAACTAAAGGGCACTTGGATACTCTTCTTTAAAAATAATAAAACATCGCTACCATGTAGTGAGTGCTAATGTTGCATGATTCTCTGTGCTGTAATTATCACAAGCCTGCAGAACAGAGGTCCCTACTTGATTTATGAGGAAACTGAGGCTCAGAGAAATGAAGTATCTTTCTCTGGATACTTCTTATTTTGCTTTTATTCTAAGGTACCTGTTTCGGCCTAAAGCACTATCAATTGTGAAATTAGAATGTGGGAAAGAACTAGAGTTTAAATGAAGCAGATAGCCACTTGGCTTATATCAACAGATAGCAGTCTGAGACCCAAGGGACCCCAAACTTAAGGCTCCCATGACTGAAATCCACATGAGTACAGGTCTGAAGACATAGCACCATCTACCTCTTAAACTGTCTTCATTGATTTAAGTTACTTTAGACTAGGACCTTTGGATTTTGGCCTGGGTTGAAATGTTGTCATTGTAACCAGGATTCAGGTGGGTTCAAAAGAAAGTTTCAGGATGGGCAATGTGAACAAGCAAGATATATTACCAATATTTGTTTTAATGAAGGGATTATAGGATGTACTAAGGGGAGTTTCTTGGAATCAGCTAGAATAGTGGGGTCTGTCCTTGGTCAATATTTGAATAAACAGGGAACTTCAGAAGCTAGGTGCCTGGGTTCCAACCCTAGGGATCTTTATTGATAGTGGCATAGGCCTAGATATCTATAGTTTTGAATAGTTACCATAAGTCTAATGTACAGCCCAAGTTAATAAAAGCTAATGAGCTAGGCCAGGGATTGGCAAAACTATAGGCAGGAGCCAAATTTGTTCTGCTGCAGGCTTTTGTACAACCTATGAGCTGAGAGTGGCTTTTGCACTGCAAAGTGGTTGAAAAAAATCATGAGAATAAGATTTTGTGACATGTAAAACTTATAAATCAAATATTACTGCAACACAGCCATCCATGTATATTCATTTACATGTTGTCTATGGTTGCCTTCACCGAATGCAGCAGAGTCAAGTAGTTGTAAGAAATCTTCAAGGCCGGAATTATTTACTGTATGGTCCTCTGGAGAAAATGTGTGTTGACCCCAGAAGTCTTCAACAGAGCTGCTTTAGTACTGAAAAAGGAGAGATAGGTTTATTTAACTTGTGTGTTTGTGTAGTATATTTTGCATTTTAACTTCCTGTGGGCTTTTTTTTGTTTATTTCCTAGCAGAGGGGCCTTGGCTGATAGATCTGCAGCAAATGTGCTCAACAAATTTTTTTTATCAAACAGGATTAAGACATGCTTTCCCTCTCAAACCATACAAGTATAAGTAACATAATGTCCACAAAGTAAGATAATGTTATTTACTTTACTGAAGAGCTTCTAAATCCCTTCTTCTATTCCTTTCCTAATTCCTCCCCACACTTGGCCATCTATTCTGTCTTCCACCAATCCTTCTGTTCCTTTTTAGCAGTTAATGATAGGTGTATGGCTCAGAGCATTTCCTTTTTTTTAATCCAATGTTGGAAAACAGAGTAAAGTTTATAGGAATGAATTTAGTATAAAAATAGAGTAGAGCAAGATTAGGAAAATACCAGAATATCATATTAGTTTATTTCTTTTACCTTCCAGTTTTTATCCACTTGAATTTAGAGAATAAGAAAAGTGTTCAGGTCAGGAAAATTAACAGAAAATGGAAAACAAATGAGAAAGAGAAATCTCTACAATCAGGTTGTGCTTTTACAGAAAAGCAGCTGCTATTCATTTCCAAACCAGCCTGTCCAGTTCAGAGTGAGAGACTGTAACCTTATGCTTGGATGCACCACTTTAGAGTGGATACACCGACCCTGAGAGTCTCCTTGTAAAACTGCTTGGTGTCTTGGGATCTGTAGGCAAGATGCATTCATAATCACATGTTCTCATTTTTATCCTTCCTTCCTCCATCATAGTGAGTGGCCACAATCCCAAGCACATTTACCCCACAGCCCCCTGGAAGGAAGCCAACAGTGGCATTACAGATGGCAGTGTGCCCAGACTATCTTAAAAAAAGCATCGTCTCTGCTACTAATTAAATTTCAGAACGGGTGATGTTCGCTTTTATATTAATAAGTGTTGTGAAAGGCTGAGAACAGATATGTTAGAAGTTACCCTTCTTATTCCTAAGAGTTCATGGTTAAATTTAATTGTCCTTTAGCTGAACCCTCCTAAGTTTGGTACACTGTATTGTAGATGATGGATGGTTTGGGCAGGAAAGAAAATATGTAGGTAATATTTGCATGTTTTGTAGCTCATAATGGGGGCTCAGTTTGTTTTCCTTTGTGTTTTTTTTAGAGTTCTGTACATTGGCCTGGCCTGCAATACTGCTCGTTATATTTATATTTCCTACCTGGAAAATGCCTGGACTGTTCTCCCCATGGAAGTTCTTCAAGGTAAGTTAACAGCTGGAATTAGAATTATTTCTTTAGCTAACTGAGCTATGGCTATGTAAAAATTCAATGGCCTTTGGCATATGACTCTCCAAAGGAAGGGTGGAACTGCTGTTTTAAATGATTTTCAGGTGGTTGTTAAGGAAGAGGTGACATCAGAGGGACTGGTTCTTCATTTACTGTTCTGTGTTTGTTGAGCCAAACAACATTGGATTTGACCCACACCCCTGTGATTAAACAAAGAAAGAGGAAATCTAGAATACACTCCTATGTACAATTGTTAGGCATACAGCCAAAGGTGGTTTTAAAACATAAAAGGGTGTATGTATCCTTTGTTTAAAATAAACCTTTATTGACTTACCATTGGTTTACAAAGCTATTTAAAATTTGAGTTTACAGCTTACATTTTGGTGCTTTTATAGGTTAACTATACTTACTGAAGTTTGTAATAATTTTATGGCTTCAGATATTTTTAGCATATCTAGTGCTTTATAATGAAAACTTTGTAGTTAGACTATTGTATAATTATAGACCTTTTGTAGTTAGACTATTGTCTAACTATAGACCCTTTAAGTCTTTGCCCAGATACCCACTGTTGGCTTTAATGAACTGTTTTCTTCAACATGTAACTTGGAACAAATTTCTAGGAGGCTTTTGCCGTGTAGCTTAAGTGATGAAAACATGGATTTTTATTCAAAGTTCATTGCCATATTAGCTCATATAAATCCAGACTATATCCTGAAAATCTCTGTTAGCAGCTTAGTTAACCCATGGTTGGGATTATGATTACAGTAAAGGTTCAGGACAAGATTACTAGAGTTGATCTCATGGGACAGTCTAGACTCCTAAATCATTAATTGTATTAAATAATCTGTGGTTGCACTCACTTTCATTAGCTTCATGGATTGCTATATTTCCCTACCCTTTAGGATACAAATGCAGCATAATCTATGCAATTAATTTCCTGTTATGATATCTAAGATGAAAGATTCACAATTATACCTCTAGACAAAATGTACCACATGCAAGTTCATCAAATTCTATCATAGCAATGAAAAGAAAACTTATCCTAGTTGAAAGGAGATATAATTTGTATTCACATTATAATTATAAAAATTAAACATATTGGGACCACCCTGTTACAATATCTACCCTTTAAAGATTTGGTGCAAAGATGTAATTGGTAAAAGGAGACTATCTTTATAAATCATAGAAAATGGAAACGGTATTAAAAAATAAATGGTTGTTTATAATAAGTAGCACTCTGGAAGAGTTTGGAAGTAGGCACACATCTCAATATTGTATTGCTTAAGAATAGCAAAGCTTAAATATGAACTGTAGGAAAGAATCATGCAATCACAGGTTTATGCAGCAGAATTGACTGGATTCTCCATCCTTATTCCTATTTTGTTCTATGAGGCAGGATCCTTACTTAACTTATTGCTTTATTTATTGATGTGTGACCACTGCAGTCTCTAAAAAAATTAAAAGACAAAAGAAACCCGGTATGCCTGAAGAAAAGAAAGTATATTGTAATAATATAAGCATATACTTATTCCCTCGTAATACAAATTAGACTGAAAAGGACAGTGACTTAAGAGAGCAAAAGAGAAAAACTCTTTAGTAAAATGTTTAAAGAAACAATAGAGTAATTTTATGATGGCAAAAACAAATGCTGTTGTGCATCAAAAAACTTTTTTTTCCGTTTATTTACCAAAGATGTATTAAATAACTACTTTGAATCAGGCAGTATGCTGGGCTGGGAATGTATAAAAAACAATGTATTAACATGAGCCCCAAGGTCTTACCATCTGCTCAGGAAACCAGATGTGTAAACACATAATTACTACACAGCGTGTTAGATGGAATCAGAAAAATGTTCCAGGTAACAGAAAATATGCTCTGTGGAGTGATGAGCTTTGTGAAGCAGGGATTAGGATATTGAAGATATTATTGAGAGATTCCCCAAGGAAATCAGTGTTAGCTGGATTTTGAAGGGTGGATAGGAATCTACCAGGTGGCCTGAAGAGAGCAGGCCTTTGGTGTCATGCAGAGCTGTGAGTCAAAGCACAGAAGTGGGAAGCAGAATGGCGCTTGCAGGAGACTTAGCGTTAATGCCCTGGCTCATCTGGATGGATTTGATTTCCCAGCTGCTGAATGGGCCATATTTTTATAAGATTTGTGTGCACCTCATGGCAATTATCCCAGAATTTAGGAAGCTGGCCAAGTTCTGAATCTGAAGAGGAATCCTGCTTTTTGTGGCAGGCTATGATTTATAGCTTTGTGTTTCATTTCATTTCCCCTCGTGTCAGTGGAAACCTGGTTACTGAACTGATGCAAGAAAAAAGGGAATCTATAAATACACAGTCTCCTAGTCTAATAGAAGGCCCTGTGACCAGCCTCACAAAGCTCTTTGTGTCTCAATCTGGAGGAGAAAGTTTCAGTCCCTGACAGAAGTGTATGCTGAGTATTTTGGCAGTATGCCAAAACCAAAATCCCTTGCCTTGTCTGACCCATGTCCACTTACAGAAAATAGGTGACAATCCATGCAGAATAAATCCTGCATCACAGGAATTCTTTTTAACTGAAAAGGGTTTGTTTTGGCAGTCTGTATTCTTCCTCCTTCACAAGGCTTGTCCAAATGACTCTCAAGTACCTGTGCTTAAAGTGACTCTACTGAGGGTGTAATAAAGACAAGATACGAGGATGACAAAACACTGAGTGACTGAATTACAGGACAAGCACACTGTCATGATAAACACCCCTTAATTCCTTGACAGGAATTATGACCTGATGATTACGAAGCACTAGTTTTAGGAGTGGGAGGTTGAGGAATGGGGTATTGGCTCCCATCAATGATAAGCTTGACCCTGAAAAGTCCATGATTTCATTTTGATTCCAAACACAAGAGGGTCTTCTTTATGGAGAGCTGTGTGGAGATTTCTGGACCTACTAAACATAGAGCTTCCATATGATCCAGCAATTCCACTCCTAGGTATTTACCCAAAGGACACAGAAACATCAATTCCAAAGAGCACCTGCACCCCTATGTTTATAGCAGCACTGTTTACACTAGCTAAGCTTTGAAAACAACCCAAATGCCCCAAAATAGATGACTGGATCAAGAAGATGTGGTACATATATACCATGGAATATTACTCAGCATTCAAAAAAGATAAACACATGCAATTTGCAGCAACATGGATGGCGCTGGAAGGGATCATGCTCAGCGAAATAAGCCAGAAAGAAAAAGAAAAATACCGGATGGTCTCACTCATAGCAGGAATCTAGAAAACTTAAATAAGGGACCAGGAAAATGAATAACTATAAGAAAGTGAAAATCAAAATCAACAAAAAACTATAAACCAGAGACACTCTATGGGGGGTAGGAGGTGGGAGGGGAGGGATTGGGGTCAAAATAAGGGGGTTGCAATTGTATGGGGAATATAAAAATAAATTTTATTATAAAAAAATAAAAAATAAAATAAAATAAAAACCGAGGTGAGGTCTGTGTCTTCAACCTATCACCCCTTATCTCATCTTCCAAACACTTAAGAACTAGTACCCCCTGGTGGGCAATTAAGGGGAGGAGATGAGGGATGTGCTTTGGTTCACATCTTCAGCTCTGCTTCTCTTCCTCTTTTGGGTTGCTTGTAACAAATAGAAGAGGGTTGCCTGTTTTCCTTCACTCCCTGGGGTGCTTGATCATCTCAGCATTCCTCTCCTCAGGACATGTGGGCAATAATTAACAGATGGGATAGGATGAATTACATTTCTTGCTCTCTAGGTTCCTAGGAAGGAGGCTATGGCAGGGATCTCTGGGGATTAAGGTAAAGGTATTGGATGCTATTGGGAATTGTGAGGATGTTTCTTTTCCATGATCTTTCTCACAGTTCTCGCATCTCCTGCAGGTTTATCCTTTTGGCAGGTTAGCTACCACTTGGCAGCAAGCATGTTGTCAGCAGGCAACTGTGGCACCATATAAAGAAGCAAGACATATATCTTGCCCTTAAGGAAACTGAGACTTATTTTAAAAAGAGACAGTGGGTCTAAGTGCTTGAAAGCATTGCTAGGTAAGATGGAGGGGCTGGGATCATTTTTATTTTTCAAGATCTCATGGTAAAAACCCATAGGAATTTTTTTCCTTCTACTTTTGTATAAGAATTTAAACGTTCAGAATTGTGGTCAGGAATAGAAACATTTGACAAAAACCAAACCCACATTTGTTAATGCTTCATGCTATGTGGATATTGGCTGTGAATCCTTGCAAGACTTTGAGGTGAATGTGATCAAAATTATTCTTGCTACTATAATGTATTAAAGGAGAGTCAGGCCATTCTAGGGCTGCTGTAACTAAAGATGTCCTTTTGAGGTACTTGGTTTAATGGCTCAAGCACTGAAGACTGAAATGAGTTCTATATCAGATCCTTCTCTGCAGGAGTCAGTGGGGCCAAGGTATGAAAGACGGCTTTTTAATGTCACCTGTGGGAGAACTTGAGTTAACACTAATAAGGTTTGCTCCCCTATTTATCGTGCTTATTCAGCCAAGGAAGAGCCATGCTTTCCTCCTTGTAATAAACTAGAAGAGCATGAAAAAATTATGAAAGGATGGCTCTACAGCTCTTATTTGATAGTGGCAATTCTAGAGATATTACAGTTTGAAACAGAAGTCGCTTACCACATGAACATGTAAGATGGACAGTTTCTCTAAGTTTGGCATTTCAATCGATAAATTGGCATATGAAAGTCAACGGTGTTATTGTTAAAAATAACTTTTAATCAGAAGAGCTATATAAGTTGTAATAGCTTTTTTCTTTGCCACTCACATGCTTTACAGTAAATCTTACAGAACTTTTCCTTCAAAATAGAAATTACTTTGTCTACTTAGAATTCATTTTAAATGTCTTCTGCTCCAAGGATTCTTTTCTGGCAATTCATCCCATATTTAGCTCTTCCTCTTCTGAATTATTCTCAAACTTATCAGCTGTGTTATAGAGTTTGGTACTTCATTAATACCCAATTATTTTACAAACACTAGTTTTTGCTTCTGATTTTTAGCTCTTAAATGCAAAGACCGTGCCTTAATTTTTTGAATTCTCCAAAGCATCATGTATGTAGGAAAAGACTATAAATATATGATCATGTATGTAGGAAAAGACTATAAATATATGAAAAGACTATAAATATATGATTTACAGACCTCTATAAATATAGTAAATATTTTCTAATTTTTAAAGCTCTTAAATAACATAGTTCTGGCTCAAGGATGTATAAATATGTGAAGGAGATTTAAAAACTAAATTTAAAGGATATATTGTTTCTTTGGGAACATCCTGTCATCCATTGCACATCTGTGAAAACACCAGTGTATTTTAATCATGTACTTACTTATGCTCCCAACTCATATAAATTATTAAGGGCCTCCCTGGTGGTATAGGGGTTAAAGACAGGGCTGTCAAGCTACGAGAAGCCACTGCAACACAAGTTTGATCCCCGGCCAGTCAGCATCCCACATGGCGCAGCAGACCTCTTCTGCCTTGCCCTCTGCTCCCCTCGGTAGTGTATTTCAGTGATCCATCTGTTCTACTGCCTACTTTCTCTGGTGAATCCTCTCACCTCCCGCACCTCTGGCTTACACCCCAGTTCTTGAATGCATAAATAAATACATCTTTAAAAGAATTATTTAGGGTGACTTACCAAAATATACAACAATCTGGGAACCATAAACTGGTTAGATTTGAATTAGACCATCTGGTATTTCAGCTCCCCTACCTGTAAGCTCTGTCTCTTTGGGTAGGGTATTTAATTTCTCTGAGCCTCAGACTTTTGTGCTACAGAATGAGTTAGTATGCATTACTAAATATAAAGTATATAGTTTTGAAATTTGAAAATACAATGTACCAAAAGGAAAAAAAAATCAGAACTATTTCCTTTTGGGTGCTATTTTAAAACTGGTAGAAGAAAATATGACTAACTTCATTGTAAACAATTGAAATAAAATTTTTTATGATCATATTGTATTAGATCCCTCATCTTCATGGTCTAGAGTGATTGTATAAGACTGACTTCAGTTTAATCACTAAATGAGCCTGATAAATAATTTAATGACCTGGGTTCATGAAAGAAATAATGAAATACTCTCCAAATGTAATGTCTTCTTTCTTTATTAGAATCTCTATGATGTTGCCTCACCCCCTCCCAGCCAAGGACAACCCTTATAATTTTTACTTGAATGGATAGTCAACTTCCTCAAAGAGAAAAGTTGAAAATATAAACCAACATCAAAAGGCAAAGTCTGATTTTTCTCCATTTGAAAAAAATGAACTCAGAGATAATTTTTCCAATCCCTTTCCCAATGTCAGCACTTGGTTGAACCCAAAGAAATAGCTGAGATTCTATTTTATCTACCAAATAGTAAAAAACAAAAAAACCCAAAAAACTGACAAGAGTTTTAGATTATCAAAATTAGTAGTTGATTCTTCCATTTATGTGGTATTTTGAAATAAAATATTTTAGAGGAACCATTTTTAATTGTACATCTGCCTGAAAAATGTTGGCGCATATACAGCATCTCATCTTCTGCTTTTAGTAACAGAGAAAAAATTTACTGTATATTTTACTATTTTTTCTTCCAATTAATTAATGCCCTGAGTTGTTTTAAAGACGATAGTTCTCAATTATCTAATCAGTCCTGAAAAGCAATAAGGAAACTCTGGAAATATAACCATAGAGAATCTTTTATAACTGCTACTTAATGTCAGCCAACAGATCCTAAGAACAGTTTAAAAGCATCCTGATTTAAGTCAGCCTGATGGAAAATGCATTAATTATTGTAGAAGACTCAAAGTTATAGAAAACCTTTAGAATTCTGAAAAAGGAAAGAAAAAAATACCCTATTGTTGGAAGTTTTTGTATGCCCAGATCTTCACACTTAAGAGAATAACTGCTAGAATTATATTTGATCTAAATTTATAGCAAAAATATTACTATATGGTTATAATTATCTACTTATAAATCCTGCAATTGATTGCTAATAATAGACATGACAGTAGATTTGGTATTACCATTAAAGTCAGTTTATAACCATTTCATGTGGTTTCAGGTCTTCTGTGATTCATCTTTTAGAAATGATTTTCAGGGTTTCCCTAGTGGCATAGGAGTTAAAGTCTCAGTGCTGTCAAGGTATCGCCAGCCACTGTGGCATGAGTTCAATCCCCAACCAGGGAGCTAATCCACATGGCAGCAGACCTCTGCTGTCTCACCCGCTGCTCCACTCAGCAGTGTATTTTAGTAGATCTACCTATTCTGTTCCCCACTCTGTCTCTGGTGAATCCTCTCAACCCCCTATACCTCTGGCCCAGTTCTTATATTCATAAATAAATAAATTTTTTTAAAAAAGAAATGATCTCTAAAACATGTTGGATGTTACTAGTGAATCTAATTAATTTTTAATAAATTCATTTGATTTCTTGGAGTATTTTTGATTTTTTTCCTTAGTAGTATTAATGAGAAAATATGTGTATCTGAAAAGAAATGGAGTTAGCAGATTTGTTAATACATGAAAATATTTAAAAATATATCCATTGTATACTACTATGTCAACATTTATAAGTAAGACTCTATGTAGGCATTATTTAATTCCATGAGAGCTGGCATTTTCTAAAGTATTGAAATTGTTTAACCCGATAAAGCAAATATTGTATTTGACTTTTGTAGACATGAATTACATGTGCATTCTACTTCTAATCATCTAGTTCATCTGCCTAGTTAAAAAATAACCTAGTTGAAATAATTATTAAAATATATAAATGCCTAAAAACAATTATTTTGATGTTTCATACTTATAGGATATATAATTTAACATACCCCATAAAAATAGTGTTTATTCTAATATAGGGATACTTAGTTAGGTAAGATCATCCCTGGTAATTGAGTGTATGCTAGACATTGTGAATTTTACTTTGTTGGTGCTGGATATTTTTGTATTTTGTATTACTGTAAGTATTTTTGAGCTTTGTTTCAACTAAATTAGTTGGAAATAGTATGATCCTTTTGAGTGATCTTTTAAAGATCACTCAGTAGGACCAGAGCATTATTTAGATAGGGGCTAATTAACACGAGGCCCTTTGGGTGCTCTACCAAGCCCAAGAATCATGAGTTTTTCCAGTTTGGCTGGTGGAAACAGGTTGTGTTCCTGGCCATTTATGGGATCTGAGTACTGTTTCCCATAATGCTTTGGGAGGTTCCTTCCTGGGTGTGGATACTTTCTACACATTCTTTTGCTGATCACTACTCTGAAAACTTGGAAGGAACCCACTGTAGATCTCTGGAGTTTTCTCACTGTGAAGCTGTCTGCTGTCTGGTATTCTGCCTTAACTGCCCCAGACTGTTAGCCCCATCTCCTCAACTCACTGTTTCCCTTTCTATATGCTGCACCTTCTCCACTCTCACCGGGCATTAAGCTGTTTGCGTCCCATCTCAGGAATCACTGTCCCTACACTGATGTCCAGTGTCTTGGGAACTATTACTTCATATTTTTGTCCAGTTTTTAGTTGTTTTGGGAAGGAAGGTAAATCCAGTACCTCTTATTCCATTTTGGCCAGAAACAAGACTAATGTCATATTATATCTTAAATGAATATTAATATATTAGTTTAATTTTCCAAAACAGGTTAAAAGTTAATGATGATATTATCTCCAAATGAAATTATTTACCAGGCAGCAAGCCCATGACTTAATTTAGGCAGAACCAGATGATTTCTTAATCCATTTCAATTATAAAACCTATTTAAAACCATTATAATTTTTTAAAATATATCATACTTTAAGCAGTGCCCTTAAATAAAGACTTAAATTCAGACAGTGCACACTTGCTATACATTAAAATAATGATCACATTTTTTTTCACCTGTTATCTTTATCCTGTCCTTCCTTCCAACAAGTGGTGAAGATAAGAAACTTGTAATAATAAGGTATTATAAATGGTCTATACACTCTTTTGGAAAACAAATTGAAGCTATATATTAAAAGGCATAAAAATTGTTATATCCTTTGAATCATTACTCCATTTGTAGGATTAGAGCCAATGTATTTATAAGATGCATAAAAAGGTATTTTTCAAAAATGTTAATTGTAGTGCTAATTATAATAAAGCAATTGGACATAATTTTAATGTCTAAATAGGTGCCCAATAAGGAATTAATACCCAGCACATATAAAGAACCGTACAATTCAAGAACAAATAAAGGACAACCCAATTCAAAAATGGGCAATGGACTTGAATAGATATTTTGTTAAAAAAAAAAATATATATATATATATACACACACACACACACACACACACACACACACACAGAGCCTCCCTGGTGGCTTAGGGATAAAGTCTCAGTGCTATTACCACGACGGCCCACCCTGGTAGCCTGTATTCGATCCCTGGCCAGGGAGACAACCCACATATGGCACAGCAGACCTCTCCTGGGTCTGCTCCCCTCAGCAGTGTATTTCAGTAGATCCACCTGTTCAGCTCCCCAACCCTGTCTCTGGTGAATCCTCTCACTCCCCGTACCTCTGGCCTACACCCCAGTTCTTGTATGCATAAATAAAGAAATCTTTATACACACACACACACACACACACACACACACAAAACCAATAAACACATAAGAGCCTCCCTGGTGGCGCAAGAGGTTAAGACGCAACCTATGAAGCTATCTGCAGCCACTGCAGCACAAGTTCAGTCCCCGGGCAGGGAGCTAACCACATGGCACAGCAGACCTCTCCTGACTCGCCTGCTGCTCCCCTCAGCAATGTATTTCAGTTACTCCTCCTATTCTGTTCCCCACTCTGTCTCTGGTGAATCCTCTCACCCCCCACACCACTGGCCTGTACCCCAGCTCTTGTATGCATAAATAAATAAATCTTAAAAAAAACACATAAAAAGATTCTTAACATCACTAGCCATTAGAGAATACAAATCAAAACCACAATGAGATACTACTTCATACTCATTAGGATTGCTATTATAAAAATCAATAGTAAAGTGGAAAAAAAACAAGTGCCAAGGAGGATATTAGAACCTGCCTGAATTTTTGGTGGGAATATAAAATGGTGCAGCTACTATGGAAAACAGGCTAAACATGCAATATGACCCAGTAATTCCACTTAACAGTGGGATCATACCAAGAAGAATTATAGTAGGGAGTCAGATACAGGCACAGCAGTGCACAGAGCAGCATCATTCACAACAGTTGAGACAGAAACAACCCAAATGTCCAGCTACAGATCAACAAAATGTATTATCTACATAATGGAGAATATTGGCCTTAAAAAAGAAAGAAGTTGACACGTGCTACAATATGGATGGACCTTGAAGACATAATATGTGAAATAAGCCACACACAAAAGGACAGTCCTATCTGATTTTACTTATGTGAGCTACCAGAGTAGTCAGATTCATAGAGACAGGAAACAGAATGGGGGTTCCCAGGAGCTGGGCAGCTATTGTTGGGTGAATACAATTTCAGTTTGGGATGATCAATTCTGGAGAGGGACGGTGATGATGATCGCATAATACTGTGAATTTCTTAATGATGCTGAACTGTACTTAAAATTTCTAGTTAAAATGGTAAATTTCATATTATGTATATTTTATCACAAATAAAATATATACCTTTGTTAGGTATGTATGTGTGTATATATATACATACCTACATATGTATATACACATACATACATATCCTTAAATAATATATTCACATTAAATAAGTCACTTAAATAGTCATGTAAATGAATAATTCACATTTCAAAAATGAGTAAGTTTTATAGACCAGATGATCCCTCTTATTCTTCCTCCCCAGGAGTGACACATGCAGCTATCTGGGCGGCATGCATTTCTTACCTCAGTGCAGCTGTTCCCCCAGAGCTGAGGACGTCCGCCCAGGGCATCCTGCAGGGCCTTCACCTGGGCTTGGGCAGGGGTTGTGGAGCCATGATTGGAGGCGTGTTAGTCAATTATTTCGGTAAGAATTGTTTTCTCTCTTTTTCCTTTCTTTGATGCTAATTTAGGATTTTCAGCAACAACTCAATAAATACTGACATTACTACTGAAGATTGCCAGAAACTAAATTCCAGTACTCATGTTCTCTTTCTGGCTTTCCTGATGATCATAATTGTGGTGCAATGCGCTTAAGATGATTAGAGCTGCTCCATAACCCCACACACTTCTTTGACTGAATGAGATGCTTCACAGACACCTGGAAGGAGCCAAGCAAATGAATAAGCACAGGTGTTTCTGGTTTGAAGTTAACCTAAACCTGCCGATGATATTGCTAGAGGGAAGAAAAGTCATCGTTGTTATTTCATCAGTAGATTTTGAACCAGAGAAATCTATTAGACGTATGCGACTTTGGTATTATCACTATATTTATAATCATACAAACTGTCTGCCCTGTCTGATCTCCCTTGTTGGAAATACAGGTGTAGAGTCAGGAGTGGACAAGGTGCAGGTTTTCTGATCCTATGCAGACCGGGTAAAGGAGGAGTCAGAATCCTCAGTGGTTTTGAAGTTTTTTATTGGGATTACCAGGTACATGGCAGGCAGGGGTACTAGGGGGCTGGGAGGCTGGCCTCCCAGCCCCCAGCAGGTCTTCACTCTGGGCTCTCCAGCCTTCTCTGCTTCTCTCGGCTTCTGCTGCTCTCTCAGGTTCTCTTTCGGCTTCTTCTGCTGGCATCCCTGTGATGCCACCCTTAAAAGTCCAGTCTCTCAGCCAAGGTGTACTCACTTCAGGTACCCGCCATCAGGCATGCATTCAGGACCACAGGGTTCCCTCATCTATCCTACTAGTGGGAGGGCAGAAAAGCCTGATACCTTTTACCTACCCTACAGTCCAACCCCTCAGGGTTTTCTGCCATACAATCTACATATATACAATTTTCTTAGCAAACATAAACAATGCAGCCATGGCCCACAAAAGCAAATACATCACAATATAATAAAATACAACAGAACACAAATAAGTCCAGGCAGGGCCCCAACCTAGTGGCAAAAGACAATTGTTGGTACCAGCAGATGAGCCACCAAATCTGCTGCCGAAGGCACTGCTCATACAAGGGAGGGGAATCACTCACAGCATCTACTGTAACACACCAGGAGCCATCAGGCTTCCTGGCCTTTTCTGGCTGTAGTCTCGGCTACAAGCCACACACAGCATCCACCCCCAGGATGCACTCACTCTGGGATTGGCAATTCTATACTGTTGGGGGTAATTGCCAACCCTCAGGGTTTCTGTCTGCAGTCGCTCCAACACTCGGCTTTCATAGCCACCAATGCAACTTGCAGACCCCTGCACTCAGGCCAACCCATTGCACAAGCACAAGGGTCAGGGATCCAACCTCTACATTCGGCTTGGGCTCCACCCCAAGCCACATTCCCCACCTGTCCCCCAAGGACGGGTTCCTCAGCTCCTCACCCTCACTCAAGAATGAGCAGGGCATCACCCAAAGGTGATTTTAAGAGACTCACTGGTCTTCAGCATACTTAGGCTGCTTAATAGCTGCTCAGGGCTTCTCAAACTTAGCATCAGCACCAGCTTTTGCCTTCTCAGTTGGCTTTTCTCCTCCACCTAGCTGCTGGGCATACATAGGCTGCTTTTGGCCATCAAGGTCCACTAGCCACCCCCAGATTCTCAAAAAAAAAAAACATAACCTGCCAAGGTCCTCCGCCTTCTGGCAGGATTGTCAGTCCAAGTCCATCAGTCTAAGTCTGTTGGCCTCTCCCTGCATCAGCACTGGCAAGCTCTGAATCATGGTCCTCTCTTCGCCAATGATTCTTGCTGCCTCAGGGGTCGTTGGCTGGTCCTGTCGGGTGTCTCCTTCATGTGAGGTCTCATCCTGCAGCTCCCAGACCTTGTCCCTCTCCTGTGCCACCATGACGCCTCCAGCATTGTCGCACCAAACACAGTCTGTTACTCCTTAGTCCCTCCAGATCTTCGGAGGGCTCCATACCCGTCTGCATGGGTCATCCTGCCAACTACGCCAATTGTAGAGTCAGGAATGGACACGGTGCAGGTTTTCTGATCCCATGCAGACCGGGTAAAGGAGGAGTCAGAGTCCTCAGTGGTTTTGAAGGTTTTTATTGGGATTACCAGGTACATGGCAGGCAGGGATGCTGGGGGGCCAGTAGGCCAGCAGGCCTCCCAGCCCCCAGCAGGTCTTCACTCTGGGCTCTCCGGCCTTCTCTGCTTCTCTCTTGGCTTCTGCTGCTCTCCCAGGTTCTCTTTTGGCTTCTTCTGCTGGCATCCCTGTGATGCCACCCTTAAAAGTCCAGTCTCTCAGCCCAGGTGTACCCACTTCAGGTACTCGCCATCAGGCATGCATTCAGGACCACAGGGTTCCCTCATCTATCCTACTGGTGGGAGGGCAGAAAAGCCTGATACCTTTTACCTACCCTACAACAGGGCTGGGATGGAAGTGGGATTATAGGCTCCAGAGACCTTGATTGCTCAAGTTATCTATATAAGGTTGGCCTAGGGTTGAGTTTATAGAGTTATTTGAGCTCTGCTGTTCCAATTAAGGGGGCTATTTAATCGTTAGGTAAACCATCTTTCTGAAGAGAGTACCACTGAATTTTATGATGAAAGGCACTCAGATAAATGCTATCATTTATCAAAGCAGTTTTAAAATTTAATCAATGATAGGTCCAGTACTGCCACCTGGGTCTCCTGGTGTCTAGCCAGCCTGGTATTATTTTTCACTACATGAAGCTAAAGTCCTTTTGCTATTCTCATCCCAAGCTCTGCTACCTTTGCCCTGAACTTTAGAACATTAACAGTTTTTGATGAGCACTATCTGGAATATTTAGAACCACCTTACTGAGTGCTCTGTCTTGCTCACAGGGGCTGCTGCAACCTTCCGGGGTATTGGCATGGCTTGCCTGGTGATCCTCCTGCTCTTCTCCCTGATCCAGTGGTTGGCAGTGCCGGATGAAGAAGAAGGTAAACATAGCCATTCTCTTTTAATGATTCTAAAGGTAGAAGCCAAGGGGGAATTCCATGCATACCGCTCCGAAACCAAGGGGAGTAATAGATGTACAATACATCTGCTTGCCTAGATCTTCTCAGTGGTGGTATCAGTGCGCTTGTGTGTACCTTTGCTGGAGAGAAGCTACCTACTGTGTTGAAAAGGATACTGATTGATTTAAGTAGCTTGGGGTTTTCTTGTTTTTGTTTTCTTTTGGGAAGTAATGGTTTTACATTTCTCTAGCCTTCTAAAGGGATTTAAATTTTAAATCAAATACCTATAAATCTATACAGTAATTTTACTCTTAGGGAAAGGGAGTGGTAGTAATCTTATTTTATCTTCATTTGAAAAAAGTCTACATCTTAAACTTGAAGTTTTCTCTAGAATAAGGCATGAACGTCATTAAAATTTTTGTATAGAAAAGAGGTTTTATCAAATATAATGTGTAGGTGAGGACAAGCTGAATCAATTTTTTTTTTTTTAATTAAGAATGCCAACCAGTAGAACAGAAATATTCTTGTTCATCTCCTGGGTCCAACAATAGGACTGGTTTATCTTCTTTGGTGTCTTGTCCTTTGAGGAACATTTGCCTCACATACTTGAAGTGCTTCTGCTAAGAAAAAAACTAGCTTGTTACAGAAACCCCAAAGGCAGATTTTAATGCCAGCAAGTTACTGGCATTGAATCAAAACTAATTTTCCTTATTCCTTTGTATTCCTAACTGAATTATGGTCTATGGCTTCAGTAAAAGGTCAGCAAGAACAGTTATCAGATAACTTTTTCCTGGTTGATGCTTATCTCTAAAAATCTCAATCCTGAGTGGGCCTAAGGCAACATTCACTAAGACCTATGCTCCACAGATATTATGTTGAAGTTAAGTGAATAATACATTTCATAAATGTAAATTAATAAGTCCCATAGGGAATTTCTGGAAGATTAAATACCATATTCACTTGCTCAGTACTTGCACCAAGGTGAAGCCCTTGATATACAGCAGGTGTTAGCTGCCAGCCACACTAGAACAGGCTTGTGGGACTGTCCTCTTGTTTACTTATTTTTACATTTGATTAAATGTATAGAGAACTCGGAAAACTGATTTAAGCATGATTTTCTCTCCAGACAAGACAATGTTGGCAGAAAGGATTCCTGTTCCCTCAAGTCCTGTTCCCATAGCAACCATTGACTTGGTACAGCAGCAGACAGACGATGTAATGTCACGAATTGAGCCCAGACTTCCACCCAAGAAAACCAAGCACCAGGAAGAACAGGAGGATGTAAACAAGCCGGCATGGGGGGTCAGCTCCTCCCCCTGGGTGACCTTTGTCTATGCACTCTACCAAATTAAAGAGATGATGCAGCTGACAAGAGAAAACCGCGCTTCTGAAATACAGCCTTTACAGGTGAAGTTCCTCTTCTGACCTGCCTTAAGTGGGCTCAGTAGTTTTAATATTCGTTAATTCATTCAGCTGGAATTTTGGAAGGTCTGGTGAAGGGAATAAACACGTAGACGAGTAATTTCAGTGATGAGTGCATTGAAGAGGTTCCACAAAGGGACAATTTTGCCTTAAGGAATTCAGGATGTCTTCACGGCAATGGTAATACTTCTTTTTTTAGATTTATTTATTTATGCGTACAAGAGCAGGGGTACAGGCCAGTGGTATGTGGGGGGGTGTGTGAGAGAATTTACCTGAGACAGAGTGGGAAACAGAACAGGCAGATTGACTGAAGTATACTGCTAAGGGGAGCAGTGGGAGAGTTAGGAGAGGTCTGCTGCGTCATGTGGGTTGCTCCCTGACCAGCTGGGGATTGAACTCATGCTGCAGAGGCTGTTAATTGCTTCATAGTGCAGTGCTTAACCCCTTATGTCACCAGGGAGGCCCAGTGGTGATACTTCTTAAAAGAAAAAAAGTACATCCTGAGATTTTTTTTTTCCTTACAATTTCTGTGTTGACAGGTATCAGTTGTAGTAAGGACATATGGTTCATGCCTGGGAGGAACATCTGCATTAATAATCTCTGCAATTCTAAGATTCTTGTGGGATTATATATAATAGGACCTCAATAAACATTTGATGAATTAATACCCTGAGCCATGGTACCGGTCTCATAGGACACCTAATTCAATGGAAGTGTAGTTTTACTGGTGGCCCCATCCAAATAATAAGGTGTGATTTTTCTTATCCTGAGAGGTGTGGTCTCTGAGTAAAGTGAGATCATGTTGATAAGAACAGTGTGGGTAGCTGTAAGTCAAACGATACATTCTCTTTGGAAAATGACAAAGTGTGACCTTTGTGGACAGTTTGGCCAAAGTAATGTGTCTACTCCCTGTGTTTATCATTAGACACTCCCTTTACATGGTGAGTCATGCCCACTCTTTATCGAGAGTAGTTTCAGAGGACCATAAGAAGAAATAAGGGCAAAGCCTTCAAAATAAAGAGAAATGTAGGTTATTTCCTTTTTATAAAATATGAACCACCTTAATTAATCACAACTTTATATGACCTTACATATTTCTCTAACTTAAGCCAAATCTGATTCTTCACTGATAACTATAATGAACTCTGGTCTATGCATGATCCTATTTATAAACTCACAGGAACACTTTGCTTAGTCAAGAAAGAGAATATCAGGGTAGGAGAAGCACATGAGGGATGTGCAGTGGGAGGAGAAGCAGGAGAAAGAGTGGTATTTTCTGCCTAAATAGTGGTGTTTTCATTACTTGGTATAGACATCTTCATTTCCACAGAAACCTGATGGACTTAAGAAATATTTTTTTTCTGGTATGTTAAGATGAATAAAAACCAGCTGGCCTGGGCTATTCTTATGAAGAAGTTGTTATACAAAGATTTTTTTTATATTTTAGAATCAATCACAGAAATAAAACTATGGTGGTATTCAGCTCTTCGAAGTGAAGAGGAAAATCCATTTGAAAAACATTTGTAAATGGCAGGAATGTGGCATGGAATGCGGCACTGTGGCATTTTTGCAGAAGGGCTGTGCGTGAGCTCTAGAGGGAGTGTGTGCTCACAGCTGCTTACAGTGGGGTTTAAAAGACTTACACTATTGCCACCTTTTAGCTTTTCATAAATCTGCCAAACACAGATAATCAAGAACCTCTAGAGGTTCATTTTTTTTCCTTCTGAGATATCTCATATTGCCAATTTAAGTTTCTATTCCTTTTTACCAACTTTTTAAAAATACTCATCAGAATGGCTGAAGTGTTAGATTTTTTTTCTATTAAATACAATAAAATATGGTTAAAATCTTAAAAAAAAAAAAAGACCTACACCCCAGTTCCTCTATGCAAAATTAAAAAAAATCTTAAAAAAAAAAAAAGTGCTCACTCACATTCCCTTTTTTCTACATGGATATTCAATCTTATTTAACTTTCAGTTTATACCTTAGGGTCCTAAATATATATCAGGACTGAATTTCAGGACATTCTTCTGGCCTTGCCGTCCTTGCTTTCTGCTGGATGGGGGCCTTCAGGCTCTTGAATTCAGTGGTCTCCTGCGTGGCCTGCGTGTCACTGCCATGCTGCTTGCCTGGCAACTTGGTGGCTGGTGAGGGTTCAGGAAATATTTGCTTCGTAAATTGTTTTCCTAGTAGTAACAGGCATCTTGGTAATAATGTTCCTTTTTCTACGAGATACCTCTGCTTATAGTGTTTGTGTTTTTCATGCGGCTTTGGCAGTTGCACATAGGAAAAGAGATGAAAGGTAAGATGTTCCATCTTATCCTTCTATTACTTGTTCATCTCAGGATGATATCCCCCCGTTTCCTATATCCTACTTGACAACAGTACAAAGTGGTAGGTTGATTTGCTATCACTGACTGGGGGTCATCTCCTGTTTTTTCCTTTCAGGGGACCAGTGAGAATAGGGAAAATTCTCCAGCCAGTGGAGCGCGGCCTGTCCCTGGTGAGACTCATTCTGCCCCCTCGAGAAGCCAGCCATCCCCTCAAGCGGCGGCACCTCCAACACAGAGCAGTCCAGCTCACCGAGGTGTGGAGCAGCATGCGGAAGAGAGCGGGGACCAGCAGGCTCCTGCCGCAGGAGGACACTGAGCGGCCTGCTCACCTCGCACCTTCATGGAATGGCTTCTCTGCCTGGACAGAGGGAGAGGCGTGACACGTCTCCCTTAAGGAGCATGGCGCCACCTTTGCTTCTATATACCTGAACTCATCATTACCATGGAAACACACATACATGCCACACAGGAGCTACAGTACACATTGGCAGAAGCAGGTGAACTTCACAATCCCACTAGAATCACAGATGGGAAATGGAGTGCAGTGAGGACTTTAGTTCTTTGTCGGTGAGGTTGACGATGGACTTCTCTGTCAGTGCAGAAAAGAAGCTGAAACCAGCAGTTACACTAAGTGGAGGGAAAGGAAGCGCTACAAGGTGAAAGCTGATATAATTTTTCCCTCTTCTGATTATTTATTCTAATTATTTGGCTCTCAATGCAAACTGGGAAGAAAGAGTATATATCTATCGTTTTGTTTTTTTTTTTCCTGAAGAGAACCATTAAAAAGGTTATGAGACATTAAAAAGTAACCAGATAGCAGTTCAGAGTATATTTGCTTTTGTTTTGTTTTGTTTTGTTTTTTTAAAGTTTCACCAAAAACTTGGCATATGTTTAGCAAATATATTTTTATATGTGTATGGTGTATAATGAAAACAGTCAATTCTTTGAGCAGCAAAAGCTGTTAAGGACTACTGCAAGCTAAGCTGAGCTTTAAAATGCCTTTTGTTTTAAATGGGCTTTAAGACCAGTGGAGGGGGTATTTTCAACCAACCAACCAACTCAGTATCCAGTGGCTTGATATATAGACAAGGCTTTACTAAATATATTGATACTGTAAATAGCCCCCGTCACTATTTACAATTTTATAGTGATTTGGGCTGCAGTTAGTTGATGGAATAAAACAAAAACTATCACTGAATTCCTAAGGGTTTCTTTAATTAAGCAGTACTATTTTCAAATAACAGTATAAGATTTAAGTGCCTGGGGGAGGGATGTGATTTTTAGAAATTACAGAATAGGTCAGTTTTTGTTTTGTTTTTTTGGTGAGGGGGTTAAAGGTGGCGAATAGGAAACCAGGAATGGAAAGGAGGGGACTAAGAGGCAACTATACTTTCCAATGACTAAGGAAACAAATCTCAGTATCTTCCTTCCCATGGAGACACAGTCAGACACTGGACAGTCCAGATATGGGTAAGCTACTGTAAATATTACATACAACTACTGCCAGAACAATGTCTGGGTGAAACACGCATATAGCTTGCTGCTAAAAGTGAAAGCTGAGGTTAAAAGGAAGCCTTGGGGGAGGGACTTGGAAAAGGGAACACTGCTTTAGCTGAATGGAGGTCAATTACAGTGTGTGTAATAGCTGTGGATGAGCACAGGAGAGAGGAAAGAACAGAGTTAAAAATGAGCAACTCACCTTGCCCCTGACCCTGATTAGACAGGATCAAGTGTAAAGTGAGGGCTTCTCCATGACACCATACTTCTGCCCCAAACTGCATCTGGGAGAAGATACTCTACACTTGAAAATCTAGCTTCACCACAAAACACAGCTTAAAAATAAAATCACTGAAAGAAATAGAACTAAGCAAATAGTTATTTTTGCACTTGAACTGAAACGTACTGTACTGTAAATTATCATGACTCATTTTAAGTGACCTTTAAAATCAGATGTATTTATTATGCTTATGTAATTATAGAAATAAAGAGATGGGTGACAGGCTGAACCTCACCTATGAATGTACAGTATGTGGATTTGTGAAACTGACTGTAGGAAGTCAAAAACTTATACTGTGTCTTGTGTTTACAGTTCTGATTTATTTCTTTGAAAAGCCTGCTGTTTTGGAAATGTACAACTGACATGTTGAAATAAAAATAAATACCATTTTTAAATACTTCTTAAATGATAAAGATGTGACCAAATAAAAGTACTTTACTCTGTAAAGAATGAGACCAAGATTCAACAGATCTTTGTTATGAAACATTTACTGTGTTCAATAATGCAGTCATTTCCAGCCTTTTAGAGCGACAACTTCGTGGGTTTGTGGCCTTTGTGGCTTTTTCTTCCTGTCCTCAACATGCTATATGCCATTAAAAAAATATTAAAGTGAGTTCAAATTAAATTCTGATTTGAGAATTTTATAACCCCACTTGAGATTCCCTGGAAATCCCGAGGGGTGTCACAAATCCTGGCTGGTAATCACTGCCTTAATGACTTATTTCATGCTCTTTCCCCTATGATTGTAGAAAATGTGAATTACCCGAGTGCTGAGCTTGTGTGGATCCTGAGAGACTAGTTTCTAATTACAAACAATTACTCAAAGCCTTAAGTAGAATAGTAAGATGATTATAATACATATATCTCCACTAGCCAGTAAACCTCATGAAAACCTACAGAATTCATAGGAAAACATACTGCCTTACTGGCTTATAATCCTGCTCTGGGCCACATGCCAGGTAGTGACTAAGTGCTTCCCTCTGATCTGCTCTTCCTCCAGTACAGCAGGGTGGGGGGTGCTGGGGCCATTATTTAAGCAGTAATCCTCTCAGCCCACCAGGTGTAAGCAGTGAATCGGAGAAAAGAACCATATTCACAGTCCTGGGTACTTGTTGTCTGCTGATGAAATTGCCATCTTGTCTTGTACATATCACCAATATGGTACATACCACTGTCCCCACTATAAACATGGGGATTCTGAAGGGAACAGTTTATGTCATGGGATCAAGAACATAAAGCCAGCATTCAAACTTGCCTGATGCCAAAACATGGTTCACCCAGCACCTTCCCCCCACCCCAGGGGCCAGGGAGGCTTCCCTGCTTCTGGTTTGGTGGAACAAGCCACACAAAGGCCTGGCCTGAACCACCATCACCTCATGTGCCTGATACAAGGACATGTGTGGCTGTACTGCCAGGTATTATAAAATTCGTTTTCTGGATATTCCCAGATACCTAAAAATCAGGCACCTTTTAACTCCTGATGCTTTCTTAGCTGTGGCCAGACCTCTTACACTTTGAAGGTGACTTGGGTTGTCTGGCAACCTTGCAGAGAAAACCCAGAGGTTGGTAGGGACTCTGACCAGTGCCACGGGCATTTGGATGAGCAAGCACATCCACAGCTCAAAGTCCCAGATGATGGCATTGTTGGGGAGCACTGTCTGGAGTGTAGCCTTAGCCACAGGTGTCAGAACTTGCCATGTGGTGCATCTGAGGAGCTGGGTTTCTGACTTAAAAGGCCACATGTGACTTGTGACCACCATATTGCACAGTGCCAGTGTAGTGTAAAAGACTATTTTGGGGAGACCTCTCCATCTGTTTCCCTATCTTCGGTATGTGAGGCTGAACCTTAAAATTGTTGCATGAAGATGAGGGCATGCTGTGACTGCAAGGAAGTAGCAGGTGATTTTCCATTCAGAAGTTCTTTTGTTATGGTGCATGAGGATACCAAGTCACTCCTGAAGTCCCAGATCACTCCTGTGTCATTTCAGCAAAACACAGTTCAAGAATCCAAACCATTGGGCAGGAGGGGGGAGGCAGGTGCTTATATGGCGGAAAGTTGAAGGGGTGAGAGAAGGGGCAGTGGTTTCTAAAATCTAAAATCAATTGACCTTATGCCAGGACAAACTGCAGTTTGAGATAAAGAGAGTACCTGGAAACTTGATGTCGAGAAGGGGAAAGAAATGAGCCATTCCAGGTGGGGGCTTAATTCTTACTCCCATCTGTTTTGGGTGGCTAACGCAGGGTCACCTGCTCTATTGTGGCTTCATGGAGGTTCTAGATTTTAGAGGTGGCAACCCAGGGATCCTACGGTGCTCAGTTTAGGAGTTTGAGATCTGAAGTCCCATTGTCTGGATTTGAGTCTCAGCTCTGCCAGTGAAAACCTGCACATACACCTGACCTCTCTGGGTGTCAGGTCCCTTCTCTGTAAGTGATGAGAGCATACAGGCTATTTTGAATTCTAAATGAAATACCTGATCTATATTGCACATTCTGCAAGTACTGCTGTTATTGTTGTGTGGCAAATAAGCCATGGCAAGAGCAGTGGGGTCTCATTTCCCCAATCAGAACCTGACTCTCAGTATTTTGTCAACATTTAAATCTATAATCTAAATCTATAAATGGTCATCAACATTTAAATCTATAATCTATAAATCTACTTTCTCCGAAAGTACATGTCATGCTAAATGTTTGCCTATACCTAGTAAACTGTTCAATAAAGCTCAGTTCCTACATGCATTGTAAACACTGAGTAGCTGGAGGTAGGAGCTGAGACACAAGATCAAGCAAAACCTAAGCTGAAGAGGTTGGGGATGACAGGTAACAACAATCCCCTTGTGTGAAGTCTACAGAGAGGGGGAGATTTTTAAGACACTGTTCCACAATTTTTGTTTCCTTTTCTCCTACGAGGCATCAACAAATATAAACCAAGAAATCTTGTTTTTTCCCAAATAGTCATCTGAGGATATTGCTATTTTCAGCTATAGACATGTCTATAGTATGTGCTACTCAAAGTGTGGTTGTGGGCTGGTTATTCATATACCATACACTGTTGCCAGTGGTGACGAAGTAGAAATTAAGGATTTCAAGATACGTAAGGCAATTTGACAGTGCCATGACATCCAGGCACACAATAATGGCTTAGAATTTATATGTCTTTTAAAAAATTACTTCATTTTTCTACTTTTTTTTTTTTTAATGTATCTTACCAAAGTGTTACTTGCAATGGAGGTAGGGGGTATGTCCATCACCCAGACCATCTAGAAGCAGCATCATCTCCTGCACACACAGCTACCAGGCACAGGGGATTAACATGTGCACTGAAGCAGCAGGCACATTAACATTCAGCTAATCTCTTGAATGGATTAGCCATGGGGCCTTTTCCTTCACTAACTTTTTTTAAAGCCTGCAATAAAGGAAGTAGAAAGGACATGGTCCCTGGCATTCCGTGGCTCAAACCCTGATTCTAGTCCTCGGCATATATGTCCTTCAACAAACTACTTTTACTTTCTCCAAATCTTACCTCAAATGTAAAATGGAAATAGCAGTAATACATATTACAGAGAAGCCATGAGGTTCATATGAAGAGGCATAGAAAGTGCCTCGTGTAGCACCCGGTCCTCCTCCCCTTTCTAAGGCTTGATCACTGCCTTTTTGGAAAGTGGACCAAATTTAGAATATATGCAGATTCTCCAAAAGATTTAAACAACAAAGAGCAGCTATCCCACTGAATGCACCTACATGATGATACAACCTACATGATGATACAAACCAGTATTACTTCAATTAAAAAAAAAAAGACAACTAGACTCTTAGGCCAGAGAAGGGTAAAAGGCATTAACATATGAAGAACATGCCCACTAGAAGGGCATTTGATGTTGGTCAATAATAAAAGATTAGACAGTGGTCACAGGAGGAATTTGGTGGGACCTGCCTTAAAAGAAGGGTCCTCTCTGCTAACAGACTGGGTATTTCATCACATTAGCAAGGCTGCTCACCCTGAGGGTATCTGCATTGGACTTTTTGTCCTGATGACTTTAAACATTATTATGTAACAAATTCCCTTTTTGTTCTCTCGCAACCTTTTTATTACCATTTGAGCCCTTATAAATCTGTTTTCTGAGAATTTGTTGGTTGAATCAATTCTTATCTTTATGTCAATTATATTTTTGGTTGTGAAACACTAAATGGACAGACTATATGAATTGGTTAATGTGAGACAACTCTTCTTATGGTTCAATGACAAAAACCAAGCACTAAATCAACCAGGTCAAGAGTCACACCCACATGGTAAACCTATCAATGTCACATCAACCTGTGGGGTCTCTCAGAAGGCAGTACTTTTGGGGTTGCCTAAAAATACCTCTCTGTCCTTCTGCAGGCTTCTTCAATAGCCCATTTCATTATGTTACCTATGCAGAGGCTGCTTCTTTCAATGGGACAAAATAAAAACCCGATTTAAAATATTATATTTCTCCGACGCTGGGGAACAACCCCATACAGAATAACATAAGATCCTGTTTCTTTTCTCATCATTTCAGGGGTCTCAATTTCTCCACATGTTGATGTAGCCCATCATCTACTCCAAAAGTCTTAAACTCTAAAGTTGCTTATTACATTTCTAGAGGACCAAAAAGCCCAAACTTCAAATACTGTCCAAATGTCAGAGAGACACACCCCTGTAATTCAACCTTAAGTATTATTGGCAAACTACACAACTAATTCACAAAGCATTTTTTGTGACATGTTAAATGTGCTTTAAAACCTTTTAGAAATAACACTGAATGATACGATTGTTTAAGCACAGCCACCTACTCTTCATCTCACCCACACATTTTGGTGTCAAATAGTCCAACTTGCTAACAACAGTAAGCTTTTGTGAGACACCTCATGCAAGCAGTAACAACAAAGGGCCCTGTCCTGCTCCTCAGCTGCACCCTTTGGTGGTGTGAAGCCCAGAGTCCACTTGCAACCAGAGATATTTTCTGAGTGGTCACTTAAACATATAAAAGTCTTTAAATAAAGGAAGGGAGGAGAGAAGGACATGGAAAGGGAGCGTGTGTGTGTGTGTGTGTGTGTGTGTGTGTGAGAGAGAGAGAGAGAGAGAGAGAGGAGAGGATGAGAGGGGAAGGCTTGTGGAGGGGAAAAAGATCAATGTTGTTTGATGAGCTCAAGACTATAATCAATGCTGTACTAAACCCCAGATCAAATGAACACAACATAGATACATGAAAGTAATGCTTTTATTTGCTTGACTTGTCAATACTTACATAACAGAAATGGACACATCCCCAATTTCCTCTAAAAGTAAACATGAGAAAGAACATCCCAGAAGATTGCTCTCTTTTTTTCTTTCTTGAGTTGTTTTTATTGTGATGGTTACAGCCAGTTTGTTGGACCACTAGGAGTTGCTGCCTTCTATCGAAGGCCAGGGGCTGTCTTGGAGGGGATGGCTCCTGGGATATCCAGCAGACTCTTCACATACATTTTGTAATCCACAAATGATTCCTTGGGTGGTGAATGTGGTGAGCACAAGAATGTGCATTTTATAAAACTAGCAAATTTCCTGACATCTAAAAGGTGTCAGGTAAAAACAGACCTATAAAATATTGACACAATGCTTCAAAGAGGAAACATCATTTGAAAACCAGTAAGAAATTCTAAATAGGTTGCCATGCTTTTCTTCAATAACGTAGGAAATCTACTGAATTTGGCTCAAGAAAGCAATGCATAGATTCTCTATGTCTGTCCTCCATGACCCTTTAAAGGGAGATTTTTTTTTTTTTTTTTTTATGATCCCATAGCATCAAAAAAGGCCAAGATTGGTTGGTAGGAAGAATCAATTTAGCAGCATCCAAATCTTTTTTCAGACCCATGTCATAGCCTCTTTTTCTCACAGTCAAAGATTACAGTTAGTCTCTCATTTCACGCTGGAGTTGAACAGTATGAATCAAGAAAAAAAGATCTGTGCTCTATCTACCCTGGCAGATCACAAATCTGTTTTGGAGGAGATTGTTACCAACATATATAACTCAACACTTTTTAAAGATGGCCCAGTGAACTAAAAAATGTCAAAAAGGTTAAATGTTTTCAATTTCAACATCCAAAAAAAAATGTAAACATCAAACCTAATTTTTAATCCTTATATATATCTATAAAAGTCTTATCAAAACTTTAAAATAAAAATCTTAGAATGTTTCTCTTCATTATAGTTACAAAAGAGCTGGTTGGTCATTATTAAAAATAAAGTCACCAATATTGTTAGACCTGAAAAGTAGGGCGATGGTCCCTTGGCTCATTTCTAAGGTCTCTTCTACCTGAGTACTGGGAAACACTAGGGCTGGAATTCTAGTCCCAGTGCTGCCTCTAAATAGTGTATTGTCTTGGACAAGTTATTTACCTCCCTCATCCTTAATTTCTCCATCATTAGCATTTTCCAAACACAAGTTCCAAAAAATATTAATCTCCTAACAAAAGGATTCTGTGATCAAATTAAGTTGAAAACTGCTGCACACATCTTCTCCCCTTTAGGAGATCCAGAATGTGCATTCATATTAGTAAGGGCTCTGAGAAGTCCTGTAGTTTACTTGTTTGGCTGTGTATCAATCTTAGTTGATTGACTTCAGAATCCTGTTACATAGGATGTAATTAGCACCCTATGGACTTGACTTTGGAGAACACTTGTCCAGATCATTCTCAGGTCTCTCCTAGCACACTGATAACATATTGAAAGCACAATGCAGAGTCTCTTGACACAGGTTCTCGGGATTAGGAGTATTTAGTACCCTTGTATTGCTAAAGTGAATGCTGAATTCACACTAACTGGCTCCTTAAAGACCAATATAATTCCCTTGTTCCTAATGAAAGTCTTCGTTCAAGGAAAGTGGTCCTGAGTCTCACAGCATCTGGTAGCCACGTACAGTATAGTAAATAACAGAACTGGTCAAGAATAAGTTATCAATATAGCTTAGTTTTCCATTCTAATGTGACTTGATATTTCTCCACAGCAAAGGTTTTACCACTGTTCCCTAAAATAGTTCTGTTCGACTTTCAGTGGGCCCCTGCCCTTTCATTCCTTGTCCAGAATGAAGTCAATGCTCAAGCAGACTGTCAGCATTCTGCAGGCTGAAGAGCTGCTCTTCTAAGAAGATACCCCCAGGGCCGTACTGTTCTTCATGCTGACTTACTTCTTCAGGTGACAAGTGGCTTCCTCCAAGAACAAAATCTGCAAACCTAATAAGGTTTTTTGTTTTAAATAAAGTTAATGTTATCACAGAAAGGTTTATTTGGAAGATAACATGTTCCCTTGCTCCTTATTCTCTTTAATTAAATTTGACTTTGTATCAATAAGAGGCTGGCATTGGTGCTAAAAACACGGGTGGCTTATGTGATCCTTTAAGAGACATTCAAGGAGAAGTTAGAAAGGCAGGCAGACACAAGGCATGAGTATTGCCAAACATCATACCCACCTGTTTTCTAACCCCTTGTTTTCTCTTGTTCATATTCGCCTAGATTTATTATTTATTCATTCTTTCAGTATGTGTAGGGTAAATGTATGTCAGGCTTTTTGGCCCTCCCGCTATTAGGATTAATGATGATCCCTGTGGTCCTGAATGCATGCCTGATGGCGGACACCTGGAGTGGGGTGTGGGGATACGTAGGTGGGTACACCTGGGCTGAGAGACGAGGCTCATCAGGGTGGTGTCACAGGGATGCCAGAGGGAGCAGAATAAGGAGAAAAAGTGAGAGAGCGGAATGGAACCAGCAGAAGAGAGAGAACAAGACCATGAAAGAACGCTGGAGAGTCCAGGAAGAGTGAAGATTGGCCGGGGGCTGGGAGGCCTGCCACCCTACAGGCCCCCGGCCTGCTGTGTACCTGGTAAAATCCCAATAAAAGCCTGAAAAAGCCACCGAGGACTCCAGGACTCTCCTTTACCTGCACAGGATCACAGAGATCCTGAATTGTGCCCTTCCCACCACTACAGTATGTCAGTGCTTTCTGCCTTTGATCTTTAATTTGAGGGCATTGTTATGATAAGGCTAAGAAGCAGGGAAAGCAAAAAGGGAAAAGATACTGAGATGGAGATGTCTTTCTTGGTGAAATTTAAAAATTATTTTCCACACTGTAAGTGAGGTGAAAAGCAGATGACACTTTACATTCCACTTTCCTCCATCATAACGGCCTTCCCTATAAAACACATCAGCTTAGTATTGAGTCTGACATTAGCGGTTCCATAGTACAAGTCTGAGCAAGAAATAAAAAGACCTGTGACAGGTTCCACACTGCCTGTCACCCATGGAAGCAGTCTGTGGCATGGAAGTCCCTAGACCGAAGTATCACACTATTTTCACACTGATTCTAACCCAGGTTGTGATCCAAGCAGCCAAGCAGGACTTACTTTTTAGGGGCCTGGAGTCTGGAGACAGCCAGCCAGGACTGGAAGTCAGGCCTCTGGCAGGCGCGGCGCAGCTCCTCCAGGGCGCTGGTGGTTTCCGCGTCAGCCTGTTCCCTGTACTCATCTTCAGTGAGGTACTTAACCACCAGCTTTTCTGACGTGAACCATTTCTTCATTTTCCTAAAACATATGACATTTGGTTGCTAACTACATTTCTTAGACAGTAACAGTAATAAGGTCGTTTCGACCATGCCTATTGTACGGTAAATGGAATTCATCAGACTTTTTACTCCACTAGCCTCTGTAGGCGTGCCTGATGGTGGACACCTGGAGTATGGTGTGGGCATGCATAAGTGGGCACACCTGAGCTAGAGGCTGGGGCTAGAAGGGCGGCGTCACTCAGACAGAGGATGATTACAGAGAGGGTTAGCTGTGTGACTATAGAGCCGAGCCCAGAGAAAGCATGTAGAGATTCATGGGGGGCTGCCTGCCTGCCTCCCAGAGCCCACTGCCTGGCCCGTGCCTGCCTCCCTGTCTGGTGTGCCTGGATCCCTGAGAGAGCATTAAACCCTGAAAAATCCACCAAGGGCTTCTTATCCATCTGCTTCTTATCCATAGTGAATCTGTCCTGTGCTTGCTGGCACTAGACCTAGGTGTTTTTTATTATTGTGATTTGGAATATAGAACATACATTCTGGGTTTAATAGTATATCTTCCTCTTCCTAGGTGAACTTAAGTCATGTCCTCAGATATCTAAGGACCAATTTTTGATAAGAGATGCTAATTGTTATTTTCTTCCTTCGTGATTTCTAATCACACAACCAGACAATTAAAAGCCTGGTGTCTTCATGCTCAGCCTACTGATTTTCTTGGGCACTAATAGAAACAAGCCTCTGAAATGTCCTTTTATGGAAACACAGTAAAATCACTTGCCACTTACTTTCTAGACAGAAAAGCAGTATTTGTGGGATACCGTCTCCACCTAGTGGTGGTGATGTTGACTAAATACTAGAAAGGGATATATAAGGAAAGTGTATGTACAGTAATTTATAATAATTCCTCCTTTGCTACATGCCAAGGGACTCATGATTGGAATTTTTTCCCAATCAGAAAAGTCTTAAAGGGAAGAATCTCATAAAAGTGATAATGATGATAAAGTTTTAAAAAAAGGCTATGCCTACTGATAAATTGAAAAAAATGTTTCTAGGTGTTTTACATATAATTTAACCAGAGATTTCCAAATGAACAATCACAAGAATTACCAGAGGTTTTTTTAAAATATCTCCTTTCTTGAATTTGGGACCTGAAAAATCTTTTATCGTCTAAAGATTGTTTGGAGGCTAATGAGCTAGATTAGGGAATCACTGACAATATTTCCTTCTCCTTTTCTGAATTCCTAGCTTGGTGTCCCTGGGATTTGGAAAAGCCCTGGTCTAGCCCTGGCCTTGAGCTTTACCCACTATGTGAACTGGCTATCTCCTTAATAGTTCTGAGCCTCACTTTGCTTACATGGAAAAAAATGAAAGCAATAACCACAACCAGGTTCAATGAGATATTTTACATACAGTGAGTAGCCTACAGTAAGAATTCATAACGACAATCAAAAGGGTAGCTACTCTATCTTATTAAAATGTATTCAAGTAGATCTTTGCAAACTAGAAAATAATATACAAATCAAGGTACTACTTCTCTGCTTTATCATATAACCTTTAAGTTTCTGTTTTATCCCCTATTTATTCACAGAATTATTCACTAGCAAAAACTGAGGAAATATTACATTTTAATTATATTTGTTATCAACAGCATACACAGTGTGGGTTCCTATGAGTTGGCCCTAGCTGGTCACTCATGGGCAACTTTGCTATCTACAAATCACAGGAGAGAATTTGCTATCTACAAATCACAGGAGAGAATTTTTTGACTGCCATCTAAAAATCACAGGAGAGAATTCTTTGACTACCTACAGAGTATAGCCTGTATCATGAGGCAGGTAGAGGTTACTTCAACTTTCTATACTTTCAAAAGGTTTAAGTTTTAAAACCTAAGAGAAAAGAAAGTCCTTAATAAGAATAACACCTTTCCATCATTAATGATTGATTTTCTGTTCCTCTCACCTCATACACACAATAAATACCTAATGGAAGGAAGTGCAGACAAAACTAGAAATTCTAGGCAATCTGGGCCCAAGTTAATTTGTTACTGATTTCAGTGAATTCTAGAAAAGCTGTAATTACCTGGTAATTGCAAGGCACCTCTGAAAGACTGCTGAAGACTAGTCATGGAGATGGGATCAAATGCTTAAGTTCTCTACCCTCCTCCCCTCACTGAAGGTAATCTCCAGATGAAATATAGTTAATTATGAGATTAAATATGACATATCCAAAACTTTCCCCAAACAATAAATAAAACTAGAGTTCAAAAAGTCAAATTTACAAGGAAAGAAAATATACACACCAACTCATATAGCTGAATACCGTCCATGGGTAGTGCAGCATCCTGGATGACAGCATGAGAACAATAGCTATATACGCAAACTGGGGCGCCGTGACACCAGAATAGACCAGAAGCAGGGACAGGAGCCGCAGAGTCCATGTCAGACGGTTTATGTCCCTCTTGTCAATAAGTGGCCCGTGTTTGTAACAAACAGCAAAGCTGAGAAATCCAATTATCAAGACATAGGCTGTAAGAGCAAAAGAATGTAAAGTTTACATTTTTTTTTTTTTTTCAGATTTACATTATCTGAACTTGCAAAAGTTATGTGGAAAACCTGGCAGAGCTTTGACTTAAGAACTGAGAATAGAGCAGAAAACCCTCATTTTCATTTTCTTTTTCCAATGAAGGCTGAGGAATGATAAGACTAGTTCATTTTTTCCACATGAGAGTCCAGATTGACTTTTGTAATATTTACGAATGTACAATAATTAATTACTATGATATATAAGTCTATGTGCTTTCTAGTCCCATTCCTACCTAGACAAACATTATCATGGTTGTTTTGGTCAAATCTAAGCCTCAGCATCTCTTGCAATCAGCTCAAACCCTATTTTTAATTTTTACTTTCTGATCACCAAAGGAAAATGTAATTTTACAGAGGGACCAGGCTGTGGCCTTCCTAATGCAGCACTCGGATTCAGCAGCACTAGTGGAGGGAGGATAAGATTCCCTCAAATGCAGGGCAAGATGCCACACGTCCCATGTGGGAGCCAGTGCACAGTGCACACCACCTCTTCTTAAGCCACCAAAAGTGATTCCTTTGTATCTCAGAGCTGATGTACAGTTTACAGAAAATATAGGGGAGAAAGGCACAAGCTAAGCTATACCACAAAGGAGTAATCAGAGAAAACCATAAAGAGGGATGTTGTTTAGGACAATTAGCTTGAACCCTGCAGGGCAGCACCATGATGGAAAAAAAAAAAAAAAAGGAGTGTTATGGATTAAAAGAGACTTAAAGGACATAAGAGATGCAAAATGTGTTCTGGACTATATCCTTGCTTATACAAATCAACCACCGAAGACATCTAGGAAATTTGAACTTGGCCTGGGTAATAGATGTTTTTATGTAATTATTAACTTTATTTTAATAGTTATTTAACCAAAGAGGTCTTGTTTTATTTTTTAATGCTCAGTGACATATTTAGGTGCATATGCCATGAACATCTATAATTTATTTTAAAAGTACTTTAGAATAAAAAGAAAAATGATCAGAAAATGAAATCTTCAAGTAAAAAAAACTTTTCTGGGTGAGTGGACAAATGTGAGAAATTTGATGCTAGTTTGGGGAAAATCTATTCTTCTAGTCGCCATTATTTTCCAATTAAAATAACTTTTTAAGGAACTCTCCTATATTGCTGGTGGGAGTGCAAACTGGTCCAACCACTATGGAAAGCTGTATGCAAGTTCCTCAGTCTACTAAAAATGGATCTTCCATATGACCCAGCAATTCCACTCCTAGGGATCTATCCAAAAGACACAAAAACAATGATTCAAAAGAATACCTGGATCCCTATGTTTACTGCAGCACTATTTATAATAGGTAAAACCTGGAAACAACCCAAATGCCCAAAAATAGATGACTGGATCAAGAAGATGTGGTGGGTGGCGCAGCGGTTGAGCACTGGGTTGTGAAGCTGCCCGCAGCCTCTGCAGTGCCTGTTCGATCCCCGACAACTGGGTGAGGGTCCCACATGGCGCGCAGACCTCTCCTGCCGCCCGCTGCTCCCCTCAGCAGTGTACTTCGGTCTTTCTGCCTGCTCAGCTCTCCCCTCTGGCTCTGGTGAATTCTCTCACCCTCCCGCGCTTCTGACTGTACCCAGTGCTTGTATAAATAAATAAATAAATCTTTTAAAAAAGAAAAGATGTGGTTACATGTACACAATGGAATACTATTCAGCAACCGAAAAGATAAACTAATGCCATTTACAGCAACATGGATGGAGCTAGAAGGAATTATGCTCAGTGAAATAAGTCAGAAGGAAAAAGAAAAATATCAGATGGTTTCACTTAAAGGAAGAATATAGAGGAACCAAATAAGACATCAGGGGACAAAAAGAATAACAGTACAAAACACAACAAAGCAAAAACATACAATTATAAATCAGAGATATACTGCAGGGGAGGAGGCAGGAGAGGGATCAGAGGGAAGAGCACAGGACACTGTGGTGAGGGTGCACGGGTGAACTAAAGGCAATTCTATGAGGGCTACACCTGAGGGGTGGGGTGGAGGAGCAAACATTGTTTAAAAATGAACAATGATGTAAAATATACATTAATAAAAATTAAATTAAAAATAAAATAAATAACTTTTTAAAAGTTGTTTTGCATGAAACAAGGAGAATGAATGGATTCTTAATAGCCTCTCTGTTTCTGAAAAATCAAGTCTCACTAGTCATTTATATTTAGCATTTCTCACCTTACATACTGACTATCCTAAGCAAAAAAAGTCACATTTTAGAGAAACTTTTTCATTACAAGTTATATGTAGTTAGAGCTTAACCACAATTCAAAAGTATATTCAGTCAAAAGGAATACATACTTTCTGTTCTTTTGATCTTTAGTATAGACAACTAAGAAAAATGTCACAGGGAAGTAGGCTAAAATGAGATCCAAAGAACTAAAATATTATTTTTAACAACATTTCTCCTTAACTCAAAATGAAAAGTCAGATGTTATAGAGAAATGGATGTCAAAAGAAAGCCTCCAGGTATACTTCAGCTTTACCAATAACAGCATTTTTTTTTAAATTTACCTACCTAATATATATATTCTGTTTTCATACGACAGCCATTTCTGATCTTCCATCAACTGGTATATAACATAAACTGAAGCAAACCAACAACCAACCATTAGCGCCCAAAAGGTGCTATACTGTGTGTGGAAGAAAATAAATGACACATTTTTTGGTTCATTCACTCTCATAAAAAAATAGAAATAAACAAATAAACCCTCCGAGTTAGAAATTACTACATCCAACTGTACTGAAGCCAACGGAAGATTCTCCAGTGTTTCCTTAAAAGTCAAGGGACCAACAGGTGGGACTTGCTGGAATGCTGACTCTCAAGCCTCGCTGCAGACTCCTGAATCACATTCTGCATTTCAACAGGATCCCCTGGTGATTTGCATGTATAGTGAAGTTGGAGGAGCACTGTTCTAAAGAATAAATTTATCTCAAAATAAATACTGGTGTTGCCAGCTTTAACCAGAGTAACTGCAACATTATCACCGACAATAATTATTCTCAATTAAGTACAAAGCATTCTTTTATTGAAGGTGTTTCAGAGAACTAACAATAATGGAGAAATGCCTTATTGTAGCAACGCTGTTATCCAAGGCCCGATGGTTCAGCATCACGAGTCCTCAGTTTTGCCATAAAAGACACTCAGCATATAACTAGCCCTAGTCACTCCTAAGAAAAACTAAAAGGGTCAAAAAAATTATCACTGTAACCTAATACTTAAGCCTCCATATACTAACAAACAAAAATGGAACTCTAGAAAAGGATACATTTAAAGTCAGTTTATACAATCTTGAAATATAGTTGGAATCTGCTATCATCAATATGAATTAATTTTGATGCATTTTTCATGTCTACAAGATCACAGTTTACATGTTTCCATGCATTTATACATAGCATGCTTACCTTAGGAATGTGCCTTTTTAACAGCAGCAGGACAAAGACGAATATCATTAGAATACCTAGCACAGTCCCAGCAGAGTAATAAAAAATAGGGCTTCTGTCAAGGCAAGCAGATAAAAGTCATTTAAATGCCAAGTTGCACTTTCTGTGTTAAAAACATGTTTAACTTAATGACAGTAGTCATAAAGAATATTAAGAAGAGAAAACTCAGAAGGGAGCTTTGATTACATCATATACTCCAAAAAAATGGAATCTGTACTTGAAATTTATGGTATATGGCTTGCCACTAACTCAGAATATGTGAGTTATCTTGTATGTTTAGAATTTGGTTCAACAATACTTATGGGCACCTATCATGTAGCAGGCACTTGTCTGAGACCTTCACATGCTTTCAAAACTACCCTGGGAAACAGCTATTCACATCTAGGGAAGGAGACTAAGGCATAAAGAATGTGAAGACCGGGCCTCCCTGGTGGTGCAGGCGGTCAAGCGCCACACTGTGAAGCTGTCCTCAGCTCTGCAGTGTGGGCTCAATCCCGGCCAGTCAGCCGGTGAGAATCCCACAAGGCGAAGAAGACCTCTCTCGTCTCGCTCGCTGCTCCCCTCAGCAGTGTATTTTGTCAGTCTGCCTGTTCTGTTCCCCGCGCTGTCTCTGGTGAATCCTCTCACTCTCCCGTGAATCTGGCCTGTACCCCGGTTCTTGTATAAAAATAAATAAATCTATTAAAAAAAAGAATGTGAAGATCTTCCTGAGTCAGTGTCGGGCTAAAATGAAGGATTCAGGCTGTACATACAGCCCAGTTGCTCTGAGACTGTGTTTACTCTTCCAGCTTTGGAAGAAACACTAGATTTTTAAAGACCATTAATAGCATTAAACATGATTGATTACATGACTAGGAAAAGCTCTAAAATGAACAATATGAAGAACAGCAAGCCAAGAAATAAAATTATATTGGAAAGAGAGTCCTTCTTCATAAGAAACAAAATATTAGGATAACATGCTTATCCAAAAGTCAGCTATTTGTTAAATTCAACTTTCTTTCTTTTTTTTTTTTTTTTAAGAGGCATGCATTATTTATTTATTTAATTTATTTATTTGTTTGTTTGTTTATACATGCACTGGGTACAGTCAGAAGCTCGGGAGGGTGAGAGAATTCACCAGAGCAGAGTGGGGAGCAGAGCAGGCAGAAGGACCGAAGTACACTGCTGAGGGGAGCAGCGGGCGGCAGGAGAGGTCTGCGCGCCATGTGGGACCCTCCTCTGGTGGCCGGGGAGCAGCCGGGGAACGAACCGGCGCTGCAGAGGCCGCGGGCAGCTTCGCAACCCAGCGCTCAACCGCTGCGCCACCGGGGAGGCCCTAAATTCAACTTTCTGTATTAGAACCACAAATAGAAGGCAGCTTGAATGTAATAGAGAGAGCAAGGCAGTTAGCACCAGTAACCCTGAGTATAAATCTCAACCCTGGCAAGAACTGGTCATTTGATGATGGATGTTGAGCTTTAATCCATAAAGTAAGAAAAATAATACAGAGCTCATATGGCTGTTAAGAGGATCAAACATAAAGGTAATGTATATTAATACATAATATAAAATAACGGATGAGAGCACTCTCTAACATACACACCAAGCTAGACAAAGAACTGTTAGTGGTTTTAAAGGCCTTTCCAGCACAATCTTCAGACCTATTGTTTGCAAAACCTAAAACAAGAACTACAAAGTATTGTAGAAGTATTGAGTATAGGGTCAGAAAAATCCTCTACACTTCTTTATTCAGAGGGTTCACAAAGTGGCCTCCCTGGTGGCACGAGGGGTTAAGCACTGCACTATGAAGCAATCTGCAGCCTCTGCAGCAAAAGTTTGATCCCCGGCCGGCCAGGGAGAAACCACATGGTGCAGCAGACCTCTCCTGCCTCACCCGCTGCTCCCCTCAGCAGTGTGTTTCAGTCAGTCTGCCTGTTCTGTTCCCTACTCTGTCTCTGGTGAATCCTCTCACCCCCGACATCTCTGGCCTGTACCCAAGCTCTTGTAAGTATTAAAAAAAAAAAAAAACAGAGGGTTCACAAATTAAAAATGAATACTTACTGACTCAAGGTCTTTGCGTAAAAGAAGAGGAAAACACCTGCCGCAAACACAAGGAAGAGTTTGAAGTCCACAACTGGAGTAAAAAAGACACACACAACAAAGATTTGGTATCACTGTAATGGCAGTAAAAGAAAAGTCAGTTTATTTGAAAGGTCATGTCAAAAAAATCGAAACCCAGAAAGAGAAGTACAATAAAAACAGACTTACTACTTCGATTCACACTCATTGTACAGAAAAGCATCTTCCCAACAGGCTTCACGGAGAAGCACACTGTCTCCTCACATGGATTGATGGTTAGGGTTATTTCATTAGATGTCTTTGGTGTCCAAAATTTATGAATCACACATTTAAAAAAAGATAGAATGGTTTCTGGATACTGACAATTGTATCTGTCTGTGATATATACAATATTGAACAGGTCTGGACTAGTAATTTTCACCTACAAAGCAAAAACACATAAATCATATATAGGTATGATTTATATATATATATATAAACTATATGATCTATTTATGTAAATATATATGTTTAAAAACTTCATAGAAGCTTCTTAAAATCATGAGTAAAGAGGAGTAGAGAGAGAGCCAGATTGGCTGAGTAAAGAAACACGTGATCACAGCGTGTGAAGAATGTTCTGATCCCAGGGCTGGACACACACCTGTGCTTATTCTAAACACCAGGCACAGACAATTCTGAAAGTGGAGTTTTCTTCCTCTGAGTTGTGGCTGACTTAACTCCCTCTTCCAGCAGGCTATTGTGGCCAAGGGGTACACAGACAAGGATGAGATGGTGGCAAACTAAATGGTTACAAACAAAAGCAGGGTAGGGTTTATACCTTCTACCACTTTCTACTGTGATAGAGAAAAAGTACTTCCTTCTGAGCTCATGTAATTCAGGCTTTTTTCATCAGACCTCCTGAAAGAGGACCAGAAGCCAACCTCAGATTCTATTCACTTCTTACAACAAAGCATAAGCTACAAAGCCAAGCAGATGATGACAACCCAGTGATGATTAAATGACAACCCTGCTATGACTTTCGTCCCTATTTCTCTTCTTGTCCAAGAGTAGGGCAAGCCTGAAAAGAGTGAGAAAGCCAGCTTTGAGTTATTACCAGCCATCTGTCAACCTGCCCCTCATTTTCTTGCACTTTAGCTACTGGCTAACCGTTGCTCTCTGTGGCCCATATGGCTTTACTTCATACTTCTTAAGGACTCAATATACACATCAAACTCCCTCCAAAACCCTGGTCTCTAAGTTCCTCGATCTACTTCCCTATCATGCTCCTGTCCTCCATCCTCCCTCAGCTAATCACTCCCATGGCCACACTCTGAAACTTATGAGTCCAAATTGCAGCCTCTCTACAGGTTGCATTTCCTGCACTTCCACTGGCTGGTTGGTCGCCACCTCCTATCTTTCCAAGATATTCCTTCTAATAGCCCACCCCCAACAAGTCTTTAACCACACTGTGGATCAAGCATCTTTCACTCTCCTCAACCCCTTGATGTCTTCAGTCCCTTCTTATCCAATTAAATTCTATGATCAATCATTATAAATCATCCCCCTTCCTGTACCCTTCACCCCACTCTAATCCTCTTGCTTTATCATACTCACTTGCAAAACCCAATTCTCCCCTTATTCCATTCTTGAATTTCTACATCTCCGAATGTGCTGGAGAAACAGTGTTTCAAACAGTGGTCTCACGTCAAACCCATGACTGCGAACCTGAACGCTGCCCAGTCCTCTGTAGTCAGTGCTCCTCTCATCAACCATGATTTCACAACTTCTCCTTCCTCAGTATCCCAACACCTTCTCCTCCTCCACTCTCTTGGCTGATAATCCTTCCCACTCCACTGAAATGTAAGAAATCAGAGGAGAATGTCAACCAGTTCCTATCCCCATGTCCACCCACCTCGCAGCACCAGCAGGCACATGTTCTGCTTCCTGTTTTGGGGAGAATTTCTGCCACAGAGGAGATTTACATACTCTGTTCTAAAGGCAAGTACCCGACTTGTGTACTGGATCTTATCCATCTCTGCTTACCCAAGGATATGCCATTAAAACACACACACACACACACACACACACACACACACACACACACACCCCTATCCCCCCATTTTCCTCTGTAGCTATCATCCCATTTCCTTGCTTCCTTGGAATAAAATTCTTTTTGAAAGTTTACCATACTTGAAGTTTCCAGTTCCCCTCCTCCCATTTTCTCTTCAACCTGCTTCAATCAGGCACCATTCCCAAAAGGCTGCCCCTGACAAGGTCACTAGTATCCTACATGTTGCTAAATTACGTGATGGATTCATTCTCAGACATCCTATTTGGTCCATCAGCATTCAGCAGTGTTGTTCATTTTCTTCTTCTGTTACACTTTCTTCCTGGGACTTCCTGGGTATCTCCTTCTTCGATTGTTGTTCTTTTTCTCTCTTCTCTACCAACCCCTTCCACTCTCTGGCCCATTAATAGAAGACTGACCCAGGCTCAGTTGTTGCTTCTCTTCTTTTCATCCAAACCCACTCATTAGGCTCATAGCTTTACGCTCCATCCTTAAATATGCATCACTGCTTAATTTTGCAAAAGAAACACAGGACAGATATGCCAGTGTACTATCCACTATATATACCAGAAAACTGGCACCTACAGGTGTCAGGTAGGAAATGTGTAGAGGGATGGGGGGAGTGATACTTCTCCTCCAAGAATTCCTTTGTGTAGACCTTTAACTTTGTGTAGACTTTTGACGTATATTATCAATAATATAACAATTCAACATCATATATCAATAATATAACAACATCATATTTCAATAATATAACAATTCAACATCTGAATTCCACTTCCTAGCTATTCCCTTAGCCTAGAACACACTTTCTCCAGACACCCTCCATGAACTCTTTCTCAAATGTCACCTTTCCAATGAGAACTATTCCAGCCACACATTTTATTACTGTAATTTGCCCCCCACCTCCCTTGTTTCATATTATTTTCTATTTTTTTCATAGCACTTATTAGTTTTATAATTTTCTTCTCTATATTTATGGCAAAAATCTACCCTACCCCCACTCCCAAAATTGTAAACCTCACAGGACTAGGGATTTATTTTGTTCACTGATATATTCCAAGAGCCTAAAATAGTTCCTGACACTTAGTGGTGCTCAATAAATAGTCGTTAAATCTTGAATGAAGGAAAGTACTAGGCAATTCAGAGTAACTATTATCTTGGCCATATCTGGCACTGGAGCTAACTCTAGAATTTCTATATTGAGGGGTTTGGGATGGCAATTATTTTGGAAAGTAGGAGGGTGGGTGTTGTCTTGTGTCTAAAGAGCAAGTACACTGTACTCAAATAGTCTGTTTATTTGAGTTTTTTGGAGTAGGGCCAATGAAGAGCATGGAGAGTTGAAGTCCCCCCTTAAAGTGACTCCTGAGTCACTGTGTGTGTTCCCCAAGTCAGCTTTCACAATGATATATAGCTCTATGTCATACAAAAGTTACCTTCTACTCTTCAAGTAGTATATTTTAATTCCCTGTACCCAAGAAATGATTTAAAAGTAGATGCTTACCTGCATAGTTGACCATATGTATTTCCACTCTATTTGGGAATTTTGATAGTAGCAGTAACAGTTTGACTTGGGAACTTTAATTAAATCCATTTCCTTCAAAGCTTCACACTTTTGAGCTGAGAGAGAGAACAGGAAATATATTTCTTAATATTAAGTTGCCCATAATGTTATCTTTTTTCTTTTCTATTCACAGATTTAACAATAGCCATTTTTATAGTCTATGACCAATAAATTCTTCTACATGGTAATTATAGTCCTTTATTCTTTCCAAGCCAAAAGGAGACAGACAAAAATTTCTGGTCCAATGTGAATACTCTTATGAAATATGCAGGGCACTATAAGAGCACAGAGAAAAAAATACTTCTTCAGTCCTCAAGTAGAGGGCAAGAGTTGAGGACAGCCCCAGAAAAGAGGAAATGTGAATGAGGCACTGCAGGATAAATTGGGGGCAATGATGGGTTGGAGGCGGTGTGTACAAAACCATACGGATGACAGAAGTGGTTCAGCAATTCATTGAAGGAGGGAGTGTAGTGAATACAAGAGGACATTTCAATACCTGCAGCTAGAGAGGGAAGCAGTGGTCACTGTTACACTAAGTTATGTTTCATGCTGAAAGCAGAGCATTGAAGGATATTAGGTAGGTATCAAAGTCTCAGGAGGAAAAGTGTCAAGTTAAACCTCAAAAGGTTTAAGTGAAAGGAGTTCAGCGGAGACGTGGGCAGGGTCAAGGCATTAACAAGGCACTGTGCACTTCCCAGGAACCAGCAACAACAGGAAGTCTCTAACATCCCAGGCCTGAGATGGCAAAAGGATAACCACTGCCAGAACTTCCATGGAAGTGGAGTGAGGGTATGGGCGTCTCAACCTCTCTCTCCTCCTGCCCTCCTGATCAGCGCTTCTCTTTGGCCAAATCTAACAGGAAGCCAGAGGGCAAAGTCCAGGTGATGCAGTCCCCACCGCTCAGCTTCCAGGCCTGCAGCAGCAGTCAGGGGGCAAAGGATGGCTCCATGGGAACAGAGACTAGCCAGTTCAATAAGGAAGTGACAAGATTATTTACTGTCATGTTTTAGAAAGCGCATTCTATAAGCAATGTGAATATTAGCCGGGAAGACAGCTGAAAGCAGAACCACTAAGGAGGCTATTGAAGCAATGTAGGCAAGAAATGGACTGAGTAGGAAGAAGAATAGGTTAAAGGGGGTGTAGGAAGCAGAATCAACAGACTCTGGAGATTCATTACTGGAGGGAGAGCTCAAAGATGATGGAAGATTCTGGTGAGAGGAGAGATGGTGCTGTCCTTTATCCAGCTAAAAAATACTGGAGAAAAAAGAAAGCTTGCCTGGGAAAAGAGGGATGAGTTCATTTCCCACAATCTGAATTCTGGTTGGCAAAACTAAGTGAAGACAAGATAGGCTGTGCACAGAAATGTGATTGGGACAGATGTAGATGTGTATGTGTATTTGTATGTCATATAAATATTATATAATACATACATCAACTAATACATGAGACAACACAACATAATATCTGGGGGGCGGGGAAGGTGGATATTTCCTGTAATGTTTTAGAAAGCATTCTATAAGCAAGGTGAAAATTTACAGAGATAAATACGGTAACTGACACAAGAAAATTATAAAGAAATGGGGTTCTTCCATTCTGTGACTGCTCCTGCATTTGAATTTAAAATGAAGTGAAAGTCATAAATTCTTCTGGATTCAGGACAGGGTGTCACCATTACATCTGCAAAATTGGAAAAGGGCAGGGAACACTTATGGGCACACAGAGAAATGGCCTGATGCCCAACCCCTGACTCCTCTAAGGAAAGTGTGGTCAGCTGTTTCTCCAGAAGAACCTGAAATAAAGCTAGCACAACCTGCTATGCCAAAGATGGGGAAAGATTGGGTAACCACTAATAGCTAGTCAACAATTATATCCATTTAGAGAATAATATTGAATAAGCCCAGATAGGTCCTTGTCCTGGCTAAACACATCCTTAGTGTTAAGCTGGAAAAAGGTGATGACAGACTTGGGGAAAGGACACTGCAAAAACCCACAACCTCCTGAAATACAACCTCATAAGCCAGGGTTCTCAGGTGGCTACACAAAGCAGGAGAGTTACACAAGTATCCAGTATCTTCCACTGTGACACTGACAAATCATTTCATCTTTACTCTGCACATTGTGATATTTATTCTTAAATATACTAACAAACATGCATAGCCTGAGAGTCTGATTGGTGAATACAGGTTAGAGGCAGAACTCAAAAAAGTTATGAGAAGGAAGCTCTGTAGGTCCTGTTAAATATAGGATACTAAAAAAATAAACTAAAAATTCAAATTTAGTATCCTGTAGATTTGAAACTAGATGAAAACTAGACCTCTGTTGATAACTATAATATAATATATAATGTAATATATACAGATGCTGATTTATAAGGCTGGGCACCGAAGCCTATATAATGCTATAAACCAGTGTTATTTCAGTTTTTTTTAAATGTATCCTGCATCTGTTTATACATAAGAACCAAAAGCAGTATGCAGAGTCAATACTACCAACACACAGCGATCATGCTCAGGCATATTCTTAGACGCATCACAGATGCAAATTATATACCTGGCCAGAGGCTGCATAGCAAAAGGGCACTGGCCCAGACATCTAAGGGCTGGCAGCTAGTTGTAGAAAAGATATTGCCAAAGAAAACGGGGTAGAACCTGGAAAAGCCTGAGCAGTTTTGAGGCAGCACATGCACACACATGCGCGCACACACAAAACATGCACACTTTATATTTAAAAGCCCTCAGCTGGTGAGCAGCAGAGGTCAGATTAGAAGTGCTTTGAATTTGCAGGATAGGACAGCCAGAATTGAGAACTTTAAGCTGCGAGTGCTCAACAGAAGAGAGGAATTCCTACCTGTTTCTAAGGGGAGCATATTTCACCAGGGCAGGTAAGGAGCGTGGAGTCTAAGGTCCACAAACCCCAGCAGTCCCGCTAATGCCCAACCAGTTCTTTCTTCAGGGTTATTTCTAATACCACACATGTGTGCAATGCTAGGGGGTCTTATTTAAATTGCAAGGTAGTAACTTTTTTTTGCCTGCTGCATTTTAGCATTAGATTTTAATAGTCACATAACAGGACTCTATACTGAAAAATGAAAAAGAACATAAAACATAAGATAAGCATGTATCGCATGTTTTTTTAAAGATGGTGGTATATCGCATGTTTTTTTAAAGATGGTATAAGATATAATTACATAATGTATCATTTCATATGCATAAAGTCAAGGACAGAAATGATAGAAAACCCAAAAATGATTATTCATTTTAACACATTAGTAGTTATAATCACAAGGGCATCTTTCTTCAGCCTCTTGGTTAGCTTGGGTCTTAAGACACAGACTAAATTCATTTTAGTAGCAATTATATGACTTCTGCAGTTTATGCTGACAGAAGCAATTATGATGAACATTTATGTTCTTGAATACTGAAAATATGCTGTGAAAATGATAAGGAGCTTCTTATTTGAAGCTTAAAGGGGATTTTACAGGCTTCAAGGAGGCTATTTTCACAATTCTGCCACAATTCTGTCAGATTCCCCAATTACGACTTAAGAGACAGCTTACAAGGGCTTCTCCTGTGGCTGCACCCAGGTCGCTCTCTGCATTCCCTTTTCCTACATGGGCTTCACTTTGAGATGAATCAACTCTCCTAAGCGGGCCTCTTGTTAATGGCCTGAGAGAATATCCTCTTCATGGGGTCTGAGCTTTGTAAGCAAATGCTACCTTCAGATGAGATTTTTTTTTCATTTGATCCTGACTGTTCCGTAAATCATTTGATACCTGTAGCTCCTAAGATAAAAGCCAAATGATGCCATATATGTATAGTGCAATGTTTGAATTCAGGAATAAAAGCTTCTCTGTTGTCCAAGCTACTGTCTGCTTGCACTTGGATTACTGTAATTGTCTTCTATTTTTCTTCCTGCATCCAGAGCTAGCCCTATTCCCCTACAATCCATTCTCCAATCAGCACATGGATGGTTTAAAAACATCAATCGAAACACATTATTTAGGCAGCTCTCCTCCCAAGACAGCCTGCCTGTGACTCTACACGTCCTTCTCTTTTTTCTTTTCTCCTTTTCCTAATAAACCAGTCCTTATAAAATGTAAAGAAAAAACCAAAACAAAACAAAAAACCCCATATTACCCCCAACCCGGAAAAAAAAAAACCCCACATTATTTACCTGCTCAAAACCCTTCAGTGGCTTCTCATAACACTCATAATAAAATCCACATGCCTTTCCAAGGATCTAGGTGCCTCTGGCTTTTCTCCTCTACTTCTCTTGGCTACTCCAGCCACACCAACCCTTCTGTCCTCAAGATTCCACCCCCCCCCAAACCTCCAGTTTTCCTGCCTGCAGTTTCCCTGGCCTCAACTAGATTCCTCAGATGCTGGCAGAGCTTGCTTCTTCCAATTGATATATGAGCTTGGATGTCAGAAAGCCACTGTCTAAAGTAGTATCCACCAGTCACTTCCACAGGCTTTCTTCTGACTATGCTTTACTTTTTCTTCATATCACATATGTACTTACTAGTTCATACTCATTCTCTTAATGAAGTTAGGGACACTACATATTCATTATGTATCCCCAGCATTTAAATATTTGTCCTTTGTATGAGTGCTGTAATTTGACAGGATTTGTGGGTGATTCAGGCATGCGCTGGTCAGGCCAGTGAACGCCTGGCCAATCTTTTAAGAGCCTGGCCAGTGCCAATCAGCATCATAAAAGGTGGTACATGCTGGTACGCACCTTGAAGCAACATGATGTAACAGGACACCCTCTCAAGCCTGTGCCATTGCTACCACACCTACAGAACCCACAGGCTACTCTGCCCCCTAATCACACCATCCTCAATATGCCCATAACACCCTTTGGGCTAGAGACCCTTTTCTCTCTCCTCAAGGGAGAGAGAAGGCAGGAAGAAACAAGAGGCACCAATACGCTTGTTTGTTACTTTTTTTACTCATAATATATGGTACATCAATGTTCTCTATAAGGGATCTCCTGGTTAGAAGAAAATAATTGCTCTGAATTTTACTTCGTTAACCTGATTAAGTAAAGTATGGATGGAGACAGTGTTTGGCTACCTACAAAAACACTACTAAACTCAAGTCTCAGTGTCTTCCCTAAATGTTTCTAGAGTGGCTTCTGCTGTCGAGGTAAAGTTAATATCAAATTTATACACTACACAAGACATTATTATAGACAATGTGTCAGTATCCTATAGTGACTTGTGGCTGCCAACCATTGTTATTACCTCTCCCCTGATGTGAATGGATTTCAAGCAACCCATACAAGAATTCCTAAATATTCAAGGAAGTAGAAACTCAGACACAAGAAGCCACAAAGGCTAGCTCCAAGTGAGTTCATGTGACCCTTAAGCCATGGGCGAGTGGTTGCAGTAGGCATTAGGCAGTGACTTGTGATGATCAAGATTGTTATTGAGGTTGGCCTACTGCCTGCCTATAGAGAAGAGAACCAGATCTTTTTATCTTAGATTGCTAGAAAGATTATGTCTTTCTTCCCTTCAGCAATCTTCTAGAGACACTTCATTGTTCTGTTTCTATTTCCTCTATCTTCACCTGCAGGTGAGAAATAGAAAATGTAGACCACTTGACTCCAACTCTGTGGCCACATGCCCTGACACTGAAGGCTGGAGAGCTGCCTTAATGTCTGCTGGTGCCATTTATTCACACAGACCCCAGTTTTGCTGGTCCATTCTTCTAGGATAGAATTTCCTTGTGGAAGAAGTAAGGAAACTCAAATATTTCATACCAACAACAAAATCCTTTAACAATGCAATGCAGAAAACAAAAGGGAATTTCTAGGGATTCATAAAAATGCAAGATAATAATTCATTCGGACAGAAAAGTACAATGCCTGCCAGGGAGAACTACTAATTCCATCTGTGGCTGAAATATTTCTCTAGCCTGGAGGGTGCCCCATAATCTACATATTCACTTCCCAAAACTGATTCAGATCAGGAGAAAATCCTGGAAGCATGGCTATAGCAGCTCTGCCTTATCTTCTAGGCACCTAGGAGTATGTTCCAGCCAATCCCAAATGTTGTCCTCAGTATGGCCATCCCAATAATACAGTATTTAGTAGGCCATGGAATGGGTGTCACCTTCCTTAACTTCTTTCTGTCCTTGGCAGGCTCTCTGGATCCTTTCAATAAACCTGACTTGGAGAGAACAATATATTCATGGACAGTTGTGCCCAAAATGCTAAGACAAAACAATTTTTTACATTATCAAAGCAGCTTTTGATAAGCTTAACCAATGAGATGCTTTTAGTTCAAGCACCACTCAATTTATAGTGCTTATCTAAGTTTTAAATTACATTTTATATGAAAAAGGAATAGCTAAATAACGCCTACTTTAACAAATTAAATTTAAAGTTACTTCTTTGTTAATACTTTTGTCATTTATTAGTTTTCTTAAGTGTATAGAGGTATATTTAAATTAATAAGTTTAGTCATACATAAGGTAAAAATATTCAGTCAAAATTTCAGAAAAGGGCAGGTAGTACTTAAATCTACTTAAAGAGTATGCTAAAAATAAAAAGCACAAACACCTAAAATCTTAGCAGATCTTAAACAATCTCCAACACAAAAATTTTTCAGCAATGTTCCTCATGAAAATTTAACCTTACGTGCCCCTCACATGGGAAAAAAAAATCTTCAGATAAAATTATAACAGAATAATAAAATCACTTATTAGATTGCCATTTTCCCCATTTGGCCTATAGCTGCTTTTCTTTTGTGACAAGAAAAACAATTTTTAAAAAGGCCAAAAAAAAAAAAAAATCAAGGAAACTTAACTCCTGAGAATTCAAACAGAAGTAGTATTTACCTTGGCAATATTTTGGAAATTCACATTTTTAAAGGTGTCAGCATATAGCACCAAAGACACAAAGGTAAATTTTTATTTAACCCAGTTGTTTAAGTTGACTTGAATATAAATCTTGGTTTTCATTTCTCCAATTACATACATATATAATGAAACTGAAATCATCACATGCTAATACACATTCAGGTCTGATTTTAAAATCAACTATTGATTTGTCGTCTTCTTCGGAGATGAATGTTAAAGCTGTGGTTTCAAATGGCTTACTGCTACAATTCAAGCCTGGGAATTCATTGCAGTGACCTGAGCTTTGTCTCAAGATAACACATGACTTCTGGGGATCTCGCCCACTACTTGCAACTGTGGGTGACTTATTAATTTATGAATTTTCATCTTCAAACTCTGATGCACAACTGAAAAAAAAAATTATTAACTACCAAACCAACAACTGTGGGTGACTCTTGGTTTGCAATTTCTCTTTCCGTTCAACGAGGCAACTCCTTGCCTCTTCCACGCCAACTGCCTCTGACTTTCCTAGAAATAGGGTAACAGAGAGCTGGTCTCAAGTCTAGATGTTCTCTATTCCATGGAAGGGTGAGTATTTGTTCAAAACAGAGTTTTAGACCAGGAAATTTCATCTAATCCAAGTCTCTCACATTATGCATAGGCCCTATGTTATGAAAACACCAGCTCTTTGATCTCAGGGTTCCTCATAAAACCACACTCTTGAAACAGCAATGGTTCTTAGACCTAGTCTAGTCAGAGTTCCAACATGGTGTCACTGGCACATCACAGGATCCAGGATGCTTCACAATCCTAGTTGTTAAGAACTATCTGGAATGGCAAGTGTTGTCATTTTTCTACATATATACATATATACATATACGTTGCCATTTTTCTTAGCCTGGGCTAGAATTTTATCAACTCAGTGAGCATTCTATGTGTCAAGCAAACAAACTCTGATAAGCATTTGTGTACATCTTTGATTAACAAAATAGAGAAGTGAACTATTAACACTAAATGTGATGACACAACAACTTGAAAAACAATGGGGTCGTTGAAGGAAAAAAAAAAGGAAAATATTGGAAACCATTCAGTAATCGGACATCTTCATTTTACTTATGAGAAAACTACAGCCAATAAAAATTACGTGCCTGGACCAAGGTAATTCGACAAGTGGGTGGCTGAATATAATGACTGAACTAGACACAACATTCTGGGTGCTGGTCCAGGGTTACTTACAAATTTCTGGTTGTTGCCATATTCATAAGACCTCCTTAAACAGATTTGTGAATTAATTTTTCATCACTATGTACTGGTTACCTTTCATACCAGTTACATTTCTAATTACTTTCATCCTTAGACAAAGAACTCTGATTTTAGTGGAAGGATGCCTGAGACCCTGCTAAAAATCGTACTTTGTTACTTCCCTTGCAACCAGGATGACCAATGAGAGGAAGAGAAGTTGGTGGAGAGTGATTTCAGGAAATTCTTTAAAGATTTTTACAGGAAAGCAATGAAAGGGAAATGTTAAGCTCTTAACAAGGTAGTAAAGATTGTGGAGTTAGAATCTGAGCGTCCCCTTGTGTGTCAGGTCTTTGAGAGCATTCCACGGAGAGCCAGCTCATCACACCATAAGCAGCTACTATTTGTTTCCTATTGTACCAGAATTGTCCACACGTTAAACATCACAATACTCCTAAATGGTATTAATGTCCGAGTTTTTTTTTTGTTTGTTTCCAGCAGCCTGACTCACTCACAAGGTCACAGAGCTAGTCAAGGGCAGGGGAACTTAGGCCTGATTCTAAGGCCTGAGCTCTTACCTTCTCTAGTCTTGAGTCAAGGCAAGTGTTAGCTAGAAAACTAAGGTTTTCAACACAAAGTGATGTACTACACAAAAGCCCTGTGTTTAAAGTCGGGGAAACTAGGGTCACCTATGTCAATGAGCAGCAGTGTTAATACCTTGGGCATAAGATCTCTGAGCCTCGACTGCTTTCAGTAGTAAAATCATAAGCTGCCCAAAGTGTCTGAGAGAGAGAGACCAAGAAAAACAAGGCGAACTGCAAGGGAGGTGGGGCCTAGCTCGGGCGCCCGCCGGTGAGGCTAACACCCGGCAGGGGCGCGTCCGTCGCTCCGGGCCCTCGCGCCGGGGTGGGAAGGGCGCCCAGGGGGCTGCAGGGCGCGCGCGCCGCCGGGTGCCCGCGGTTACCTGGGAGCAACGCCGCCGCCTCTTCCCCGCGTCCCGAGCGCGTGAGCAGTGTGGACAGGGGTGGCAGCCAGAGCAGCGGCCACCACGGCCACGCGGGCGGCCGCATTCCGGGCCGCAGCCTGAGCCCTTGGGGGCCGGGCCGGCCGCCAGAGTAGCGAAAATGGCGGGGGCCTAGGAAGATGGAGGGGGCCGGGAGGCCCGCGGGCGGGAAAGGAGGCGGCCCCGCCTCTCCGAACGGAGGTGGAGTCTGGCCTAGACCCTGAGGCTTCGTAGCTTGCTCCCCGAGCCCTCCAGGCCCCTCGGCCCTCACGATCCTGGCTTCCCCAGGAGGCGGTCGCGTCACGTCCCAGCAGTGACAGAGCCAAGGCCGGGGCGGGGGGGAGGTAATGAGAGGGGGGGTACGCCTCAGATTTTTCCTTACAAATGCCTGCCCTGTGACCCGAGGAGTTTTAGAGCAGAGGTCTCAGAACTCCCAGGAGTGAACCCCGAGGGCAAGGCCCTTAGGCAGACCCCCCTTTTATAAAGAAATGTCAGTTTCTTTCTTTTTCTTTTTTTCTTTTGGTTTGTAACAAGCAATAACAAATAGACCATTGCTTAAATAACACTGACTGTATAGCTAAGCTCAGACACACCACATTTCAGTATAAAGAGGCTGTAAGACCTTCCCTCACCAATTTAACAGCTACCCCTTAAAATTAGCTGTGTTAAAAAGAATACAGAGATCAGATCGGTGGTTGCTGGAGGCAGGTTCTGGGGGTGGGAGACTAGGGGTAGGGGAAACAGGTGAAGGTGGGTCAAAACTAGAAAAAAAATTGTCACCATCTGAGGTGATGACTTAACTAAAAATGTAATTATTTTGCAATATATATATATCAAATCATGTTGTACACCTATAACTAACACAATGTTATATTTATATCTAAAAAAACGATATATCTTGATTAGCCTATTGAAAATTAATCTAGAACATGCAGCCGTATATAATATACTGTACTTTCTTTTTTTAAAGAATCAGCCCTCTCAGGCCCTGGAAACCCATGAATGTGATTCAATATTTCATTCAAAAAATGTGAAAAGGTGATTTCCCCTTCTCTAGCTCTGGTCTTCTGCTAAGGTACCACAAAAGGTACCACAGAGAACCCAAATGTGACAGAAATCATCCTCTAAAACTAGCTCAGCCTCATTTTCCCTAAATGATCTGAGGAAGATGCACTAGAGTCCCTGGCACTGGTGCACAATCATGTATGGCTTTTAGAAGGTGCAGAAATTTGCTTGTTAGTGACTCTTCAGGAGGATAATTATACAAATAAACTGTTATTAAGTGAACGCCCACCCTGATTCTCCCTGCAGACTGTCTCCAGAGAAAGGGCAGAACCCCTGATTCAGGTATGAGCTAGCATCTAGCACAAGGACCTTTTCCTAACCACATTCATTTTAATTTAGTTTCATTTTTTTTTTTAAAGATTTGTTTATTTTTATACAAGAGCTGGGGTACAGGCCAGAGGTGCGGGAGGGTGAGAGGATTCACCAGAGACAGAGTGGGGAGGAGAACAGGCAGATGGACTGAAAACACAGCTGAGGGAAGTGGCGGTGCAACAGGAGAGCTCTGCTCCGCCATCTGGGAATCTCCCTGGCCAGCCAGGAATCGAACCAGCGCCTTAGAGGCTGCCGACAGCTTCGCAGTGCTGTGCTCAACCCATTGTGCCAGCGCTCAACCCTCTGTGCCACCGGGAAGGCCCTAATTTAGTTTCATTTTGGATGACACTATGGAAAGTGGTTATGTAACAGGGTGGTCCCCAGTAAAGGGAGAGGTTCCCTGCCCCTCCCAAGGGAGGGTGGAGCTGAGCAGGAAGAGGAGAAGCTGCAGAAGAGACTGAGGAAGGAAGGAGCAGGATGGAGCCAGGAGACCTGAAGGAGGCGCATGGAGCCTAGAGACACGTGAAGAAACAGCTTGTCTTTTGGTTGTGGACTGGGTGACACAGATGTGGGTGAGACCCACGGGGAGGTGACAATGGCAGCTTTTATCTTGATGTTGATTTTGCTTTTTTCCTTCTGGGCTTTCTGGTTGTTTCTGACCCTTTTCTGTGGGTCCCCACTGGAAGATGCTTTAGACTTGTGGCAGGCTTTGGGGCCTTGTTCTGGGCCGATCCCATATGGATGGAGTTTTACCCACGAGGGGACGGGTAACTTTGGGTGCTTCATTTAGAAACTAGACTCTTTGCCTTTCCTGTATTGTTTTCCTAGTTGTATTAAAGTTCCTTGCCATTAAAAAGTCTCATGTTTTGTGTTGATGCGGCAGAGGGCAGAACCCATTTAGAACAGGCAGGTTTGCGGGGTTTGGGCTGCCCCTCTCCCTGTCCTATAACAGTTAAAAGAAACAGGTAGATCTTGAATAACAAATGTTTTCCTGCAGCTGGAGCTGGTAGAGAAATAAAAGAGCAGGCACACAGTAATAAATTAATGTTTAAAATGTTATTCATGTAATCTGTTCTTAATATCTATAAAGAAGCTAAATTGAAACACCCTATTCCTCTCTATAGGATAACAATAAATATTTTCCCAGAGATAACAAGACTATTAGAAGGTGATAGTTCTGTCCCTGTGGGACAATCATAAACCCTTGGCTAGCTTCCCCAAGCCTTTCTCATATGAACAGCTTAAACCATTGGAGGAAACACCAACAGGGCAAAGACCCACTGCTTCTAGGGAAGAGAGAAGCACAAATTCTGCCCTCAGGGAAGCAGCAGGAACACTGAGCTCAGTGTCCTGAACTGAATAATAGTAGAGTTTGATAACTGCTGGGGAAATTCTCACTCAAGACACATCACAGATTGGAGGCAGAATTTGGCAGTAATGGGACAAGGGGGCAGAAATACTGAGAAACCCAACTTCTAAGGTTCAGGTTCACAGACCCTGCCTAAGACCAAGGCTAGAGCAGGAGTATGGAGAACTGTCTTGCTCCCTCACAAAGGCCTAAGTAGTACATAAATAAATAATTTAAAATGCTAAATATATTAAATCAATAAAATAGGTAGACATCAAGTAGCAAAAAGGGCAAGCAAAAAAAATATAACACATGGAAATACGGCATCTCAAGATAGTTAGACATCAAAGGGTGAGAACAACTTTCTAAAATCCAAATACAAAAGATGGAAGAGTCTATCTCCCTATCAGATAACGAGTTTAGAACTGCCATAATAAATTAAAAGAGAGAGAAGAAAACTCAGAAAGGCAAGTCAAAGTGACAAGAGAACTCAGGATGGCAAATTAAAGAAATACAAGAGAACTCAGAAAATCTAACAAAATCCGGAAAAACAAATTAATGAGCTAAGAAATTAAATCAACAAATAGAAGTTTGAAATTGAAGTTTTAAGTAGAAAATGGCAGAAATTCAGTAAATAAAGCACTCAACCAATGAGATCAAGTACCCTAAAACAAGCTATGGAAATAGAATAGATCAAATGGAAGACTGAATCAGTAACATTAAAGATAATAATGGAATAAGCACCCTAGTGGAAGAAGAGAGAGAAACAAGATGTAAAAAAAAAAAAAAAAAAAAGAGCAGCAGCAATTTGAGATATTCTGATATTAAGAAAGCCAAATAAGACAATGGGTATCCAGAGGGGGAGAGACAGAGGGGGGCGGGGAGCCAAAAGCCTATTCAAAGAAGTTATAAACTTCCTACACACCCAGGCAAGGAAGGAAATATCCAATCCGTGAATCAAAAAGAACATCTGGTTACCTAAATGCAATGAGACCGACACCAAGACACTTAACAGTGAAACTAAAAGAATTCAGGGGAAAAAAAGAATATTGAAGGCAGCTTGGGGGAAGCAGGTAATATATACAAGTATTCCCATCAAGCTTATATAAGGCTTCTCTTTCCCTATCATTTATTCTCTAGGATTGCTTTGTTTTTACTCTACTGATGCTCTTTATTTTCATAATTTTTTCTTGTATTGAGGAATTCTGCGACATTCGGTTTATGCTTACAATCAAAAAAAAAATTTAAGCCTGATAATTATTTTCCTCGAAACAAAATCTGTTAATATCCCATGCATGCAAAGTTTAGAAAACACTACACTTAATCTTTAATGAGGTCTAATTCAAAGTCAAGTTTCAACTGTCCAAAGAATTTTATAACGCTAGGCCAGAGTGTTAAAGATATTAAACAGGTGAGCATCACAACTGAGTTTTGGGGGATAACAATGACTACAAGCAAAACAAAAACAAACACACACAAAGAGAAATACAGTAAGAAAGAATCCAGAACCAGGAATGCGTCAGATTTAGGAAGATTTAGGAAGACTCTTAGGTCCTTGCTTCCTTCTCATCAGAAACAGATGGTATTAACAAACTGATAAATGCTAGTGTCATTTAAGAATAGTAGATTGTAGTAGTTTGCTTCTTTCTAGTATATCAACTATACTGATTGATTAACCAAAACAAAACAAAATTCCATCTACACAGGACACCTGCCTAATCTTCTATTCAAAACTCCTGGGATAGTATATAGGCTTGCTTGCTATGTTTCTATTAGAAAATAGAGATAATGTTTGCCCATCAGTGGCTCAGTGTGGTGAAAGAGTCACATTTAACTTTCCCAGATGGCATAAGACAATTAAAACTGGATATTGGGCCTCCCCTGGGGGCTCAGCAGTTGAGCGCTGGGCAGTGAAGATGCCCGCAGCCTCTGCAGCGCCGGTTTGATCCCTGGCCGCCCGCGAGGGTCCCACATGGCACGCAGACCTCTCCTGCTGCCCACTGCTCTCCTCAGCAGTGTGTTTCGTCAGTCTGCCTGTTCTGTTCCCCTCTGGCTTTGGTGAATTCTCTCACCCTCCCGTGCTTCTGGCTGTACCCAGTGCTTGTATAAATAAATAAATCTTTAAAAACAAAAAACAAAAAAAAAGCCTGGATATTAGCACCAGCTCATAAATTTTTATACCAGAAGAGATGGTAGAAAAAGGGCAGAATTCACCATCTCTGAAGCAATTGCCCAATTGCGCCTATGTCTCTTAGCTGTGGAACGCTGGTTAACAGTTCATGCCCATTGCTAAAAAAATGAAACACTGCAGCTTGCGGAATCTGAATCACATAGAAAGGGAAGAAGTTGGCACTCCTCTTAGAATGCTAGCAGTGTGGTAATAGCAAATGTTTGGCATTGTAAATGCAGATTCCCAGGATATTCTCCAGAGATTGAGTCAGCCCATCTGGGGTAGAACCTAAAATATGCCTCTTTGATATGTACCCCAGGTGATTCAAAAGAATTAGGACTAAACTCTGAGTTTATACATTTCATATTTGACAGTAACTAACATTTTTTTTTTTTTTTTTTAAATTCGGTTCTTACTTTTATTTTTTTTTTTTTTTTTTTTTTTTTTATTAAATTTTATTTTTATATTCCCCCATACAATTGCAAACGCCCCATTCTGACCCCAATCCTTCCCCTCCCGCCCCCCACCCCCCAAAAAGTGTCTCTGGTTCATAGTTTTTTTGTTGATTTTGATTTTCACTTTCTTATATTCATTTTCCTGGTCCCTTATTTAAGTTTTCTAGATTCCTGCTATGAGTGAGACCATCCGGTATTTTTCTTTTTCTTTTTGGCTTATTTCGCTGAGCATGATCCCTTCCAGTGCCATCCATGTTGCTGCAAATGGCATGTGTTTATCTTTTTTGAATGCTGAGTAATATTCCATGGTATATATGTACCACATCTTCTTGATCCAGTCATCTATTTTTGGGCATTTGGGTTGTTTCCAAAGCTTAGCTATTGTAAACAGTGCTGCTATAAACATAGGAGTGCAGGTGCTCTTTGGAATTGATGTTTCTGTGTCCTTTGGGTAAATACCTAGGAGTGGAATTGCTGGATCATATGGAAGCTCTATGTTTAGTAGGTCCAGAAATCTCCACACAGCTCTCCATAGTGGTTGGACCAGTGACAGTAACTAACATTTTGAGCAATTTTGTAATTACAGCTAAAATATTATGTGTGCATTTTGTTAAATTTGTTATTGCTATAATTTATATTCATTGGAAAAAATAAAGAGCTTCCTTAATATTATTTTAGTGACCTGAGTTCTCTATTCTTTGACTTTTTCCACATGGTGTGAAAAAGATTACGATTAAATTTTCAGCCTCTGCATTTTTATTTCTAGAATTCTTGTTCTTCATAACTAATTAATTTTCCATAACTGTCATAGGGTTATAATCAGTCATTATGAATCAGAAGTAAAATTTAGTTCAAGTAAGAAATTATTTAGAAGCTTTCACTTGGTTTCTAGGTAGATAGAACATTTCATTAAAAAAAATAGGAGAAAATAGGCAAAGTCCTACTACTTTGGGTTCTTTTATAACAAAATATTTATTATTCCATTACTTCAATCACACTTGCTGATGTCATAAAGATTATAGAAATTACATGGCATCACTTCTTCCTTTAGAAAATTCACATTTTTGGAATTTTGCAAATTCGAAGGAAAAAAAACTATCCGCTCAAGACTTTTCCATAAAAGAATAAAAATAGAAGTTGACTTGTTGGATTAATTATGTATTTATTAGCATATTTCACTGAAGATATATTTTGAAATTGACTTGCCATATACAGGTTCAGTAATTTTAGTAATAATTCATGTTAAGACTGGGCCTCCCTGATGGCGCAGGGGGTTAAGCACCGTGCTATGAGGCAATCCCCAGCTGGCCAGGGAGCAACTCACATGGCGAAACAGACCTCTCTTGTCTTGCCTCCTGCTCCCCTCAGCAGTGTATTTCACTCAATCTTCCTGTTCGGTTCCCAGCTCTGTCTCTCATTCCCCGCATCTCCGGCCTGTACCCCAGCTCTTGTATGCATGAATAAATAAATCTTTAAAAAAATTTCAGGTCAATGGACCTCCCTGGTGGCGCAGCGGTTGAGCGCTGGGTTGTGCCCGCAGCCTCTGTAGCGCATGTTCGATCCTTGGCTGCTCCCCGGCCACCGGAGGAGGGTCCCACATGGCGCGCAGACCTCTCCTGCCACCCGCTGCTCCCCTCAGCAGTGTACTTCGGTCCTTCTGCCTGCTCTGCTCCCCGCTCTGGCTCTGGTGAATTCTCTCACCCTCCCGCGCTTCTGACTGTACCCAGTGCTTGTATAAATAAATAAATAAATATAAAAAAAATTTCATGTCAAGACTAAAAGATAAAAAGCTTTTCAGTATGAATACATGATACTGGAAGGGATGCAAATAAATATAATTTATTTAAAAATAAATAATATATCTTCTATATTAAACTGCCCAAGTCCTTGGTTAAAAAAAAAAATTTGGTCAAATTCAGTTCAAATCTTTCCATTTAAATTGAGAAATGTGGAATTCTTTGAAGTAGTAAAACTTAAATTTTAGTGTAGATCTCCAAAGGCTATTGCTCACTAGATCCAGTGTTTGGCCTGGAAATCCACATTTTTTTCCTCTGAGACAGTCTTTGACCATACTGTCTTAATGGTGAGGAAAATATTTGAAAGTGACTGATAATTAGTGGATAATGGCTAAAAAATAATATCCATGGGAAAAGAATGGTATAATGAGTTAACCTGAAAAAAGAAAGTTTGAAGATGTGCTTTTTAAGAGTTAATTTAAGGAACTGGGATACAGAAAACTGATCATCAATTTATTATGTTTTCAAAGAAAAGAGCAAAATAGAAATAGGTTTAAATTGCAATGAGTGAGCTTAGGATTACAATTTAAATATCATTTTCTTAGCATTGGGACCCCAGTTTATTTCAACCTGTACACCATCCAATCCTGTCACTCCAGTCCACTTAATTCTTAAGGAATCTCTGCCAAAGTTTTTTTATTTTTATTTTTTTGCCAACACACCCTTAGGAAGCATTTTTCTTAATCGGCCATTCTCTATACTTATTCTCCCACCCCCTCCCTATTACCCCCCAGTGATGTCTATTAAAATAATTTATACTGAGATAATTACATTATTTTTCTTCCAGGGAAAGCTATAAAGAGCAGTTATCCTTTTAGCTTAAGTTCTTTAATTGTCTTTATTAGACAATTTATTGACAATGAAAGAATCGTGTGTGATTCAGGAGCCCTTCAATTCAGTTCAAACGGGGATTTTACCCCTCTTGCTTTCAGCACCTGATCATGGCTTCAGAAGACTGTCCCCAGTGGACAGTCTATCCAGAAAATTCTTCATTCTATTTAATGTGCATTTGGAAAGATCTCAAATATTTTTTTTAAAGGCATGGGGGGGGGGAGGGAGGGAGAGGGAGGAGGTAAATGTAAGTCTCAGATTTTGTTCTTGGCTTATAAATTCTCTCACTTTTTAAGTCAACTCTCAATAGCCTCTATTTCCAATACTGTTGTTTTTTTGTATTTCATGGCTAGACCTAAGTGTGTCATGGAGTTGTTTACATATGTTTGACATCCTTAGTTTTTCAGGATGTTATTGTTGCTCATCAGAGTGGAAAGAAAGCATAGACAGCTGCAAGGAAGACATTCATGTTTTATTTACAATAAAAATAAGGGTTTATAATAAAATATTTTATTTTATAAAGAAAATTGACACATGAGAATTTTTCTGTTTATCTTTTCTGAACTGTTTCTATAAGAAAATCAACATGTCTACATTAGTTATGTCTCAATAGATATTATATAGAAAGTGGTAAGTATAAATACTTCTAATTTTTGCTAATGTTATTAATCTTATTCTGCCTATAAGCCTATTTGCCTAAAATTAGATGCATTTTTGCTGACAAGCAAAATCTGTAAAATTACATGAAAAACAGTAGTTATTATTTAGTGCATTTCACTAACTCTACTTTCCCCTCAAATACATATGATTTGCTGAGATTTAAAGGCCCTGTCCTATCAACAAATCTTCCCGCCTTATCAGAGAATGTAATATAGAGTATGCATTAGTTAGGATGTTGCCAATTACAAAGAACAGAATTTCAACTAAAAGTGGCTTAAACAGTGAAGACATTCATTATGACACATACAAGTCCCAAGGCAGATTGATTCAGCCATGTAAACAGTCTGTCAAAGTCTCAGGTTGTTTTAAGGGTTCTACGTTACTATTGTCAGTTTGTTGAAGTTTGTCAATATTTGTCCTCACAATTGTAAAAGGCTGGCATTGTTGCTGATACTATGAACAAATGGGGAGTCATCTCTCTTTCCCTCTCTTGAATAGGGAAATAAATCCGTTTTCAGCAACTCTCACCTTTACACTTCCAAGAGGCTCCCTTGCTGTCCACACTGGCAAGCTAGTAGTCTACACACTTGCTACACAGGGTAGAGTGAATGGCATTTACAGCCCCCTGTGGTGGGAGGGATCTTCAGAGAAGACAAGAACTGGAATGGCAATAGATGGGGGAGTGTGGGGGGAAATCACCACCATACTGGTGACAGCTCCCAAAAGCCTTCATAAGTGTCTGAAAATGGTAATCTAAAATTATATGCTGACTAACAATTTACAATAGCTAAGCTTTGGAAACAACACAAATGGCCCAAAATAGATGACTGGATCAAGAAGATGTGGTGCATATACACCATGGAATATTACTCTGCATTCAAAAAAGATAAACACATGCAATTTGCAGCAACATGGATGGAGCTGGAAGGGATCATGCTCAGCAAAATAAGACAGAAAGAAAAAGAAAAATACCGGATCGTCTCACTCATAGCAGGAATCTAGAAAACCTAAATAAGGGACCAGGAAAAAGAATAACTATAAGAAAGAAAAAAATCAACAAACAACTATGAACCAGAGACACACTTTGCGGGGGGAGGGGGGAGCAGGGAAAGGAGGGATTGAGGTCAAAATCAGGGGGTTGCAATTGTATGGGGAATATAAAAATAAAAAATAAATTAATTAAAAAAATTATATGCTGACTAAATAAATGAGTTTTGTTCATGTTCATGATTTTAAAGTGATAAATGTGTTTTCTATTTTACAGTTTACATGGTGATTCTATACCAATTAATTATTCCTCTTACTAATTTTGTGTAGTAGATTTATAGAACATCTTTATTCTAAAGCATTCAATTTCCAAAATAGAAAATACTTTCTATTGTAATCATGAAAAAGAAGGAAAATTAGACAAAGGAATATGGGTTTTAATGCAGGAAAAAATGAGGATAATAGGAACAATAGAAAAAGGGAAAAGCAAGAAAAAAGGAGGGGTGGAGTAGAAAGAGCAGTGACTAATCTGGATGGTCTAATGTAAGAGAATTCAGTTAACTAGGTCACCAGCCATCAAGACACTGGAGCAAATAGAGGGGAAAGGGAGAGGAGGTAGACTCCTGTTTCAGGCATGTATTCTGCAGGTTAGAATTTGTCCTAACCACACTGCAGGTGTGTCCCTGGAAATGCATGTTCATATAGTTTGGCATTAACATTCAGATGGCACTCCTTTTTTTTTCACTTAAAGATAATTCACCTAACAATGATGCTTAAAATAATCCATCCAAATATTTAAGGCTCTTAACTTCTCTCAGCAATAATTAAAGCAACTTTAGACTAGGCCAAAGAAAATGTTTGACTATCAGTTTCAAAGGGTCAGCCCTTCCAAGTGATCTGGGCTTTGTAAAGATTTATTCCTCTATATGAATTAAAATCTAAGCTCACGTTAGGGAAAACAGCTCGTGTAAATATCCTAAGAGGATTAAGAGGTTACTTTCCCTACTTTCCATTTCACCATTTTACCTGGCTCTTTATTGCCTTTTCCCAAGTTTCCTTTTTTTAAATCTTTGCCAGATATAATAATCTCTGGATATAGAAGTACTTCTTAATACTTTATCAACCTTGTATAATACATGAAAGTATCTTGTTGAAATTCTCCTTTTGTTGTGATAGCAATTTATATCCAGATTTTTATTACTTTTAATTTTCATTTCTATTTTAAAATAAAAGACTGAAAGCAATACAAAATAAATATACACTCTAGTGAGTTATTTTAAGGGAAACATTATAAAAACATTTATTGTAATGAAGTCAAAAACCAAATCAAGAAATTGAATGTTCCAGCTATTCCAGAAGCCTTCCATGTGCTGATTTCAAACCACCTCCCTCACTGTGAAGTACCTTCCATCCTGTTTGTCATAGTAATTGCTTCCATGTGTTCTTTATAGGTATATGATCTGAGTGCACATCCACAGACACTATAATTTTGCCTACTAACATATTTTTTGGATATATCTTTAAAGTCTCTTAAATCTTTTAAATCTTTGTGTATCTCTTTTAAATCACTCCGTCTACAGGTTGACTTTTACTGTTTATGTCTCTTCCTTATGATCTATCTGTTGAAGAACCCAAGCTGTCTGACTTGTAGAGTTCCCTATAGTCTGGATTTCTCTGTGTTGGGATGTTCTTTTATTCTCGGTATTTCCTGTACACTGGAATCTGGATTCCAAGGCTTTGGGGAACTCAGATTGTCTTCCTTTGGGCAAGATTACAAGTTGCATTGTGTTCCTTCATGAGAAGGCATCTGATGTCTGGTTGATTCTATGATAATTCTAACATTTGATGTTTAGATTCATGAATTCACTGGGGGCTGCAAAATGGTGATTTTCAAATTCCATTATTCCTTTTTACTTATTAACTGGAATATTTTTATAAGAAGACATACCTCATCTCCTATTTGGCTACACAGTGGTACAATTCATATAGAAAAGGCAGGGTAGCTGTTTTCAAAAGAATGAATTGGTTTCTAATCCTCCTCTGAAGGTGACTAATTCTTTGTTTTAAAAGGTATTAGCAAGAACTCATGGATTTCAACATATTTGACAAGCTTTCAATAAATAGTAATTATTCTTTATTTTTTTAAACTCAAATTATTCTATCATCAGCCAGTAAGATTCTTTCAGCTTGGTTTTAATCCTTTTGACAAACCCTTGCAATTTTTGATTAACTCTTTTGATATTTGAAATTGAATATTCCAAATTCATCCTGTATGCTTCCTGTAGAAATGGAATCTTGTCATATTTCCAAAATCCTGATTTATTTTAGGATTTCAAGACTATAATCTGGTTGCTAACATTTACTGATACTCTGTAGGTTAGTATTTCTGGGACCTTTCAGTGGCAGAGCTAGAAAGTCTACCTATTGATAAGGATACATATAGATATAGTTTTACAGATAAAATATCTAATGATTTTTTTTAATTTCCAATTAAAATTCAGATTTATGGGTATCCTGACAGAACATTTTATATAAATGATTCTTGTTAAAAAATGTTTGTTACTTTCTCTTGGGTTATCTTTTTGTTTTTGATGGAAAGATTTTTCACCCTTTCAGTCTTACATTTTTCTCTTCACGTATAATTTGTCTTATGCTTGCTCTTATGTTCATTCTACTGTAGTCATACTTCTCAAATGATTTTTCTTTTATTTCTAATTGTCTCCTATGTTCTGCCACCGCAGTCTCTTTAATTTTCTGAGTTTTAAAATTTTTGATTAATGTTTTCATTTCATGTTTTGTATTATTTCCTTAACGTAGTCTAGCTTTAGAAAGTCAAAATCGTGATTTGTCCTGTGAGCAACTGGCTAGTTGTTCCTGCCCTCTCAGATCACACCTCCTCCTGCCTGTTCAACTGCATCTATACCCCTAGCTCCTTCAGTGCTCATTAAACTAGTTTTAACATGTTACTGTTCTCTCATTTTTAATGTGTTGATTAAATTTTCCACATATTCAGTGAGCCACTTTTCTTTTTGAAAATTATAATTGAACAGTATACATTATCCAAAATTAAATGTGGCATTTGGTCTAATCATAGATCTCCTTCTCTTAAAAACAAGTTGGACACCTGAATTAATTCTTTGAGTTTCTGGACAAACATGTCACTTGACTTTAGGTGATAATCCTCTCCTTGATTCAACAAGTATGTATTAAGAGCCTACTCTGGGAAAGAAGCTTACAGCTATTAACTTCTGACAAGAAGAATGTTAAATGTATCTCTGTTTAATAGTGTCATGGCTATAACATGAATTCAGTTTGTTTACACTGGTGATCCGCTCCTCAGGGTGTGTAGGAGGTATGGACACTTTGACTTAATCCCATTAATTGTAAACTTAATCGACTGAGTTCTGGGTAGAATTAGGTCTCCATATATCAGCCTTTATATTCCAGGCTATTTAAGTGCTGAAATATTGTATTTGTGCTGGTACAATGTCATTAGTGTTTTTAAAAATCTGAAATCTGAGCCACTTATATGAGATGTATCTAGAGAATTTGTACACTGCATTAATATCTCAAGTCCAATAGAGTTGTACTCAGTAAGAGGCATTTTAATGTTATTGGGCAGGAAGGGAAGGGAAGATCTCAGGCCCCATTACCACCAAACTCCCAGGAGTCTGCACACCCTATTTCCTGGGGCCAGATTCTCTGTTTTCCAAACTTTCCTCTCCTAGAGTAGTTTATTTCAAACACCACCTTCTCCAATCATCCTCCTTGCAAAGACTCCAGAAATGGGTAAAGGTAATCTCTGCCTTGAACCTTAGCTCTCTCTCTAATAGAGAGCACTTAAGGGCGAAGTGGACCCCACAATGAAGACCATATGTCTTAGATTGTTAGGGCTGCCATAACAGTGCCACATATGGGGTGACTTAAACAACAGAAGATTATTTACTCACAATTCTGAAGGCTAGAAGTAAAAGATGTAAAGGTTTCTTCTGAAAGATTCTCCCTGGCTTGTAGCTGACCAACTACTCCCTGTGTCTTCACATGAACTTTTCTTCTGTTTGTGCCTTTGTCCTAAAACCAACATAAAAATTGGGGGTGTGGAGCATCATTCAGCCCATAGCACCATATATGTGTAGTTCTTAAAAATCAAATATAAGCATTTATATATTCTGTAAAACAAATACAAAAATACCAGCATTACAATAATATCATAGCTATTCGCATAATACAGTAAGATTAGTTATTTAATTGTATTGTGGATCAACAGATTTTCTATTTTACTGGCCCATGGAACAGTCTCAGAGGCTACCAACTACATTTTCTTTTTTAAATAAGGGAATCTTCATTTGTATTTTTCTGTGTAGTTATCCTTGCTGAACTTTTTCATCCTGCCCTAACCTGGAGGCTGGGTGTCCCTAGTACATAGAAAACTTTTACATAATAAATTAGATTTTAAAGGGTTAATTTAAAGATTGGTAAAAGAGATGAGAAAGACAAGAAATCAAACTTGGCATTCACTGGGTTTACTGAAAAGAGAAGACCCAAACAGTCCTTTTCCTCTTTATGAAGTTCAGCAAGAAATAAGCCCAGCAGAGCTGAGTTAGTTCCAAGGGCCAACACTGGCCAAGACCAGTAGAAATGGGACATGAGCTCTTTTGCTAAGCTTTCATAGCTTAGCTTGATAATTACTTCTTGGCCAGGAAGTGCACATTGTTACCTAGTAAACTAGATGTCCCCCACCCCAGTTGCCCATAGATATACACTTCTACTCTTTCTATTCTGCTTCCAGCTCTGCCAGCCCACTTATCCCCGCTCTCTCTGTTCTCTCTCTGCAGAGTCATGAACACTCCCCAGTTCCACCTCTGAGTTTCCCACTTCAGATTTATTCCTGGAGACGGCTGTGGGTGGGGGTCGGTGTCCTTGTATCCCATCTTTGCTTGCTGATTAACTCATTCATGAAATTTTATAGGTGACCCACCCCACTCCACGCCTTGCCCAAGATGTTTTCAGCATTCTGAGTCTCAGTTGAATTCATTCTAATTGTGGCTGTTGATCAAGATGATCTCTATGATTCCTCTTCACCCTAATGCTATTTGCCTATGCTTCAATTTCAGACTCAAATGCAGATTGAAAAAAATCCTATTTACAGTTACAAAAGAAACTTAATATAAATGTCTTTATCAGAGGGGAGGGCGAGGGGGATGGAAGGAAAGGGTAGAGGATATCAACCAATAGTGGGAATGGCACCAGAGCTTTGGTGGTGATGAGGTGAGGCTTACACACACACACACAGGTGAAGACATACCCCTGAAATTTATACACTATTGTAAATGAATGAAATTTTATTTAATAAAAAAAATGCTGTTGGCTAACAGACATGGAAGGAAAATATCCCTTTCTTCCTAGACTTTTAAGGTTTATTTTATTTATTTTTTTTTTTTTTTTTTTTTTTTAAATAGGGGGGTTACTTTTTTTTTTTTTTTTTTTTTTAATAGAGGCATGTTTTATTTATTTATTTGTTTGTTTGTTTGTTTATACATGCACTGGGTACAGTCAGAAGCGCGGGAGGGTGAGAGAATTCACCAGAGCCAGAGCGGGGAGCAGAGCAGGCAGAAGGACCGAAGTACACTGCTGAGGGGAGCAGCGGGCGGCAGGAGAGGTCTGCGCGCCATGTGGGACCCTCCTCCGGTGGCCGGGGAGCAGCCGGGGATCGAACCGGCGCCGCAGAGGCCGCGGGGCAGCTTCGCAACCCAGCGCTCAACCGCTGCGCCACAGGGGAGGCCCTTAAGGTTTATTTTAGATGGAAAATTTAAGCTAATGTCAACCATGCTTCTGCAATGTGTTCCCCTGCTCTGCGTTGGGCCCCTCTTTATAGAGGCATCTATGAGATCACTCTTAAAACTATATATAAGCTGAAACATTCTTCATCAGTGACACTGGCAGATTCACCACCAGTTATCAGGCTAAATAACACATATATAATTCTGGAAAACATAATTAAAAATATTCAAAATGACTATCAGTAAAATGGCATCATCAACAAAGCTATGCTTTTTAAAATTAGAATTGCTTATTAATTGTTTCCTAATGCTTTTTTGTATGGTCCTATGGGTATATTCTTAGGACATTCCCATTTGCAAAAATGGCTTTGTACTGTTTTCTTCTCTTGCCCGCTCATCACCCACACATACCTGGCCTCCTATCCTTGCTGACTCATGGGCCCAGCCTCCTCCCACATACATACACACTCAGTGACCTAGCACCCACTGTCCACCCTCTCTTTTGTTCTCCCACTAATCAACCCACCCACCCGTCTTCTCTCCTTCACATAAGTAGACATTTCACACTCCCACTGCTTAATAGCCAAAGAACAATAATGACGGGGGTGGGGGGGTGCAACAGGGAACAGGGGAGAGTTGGGGGGACGAGGAGTGGCGGAGGGGGGTGTTGAGGGAGAAGAATACTTTTTTTCCCGTGACCATTATGATCTTGTATTTTTTAATCAACCAGCTTTATCTACAAATGAGTAGTTGATAAATAGTCCTTTTATTCTTAGATTATTTTTCTGAAAACTTCCTCATACCCAATAACTGGATTTTCAATTTTTGAAAACTACCAAAATGTAAGTGTACTTTGAGTGTTGTAACTTTTTTCAGTGAAAACAGATGGCCCTATCTTTTGTCCAAATTGAAATGTTTTACTCACATTTTTAAATGAATGAGTGCACCAATGAGACAATGGCTCATTGGGATGGTTATCTGTAATGACAGAGTCTGAGCTATAGCTGGAATCAGACTGCCTGACAAGATTAATTGGCTATGATTTATGCCCAAGTGATTCCAGAGCCAACAGTAGGAACAAGGACCAGTCCACTCAATAAAACCCTGCCAAAGCCTCCCCACTCTGTGAGGCTGGCTCCTGGGGAGGTGGGGAGGCCTGCCTTTCCGACTTGTATCTGCTCTTGAGGCTAACCATCAGAAAGGTCATCCCCAATTCACCCTCACCTTAATGTTGCCATGGCTAAAATTCCAGCATTAGGGAGTCATTCCTGAATCTTCTCAGCATTTAAAGGATGAAGAAATAGGAAGATACTATTGAAGTTCTTCCCATTCATGGCAACTATCTTTATCTTTTCAAAGTGCTCAGATTATATGCAAGATGGTGTGAACAGAATCTCATCTATAATAGATTGTGAATCTACTCTTTATAGGAAATACACACATAATGGTGGATTTTAAGGAGAGTCAAATTAAATATGCGCTGGTATGTTTTGCTGTCTTGTTATTTGGCGTTTTCAAATTATAATTGATGTGAGCTCCTTGAAGAAGGCTGGGACCATTTCTCTTCCTTTATCTTTCTGAAATGTAGCATCATGGCTGGCATATAGTGGAACTCAGCTCATGACTGGAAAATTTTATTCTGCTTTAAATTCACCAATATTTTACTCTTTATTTTGAACATAACTAGTCTTCCATTTAAATTTCCACAACACTTGATTTATTCTTTTATGTATTTATCACTTTATCTCTTATGTAATATTTAATCTTAGAACTCTTCATGACTTTCAAGTTTGATCTAACTTTATGTTAGATTAGTTGATTTAACTTAGTTAGTTATGTTAGTTAGTTGATTTAACTTTATGTCCTCACATAAAGTAAAACTTCTTACATAAACAGTTCCTTGCATAAAATAATGCAAACATAAAATAATGCAAAAAGCAAGGAACAAATACTTCCCAACAAGTCCTACAGCCCAACAGAGGCAATATAACTGCCACCAACTTTCCAGTTGCTGACTTCTAGCTAAAGAGAATGAACACAGAAATATATCTCTTCTCAGTAGAGACTAGAGAGGGGTAGATGAGAAATTTCAACAAATATTTGCTTGAAAAAGAATGAATGAGAATTAATGGGCCCAATAGGACAGCTAGCTTCAACATAAAGTGGAGATATCAAAGACAAATACAATTTTTCACCTTAAAGAACCCAAGAGGAGCTAGACTTGGAGTCACCAGATTTAGCAGAGAGTGGGGGTGAGTGTGATATAAGGTATAAGAAAAGTTGAAAGCTTATGTATGGAAGAGTCAACCACTCTTTTATCCCCAGGCACAGAAAATCAGCAGCCAGGATGCTCCTTCCTACTTTTCAGAGGGAGATGGGAGATTTATTTCCTGGAGATGTTCAGTAGGAAATGTCTAGGCATCAGAGAAACCAGGCCTGATAAAAAACATGTATAAGGCATGGGGATGTAACAGCAAAATGAATTGGAACTGGAAATAGATGGCTATCTGTACTCTCCTAGGACCCTGCCACACAATCAAAACACTGTTAATCAGGCAATTAACCCCTAGGCCAGTGTTTTCTGACTGTGGGTTATGAAATCAGTTATGATTAGTGGATTACAAAATCAGTCATAACCAACATCGTCATAGGTTGGTTTCCTCGGTAAGCAGACTTCGTCTGAGACAGAGTTGAGAATTCAGAATATTTATTAGGGCATGACCTTGGTATTAACACCTGTAGAAGGAATAGAACTGGGCTAAAGAAGAAGTGGAACTGTGATTCAAGGTCCAGTGACCTTAGCCAAGCCCAGGAGAAGTGCTGAAGCTAGAATAGCTCATCAGAGTTGTCCTAACTCAGGCCAAGGTGACCAGATCCTTAACCCCTTTATTCTTTATTTGGAGATAAGGTCTTTAAAGAGATGATTAAGTTAAAACAAGGCTCTCAAAGTGGAACCCTAATCCAATGTGACTGGTGACCTTATAAAAAGAGGAACTAACATTAGGGGTACACACATACACAGAAACATACCATGTGAGGACACGGTTAGAAGTCGGCCCTGTAAGTCAGTGACAGAGCTCTATGGAGAAAGTGAATCTGCTGGCATCTTAGACTTCCAGCTTCCAGAACTGGGAGGAAAATTATTTTCGAAAAATAAAATAAAATGTTAAAAAAATTAATTTCTCCTTTTGAATCTCTCAGTCAGTGTTATTTTATTATGTATTAGCAAATTAATACACTCCCCGCATAGATGGGGCCTTCCTAGGAAATCAAGTGTGATCCTGGGCATGGCAGCAGTGGGCACTGAAGCAATTTCTGAAAAGCACACAGTTCAAGAGTGCCCACTGGGCTGGTGTAACCAGTCCTTCACTGCAGGGGGGACCTGACAGAGACTTCACAAGGTCTGTCAAAAACATGATGAAGATGAAGTTCAAATAGACTAGGAAGAAAATATCAGAGTATATTATATATCGAAAAAGTGAATATCAACAACGTGTTCATCAAGGATGCTCATTGTGGCAGTGTGGCTGCTGACAGCACACATGACCCATCAGTGGAAGCTGGATTCACAGCTCAGGTGATTATTCGAACCTCCCAGGTCAAATCAGTGCTGGCTATGCATCTGTGCTGGGCTGTCCACAGAGCTCACATTGCTTGCAAGTTTGCTGAGCTGAAGGAGATTGATCATCGTTCTGGGAAAAAGCTGGATGATGGCCCCAAATTCTTGAAATCTGGTGACACTGCCATCATTGATTTGGTACCTGGAAAACCCATGTGTGTTGAGAGCTTCTCAGACTAACCTCCTTTGGGCTGTTTTGCTGTGTCATCACAACATGCACAAATAGGCAGCTGGAGCTGGCAAGGTCACCACATCTTCAGGAAGGCTAAATAAATATCCCCAACACCTGCCACCCCAGTATTAATCAGTGGTAGAAGAAGAAATCAGAACTGTTTGTCTCAATTGGTTCAGTTTAATAGTAGAAAACTGGTTAATGATAACAATGCTTCATAAAACCTTCAGAAGAAAAGGAGAATATTTTGTGAACCATCTGGTGTGTGTGTTAGTTTTAATTTCTTAGTTTTTAAAATTATTACTTTCAAATGGAAACAATTTTACCACAAATCCGTCACAGAATTTGAGATCCATTAGAATAAGGTGTATGAGAAAACTGTCTTTTTTTGGTCAACACTGTACTACTGTATTACTTAAGTAAAAGATTCAGTAAGAGTTACCCTTAAACTGGTTCTGATGTTCCATCTGATGAAACTTCAGAGTTTAACAGTTGTAGGTCGCATTTTTCTGTTGGGAATTTCTGAGGTTTTCCTCAATCTTAAGGAGATATTCAAGTATGGAGTGAAAGCTATAGGCAGGCTTCTGTTTGTAGAATACTTCAGATTAGGGCAGATAAGCAGAGTAATTTTGGTTTATATGTAAGGTAAAATTCTATAATATTAAATTCCACGTGCTATGTGTAAAAGTTTTTGTAGTTACATCAAAATTGAGTAAATTTGTTGATATAATGTAATTTTAACTTCCCAATTACTGGAATGAATGTGCATTCTTACATTAGGAATACTGAAATAGTTTAAAGAACTGAAAGTGTGAGGTTTAGATAGTATTGAGCACTGCCCTACCAGAGTTGTTTGGATCCAGATTGTAGGGAAAATAAAAGATATTAGAAGTTGAAAAAAAATCAGTAGAAGTATTGGTAGATAAAATCAAGGAAACTTGCTGAAAACAAAACCAGTAGATGAACAATAAGAATCAAAAGATTTGAGATTTAGAGATTCAATTTAGGTACAATATCTGATTAGAAGAAGCTATAGAAAGAAAAACAAATGGAGAAAAAACTACACAACAAAGTTCCTGGAACTACGGGACATAAATCTCAAAATTGAAAGTACCTACCAAGTACTCAGCATGACAAATAAAAAAGGACACATCATTGAGATGTATGGGACCACCAGGAAGTATGAAAGAGTTTCAAAAGCTTCCTGATAAAGAAAAAAAAAATGAGTCTTAAGCCAAAATGTAGGAATCAGAATGCATCAGATTTTTTAACTCTAGTATTGGACACAAGAAAGCAAGAGTGCAATGCCTTAAGGATTATGAGGGGTGATGTTTTGTTATTTTAACCCAGAATGCAATACCCAAACTATCAATAAAGTATGAGGGCAAAAATAAAGATATTTTCAGACAGAGAAATATTCAAAAATTTACTTTGTATGTATCTTTTGTAGGAAACCACTATAGGATATGATCTATACAAATAAGGAGAACAAAACAAAAAAGAGGATGACATCAGATTCAAGAAATAGAGGCTCCATCATCTTAGAAATGAAAAGGGAATTAGCCTGATAATTATGAAAGTGATTCCAACACGGGGTCTCTGCAAGAAGCCTAGAGAACAAGTTTAGATTGATGCAGGAGACCACAGGACTTGGAAGGATGTCTCCAAGAAAATAAAGAAATTAGTAGAATACTTCATGAATTTGAATGTATTAAGAGGAGATTTATACTTCCGGCAGAGAATACAGAATGAATTTGTGACAGGTACATAGAAAATTAAGCAAGTAAAGAGTATGACATCAATTCCAAGGAAAACAGAAATTTGTACAAGAAATGCAATAAGCACAATCTAGTACATTCCCAAGTCTTAATAATGTAAAACTTGAGTAGTGGGCTGAAAAAAATGTGATTTAACTATATTGAGAGCCTAAGAGGACTGTATAAGAATGCATGTCTTCCATAGAAGGGACTCATAAATAGTACCTGGAATTTTGAAAAGTCATTTAGAAAGGTGGCGATAAATCCTGGAAAAAACAGCTGAGAGTTGAGCCTGGGTGCATTTAGGAATGGAAACAGAACTAGAACTTGCAGATTATAAAGGTTGACCGGGTAGCCTTTTCTTTTATTTGTTGAAGACATAATTGACTTTTAAACTCTATGTATTTATAACAGTTGAAAATAAAAATGATTTTAGGAAGGAAAATGACAATATAGTTGAATTTTTTTTTTTTTTTGATAGAGCGGCAACCATCCTAAAAAAAACTAAAGGTAAAAGCTTGAAAGTGGTTTTCTTTTGGGGACCAGGCCTGCAGTTGATCTCCATTGTAAGTTCTTTTTTTTTCCCCCAAAGATCTATTTATTTATGCATACAAGAGCTGGGTTACAGGCCAGAGGTGTGGGGGGTAAGAAGGTTCACCAGAGACAGAGTGGGGAACAGAACAGGCAGACTGACTGAATATACACTGCTGAGGGGAGCAGCGGGGGAGATGGAGAGGTCTGCCTTGCCATGCCATGTGGGTTGCTCCCTGGTGGGCTGGGGATAAAACTCGTGCTGCAGAGGCTTCGGATTGCTTCACAGTGGAGGAGGCCTCCCAGCAGGGAGGCCCTCCACGGTAAGTTCTATTTAAACAACTTGATTTTGTAGATTTGTGAGGACAAATATATAGTATGTATGTATGTACGTAGCCACCTAAGGTGGGCTTTGAAATGTCTCTGCTGCTTATGGTTTCCTAATCTTTAAAATCATTAACATCTTCCATACTGAGAGTAAGGAGTAATAGAGAAAACACATCTAGAAGCTCTTGGTAGACTGAAATGATCAATAAAAATTACCTTCTTTCCTCTCACAGATGAAACCAGGGCTAATCTTTCGGTCGTGAAAACTCATTCTGCCCTATCTTCCCTACATTCATAAGGACCCTTCCATTAACTCAGCATACATGAATGCAGAGGTCATAAAAAATACCTTGTGTGAAATAAGAAATGCTCTTCGTGGAATCCAGCTAGACTTGCAATAGTGTTTCAACAATAAAGTGCAATAGTTTACTCATTTAATTTTTTATTGAATTTAAATTTTATTTTTATATTCCCCATACAATCACAACCCCTGTATTTTGACCCCAATTCCTCCTTTCCCCGCCCCCCAGCCCCCATAGAGTATTTCTGGTTCATAGTTGTTTGTTGATTTTGATGTTTTCTTTCTTATAGTTATTCTTTTTCCTGGTCCCTTATTTAAGTTTTCTAGATTCCTGCTATGAGTGAGATCATCCGGTATTTTTCTTTTTCTTTCTGGCTTATTTTGCTGAGCATGATCCCTTCCAGCTCCATCCATGTTGCTGCAAATTGCATGTGTTTATCTTTTTTGAATGCTGAGTAATATTCCATGGTGTATATGTACCACATCTTCTTGATCCAGTCATCTATTTTGGGGCATTTGGGTTGTTTCCAAAGCTTAGCCATTGTAAATAGTGCTGCTATAAACATAGGGGTGCAGATGCTCTGTGGAATTGATGTTTCTGTGTCCTTTGGGTAAATTCTTAGGAGTGGAATTGCTGGATCATATGGAAGCTCTATGTTTAGTAGGTCAAGAAATCTCCACACAGCTCTCCATAGTGGTTGGACCAGTTTGCACTCCCACCAACAGTGTAGGAGAGTTCCTTTTTCTCCACAACCTTGCCAACATTTGTTGTTGCTAGTTTTTATAATATATGTGCCATTCTCACTGGTGTAAGACAGTATCTCATTGTAGTTTTGATTTGCATTTCCCTGATTACAAGTGATGTTGAACATTTTTTCATATGCCTGTTGGCCATTTGCATTTCCTCTTCAGAGAAGTTTCTTTTTAGCTCTTCTGCCCATTTTTTGACTGGATTATTTTCTTTATTTTTGTTGAGTCTCATCAGCTCTTTGTAGATTTTTGTGATCAGTCCTTTATCATTAGTGTTATGTGCAAAAATGTTCTCCCAGTCGGTGGGGTTTACTCGTTTAACTTAAATTGGACTCAATCTACCCATTTTGGAATGCCACTAAAGCTGAGCTATGGGGAGTGGAGTACTGAGAAATTTCTAGGAGCAGGCAGATCCCCTGTATCAGTAGCCTCCGGTCAAGGCTGTCAAAATTAGCAGCCTAATTTTTTTACATGACACTGTCCAATTATGTTTTTTTCTTCGAGAGTGATGCGTGAAAAAGGCTGGGAAGTATCGACTTAAATGGTGCCATAAAAATCCATCATAAGGAATGAGAGTCATTTCTATAGTCTTTTTTAGTTGCTTACTCATTAAATTTATAAGAGAAGTAAATTTATGCCTTTATATGATTTCCTGACGTTCCCAAAACCGAATAGCAATTAATAACATTAGGTTTATAGACTCTAGGAATTTAGGTCAAGTTCAGCTACAGGTAATTTAACAGAGACCTCCAAGGTAGTGGTTTAAGTAATTTGATCATTAAGCTCTGCTGTGCAAAGAATTTTGGCGACAGATAGCCCCAGGTAGTATGGTGACTTCATAATCAAAGATCTGGCTACTTTCAGCTTTTGTTCTTAGGTTGCTAAGACTTGAGTTTCAGGCTCAGTAAGTGCAAATCAGACATCCACAACCCCAAAGAGCAGTAAGGAGGAGGAGGAGGAGAAGGTTGTGCCCTTTCCTTTTAAGGGAGACTTCCCAGAGATTATCCAATTTCCATTTCTGTCTTACTTTGAGGAATGTAGTTACATGACTATATAGCTGCTACCATGGTTGCAAATTGTGGTCTTTGAGCTAGGTGGCAATACATCCAGCTTGAAAGATGAGTTTAATGAATTTGAGAGTGGATAATGGATATTTGGTAAGCAAATAGCAGTCTTCACAGTATGTTTTAGTGACTCCCATGAAATTAATTTCAAACAAAATCAATCTGTCAATTAATTATTTTATGCATGTTGCTAGAAAGACTGACATATGCATTAAGGAAGATCACTCAGCAAATTTATTTTTTGAAGTCCTGATTACATATTTTGTTGGATTTATTAATTTTTGATTAAGGCAGTCGAGCTGATTTCAGGTTATGAAGCAGCCTATCTGATTTCTGTGTTTTAACTATATGATCTTGGGAAAATTTTCTAAGTATTCTGTGCTTTCTTTTTTTGTGTGACTGAGATAAAAACAAAAGTGTCATCTAATAGGATTTTGGAGGATTAGAAGGGTTAATACACGTAATTATTTAAAGTAGTGTCTAGCATACGGTAAGTGCTCAATAAATGTTAACTATTAATATACCTTTGATTTGAATTGAAATCTTTTACTTTAAAATCATAGGTAGCCATAATATCTGACACTCTATTAACAATTTCCAGGTATGCAATGTTTGCCTGGTTTTGCATTGTAGATACTTAAAAATGCTGATTCTTGGAGTCAAACCATATGGCTTTTCTTGAGTTAATAAATTTTATGCTCCATAGAGGTATTAGGAAATGAAAAGGAGTTAGGTATTGGTAAATTGAATGACTGAACTGGTTTGTTTCTTTCACTTTCTTCCTCCCACTTCTTCGTTTTTTGTTTTTTTTAATTTATTTATTTATACAAGCACTGGGTACAGTCAGAAGTGCGGGAGGGTGAGAGAATTCACCAGAGCCAGAGCGGGGAGCAGAGCAGGCAGAAGGACCGAAGTACACTGCTGAGGGGAGCAGCGGGCGGCAGGAGGGGTCTGCGCGCCATGTGGGACCCTCCTCCGGTGGCCAGGGAGCAGCCGGGGATCGAACCGGCGCTGCAGAGGCTGTGGGCAGCTTCGCAACCCAGCGCTCAACCGCTGCGCCACCGGGGAGGCCCCCACTTCTTCGTTTTTATAGATTTTAATTTTTAAAAATTTTTTTTTAAAGATTTATTTATTTTATTTATACAAGAACTGGGGTACAGGCCAGATGCGTGGGAGGGTGAGAGGATTCACCAGAGACAGAGCAGGGAACAGAACAGGCAGACTGACTGAAATACACTGCTGAGGGGAGCAGCGGGCACGACAGGAGAGGTCTGCAGTGCCATGTGGGACCCTCGCCGGCAGCCGGGGATCGAACCGGCACTGCAGAGGCTGTGGACAGCTTCACAGCACTGTGCTCAACCACCTGTGCCACGAAGGAGGCCCTTCATAGATTTTAATATATAATATAACCCCTCCACCCAGATAGTCTCTTATTGATCCAGGGCTGTACATATCCTCGGTATCTCTGTTCCCAGCACTCAACACATGTCTTGTCCATAGTCCTTTCTAATCATACTCTGTAATAAATTCTGACTGTTCAAAATTAAAAATTGTCCAGATAAGAGCAAAAATGTAATTTACATGGGTTTCTCTACTGTTTTCTGTTTTTAATCTCCCTAGGTTTTTCTCAAGCATCTCCACAAATAAAAGAGGGTTAATTTTCTTTTTAGAAAGCAATACTTAAGTGAAATTTTGATAATGAACTGCATTAATGAAAACATACAATGAAAACACTTTTCATCTCTTTTATTAATGAAAACTATATTAAGGAGGCTTTAAGAAAAATAAAAAAATCATATTTCCATGAACATGTGACTTTGATCTTTGAATCTAAGACAGTTGTTTCCACTGTTCCCATTTCCTTTCTAGAGGAAGAGGGTAAATAAGGGAATAAAAACTTGTGCCTCATCACATATTCCTTCTACTTACATTTTTTGGGCAAGAACCTTTTCTATGGCAACCCCTGGATGCAAGGGAAGCTGGGAAATGTGGTCCATAGCTGGGTGTCCCTGTGCTGGGCTAAACATCTCCAGAAATGGAGATGCTATAACTAAAAGGAGGAGGGGTGCACAAGTACAAAGTGTTAGCAGTCTTTGCCACATAATGCGTCATATAAATGCAATACAACAAAAACAACTTTATTTTGCTTTTCACTTAGCATTATATCAAAAGTTTTTTTTTTCATGTTATTACATGGTCTTTGTAATTATAAAGTAATGGCCTTATAATAATTCATTGAGTGTATAATCCATAAATTATCTTCCTATTGTTGAAAATGTAGATTCTTTCCAGTTCTTCAGTACTGTAAACAATGTCACAATAGATCTTTTCATGAGTATAAATTTTTTCATCTTCTTGAAATGATTCCCTTAGGATAAATTCCCAGAGCTAAGATTACAAGGTCAAAGGGTGTGTGAACAGTTATGATTCTTAATTTTTTTCCGAACTGGTTTCTGAGAAGATAGTACCGACTTGTTCCCAAAGGAAACGTGCATATTTTTTTTCTATGAATGTGGGAAGAGAGACCTATTCACATATCCTTGTAGGTAGAATACTTTCGGTTTTTCTGAAAAATATTAGGGATGGCTTGACTGCAATGATCACGGGACAACACAATCCTGGGTTTGAATCTCTTATTTTGGTACTTCCTGATGATACTATTATAGACAAGTACTTACTCTCCCTGTTTTAGAATTGACAATGATGGCGCGAGTGGTTAAGATGCAACCTACGAATCTATCTGCAGCCACTGCGGCACGTGTTCAATCCCCAGTCAGGGAGCTACCCACATGGTGTAATAGACCCTTTCTGACTCGCCCACTGCTCCTCTCAGCAGTGTATTTCAGTAGAGCCACCTGTTCTGTTCCCCACTCTGTCTCTGGTGAATCCTCTCACCCCCCCAACACCTCTGGCCTGTAGCCCAGTTCTTTTATGCATAAAGAAATAAATCTTTAAAAAAATAAAATAAAATAAAATTGAGGATGAAAATATTTCCTTTGTAGGAGTGCATGGTAATCGCTATGATGCTAACAAATACTCCGTTTTAACATCTTCTATGCACGTGTTAAAAATGCAATTCCCTCCCCACTTGAAGATGGATATGGCCGTGTGACTTGCTTTAGCCAGTGAAATGAAATCAGATGTCATCTCCAGGCATATATTTTAAGAATCAGTGTGTGATTTGCCACCTTCTTTTTCTCCCTATCCATGCGATTGGAAGTATACTGATATATTAGCTCTTTAAATGAGTGCTAGAGTAATAAAAAATAGCAAAGAGCACAGCCCCAAGCCAATCTATGATTCAGATCTGTAAATTGAATAGGAAATAATCTTTGGGCTTTTTGAAGTCCTCAAGACTTTTGGATTGTCTGTTAGGGCAATATAACTCTGCTTATCCTGACTGTTGCAGATTTTTTCAGGATTAGTAAAATAAGGTAGAGCCTCAATACATGTCCCTTATGATAATAATTACTACCATCCAGGTTTCACTTATTACAGGAATATAGGGGAACCAAATAAGACATCAGTGTAAAAAAAATAATAACAGTACAAAACACAACAAAGCAAAAAACAGACAAGTACAAATCAGAGACATACTGCAGGGGAGGAGTAGGGAGAGGGACCAGAAGGAGGGAGGGAAGAGAACAGGAGACTGTGGCGATGGTGCACAGGTGCCTTGGGGAAGGAAATTCTTTTTTTTTTTTTTAAAGATTTATTTATTTATACAAGCACTGGGTACAGTCAGAAGCACGGGAGGGTGAGAGAATTCACCTGAGACAGAGCGGAGAGCAGAACAGGCAGACTGACGAAGTACACTGCTGAGGGGAGCAGCGGGCGGCAGGAGAGGTCTGCGCGCCGTGTGGGACCCTCACCCAGTGGCCAGGGATCGAACCGGCGCTGCAGAGGCTGCAGGCATCTTTGCAACCCAGCGCTCAACCACTGTGCCACCGGGGAGGCCCTGGGGAAGGAAATTCTATGGGGACTCAACCTGAGGGAGGTGGGGGGTTGTTTAAAAAAAATAATTACTACCATCCATTAAGTGCCCTCTCTGTGCCTGGCACAGAGGTTCAATTTTCCTTTTTATCTTGCAGAAAGTTTAAGGAAACAAAAGGGGTTTTTTTTGCAAGAATACACATAAAATTCATTAAAAAATGCTGTAAAGAAATTTACACAACTATGTCAATAATTTTTTGTGTACATTATCTCTGATCTTCATAACAAAGTCGTATATCATAAAAGCCTCCATTTTAAGGAGAAAAACAAAATTCAGAACGGTTAGTGTTTTGCGTAACATCATCCAGCTAGAAGTTGTAGAGCTGGGATTCAAATCTGGTATATTCTTCCCATCTTTATTTTTATCCCTTGTCTTTGGGATTTTATGACATTTAAAAAGTTATTGACATAGTTGTGTAAATTTCTTTACAGCATTTGTTTATGAATTTTATGTGTATTCTTGCAAAAAAAAAAAAAAAACCCTTCTCTTTTCTTAAACTTTCTGCCAGATAAAAAGGAATAAATTGAACTAAAGGTGGAAGAGCTTGCTATTCAAGCTCCTGCTTGTTTCCTCCGAGAAAAGTTCCTAAACTCAAGTAGCTTTTACATTTTTTAGGCTTGAGCAGTTAAGATGTATTATGCTTATGAAAGTAAAAAAATCATTTCAAAATTGGAGTGGAATGAGTCAGATTAGAATGAATTAGATTAAGTAAATTCTCAAACCCAACATTTACTGTTTCTCTTTCTTTTATGAACTGAGATTATAATTCACATGTTATAAACTTAACCATTTAAAATGTACATTCAATGGCTTTTAGTATATTTGAAGTTCTGTATCCATCTCCCCAATCAATTTTAGAATATTTTATTACCTCAAATAGGAACCCCACACACCTCAACTGTTACCCACTCTCCCCACTCTTACCAACTACTAATTAACTTTTTCGATTCTGCTTCTTTTTCTAGTTGGCTTCCAGAATGTCAGTTTCTCATTATCCCCACAAATGGTCCTTCCTCCCTGCCACCCCCCAGCCCTGTTTACAACTCTGCAATGTTTTGCTCAATCATTTTTAATTTAAAGCTTTAATTCTGAAGTATCTCATATAATAAACTATTTTCTAAGAAAGTTTTTACTTACTCCCTAAGAATTTTCCTGTATTATAATGTTGAAGGTTTTTTTAAAAAAAAAAAGTACGGCTTTATTAAGGTCTCATCTGCTCATGACCTGATTATCCAGTTTGAGGAGCTTTCGAAATCTTTTCTTCTTTTTCATTGTTCTCTCATGAGCCATTTTACAGTGTAGTTCCTCAAACTCATTATACAAGGTGGTCAAATAGAAGAGATTAAATTAAAATTGTTCTTTTACATGACTCTGTTTATAAAAAAAAATGTCAGTTAGGAGAAAGAAGTTTTGAAATTAAAGGTAAAAAGATTTTTTTTTAAAGATTTATTTATTTTATTTATACAAGAACTGGGGTACAGGCCAGATGCGTGGGAGGGTGAGAGGATTCACCAGAGATAGAGCAGAGAACACAGCAGGCAGACTGAAGAAATATACTGCTGAGGGGAGCAGCGGGCGCGACAGGAGAGGTCTGCAGTGCCATGTGGGACCCTCGCCGGCAGCCGGGGATCGAACCGGCACTGCAGAGGCTGTGGACAGCTTCACAGCACAGCACTCAACTGCCTGCGCCACCAGAGGAGGCCCAAAGGTAAAAAGATTATTAAGGATCATGTGTGAATTTTAGTGAACTGTATTCACAAGTACTGTGGAGTGTCTGGCTTCTTACTTTTTATAATACTTATTGTCATGGAGGGCCTCCCCCGTGGCGCAGCGGGCTGAGTGCTGCGCCTTGAGGCTGTCCACAGACTCAGCTGCGCGGGTTCGATTCCTGGTCAGCTAGGGAGAAACCCACATGGCGCTGTAGACCTCTCCTCTCTTGCCTGCTGCTCCCCTCAGCAGTGTCTTCTGTCCATCTGCCTGATCTGTCTCTGGTGAATTCTCTCATCCTCCTGTGCCTCTGACTGTACCCCAGCTCTTGTATAAATAAATAAATCTTAAAAAAAAAAACTTATTGTCATGGAAAATTAATGGCTTGTTGAATCAGATTGTATTTGTTACCATGAGACTCAAACTACCTGAACCATATGATTGGAGAACATTTCTAGAATTAGCACCGGTTCCAAAGTTTGTTGGTGGAAGGTAGTGCTGATGCTAGTAAATTTTACTGATATTAAATAAAACAGGGAGTGACAAAATACAAGTAAGAGAATGGGTGAGATGAATTGTTTCTAGGAGGTAAGAAATTAATGAACCATATGCATGTTTATACCCTTCTGAAGATGGTTTTTCTGTAGCTTATTGAGTCTGAATGATTTGGTTGATGGGGGTCTGGTTCTAGTCTGTACTTGTGCTAGCTGACTTGTTTTCTGTATGTTTTGGATACATGCAGCGATAGCAACCTGTTAGGTCTCTGGTAAAACCCCATGTAAACATGCGTGAAGCCTGTACATGTGAGGTTGAATAAGCACATCCTAGGGCCTCAAAGCACATTAACATTGTTGGACAGTTATGACAATGGAAAAACTGTGGATGACGAGGATGCTTAAAGAGCAATGCCTTAATTAAAAGACAAAGCAGGCACTTTACAGGCAAAGAGGACATGACATGCCTTTTTTTTTTTTTAATCATTGAGCTTTGCATTTCAATTCTGCTCCAATTATGATTTCCTATCCTCATGAAGTTTACCTTCAGCAAATGTTTATTTAGCAACTACAAAATAATGCACATCTCATCACCTGTGAACTCTGAGGGATACAATGTAGAAGTGACAGGACCCCTGCCTCAAGATTGTGGGGGAGTATAGACTATATTTGGGAACCAATGAGTGCAGTGTGTGGACCACTATGTTAGTGGGGAAAATGGAAGACAGATGAAAAGGAGTCTAGGACTCGAATTGGTAGGTTCTTGAAAGTCAAATTTACATGTTAGGACTTTACTCTTTGGAAAACAGTAATTCACTTTTTTTCTTTCTAATGTGAAAAGAAAGTGATCAAAGCTGTTTTTGGCTAAATAGTCACATATTTTTTTCCCCACTGATAATCATGATCTTTTTTTCGATGGTAAGTTTTCAGTGAATAAAAACAATGATCTCTTTTACTTGCTTGTTTAATGTCCAATGCAATGTGGTAGGCTGTGCTTAATATTTAGTTCATGTAAACAGCAGCTGTTATTGAAAATTCATGTGTTCTCAGCATGGAGTGAATAAAGGACCCCCATTGTTCTTCACATTTATTTAGCTAAAGTAAAAATAAGAAACTCAGGCAATGTAGCAAATCATTTGTCTAAGATGACCTTTAAATCCTTGTGAAGCTACCAGGTTCTACAGAGTGTGGAAATGCTATGTTCGGAACTGATATGTTCTGTACTTCATTCATGCAGCATTTTCAATGTTATGTCTATAGACAGACTCCAAAGGATTCACATTTATTTAACTTATCTATGGTTCTAGTTAGATACAATAAATCTTATGCCCCTCTTTCATTGTCCGACATGTCCTTTCTGGGGTCTCCTGATCCTAATTTGTCATCATAAAGAGGATGTGAGTGATTCCACTGTAGGCACCATATTGTAAGGGCATCTAAAGAAAGGACAGGGGAAAATTTGAGTTTCCTCAGTTGAGTCAGGGGAAAAGAAGAATGAGGGTGATGATTGTAGAGCTTGCCTTAGTTCCTCCAGGAATTTAAAGAGGGAAAACAAGCATTTTTGTAGTTTCCAGAAATAGGACTGACTGCCAGCTTCTTGCCATCCTCCGTCTTAGCCTAGCAGTGGGAGAGGAACAAGCAGGCACAGGCAGGCTGACTACTTTCCTGCCTGTGACAGCTCCAGATTACAAATGTGCAGAACAAGATTACTGTGCCAGCATTCCAGGCCTGGGGAGCAATGGGGGTGGGCTGGCATAAGGGGAAGAAAAATAATAAAATAAAATAGAGGATATCATGAGAAGAAGTAGAAGTAAGCATAGTAGATACAGTACTAAGGTGTTCTGAGAAGGCTGCAGGGAGGGAGAGATGAGGGCAGGAGACAGAATGCCTTGTGCTGCATGGGAGTGTGTCTGAGAGCTCTGTGGGGGTGTTTGCAGAGGAAGTTGTGTGGGCATGTGTGTGCAAAATGTACATTAGGGAGGGGTTTTATTGATGTAGGAGTGGGAGGGTGTGTGCAGTAGGGTGTGGAATGTGGGGGTGGAGAGAAAAAAGAGTGCTGAGGGAGGAGGACTTTTATGGAGTGCCAGGAACACCCAATTCACAAAGGAAAATTGCCAGCTGCCAGAGTCAAATCTCCTTTGTGGGAACCAATCAGCTCCCCACAGAAGATTCTGGCTACAGATCTTACCCTAGGATGTCTGCCAGATGTTTGACCCATGAAGGGAGGGACACAATTTCTGGATTTTTACCACACCCTGATCCATGATCTTTCCCAGGGATTAATGTTTTGGCTTACATATTACCATAGTGTTGGTCACAGAACAGCATTTCTTGGCAGGCAATCTAGGCAGTAGAACCGTAAACTAGAAAGAAATACTTTCTAGTCTTGGTTTCTTCATGTGCTTTCTGATAGCCTTTAAGATCATACTGTGATATTTCTGTGCCCTGGTTTCCACTTTTTTTAGCGACAAGAAAATATGTGTCAACCAGCTAAGGGAAGTATGATATAGAATTCATAATTGCAACATAAATAAAGATCAATGGGTGAAAACTTTTATTCCAGCATGAGAAAGAATTTCTAGTAAAGATTGTTCAAAACTAGAAGAGATTGATGTAGTTGGCAGGTGTCATGCCATTAGACATGTTCAAACAGAGGCAAGATGACCAACTGTTGGGTGTTTAGGGTGAATAAGAGGCGTAGGTAAGGCACTTTGAAGAGTTATGAAAAAAAGTCTGAGCTGTTATGATATTAGGACTACATGATTCTGATAGGATGGCTTGCTTAAATGACCTTTTGATTTCTCCCAGGAGAAAAGGAATGTAGGAAAAGTGGCAGTGTTGGAAGAGTCCTCAGAAGGTTCAGAGTCTCATTCTAACTCATCAGGATTGAGAAGATCGTAAGATGAAAGTCTTGATTCAAAGTAAAGACAATTAACAACATGAATTAGCTAAGGTTGTTAACCATTCTTTAAATGGTTGTTTTGCATCAATGAATCAGAACTCATTGAATTCTACCTTGCTTCTTACCTCAGAATAAATAGTAACTACTGCTGTATTTTATACTTTAAACTACACTCGAAATGTAAGAATCATTTGTTTCAACCATCCATAACTTATCTCTCCAACAGTATTGTCCACTTGGAATACATCCACAAACCAAGAATTATGTAAAAAGTTTACTGAGGAGGCAAAATAGATGTCACTCAATTCATTCTCTAAAATTCACAGAATTAAAGTTCTCAGTATTTAGATTACTGACCTCTACCACTTAATGTCAGTAAACCATTACTGAAAGGCATAGTTATACACAAAAAAGCTCACTGGAAGCCTATTCCCCATTATTTTAAGTGGGAAAAATTATGATGTGTTACATATCATTCCCAAACCACCAATATATTTCTTAAAAGGTAATGAAATCATAGTAAAATGTGTATATGTAAGTAACAAATTACATGGTGTGATGCAAGATGACTGAGCAATGCTTGCTGATCACCGGGGAACTGACATGGTTGTTAACAGCTGCTTTGGAGGCTGTGCTCTCCCTCTCAGCACCAGCAACTGAGAAACTCACCTTTGCTGACAATGTACATGTTTAAAAGTATGTGTGTATGATCCTGGCTTTCAATCAATTATACATCTTTTCCCAATACTGCTTTTGAAAAAGTTGAGTTTTGAGTATGTAAATACACATTTCCCCATAAAAACAGCAGCCAAAAATGATATATTGAGATATAAATATATATATGTCCCATAAAGTTGGATGTCAAAAACCAAGAAATGTGAGATAAATGTTAACCAAGGATATGTCTAGTAGTATGCGGAAACCTGCTTATATTGGTTCACAAGAGACAACTGTTAAATCAGGATTTTAGCAAGCTGCTTCATGTCACATTGGTAACTTGAAATTGGCCATGGTGGGAATATTTACACCACAAAAATAGGCAAATGCTATAAATCAGTAACTTCTCCCGCCCCTATGAGATCTGGTTGATAAGCATTTACCATCAAACCACTGAGTATGCCTATACTAGTCTTCCTCAGTGTAAGGGTTACATCTCCATTAACCCATCAAAAGTTGACTCTATCACAAATCAAAAATGAATTTAATACACCCAAGCTGCCAAACATCATAGCTTACTCTAACCTACTTTAAACATGCTTAGAACATTTACATTAGCCTACAGTTGGGCAAAATCGTCAAATGCAAAGCCTATTTCACAATAAAGTGACAAATATCTTGGGTAATTTACTCTATGCTGCATGAAAGTGAAAAGTAGTCTGCAGAATATCAGGGCTTTACTCTGTGATCACATGGCTGACTGAGAGCTGGGTTCACTGCTCCTGCCTAGCACCTGAGAGAGAGAATCCTACTGTGCATCACTAGCCTGGGAAAAATCAAAGATTCAAAATTTCAAGTGTGGTTTCTACTGGACTTGTATTGCTTTTGTACCATTGTAAAGTCAACATCTCCTAAGTTGAATCATTGTAAATCAGGAACAGATAGTATGCTATTTCATCAAAGTTAAGATATCATTGCTTGTTGGAAATAGTATTATATCATGGATAGGCTAGATTTATGCTGTAGTGAAAACATCCCACAACATAATACAACAGAAGTTTATCTCATGCTACAATGAGGGTAATTAGGGGACTCTGCTGTGGCTAGTCATGTACTAAAGAAGACCCTAACATTCTATGAGGGGTTGCAGTAGACTGTGTGTTATAGTGTATTCTGGTGAGAGAAAAGTCATCCTAAAGTCAAGACCTAGTTTTTCTCTGCTTTGATCCAGAAATAACACAAGTCACTTTTCATATTTTTCTGGCTAGAACTAGTCACACAACCTACTTACAAGAGCACCAGGGAAGTACGGAGGACAGACCAGGTGAGCTCCACTGTTTCAGTTACACACGCCATTATTTATATGTTGCCAAGGCAAAAAAACAAAAAACAAAAAAACAAAAACTCTACTATCAACCTATGACTTAAAGCTTTCTTTTAACAGAAAAAAAGTTATCTGGACATACATTTAAAAAATTCATTTGCTGTTGGCGAGGTTGTGGAGAAAAAGGAACTCTCCTGCACTGTTGGTGGGAGTGCAAACTGGTCCAACCACTATGGAGAGCTGTGTGGAGATTTCTGGACCTACTAAACATAGAGCTTCCATATGATCCAGCAATTCCACTCCTAGGTATTTACCCAAAGGACACAGAAACATCAATTCCAAAGAGCACCTGCACACCTATGTTTATAGCAGCACTGTTTACAATAGCTAAGCTTTGGAAACAGCCCAAATGCCCAAAAATAGATGACTGGATCAAGAAGATGTGGTACATATATACCATGGAATATTACTCAGCATTCAAAAAAGATAAACACATGCAATTTGCAGCAACATGGATGGCACTGGAAGGGATCATGCTCAGCGAAATAAGCCAAAAAGAAAAAGAAAAATACCGGATGGTCTCACTCATAGCAGGAATCTAGAAAACTTAAATAAGGGACCAGGAAAATGAATAACTATAAGAAAGTGAAAATCAAAATCAACAAAAAACTATGAACCAGAGACACTTTTTGGGGGGTGGGGGGCGGGAGGGGAGGGATTGGGGTCAGAATGGGGGGGTTGCAATTGTATGGGGAATATAAAAATAAAATTTATTATAAAAAAAATAAAATAAAAGGAGGATATCCTCACAAAAAAAAAAAAAAAAAGAAAGGATATACTGCAACAAGAAGGAAAATGAGCACAGAAGGAAGGAGTGGGAGATTAGGCGCATAATCAGCAAATAATTAACAAAACATATTGGTAAATCTATTTAACTACTGATTGCTAATGATAACTATAACAACAAATTTTGTAATTCTAAAAACTGGTCAAACTAAAATTCTATAATCAATAAAGTGGCAGATTGAAAAAAAAATTCATTTGCACTCTTTTGCATATATAGAAGGCTAATTAAGCAATAAAAATGGTTAAAGTATTCTGTAAAACTTCTGCACTTCAAAAAATTGTATTATATTTTATTGAGGTTATGGTTAACAACAATGTATAGGATAACAAACTTATGCACATTTAGAGACTGTTTTTTTTTAATCATTATTTGATTGAATCGACTGGTGTCTACGGTTTTCTACAGAGCATAAGACACTGTCCCATCAGAGCATGAGTTAGGCAAGATTTCTTAAAAGAGTGTTCTATTATTGTCTCTTCCAGTCCACTGACCTCCATTATGCTGGTTTTAATTCTAAACTTTAAGATCCTACTGGAAGGTATTCATGGTAGGTTTTTAGAAACTAGGTTTCTACTCCTCAAATATCCTCAAATGATTTGCTGTCTAAAGCTGTATCCTGATGGGAAAAACTAAGTCACCATATTTTTAGCAAGCTCATGCTTTTAATGGACTAATTTCTCATGGATATAGGCAACTATGTCATAATGCTGCTTGGATGAGTGTGATTATGAAAAGTCATAAATTATAAGACTGAAGTCCTGACTTCAGAGATGTTGAAATCTAAAAAATAAAAGTAATAATATAAGTGTAATCAGTGAGTAATAAATGTGTCTTTTAAAATCTATTAAATAATACACTTGTCTAAGGGGAAGGCTGAAACGGATTTTTGAAAACTTGGACAGAAAGAGGGAGAAAAGCCCAGTGATTTAAAAGTTATGGGTAGATTTTTTTTTTCTCTCTAGATGGTAGCTGGAATTCACCTTCAGGAAAAATTGTTCTTTTGTTTTGGGAAAATCATCAGAATGAGTCATGTAGGTGTTTAAACGTAAGCTTAAGCAAAGGTCTTATTCTGAATTGGTGATTTTCAAGCAGAGTGACTCTGAGTTGCTAAACATCTCTATTGCAACTCAATAACAAATGTGTGTTTTGTAATTTCTAAAACTGTATCTCTGCACATAGTATTTCCCATAGATAAATATTTATTTTCTTCAAAGTGTGAATTTAGACTATCTCGTGCAAGAAAGTGTTGCTTATTCATTTGGAGAATTGTGTGTATTCTCGTTCAGGAGCAAAACCTGGAGATTACATGAAGGATGAGTAGACAAAATCTACATGTCACACCAATGGACAGGCCATACAAAGGAACAGGATAGGACTTGGTAGAGCTTAACAAGGTCTAGGCTATTGATGTCTGTAGGCTATATAAGGTTGAATAATATAAAAATGTATTGATGTTGGATTGTTGTGTTTTGATACATTATCCTCTCTGGGAACCATGGAACAAGTTCATGATTCCATTGGTCTGTCATGTTAGGAAAAGTAATACCAATCAACTGATGATTGGAGAAGTGGGTCTTGAACTAGAGGAAGGAGACCTCTTCTAATCTCTGGTTCCTGGCTGTGGGCTCTGTTTGGAATTGTTCTGCACCTGGGGTTGGATTGAGTTGGACAGGGATGGGAACGAAACCAGCATATCCTTGTGGAGAACTTGGAATGGGTCTGCTTTGGGTTTACATGTAAGCTCGTGTGGAAGTCAAGTCCAGCAGCAGTGCTCCAACTGTATTCCTCAACTTTCAGTTAAGCTTGATAAAAAGTGCAGCCTAGTCTCAGAAAGGTACCTCGAATTAAGGAAAGTAATATTTCACAGCTCAGGAGATAAGATACACCGGAGAATAGGGTGTTTTCTTCTAAAGTCAAGGAGGTGGAAGCAGCATATTAGGAGTGCAGAAATTTTCCTGCAATTCCACTCAATATTGAAAACAGAAACTTGAAAATCAGGTGAGACAATCCAAGTTTTTACCTACAGTAGGCACAAATACTGAAAGAAATGATAAAAGCAAAGCATGGGAGCTCTGTGGGAATGGATTATAGACAAATAGCACCACACATCTTAGATGATGCCCTGGGTCCTAAGACAACATTCTTTTACAGTCTGGTACAAAATATGTATTTTCTTTCTTTTTTTTTTTTTTTAAAGATTTATTTATTTATTTATACAAGCACTGGGTATAGTCAGAAGCGCGGGAGGGTGACAGAATTCACCGGAGCCAGAGTGGGGAACAGAACAGGCAGAGTAACGAAATACACTGCTGAGGGGAGCAGCGGCGCGGCAGGAGAGGTCTGTCACGCCATGTGGGACCCTCGCTGGTAGCTGGGGATCGAAACCGGCGCTTCAGAGGCTGCGGGCAGCTTTGCAGCCCAGTGCTCAACTGCTGCGCCGCCAGGGGAGGCCCCAAAATGTGTGTTTCCTAATTCAAAAGGAAACCTTCGCTCTTATGTTTATTGCAGCATTATTTACAATAGCCAAGATATGGAAACAACCCAAATGCCCCCAAATAGACAATTGGATCAAAAAGTTATGGTATATTTATACAGTGGCATATTACTCAGCAATCAAAAAAGACAAATTCATGTCATTTGTGGCAACATGGATGGAGCTAGAGGGGATTATGCTAGCTGAAATTAGTCATAGAGGAAAAGATAAATACCAGATGGTCTCACTGATATGTGGTATACAGAGAAACCAAACAAAAGGTCAAGGAAAAGTCAAAGCTAGCAAGCAAACCATGGAACTGAAGCACACAGCAAAGGAGGCGGATGGGGACAAAATAGGGGAGTGATGAACACAAGGGAATATGGTGATGTTCATGGGTGATATGGTAGCAGAAGAACTGTGGGCGCTACAATGATGTAACAAAAATAAATTTAATGTAAAAATGTGTGTTTCTCATGACAATTCCAAGTTTTCAAGGACAAGGTTAAATTTGACAAACTCAGTTTGAGATGCATAAAAGTTCGCATCATCATTGAAAGAGATTTTTATGTAACTAGTTATGGTATAGTAGCTTATAACCCTCAGTTAACTGGAAAACTCGTATATGGTAGATGTTGATTTCCCTGAGAAACATGGACAGTCAGAGACATGCTTGTACAATTTGTGGTACTAGTGGTACTACAGGACATTTTAAAGACAAACGGTATTTTTCCCTGAAAGCATTTGGAGACATTCCCTGTGTGTTTCTAACAATGCTCTAGCAGCTCATATGAATCTAACAAGCATGAATTTATCTAAATCTCTCTTTATCCTATTTATATTTGTGGACTACGCAACATCTTGAGGATAATGAGTTCCATATGTTTACTACCCACTGTATAAAGTAATGCCATCTTTTATTTATCTTTAAACTACTTTCATAGAATTTCAATGGGTGTCCTTGAGTTTTAGCATTTCAAGATTTGAGGATGGGCAGGGCTGCAGCTAGCACAGGCAGGGCTTCAGGCAGAGAAGGAAAAAGCACCCCTTCTAGGCTCTCAATTTAAAAATGGGTGCGCACCCTCTTTGGGGTAGATGCAGCCTTGTGTCGGATTACTGGCTTAGTGAGCAGAGACTGGGTAGATTTGAATCTCAGCTCGGTCCTCTCTCACTCCCCTCCCATTGCCATACCCTTGCATGCTATGCCTGGTACACCAGTATCCAGCAATCTTGGGCCTCACCATGGATGTCCTTTAAAGACTTTCCAGTTTTTGACAATATTGTCTCTCAGGTATCATCTTCCTAAGGGATCTTAGTCTTTCTAATTACTCTTAATTTAATGCTTAAATTAAATTACTTTTTTTTTATAAAAGAATGCCTATTTTTTTTTAAGATTTTATTTATTTATTTATACAAGCACTGGGTACAGTCAGAAGCGCGAGAGAATGAGACAAATTACCAGAGCCAGAGGGGAGAGCAGAGCAGGCAGACTGACGAAGTACACTGCTGAGGGGAGCAGCGGGCGGCAGGAGAGGACTGCGCGCCATTTGGGACCCTCATCCGGTGGCCGGGGATCCAACCGGTGCTGCAGAGGCTGCGGGCAGCTTCGCAACCCAGCGCTCAACCACTGCACCACCGGGGAGGCCCTTAAATTACTCTTAATAATGATTCTCTGCCTTTCTTGACACGTGGAGCTCAGGATGAGGAGCAGCCCACTTTCTGTTTTCTCTCAGACCCTCAGTATCTAGTGATACCTGGCTATTGGGCTTTGGGACAGATACAAAATAGAGGCCAGAGGAGCAAGGCAGTAATGGATTTCATTTCCAGGGTCTCAATTGGATAATTGAGAGATGATTATATTATAATCACAGTTTAATTTGCCTAGACTCACTGTCTGCTTATTGCCTTTGCAGACAGCCATCAGGTACTTTTCTATGCATTTCCCAGGCTTGATAAGGTCTCTTTTCATTGTATCTTCATCAACTTCAAAGTGTACCACCTGCACCTGCCACCTTTCCGATTTTATTTTCTTCCTTTCTAAAGATATGTTCAAACCTTAAATCATGTAAGAATTAGCAATAAGTAAGGATAAGACCACTTTTTAAAAACATACTGAAGATCATGAGTTTATTCCTTCTCTCCATTGAAAACTGTAAGCCTGTTCTCAGCTAACGCTTGCCTTGCCCAGTGCCTGACTCACTGAAAGAATGAATGACTAGATTCCCCCCCTTAAAGTCATTTTTGTTTTTATTTTATTTGCTCTTATGTAGAACAACATTTGATACTGTTATGTAAACATTTGCAAGGCCCTCTTGGTTCTGCTCAGTGAATGCTGGAGCTTGAGTATGCCTGGGTTAAGTGTTACATCTTGGCAGTGTGCTGAATACAGCAGTTAGTCACCCAGTGGAATGCAATTGTTCAACATTCTTTCATCTCAGGTCTTTTGTACCCATATTTAAAATACATCAAGCATTTCTAAAATTAAAATTTCAATTTTATGACAACTCTTGAGAAAATGCTTACATTTTCTTCTTCCGCTGGTAGTGTTTTCTGGGGAAAAACACTCTGTGCCAATCTCAATTAATAGAGGTGTTTATCCTAAAAACTTTTTTTTCAATGGCAACGTCTCCTATTTTCTAATCAGTTAATTAGAAATTTTAATAATTATAAAAAAATTTAAATACATAAAAAGAATGAACAGTGAAAGGAGCCCCTAGATACCCAACCTTCTACTTGGACAGTTTCAACAGCCCCTGAACTTAATGTAGCTTGATTTTTAAACACCCCTTGATTTCTATTGTCCCTTTTACACACCAGAAATTCTCAGGTTCTTCCTCCTCTTGTAGAAATTTTACAGGAGGTTAAAATAATAATCATATGGAAGTTGAAAATTTATTTATGTAATTTAAAGATCCCAAGACCTCCATGTAGAATGACATGAGCTATGAACTCAGTTCCTAGTCACCAGGTATAACGATGCCATGTCCATATTGTTTGTTGCTGGATCTTTCTCTATGCCAACAGGGACAATTCTCCATGGGTCTCTCATATGTCTGTAAGCAAATCACTGGCTTGCCCTTTGTTATTTTTAAAAGGATGTCTGTACAGTAAAAAGGCTTGAAAGTGAGAGTTAGTGTGGAGCAAAGGGTGGGCATATTTACTGACCATTATAAAAGGATTGCAGGTCCTTCAGCTTCTTATGCCCCATGACCCAACCTATTATATGGGTGGATGTCTCCTGATCCTATTCTCATCACCCACAGGGATTGGGACTTGAATTGTTATTAATATGCAGATGACCCTGCTGTTGTTATTGCTATCATATATAAATTTCTTCATCTCTGACTTAGGAATCTCAGGTTTCTACTAGCATTCATGAAAGTGTGTAAGGCTAGCTAACAGATTTGCAAGTAGGGTAAGTGTCAAACCCTCATAGTTCTTGGCAGTCTGGGCAATGATGATAGGATGCTAAAAAAGATGTGGCTCTGAAGGAGGAAGGATGAGTGCCTCACTGGCCAATTAATAGGATTTGAGGGAAGTCCACGGAATCAGTAGGGAATTGTTTAAATTTTACGGCCAACTGGGAAATGAATTTTATTTGTTTTTTTTTTTTTTTTTTTTTTTTTTTACTATATTGCCTACCAATGACAAGGAACTGGGAGGGTGGCTGCAGGCTGAGTATCAGGAAGTCGTTTCTGAGCTAGTTGCTGAACAGTGTCAGGTGTGTTGTCAACTCTCCTCTGTGGGAGAACTTCCTGACCAATCCAGGGGTCAACCTCAAATCTGCCTCATTGTAATAGCTGGTACTAAGATTCATCCTTGCTGGCATTCACATAAGTTACAGAGACACACATCCAGGCATTAAACAAGAAGGAAGGAAACTTGTTACCACTATGGGCAAAACCCAGATGAATCATTAGAACTTTGGTTTGTTCACTTGGGAGATGAGGGGCTAGGTTGTGTAATGCTTATCAAGGAAGAATGGCAATGGCTTGATTTTCTTGTAGCACAAATCCTCTTACAATGGGTAATGCTAACTTTAGATCTTCTTAGAAACAACAGTTAAAGGTCTCAGAATTTTTCTGCAGTAGTTTCTGGCTGCTATAAGATAGTGTTGACTTTCTTGGAGAGATTTGTCTGAAATAGAAAACTTTTGTGGGAAAGCATATATGTATGATGCATTGACTAGGATCTTCTTAATCTGGACACGGTTTACAATGTTGATGAATGAGGATGAGAAAATGATCTCTCCCTATCCACTCTGACCTCAGCCACATTAAGGAAAAACAATTAGAGATGAAGGCCAACATCCCCCTGTTCCAAGGAGGAATCAAAGGCCTTGAACAGCCATCCCCAGTAAGCTGGGGAATGTTGGAGTAAATAAAACTTTTATGACTCTGCTGGACATGGTAGCCCAAGTCACTATGCTGCCTGGGTAGGTGTAGAAGGAAAGGGCAGACACAGCTAAGGAGGGCTGGGAAGGGTTCACAGTGGGGAAGGAAACTACCTTGATTTGGTGGGTGGGACTCTGAGCCAATTCCATGAACTATTGTTACTTCTCCTACATCTTAATGCCAATAAGAATTGATGCTCATACTTCCCTGTCCCATAAGTGCCAGAGAACATTTTCCCTCACTAAGAAGAGCTTCATGGAGTGAATGCTAAATGGACACACACAAAATTTTAGTGACATCAAGGGAATTTAGATACCCCTGCAGGAACACTAATAACATACTGGAGACCATGCCATGTGAATGAGACTTATCTTGATCTTTAAATATCAGTGGTATAGTGTGCCATCAGTCTGTAAAATGAATTTCATTGCAATCACAATGTCAGCATAGTTATGAATCCAGTCGCCAATAAATGTTAGCATGTAGTGAGTGTCACTACCCTCTGATGTCTAAAGATCCTATTATATAGATGGTGTCTCATCAATTGGGAGGTCAGAAGCCTAAGTTAAACTATTCTGACTCATTATCATCACACTTCTATTATCAGAGGTGACTGATAAAACTCAGGGAACTTCTAAGCAAGTAGAGATCCTGAAACTATGTGGCTGGATTCACAACCCAAACTCTCTGACAGTCAAGGAAAAACTGCTATCTTTTTTGGCCCCCACTACCAAAAGGAAGCCCACACCAGACACTTTGAGTACTGAGACAGTATGTGCCTCACTTGGGCATTCTATCTGGTTCTTCATATGAAGCAATTTGCAAACAAGCATCTTTTATGTGGGGCCCTATCCAACAGGCTGCATTGAAAGCTGTCCAGAAAAATATAACACATTCTTTAATTTTGGGACTCATAACTCTGATACCCCTCTGCTCTACAAGTCTCTGTGGCTGATGATTTTGCTGACTGGTAAAGGAAGGCAGCCTCCACCCAAAGGTGCCCTCTTGGGTTTTGGATTCGTTACCTCCCTGATGCAGCTTCCAGGATCACTTCTTTTTAAAAGTAGCTGTTTGCTTGCTACTGTGCTCTCATGAAAACTGATTGTCTGGGGGCCTCCCTGGTGGTGCAGTGGTTGAGCACTGGGCTGCGAAGCTGCCCGCAGCCTCTGCAGTGCTGGTTCGATCCCTGGCCGCCAGGTGAGGGTCCCACAGGGCACGCAGACCTCTCCTGCCACCTGCTGCTCCCCTCAGCAGTGTATCTCATCAGTCTGCCTGTTCTGTTCCCTGCTCTGGCTCTGGTGAATTCTCTCAACCTCCCGTGCTTCTGACTGTACCCAGTGCTTGTATAAATAAATAAATAAATCTTAAAAAAAAAAAAAAAAAACCAAAAAACTGATTGTCTGACCCATGGAGACCTTGTGACTTTCTGATGTAATATTCCTATTTTTGGATGAGTCAATTCAGTTTCAATGACTAACAAAGGGGGACAGTCCCAACAAGCTTCCCTTGCCATATGAAAGTTCAAGAACACAACCAGCTTGGCCTTAATAGCATCTAGACTTTACATGTAAAAAAGATATACCTATTTTTTTGGGGAAAACTATCCCCCACTATACCAACTGAAGTAAACTCACTGGCTTTACAGGGCCCTTAATTCATACCAGCTTCCCTAAATTTCTGGGCCTATTCCATTAACGTCAAATCTGATGCTATTCATTTGGCTGCTATGGCTGTTGAATTTCAGTGCCAATGAGGCAAAACCAAAACTGAATGAAGCTGTTCCACTCACTAGGTAGAACTCGAGGTTGTTATCATAGCTCTAGGCAACACTAGCTTTGAAAAACCTTATTATATTTTTTACTGATTCTTGGGTTATTACCAATGGTCTAGCTCTTTGGTATACCACTTAACTGAAGACGGGCAGATTAAAGTCACCACTCTTTGGGGCTACAGTCAGAATAAATTGTGTCTGCTAATGCAACTGTCTGGACCAAGCCCATACTAAGGGTCTATTTTGTGATAAGACTGATTAGACTCTGATTACTGATTAAGTTGGTACTGCTCAGATTTCAACCATCCTTGCCTGGATCCATCTCTGTGCTGGAGATGGAAACATAGCCACCATTAAACACTTGGTATAAAATACAAGCCTCTATATTTCTGATATGGCGGCAACTACTAAATGCTGGACTTGGAACCCCTGCCAAGAGTTAACACATTAGGGTCTCCCCTGGTGGCGCAGCGGTTGAGCGCTGGGCTGCAGGGCTGCCCTCAGCCTCTGCAGCGCCGGTTCATTCCCGGCCGCTGACGAGGGTCCCATTAAAAAAAAAAAAAAAGAGTTAACACATTAGTCTTGCAGTCAGGGAAGAAACATCAATGGGGCATTAACCCTACCCACACCTAGTAGGTTGATTACATTTGACTTTTTGAGTCCATCTCAGGGCTATTCTTGGAGCTTCACTGCTGGTGATACTTTTTGGGTCCTACTATTTCTGTTTCAATCTGATCAGTCAACTGTGGCCATAGTATTATGACACTTGAAATTAATCCATGTCAAGCTTTTGGCTCTCTGGACCATTAGCAGTCTGACAATGGTGTGTGTGCTTTTAATCACAAGCCACTCAACAAATGACATTCAGGGTATTTGATGGCCCTTCCATGCTCCCTGAAACCCACAGCCACCTGGTATTTTGAGCATTGGAATGGCTCCTTGATAACTGACTCAGTATCTCCCACTCTATGCCCCTCACTTCTTCCTGGTCCATATACCTTACTAAGACAATTTGATCACTGAATGCAACTCTCCTTAGAAGGCGTCATTTTCTTTCAGCTGCTTCTTGGGTAATGATTAGGATGCAAAGGGTAGGCAGTGTACAGTCTTAACTAGACACCTTAGGACTCTACTCTGACCATTTCTAGGCATGGAGCTTTTACTCATCTCCTAATGACAATCTCAGGCCTGGTTGGTTCACTAACTATTGCTGTGGGTAATATTTTATCCTTTGATTCTGATTTCTTCTTATTTTCTTGCTTCTACTGAAACATATAAAACTATGGCAGGCTAACTTGTTAGCTTGAAGGTAGAGCATAATATCAGGCTTTTCAAAGGTCACGACAGTATTCCTACACTGAACAGTGGTTCTGCACAGTAAAAAGAACCGCCACAGCACAGAATTCTACAGAAATGATGCCTTTCTGCACACGGCTGACACACTGACAGTGATAACTCTGTTACAGGCTCTCATGGGCTCAACAACATTATATAAAGAATATTTTGACAAAAAGTGGAAATGAGTAGGATTCAGGCACTATTTGTTCCCATTGTATTACCATGCAAGGGGGAGAAACGGTGAATTTTCTTTGCCAGTTGCCTTCATACTTATAAGGTCCAGGGTGTGATTAACTATAGGAGAATGTGCCTCTTAATGACCTTTTCTGGTAGTGGCACAATGTAGACAACAAAGAAACAAATTACAGTAAAGATTGTATGCAGCTCAAATCAGGGTTGGCTAATTGAGTCTAATATTATTGCTGACAGCTATGAGTATGTTTAAAGAATTTGTTGTGAAAGCTCCTCTTATGTTTACTATTGTGATTCAGCCTCCATGCGGTGATATTACAATTCAGGAAGTTCCGGTTACCGTAGGGATAATGGCAGCTTGCAGCGTGCACATGAGTCCAGGCATACTGCCCTTCAGAACCTTCCAGCGCACTCAAAACCAGGCAGAATAAATGCACTGTGCTCACATTTACTAAGAAAGGTTTCTACAGTTACAAAAACACACCTCTGAATGTCTTCCTATTAGTCATAGGTGACGGTTCTGACATGTGGACCTCACATGTCCTCACACAAATGTGATAGTTGCTCATGGAAACCTCAGGAGGCTTGGGGGCCTGGAGGCTGAAGACAGCGGAGACAGCCAAACGTGACCTGGAAGTGGTCATGGGCAACTGGATGATGGCACATTACTGCTATGGGGAATCTGTGGATGATTCTATAAGTGTTGATTAAACCTGCAGGTACTGTATTAGACACTAAGAATATGCAGATACTAAAATGTTCATCAAAACTTGTCAGCCTGATGGAGGCAACCATGAATAGGATTGAAAATCAGTAATTACTCTACATGTGAACAGGTATACAAGATGTTAAATGGGAATATAGAGAAAGAAATGATTCATTCTGCCAGGGATTGAAAAAAAAAAATTATGTGGACAGTGGTTGTGGTTTTGACTACTGTGTTCAGGGTTGTTGTATATAAACCCTCAATCTGTGCATCATGAGAGGCAGGCAGAAGGAAAGCTTTGGAGTCACACAGCCCTGGGTTTGAATTTCAGCTCAACCATTTATCAGTTAGGTGATAAATGGAATTTAATCTCTGTCAAATATGGTTTCTTTACTGTTAAAATAGGACTGGGTGGTATCATCATGCTGAGTTATGAGGATTAAAGGGAATAACCAATCTAAAGTATACACATAGTAGGTGCATCATAAACATTAGTCTCTCATGCCCCTCGCTCTTCACTTCTCTCCCTACATTAAGTGATGTAGAAAAGCCAAGGTCCCAGCTTACTGGAAGTGATCATTTGGTTATTCTTTCAGGAATTCACAGCAGATTTCAGAATATTTTGGAATTTGAAAGCCAAATAACTGAATTATATAGGAAAAGGAGAAACTAACAGTAACAACAATATTTTTTGCTGATTGCTTTACGTATCTACATATTTTTAATCCTCAAAAAATACCACAAAACAACAAACACTTTAAGGGAGGTAGTCTTTCCCATGTATTGAAGATTATTTTCTTACCTACTATAATATTTAGTATTATTTAACTCATCTGTGTGTGTGTGTGTGTTGCCCTTCTTAACTTTGAGAGAGGCTTTTTTTTTTTTAATTAGTAAGGCTCCCAAACTCAGGTGTACTGCAGTCAGATGAGCACAGCTGGCTGTAACCCCTAAAACAGCTGTGCTACAAGTCTCATGTGTAAATGAGTCTGACTGATTTAGAGCTTGGCATATAGGTATAGGATTATATAGTATGCATATATAACATATGTAATACACACACACACACACATATCCTACTCTATCCCCATTAAGGGTAGTACAAAATGTAACGTTTCTTTAAAATAATTGTAAAGAAAATAAATCTATGCTACCTTCCAGTTCTTTTTTATCAGCATATCACACACATAATATTACACAGAGTTCGTGATAGAAATGTTCCTTTATTACTCAACCAGAATCTTAGCGGGAGGGGGGGGTTAAAACTCTCCCAAAGCCTGGGATGGCTTAAGGGCTTTGGAGTAGGTAAGTATCAAAATAGTTCTTCTCTCGGTTGGCTATGCTTTCTTTCTATCTCAGACAAGAGGACACTGAAGAGAAGATATTTGTGTCTCAAGACAGTTGTCTCTCAAAACATTCGTGATTAACTCCAGAGACTTCTGCTGTGCCTAGGTCCTCTGCTTTAAATGGTACTTTGACTCCCCCAAAGCAACTCAAATTATTTAGGGAATAAGATAAGTGTCTAACCATAAGATCCCAGGATACAGCAGGATTCTAATGAGAGAATTTAATTTTCTCAAGTGATATAGGTTGAAAGGGAGCACTGGAGGCCAGCCAGAGGCTGTCCCATGGGGTGATTCAGGAAAGTATATCCCTTCATTTTGTTGCTGCTTCATACCCAGGGTGATGTTCTCATGCCCTGAGATTGAAACTGGTTGATCCCCAGTCAGAAGTTGAGCCGGGAAGGAATAATAGTCTTATCAAGTGGCTGTGTCCTTAGGGAGCTAATCAAGGCTATGTACACATTACTTCATTTCCCATTGGTCTGAATTTAGTCACAAGGTCATTCCTAATGCCAAGGGAAGTTGGGAAAAGTAGTTTGTGACTGAATGGACCTGTGTTGAGCTAAAATTCAGGTGGTTTTATCACAAAAATAAGAGGAGAAAGGATACTGAGAGAGAGAGAGCAATGTCAGCCATACTCCCTAAGACAAAAACTGGAAAAGAAAAGTAGTTGCATAAAGGAAGAGCAGAACCTCCCCCATTTTTGGGTTTTCCTAATCAGGAGGTATTTTCCCATCGTACAGTCCTTAAGTACTTCAGCCCCCTAGCATTCCTTTGTGGCAGCTTCGAGCTGTATCCTCAACTCAGCTGACTAGTGTCTCTGCCTCTATTTTTTACTACCACAAATCATTCATAAACACAGAAGCCAGGGGATCTTTATCAGAAGGAAACAAGGCAATGTCACTTTACTCAGAACTCACCAAAGACCACTCCTTGCCATAAAAATCAAGTCTACATCATCACAAAGTTATCTCCTTCTAATGTTCAGGCTTCAATCCAAATCTGACTTCTTGAATGAGGTTTTCCACAAGCACCCCGGCTAAAGCTACCTCACCCTCACAGTCCCATCTGCAACATTACCTCCAAATACCTCCATCATAAGCATGTGTTATGACCACTACCATTTATTATCTATGTACATGCTTACAGTATAGAGCAGGAGTTTGTTCAATCTTGTTCACCACTATATCCAGAGCTGCAGACAGGCAGCTGTGAATGCATAATGGGCACTCTCTGACTGTTAGATGACAGATTTGATCTTTGTAAAATAGTCGAACTATCTAAAAGCTGAGAGCAGAGGACCTTGCATATGGTAGGTATTTAATAAATGCATATTGGTTAGAATTAGTTGCAAATTCCACTGAATCAGGACAAGGGGCAGCATTTGAAATGGTTTACATAAACATTTTGTGTTTCATTAATATTTTTCTGAATATTAAAGAAACAAGTAAAGTTTGTAAAAAATACACATAAGTACAAGATGACTTCTACCACTGAAAGTCATTGTTAACATCTTGGTAAACTTCATGTAGATTTTTCCCCTGTATGTACATACACACATGATTTTTAAGAATTGGTATCAATATATACAGTTTCAATAGAAAACTTTCCAAGTATGTTAGCCAAGACATACTACTTATTTTAAAGCATGAAGACAAATATTAAGAGAATTAGACCATGTGCTTTACTTACATATTTCAGGTGGTGACTATAGAATAAGGTTTGTGTGTGCGCATCTATCAGCAGCAGAACCTGTTCCCCATGCCAGAACTCTGCAGAGAGAGAAAAACAGAATTTTTTTTATTTTATGTTTATTTTTTAATTTTATATTTATTTTTTTCTATTTCTATATTTTCTTTAGCAAAGTTCCTCAAGTCTTCAATGCTGTTGATTTTTACTTAGCTCTAAATTTCCTTCCATCTCACAGAAAAATATTGACTGCTTTTCTTTTCATCTTTTCTAACAAGAGATGGTGAATATCACTGGAAGAAAATGATCCACACACAAAGTTTTACCTTTATCATAAACTTGTATATGACACAAACTCCCATGATGGAATTGTCTACGTAGGGCTATGCTACAAAAATGTCAGGAGTGTTGTCTTTCTAGGAGGTGAGGAAAACAATTAGATTAGGAAATCTGGTGCACAAATGTATATGAATATCTAAATGACATTATGCCAAATATGCCCTTCTACCCATGAATATAAATATAGTTGGCATCAAATCACTAAGCATAAAAATGTTGTGGGTGTTTACAACTTTTTAAAGAAAGGCATTATTTGCATTAAAAATATGCTTTCTGCCTTTTATATATGTGGAGGAAGAGGCACATTGTATTTCCAGTTCTGACTTGCCCAGTTCCTTCTCTGAATTTGGCCAAGTCACTTCCCCTCCCTGAGCTTTTGTTTTTTCATCACCGAAATAAAACAAAAGTAAAAAAAAAAAAAGTCAATATTAGTATGCCATTGTAGCCAAGTAAACAGCACAGAATGTCCCATTATTATTACTGCTAAAAATATGTTGCATTATTTTGTGCAGATTAATTATGTGGGTCATTGCTATTTTTTTCCTGTAGTATTTTTGTTTGCTTGAACGATGCTGGTAGGTAGTTTTGCAGAATGGTGCTTTATCTGACTAAAACTTGTGTGGTATCTACCAGCCTGATTGACGTGTCTAATATCGATCAGCTGTACTTTAAAAGCCTCAGATTCTCGTTGAAACTTTAGTTGAGCCAAAACCTTTCTAAAGTGGGTTTAATGTGGGTGGTCACTATTCATGAAAGGGGCTGACAACCTGCCCCCAGAAGACTGTGGTAAAGAGCACAGTCATTTCAGAGCTGTGGCCACAGACACAGGAGACTGGATGAGGCAGTAGAAGCAGTGTTGTACACTTTTCAACAGGAAAATAATACTTACCGTTAAGTGGTGGCTGGTCTGTGAGAACAAATTGATACTGTGAGTCCCCTAAATCTTGTGACTGCATTATCATTCACAAAACAACTCTCTGGAAAGGAAACACATTACCTGGAAATTTTGTGCTGTGTTGTGCAAGTACTTAGAGGGTGAGAAGAAAAAAGAACACAATTGAAAAGTATGACAAGTACGGCCAACAGGTGGTCATTGTATATATAGAGTTAATGCTTTCATGACACAAGGGGAAAAATTCTTATAGGTGCCCCATACAGTAGTCGAGAATTCCAGGCTAGAGACCCAGCCACAATTTTAAAACGTTACAATAAAATCAACAAACCCTCTGATTGTATGTCACAATGCTTCCACAGAATTTTCACTTGAGGAGTTGGGGTACAGCAAAGAATAAAAAATCCTTTCTGAGTTTTCCTCACATCTAGTTTGAAAGTAGAATTTCTTTACTGCAACTGCTGATCTGTAAGGCCACCACTTTATGTGGGTTTCAAAGAACTTTTAGTGTTCAAATCTGGATAGAGTCTATACTTATTTTTGTGCCAATACTGTACACAGTACACCACATACAGACACACACACACACCATTTTTTTTTTATCTCCAGGCTAGTGTTTCTCAACTTCTGAGAAGGTCTTCTCAACTGTAATATTTTTTTTTTGTTTGTTTGTTTTCCATCACCATAGTCCCTTGTGCTCTTCCCTCCTGTTTTTATTTTATTTTATTTTAAACAATAAATTTTATTTTTCTATTCCCCATACAATTGCAACCCCCCCCCCATTCTGACCCCAATCCCTCCCCTCCCGCCCTCCACTCCCCAAAAAGTGTCTCTGGTTCATAGTTTTTTGTTGATTTTGAATTTCACTTTCTTATAGTTATTCATTTTCCTGGTCCCTTATTTAAGTTTTCTAGATAGGCGAAACACTACGTGATATGCACATCAAAGACATCTTTACAGACACATCACCCAAAGCAGTGATAGTGAAGGCAAAGATAAACAGCTGAGACTACATCAAATTAAAGAGCTTCTGCACAGCAAAAGAGACAATAACCAAAACAAAGAGAAACCCCACCGACTGGGAGAACATTTTTGCACACAACACTAATGATAAAGGACTGATCACAAAAATCTGCAAAGAGCTGATGAGACTCAACTGTAATATTTTGAAGAAAATTCCCTGTTGGGGGATGTCCTGTGCATGTAAGATCTTCGACAGCAATCCTGACCCCTACCCACCAGATGCCAGTGCACTTCCTCTCTCCCCATCTCACTCCCCCTGCTTCCCAATGAACCACCAGATGTGACTACAAAATGCTCTAATGGTTCCCCCCCAAAATGTTTCCTGACATTTGGCGATGTCTCTTGGGGGATAAAATCTCCCTTGGTTGAGAATTGTTGCTCTAGGCTGAGATGAGGAAGAGAAGACTCAGAGAGAATAAGGAAAATGAGGATTTCTCCAGGATTCAGATATTCATTCTCCAAATTTTTCTAGATGTGGAACTTACTCAAAGAGGCTTGCAAATGTTAATTAATTTATTCCAAACAAGCCAATGTTACAAATATTATTTAAAACTATAACTGTTAACTTTTCTACAGAATGTTTTAATGGACTCAAGAATTTTTCTTGAAAATTATGCTAATGATTCAGTCATTGTTTCCTTAACTGGTGGCACTACTGGCTTTCCACTTGGAATAGCATCAAGTGTTATTTTGCATCCTTCCCCAAAACTTTGCAGACTACTCTGATACACTGCTGAAAATACATTTTCGCAGAATAAGTTATTTTTTACTGTGATTTTCAAATTAAAGAACCCACTTCATCTACTAGCGAGGAGAGCAACTATTTTTAAACGACATGTAATTGAGGTACAGTTTACCACGTTGCCACATTGGCTTAAAATATTTCGCTACCAGTAAAATTGCAATTTGCATTCAACACTGACCTTACAGAGCTTATGATTGGACCTCATAACTTACGTGTAACTAGAAACTCATATATATTATACTTTTGTAATATAATAAAAACTCATAACTCATTCTGAAGCTAAGACACATCCTTATTCAGTGTTTACATTTTATCTTGATTTGTATTTTACTCCAAATGAATGGAGAAACACTATGAGTAGTGGCATTTATTTATTTATTTATTTATTTTGGGTAGTAGCACATCAGGCTTTCTCCTTCTACAATTATTTCAACCATCATTTTAAAAACATTAACTATGTGTGAGCATTTGTGCCAATTCTAAGTAGATTTTATTTTCACAGCCTAATCACATAGATTTCTTTTACAACCATGCTGAAATGAACCTTTATCCATTATTTTGATACTAGTGAAGATTAACTGCCACAAAAGTTACTGGATTCTCTATAGATACAGAACAGAAACCAAGGGATTGGAGAGAGGAAAGCTACAAAAGTTTGGCTGGATTTTTATAAAACCAAATATTTAGAAGAGTAAGATTAAAATAGGTGGGGAGGGGCCTCCCAGGTGGCGCAGCGGTTGAGCGCTGGGTTGCGAAGCTGCCCGCGGCTGCGGCGCCGGTTCGATCCCCGGCTGCTCCCCGGCCACCAGCGAGGGTCCCACATGGCGCGCAGACCTCTCCTGCCGCCCGCTGCTCCCCTCAGCAGTGTACTTCGGTCCTTCTGCCTGTTCTGCTCCCCGCTCTGGCTGTGGTGAATTCTCTCACCCTCCCGCACTTCTGACTGTACCCAGTGCATGTATAAACAAAACAAACAAACAAAATAAATAAATAAATAAATAAATAAATAAAACATGCCTCTATTAAAAAAAAAAAATGAAAAAAAAAAATAGGTGGGGAGAATCTTGTTTCCTAACACTCTATTACTTGACATCAAGTAGACAAAAAAACAGAAGTTCTTGGGGTAAACTTTTATTTCCACTTGGATAGATGGTTGGCACAGAAGAATGTCTCAGGTAAAACCTGAAATGTCTGTAATTTTAGATGAGTTCTGAAAAAATATATGCTTTCTGGCCTATATATTGTTTACCATATTTGCTAGAGATTTCATTAGTACTAGTTAAATGTCAGTCAGAAGGAAAAGCATAACTATTGCTATTGCATTTAAGAATTTTAATTTTAACTCTTATTTACTTTTAGATTGAGTCTTTCATGTTAGGTGCTGAGTTTCTAACCTAGTGTTGATTCACTTGGCTGTGTAGGAGTTATGTAAAATTATCCAACTGATATAAGCCAGGTGTTCACAGTTCTTTATGCACCAGGGACTACCCTGGAAGCGTTCCGAGAGTAGGTGTGTGTGACCTATAGCAAGCATGACAAAGATGCGCGTGGGTCTATTTTCAGTGTCCTCGAGGCAAGCTGTTGCCACAAATTTACCCACCACCTCGAAGTTCCCCTGCCCTCCAACCACAGTGACATTCCCTCTTCCCAATCACCAGGGAGAACCTTTGGCAAGAGCAGATCCACCGCCCCTTCCTGCATGGATGCGGAGAGTTCACAGGAGCCCTCCTTGCTCTTCTACTCTGAGGCCCTTTGCTGCTGCTGGTGTTGCCTCCTATACCCCTAGCTGGCCCGAGTGGTGTGAAGCACCTGGAACCTGAGAAACTGGTGGTGGTTTTTAACTTCAACTCTATATGTCACAGGAAACAAAACGTTTGCCATCTTCAACAGTGTTGTTTTAAAAAAAACTCTCACTTTCTTTTTCTCTGTTTTCTAATTTATGTTCTTGGGAGAAGAAATGGGTTAAAAACCAACTAAAAACTGTTGGGAGAGGGAAAGGAGCCTCATTGGGAGGCCTCAAGGAGAGGGTCATCAGCGTTAGTCTTAGGACAAGGTTGGTGCAGCCAGAAGAAATGATTTGTGGGGGCAGGGGGTGCAGCAGTGATCATGGAGCTGACACGTGGCCCCATCTTAGCAGGTGTCCCCCTTGCTCTGGCAGCCACCCATCCTGTGCCGCCCCTCACAGCTCAATGCCTTCCTGGGATGGCAGCTCAGGGATGAGTTCAGGAAGGACAAACAATTGTATGGGTTGAACTGTATCCCCTTAAAATTCATATGTAGAAGTCCTACCCCTGGTATGTGAGAATACAGCCTTACATGGAAATAGTCATTGTAGAAGCAATTAAGATGACATCATCCTGGAGTAGGGCGGGCATATTATCCAATATTACTGTTTAAAAAGGGGAAATTTGGTGAGAGACACACACAGGAAAAACCACTATGTGAACGTTGGAATTATGCTGCCAAGGGACTGTGGGAGCTGGGAGAGAGACCTGGGACATATACTCTCCTATAGCCATCAGAGAGGGTAAAGCCTAGTCAACACCTTGATATTGGATTTCTAGTCTTCAGAACTGTGAGAAAATAGATTTCTGTTGCTTAAGTCACTCAGTCTATGATGATATATTAAGCCAGGCCAAGAAAATGAATACAACAATATAGCTGGGGCTGTTCCAGGTCTTGAGTAGAATCTACTGAAGGTGAGCTGGCTGGATGCAGCTAAGAGGTGGGCATCAGCTAACCTAAACACCTTGAATAAAACATGTGTATTGATATAGACATGTAAAAAAATAAATAAAAATAGATGGTAGCAATTTCTAAGAAATACAATGAAAATAATAACTGCTAAAGCTATTTGTTATGTTCTGTAAACAAATGATTAAAAAACTGTGGTCACCCTTGGGTTTCTGTATCTCTAGCTACCAGGTTAATTGTAGGAGCTAAACACTCTAGGCCACCTCCTTTATAATTTAGTTCAACCAGCATATATTAACTTGAGTGTATGCCAAGAATGCTAAGCAATGGTAGAAGAATAAAGCATCATCAAGAAGAATAAAGACTCAATCCCAGTCCTCAGGTAGCTTGTTATACAGTAACAAATAAGACAGATTTCTGGAAGAATCTTTCAGTTATTAACCTATAGGGGATTCTATCCACTTATACTGAGCAATGTTTAAGACTCTTAGTTACAGGTAATGTAACGTACTGCTGGCTTAAACCAACCAACCAACCAACCAACCAACCAACCAACTCACTCATCCTTGGGTGATTCCAGGGTTAAAATATGACCTACATAGTATATTAGGGTTCTCCAGAGAAACCAAATTAACAGGAGACAGAGAAGGCTTAAGAGCAGTTGGGGGAAGGGATGGAGGCAGAGAGGGTGAGGTGGAAGGGGCTCACATAGCATTTCTACGTTGTAGTCCTGAAAATTCCTTCTTGGGAAAACTGAAGGCCTTTGTACTTTAAGGTCTTCAACTGATTGGACGAAATGATCCCCATCATGTTTTACACCAAATCTACTGACTTAAATGTTAACCACATCTTACAAGATACCATCACATAAACATCTGGACTGGAATTTGCCAAACAACTATACCATTTTCTGGGTAAGTTGATACAGAAAGTGAACTGCCACAGGTGGAGTGGAATCCACAGAACACCCCCACATCACCAGGAAATCACCCCACCCATCTTCCTCAGTAGTGGCTTTACTGACCCATTCTCCAGCACATGTTCCACCAGAACCAATCGCTGTGGCTAAGGGAATACAACGCCCTGGTTGGACTGAGGATGGGGGAGGCTGCTGTGTTACAGAAGGCCTTGAGTAAGTAAAGAAGAAGGGAGAAAAGAGAGACACTTGGGAGCAAGGAAGGGCTCTTGGCCATGCAGTCCTTGGTGCTCCTGCTGCTGGCTATGAGCAGCGCTACCAGTGGGCACACCAGAGGCTTTACATCACATTAGCGCGATCTAAGCTGCCTTCGAATCTCTTGAAATTTTCCTTGAGGAAATTTTCATTTCTCTCACTCATTGATTTTAATCTGTAATTTCTGTTCCTCTGAGCACAGAATTGTTTTTAATTATAAATGCATGACATTTAAAATTATTTAAATACAAATATTTTTACACCAAGGGGTGTGGAATGTGGGGTGTGGGATGTGGGGATGGAAGCAATGAATTTTTTCCTGTGCAGAAACCCTGCTGGAAAAATATTTTCCCTTAGTCATCGTTCTGAAAATCATCTCTTCTCAGGGATGCTTGTTATTTAACATTAAATGGAATTGGCATTTTGAGCGTTTTGAATAATTTAGCTGGGCTCATTTCAGTGATTACATAATGGTTGTAAATGGGTCAAGGTCCTTGTCATTTTGGAGAATTAACAAATGTATTTGTTTATTGGCCCTTGCTCACTTGCTTCCCCACACTCATCTTCTGCTTACACCCAATGGCTGCTACCCCCACTGTTGGAAGCTACGTTAGGACAGAGACTATCTTTTATTAGTACTCTCCAGTGTGGTCTCTGACATCTAGTTTATAATGCATCTGCGTGCATGAACTGACACTGAACACCGGCTTCTGGGAAGCTGGGGCATTGAGGAAGGTAGAGAGCGCCCGTATAGTTCTGTGATTGCTCAGAGAACAAAGCTCCTTTAGAACAAAGTCAACAATGTTGTAACAACAAAAACAGCTTTACAAATTTCTACATGCACAGCTGCCATTGTTGGCAGCTGCACACAACAAAAATCTTACATGCAACTAATGTCTGTCAAATATTGGAAACCAACACTACGCAAAATCTGATGTGTTTTCCATATCCCTACTCTTCACCTTTTTTTTTAACTTCTTTTTAAAGTAACTCTCTCAATCTCTGCTTCCCTTTTCCACGTTCGAATCTCTCCTTTTCACTCCTTCCTTCTTATCAAAATGGGCAGGGACATTGTTTTAATAATTTTTACTTAAAAATTAAGCAGTAGATTATAATGATTTATTTTCTCTATTGTAAAATGAAAGAATATGTTATACTCTGAAAGGAAATCCAGGTGTGAATAAATGAATGGGGACCTTGCTCTCTAAGGGCTAGAGGTCCACTGGGGCTGCAGTCAGTCAGTGGAGGGAAATCTTGTCAGAGGAAACATGAGCAAAGGGACAGAAGTCAAAGAGGGTTTGACAGGAAGGCATAAATGACAAGTCATCTGGTTCAGCTGTAACTTTGGCATGTGTAGGAGGGGGTGAGTAGAAACCAGGAGGCTGGAAAGATAAGCAGGTGGCAAAATCCTCAGGGGCAAGTGGGTGGAGAAAGTGCAGGCTGAGGTTCTTCTAGCTCAGTAAATCTCAACTGTGTTTGCATATTGGAATCACTGGGAGCTCTTGAAAATACCAGAGTCTAGGTCCCAAGACAATTACATATAAATCACGATGGGTGGAATGAAGCATCATTTTTTCAAAGCTCCCAAAGTGGATCTAACAAGAAGCTGAAACTGAGAATTGCTATAATCTAGCCCCTGAAATCACACCAACCCCAAATTTGCATGGGAAGGTAACGTTATAATTATGGATCTTTAAAATGAGGAAGAAACAGAAAGCACATCTGCTTTTACCCCTGTATTTTTGTAATTAATTACTTTCTTATTGTGGTCAAATTTCATTAAATTGATCATTTTAACCACTTCCAAATGTACTGTTCAGTAGCATTAAGTACATTTACATTGTTGTGCGATCAACATCACCATCCATCTTAGATTATTTTTTTCTATTTTTCATAGTTTTAAAATTTTTCCCTATTTATTACTCTCTATATATTTGACATCATTGTTCATTTTTGTACAGTTTGCTTTCTCCTCTCAGGTATAGTCCCCCAAAAATTCCCACCACCAAGTCCTGTGAACCATCACCATAATCTTGTGTGCTCTTCCAGCCCGTTTTAATCCCTCTCTTTCCCCCACCCCTGCTGAATGTCTCTGATTTATAATTGCCTGCTAGTTTTGTCTTTTTCCCCCCACCCGATCCCTTATTTAATTCCCCTATATTCCTCTCATAACTGAAATCATGGATATTTTTCTTTTTCCTTCTGACTTGTTTCACTGAGCATAATTCCCTCCAGCTCCATTCATGTTGCTGCAAATGGCATGAGTTTATCTTTTTGATTGCTGCATAGTATTCCATCGTGTATACACACCACATCTTGATCCAGTCATGTTTTTGAACATTTAGGTTGTTTCCATATCATAGCTATTATAAACAGTACTACAATAAACACAGGGGGCAGGTCTCCTTTTGAATTAATGTCTTTGTGTCCTTTGGGTAGATTCATGGGAGTAGAATTGCTGGGTCATATGGTAGCTCCATTTTTAATAATTTAGTAACACAGCTTTCCATAGTGGTTGGATCAGTCTGCATTCCCACCAGGAGTGCAACAGAGTTTCTTTTTCTCCACATCCTCACCAGCATTTGTTGTTGCCAGTTTTTTTAATATGTGCCATTCTCACTGGTGTAAGGTGGTATCTCATTGTGTTTTGATTTTCATTTCCCTGATTATAAGGGATGTTGAACATTTTTTCAATACCTGTTGGCCATTTGCATTTCCTCTTTGGAGAAGTGTCTTTTTAGTTCTTTTGTCCATCTTTTGACTGGATTGTTTGCTTTGTTTTTGTTGAGTCATGTGAATTCTTTGTAAATCTTTGAAATCAGTCCCTTATCAGTTGTCTGGTGTGCAAATATTTTCTCCCAATCAGTAGGTGTCTCTTTGTTTTGGTTATTGTCTCTCTTGCTGTACTCATAATCTTTTTTAAAATTTTAAAATTATTTTTTAAAGATTTATTTATTCATGCATACAAGAGCTAGGGTACAGGCCAGAGATACGGGGGGCGAGGGGTGAGAGGATTCACCAGAGACAGAGTGGGGAACAGAACAGGCAGACTAACTGAAACACACTGCTGAGGGGAGCAGCGGGCGGGACAGGAGAGATCTGCCTTGCCATGTGGGTTGCTCCCTGGCCGGCCAGGGATCGAACTCGTGCTGCAAAGGCTGCGGATTGCTTCATAGTGCTTAACCCCTTGTGCCACCAGGGAGGCCCTCGTAAGCTTTTTAGTTTGATGTAATTCCAGCTGTTTATCTTTCCCTTCACTTTCTTTGCTTTGGGGGAATGAATCTTCAAAGATGTTTCTGAGTATATGTGTCACAACAATCTTATTCAGCCCTAGTCAACATAAGTTGATTATTCAATGTAGGTTGATTCCAGATCTCAGCTATTGTGAACAATGCTATTAATACAGGAGTGCATAAATCTTTCCATAATAGTGTTTTTATATTCTTCAGATAAATACCTAGAAATGGTATTTCTGGATAATATACTATTTCCATTTTTAGTTTTTTAAGGAATCTCCATTCTGTTTTTCACAGAAGTGCACCAATTTACATTTCTACCAACAGTGAATGACTGCTTCTCTACCTCATATTCTCATGTATAGTTCTTATTTCCAGACTTCTTGGTATAAACCATTCTTACAGGGGAGAGGTGATTTCTTACCACAGTTTTCATTTGCATTTCCCTTACAAAATGTGATGTTGAATATTTTTTTTATGTACCTGTTGGCGTTCTGCATGTATTTTTTGGAAGAGTGTCTATTTAGGTCTTTTACCCATTTTTTTGACTGGGCTGTTTTGTTGCTGTTGTTGTGAATTCTTTATATATTTTGGAAACTAACCCTTGTCTAATGTGTGATATGGAAATAACTTCTCCTAGTGCACATGTTGTCTTTTTGCATTTGTGGCAGTTTTTCTGGCTATACAAAAGCTTTAGTTTGATATAATCCCGCTGTTTATTTTTGCTTTTGTTTCCCTTGCCATTGGAGTTGAGTTCCCAAACACATCTCTGAGCTTAATGTGTCTGACTTATTTCTCTTAGTATAATGTCCTCAAGGTCCATTCATGGATAAATAAATGTAAAATTTCTGTATTTTGTGGCTAAATAATACTCCTGTGTGTGTGGGCATGTGTTCATAAATGGATGAATAGATTAAAAAAGATGTGATATATACATATTTATCTATTCATCCATTGATAGACAATTTGTTTCCATATATTGGCTATTGTAAGTAGTGCTGCAGTGAGCATAAGGATGCATATCTTTTTGTTAGTGTTTTTGCTTTCTTTTGGATAAATACCCAAAAGTGGAATTATTGGATCACATGATAGTTCTATTTTTAATTTTTTGAGGGACCTTTTTACTATTTTCCTTAATGGCTACACTAACTTACTTTCCTAGTAATAGTGCACTAGGGTTATCTTGTTATTTCTTGACTTTCATTTAACAGTTACTCTGACAGGTAAGAGGTGATATCTCATTTGTATTTCCCTGATAAGCAATGCTATTAAAAACCTTTTAATGTGCCTGTTAGACATATGTTTTCTTTAGGAAAATGTCTATTCAGTTACTCTGGCCTTTTTTTTTTTTTTTTAAGATTTATTTATTTATTCAAGCACTGGGTACAGTCAGAAGCACGGGAGGGTGAGAGAATTCACCAGGGCCAGAGCGGGGAGCAGAGCAGGCAGAAGGACCGAAGTACACTGCTGAGGGGAGCAGCGGGCGGCAGGAGAGGTCTGCGCGCCATGTGGGACCCTCCTCCGGTGGCCGGGGAGCAGCTAGGGATCGAACCGGCGCTGCAGAGGCTGCGGGCAGCTTCGCAACCCAGCGCTCAACTGTTGCGCCACGGGGAGGCCCACTCTGGCCATTTTTAAATTGGATTGTTTGGGGGTTTTGTTGTTGTTTTGTTGTATGAATTCTTCATACATTTTGGTCATTAACCTCTTCTCAAATACGATTTGCAAACATTTTCTCCCATTCAGTATGTTGCCTTTTCATTTTGTTGACAATTTCCTTTGCAATGTGGATGCCTTTTAGTTAAATGTAGTCCCACTTGTTTATTTTTGCTTTTGTTGTTTTGCTTTTGGTATCAGATCCAAAAAATCATCACCAAATCCAATGTCAAGGAATTTGCTGCATATCTTTTCTTCCAGGACTTTTATGGTTCAGCACTATGTCCAATCTTTGATCCATTCTGAGTTGAGTTTTACGTGTGTGTGGTATAAGACAGTGATCCACTTTCATTATTGAAGAGATTGTCCTTTCCCTCACTGTTCATTATTGGCTAGACTGTCATAAGTTCATTTACCATATATGTGGTTTAGTCCTATAGTTTAAGGACACCAGTACCAGCATTTCTCCCCATTTCCATCCCACTAATTTCCACCCGTACCCCCAATTAAATTAATCCTAATAGAGAAATAAGGAATATTCACTTAGAAAAACATTTCCATTTGACTCCTATTTATGTCATTTCCATTTCTTGCTCTGACCCTACATGCATTCTCTACATCCTTGGACTAAGAGAACACAATAATTCTCTGCGCAAATTTACTCAGACTAACTCACCAAATGCAAATTTTCTGAAAATAACAAGATTAGGTATTTTTTTTAAGTTTTGATATTTCCTTCAGGCTAGAGCTTCATTTCTTTTAGGGCAGTCATGTGAGAGTGTAATGATTTTTTAATTTTAGCAGTACAATCATCTTTATCCTTATCACCATGATTATTGCTATTAAGTTTTTAGCATACATTTTTATGATTCAATCTTAGAAATGGTTTTTAGAGTTTCATGATCATTTCCTTAATTGTTTCCATTTATCAGGCTTTTACCATGACATTAGCTACTGTCCTTTCTTTAAAATGCCTGAAAATCAAGACTTGAATTTTATTATCTAATAGCTTAATGGAAAATCTCTGTCTTGGGCAGGGGAGGGATGGGTAGACCCTATGAGACAGTTCAGAAGTTGTGCTGCCTCATCACAGAGCTAGGTCAGAAGCTAAGATCTCAGCAGGCTCTCCACTTTGCTCACAACTTATTAATGTGAAAACCCATCATGGTTTTAGCAAAACCATCTTTCCTTCCACTCATTGTTTGCTTGGTTTGACCTAAGTTACAAATTAAATGTCCTCTCTCTTGCTCTGTCAGTTCTTTACCCTTTGCAAGGTGTTCTAAACAGTTCCTTAGTTCTCATCATCAGTTTCTGGCAGTTCCTAGACTCTCTTGAGGATAGCATGGAGGGCTACAAATATATATTTCATAGGGACTCAAAGGCACTTCATGACCAACAATCAAACTCCCTCACTGAGACCTGAAAGAGGTACAGTATTATTTTGAGTTTTTATGTATCCCAATCCCTCAATGTACCCTTCATCCCTGCTCCCTTCCCTTCCACCAAGCAGGCATCATTAAATAGGACAAATCTTTGCACAAAGAGATAATTATCAATTGCCAAACTTCTAACTTGCTCTGTGATTGGGTTATAGTTTTATTAGAAAACAGAGCAAGAGTCTTCATTCTTCAAAGTATTTTCTTTAATCCTTAAATGGTAGGAGTTGGTGGAATGGAAATAAGCAAAGAAAAATTACTTTTCTATCAGTGGTAGCAAAGCTGGTTTCCAAATCAAAGAGTAGACTTAATCTTGCTATTAAGACTGAGCCACCTAGGTGTTACTTGGCTCTGAAAGGCATGTAAGTGGACTTTAACTTGTTTTCCCAAATGTTATGGTTTGCTTTTCAGATGTAATTGTCACACACACACACACACACACAAATGCAATGCTTAGCAGAGCCAAACCTGGGATGCAAGCAGAGTTAGTTACAGAAAACAGAAGACATGTGCTATTTCTGTTCTGCCATCTATAGGGGAGGTTCATGGAGCAGTCAAGGGAAGTGCTTATTGAGCTTTACATACTACAAGGCGTTAAAAGGAAAGTGCTAAAAGCTGAGAGTGAGAGATGAGTACTGGTTACTGGGGAAAATGGCAAGCTAATAGGCAACAGGAAGTTGGAGAACTGTCACAAACCATTCAGTTAATTCTGCAGTACTGTATCTTCCGTGACTATCCTATTTCACGTGCGCGAATAAACAAGCAAAAAATACCTGGGTGGCAAGTACTGCATTGGCTCTCGAGGCTCATCTTCTTAAAGGTACCACTTAGCACCTGGCAACTTTTATGCTGTAAAATGTTAATGCTGCATTGTCATGATGCTTATCATCATCATCATCATCACCAGCAAATCAGCAATTCTTTTACCAGAATGCCAACAAAATCCTAATTTTGCAGATGCTCTGAAAACTAAACTCTCAGTTGCACTTGATAATATCTTTTCTTCTTGGAAGTCTAAGATAGTTTTTTGCAGTTGACCTTTACTTACTTCCTGCAGCTTATTTTACATGACATCCATAGCATATGTGCTATCAGAATTCATGCACAATACATTGCATCCTAGAAGCATAAGGATAGGATGAAAGAAGCTATTATCTTTACCTACTGCGATCAGTTGTTTGCTCTCATATGGTGGGTGACAAGGAAGAATTCTTGGGGGCTAGAAATAGAGAGACACATAAAAGTTCTTTTTTCAGGGCCTCCCCTGGTGGCGCATCGCTTGAGCGCTGGGCTACAAAGCTGCCCGCAACCCCTGCAGCTCCGGTTAGATCCCCGGCGGCTGGCGAGGGTCCCACATGGCGCGGCAGACCTCTCCTGCAGCCTGCTGCTCCCCTCAGCAGTGTATTTTGTCACTCTGCCTGTTCTGCTCCCTGCTCTGGCTCTGGTGAATTCTCTCACCCTCCCGCGTTTCTGACTGTACCCAGTGCTTGTATAAATAAATAAATAAATGGTTTTTTTTTAAAGTTCTTTTTGCAACATACAGCCTTTTCCAGAAAAATAGAGAATCTCTCTTTAATGGGCATTGTTTCCACATTTTGTTACAGTATCAAAAAGGACATGAAGTCCCAAAAGAATTTTCAGATCTCATTAGTTTTATCAATTCAGCTCTGCTCATCAAGGGCATTTAAAGATGCAGGGAACTTCCTGAATCTGATAAAGGTTATCTACAAGAAAATCCACAACTAGCATCATACGTGATGTTGAAAGACTGGATGCTTTCCTGCAAAGTATAGGAAAAAGATAAGGCTACTGATTCTTTCCACATCTATTCTTTCCACATTGTTCTAGATAGGAAAATAAGTCAAGAAAGAAATTGAAGGTATTCAGAATGGAAAGAAGAAAGTGAAACTATCTCTATTTGTAGATGGCTGGCTTCATATATTAAAAAATCCTAAGAACTCTAATAAAAACAGAACAAATAAGCAAGTTTAAAAGTTACAGGATACAAGATCAATATACAACTGCCAATGTATTTTTATACATTAGTCATGAACAATGTGAAAATGAGACTAAAAAAAAATTTCATCTCTGGTAGCATCAAAAAGAATAAAAGTAGGAATAAATTTAATAAAATAAGTATAAGAGTTGCAACACTGAAAATTTTAAAACATCATTAAAAGAAATTTAAAAAGATTCCTTTCAGTTCATGCATTAGAAAACAATATTCTTAAAATGCTGATACCTCCCCCATTGATTGACAGATTCAACATAATACATATCAAAATTCCAGCTGTCCTTTTTTGCAGAAATTGACTCACACCTTCCTTATTTCAAAACAGTAATCAAGACAATATGGTAATGGTATAAGGATAGACATAAAGATCATTGAAACAGAATTGAAGTACAGAAATAAATCCTCACACTGACTTTCTATAAGTTGTCAAGGAGACAACTAGATATCCACATGCAAAAGAATGAAGTTAGCTCCTGACCTTGCATTATATAAAATAACTACTTCAAAATGGATCACAGCTCTAATGGTAAGAGTTAAAATTAGAAAACTCTTAGAAAAAATAAAAATATTTTGTTGACCTTAGATTAGGCAATATAACACATAAAATATATCACACATTTAAAAAAGCACAAGCGAAAAAAAAAAAGATAAACTAGCCATCATCAAAATTTAAAATTTTTGCCCTTCAAGAAAATGAAAAGACAACCCATTAAAGGAGACAAAATATTGTAAATCAATCAGAAAAGGAGATAAAAGTGGGAAACACCCAAATGTCTTTCTTTTGGGGGTGATAAAAATGTGGAATTATACAACTTTGGAATATACTCAAAAGACCAAGTTGTACACTTTGAAAAGATAAATTTTTCATATGTGTATTATATCCAAGTAAACCTGTTATTTTAAAAAAGAAAAAAATAACAAAATAAACTGTATAGAAACTGATATGTGATGATATAGGTCACCATTCTTTCCAACAGCTTCAATGTTGTCGGGTATCTGCATTTATTAGCTTGTTTAGTTGTGCTCTTTTCTTTTTCATTTCCTCAATTCAACTCATCCAGTCCAATAGATTCTCAAACATTTGCTTCCAACATATCTGAATCCTTGGCCAAGTTACCTGGATCCTGATAGGAAATCATGACCAAATTTATTTTATTGATGGATTATAGACAAGGGGCCTCTGGAGACCCAAATACTATTCCTTTTCAAACAGGATGATATCTGATGATTAAGTTGATAATAGGCTCTCATTACAGAGTGTCATGTTAATATGCTGAAGATAATAATCAATTTAAAATTTTAAATAACTAACAGATGTAACAAAACACACACAAACATTTCAATGTACCTTGAGGAATGCCCTTTTATAGCACCATATGAACAGTATATAAAAAAAGAGAAAGAGGGGCCTCCCCGGTGGTGCAGCAGGTTGAGCGCAGCACTGTGAAGCTGTCTGCAGCCTCTGCGGCGCCGGTTTGATTCCCAGCCAGCCAGGAAGATTCCCACATAGTGGGGCAGACCTCTCCTGCCTCGTCCTCTGCTCCCCTCAGCAGTGTACTTCGGTTCTTCTGCCTGTTCTACTCCCTGCTCTGTCTCTGGTGAATTCTCTCACCCTCCCGTGCCTCTGGTCTGTACCCCAGTGCTTGTATAAATAAATAAAAATCTTAAAAAAAAAAAAAAAAGAAAGAGAAAGAACTGTACCTGGGGGTACATAATGATTTTGGGTAGTTATGTGGCATCCTTCTTTTGAATTGCTCAGAATGCTTTATCATCATTTGCTCCGGCAACTGTCACAATAGCCTCGTGGGTGGGGGGTTTTGTGCTAACAGTGAAGTACAACTCCAGGTCAGACCACCAGGGGGGACAGAGTTATCGCATGGTCTAGAGTACAGGTAGGCATGCAACCCACATGGCCCATCTAACCTCTCAGCACATCTGACCAAAGTGGCATCTTCTTGGACTGGTAACCTCTCTAACCAACGATGGGTGTGAGATCCCATCTTTCTGGATTTTCCAAATGTGCTTGCCATATCCTAAACAGATGGTCAGTATCACACGATATGACTGTGTTTGATGGTAATAACTATCACGTGGTTAACACTTCCTGGAAAAAAAAAAAAACTGGATTAGCTATTGAAAATTGGACCTCATGGTTTGTTGTTTTTTTTTTTTTTTAATGATTTCCTATTTCATTTCCAGAAAAAAAAAGGCATGTTGAAAGTATGTAAAGAGAGTTATGAAATGGATTAGTATCTACATTTGCTATATAGCACACAGTTTGAGAATTTTAGAAGGACCTGTAAGAAATGCTTTAGATAGCAAAACCAGAGAAGCCAGGAACACTGCCCATTTCACTCATTTAACATTTTGTGTCTCAATTTGCTTTTATAAATTAAGTTTGGACTAACTGACTTCCTAGGTTCCATGCAGCAATTTCATTTGGTGGTTATGATATCTTCCCTGCTCAACTTAACGCTTGGGCAGGGACATTCACGTAGGGTCCGCCTCCATCTTTTCTACCAATGTTTTCCCCAGGCTAGTGCCTAGCACATAGCATGTGTTCAAAAATAAATTTTGAATAAATGTCAACAGTATTTTGTTTAATAAGATTGTCTGACTGTGAAGCATTAAAGTTGAGGTTAAATTTATCATAATAACAACCCAGGAATATATCTGCTGTACTGGTAATGTGGTTTTTTTTATTTTTCAAGACTTTCATTCCCATTTACTCATACTGACCATTCACAAAAAGGATATTGAGCTTTGAAGATTTTCAAATGCTCCTGGAAAGGGAATTTCTACAAGTGTTCACATGCTTCTCACTAAATTTTAAAAGGTTATTTATATCTATGGTATTTTTGGCTTTTAACAAATAATAGCATATTCATATTACATCAACACTTACTTCATTGTTTTTGCCTTAAAATTTCTTTTTCTAAAAAAAATTCAACCTCTTCCCTGGGTTTATTTCTCTCATCTCCATTAGTTACCAGTGCTAACCCTATTCCCCTATTCTTTTTAATGCCAATATTTCTCAAAAAGAAAACTTAAGAGGAGATGACCCATTTGTACTTAACTTTTGTTTCCAAAGATGTGCCACCCAAGAACGGGAACTTCTCATAAAATGTATAAGCTTAAGGGGCATCTGTCTCTGTCTTCAACTTGACAAAAATAATAAAGTTATGTGTTTCCTTCACACATTTAAAAGCCAGAAATAGATTTAGACGTACATTTTTCAATCACTGTGCCAACCTAATAAGCAGAGTGAAACAGATTGGAGAGGAGGGCCACCTCCACCGCCCTCGCGGGCGCTCTTCCTCCTCCACCTGGACCCGCCGCCTGCAGCCAACTGTTTCCCCACCCCCCAGCCCCAGCTGCTCCCCTGGGGCTGCACACTCGCCTCTGGGGCTGTCCTGTCGCCTTGTGTTCCTGGGTGTCATTAAAATCATAGCATCACAGTATGACTTTGCACTGGCGCCTTTGACACCATGGAATTTCTGCAGATTATTTATTTCACTTTAGACTTTCCACACTTCACCATCTAGAAGGGGATGGAGAAGACACTGGGGCCAGTAGACTGTCTACTGCCATATCCAGGGCACATTTAGTCTCCTCCTCTTAAAGCAGAGTTAAGAGGAATGTTCTAGGTGCCCAGAGAGATGGGCCTGATGGAGGAGGCCCGTCTATTATTGCTGCTTCATCCTCCAAAGAAGGAAACTCTGAAACTTCTGAGCATATTGAGCCTAACAGTAGAACATGGTTTTAAGGAGCAATATATAGTGTACCATTTTTTCTTACGAAATATAAAATCAGTTGTGAAATACCTATTATCCCAGTCTCTGTCAATTACATGAAATATTGAGTGAAGAGTGACCCCCTGGCAGAACTGGGTAGATCAGAGGCTTTCTAGGGGCATGTTGGGAATTGAAGAGAACTGCTCATCTCAGCCTGTCCTGGTTTCTCAGACAGAAAGATGTGCACTGGGGAGCTATGATCAATGGTGTTTGGGGCTGTGTGCCCTGAAGCAGTGAAAATATCTGCAGAAATAGAGAGAGAAATAAATCTGTAGAGAAAAACCAGAGCAGGAAAGAGAGACCTCATACTTTCTGGCTCTTGGTTCTAGTCGCTCACCTGATGTTCACTTCATTTATAGGTAATGACAAGTGTTTCTTAAAATACTGACTTCAGAAGTTTTCTGATAACAAAGCACAATCATAATCCTTTTATCAAGTTTAATTGCCCAACTGTCAAGAATCTAAACTACATTAGGAACCCTAAAGAAATCATACATACCTAAGAAGTACAAGAATGGAATGTATCTGGTCCAGAATGATGCAGAACATCATTCCTACCTGTCCCTGAGCCTGCCAACTAGCCCCTCCGCATAAAGGAAGATCACCAAATATCTAGTGGACAGTTGCTTTATGCTCTGTATGATGTCAAATGCTGAAGGTCTGACCACCATCAAAGCTGCTTCCTAGGAGCTTTTGATTTAGTGTGGACATTAGAGACTGTACCAGGCTTCCCTGCCGTATACTAGTGAGAGAATTCACTCTTCTTTAACATCACTCTCAATGAAAACATCAGTGTTAAGAAATAATAATATGGGCCTCTCTGGTGGTCTAGGAGTTAAGTCTCAGCGCTATCTCCTCTATGGCCTGAGTTCAATCCCTAGCCAGGGAGCTAACCCACATATGATGCAGCAGACCTCTCCTGTATTGCCCGCTGCTCCCCTCAGCAATATATTTCAGTAGGTCCACCTGTTCTGCTCCCCACTTTCCTCTTGTGAATCCTATCACCCCCACACCTCTGGCCTGCACCCCAGTTCTTCTATGCATAAATAAATAAATATTTTAAAAAAAGAAATGCTAAAACTGCTTTGTAGATTTCTTGGCTTAGTATTTCAAAAGGGTGAGTTTGAGCATCAGTTACAAAATCTCAAGGACTTTCAAGGTGTTCGATGAGTACTGAAGCATTAAAGATGAGGAAGAAACACTGTCTCTCAAGATGCTTACATAGCCAACTAGATGAAGCAGATTACATATAACTTCCCTCTGCTGGTTGTGTGGAATGGGTTGTATAGGACATCACAAACTTTCATATGATCATGTTGAATTTTTGACCAATTTGTCTATGTTGACTACACAGCAAGGTATTTTTTGTAAAGAAAACAAATCTTATTTAGATACTGTCAGAGAGCAGTACTAATATCAAATAATTTTAAAAAATTAAAGTATAAACATCTTTATATACTTTTATAGAGATAATACACCAAAGATCACACATATGATTTTAAGTTAATTTCCTATTTGGAATAGGACTTATAAAAGTAACTTCTTTTTTTTTTAGGATTTATTTTATTTATACAAGAACCAGGGTATAGGACAGATGCACGGGAGGGTGAGAGGATTCACCAGAGTTCACCAGAGACAAGTGAGGAACAGAACAGGCAGACTGATGAAATACACTGCTAAGGGGAGCAGCGGGCAAGACAGGAGAGGTCTGCTCACCACGTGGGTTGCTCCGAGGCCGGCGGGGATCGAACCGGCACTGCAGACGCTGCGGACAGCTTCACAGCGCTGTGCTCAACCACCTGTGCCACCAGGGAGGACCCTAAAAGTAACTTCTGATTATAAATATACACATATCTATTGTAGAATATTTGGATAACATAATCAAATTGTATGAACCAATCCACAAAATCGTATTACTGATATTGACATAACTTATTTTTGTGATTTATTTCTCTTACTTTTCCTATCTACAAAAAGTTTAATAGAGACTCTCCCAAATTGCCTAAAGACTCCAGGAGCTTAGTCCAAATAAAAACAGGATTGTGTTTCTAATCTAACTGTGTTTCTAGGTCTAGAGGAAACTGGCATAGAGGGAAAGGTCTAGTCCCTTTCACTAGTGGACAGTCCATGCTGGGACATGCCGATACTGGTTCTGTCCTCTGCCCAGTAATGGTGGTGAGTAACTTGAGACTCTATATTTAGAGCTCTCTTGGGGTCCCTCACATACTCAGCAGTAGCCACCATTTCCCTCTAATGCACAGCAGCGGGCCAGGGTGGCTGGCTCCCAAGGAACCTTTCAACTTAGCTATTTGCTGTGCTTCATCCAAGAATGCTTAGGCCTTTATTTTTATGACGGGACACCAAGTTACCTTTGCCAATTCCTAAGATGAATTTATTTCAAGGCCTCATTCCTCTCTCTGATAATGGGTTTTGACCAAGATATTCTGATAAATCTCACAAAGACCAGTGTAGAGTATTTGCTCCTGCCCTTCCAGATTCTCCAGTGATTTCATTGGGGATCAATTCTTTGATCACTATGTTGATATGTGGTAACTGTGGAATACTGTAAAATACATACAGACTATTACAGAGAACAAAAATCAAAATTAGTCAGAATCCCAACCATAGATAACCACTGTTAGGGTTGTACAGGAGTTTTTGTCCTAATGTACCTCCCAAATCCCCCTTGCACTGCTCATGCATAACCCCCCTTAACCTAGTAATTTTGACAAAGTTGTCATTCTTTGAACACTCCAGCTTTATTTCTCCGTTCACTGTATTTCCCCTTCCTGGAATGCTTTCCTTATTATCTTCTCTTGTTAAAACTTCTTTCCAAGGCATAGATAAAATACCATCCCCCCCCTTAAAAGTGTTCTGATCTCATCCTCTGCCTCACTGGTTCCTACTCTCACCCACCACAATCCACACCTCTCTAAAGGCACTTATATTATGCCCTTGTGTTGTTATTTTTTTTTTTTTTTTGCAGTAGTCGAAACTCCCTGATTAAATTTCAAGCTTGAGAGTAATTTTTACTTGAGAACAAGAATTTTGTTTTACTTAACTTTCCTTCTTCCATGTCAACTGATATAATGTCTCCATTGCAAATAGTATATACTGAGCAAATATTTGTTGAAAATATGTTTGTGCCAGAAATAAAAACATGATAATTAAAAACATAATAATAAAAACTAAACATAATTTAGTTAACCTATTTGAATTCCTTAACTTTATTAAAATAAAAATTGTAAATATCAAGTGACTATCACATGTAAGAAGAGGTATTTACTATTTCAAAATTATTTTTAAATTTACTTGGAAAAAGTTCAGATGTGGAACATTATAAAAAATAAATATTTACAAATACCCATATACCAACCACCCATACTAAAAAAAATAATTGCCAATATAATCAAAGTTCTGTGAACCCATCCTGAATACATCTTTTTCCCTTTCCAAAACATCTGCTAAATCTTGAACTTGAGTGTTACTCTTTCCTAGCATTCATTTATATTTTAACCATACTACACATATACTTATTCTGTGTGTTTGCTGTATTATTTAAGAATATTCAATTCTGCAATAGAAAATTATAGAAATGAATACATAGGGAGAAAAATGAAACTAAGAATTGATGCAAATAGCTGATGGGGTAGGCAAAATGCATAAAACAAATAAAATAAAAGATAGTAACTAACCTGTGAGACATGACAGAATAAAGTAAGCAGGGCATCTGCATAAGAAACATAATTAGAAAAGGATGGAAAGAGCAAGAGACACCTAGTAGTCATAACAGTCATGATGCACTAAATATACCTGAGGCCGTGAATCATCAGACAGACATGACAGGAAGATTCAGGGAGCATGTGAGGAATTCGGTATTTACAAGGTCTTGACTACGCCAATCACTGACTCCTTATATCCTCTGCACAAGGAATGCAAAATAAAATCCCTAACTGCTCATCAGGCTAATTTGTGAGCCCTAACAATCAACCAGATGCACTTTCTCCCAAGCTTGTAGAGCAAATGTGTTTTATGTTTGACCCAGGCAGCTTCTGTACACTGGGTCACTTTGCTCAAACCTCATCTCTGGTCTTTGCAAGCATATTCTTGGTGAGGAAGAGAGAGAGAGAGGACTGAGGATTCAGCTAGTGTCATCTTTCTACTCTGCCTACACAATTTCTTAATTAACCTGCTTCATCTCTTTCACCTCACTTCTTGTTGTGAGTTTTCAAGTGATTAATAAACCATGTGATTTAAGCATCTTACTTTGTTCTATGGGTCTCTGTTCTATAATCCCTTGTATAGTTTGCCTATAATTGTACATATAGGCTCTGTTACAGCAAGGTATTTTCCTGTACAACATAGTATTTACAAGTTTTTGACCTGGGTATGAATATTGTATGTATAAATCTTAAATTTGCTTTTTTTAATTTTATTTATTTGTACATGCAAGAACTGGGGTGTAGTGGGGGGAAGGGGGAGGGGTAAGAGGACTCACCAGAGACAGAGAAAGTGTGGGGAGCAGAACAGAAGGACCTACTGAAATACACTGCTGAGGGGAACAGCAGGCAAGACAGGAGAGGTATGCTGTGCCATGTGGGTCAGCTCCCTGTCCAGGGATGAAACTCAGGCCATAGTGGTGATAGCCCTCAGGCTAAAATTACCCTAAGCCACAGGGGAGATCTCTTTTATCTTTCCAAAACTGTGAACACCAAAGAAAAAAACAACTTTGTAACAGAATTTCTTATTTTTTTTCCCCATGGGGACTAGGCTTGGGGAGAATACCACTTGGATACTTTATGTCACAAAAATATCCTTCTTATCATAAATGGGCAGAAGGAAACATATTAGCTGCATCCAGGCAAATCAGTCAGCACTAAGCACATGCCATAAAGACAGAGGGTCAGTAGCAGAACAACTATTACTCACAGGCTCAAGAGACACTCATTTAAAATTTTTTATAAAGTTTCTTGCCCTAGTAGATCTACTCCAGGGGTTTGTTCCATCTTTAAACTCAACTATTTAAAACCAATGTAGTAGGGCCAAAAATTTTCATTTAAATATTTAAGAAGCTTCTAAAAGAAAACACATCTCAAAAAATATGGTTAGTACTTACTAGTCATTTGCACCTTGTTTAGTCACATCTCTTTCAAAAGTACAAAGGGAATAGGACTTAGATTGGTAATCAAGTATATGATGGAGGGCTTTCTTGACTCCCTAATCCAGCACATTCAGACAGGCAAATCTGTGTCCTTAATTTCTGGCTTATTCCTCTGGGTGACTCTCTTGCCACTTTAGCAGTGTTCTTCAGTGTGGTCTGCAGGTCCCTTTTGGCTTCAAATCCTCTAAGGTAATTGTTTAAAAAAAAATTCAGATTCCTGAGTCCCAGCCCAGGCCTATTCAATCAGAACATTTGAGTGTGAGGCCATGGAATCTGCATTTTCAACAAACACTTTTTTTTTTTTTTAACAACTTGGAAGGATAACAACTTAAGGCCAGTACTGAAAACATAAATATGAACTTCAGTAAATTATTAGAAAATGAATATCCACATGTCCATGGCCCAGGACGAGAAAGAACATGCCAGCTCTTAGAAGCTTTCCTATTCCCTTTCCTTTAACTCCCTCTTCCCTAATTGTAATGACTGCTCTGATATCTAATACCACCAGCTTGGTTCTTGTACTCATTAAAGATGAGAATTACAGTAGCAGGATAAAAAATCCACACTGTTTAGCATGTCACACAAGGACACTGTACAGTTCGGTCATTGCAACTGCATCTTCTGCCTCTGCCCTCCTCACATTTCATTCTCAAGTCATATGGAACCAGTCATGTTTCCTTTTACAATTATTTCCCTAATCTACTGTTCATGCTTTAAGCTGTCTCCTTGCCTTGGACTTGGCTATGAAGTGCTTGTACTTCCTGAGTTTTCTATTAAACTCATCCTTCAGGACCTGTCCAATTGTCACTTTCTTATAAGCCTTGTGACATTTACCCCTGAGCCCCAGCAGAGGCGGAGCCATCACTCTTTCCACTGTGTGATGAAATATAATGTGGAACAACTATTCTTTTAAAAGCCCATTCCCCTTTCCAGACCAGTAATTAGGGTAAAGATTATTTTTTTAAAATTCTCTTGAGCATATAGTCCTAATCTGTATCTCTCAGTAGTTGCTTAATTGTTCAGGAGACAAATACCATCCAGGTATGAACATCTTTGAAAAAGTAGCACACTGCAACTTTAACACCTCCAGGTATATTTTGAGCAGATGATATTCCTCTTTGTCAGGAAACAAACTTAGACAGCAGGAGAACACTGGGTGACTGAGAGGGAGGTGAAAGCAAGTGAAGGAGGTGAGATGAATCGCCAAGGAGGAGGTGGGAGCTGGAATGATGTTGCCTGTATCTCTGCGTAGCCTGTAGGGCAAAGAGGGATCAGACTGCTGGAGGTTGCACTGGGGGACCTGCCTCGCCCTGTGCCCTCCTTTCCCAGACAGGACTGCCAGTTGTCCTTGCCCTGGGCTGTGTGGGAAGCTTGGCTGTTCCGACATCTTTGCCACATTTTTTCCTGCCTCTGATTGTCCTTGGACTGTCCACCTGCTTCGGAGTGTCCACTGTTGCTTAAGAAACGTTACCTTATTAAATAACCTGCCTAATTATTGACCTCTAATAGAAGGAAGGTGGAACATTCAATTCTTCAAAACTCTTGTCCACCTATAGTATGTGTGAGTGGGAGCAGAGGGCGACAACGTGACACAAAGAGGGGCCTTGTGTGGCTGCCCTGGTGCTCAGAAGTTCTGGATGGTAAGCATCTGGGCAGCCTGCCACAGGAACCTCGCAGCAATGTATAGTCCTTACACAAATGCATCCCATCTGTTAGGCAAAGTGAGAGGATGAAAGAACAGGAATGAGAAGTGTGACTCAAAGTTTGTATCATCAAAAAAAAAAAATGTGTAAAACAAATTTAAAATCTATCAAAAAGTAGTCTGAAAGAGTCACAGTGGGTGGTTTGAACTCTGGGATAGGGGTCTAGAGGTGATCCAGTCAGAATGGAGCTGGAATGCTGGGGGATGTTGTGTTTGTGAAATGCAGAAGCAGTAGAGGCCTGCAAGCTGCAGGTTTAGAAAAAGTGGCTTCTCTGTCCTCTCCTCAAGAACAGAGTAGTAGCCTGTAAAGAGGTCTCAAGCAGCGCTTGACCAGTAAGAAACTGGTTGGCCCAGTTTTCTTCAGCAAACAGGGCAGAGGGACATCAGAGGCTTTCAAGATGCCAATCCTTTGTTGGAAATGGAAGTCAAATGTCATTCCTCAAATGACAAAAGTCCTGGGCTACCTAAGTCCCTGAAGTAGAGGCAACCTCAAGAAGATGATACAAGTTTCAATGATTAATCAGAAAAATAAAATCAAAATGACTATCATTGCTACAACAAATTAAAGCAATTCAATCAAGCAATATGTGCATGTTTATCCCCCATACACACACACACACACACACACACACACACATCAACATATGATAGACTCTCAAGACATATAATTTTCCAGAATGATTTACACATGAGGGTTCAATGCATATTTGTTGGATAAACTCCTGATTTTTTTTGTTTGTTTGTTTGCTTAAAATGCAGGTTTTAATAGTGTAGGGGACATTTACGGGCTTTCTTAGATTCCACCTTGTTTCTTTTTTCTTTTTGACTGCTCCTTTTTTCTTTTTAAATTGAAGTATGATTAACATACACTAAATTATTCTCAGGTGTATACGATAGTGATTTGACATTTGTACACATTGTGAGAAAATCACAGGCAATTTCCCAACTTTTCTTAGCAGCTTTAAAATTAGCAACAGTATATTATTGATCATAGTCCCAATGCTGTACACTATACATCCTTGACTTACTTATTTTATAACTAGAAGTCTCTACCTCTTGATTCCCTTTACCCATTTCACCTACCCACCAACCTTCCATCTTCTGGTAACAACCAGTATGGCTTCTGTCTCTATGATTTTAGTTTGTGTTTTTCAGATTCTACATAATAGTGAGACCATATGATATTTTTCTAATTTACTTGGCATAATACTCTCAAGGTCTATTTATGTTGTTGCATGGCAAGGTTTCATGCTTTTTCATGGCTGAGTTGAGTGTGTGTGTTTGTGTGTGTGTATGTGTGTGTGTATACAAGTATACCCATCTTGCCTATCCATTCACCCATCAATGGACACTTAGTTTGTTTCATATTTTTTGTTGTTTTTTTTTTAAAGATTTATTTATTTATACAAGAGCTGGGGTACAGGCCAGATGTGTGGAAGGGTGAGAGGATTCACCAGAGACAGAGCAGGGAACAGAACAGGCAGACTGACAAAATACACTGCTGAGGGGAATAGCGGGCGAGACAGGAGAGGTCTGCCGGCCGGCAGGCATAGAACCTGTGCTGCAGAGGCTGCAGACAGCTTCACAGTGCGGCGCTCAACCGCCTGTGCCACCAGGAAGGCCCTTTGTTTCATATTTTGGCTGCAATGAATGTGGAGATGTGTTTATCTCTTCAATCTAGTGTTTTGATATTCTTTAAGGTAATACCCAGAACTGAAACTGCTAAATCACACATCAGCTTTCTTTCAATTTTTGAAAAATCTCCGTAATTTTTCCATAGTGGCTGCACCAATTACATTCCCATCAGCAGTGTGTAAGAGTTTTCTCTTCTCCACGGCCTTGACAATGCTTGCTGTTTCTTGTCTTTCAGATAATAGCCATTCTCACAGGAGTAAGGTGATACCACATTGTGATTTTGATTTGCATTTTCCCGATGATTACTGATGCTGAACACCTTTTTATGTGCCTGTCTGACATCTGTATGTCTTCTTTTGAAAAATGTCTATTCGTTTCCTCTAACCATTTTTTAATCAGATTTTGTATTTAAACACAGTTGTATGGATCTTTGTATAATTTAGATATTAATCCTTTATCAGATATGTAATTTGTATTGTCTTCCTCCATTCACTTAGTTGCCATTCATTTTGTTAATGATTTCATTTGTTGTGAATAAGTATTTTACTTTGCTATAGTCCCATTTGATTATTTTTGCTTTTGTTGCCCTTGCCTTTGGGGTTAAATTTTAAAAAAGCACTGCTTACCACCTGTTCCCTTCTAGGAATTTTACAGTTTTAGGTCTTACATACAAGTCTTCAAACATTTTGAATTAGTATTTGTGTATGGTGTAAGTAGTGATCCAGCTTCATTCTTTTACATATAGCTGTCCAGTTTCCCATCACTATTTATTGAAGAGACTGTCTTCTCCCTGTTGTATTTTCTTGCCTTCTTAATGATTATAAATTAATTGGATTTATTTCTGGGCTTTGCTGATACATTCATCTATGTCTAGTTTTTTTTTTTTTTTAAGATTTATTTATTTATTCATTCATTCATTCATTCATTCATTCATTCAAGAACTGGGTACAGTCAGAAGCGCAGGGAGGGTGAGAGAATTCACCAGAGCCAGAGCGGGGAGCAGAGCAGGCAGAAGGACCGAAGTACACTGCTGAGGGGAGCAGCGGGCGGCAGGAGAGGTCTGCGCGCCATGTGGGACCCTCCTCCGGTGGCCAGGGAGCAGCCGGTGATCAAACCGGCGGCGCTGCAGAGGCTGCGAGCAGCTTCGCAACCCAGTGCTCAACTGCTGCGCCACAGGGGAGGCCCTATGTCTAGGTTTTTATGGCAATATATACTGTCTTGATTACTATAGCTTTACAATCTAGTTTAAAAATCAGGAGGTTTGATGCCTCAAACTTTGTTCTTTCTCATGATTGCTTTGACTATTCTGAATCTTTTGTGGGTCCATATAAATTTTAGGGTCGTTTATTCTACTTCTGTGAAGAATGCCAATGGTATTTTGATAGGGATTGCACTGAGACTATAAATTGCCTTAGGTAATACAGACATTCTAACAATAGTAATTCTTCCAAAGCAAATCTGTAGTATCAAATTGCATGAACACCCTGAAACTCCTGGGTCAGTTTGCCAAACTGCCCTTCTAAAGGCGGTTTTTTTGCCAGTAACTTGCTTAAGAGCCATAGCTTTACCAACACCAGACTGATTTGGATTTTTTTTTAAGGAATATAGTTTACAGTTGGAAACACTCTCACTCTGTCACAATTAAGGCATTGTTCTTAGAGTAGGAAGTGAAAAAATACAGCAAGAGATAGAAAATGAAGAAATTGGGTCCTTAGAATTTTTGACTACCATGTATTATTGTTAATCCTAGCCACTTTATGAGTTATGATATATATCTCTAGGTAAGCACAATAATATAATTCAAACTGTAAATATGTAACTTGGCAATTACATGTGAACAGAACCATATCTGATTTACCTTTAATGCAATAGTTTTAATTTCCATACTGTATAATTCCCTCATTGTCCTTTCAAAGTGCCTGTTTCTAGAAGTTAGTGTTGAATAATTATTTGTGACAATTAGTCCAACTCATTAATATCAATACATTCAGTTTCTTTATAGCTGAACCAGCTTGGTGAAAGCACTGGTGTAGTGGGTGCATTTTCAATGGATTCTCCCGTTCTTTCCTTTTCCTGCTACACACCTGTACCTGGTACATATACCACCTCTCCCATTCCAATGAAGATATATCTTCAAGTGAAGAGCATTCAGGTGGCTATTTCTCTGTCCCTTTTTCTTGCAGATCTGTCCTAACTGCTTGATCCTGTCATTGGCATCTGTTATAGGTTGAGAGTCAGAATTTGTGGCTGTTGTAGAGGGATTTGCGAAGATGATCTCTCCTCTCTTTTCTTCAGGGGAATCATGTACTTCTTTATTTATTTATTTGGTTTTGCACATCTCCCAGAATAGTTACATCCACTTTAGTCAGCTTCTCACACGTGCAGTTATCTGCTTTTTCCCCTTTCCCTCTCCCACGCTCATCTAACTCTTACCCATGTTCTTTAAGAAAGGCTCTTTCCTGTTACATGTGCTCTTCCTATTTCCTTGTTCCTTTTATAAGCTAGAAAAGGGCTCATATCTTAGCTTACAAGTCATGCAACTTTGCCAAGGAAGCAAACAAAATCCTGCATGCACCTTCATGTGGAATGCTAAAAATGAATACACCTGTGGGTGGGTCATTGTCCTGCAGAGTGTAGAACTGGAGAAAGCCACAAGCTCAGAAGTAAGCTGGGAGAGTAAGCACAGGTTTGCTGTTGGGTGGAGCACAAAAGCCCCACATGGGGTCATGAGGAAGGAGAAAGCCAAGAATGAAGTGTGAAAATGGAAGATGGTTTGGATAAATTCCAGAGACTGTATTTTTTCCCCCAAAACTATTCTCCATGCTGTCTTGTGTAGTTAGCGGATAATTATTAATGGCCAGTGTCTGAATGCATTTAGGCTACTATTACAAAAATTTGGGTCACTCAAATAACTTATATTTATTTCTCACAGTCTACAGCGTGGAAAGTCCGTGATCAAGGCGCTGGAGGATGATTTGGTGTCTGGTGAGGGCCATCTACTTGTGCACAGATGGCCTTCTCACTGTGTCCTCACATGTCCAAAGGGGCAAGAGAGATCTCAAGTGACTCTATTATATGGGGATTAATTCCATTGACGTTGGCTTCACTCTCATGGCCTAATAATCACTGCCCCAAAGTGCACCTCCTAACACGATCACATTGGGAGTTGACATTTTAACATATAAATTTAGCTGGGGGCTGGGGAGGAAGTTTGAGGTGGACATTCAGTCCATAATAGCCAGAAATAAGTTGACAGTAGTCAGTGTTGTTGAGAACTGAAGCAGTTTTACTGAACAATTAGCTAGACAAAATCCTGCACAGCAGATGCCAGAGAAAAGAGAAAAGGTGGGAAGAGAAGAGAAAGTATAACTGAATTATAACCACTGCTGCCAAACAGAGATGACAGAGGAGGAAGAAAAACAGGTTCTAATCCTTAAAAAGTTATCTGGAAATAATCTTTTAGAAAACATTTTCAAAAGGTTCTGTTTACATTTTCATCTGTCTTAATCACAAAGTTTTAAAATAAATCTAAAATTACTTTTTCATGCAATTACATGCTTATATTTACTGTCTAATATTACATTCATATTTCTCCACTATTTAGACTGGTAATGTATAGCATAATTTCCTTATCTGTAAAAGTCAGTTGGATTACATGACTTCTAAGAGTCTATGTATTCTTCCCAAAGTCTATCATTCTGCATTTTCACTTGAATTGTATAAGCATTTGTAGCTCATCCTAACAGAATATAATGATCTTAGTTCTTTTTCAGCAGGGACTGCATTATAAGTTCAAAATAAACAACTTATAAATGAACTATTGGAAGCTACACTAGTTGTTGCGATCAATTTCTACCAAGTATTTGGATATACTTTGAATATACATAGGAGCCTGAACTAGGTGAACTTCAAAATACTTTACATCTTAAAATTACGTAGTATCTTGTAATAAAATGCAATGTATGAAGATTTGCTTATTTTAGAAGAGCGGGTATGTTTAAATTCATGGCTCTTGAGATGATCAGTTATTTATATATATATATATATATATATATTTCTCTTAGCTTCCCTTTAAGAAACTTGCTTATAATTTCTGCATTATCTTAAAATATTCAAATCTCCATACATTAAAAAATCTACTTAATCTATAATACAAGTCCAAAGTTTCAAATTTCATATAACAAAGGGACATTTTAATTATATTTCTGGTAATATGAATATTGCACATGACTCAGTTAATTGTAGGGACACCACCACAAAGAGTGGCAGATTCCTTAGTACAGAATTGTTCTGAGGCAATAATAGAACAGGACAGAATTACATTGTATCTTGAATCTTGTAGGTCACAAGCCATACCATTATTTTTTCTCTCATCTAAGAACATTTTAAACCTATTATGCATTCTTTTATTTCGAATCACTGAAGCACATTAAAGAAGAAATCTTTTTGAAAGTAATAAATTAATGCCCTCTGTGAAATTTTCACTTCCTTAGAACCACTACTAACTTTCTACAGCTTTTATGAAAAATTTTCTTTTGAGTTTTGTAATTCTTTTGTCCAAAGTGTTCCTTATTTTTGAAAATGCACTGACACTGAAGTATTTTTAATAATCCAGTTAAACATATATTTACTAAATTCAAGGGAATTATAAGACATACAGGATGGAAAGGAGTACCATACAACTAGACACCATATGAAATGCTTTCCTTTAACAAACCAGCAGGGCTTGAAGTCAAAAAAGACTTGGGGGGTGGGGGTGTGGAGAAGGGCAGAGAGGAAGGGGAGAGAGAGAGAGGAAGGACGGGAGGGAAGTATGGGTGATGAAGGTGGTGGGGAGGTAAATACAAATCAATGCTACTGTCTTTGGGTAGTCATGTTAACTATAGCATTATCATGTAGACACACAGAATTGAATGCCTAAAGGCTTAAAGTTCTCTTTCCTTCCTTATTCTTCCTCCCTCCACCTGCTCTAGCACTATACAGAGTGTTTGAGGGCAAAGCAACATAGGTCCAAAACATCATTCATAATGTGGCAAGAATTTACTCTCTAAATGTGACCAGAAACCGAGAGATTTCAGTATTTAACCCTGAAAATAAACAGTTACAAGAAAAAAAAAATCTGCCCTGAAACATTACCTTTCCAGCATCATGTTCAGTGCGGGCCAGACATATACAACTCAGGAAGAACATCTGATGGCATTTCTTCCAACCCTGGAGACAATTTCACTGCAAGGCTCAATAGTTCAGGTGAGACACTCATTTTTGGACTGTGAATGAACTGTATGGAAGGAAATAATTTCCTCTAGCTGTTCAGAAGCAAGTGTTTACAAAACACATCAGGACTCCAGAGAGGTACCAAAAGAGAAAAATTTTGCAGACTTCATGGTCCAAAGATTTGCAAATCTCTCTTTGTAAGAAACTCTATTTTACTAGGACAACTTAAGTAAACTTTGTCTTTAGCAGAAAACGGCCCACAACTGCAGAACCTTGACAGTTAGGTTAAGAGAAACTTTCTGCAGTGATTTCTTGAGTTGAAAAATTCCAGGAAGTAAGCATGTGTAGTCATGTAAAATATCACAGCTACTCCAGCTAGAACCTTTCACTGACATTGGAGAAAGAGATTTAATTATACATATTCCATCGCGGCATTACTCACCCCTATAACATGTATTTTGAAAAAGGAACAAAAAATGTTCAGTACTTTAATAAAGTCTTTTTCTTTCAATGTTATCATCCCATCCACTGCTGCAATATAAAGATCTGGAATAAAGAATTTCCCATCTGAAAGAATGCCTTGTATTCCCATCAGCAAAGTAGGCACACTCTGGGAAACCAGCCAGGGTGTGGGGATGGCCTCCTATAAAACTGCCTTTTTATATGCACATTAGAACGGGATTCTACCTGTACCTGCAGTTGTTATATATGTACCGAATTCTCCCTACCCTTCAAGAACACAACGCCAAAACGAGGGCATTCTTTCATTTCCCCCATTTTTTGCCAAGAAAGGAATAACAAACTCGAAAACAAATTCCCAATTTTTTGGCAACCATCTACATTTTTGGGGTTTTTTAAAATATTTTCTTTGGTTAGAAAGTTTGTGCAAACCAAAGTCTAAAATTCTATAGCTTGCCTTGGGAACTCTATTTTCAAACACACCCCAAGACAGCCCTGGCGCCGGCCGAGTTCTACAGCATGGAAATAGAACAGATTAACCAGCACCACGACGGGCACGGGCTCGGGAGGCTGCAGAGGGCTGCGCTGAGGTCACCCGGCCGGCAAGCCCGTGGCTCCCGCCGCACTCGGGCCGGGTCTGTGCCCAGTCCCCCCGCCCCCCAAGTCTGCGGCGCAGAAGGGGCCAGGTGGGCGAGGCGGGGCTTCTCTTTGAACTCCCCGTTCCCCTTCCAGCGCCGCGCACCTGCGGCCCGCGCCCCCTCCAAGTTCCCGCTGGACGCCCCGCCGGGCGAGGGGCGCCCCTGGGCCGGCAGCCGCGAGCCGGGGGGGCGGTGGGGGCGAGCCGGGCGCGCTATTTTCTTTCCAAGTCAGCCTCCCTGAGGATGTTGGATTTGGCGGAGTCTGCTCTTTGAAATACTATCTTGGGCACCTCACACGTTTAAAAGAATTTTTATTTATTTTTTTTTAATTGCAAGCCTCCCCGGAGCACCCGGCAGCTGGAGAGCAGGCCCGAGGCCGCGTCCCCTCCCTCTGGCCGCCCCCGCTTCCCGGCTCCCCGCCCCCGCCCCCCGCCCGGCGCGGACTCGCGGGCGCCGCCCCCTCCCGCGCGCCCACTTGGTTCCTCCCAGCTGCCGTGTGAATGGGCCGCCCTCCGGGTTCCGCGGAGGGGGCGGCGGGAAGAGGCCGAGCCCGGGCCCCGGCGGCCGCCGCCCCCGCCCCCGCCCCGCGCGGCCCACGCCGGGATCTGCGTCACTCGGCCGCGCGTGGGCGGGAGCCGGAGCGGCGAATGTAGCAAGAGCGGAATCTCCCAATGTGACAGCGCGCGGGGGGTGGAGGCGGCGGAGGCGGGCGGCGGGCGGCGGGCGGCGGGCGGGGGAGGGGAGGGCGCGCGGGGCGGGCGGGGGCGGAGGCGGAGGCGGAGGGAGGACGCGGGGGGACGCGCCGCCGCCGCTGCCCGCGCGCCGGAGCCCGAGGAGCCGCGGCGGCCACCGCGGCCGAGCGAGCGCCGTCGGGGCTGGCGGGCGGGAAGGAGCGGCGGGGCCCGGCTCGGGGGGGACCGGAGAGCGCGCGCCCACCACCTTCCCTTCCCCCCTCGATGGGCGCGGGGGCGTCCCGGCCGCCGCAGCCGCCTGAGGAGGGAGCGCCCGGGGCCGGCGTTCCGGAGTTGGGGCTGAGCCGTCCTCGAGGGAGAGCGCGCCAAGACCGCTGCCGCCGCGGGCCCGGTACGTACCGAGTCGCGGTCCGCCCGGCGCGGGGCGCGCGCGTGTCCCCGCGGCCGCGGGAGAACTTGGGGCGGCGGAGCGGCCGGGGCGCGGGCCCCGGGGCAGCGGGCCTCGGGCGGCCGCCGCCGGAAGGAGAAGGCGGCGCTGGGCTCGTGTGGGCGACTCCCGGAGAAACTGGGTGCGCGGGGCAGCGAGCCGAGGGCGAGCGCCGCAGCGGGCCGCCCTGGAGCGTCTCCCCGCCGGGGAGCGAAGGGGGGGTGGGGTCCGGGGTCCCCGCTCCGGCCCGAGCCGGGGTCGGGGCGCGGTGGCGCGCGGTGCGGTGCGTCGGGGGTGCGCGCGCCGGCCCCGGAGTTTTGCAGCCGCCTTCCCCGGCGGCGGAATCTTTGTGTTGGTTTGTTTACTTTAGGAAAGTATTGCACTTAAAGGTTTAGTTCTTGTCCTGGGTATTTTTCACCTTCCGAGCCTAGTTTTTCTTTTTTGAAAGCGGAAGGAGAGTTTTGCTTGGAAGTAGCTTGCAGAAACTTGGCACCAAGGGGCAGGGGAGCAAGAGAGACTCATTGTGCTCGAGAAGGCCGAGTGTGGAATTTGCAAACACATGTGGGACATACAAGCCTGGGATGCAGAGGTGTGTGACCTTATTGGTGTAGAAACATCGCGAATGCTATCAAATGTTGGTGGGCTGCAGCCTCAGGGTTCACAAGGCTTAAGATGTGAAGCGACAGTTACAGTAAGTGCAAATGTCAGAGCATGGGAAAGGATAATTGCGTTGGAGTGTGTACTTGCAGGTTCCGAAGACCAAATTTTGCAGCAGGTCATCAGGAGCAGCTCTTAAGTATGCACCACTCGGTGAGATCCAGGCTGCATGGAAAATTTGGGGGTAGCTGTCGATTTAAAATTTTATCCCTAAGAGTTCATTTGGTTTGCCAGTGACATGTCTGCAAACTTCGGAGTGCAAAGATCAGACGCAGAGGGAAAACCTCAAATCTTGTTTAAAAATATTTTGGCAGTTTTAATAGATATTGGATTGCGAGGAAGAGAGGAACAGAATTTAAAATAGATTAGTCACGTAGGAAATGCTTAGCTGTTTTGTTAAAAAGTGTGCACGCAGTTACCTGCTTGGATTTTTTACCTTTTTGAAAAATTTCTCCTGTAAAACATACCAAATAAAGACATGTCATTTATGTGTGGATTTTAAGATGGAATGTTGGGGGAGAGAATGCACAGGATTTACTTTTTCTAGTCTGGGTGGAGGCTGGTATCTTCCTGAAGACTTAAAAGAGCTGCTTCTAATCTAAGTGCCACTAAAAGTGTCTCTTGGGTTTTCAAGGGTATCCAGGCTTCCTCCATTTTTTGATTTTTATCTGAGTCATTTAATACTGTCATATTCAGTTTTTGAAATCACGATGCCTTTAGAGGTATTGAAATTAAAATAAGGGTTCTTTTGAATTTATAGATGTGTGGCAAGGTCTGACTTTATTTCTGTTTGGATTTTAGATATTGGAAAATTAGATCTTGAGAGAATAATTTCAAGAAACCATTGGACGGTTTCTCATTTTAATTTTTATTATTTTTAGTATCTTGCACGAAAGTTAATATGCCATCCCAGTATTAGAAGAATTTTGTTTTTCTTGGCTCTGGTGATTTCCTGTTGCTTGTACATGTATTAATAATAAGAAAAACATTGAGACATTATAGATCTTTATTTTATTGCATCCTGCCTGCTGATTGTAGATGTTATTAAAATAACATATTTTTAGGAATACTGTAGTTGACATAAGGAAATTTAGTGAGTTTAATAAATTGATATATCTGGTAACTAGTTGACATCTTATTTCAGAATTATTAATAAAGTAGACTAATCCTAGCTAAATAAATAAAAATTTTATTTTTTTGTGAGTAGTAAATAACATCCACTACTTTATAGGAAAGTTAATAGTTAATAGATTTCCATTCTCTTTGTTATTTAGATAATCAGTTAAAGCATTAGATTTTTTTTTAATTACACTTTAAAATCTTAACTGGTTTATTAAATTTTGGAGGGGGATGCAGTAGAATTTTTGAAAGAAGAAATTAGATGTATAACACAGTGGGGGAGACTTGAAAAATTTATTGTATGAACTTTAAATTTTTATAGTAAAAAGATGATGGAAACAAATATGTCAGGTTTTTTGGTTTGTTGATCTACACTCTGTTCAAAGATTTAGGCCTCATCTATTAGATTATTACTAGGATAATTGTTTTTGTTTATGCTATTCCTGTGCATTATTGGAAATGAAAGCTCTGTAAAATTTACCTTTCTATGTAAAATTGTGTTCTGGATACAATAGGACCATAATATATTTTACCTTACTTTAATGAAATGAACATTTTACAATGTTTTGAGCAGTTTAAGATTTTGCTAAATTATTGACCTGTGTATTCCTATTTCATTGTGGAGTCTGTTAAACATGCTAAGGAATGAATGATATACTCAGGCATAACACAAGGTTGTTACCCCTGTGCTTTGGATTTAGTTTATCTTACCTGCTTCTTTTATTCTTTGTAGTACAATGAAGTATAGTTCAGTTATTATATTAAATGCAAATTTCCTTTTTGATCTGACATTTTCAATAAGTAGTACAATAGTTGAATATACTCTCTTAAACTTAATAATGGAACAAGTGGGAAATTAGAGAAGTTGATGCTGGGAAAAAATAGTAATCCTCATCTTGTCAGAATTCACACAGCTAAAACATACCATTAAGCTTTCAAATAGTTTGTCATTTCTCAAAACGTTGTGTTTGGAGTTTGCACATTAATTTTCACATTATGTTAATTTGATAATTTTAAAAGAAATTTCTGAAAGAAGATAAGTTAAATATATATATACTGCATGCTCAGAAGGCATTTACTGTTTGTTAAATGAGTTTGTTAGTTGATTGAAGGATTTCCAGCCATATAACATGAAATGCTGGTATTTAGCTCTTGGTATTATAGCTAGTGCATAGTTATTAATTAATTGCAAAATAAATCTGATTTACATTTTTCTGATTTTGATAAATTGAATAAACACATTAAATACTTTCATTAAATTTTTAAGGGATCTGAAATTTTTTTTCCAACTTCATTTTAGAATTCAGAAAAGCATCAATATAAGTTTCCCAAATTACCATTAATTCATTAGAAGCTAATGTTTAATTCATGCTATGACAGTAGTAAGATCCAAAAAACATTTTCACTTAAGATATAGCACTGAATGCTTATTAATAAAGGTGCTTAGATAAATTGTTTGATACTTCAAATGCATAAACAGGAATTAGTACCTAGGCCATTCCCTGCAATTTTAAGTAACCCATTCATGTAAGTGAAATTTAATTAGTTTCAGGAATAGGACAAAAGTGACAAAATTAATTTCCTAGGCTTATTAAGGCTTTTGCTATGCCAAATTATGGCTTTTTAATTAGTCTTTTTCCAGTTTTAATCTGTAGTATATCCATCATTCTCCCCTGACCTCTGTACCTTAAAGCTATACTTTCCCAAAACTTGGCAGTACTTCAGAGGCTTTAAATGTAGTCTCTGCCCTCAGATTTCCTGTTTCCTTCCTTGTCATTTCCCATCCTTGTCTTTCATTCCTTTAGTATACACATGATCTCATACAGATAGCAGAAGGAAAATAATCTGGTGGAACTAATTCACCTTAATCTGTAAATGACTTTTGAGCTCTTATGCCCTTTCAAGTTTTTTCACATATCTTACAAGTATCTAAGAGGTTGCTGTTAATGTAGATAATTTTAAAAAGTAAAAATTTCAGGCTTTGTTGGGAGGAAGGAATTTATAGTCCTCTGCAATCATAAGTCAGATTTTATGGGGATTTTGCTCTTGGTTTCTCCCTACTTCTGAAAGTCTTCTCTTTGAGATGCCATGGACATAAAATATGTATATGCATATATAAATATATAGCTTAAGTATATATGTATGTGCATATATAAGTTTATATTATGTATGTCATGTAAAGGAAAATTCAAGAGTAGTGATTGATTATGAGTCCATTTGAGTGTAGTGATAATTTACAAGATTAATACTTGTTATTGGGAGATAACTGATAACTTTTATTAACACAGAAGAAAAGAGCTAGAATCTTTCAAGACTGAAATTGATTTCTTAAATACTAGTGTTGGGTCTGATGCTAACACATGATGTATGTTTTACTAATTATGTGTAGTTCCTATATTTGGGGGAGCATTTTTTTAATCTCTTGGAAAAATAGCATGTTGGGACTCCAACATAAAGCCTTATAAGTATTGAGAGTGAGAAAATAAAAAGGATTTGTAGGTAAAGTAGCAGGATGTGCTGTTATTAGGTTGGTAATTCACTGGGACACCAATTTATACAGTCTTCCATTTGGAATATGAAAGGAGGCTTCTGATCAGATTTTGATTCAAATGATGGTTTTCATGCAGCTGCAGCCTTGATAGAGATGTTTCTATCTTGAGCTCTGCTAGGAATAGAGAGGGACAAAAGATAAATGAGACTTAGTCTCTATCTTTACGGAGCTTATCACCTAGTGGTACCCTGTTCCACAGAACCAGGTGAGGCTGCTTCTCTGTTCCATTTATGTACACTTCACTTAGTTTCTGTCACAATTTAAGTGCTTACTTTTCTTTTTTTTTTTTTTTTCTTACTTTTCTTTCTCTTCTTTCTTAACTGATTCTTCCTGAAAGACTCCCTTTCTTCTCTCTTCAGGACTAGCTCAGTAACTGACATGTTTGAATAAATGAAGAAAAAAATGAGTGCGCAAGAAACAGAATTTTGGCAAGCTGAGAAGGGAGAAGACCCCTACTATATGGGGTGTGGAGAATGTTTTATGGAAAACACTTGGAGGTTACCTGGAACAAGGGCAGGGAAGCAGGATGCACATTTGAGAAATGCTCAGTGTATCTATTTGCTATGAGCATAGGAGTGTATTAGGGACCAGAGAGAAGGCTGAAAAGGTAATCTTGGGCCTGGGATACCTATTTGAGTATAGTATCTGTGCAATGGGGAAATTTGCACAACTGAGTTAAGAGTTATCTCTGTACTTAAGGAAGATAAAGTTGGCATTGTAATGTGGGATATATTGAAGGCCAGGAAGCTGGAGCAAGAACAGTGAAAACTAGAGTTAGGTGTTTTTGAGGCAGAGTAAGAAAAGGGGCGGTAGTGTGACCCAAGGGCATGCTGATTTGAGGAAGAAAAATGGAATCCTTACATTTATGAGCTCAGGGAACTGCAAGAATAGGGCGTGTAATTAACAGAAGCAAGAGTTGGGAATAGATTTGTTTCTCTAAAAGAAAGGAGGAAAATGAGATATATTACATATTTGCTTTTAGACTTAATGCATTTGAAGATTTTGACAGCCTGCAAGTGGTAGTTGAATGTGCATACCAGAAACTACTTGTGGTGATAGTTCTCAAACTTTGCAGGTATAACGATAATTTTTTTAATTAACAAAAGAAGCAAATTTTCATTGATAATTTCATTTTTTGTATTTGTTAATTGAGAATGCATATGACAAATAACTATAATGAATAGAATTATACTTTGAAACGTTTAAATGAATTTTTGTTTTTTAAATCACAAAGTGTTTATTTACCTTTATTTGCAAAGTAAACGTGTGAGAGGCATCTTTTTTACTCAGAACCATCTAATCACTGGTTCAAGTTACAAGTAGAGCTGTCCCAACTGCTGTAAGTGATAATTGAAGTCTGGAAGTCGATGAGATTATTAAGGGAGAAAATGGAAAGTCAATAGAAAAAAGATCTAATAAACTTTGGAGAATTCTTCCACTTAAAATATACTTAGGGAAGACAATATCATAATGGCATACCAACATCAGATGAAGAGCATGTCAAGGTGTGATGTCAAGCTGCCAAGAGATTGGAAAGAGAGAGACAGTGACAAATCAGTTATTTATTAGTTGGGATGGAGTTGTGGGGCCAGAAGCAGACTGAAACTTCCTGGAATGGGTTGAGGCAGGTTTGAAGGAATGATTCTTTTAAAGCATTCCTGACCCTAAGTCCCCACATTCCCAACTTCGAGAATGTCAGGGAAATATGGTTTTTCATAGCAGTAATAAGTGCTTTCTGCAGTAGAAAGAGCAGGAGTTGACCATTAAAAGTTTTCCTGACCAACTAGCTCCTATTTCACTTAGCATATTTTAATCTGGAAGATGACTGATCCTATATCCCACTGAGAGTCAAAGCGAGGTTTTTGGGTTTTTTTTTTTAAAGTTTCTGACACAACTTATTACCATTTTATCAGTAAATGACAACAGATGGCCTTAAACTCATCCTTTAATTCCTTTTCCTCTTTAACTGACCAGACTGAGGAACATTTAAGTTGGTGCAAGTTGAGTTTGCTATACAAAAGCCTTTACTGTAGCTTTTGAATACAGTAAGAATGAGTAATTGGTTTTTCTTAACTGGAATTCATAAAAAGGTCAGACTCAGCATGTTTGTTCCAGCATGTCTTGAAAAGGCCAGGTAACAGTTTTCAGTTGAGTAGATATACTGTACTATTAGCTGCCTGTGTATAATGTTGTGTAAGTGTCCTTGTTATATTTATTTCAGATTGAGAGAGGCAGATAGAAGCTTACTCTTGACTTATTTGACCTTCATGTTGAAGCATGAATGGGATTCAGAGTTAGTAAAAACAGAAAATCTCATCTTATAAAAATTTTCTTTTAAATCAAATCAAGTTAATATATGAAGTGGTGGGTGTTCAAATTATCACCCCAGGCTTTTGTAGAAAATGGAAACACTCTTAAAGCAAAAGCTTAGGGAGAAAACTCCTTTCCCAGCAGTAAGTGCCAGTCTTTAGAAAGCCCCCTGGGACTCTAAATAGTTCACTTATTTATCTTGCATCTGTTATCTTGGCTTTGAAAATGTAAGCTTGGTCCTGTCATTCCTATGGAGATATTCATAACTACTTCTTTTTACTGGTACTGAAGGGCTTTCTCTTAGGAAGTAGGGGGTTTCCTTTCTTTTTGGGTAAAGATGAGGAAGGATAAAAGTTGAAATATTTTTCTAAAATCATTGCCTTATCTTGGAAGACTAAAACCTAAGTTTGTGTCTTTAGCTTTTTTTTAAGGTTTTCCTTTTATATTTGTCTAGCATTTTTTTAAATTGCTCATGAAAAGATTCAGAACTCTTCTTCCATATTTTTTCTTGTAATCTTTCCTCTCTTCATAATTTGGGGAGTACGTATTGGTGAGATAATTGATAACATCATACATCTTGCAAAGTTAAAATTATTTATAAAAAGGATTGCGTGCATGCATATATGTATGGGAATTTTTTATTTTTTGGTTATACTCCAGTTGAAAGGCCGTATATCTATTATTGCATTAGGTGTATGATAGGAAAGTACATTTCTTTTCTTCACCTCAGACACTTTCTGGAAGCCCTTTTCCTTGGAATAATGTAGTCTAGTGCAGACCTGTATCTCCTGAGGGCTGTGTTTTTGGGGGTAGGGATCTGGATGGTGGGCTCTTTATGGAGCATCTCCTCTGGAGTGGCAGGACTAGCTAATCTTCCCTTGGGCTATTTAGAAGATGTAAGAATGTTGTTATCTCCAGAGGGTATACTAAATAGGTATCTTCTAGTGTGGTTTGCCAAAATTGCCAAATGATGGCACACTTCTGAGATGTGCCTCAGATGCCTGGGAAACTGTATTTTTAAAAAGCGCCCCAGATGATTTCCAGGGTGTTTGTAGAAACTGTTGGCCCCTGATTCAGTTTTTTGTGTGTCTCTTGAGAAAGTCAGTCAGGTCACTTGGCAATGCCTTTGTAAAATTTGAAGAGGTCATTATTTGATCAAAGCAGATTGTGGTCAGTATAGAGGCGCCAGAAGATGGGGCTTCCCTTAAAGTTGTAGGGAGATGCATTCTCCTTGGATGCGATAACTGAGTCTAGACGTTTGTATAGTGTTTGGGTTAATGGCATGAAGGGAAAGTCCCAGATTTGGTGACCTCCTGGCCCTTAGGGATATTCCTAATATTCCTATGCTTGTTCATCTCCTGGTTAACTGTTGTGCTATACTGTTTTGATTTGAGAGTAGAGCTTCCATTTTCCTCTGATGTATGTTTTTGTTGTTTTTTTTTTTAACCTTCTGTAATTTTCTCCTTTTAATCCTGAGGGTGCATTGATTACAAGTTTGTTTGTTTCTCTTAAATGGAAGTACTTGGCCAACTTCTCTTTGTACGTGGGAGGTCTCCAGGCAACTGTGAATAACTTTTAGAGACTGCTAAGAGGTCAAGAATTACTTTGCTGGGTCTTGTCCTGTCTCTTTAAAGGCAGGCTTCTTTGTCTTACTTAGGCCCTAAAAGTGTTTTTTTTTTTTTTTTTTTTTCTTTGTCCTTGTCTCAGGGGCTTTCCTACTCTGGAGGGTTCTCCCACCCTCCCTGGTTTCATCCACTATCTTTACATAGTTAGACTCCAGTGTTATTTTGCAAGAAATACAGTTCTTCTACCCTGAATCACTTTCAAGTGTCATGTATTTGAGAGTCCCATCATCCCAATTTTTCTTTTTCCCCAATGCCTGTCACAATTCTAGACTCTTATGTATGTGAGCCCAGAGTCCTATATGATTCTTCTGTTCTGGAACCACAGAGAGTGTCAGTAAATGATACACCCTACCTTGCTTTTGTGCTCTTGGTTCCTAAATAAACTATCTTCCATCTCCTCCAATGCACAGTGGAATCTCTTCCTCTGCCTGCCAGACTAATCTTGCTAATTTTTCTTTAAATGGGAATGACTACTCCTATCTTGTAGGACTGTTGTGAGGATTAAGTGTAATGTAATATTAAGTATTTAGCATATTGTTTGACATAAAATAAGTATTCAGTGAATGGTAGTATAATATACTTCTTGCTTCCTTCTAAATTTATCCACACCATAGAAGCAGCAAAGTGAATAGTTAAAATATGTGAGCTATAGACCTCTGTGATGTGGCTCAGAGAACTGGGAGCCCTGGGAGCCTTAGTTTGAGTCCCCAGATGCTTGCTTCATCAGTTGTGCTATCTCAGGCAAATCTCTTACCTTCTTTGAGCCTTTGTATTTTTCTCTTTAAAATGAAAAGATTATGCTGACTATTAGGATTGTTTGGAGGAAAAAATGGCATAAAGTTCTAAGAATGCTTCCTTAATGTCAGTTGCTATGCATATACTTGTTTTTGTTCTTTCCAAACTGTGTTGTTAAATCCTATAGTGTCTAACAAATAGCTTTAAGAAGTTTGAAGCAAGTGTGATAATTTTTTCCTCTCTCCTTTCTGCAGGTTAAGCTCATCACAGTAATGGCTGCGGCCTTACCCAGGACCCTGGGGGAGTTGCAGCTGTATAGAATATTACAAAAAGCCAATCTGCTTTCTTATTTTGATGCCTTTATCCAGCAAGGTGGTGACGATGTCCAGCAACTCTGTGAAGCTGGAGAAGAGGAATTCTTGGAAATCATGGCCCTCGTGGGCATGGCTAGCAAGCCCCTTCATGTGAGAAGGCTTCAGAAAGCTTTGAGAGACTGGGTTACAAACCCTGGCCTTTTCAATCAGCCGCTGACTTCTCTGCCAGTCAGTAGCATTCCCATCTATAAATTACCAGAGGGATCACCAACCTGGCTGGGAATATCCTGCAGCAGTTATGAAAGAAATAGCAGTGCCCGGGAACCTCATTTAAAAATCCCCAAGTGTGCTGCCACCACCTGTGTGCAGAGTCTGGGACAGGGGAAATCAGATGTGGGGAGCTTAGCGCTACAGGGTATTGGTGAATCCAGACTCTGGCAAGGCCACCATGCCACTGAAAGTGAGCACAGCCTTTCCCCAGCAGACCTTGGCTCCCCAGCATCCCCAAAGGAAAGCAGTGAGGCACTGGATGCTGCCGCAGCACTCTCTGTAGCTGAGTGTGTGGAGCGAATGGCCCCCACACTGCCGAAAAGTGACTTGAATGAAGTGAAAGAGCTGCTAAAAACCAACAAGAAGTTGGCCAAAATGATAGGTCATATCTTTGAGATGAGCGATGATGACCCACACAAAGAGGAGGAAATTCGAAAATACAGTGCAATATATGGAAGATTTGACTCAAAAAGAAAGGATGGGAAACATCTCACGCTTCATGAGGTAATACAAGTTCTTTGTATGTTTTGTAGTGTGTTGTGTTCCTTACAGAAGTTTGGTAATAGTCTGTAGCAAAGGAGATAACACTTCCTGAAAGCAGTATTAAAAATATTTAGGTGTTAGCAGAATATAACTCTTTTAAGAGAGTAGATAGACCATATTTACTGGGTTAGGATTTTTATGTTGAACTCAAACAGGTTTAGCTTTGGAGCTAGTGTAGGGTGACTTTTAAAAGATGTTTAAGTAGTGCAAACAAGAAGTCTGCCTTTGCAAGGTGGGTTTTTTTTTTTTTTTTTTTAAAGATTTATTTATGTATGCATACAAGAGCTAGGGTACAGGCCAGAGATGCGGGGGTGGGGTGGTGGTGGTGAGAGGATTCACCAGAGAGCGTGTAACAGAACAGGCAGATTGAGTGAAATACACTGCTGAGGGGAGCAACAGGCATGACTGGAGAGGTCTGCTTTGCCATGTGGGTTGCTCTCCGACCTGCCAGGCATCGAACTCATGCTGCAGAGTCTGTGGATTGCTTCATAGTGCAGTGCTTAATTCCTTGCGCCACCAGGGAGGCTCCAGGTGGGGTGTTTTTTAATTGTGAAATAAAATAGGATTTTAAATGTAACCATTTATTTTAAAAACCACTTTTTATACATTTTTTTAGAAAAAGACATTTTGTACAGATACCATAATTTAAAGCAATTTTTAGCTAACAGAAAACAAAATTATATTAGAGGAATGTGGGAAGAATTACAGCTTTTAACATTGTTTTGGTTTAACATTGGCATTAAAAATTCTCATCACTTTATCTTTGTTGCATTCTATCCAGAAATACTCTGTGTAAGCATAAGAATGCATATATCATTTCTTTTGCATTTATTCCCTTTCTTTTTTTGTCCATTGGCAGCTCATCTTTAAGATTCAACCCAAGCACAAACTTAAATCTTTTCTGATATGTTCTCCCCCTCCACAAGTAGAATCCACCTTTCATTTATTACCTACATGCACTACATACACTATTGTCACAATAACTTTAGCACTTTATAGGGGTTTTTTTTGTATACTAAGCTGTCCTTTACAGTAACTTCTGAAAATACATTTGTTTTCCAAGCACTTGTAGGATGCATTATATTATACTTTGAGGATATAAAAATGAATGAGATACCTCTGCGTTGAAGAAACCTAATTTTTCTCTGGGGGGTGGGGAACAGCACCAATTCCTAATATTATTTGCAAGTGTGTCCCTTTTGCTATAGTCTTCTTAATATTGCATTTATCATTTCTTTATAATCTTGGCTAACACAATAGAGGAAAAAATTTCATTGCTCAAATTTACCCTTCTTAGTAAGGATGAGTATCTTAAATGTTTAACAGACCAATTTTGTGTTTTAATGTTTGAGTTGTTTGTCTTACTTTAAAAAAGATTGAATGGTAAGAACTTTTTGTGTTTTAAGGTTATTAACATTTTGTCTTAAATAGTAGACATTTTCCCAGATTATCATTTGTCCTTTGATTTTTCAAATGCTTTGTCATGTGAAATTTTATTTTTATGAAATCATACTAATTGATCTGCCCTGTTTGATTTCGTTAGTCTGTTCCTTCACCAATATAGTTACTTTAATTTCTGCAGCTTTATATTTTGGTATCTGAATAGGTAGAGTGCCATTTCAGTAATATTGTTTTGCAGTTTGTCTCTCTCTTTTTTAAGGTAATCTTAAGTATATTTCCTTAGAAATAAAAATTTTAATACATTTATCAGGTTTTCTCCAAATTTCTGTTGGTGCCTTAAAAGTATAGGTTAATTTGGAAGGAAATGACATGTTTACAACAATGAGAGCTTTCACATAGTTATATAAAATGTGTAGTATTTAGATCTGTTACATTCTTCCGTAAGTACATAGTTCTTATTCATAGGTTCTGCACATTTCTTGTTAGGTCAGATTGTCTGTATTATATATGTGTGTTAAATATCTATAGGATATAAATTGATTTATATAGGAGAGACAGATATATAAGAAATGAAGAAGATTGAATTGTAAATTAATTTTTCCCACTTTTTAAAAATTGCTATCACTGACTGATTTTTTTAAGTTAATCTTGTTTTCAGCAATTTCCCCATCTGATCTTTTTAAATACATGAGTTTAGATATGAATAGATGCTGATGCTTAAGATCAAAATTTTGGGTAGCAAAATTAATTACAATAAATCTGTGATTTGATCTATTTCAGACATATCCTTTTACAGTTGCTATATATGACTGTTAGGCAATAACAGAAGAATTTGTGAAGTAGGTCTAGAAAACATAGTTAGCATAATAGTTCACATACACTTTGGCACTTGCATAATCTATGAACCAATAGAGTGAATCTACTAAAAGGCTATTAGAGTTGCCATTATTAGAAAACAAAGGACAAAACAGGCTGGCAGTTTTAGTTTCATGCTTTAATCCAGTTTTCATATTATTTTAAAATCATAGTAGATGAAATGCAAAGTTGAATCAAAAGATCTATTTTTATCAAAGCAGAAGTATTTTAAAGAGATGACTTTAATAAACTCAGTCAACCTCACTTTTTAAAAGAAAAATCTTACCCTACTTAAAAAAAATCCGAAACAAATTATTTCACACTTGGCTTTTGCTAAGGGGCTCTTTACATCTTTGGATAAATAGGTACAGATGGTATTTAAGTAATGAGACCATCGTGGGTTTCCCAAAATAAGGGAACACTCAAAATGAATGCCAGTAGGCTGAGATGTGGGGGTGGGGGTTTGGAAAATGTGGCTGTGTTTTTGAAACTTAACTTAGACCACTTGTTACTTGTAACTCAAGTTGTGAATATGATCCAATAATATAGTTTAGGATAGGAGTTTATGAATCAGAAAGCTGTCTTCAGAACTTGATGGAAATTACAAATCCTGAGGGAATTAAAGAAGGTACTCTTTAATGTACCTTTTAAATGTTACAGCAATAGGAGTGAAATAATTTTGTTTTTATAAATTCTTAAGATTAAAGAATATTACCAGTTTGTCCTCAATTTCCAAATAAGGAAATATGACACATCCATAATTCACTGCCAGCAGTATTTCTGAGCATTTTCTTCATATAAACTCTATGGCTACTCATCTTTTAATTTTTTAAGCCATAGAATTGTATGTAGGTCACTAGTGGATGAAAATCAAGAAGTTATCTACACCTAAAAATGTTTTTTCAGCTCTCACAAGTACATAAGATTCTCTATTTTGTAGGCATTTTTATACTTGTTTCTAAATATATACTATAAGAATTCTGGAATGAATCATTGTTATAAAGACCTTTTTTTTTTTAGTTTAAAGAATCAGTAATAGTCTTCCAACTTGGTTTAGCATGACTTGCTTTATAGGAGTCAAGACTATAAAGGTAGTGTGAGGGGCTGAGGCTCAGAATCACTCTATTAGTGTAGAGCATGTGCCAAGGGGCAAATCTGTAAGCACTTATATTAGGAAAAAGCTCAAGCAGGCAGAATGTTCTCTTTCTCCAAAGGTATGTTAGCAGATGGTAAACTAGGCAAGCCATGCACATCAGATCTTAAATCAGTGAATGGATGAGGACAGATAAACTGAAAGTTGACCACAGCAAGACACTATATTATGTAAAAGCTTTTATATTTGTCAGCCAGTAGCAAATTTCTGACACCTCTATAACTCAAAGATGGGAAGGGGGAGAGAGGGAGATCTAGCATCAATGGGTAAGTTGTAGACCTACTCATAGAGTAAACAATGATGGCAAATTTAGGTCCTTTTCCATCCTGGTGTTGAGAATTCAAGGCTGGATGTTTCCAAGGCATCCAGCAATCTCAGTTTTAAGTGAGGAAGAATGTTGAATCTGGGAAGCCCTTAGCCTTACTGGACACATTATTAGTAAGTTATGATGCTGTATAATACATAACAGTCAACTTAGAATGGATATATTTCAGCATTTCATACTTGAAAAGAAGTGCCAGACATTTTCTTCTGATGATTTTTAGAACTGTGTTATGGGACTAATTGTCCCTGTAAACTAATAGGATTATTAGATTAGTCTCTTTCTTCTTGGGTCACTTTTGGTAATTTATATTTTTCTAAGAATGTTCATTTAATCTGATTTTTCAAACTTAGTAGCGTAAAGTTACTTATAGCTTTTAGGGCTTTTTTTGGGTCCATTTATCTCTTTCCTCTTCCCCCTCCCAGTCTATCTTGCTCAGAGTTTGTCAGTTTTATTAATCTCTTTGAGAGATCGGCAAAGTAGAACCTGTGAAGCCACACCTGGCCTGCCTTCTCCTCATTTTGCAGTTAAACATTTATTGGGATACAGCCATACCTATTTGTTTGCTATTGTCTGTGGCTACTTTTGAATTACAGTCTCAGAGTTGATTTGTTGTAATATAGACTGTTTGGCCTATAAAGCCTAAAATATTTACTACCTGACATTTTACAGAAAAAGTCTATTGATCTCTGATCTTTTTGAAGAAACAACTTTTGCCTTTTTAATTGAGTAATTCTGTGTGTGTGTGTGTGTGTGTGTGTGTGTGTATTTCTACTTTCTTACAGTTTATTTTACTGTTATTTTCTAACGTGGGTGCTTAGTTTAAATATTTTTTTCCTAATGCAAGCTGCCTGTAATTTCTAAGGCTGTATTTTCTCAGTATATATGGAATTACTGTTATTCCCTGTGTTTTGATATGAAGGTGGTTTTTCAATTCTGATTACTTCTCTTTTTGTTTGTGATTTCTTTTCTGACCCATTAGTTATTTAAAGTATTGTTTCTTTGGGCCTCCCCGGTGGCGCAGCGGTTGAGCACTGGGTTGCGAAGCTGCCCGAGGCCTCTGCGGCGCCGGTTCGATCCCGGGCTGCTCCCTGGCCACCGGAGGAGGGTCCCACATGGTGCGCAGACCTCTCCTGCGGCCCGCTGCTCCCCTCAGCAGTGTACTTCGGTCCTTCTGCCTGCTCTGCTCCCCGCTCTGGCTCTGGTGAATTCTCTCACCCTCCCGCGCTTCTGACTGTACCCAGTGCATGTATAAACAAAACAAACAAACAAACCAGCAAACAAATAAATAAAGCATGCCTCTATTAAAAAAAAAAAAAAAAAAAAAAGTATTGTTTCTTTCGAAATATGAGGCTTTTTTCCCCTTAGTGCTTTTTCATGATTTCTAACGGAATTACATTTTGGTCAGTCAACATGATTTGCATGATGCCAACCTTTAAAATTCACTGAAATTTTATTTATAGCCCAGTATGCTATCATGTTTTTAATGTGCCTGGGAATAGTCTCATCTTCATTTAATGTTAGTATTTCCTGTGTGTCTGTTTTAACAATCTTGTTAACTCTTTAAATTTTCTATAATATGTACGTGTGTGTGTGTGTGTGTGTGTGTGTGTGTGTGTAGTCTGCTCTATTAGTAACTAAGAACTATATGTTAAAGTCATCTGCTGTGATGGTGAAATTATATGTTTCTCTGTATTATGTAGCAACTATTAATCTTTAATAATGCATTTTGCTTTAAAAATCTTTCTTGTGTTGGGCCTCCCCGGTGGTGCAGCGGTTGAGCGCTGGGTTGCGAAGCTGCCCGCAGCCTCTGCAGTGCCAGTTTGATCCCCGGCTGCTCCCTGGCCACCGGAGGAGGGTCCCACATGGCGCGCAGACCTCTCCTGCCGCCCGCTGCTCCCCTCAGCAGTGTGCTTCGGTCCTTCTGCCTGCTCTGCTCCCGCTGTGGCTCTGGTGGGTTCTCTCACCCTCCTGCGCTTCTGACTGTACCCAGTGCTTTTATAAATAAATAAAATAAATAAATAAATCTTAAATAAATAAATAAATAAATAAATAAAAATCTTTCTTGTCCGATATTAATGTAAGTACATGAGCTTTCTTTTTATTAGTAATATTACATGTTCTTTCCATTCTTTCACTTTTGGCCCTTTTGAATCCATGTTTTAGATACATTTTTTGTAAATACCAGTGGTTGGATTTTTTAAACTCCAATCTTATATTCTCCTGTCTTTTAAGTGGAACATTTGGTCCATTTACATTTATTATGGTGGCTAATATTTTGAATTTATTTCCATTTTGCACTCTGTATCTCAGATTTACCTTCTGGAATTTGTTTTCTTTAACTTGAAGCAGATCATGTAGCATATGAAGACCTTTCCTTATGAAGACCTTCTTGTGGCAGACTCACTGTCCTTCCCCACCCCACTGGAAAATGTCTTTAATTTACCACATTCTTAATGGTTTATTTTGAGTATTCAGTTCTATAGTATCAGTTGTTTTCCTTTAGTAATTGAAGATACTATTTCATTGACTTGAATATTTCATTGCTGTGTTTTAAGAGTCAGTGGTTATCTAATTTTTGTTTGCTTTTGAAATCTGTTTGCCTCTGCCCCAATTTCTTCTCTCCTTCTGATTTCTTAATTTTTCTTTGTCTTTTAGACTCTTTAGTCATATTTTCACCCTTCTTTAAAAAAAGTCTTTGAGCATTTGATTCTGCTATCCATTGTTTCAACTGGTTTTTACTTTTGTTATGATTTCTATCTACAAACTCGTGTTTTTGAGACCTAAGAGCAAAATGGATGCATCCAAAGATTATTTGCTTTTGCTTCCATCAGGTATCTACACTCTGCACACTACAACTCTGATGCCCTATGAAAATAATTCTCAGCCCACTTAGTTATGAATAAGGGCAGAAAGCCCATGTGAGGGCTGCTTTACACTTGTGAAATATCAAGGGTATCTTCTGTTCTCTCCCACTCAGTTACAAGGTTCATGACAGAATATACCTGGAGCTACAGATATATTCCTAATTCAGCCTTTCACTGGGATTGTAGTGCTTTGTGGTTTCAGCTTTATCTCCCTACAGAGAGTTAAAATCCTCATCTTTGGTGGATTTGGGGCTTTTCCGATTGTTCTCATACTCAGCAACCCCATGAGGCTATGAAGAGTGAAACTCAAGTTTATCTGGTTTAGCAACTATCTTCAGCTTACTCCTTTGAGATGTTGTTTTCATTCATTTTGCCAGGAATACAGGAATAGTTTTCTTTCTTTTTTTTTTTTTTTTTTTTGCTGACTCATGGATTCATTTAAAATAATATTTCCCCCTTGCTATTTAACCCAGCATTTTTAGTTGCTTTCTGTGAGAGGGGGCAGTGGTGGCACCTAGCCTTCCCTATGCTGGAAATGAAAGTCTAGATTGTCATTTAGTCTCCCTGGCACACAGCATTCCATTGTATTTTTATGCTAACAATACTTAATCAGAAGTAACAATCATTTGATTTTTAAAAATTATAATTTTAACTACCAGTTAAAAATTTTTTGTCTAGTTGAAAATGATAGATAACTTTAAGAAATTGTTCACATGAAAATATAAATGGAATTTTGCTATTTTTAACCATGGAGAAGAGGAAGTAACTAAACCAGTAAGGGAGAGTATCTTGTTATTTTATGCTTTTGACAAAATTAGAAACTTATAATTTCTTAAAAACTGGCTTGGTGCTACAGTGAGCAATTACTGTTTTTGGAATACATACACTGTTTTTCTTTTTAAAATATAATTATAATAGCTATTGATTTAATTATTAACAGCTGGGGTAATGAAATCTGGATAACACTGAAAGAACATACATTTTTTAGGGGAAAGCTTCATGAATCGACTTATTATTACAACTTGGGGTGAACTGTAATAACTTCTGTAGCCTCAGTTTTTCTACATGAAGTCCTAGAGACTGCTGGAACCTAAAATCAATAACAAGAATGTGTTATGTTTGTTTTTCTTGGTTTCTAGTAAGATGATGGAAGACTAGAACTTTGTTTCTAGTTTATGTTGAAAAGTTATTTTCTATGGTTATACATAAACTGTACCTCTAAAATATCAATTAGAACATCTTACTGACAATCAGAAATTCTCCGTAGTAGTTTAGATTTATGAGAACAAAAAGGAAGCAGCTACATAAAAAATAATTCAGATAGGGTCTTCAGTGTTATTGTAGCTACTGCTAAGCCAAAAATGAAGTTTATTTAGAAAATCATTCTTTCAAAGTATATTTCACTTTTAGTTCCAATAACATTGTACCATACCAAAAATACTTAGGGAAACTTTATTTTTTTTATGCCTCTTTAGAAGAAGAAGACTGAAAATAAATTATTTCTCCAATTACTCTTTTGTATTCAAGACTGGGTTTAAAAAAGGAGGGCTGAAAAAAAAAAGGGGGGGGGAGGGCTACTTTAAAGTAGCCAAATTGCTTATATCAAAATAAGCCGGTGTAAATTTCATAGGGGGAGGATGTTAGATATTTATATCTGCATTATATCTACATAATACCATAATTTTCTAGATGGGTTAAATACTTAAAAAGAAAAAACAAAACTGCTATATTATATAGGAGAACATTGTTACACATTTTTAGGATGAGAAGGGAGTTTCTGTGTGGTACTCAAGACAAAAATTGTAAGGCTTATGACAAACTATGGGTACCAAAACCAATAACAAGAAGCTCTACATATAATGAGTTACTGCTGTTAATACATAAACTCCTAAAGTCCCCAGGAAACAGGATTGTAATAGGAGAAACAACAGCCATGAGCAAGCTGTTTAAAAGTTAAAGACTTTTTTTTTTTTAAAAAAAGCTCAGTTTTACAGTTAAAAAAAAAAGCAAAGTATAAGCCAAATGTCATTGATGACAAATCAAATAGGTAAACCTTTCAAAAGATAATAATCACAATTGTTCAAGTTCTGGAAAATTGACTATAATTGTTGGTAGCATTTAGATTTGGAACAGCTTTTCTAGAGTGTAATTTGGTGTGAACTATGTAAATGTATAGGAATTTATTCCAAGGAAATAAATGAATATATGCACAACGATGCACATTTAAGAATATTCTTTGTAGTTTGCTTTATTTAGTACATGAAAAACTGGGTGTAGTTTAATGTCCAGAATGACACTGTGGTTGATTTAAAAAAAAACTGCTCTTTCCTACAATGGAATATTGATGTCTTAAGTAGCAAAACTGTTGCCTCTGAGAAAATTGAGGCTCTGAAATGTGTGTTTGCCCGTCCAAAGTCACAGAACTGGTAAGTGAAGGAGCAGGACTCATCACAGATATGTCTGTCATCAACTCCCATTCTCTTTGTCAACAATCATGTTGAATGAGTATGTTGAAAATATTTGATACACTATCTGCCAAATCCCTACATCTAGTGTAAATTAAAATATATGAAGGGGCCTCCCTGGTGGCCTAAGTGTTGAGTATGTACACTATGGCACAGCATACTTCTCCTATCTTGCCCGCTGCTCCCCTCAACAGTGTGTTTCAGTCGATCTGCCTGTTTTGGTCCCTACTCTGTCTCTGGTGAATCCTCTCACTCCCCCAAACCTCTGGCCTACACCCCAATTCTTCTCCAAAATAAATATTTTTAAAAGTTATGTGAAAAAACATTTTCAGGTTTATTGAACAATTTCAGGTTTTGAGTTTAAGATAACATTTGCTATTTTAAATTTAGTACAAGGGTTTTGGCCAACTAGCAGTTCTTTATTGACATTATTTATCACTTAGATGAAAGAATAGATTTAGACATATCTTAGATTAATGACTCCATTTAATATTTTCCATTTTAATAATTTTCCATTATAATATTAATTTGTGATAATTATGTTTTTTACTAGTTGAATTAATGTTTAACTAAACTCATTTCATTTTTTTCTTTCCTAAGAATTTTCTTGTTCACATTGAAAAAAAAATCTGTTAGACGATGTATACTAACATAACACATTGAGAAAAGATGTCAACTTTGTATACTCCAAAATCACCTGGTTTTTCATTTAGAAGAATGAGATGCAGAGCAATTTTTCCTTTTTCCATAAACCCTCATACCTAGACAAAAATAAGTAAAGCTTATAAATAAAATCAAGGTGACTGTTGGTTTAAGTTGTAAGAGATGGTTAAATGACTTGATTTTTTTCCCTAAAATTTAGCATCAGGCTAGGAATAAATTAGGAATAAAGATCAGCTTGATCTTTATAACTTATGGCTTTGTTATATAATGATGTGAAATTCTTATATTTTACATATTGATGAAATAAGAAATGTCTCTCATTGTTAAAACTGTATTTTGGATATGCAGCTCACTGTTAATGAAGCTGCCGCTCAACTCTGTGTGAAGGATAATGCCCTGCTGACAAGAAGAGATGAACTTTTTGCCCTGGCTAGGCAGATTTCTCGAGAAGTCACCTATAAATATACTTACAGAACCACCAAGTAAGTGTTTTGCATTGCTTGATAGAAATAGAGCTTGAAACACTATCCATTCATAGAATATAAGCGTTTCTGAAAAAGTAGAAGTGTGATTATAGTTCTTTAAAATTAAAACATGAAGTAACTTTTCAAAGCTACTGCAAATGTGGTTTTTGTTGTTTTGTTTTATTCTCTTTTGTCTGTCTTTTAAAAAACATTGTTTCCTGGCATTATTACATTGTTCTGGTTGGTTTGGTTTGGTTTGGTTTGGTTTTGAGAATGGAGATGAGATTTTGTTAGTCAGCACTTACAAACTTACTGTACACTAGGTATATGAACTTGTTGAACTCTCTGAAGAAGCAAAGTGGTTCCCTTTGAAAGGTGTTTTTACACTCTAGTGAGGTTAGCTGAAAGGTAAAAAAAAAAGATACACTGACTTGACTACTAGCAAGCGAACGTGAAACATGCTTTTGAAATAAAAACATAATATTGAAAAGCAATGATGATTTTAAAATTTACTGTAAACACCATATTTTTTTTTAAGATTTATTTTTATGTATGCATACAAGAACTGGGGTGTGGGGGAGGGGGGTGTGGTGAGAGGATTTACCAGAGACAGAAAAACACACAATTTATTGTTCATTTTATTCTCATTTGAACCCTAAACCTGTCTGTGAGTACAGACTATTTTGATTTTGTTCATTGGTTGCACGTGGACCCCAGTTTCCTGCACACCATGAGTTGTGCTTGTCACAGCTGAGTGGGTGCAGATTGACCATTTGCCTTAAAGTAACTGAGTGTTGTTGAAAATCCACCTCCTAAGCACCCTCCCCAGCCCTAATAAATCACATCCTCTGGGGATGGAGTCTTGGAATCCAAACTTTCACAAGCACCCCAGATGATTCTTGTGCATATTCAAGTTTGAAAACCACCATAAATGCATTTGCTGTTATCACCATTATTTTCCTAACTTAAAGTGCCTTGTTTTCTATCATATTTAGAGCCTCTGTATTTAGAAACTGACGAGTAAAATTACAGCCACTGAATGAAAAGTAAGAATATATAGCAACATTGTAAGATTATTTGCAAGAAAAGGAGTTGGGTAATCAAGAACTAATTTAGTAATTTTTCATTTTCTTCACCGTATTATACAACATTTTCTTTCCGAGTACTTTATTTCAATAATTTTCTTTAAACAAAGTAATACAGGTACATGAATTAAGAGTCCCTAAAGGACACAAACCTTATAATGAAACTCAGCAGTTTCCTTGCCCTATTCCCTCCCCATTCTGAATTTCATGCCCTAGAAGCAGTTGCTTTCAACATATTTTAGCATTTCCTCTAATATTTAGATTCATATTGATTTTTAAATTTTAATATATTTTTAAATACATGACACTTTTACATAATGTAGATGCCAAAATAATGTAAACAGATAATACAAAAATGTCCTTTTTTTATCCTGTTCTTCTCCACTTTAGACAGTTTTATTTGTTTAGTGATTATAGTTTTCCTTCAGAATTTATTTATACACATGCAATTATAAATATATTTTCTCATTTTCTTCAAAAATAATATGTAAGAAGCACATTTTTCTGTATTTTGCTTTTATTTTAACATGTCTTAGAGATCTCACTATATTAGTCAGTATACAGCTTTCTTATTCTTTTATTTTTTAGTAGCTGCATGATACTCCATTATATGGATATACCATGATTCATTTAACCAGTCCCCTATTGATGGGCTACTGGAGTTTTTCCTAGTCTTTTGTCATTATATACCGCCTTAATAATAACATCATACATATCACACTTTTTTTCATTCTGAGATGTATTTTCACATTTTAACATCTTCTATGTTAAGTTATATGTAACTTAAAATTGATGGCTTTTCATAGTTTAATTGGCAGTTGTATTTCATATATGTGTAGATTCCACTGTTGGATAGTTTTTCAGGAAAGGGATCACTACATAAAGGGAAAATGCATCTGTAGTTTCAATATACAAACAAATATATTTTAATCTAATGTGACCTTAAGCATTTATATGGTCATTTTTGTCATTTTATCCTGATGCGCCTACTGATCCATAAAGATGTGTCGGACTAAATCTTCTTGACTTTTTTCCTTTTCTATTAAGTGATAATCATTACCTATTTTCTGAGAAATTCTGTATGGAGATTCCTTAGATAGTGACTTTTAGGTAGTGACTTAAAATATATAGTATAATTGTGTCTGCGTTATTTCCCTAATGTTAATTTAGAAATAATGAAAAGTTTCATTTTTATTGTTCACATTCATTGTGAATTTCTTGTTTCTGGTGTCAGGATTTCAGGATGTTGTATTTGGTGGAAGTTTATAGATTGAAATGCCTTTTGTATAAAATTTGTTACCTTCTCAGAGGTTATTACTCTCTTATTCCCCTCAGGTCAAAATGTGGAGAAAGAGATGAATTATCCCCGAAGAGAATTAAAGTGGAGGTAAGAATAAATATCATATTTTCTTTTGCTGATACTTGCTTATTAATTGAATCTAAAATAAAAGTGTGATCCATAAACTTTATTAAAAAAAAGTGAATTATAGAATTTTTAAATACATAGAATTTGTTGCTTTGACGTATTTATAGTAATTTGAACTGAGGATACTAAGAATGTTTTTAGTAGAATGATGAGATTAATGTCCAATCACTTTATCAAAAGTTTATTTGTAAATTCTGTTTTACAGTTTTAATGTTCTAGTGATTAAAATATATCTCTTATAATCTTATTTAAGTCATTGGTCACCTTCTCAAATACATTCAGAGGAGCTAAAATTTAATTAACTTTATATTAAATATAAGAGAGAAATGATAATTTAGCTTGAAATTACAGAGACCTTACTGTAATTAAAATCTATTTTAGAGGATTATGGTTGAGATACTCTTGATTTGAGACCTATAGGTGGTAAGTGGAATTAAGCAAGGAAAATGTGCTTTTTATTAGCGCTCCCAGAACTATAGAATGGCTTCAGAACTACTACTGTTGCTTTGTTTGGATTGAACACATTTTTAAAGGCTAGTCTGCCAGTGGAGAAATTTGAAATTCTACTGATCCATGTTCCTCCTTTCTTTGTTCTGTTTTGTTTGTTTGTTTGTTTGGATGGGGGTGTGTGGATTGGTACTCTCTTAGCCACCCATTATTTAATTTCATAATGCTTTCAGTTAAAGCCAGTAAACTATGTTTGACTGCCCTAAATTTCCATTATCAAATTATTCTTAGCACCTGTGCTATCTATATGAAATAATCTTTCATATCAAAGCTGAAGTTACAAATACATAAATCCCTTTCTTGGCTAAATCTTTCCAATAGCTTTCTACTGTACATAGATTAAAATCTACACTTTTTCCTGAGGCATCTAAGACACTACATAATCTAACTATGGCTTGCATCTCTAACATTGTCTGCTAGTATATTTCCCATTCTTACTGTGACTCAGCTTCGCTCACCAACTTTCTCTTCCTGGAAAAAGCCAGACTCATTTGTGCCTTTGTACTCACTCTTTCCCTATCTAGAGCTTTTTCTTTCTTTTTTTCTTTCTTTTTTTTCTTTTTTGAAGATTTATTTATTTCTACATACAAGAACTGGGGTATAGGCTAGAGGCATGGGGGGGTGAGAGGATTCACCAGAGACAGAGTGGGGAGCAAAACAGGCAGATCTACTGAAATACACTGCTGAGGGGAGCAGCGGGTGAGACAGGAGAGGTCTGCTGTGCCATGTGGGTCAGCTCCCCAAATGTACCCATTTGCTTTATATTCAGTTTTGCACTTAAAGTGTGTTTGATGAAATAATGAATGATTATAGATAAGCATCTTTAACATTTCAAAACTTCAGCCTAAAGCAATGGTTCTCAAAGAAGAGAAGAATTTTGTTCAAAAAAAGGGGCACAAATTTAAAAAGTATGTTTATATATGCTTAGATTTACCTCTGTTAGCTGTGGATTAATGTTTAAGATGGGTTAAACTCAGATACCACTCAAAAATTTTGTTAGAATTATCTAAAAGAACATTGAAAAATGTTTTATAGATAGCTATTAGTATATTCTGCCACTGAAAGGGATGGAGATAATCATAGAAACTGCTCAGAAGACATTTGCCATTGGAGGATTTAAAGGAAAGAGGGTTATAAACCTACCCACTGGCCAGGAAAAATAGTTACTAGGCTAGAATTGACATCCTTATTTCTTTCTCATTGTTGCCCTCCATGTGATTATGATCACAGTGCTCTCTCATTTAAGTCCAGTTTTCCTTTTTGTGTTTAGCTTCAGTGGTCACTATTCAACAATGAAATTTGAGATTATGAATCTTCTGGACTGAGGAGCTGCTTTCCCTAAAGGTTTCATTCCAAGAGATGGGTTTTTCCAAAAGCCTCCCCAAATGATCAAGTGTCTTTTTTTTAATCTCATATATTCTAAGAATTAAAGATATAAAGTTTAATATCGCTGTTGTTTTCATGTCTAATATGCCCTATAGAAAGGAGTGCTATTTAAGGACAACACACAAAAAAGCTGTAGTTTTTATTTTTATTAGACTCTATTGGCAAGTCTTTTTTGACCTTTCAGTGACCCTAATATGAAATTTAAGCAAATTTGCTTTTTATATCCAACTACAGTATTCTTATTTTCTTTTCAGTAGCTCAGAGTGTTGGATGATAGCTTTAGATGTGACCCTTCTAGTCCATTAAATGTATTTCTCTAGAAATAATTGAATTGTAGCTCTATATCGTTAGTTTATTGTTTTATTAGATTTCACAAAACTATTTGAGCACTTCTGGATTTAAAATTAAGATAATTAGTGTTTCCTTTTTCTGTGAATAACAGCCCTAATCCTTCCTAAATGAAACTAAATGACTAATCAACCCCAAGCTTTTTTAAATAATTTTATAAACTCTATACTCCTGATTTTGTTTCCCAAAACTAAATAGGACAGTAGTTTAATAATTTTTGTTGGTTTGCTATTAAATTTGTTTTGGTTTCACATAGTTTTTGAAGCACTTATGTATTGCAGGCATCTTTTCAAAGCATGCATGTGTTTGCTATGCGTGCATGTATACCTACCCACACACGTGTAATACTTTGCAAAATATGCAATACTGTATATGTGGGCAATTTTGGCATAAATCCTTGTATAAATTCTAAGTGAAAGTTGAGATACAGGAGCTGAATGTTTGGTTTTGGAAGCTTATGTTGAGGTAGTTAATATTGGCTGTACAAGGTTACTACTCCTGTATGAAAACTTTTCACTAAGTATTAGTCTTCTATTTATATCTGTCTCCTTTGTGACTGTGAGGAGGGCGAGAGTTTCTGGCATTAGATAAGATTAGGGGAAACTCTATTGAAGAATTACCATTTGAGTTGGATTTTAAAAGAAAGGTAGAATTTCAGAAGGTAGGGAATTGTGGTGGTGGGCAGGGAGATATTACAAAGATAGACTAGCTTGGGCAAGAAAAAAGTGGGCATGTTTAGAGAACAGTGAGACCAGTTTGTCCAGAATATGTGACTGAAACAAAGAACTTTATAAGTAATACTAGAAAGATTTTAGAATTTTTTTGAACATGCTGTTTCTCTTATTTCATTTGAATCATTTATTTTGTGATTCTTAATTCTCTATTAGAATTAATATAATGATAAATTTGAGTTTAGCACATTGTAAATTCCTAATTGCTAGACCCAAATTAATGAGATCATTTATTCTTCTCTTTTTCATCTTTATTTTCCTCAACTCTTTGATAACACCAATGAGGAATCATGCCAAGTTACTTTTTTTTAATCTTAATAATTTTTACATTAAATGAAATATAATGTCCAGTATGTAAAATAGAAATGGCATGAAAATAATTAGACATGTAAGGGAAAGAAACATTTTCTTGTGTGCCATTATCAGTTCATTAGGATTCTCTAATAAAACCTAGTACTTTCTTAAAGCTTTTTAAAAACTTTTTTACTCAACGCTGTATTTTCCTGGTGTGTGTGGGAAAGGTGAACCCTTATCTGATTTTTTTAACCTGCAGTGCTCTTACTCAGCAATAGTTGTTCCCCCTTAAGACTCATTAGCTATTTTTTTAGTTATTTTTTGTTTGAGTCAGGATACACATTATATTGAAGTACTCAGGAGAATCTGTTGCCCTTAAATAGCACTCCTTTCTATAGGGCATATTAAACATGAAAACAACAGCGACATTAAACTTTATTTCTTTAATTCTTAGAATATATGAGATTAAAAAAAAGACATCCGATCATTTGGGGAGGCTTTTGGGAAAACCCATTTCTTGGAATGAAACCTTTAGGGAAAGCAGCTCATCAGTCCTGTATGATAGTAAATGAGGTCTGGAAAATATTTCCCAATCTAGGTGAATATTTGTCCACCAAGAATATAAAGACTTAACTAAAATGAAAATGGATTATGTTTATTTTCACTTTTGCTTTTTATCAGAGACACCCCCCCCCAAATCTAGCTTTATGGCATTTGTTAGAACTCCTTATTATTGAATCTATAATGTGCCTATCCCTCTTATATATTTGAAATTCATTATTATAAACTTTCTTATTTATTCTTTATGTAGGCTTTATGATTTTACAGCCAAGGAGAAACCCAGCCAGACTCGGTAAACTTGTCCAAGTTGCCACATTGCTATCTATTAACAAAGCTGGGGCCTAAGGTCTATGTCTGACTCCTAAACTTAAAGCAGTACTCCCATCCTGGTGCTAATGAGCATTCACAAAACTCCTTAGGTATGGAAAACACTACTGGGATTATACCTTTCCTCCTACTTGTATAGTATGAAGTCTTCCTCAGGACTGGGTGTCTTTGTAGAAGGGGGAAGAGAGGGGCAGTTGTCATTTTCTAATCTAATGAAGTTTAGCCAGTAAGTTTTGAATGGCAAATTACAAAATGTTTAAATATAAGACATTATTATTCGATATACTAATAGCTTAGAATGAGGAAAATCTGTTGGGGAGATAAAGAGTAAGTTTTAAAAATAAGCCTGACTTTCTTGTACTCTACCTGTGAGAAAGTTTTCGAGACAGTTTGACAGCTAGGTAAAGGAAATGAACAATCAAGAGCCAAAGTCGCTGTCACTCTTGTCATCCCCTCAATTTTTTTAAACATTAGTTTTAACTGGATTCAACTGATATGCTTTCATTTTGATTAAGAACATTATCATGTTCCAAAACAAACCCTGCCATTACCTCTAGTGTTATATTTTAATAGAGAGGAAGGCTAGGTGAAACAGCCACCACAACTGTGATGGTAACTTTGTGGACTGTTACCTATTCATGTCTCATCTCTAAGTTTTCTTTGTTCACTTAAATGGCTGGAGACTAGCAAAGAGATGGGAGGTGACAGCATTCTTGATCCTGTGTGGGCTGGGAGTGCAAAGCAATCAGAAATAACTGGATGAAAGAAATGAAGTTTGTTAATAGAGACCAGAACGTCAGAGAATTGGGGCTTGAAGAAGAAAAGACTTACAAGGAAACATCTGCTAGCAGTTCCAACAGGGTGGGAGTGAGAGATTGAGGAGCGGGGGAGGGAAGAGGGTCAGAATATCCTCCCACGCTGTTACTAAGCTTGTTGAAAAGAAAGCTGGTTTAATTAGATGTAGACTTTTCCCCTTGGATCAGAAAAACAGAAGCTTTACAATCTGCTATTCATATAGAAAGTGTGAGTAGAGAAAAGGAAAATGCACATGTGCAGCTGACAACATCTGCTGGAGCAAACCATTTTAAAGGGCTAAGCTGTGGCTTGAAGCAGCTAGCTGATACTTGGCAGAAAGGATGAAGAGTTACTAGGGTGGATACCAATGGGAGAAGAGTAATTAGGTCATGAATAGCATTCTACCCTAAATCTTTTATTTTCTTAGTGCTCAGATCCAGAGTCAAACCAGTTAGGAAACACTGTGATTAATGACAGCAGCCAAGAATATGACATGAAGATAAATTGCTCATAGCATGGTACAGCTGGTTCCTAGGAAAAAACCTTGAGAGACATATACAAAGGTCCTGCACCAAACATAATGTGGAAGAAAGCAGCTTCTTGGGAATGTTCTCACTCTTATTTCTCAGTCACATATTTTGGGTACCTCGAACCCACTTTCTATGTCACGAAGTGATAGCTGCCCAGTCCTGCAGCTTTTCATCCAGGGTGAGCTGTCAAAGACTATGAGAGAAAATCATAATGACTAGTATAACCAGATGCAGAGACCACTGGTTACTTAGATATTGTGATTTATTACTTATTGTGTGCTTTTATTTCTCATTAATGATGAAGCAGTGTCCATATTCCAGAAACTTTCACATGCAGAGTTTGAAACTTTACCTTCCAGCTTTTCAATATTTTCATAGTTAAGTAATCCTGACAATGGTGGCACCATTTATTTGTATAGGAAAGTGTTTTTTCCCCAAGATTTATCATTTGCGTTCCTTCATTTAACACTCAGAGATCTCCATTAGGACAGGTAAAGGAAATGGTTTCATCGCCCTTAAAAATTGGCAACTCTAGAAATAATGAGGTTAACTTTCCTGTCTGAGACCTCACATCTACTTCTGAAAATGAGAATATTAGATCCCCACTTTCTCCTTTGGTAATCCCCTTCAAAAACTATATTGAGATACTGGAGGTTCCAGATGGGCACACTGGATTCAAGGCTTGTTGATGAATTGGAACTCTCCAGTCTGGTTCTTCAGCCCTGATCTTGCCCTAGGCTCCAGAATCTGAGTACCTGTGTACTGAGCTTATCAATACGGACATCTCACCACTAGGTCTGTCTGGAAATGTCTCCAACTAAATTCATCAGCTTTCTACTCCCTCCTCAGACCTCTTGGTCCTGATTCCTTGTTTTAGTGACTATTATCACCAAATTCCCTGTTGCCAAAGCCATAGCTCAAGAATTCATGTATTTCTTTGGTATCTGCTGCTGTCCAGGGCCAGGCCACTGTTTTCTGCCTTCACCATAGCTTTCTTTTTTTTTTTTTTTTAATTTATTTATTTATTTATACAAGCATTGGGTACAGTCAGAATCGCGGTAGGGTGAGAGAATTCACCAGAGCCAGAGCTGGGAGCAGAGAAGGCAGAAGGACTGGAGTACACTGCTGAGGGGAGCAGCAGGCGGCAGGAGAAGTCTGCGCGCCATGTGGGACCCTCTGGTGGCCGGGGAGCAGCCGGGGATCGAACCGGCGCTGCAGGGCCTGTGGTCAGCTTCGCAACCCAGCGCTCAACCGCTGCGCCACCGGGGAGGCCCCACCATAGCTTTCTAACCATGTCACTGAGACCAACTTTGAACCTTGCCCCCCAACATATTATCTCCATTACATTCAGACTGGGCTTTCTGTAAAATGCAGATCTGATTTATTAGCCTCTTCCCTAAAACCTTCAGTGGCTTCTCTTTGTATTTAAGATAAAATCTTAAATTCTTAATCTGATTTCCAAGTCCTCACAGGATCTGGTCCTGTGTATTCTACTTTTCTTAACACTCCTCTTTCTCAGTAAATTTCCTATGTTAGCTACATTACTTTCCAGCTTCTCAAGTATATCTTATTTTTGCCTCTAGGCCTTTATATAAGCTCCTCTCTTTCCATGGAGAACCCTTATTTCAAGTCTCAGTGTACTCTTTGGGAAGTTTTCTTAATGTCATGTTCTCTGCTGTGCTCTGGATCTCTTTGTCCATTTACCTCTCTAGACTGCATTTGTTAGGAAGGCAGGATACTCATTGTTTCCTTAATTGTGTATTGGCTATAAAGTGTAGAACCTGTTAGGCGAGCAAGGTATTTTTGTTTCCCGATTTCCATTGTTCTTCATTTCCCCACCACTATAGTCAGTATTCTCTTGCTGGTTTTAATCTAAATGTCTACTTTACTCGTTCGCTAAGATACTTTGTAAATATCTGTAAGGTTTATTTTATTCTTCCAATCATAGAAATAAGTAAGTCACCTACAGCATTTATCTGTTTTACTCTGATTAAATCTAGTGGCTTTTGGGCAAGCTTAATAATGAACATTTATTGGGGAATTTCTGTGTGCCAAGCACTGTGTTTAGTGTTTCTCATGAATTTCTTGCTTCCTTGGAATGGTTCTAAAGTTAGCTGGGAACTGTTGTCATGCCTGTTTTACAGAGTAGGAAAAAGAGAGATAAAATAGTCTGTCCAGTATCACAGCAAATTAATAGTAGAAGTGAATTGTGAACTTAGCTCAAATCACAGAGTTGAAGTCAGATCAGCTTAAGAAAAACAGAGCTGGGGGCCACCCTGGTGGCGCAAGGGGTTAGGATACAACCTGTGAAGCTATCAGCAGCCACTGCAGCACGAGTTCTATCCCCAGCCAGAGAAGAGACCCACATGGCACAGCAGACCTCTCCTGACTTGCCCACTGCTCTCCTCAGCAGTGTATTCAGTCAATCTGACTGTTCTGTTCCCTACTCTGTCTCTGATGAATCCTCTCACCCTTCACACCTCTGGCCTATACCCCAGTTCTTGTATGCATAAGTAAATAAATCTTCATGAAAAAGAAAAACAGAGCTATAAGAAAAATGCTTCTATTTTCTGTTGAATTGTATTAAGGTAGCAGTAATGCTAGGGTTTTATGGTTTGAGCATAGACTTAGAGGCCAGTGTCTGTAGTTATAAAATGAGGGAAAATCAGGGTGGTTTGTTATGGGAATTAAATGAGGTAATTTACATAAACTATCAAGCATTGTCAGGAACTGGTATATTGTAGATACCTGCAAAATGATAGCTGCTTATACTGTTGTTTTCTAAGTCATCTACTAGCTTACCTCATTGAACTAGGAGAGTTTGCTAAAGAGAACATTGGGCTTTTTGGGCTAAACACTTAAAAGAAAAATGGAAAGACTAAGAAAAATAACACTTTATTCAGATTTAGATTGTATATGCTTGTATAAAACTCATTGTAGTTCCCTTAATGGTTATATTCCATGCATTTCTCTAAGCCCAGGGTCCTCAGTCTTGTAAGAACCTAGGAAGGTGGTCAGTTTCACTACTTTAAAAGTGCCCATTGTATATTAACTCACCATAAAGCTACATAAGACTAAGTTGTCAATTTTGTTTGCTCTTGACTAATTATTTCATGTCTTTGAATTTAAAAAGTAGCAAATTATTTAGGAAATGAATTTTGGTAGGTGAAGTATTTGAAAACATGCCATCTAAAGTAGAGAAGTAATTTTTTTTAAAGATTTGTTTGTTTATGCATACAAGAACTGGGTACAGGCCAGAGGTATGGGGGGTGGTGAGAGGATTCACCAGAGACAGAGTGGGGAACAGATTAGGCAGATTAACTGAAATACACTGCTGAGGGGAGCAGTGGGTGAGACAGGAGAGGTCTGTTGCACCTTGTGGGTTAGCTCCCTGGCCAGCCAGGGATCGAACTTGTGCAGTGCTGCAGTGGCTGTGGATAGCTTCATAGTGCTACGACTTAACCCCTTGCATGACCAGGGAGGCCCTGAGAAATAATTTTTTTAAAAGATACTGATGGAGAAAAATTTTTAAACCAGTTTTTTCAAACACAGTAGTAGAATACGTTGTTATTACATCTTTCTTCTGCTGTGCTGTTGTGAGAACATTGATTTTTAATGATGCACCCTGTGCTACAGATACAGAGCTTATCAACAAGGGGAGAAATGTTTGGAGGGTAATGACAGTTTCTGCAAGGAATCCACTAGTAGTTTAGTAAAGTAACTCCACTAGTAAAGTTACCAAAACCATACCATCATGGTTATCTAACATATTTGTCGATGTCAACTTCATGTGGAGTAATAAATGGTGGAAAAAATAAACCTTGAAAAAAAGTAATAGGTGGATAGGCACTAATATATCTATTTTTAAAGATTTATTTATTTATACAAGAACTGGGATACAGGTCAGAGGCACGGGAGGGTGAGAGAATTCATCAGAGACAAAGTGGGGAGCAGAACAGGCAGACGGACCAAAGACACTGCTGAGGGGAGCAGCGGGCGAGGCAGGAGACGTCTGCTGCGCCATATGGGTTGCTCCCTGGCCGGCTGGGAATAGAACCCGCACTGCAGAGACTGCAGATAGCTTCACAGCGGGGCGCGCAACCCGCTGAGCCACCGGGGAGGCCCAGCACTAATATATCTAAATTATAAAATGGGAATAATTTAAGTTGAAGTGTTCTCCAGGAAGTAGAGTATCCCAAATAGTCTCTCTTTAATTTAAAAATTTAGCAGATATAGATGTTATTATTTAGCAGTTATTAGATGCTGAAGGCATCTCTTTATCTCATTTGGTCTTCACAACTACCCTAATAGATGAATTCTCTTACTTTTATTTTTTATATAAGGAATCACAAGTCAGCTGGGATTATCAGGTAGCACTTTAAAGAAAATTAACTTTGGATCTTGACCTCATTACATACAACAATTCATAAATTCTAGATGGGTTAGAGAGTAAAATTTGAAGAACAAATAGCAAAATAAAACCTTTAGAAAAATCTAGAGGGTAGTTTTGAGTTCTTACCAAATATCTCTAGTATCTTTCTAAACCTTATGGTCATAGACGATATTGCAAAATTAAAGTATAAGTATATACAACTACCATATGCAAAATTTGAAATCTGTTTGAATATTAATACAAAAATATAAATTGATGAAATTAAGAAAACAACATCATGCAGTTTCGGCAAGGTAACTGTCATGTTGCTTACTTACGCGTTATCGCTAAACCAGTAAAGGCCCTTGGGGAAAATATGTGAAAGACACAAACGTGTTCATCCCTTTGCAATTATTTTATTTCTGGGATTCTGTGTATTGGATAACCCACACTGTGGGAAATGGTATTTCCACTAAAATATTTTGTAATGTTTTTTCTTAATACCAAAAATAAGGAAAAGAATTAAATATCCAGTAAAAAGATAGTGGTTAAATAGTTGAACCACTAGATAAAATGTTACATGAAATGTTAGATAACTGTTATCAATGATCATGAAGTCTGCATTCCAATGTAAAACACTGGAAGTATGATCTTTTAATTCTGCATTAGCCTTTTTACTGAGGCTTCAACCATAGAAATAAAGTAATTGTACCATAAAAGACAATAATGAAAGACATAAAAGACAATTATTTCCATAACAGGAAATAATGCACATTAAAATCTTAATTGTAATTAAGGTGTTTGACTTTATTTTCTAATTTTTTGGTAGTGTGATTATTTAATTTATAAACTCTAAGTAAAAGCGTATTCTTTGACCAACAGGATGGGTTTCCAGATTTTCAGGACTCTGTGCAAACTCTCTTCCAGCAGGCTAAAGCTAAGAGTGAAGAACTCGCTGCTCTTAGTGCTCAGGTAACCAGTTAGTATTTCATAATGTCTGTAGGTTTAAAAATAAATGGCTGCTTCAACTGGCATCAGTTTTTAAATATTCAAGAACTAAATTTATCTCTGGTTGTTTTAAAATATCTGAACCTCAGATATATCAATAAGATAGCAATAACAACTTGGTTTGATTTGGTTTATTTATGAGAAGAGTCTGATATAGTACAGCTTCTTTCTTCTTTATAGGAAGTAAGCAGATTCTGTAATTATGAAAACTCAAACAAGTAATTTGTTAGCAGAAAAACAGCCATGTTGATTATAACTGTGTAATACAACTCTGAGATAAAACTGTCCTGGTTCTCAATAAAATATTAATTGTCAGCATTGTGACTGTTGTTAAATCATTTCAGTTCATGTATAATGAAAAATAAATTATGTAGCTTCATTCAGGTACTTTTGCTATCAAGGTAATTGTGTACACTGAAATTAACATTTTTAAAAATCATTTTTGCAAGCATCACCTTTAAGAAAGCACCGTAAGTTTTATGTTGTTGATTGTCTCCTTAGCGATTGCTTGTGGTCAAATTTAGTAGTGTCAACTTTTGTTTCATCGTGTTCAGAGAATACAGACTACATTTACTCTTCAAAAATCTTTCTGAAATGGTAACAATTAATTAGTAACAAGTTAAGTGAATTGACGTGATGGTTCCTTTGTTCTGGTGTAGTTTATTCAGAAAATCAAGCTTATATTCTATTCTATGAGTTAATTTCACATATTGATATTTACTATTGTGAATCAGAATTTCTTGTAATGAATTTCTTATACTACTCTTTTATATAGCATGGTAGTGATTCATGTCTGCATTCTGACTATTATCTCCTTGGCAAAATAACATAAATACACTGCTTTGAATATCCATATAAGTAATGTAGAGCAGTGCATAAAGATGGGATTTAAAAACACATGCAGTGATAAATGAATATGTCAGCCAACTAATTGTGTATTTTAAAACATGTCTTTTTATGATTGGTTGGCAAATACTGCAGTTTCATTTCGTGATGAAGGTGAAGATCCTCCTTGGCACTGATGTTTTTCTGCATAATTTGCATTGTTTAGTTTTAGTGGGAGGTGTGTTTGTCTTGTTCTTCTAGACAGCCGTTTTACACCTTTTCTCCCCCAAACATACTGTCATCATATCAGAGTCTGTGTAGTGCCAAATCCTAAAATAAAAATGCCAAGATTTCACCCTATGTGTTAGAAGCACTTTATAGCAGATGTTGCTGTTGCTCTGAGGTTCCTTTTTTTAAAAAAAAGTCTTTTAAAGCACTCAGTACCTTGGAAAACAAAGCAAAGGTTATTTTGCTTTTGAGCTGAAATTAAATACTCTTCATAGGATGGAGCAGAATGGTTTTTTCTTTTGTATAAAATCCAGCATTTTTTGTTTTAACATGATGATATAGACATCTATGCATATTTATGGAACGTGTATAACACATGAAGTGTGAACTAATTTTAATGAATACTAAATATATTGCTGGAGTCTGAAATTGGCATCTTTAAGCCATTAAAAAATCTAGAATATTTTAGTTACTGATTTTATTTTTGCTTTACTTACTAGCAGCCTGAAAAGGTGATGGCAAAGCAGATGGAGTTCCTTTGCACCCAAACTGGTTATGAGAGACTGCAGCATACTGAAAGAAGACTGTCTGCAGGACTTTACAGGCAGAGCTCGGAAGAGCACAGCCCTAATGGCTTGACTTCTGATAACTCTGATGGTCAAGGTACATATCTTTACAATGACTGCATCTTCTCAGCCTACTACTATGTGTACTTCAAAGAGAAAAAAAAAAAGTACTGATTTTTAAATCTCATATTTTGTAGAGATTATTTCATAAGTTCCCTATCAAAATTAATTTTCAAATTATACTTTTTTTCTAAGGAAAGAATTCATCCTGCAGATTTAATTTGAGAAACTTTTCTTTTAAACTTGTTACTCGTAAACAGTAGCTGGTGCCTGTTATTGGCATGCCTTCTGTAAAGGCTCGCTAGGAATGGGAGATGGAAATAGTACAGGTCATTTTCCCCAAAGGAATGGATTCCATGGGAAATACTGTTTTACATCCTTGCTAGTGTTTTGACAGTCTAGGATTTCCCCCCTACATTGTAGTCACCATAACACTCCCACCACTGAAATGCCAGTGGTCTTCCACCAAAGTCCATTGTAGTGACCCTCACCCCAACAGCTTTCCTTCTCCATACCCCCCTCCTCCACTGAAAGCTGCAGATCAACATTGCATATTTTTTTAGACTTCAAAAACAGATTTGTATGTGAAATTTGTAACATTTGGTTCCTAAGAGAATATGGTAACTGCTTCTGAAGTATTATGACAGAGAATAGCGATTTGAAGAGACAATTTAAGAATGGAGAGACTCAAAAAAGTTTTGACTTGTTTCAGGGTTTACATTGGCCTACAGTCTCTATGAAAACATTTTGTGATGTATACTTAGAAATTTTTTCTCTTAAACTCTTTAAAATTTTAAAAGAAACAACATCTCTTTTTTCTAAAATATTATAGACACTTTCTAATTGAGGTCTTGTTTAACTCCTCCACTCATGCTTAAACAGTTCAGACTCAATCAAAGGCATTAACGAAAGATTTGATGAGTCTCTAAGTTTTGACACCAGAATAATTTAGTGTGGGGCAGCAGTCTACTAAGTGAGGTGGATTTATGTCTATGGCAGAATATAGTTTGGTATATAAAGCAGTTTTTCCCCATATCTGTGCTAACTATTTTTCCATGGAATTGTCAGAGGATTTTTTTGCTTGTTGTTTTTAAATAATAGGCATTTGACTTGAAGCCATCTTTGTCTCTCTAGTGTTTGTTATTATGTGGTTAATGACATGCCTTGGGGAAATGGTTGCACTAGTAAGAAAGCCTTACAGAGGGGCCTGTATTATATGCCAAAGTTGGAGAGCTTACTGGAAACTCGGTCTTTTGTTTAATTCATGTTTAGCTCTTTAAAAAATGTCCTGGAAGAATTTCCTCCTAAATTAAAATAATAAAAAAAAAATATTTTCCAGCCATCATTTAAATTATTCAATGTGTATTTATCCTCATCACTCCTTTGTAAGGAATGATTAGACAGTGTATGAAAATTTATTTTGAGAGAAAACATGGGTGTTTTTAATGTTGTTCATATTTGGTTTTATTTTTCCTTTTCATTAGGAGAAAGACCTTTGAATCTCCGAATGTCTAACTTACAGAACAGACAACCCCATCATTTTGTGGTAGATGGGGAGCTGAATAGACTGTACTCCAGTGAGGCAAAGTCCCACTCATCAGGTGAGGATGTAGGATAGGATAAGAGAGTGACACTTGAATAAAGTATCTTTAAATTTTCTTCTCCTGCCTCCCCACAACCCCTCTGCCCCCAAGAAAAAGAAAATTCTGTACCAACAATGTTACTAGTCAGTTTTTCTCCCCTTGGAAATGCTAGATTGGTCTAATAATAACCAGGCATTTTGAGAACATGATATTCCAGAGAACTGACAGGAAAAACTTGTGAAGGTTGAGATTATTTCGATTAACTTGCCCAAAATGGTGGCTTTTACAAAAAAATTTTAAACAAAATTATCTAGTTTGACTTGTATAATTGCTTTTTTCTGGCCTTCATAATTTGAAATTGATGGGTTACCTGTTTGCCCTCATGCTATGAAAATGTCACATACCAAAATCTAAACTCTTTATGCGTGTGCATTTTGAGGATGGTACTAATATTTCGCAAATAAACTGAACTCCACAAAAGGAGAAGCTGTCCCTTATTATAGTTAGATGTTTATGTTTTTACTCAAGTAAAATGAATTAGACAAACTATGAGATAAGCACCATTACATGACTAAGAAAGTCACTAAAACAGAGCCTGGTGATTCTCCCCTGGAAATGGCATCATATTTAAGGATAATGCTCCACAGCAACAATAGTCTTAGTATCTTTTAGTCTTTGATTTGAAGAAACTCTAGTAATCACTTGACCAAGTCACTAATTTTATAGATGAGAAAACTGAGACCAGAAATATTCTAAGTCTGTGAGAAAAGTAGTTTTACAAGTATTAGAATTAAATCTGATTTTATACTTTTTATTTATAAAGAGTGAATTACAAAGAGTTATCAAGACAGTTTATGTCTTTCAGTTTCATGCTTCTACTAGCAGATGCTAAAAAGGCCAAAGTCCGAAATATGCTGTGCCTTGACTTAGTATGCTATTGTATACATAATTCTAGCCACTTTAAAAATACCAAAGAGAGGCTGGGAAATTGAAATTGTACTAAAGATCACATCCTGGTCACATTTTCTACAACATGAAAAAGGGTTTTGGTGTTTGGTTTTTTTTTTTAAACTATTTTGATAATAAACCCAGCATTTTCTATCAGTTCACAGAATTGATAGTCCTTTGAAAAGCTCTGTAAATGAAGTACATTGGTCATTTGTGTTCTATCATGGGACCACACTTTGTAGCTCAGTTACATAGTAGTATAGTTGAAGTAGGATTGTATGTAGAACAGAGGAAATCCTGAGAGGCCCTTTTTTCTTTTCTTTTTCTAAATTGCATAGAAATAATATAGATTCCATGCAGAACAAAATTGGGCCCAGATCTCAGCACTGAAATTTGACTGAGTTACTTAACTGTCTCAATGCTCATTTGCTTCATCTTCATCTGTAAAATAGAAATTTCTAAAATATATAGTAGTTGGTAGTTATGAAGATTAAACAAGTTGACATGTGTGAGTGTAGGACAACTGATAAACGAAAATAAATAGTAGTTATTTATTAATTTTCTTAAGCAGAATTTAAAATCCCACTTCTATATAAAGAGGGTGAATTCATAGATTGAACTGCCTAATTTTAGACAAGTAGTATCAATTACCTTTCTAAAATCCTTTTCAAAGTGTGTGTGTGTGCACATGCAAACAAATGCACGTGTTGTGTGTGTGTCCTCCAGTACTAGTATTTCATATAATCATTGCATTTTCTTGTCATTCTGCAGTGTTTGTGAGGTTAAAATAACTACACATGTAATTCCAAGGGATGATTTCCAATGAAAGTAAAGTCTTCATTTTTTCATACCTGTTTCTCCCACATTAATATTTAATGACTGGAGAAACCTTTAAAATAGTTCCATGTTTTACCTGGAAAAACATGGAAGATGTTTTTCTATTTCTTTATTGATAGTATTTTAGGCAGTAATTCTGTGTAGATAAAGCTCCAGTTTTGTTTTATATATTTTGTTGGACCAAACATTAAACACTACTTTATATGCAAAGTAGTTCACATGCATTTCATGATTTAACTTTCACCCCATATGTGATACTATGTCCACTTTAGTTGAAGACACTAAAGGTTTTGAGAGGGCTGTAACTTACCCACAGATGAATACAGGTGGTAACTGGCAGAGATGGAATTTAAATCCATAATCCAGGCTCTTAATCATAACTTGAACATAAAATCTTTATATGGAATTATAGAATTGTGAGTAATTAGTACTGTTAGTTGTGGAGTATGGGAGTTTGTTTTATAAGTTTGAGTTTCTTTTTTTGTAAATCATTGATTTAAATATCAATACAATTTGTGTTTCCATTTTATGCAGAGAGCCTTGGCATTTTAAAAGACTACCCTCACTCAGCTTTTACTTTGGAAAAGAAAGTCATCAAAACAGAGCCTGAAGATTCAAGATAGCTGTTATTCGCCCACTATTCTCTGGAAATGGCATCAGATTTAAGGATAATGCTCCATCATAGATATAAGCCTTAATAACCAATGTTGCCTCATTCAGCTCAAACAGATTTCATAGCCAAAGCGTAAGGACTGATACAATAGTCTGTGGAAACCAGGAAAACAAAACAGCAGCCACAAAATAGAAGAGTGAGAGATTGTTGCAATCTATAACAGAAATATTGATCCATTCACATTCCTGTGTAAATCGTTCCATGTGGAAAGGCTTACAAATTAATATTGTAAGCATTCATTATTTAAGAATGTACAATGTATTTGTGTAATTTATAGAAGTTAAAAGCTCGATGTTGAGACCTGTTTGGTCCAGACGCAGATACAATTTATTTTACTTGAAATTTTGTTGTCTACTTACCTGTATTTAGCGTGAATATACGTCAGCGTTTAGAATCTTTGCAGTCATAAAAAAGAAAGTTTAAGTAATGTAGTTATCGGCAAGGTTGCAATGACTGGAAAAATGAATAGCAAATAACTCAATTTATACCAAGGAAAATGTGGATTTGATATTTGATAAAACTGAATTTATAGGAAATGTGTCCTTTCTAATAGTAAAATGTTTTACTGACTTAATCAGTGAAGACATTTACACAATTAAATAGTGGAGTAAAGTTAAAAAGAATGAGCAATAGAGCAGAAAATCTCTGCTGCTGTTGATATGGGTTGTTGTAGGATAGCTCCGCAAAAGTAACAAAACAAGGAAAATATTACGTGGACAGAGAACTTGAAACAAATGGATTGATGTGTAAAAGTTTTGACTTTAACATTGCTACTTCAGAATGTGTTAAATAGGTTAAGACATAGTAAGTTTACCCTAAATGTGATAAGGATGGTGACTGTTAAAAAAGGCTATAATATTTAATAGAGTAAGAACCGTTTTATATCCAGAAATTCCTCTCCACGTACTGGAGTCAGAGAGACTAAATAGTTCTCCCTGGGGAATATCTTCCCACCTGAACCATCACAAGTGTGGACAATCACTACATCCACATTTGTAGGCATATTTCTGTGGCGGTTTAGTTCACACCTGTAGTCATTATTTATTTTACAATTTAATTTTTGTACACCTTCCAGATTTGTGAATGCAGGTTTTTTTTTTTTTTGGAATTCATGTTAACTTGAAAGTATGTTTTTAATTCCCCCTATTTAATCATAGGCTGCGTGCATATAAATGAGGGTGTGCATAAATGTTAGTAATGTACTTGTTTACAAGAATTTTACATGGGAATTCACAGTGGGGAAAAAAAAGCAAATACTACTTCTGTCAACATACATTTCTGCTGTTGGAGAAGATATTTGAGACCTTTACCTACTTTTCTCCAGATTAATTTAAACCCAGATATTGCCAAGAACAGCATATTGACTTGGAAAATGAGGGGGGTTTTTTGTTTGTGTTCAGTTCTGCTCTAGTTTATAACTGTAAAAATATTAAGTCAAACCTATTATACTACAATTCATCAGCCAAATACTAGATGAAATGTCTGCACTGTAGTCTCTGATCACTGTCACTTATATAATTGCTTTTTCATTTTGATTTGTAGAATAGCTTTACAGTAGAAACATCAGTAAACAACTTTTATACTATTAAAAGGCTTTTCCCCTTCCTAAATTAAATGTTTTAATTGTATTATAGTGTTTTGCCCACTGAAGAAGCTTTTTATGGACCTTGCAACGTTGTTGCTTGTTTGAGGTTGTTTATTGTGGTTGTTTTGTTCACTGTGTGTAGAAATAGTATGAGTACGATTTAAATAGATTGTTCAGTTTTTAATATTAGCCATAGAACTGGTTAGTATATCAGTAGTTTCATGAAACGTTTCTTGTATTCTAATCTATTTTGAGAAATTTTGTGGGTTTTTTTAAATTGTGTCTTACAGTTCAAGTTTGTAGATTTTAAGAAGCAACAGTTTTTAAAGATATGGTAATCTGCCAATTAATATTTATCCATCTTTCATGACCCCACAAACTGCATCTTTAAATCCATAAATAAGTTTCCTTAGGTATCATACTTTTCTGGTCTTTCAAACTTAGTGATGGGGGAAAGAAAGCACAAGAAAAATTTCAGTAGAATACAGTTTTTATTTTGTAAACACTAATGTATTAAACTTGCTATACATTGAAGCAAATAATATATATTTTTATTTGAATTGTATATATGATTGGATGTTATAACTAGTTGATTTTTTTCATTGTGTTAGAGGTATTTTCACTGAACAAGGTCAATTGGTTACCTCAGTATTACAGCCAATATAGTCCAAGGGACCATTTTCCCCAAGTCTGTGTTGTACTTTATTATGTGAAGTCTGCGTTTCTGTGACTCTTTAAGCTGTTGGTGAGGTGGGACGAGTACACTTGCTTTCTGTGGCAATAAAAGATTTTCTGTGCCTCACACATTTATGTTTATAGAACTTTCTGCATAACACTTTCCACAGTAGGTAACACTAGCCTACTCTGCCTCCCCTCTGTGTCTGAATTGGACTTGGGTGTCAGGGTCCAGAGTCTTATGTCAAAACTTAACACTACCATCAGCTACCTTCATTTCTAGAAAGTTATTTGGCAGGCAGATAAGGTGCTCAGTTGATTTTGTTTTGTCTGAGAAGAAGTTTGGGTTACATTATTTTTCTTATGAAAAGTTTCAAGATGTTTAAAATCTACCCACCATATCTAACCAATTAAATTAAGAAGGAGGGGGGCATTAGGGTTTTATGAAACACTAGTATTTGTAAAGTTAATGTGACTTGTTCTAAGTATTACAAGCTAATTATCTGAAATTGTGTTAATGTATGGTAAAAATCAATGAAGCTTTGTGGGCGAAGTTTGAATTGATGAAGAGCTTTACCTTGCACAGCTCTGTGCTAGGTGCTGGGGTGAAGACCACAGAAGAAATAGGAACTGTAATCTTGCCCTTTGGGAACTCAGAACCCAACTGACTGGAAACTGATATCACTCAGATAAAATACAAAGTTTAGTGTGTTACTGGGAATGAGTTGTGTGTTCAGTACCATTATGTTAGTAAGCAGTTTATGCATGAAAGAAAGCCATTTGATGTGTTTTAGATCAGCCAGAACTGGAACAGTTAACAGGTGCGATGTGATATAAAGCTATAGTGATGAGGCCACTTTTTTTTTAATTGCAATTTTATTCTGAAGCTGAGTATCAGATCTACTTGCCAGCATTATAATTCATTTAATAGTTCCATTGAACCTTTGGGTGGGGGGAGGTACGTTAGGGGATGTGATTTTTGCTGTTACTAAAATCACTTGGGTAAGAAAGCTTTAGGATTTGGTGATTCTGAGATTTCCAGCACCTTGTATACAAGTATAGATGACCATACTTAAGACTTCAACTTAAATAAGCATGGGAGGAATTTCCTAACATGGTCTGCTCAGTTGGCTACTCAAAAAATTGAATATATTATTGGCACAATACCCATTTTGCTTGTTACTTCACGTAATACTACACTCAATCTTCACAAGAAAAATAACCAAAGTTTAATGAAACTAGGTCTTTTACAGAAAATGAATTCAGTTAGTAAATAGCTGAAGTTAAAGTTGAGGAAACTTTTGTGTTTGTAGCAACTCGAAGCATATGACTGAAGTTGCTGTTTAAAATCATCTTATGGTCCAGCTGTGCATGGGTGGTGATTCAGGGAATCTAAGCTTTTTTATTGTTTATAATCTGTGGGTGTCTTCATAAGTGAGATTCCCAAGTGGATCTCCAAAGTTAATAAAAGAATGATCCAATGTCTGGAAATGTATTTTTATTGCAAATATGTTTAATCTCAAAAACCTTACCATTAACTTTCCCTACTGACCCTCTAAGGTGATCCTAATTTTTATAGAAGTGATCAAAAGTTAAGCATTTGGGCTAGGGTTTTTCTTTTTGAGTATGCAATAAAGTGTTAACACCTCTGGCCAGTTTCGGTTTGTACTAACCTATGAAAAAAATTTTGAACACTGAAGATTTTTTTTTTGCCAAAAAAAGCTATTCAGAACTTTTTCAAGTTCATGATTTATTAAAGTTATAATCCAGAAATACACCATATTTAAATTAAAAATAATAAGTTTAGCAAATTTTAATAACCACCTTTAAGGAATTATGAGTAAATGATAGGTTCCATTTACAAAAATGGTTAATTACACTCCTTTATTCTTTCACATTCTTCCTGTCTTTTAGGGCCACAGAAATTTTTAAATATTAATATGCTATGGAATTCTGGGTCTCCTGATCATGTTTACATGGTTACCATTCCCAAGGTTATTCTTCTGACAATTAAATCATTTACTTTCAAATAATCCAATAATTAAAGGGCTAGTCTTTACCAGTTAATCTTCAATTAAAGAAATTTCTTAGGACATTTTTGTAGCAACTGGAACAAGGAACATCGGAAATGAATCACGTAAAATACTAGTTTGATTTCAACATCCATATGAAATATTTGGTTATCCGTTGTCCACTTTATTCTTAATTGCCTGATTACAGAAACTTCAGTGAGAAATTGCCTTTGTTTAATTTTTACTTGGTTACACAGTTGCCTTCTCTTTTAAAGTTTTTCACTGTGACTTCTCAAAAGCATTGACTTCTTCACAGACTAAGAGAAATAAGAGTTAATTTGAATGTTACCATCAAACAATGTTGCAAAGTATAACTTAATTATGCAGTAACCCTGGTTCAAGATGGTAGTACCACACAAACACAAAAATCAGCCCAAGATTTCTTCTCATCAATTTAATAAGAGTGGCAAATTTTGCAAATTTCCAGGTAGTTCAAACAATTTGGTAATCAACCCAGGCTAGTTTTGCTGTGGGTGAGCACCAATGACGGCATAAGTTAGATTGTGCTTCATGTTTACACATTCTGAAACCTTGTGAGTCATCTTTGCATTGAAAGTTTGCACCTCATAAATTTATGTTTAAAGTGCCATGTTCAACACCCACGCACAGGTCTAAGCAAGTAAGGCCATTTTCTTATAACTGTCACAGACACCCTCTGCTGACAGGTCACTTATGCTCAAGTATGTAGGAAGATAAGTAGTGCATATGTAGGTGGAATCTTACTGTAACTAGCTCAGCAGAGGCATTTTATAATTTTCTGAGATGACCTACCATCCTTAACTGTTAAACCCAACATCTGTGGTCTAGCCCCAAACTCTGCTACTTAAGATTCTTCCCAGAAGACAGAATGATTTTTTGATAGCATGTTCTCATACTGTAGGCCCTCCAAAGTGTCATTTTTCTTATGTTTCAAAAAGTACATGCTTTTTATCCCTGAGGTACCCGATAATAGAGTGTAAAGATATTTTCCATAGTTAAAATGGAATATATCATCCTTTTCCCTTTTCAATTCGGCTACTTATTTTGTCATTAGAGTGCATGCATATATATTGATTGAATTTCTTTGCATGCATCAGCTAACTCTCAAATTGGAACAGAGCTTTGTGATTTTTATTGATGAGAGAAACACAAGACAGCTTGTATAATGAGTCAGTGCAGATGTAGTCAGGTACTTAACTCCACTTCTTAGGATACTAGAAAGCAATTTCCACTTAAAAAAATAATATTTAAGGTGAAATAAACTTGAAGTTACCTAATTTATTCAAAGGGAAGGAAAAATGTAGTTAAAAGTGAAAAGAATTTCATTTCCTAAGACTTGGAAGACTATATATGATAGTTGATTTATAGGAGAAATAAGTCTCTTGTACAAAAACTAGGTCTGTTTTGTAAAGCAAAAGACCTCAAATTGAGGTTTATACTCAATCTAGTAGTAATTATAATAGTACCATATATCAAATTTACCATTTCCTACCCCTGAGCCAACTGCTTGACATGAATCCTCTTTGCAACACTATGAGGTAATTATTATCACCCCTATTTTGCAGATGAGAAAATGGAGGTCTCACGATATTAGGTAATTAGTTCCACATGGATAGTAAAAGGGATTTGGACCAGTCCACTTTATCATGTATCCTAAACTGTCAAATTTTTAAGTGCAGATAAAGTTTAACAGAAACGTCTATGAGTACTGATCAGCTGATTAGTTGTTTCTGTTTCTAGATGCCGGGAAAGTACATATCCAGTCATTCTGGAGACAGGTATTTACTCAGAGACAGAATGTAAACATTACATACAAAAGGTCCAGGTATGGGAGAAGAGGAGTCACATTTAGTTACCATGGGGAAAATTTAATGGACTAAAACAGAATTTTTTCAAATTTAATTTGCGATGAAACATCTGGAAAAGAGAAAACCCACTTAATGAAATCTTTTGCAACTCAAAGTTCTCATTTAATTTGGGAAGAAACTAAGTTTCTGAGGAGGGGTGTGAAATAGTCTGAAAAATGTGTGAAATATAATGGCAAAGTAATAAAAAGTGCATCTTAATGTAAGGTGTCCCAAGCAGCCCCCAAAGAACTTGATTGACTGATGCGTGGAAGGAGAGTGGCAGGAGCTACTCCGTGTCCAACCTTCAGTGTCAATGTGAACTCAAGCTTAGCAGTGAGAATAAGGATGTTGGGGAACAAGAAAGATTATCCAATCATTCATTTATTCAGCAAACATTTGTTAAGCCAAGACCTGTCCCTGCTCCTGAGGGACACTCATTGACTAGTAGTGAAAAACAGATTATTGAAGTGGCAGGACTTGGCAATAGACTAAAATGTCTGGCTTACACAAAAGGAACATATTAACTACTTGGATGAAAATTATCCATGCTTCTAGTCTGGGGAAAAGGAGGAAATAGGAGCACTTTCAAAAAGAGAATTTAAGATGGAAAAAGAATTTGGTGTTCAATGATACTTTGTTCCAGACAGGTTATCTTGCAGTTGTTGGTATGTGTGAGTAGGGCTACGTTTCAGACAAGAGACACTGAACCAAAGATAATGTAGAAGCTCCAAACTGGACTTGAGGATTTTTGAGAATGTAAGGTCATTTTCCTAGTGAGATCTACTGATAATAAAGTGAGTTACAGATAAACAAATAATCCAGAAATAAACCTTGAAGAACACCATGATCGAAAGTTGAGGTGTGCTTTGTTTAGAGAGAGGAGAGAAAGGAGGCATGTGATGAAGGAAACAGATTTCAAATCCTGGCTCATTTAACTTTATTTGCATCTCCAAATTTTACCCACAAATTACTTATTAATTACCAAGGGAAAAAACTTTGTTATTGTGAAATCTGATATTTATTTCCTGAACTGAATGGCAAAATTCTAGAAATAGCACCTTTACTTAAAGCTTGCAAGGCAATTATTATCATTACAATTGTGACCTAATTAATCCTTTTCACAAACCAGCAAATTTGGCATTATTATTCATTTTTGGAGAGGGAAAAACCACTGAGTGATTTAGGAACTCATTGATTCCTAGAGAAGGAACTAGTTTGATGGTGCTAATTGCTTTTACTTTGGTTTCTGTCCTTAATCAGGAAACAAAAACAAACTGTACATTTAAAAATATATAGGCTGGGCCTCCCCGGTGGCGCAGCGGTTGAGCGCTGGGTTGTGAAGCTGCCCGCGACCTCTGCGGCGCGGTTCGATCCCCGGCTGCTCCCCGGCCACCAGAGGAGGGTCCCACATGGCGCGCAGACCTCTCCTGGCGCGCAGACCTCTCCTGGCGCCCGCTGCTCCCCTCAGCGGTGTACTTCGGTCCTTCTGCCTGCTCTGCTCCCTGCTCTGGCTCTGGTGAATTCTCTCACCCTCCCGTGCTTCTGACTGTACCCAGTGCATGTATAAACAAAAAACAAACAAACAAACAAACAAACAAATAAATAAATAAATAAACATGCCTCTATTAAAAAAAAAATATATAGGCTGCCTCCAGTTCCTTTGTGTGGGCCAGTGTGGGGGCTCCAGTGAGATAATTATGGAAGGTTGAGGCAGAAACAGCATAAGTACTAATGGCTTGACATGAATTCAAAATCAAATACAAATATTCAGCTGAGGGTTTTTTAAAAGATAGATAGTTGTTTGTTGTTTTGTTAAAACATTTTTTAGGGGCCTCCCCTGGTGGCACAGGTGGTTGAGCTCAGTGCTGTGAAGCTGTCCACAGCCTCTGCAGCGCCTGTTCGATCCCGGCCGGCCTGCGAGAATCCCACATGGCGTAGCAGACCTCTCCTGTCTCGCCCGCTGCTCCCCTCAGCAGTGTATTTCAGTCAATCTGCCTGTTCTGCTCCCTGCCCTGTCTCTGGTGAATCCTCTCACCCTTCTGCGCATCTGGCCTGTACCCCGGTTCTTGTATGCATGAATAAATAAATCTTTAAAAAAAATTTTTTTAAAACGCGAGAACTTTCTAAATACAACAAAAAAATGATATTAACACTTTTTCCTGCACACCTAAGGACAAAGTGGCTATCAAAACAAATTAAGATACAATTCCTGAACTTGAAACATTCATAATCTAAAACAGTCAACATTGTCCTGAACAAATTAAAATAAGGAAAATATGTTCAATATATGCCCACCACCCAGACATGTTCTTTGCCTTCTCCCAAGGACGTGAATACCATAGCGGCAGGCCACTGGAGTCTGTCTCCCACAATGAGGGGTAGCTTTTTGGCATGTTGTCTTTGAGAAGCCTTCCTTTCATCTTAGAGACATAATTCTGGAGGTCAGGAAAGTGTGGACTCAGTCAGGACTTGTGTCATAGATTTGGGAGTTATTAGTGTCTCATACATTGTAGCTGAAGCCAAGGAAGTGAGTGAAAGAATTAAAAGTAAAAGAAGATTGTTAAGGTTAGAAATCCCTTGGGAAATATTAACTCATGTGGAGCAGGTGGAATAATAAGTGAACCAAGATACCAAGAAGGAGCAGTTAGAGAGGTAGGAGCACTGAGTGGCACCCTGGAAGCCAAGGCTGGAAGTCACAGAATAGGGGTTGTCAGCCATGTCAAATTAGATAAGAATCAAGTAGGATGAGAACAGCTGTTTGGACTTGATTATTAAGAAGTGATTGTTAACCTTTAGGACAGTATTACCCAAAGGTAATTGGAAGAATCATTCATTGTGATCATTTATGCAATTTACTAAAAATGAAACAGGACATAAAAGCAAATGGAAAGACTACGGAAATTAATAACAGACTTGATATAAGGTATCTTTTTATTGAGATAAAATTAGTTTATAATATTTTATGTTTCAGGTGCACAGCATTATAATTTGACTCATTTTATTCAATTGAAGGGTTGTCTGTTCCTTGATAAACACCACATTATTCCACCACAGAAGGTTAGAAAGACTTACGTGGAGCAATTTGACACACCCAGTCTTGCTGTACAAGCCAGCACTCTGTGCACCTGGAACCCTTAAGCTCCTCTTTCTACCTCCTGTCCCACTTTGCATCTCAGAGCATCTGCATCCTGGAGTGACTTGACAGGAAAAACCAGACTTTATAGCAGAACAGATTAGTGTAAAAGAAAACATTTTTTTTTCTGGTTTTCTTCCTTACTCTGTAAACACCAGTAAATGTCCCTTTAACTGCAACAATACTAATAACTCAACCAGTGGTGCCAGGCCACCATCATAAGCATGTGGTAAAAAAAAAACCTTTTTTTTTGTGTTTTAAAACACTCCATTTATTTTTATCACTGCTTATCTGCCATTTTTATGACTTCGAACATAGGTAGTAAAAATCATGAATGAAGTGTTTATAAGAAATCAGTAACAAATCACCAATGAACATATTTTTTTAAAGATTTGAAATATGCTTGAACTCCTAGAATGTACTCATTTTCTTATGTGAAGGGCAGTTTTGAGTTATGATTAGAGCACACTACTAGCTGGCTCAGCCTAAACATACTGACCCTGATGAATTCTGATGACTTTAATTACATGAAAGTAAACTTGATATCTCTGCTCTTTGCTTCTGCCTCCAAAGGGAGAGAATGTGTACAGACGAGAAACTAAAATGGAATATGTGCCCAACCACATCCTGGCAGTTTGGAAAGATAGGGCCTGCCCAGATTCAAAGAACTCTGGAATTGGCAGTAAAGAACTATAAAAATTTTAGTAGCCCTCAACCCGCTATTCTTGAGCTGAAATACAAGGTAATTAACTTTCATAAAAACTTCTGAGTTAAGGAAATTACTCCAATTAGCTCTACTCTTTGTAATTTTTAATTTAATTTAATTTTACATTTCATTTCTCTCAAAATCCTTCAGAAGGTGTCCATTTATGTCTGTTTGCAGATGGATACCAGTATTCTAATGAAGTTAGATATTATCACATGGGCTGTGATAAACACACACAGATGGGAGAATTTAAGGAAAATGTTCTATTGAAGAGTATCGGATCTTGAGATCACCTGCCCGATTCCCCAAGTGAACTGAGGCCCGACTATTAAGTGGCTTGTTAGGTCTCATAGCTGACAGGTGACAGAGCCACGGTGCGAATCCAGGTCCCTGTTTCTCTCACCCAGTGCATCCTCTTGCACCACCCTGCCTCTCCACTAGGTGAAATTTTTATTACTCCCATCCCCCAAAAAACAAAAATCTTCTGCACTATTAGTGGTTAGAGAAAATTCGTGAAACATGAATTTGAGTCCTGACTCATGTCCATTTGTTTAATTGCCAACCACTCACTTTGTATTTCTGTACCCATATTTGCATTTCCCTTGTCCAGAGAACTACACTTCGGTAGTTCAAAGCCATGAGCTACAGATCAAGGGACTAGGGGAGAAAAAGCCTCTGTTTTGTACCTTATTTTATTTGGACTTTTAATCAAGTTCAAAGCTTTTGACCTTCCGTTTTCCCATTTGTAACATGTGAACCATAGAGAAGCTGCCCGGATCCCCAGATTAAGGTGGGATTACCACTGTCACCCTTAATTCAGTCCTTCCTATTATCACCTCACACAATTTCAACTACTGTTGCTTCTATTCTACACTCCAGTCTATATATTCTTTCCAGAATAAATCCCCTCAACACTACTTTTCTCGTCCATTGTTAACAACTACTCGGCTAATAGTTCTCATTTGTGGCAACATGGATGGAATTGAAGGGGATTATGCTAAGTGAAATAAATCAGAAGGAGAAAAACAAATAATAAATGATCTTACTTGTATGTGGAATATGAAGAAACAAAGCAAAGGAACAGACAAAAACAAACCCTTGAAATCTGACTATAGAACTGAGGCTACAAGATAAGGAGGAAGAAGTTGGGGACCAGAGGGGAAAGAGATCCCAGTGTCCAGGGTGGAGTATTATTGGTGCTTTGGTGGTGGATGCGGGTGGTAACATACTTCTGAAGAAGTGTAAACCTATACTTCTGACTGTTACCATATGTAAGGGCAGGAACGGACGCGGTGCAGGTTTTCTGATCCCATGCAGACCGGGTAAAGGAGGAGTCAGAGTCCTCAGTAGTTTTGCAGGGTTTTTATTGGGGTTCAGCGGGTACGTGGCAGGCAGGGGTGCTGGCTGGGGGGCTGGGAGGCTGGCAGGCCTCCCAGCCCCCAGCAAGTCTTTACTCTATCTGGGCTCTCTAGCGTTCATTCTGCTGCTTCTCGGCTTCTCTTCGGCGGCTGCTGCTGCTGCTGCTGCTGCTGCTGCTGCTGCTGCTGCTGCTGCTGCTGCTGCTGCTGCTGCTGCTGCTGCTGCTGCTGCTGCTGCTACTGGCGTCCCCCCGTGACGCTGCCCTTAAAAGCATAGTCTTAGCTCAGCTGAATCCCATCTACCTATGCCCACACCCTATTCCAGGTGCCCGCCATCAGGCATGCATTCAGGCCAAGGATCCATCATCTATCCTGATGGCAGAAGGGCAGAAAAGCCTGATATTCTCTTTACCTTACACCATTGTAAGGGGCAGGACAGGGCACAGTGCAGGTTTTCTGATCCCATGCAGACCGGGTAAAGGAGGAGTCAGAGTCCTCAGTAGTTTTGCAGGTTTTTTATTTGGGGTTCACCAGGCATATGGCAGGCAGGGGTGCTGGCTGGGGGGCTGGGAGGCTGGCAGGCCTCCCAGCCCCCAGCAAGTCCTCACTCTATCTGGGCTCTCTAGCGTTCGTTCTGCTGCTTCTCGGCTTCGGCTTCGGCTGCGGCGGCTGCTGCTGCTGGTGCTGGTGCTGCTGGCGTCCCCCCGTGACGCCGCCCTTAAAAGCACAGTCTTAGCTCAGCTGAATCCCATCTACCTATGCCCACACCCTATTCCAGGTGCCCACCATCAGGCATGCATTCAGGACAAGGATCCATCATCTATCCTGATGGCGGAAGGGCAGAAAAGCCTGATATTTTCTTTACCCTACAGTCCACCCCCTCAGGGTTTTCTGCCATACAGTCTATACATATATACACAATTTTCTAAGCAAACAAACAATGCAGCCATGGCCCACAAAAGCAAATACATCAAATAACAAAATACAACATAACAAAATACAACAGAACACAAATAAGTCCAGGCAGGGCACCAACCAAGTGCAAAAGACAATTATTGGTACCAGCAGATGAGCCACCAAATCTGCTGCCGAAGGCACTGCTCATACGAGGGAGGGAAATCACACACGGCATCTGCTATAACACACCAGGAGCCGTCAGGCTTCCTGGCCTTCTCTGGCTGTAGTCTCGGCTACAAGTCACACACAGCATCCACCCCCAGGATGCACTAGCTCTGGGATTGGCAATTTTATTCTGTTGGGGGTAATCGCCAACCCTCAGGGTTTCTGTCTGCAGTCGCTCCAACACTCGGCCTTCATGGCCACCCATGCGACTCACAGACCCCTGCTCTCAAGCCAACCCACTGCACAAGCACATGGGTTGGGGATCCAAACTTTGCATTTGGCTTGGGCTCCACCCCAAGCCACATTCCCCACCCGTCCCACAAGGACGGGCTCCTCAGCTCCTCACCCTCACTCAAGAATGAGCAGGGCATCACCCATAGGTGATTTTACGAGACTCACAGGGCTTCAGCATACCCAGGCTGCTTAACAGCCGCTTTAGGGCTTCTCAACTTAGCATCAGTACCAGCTTTTGCCACCTTAGTTGGCTTTTCTCCTCCACCTGGCCACTGGGCATACACAGGCTGCTTTTGGCCATCTAGGCCCACTGGCCACCCCCAGATTCTCAAAAAATAAACATAACCTGCTAAGGTCCTCCGCCTTCTGGCGGGATTGTCAGTCCAAAATCATCAGTTCATCAGTCTATCAGTCCATTGGCCTCTCCCTGCTTCAGCAATGGCCTGCTGCCTCAGGGGTCATTGGCTGGTCCTTTCCGGTGTCGTTGGCTGGTCCTATCCGGTGTCGTTGGCTGGTCCTTTCCGGTGTCGTTGGCTGGTCCTTTCGGGCGTCTCCTTCACACCAGGTCTCATCCTATAGCTCGTGGACGTATCCATCTTCTATACCGCCATGGTGCCTCCAGCGTCGTCACAGGCAAAGTCTGTTCTCCTTAGTCCCTCCAGGTCTTCGGAGGGCTCCAATACCCGTCTGCATGGATCTTGCCGACATACGCCAATTGTAAGGGGCAGGACTGGATACAGTGCAGGTTTTCTGATCCCATGCAGACCGGGTAAAGGAGGAGTCAGAGTCCTCAGTAGTTTTGCAGGTTTTTTATTTGGGGTTCACCAGGCATATGGCAGGCAGGGGTGCTGGCTGGGGGGCTGGGAGGCTGGCAGGCCTCCCAGCCCCCAGCAAGTCCTCACTCTATCTGGGCTCTCTAGCGTTCGTTCTGCTGCTTCTCGGCTTCGGCTTCGGCTGCGGCGGCTGCTGCTGCTGGTGCTGGTGCTGCTGGCGTCCCCCGTGACGCCGCCCTTAAAAGCACAGTCTTAGCTCAGCTGAATCCCATCTACCTATGCCCACACCCTATTCCAGGTGCCCACCATCAGGCATGCATTCAGGACAAGGATCCATCATCTATCCTGATGGCGGAAGGGCAGAAAAGCCTGATATTTTCTTTACCCTACAACCATAATAAATAATAAAAAGAAGAAATATTTGTATTTGTATCAGGAAAATGAATTGGATAAGTCACTGACACAGAAAAAAAGCAAAATAAAAATAATACATAACTTCAAGGACTATAGCTAATAGAATAAAACCCATCTCTACATAATGAAGCCAATGATGTCTTCTGACAACTCTGACTCTGCAATACCCCAGCACTCACCACTGGGAAAAGGTGAGTGTTCGTCAGTATGGCCTCTGCATACATTTTTTTGTTTTCTCTCTGTAGGGTAAGGAAAAATGTCATCATCAGGATAGATGATGGATCCTTGCAGTCCTGAATGCATGCCTGATGGCGGGCACCTGGAGTAGGGTGTGGTCTTAGGTAGATGGGATTCACCTGGGCTAAGACAGGGCTTTTAAGGGCAGCATCACGGGGATGCCAGTAGACGCTGAAAGGGAAGCCGAGAAGCCGATAGAGAAGCAGCAGGAGGAGAGAGAGAGAGAGAGAGAGAGAGAGAGAGAGAGAGAGAGAGACCAGCCTCCCGGCCCCCCAGTACCCCTGCCTGCTGTGTATCTGGCAATCCAAATAAAACCCTGCAAAACCACTGAGGACTCTGACTCCTCCTTTACCAGGTCTGCTGGATCGTAGAAAACCTGCACCGTGTCCCTTCCTGCCCTTACACTCTCCTATATGCAAATGGTTTATTTCACCTGAGTTCGCCTAGTATACCCTAAATTTCTACCCACCCAATGCGAAGCCCTCGACTTGAGACACAAAGCAAAATTTCTCTCCTAAAATCCCTAATACTCATTAGCAGAGAACGATGAAGCTACTCCTGTTTGGTTGTCAGGGTGTTCTTTGCCAGTACGTGAATGCAGCCTGGGTCTCCAATGTGGCCACCTCCATCCTCATCAGTTTCTGTTTCTGTAGATGGAGGGTCTCCTCTGCCTGCCATCAACAAGGTACAGCCATACCTAGTCATCCAACTGGGGGCAAATTTCCCTCCAGCTCTGTCTCTAAGAACAATCACACCTCACCAATGCAGACGTTACTTTTTATTTAAGACAACACAGTCCAAATTCACATTGAAGAAAGGTTGTTTCACCCTTGGTTTCCACGTGTTTTCTTTTATCCACTTCAAAATAAAAGGAACCCTTCCCTTTTTTGGTTTTGTTTTGTTTGCTGTGCAGAACTTTTAGAAACACTTGTTTCTTCACTGGACTCAGCTTGAAGACTTGAGCCACCATTCCAGCTGTCCAACAGGGGTGTGATCAGATTTTTTTAGATTCCAAGTCTTCCCTTGATAGGAATGGGACAAGGAGGGGGATATTCTAATCTAGCTCAACTTTCCATATAGAGATTATAATGTCATCATATAACCTCGCCATCATAATTTATGTTTAGGAGTGGACTTTAAGGAATATACAAGTGAGACCATCTGAATTTTAGGAGTATAGAAGCTAATGGGTGATATAAGCATGTCAGCAGCTAGTCATGGAATGCAAAATAAGATAACTACCTAGTAGGTTGCAAGTAAGGATGTAAGGGTGTTGATTTTAATTGGAGACAGTTGATTTTAAGCAGAAAGCATTTCATTGAATATGCTTCAGAGTGAGTAGGTTTTGAGAATTCTACCATTTGAACCACCTATCTGTGATGTGAGTATGGATTTGTTAGGGGAACAACAACATTAAGGTCAGATGAATCCCATACCTATAGTGCTAAACGGTATGACATTGTTGGGGGTATGGGTAAATAATCAAACTATGAATTTCTAACTTAATTCTACAAGCAACAAAAATGCATTTCCAATTGTTGAGAAGAATATTTTCATTCAACTTTTGGTTCAGAAACAACTCTATGTCAATGAGAAGACTGGATTGGAAAGAGATATATTAGAGACTTGATTGGGTTGGTGAACTTTGCTTAGACACATCATGACTCTTTTAGGCCATCTGTTGCAAGAAGATATTCTTTTTACCATGTCTTATGCCTTGGAGGGTCTTCTCGGTTGTTTGAGGCCTGCGTCTCCCTGGATTACTCCTAGTAATCCAGAGAAGATCCAAGTCCGAGCATTGTATTATACTAGAATTATCCTTGAAAGTACATAATAGAAATAGAGGTAACTTTATGGAAAGAAAAGGAAAACCATGAAAGCAAATGAAAAATGAGCTTATAGCACTTTAATATTTAACTTTATTATTCATGATGGTTATTATGTATGTTTGAAGATCCATAAAATTGATTTTCTACCCACTGGGGAATAAATGGGCTATTTAAAACCATAGGCCCACAAACAAATCCCCTGAGGTGCATGAGAGCACATTTGCCTCCTGATAATGGCCCACAATTAGAGCAGATTCTTTCAGATACATAAATTAAAGCCATAAAATGAGATAACCATAAATAGCACTGCTTGTTCACACTGAAGGAATTGAGCTGTAAACTACAAATTCTTGCTCAAAATACCTTGACTCTGTAGTTGCAAGCCTGAGCATAGGTTATGGAATCTCCAGATGAGAAGAAATCTTAGTCTTTTCTTCCAAGCTAGACTGGATCAACTCTCCTAGAGGGATACAAATCTGTCTTGCTGTGATCCTTCCAGTGCTATCTATAGATTAGGTTGAACAAGAAATGAGACTGCTTGTGGCTGTCCTTTATTTCCTGGTCACTTATGCAATATCCCTCCCTGAGGAGGTGAGGACTTGGCAGCATGTACAGATCTCGTATGTTGTGAGCAATCTCAGGGATAAGGAATCTCTTTATCTGTGTTTGGGGTGATGAAGGTCTGGTGGTCATACCTGACTCCTCTATTCTGAATTATTTTCTGAGATTCTACGTCTGAAATTAGGATGCTAGTTTGAGGGTCTTGGGGCAAACTAAGGGCCAAGGTATGGAACCTAAATAGGGCAGTGTCCAAATCAGACGGTCTGGGTTCCTTTCCAAGATTTAGAATGAGGTGGACCATATCTCCACCTACAGGTATTAAATACAGACACTTCCTTGTCAGGGCAAGTTTTCTTCATAGGAATCACTTGAAAGACAATTGACTAATTAGGGAACATGTTTTGCATAACACATATTTCTTTTAATTATAATAATTACAGTCAAGAACTAGCACTAAAATAAGAAAAATTAAAATTCTGAGTCTCAAACAGGCTAGGAATTCATTGCTATTTTGTGTGGTTGGCTGCTCATTTAACTCTGCCTTCTTCTGTTTATCTCTTTGGCCAACTTTGTGTTTTGTTTATAATAACAATGAAGGTGATAAAAAATTGTGCATGAAAGATACTCTAGATCCTAACTCCATCTCCTATGGGAACAATTATATTTATAACAATGTTTTATGATAACATGAGTTTTTTCATAAAAGAACAGTTTTTGTGCCATGGCAGAATAGACATTTCCATTTATTTGCTTTAAATTTAATGCTGTTGGGCCTCCCTGGTGGCGCAAGGGGTTAAGACACAACCTATGAAGCTAGCTGCAGCCTCTGCAGCATGAGTTTGAGCCCCGGTCAGGGAGCTACCCACATGGTGCAGCAGACCTCTCCTGACTCTCCCGCTGCTCCCCTCAGCAGTGTATTTCAGTCAGTCTGCCTGTTCTGTTCCCCACTCTGTCTCTGGTAAATCCTCTCACCAGCCACACACCCCCCACCTCTGGCCTGTACCCCAGTTCTTGTATACATAAATAAATAAATATTTAAAAATAAATAAATAAATTTAATGCTGTTCATTTCAAAATTGTAGAATTGACAAAAGTGTATCTGGACTGTTCAAATCCAGTTCAGAGGAAACCTGCCCATTTCTCAGTCAGAATGAGGAAGAGCCTCCTTTGCCTTTTCATCTGATGCCCTAGAGAAGCCAATCTTTACAACATTAAAGATTTAACTATACTGAATTTGGGGTTCCCAGAAGAAATACTTTCACCAATCTCATGTGAAAATTCTATTTCCTGCAATGTTGTGTTTTTGCAGCCTAACTTAGTATGTATTCCTTTGAGAAATATATCAATACAATTGTGATAGCTTGAATATTTGATGAGAAAGTATAGTTTACAACTCTGCTTAGTACATACTTAAAGTTTTATATTGGTAAACTGTGCTAGAAAATTAGAAGAATGATAGATTTTTATCTCAGAATCTCAACTACAATGAACTATATTTCAGATATTATATGACACCATTGGTGCTTTTATATATATTTCTTTCTACCAAGTGCAAGGCTTGCAAGATTAACCTGTCAGTAATGAAATGTAACACATATTGGCTGAGCAAAGATTTCAAATTGCTCTGACCTACTGCCAAATCAAGAAAAAATTATGGGAGAAATAGCTTTTTTTCCAACTTTTTTACAGGTCTTACGAGAACATCTTTTTATTTATTTATTTCTTAAATTCTTCCACACTTTCTTTAGGATCCTCAAAATGAAACCCGGTAAATGAATCTAATCATTCCCTGTAAATTGAAATTCAGTATTTCTGTTGACTCAGTATCTCCCAGTATCTCCCATTTATATCTTACAGCTGGCTGATTTTTAAAAAAGATTTATTTATTAATGCAAACAAGAACTGGGGTACAGGTCAGAGGCACGGAGGGTGAGAGGATTCACCAGAGAAAGAGCGGGGAACAGAAAAGGCAGATTGACTGAAATACACTGCTGAGGGTGTTGTAGAGCAACCCCGATACAAAACGGGGTGCCTGACTGTGGGTCCTCACCCGCGCGCTTAAAAGGACTTATCAATGCTCTACTGCAGGCACACACGAAATGTTCATAAAAGGTTTATTTACAAGGGAAGGGGAAATGAGGAAATGTACAGCTCAGGGAGAAAAGAGGGAGACAAAGTTTTAAATGAGTCCTACCCAATCCGCCAATCAGGAATCCCAAAATGGCACTCTGAGAGCTGGCCGCCAGCCAGGAGCCGTGAAGCCAGGAGGCGAGCGATAGCCAGTGCCCCAAGGCCCACGTGTTTGGTTTTTATATCCAACCTGGCTGCCCAACTCCACCCTCAGGTCCCAGCCACTTTCCCTTTGGTGGTGATGGGATTTGTCTTTCCCAATGTCTTGATGGCTTTAGTCTGGAGTGGGGGTGGGGTCCACAAAGCCTGTATGGGATTAGCTCAGGACATCCTTTCCCCCTAACAAGGGGAACAGCAGGCAAGACAGGTGAGGTCCGCTGCACCATGTGGGCAGCTCCCTGGCCAGCTAGGGATCGAACTCATGCTGCAGAGGCTGCAGATAGCCTCAGAGTGCTGTGCTCAACCCCTTGTGCCACCAGGGAGGTCCAGCTGTCTGATTTTGAGTCTAGTGAGAAGACACTTCCTGGGTGGCAGACTGCCACCTTTCCATTGTGTTTGTGCCCACAAACATGTTTCCTTGAAACATGCACAGGGAAAGAGAACTCTCTTCCTCCCTTATGTCAGGGTACTAGTCTTACCATGAGTGCTTTATCCTCATAACATCACCTAAACCTAATTGGCTTTCAAAGGCCCCATCTTCAAATACCCTCAGTTAGGAATTAGGGCTTCAAGATAGCCACAAACAACACATAAACCATCATTAAACACAGAGTCAATCTCCTCCAGTATCCTCTAAGCAGAATCCCAAATGTTCAGTCATGTAAAATGGTGGTGCAAGGGGTTAAGCACAGCACTGTGAAGCTGTTCGCAGCCTCAGCAGCACAAGTTCAATCCCTGGCCGGCCAGGGAGCTACCCACATGGCACAGCAGACCTCTCCTGCTGCGTCCCCTGCTCCCTTCACCAGCATATTTCAGCCAATCTGCCTTTTCTGTTCCCCACTCTGTCTCTGGTGAATCCTCTCAGCCCCTACACCTCTGGCTCGTACCCCAGTTTTTGTATGCATAAATAAATAAATCTTTAAAAAAATAAAATAAAATGAGGGCAAGTATCATTGCAAGGTTAGTAAGTGACGTGGTGATAGAAGGCAGTCACTAGTCACATCACATCCAAACTTGAGCTGTCACAAGGCATCTTCTATCTCTATTTGATGGGGCCTTTTATAAGGATGTTGTGAGAATCAGATCTGAGCTGGTAAGGACAACACCGCTCAGCTTCCTTTGTTGGATATTATTACAGTCATTTTCACTGAGACTTTAAGACGAACAGGTTTAATTTTCAAAGCCAGTTCTAACTGATTAGTAGTGGCCACCTGGAACAGTGTACTGAGAATGTAGAAGATAAGTCTTGACTTGGGTATCCACAGAGTGATTGTTTATTACTGTCTGAAGTGATTGTGGGAAGGAAGTATGGAGGTGTGAATACTGCCCCAAGTTTTAGGGATGTTCATTTTATTACTAATAAAGACAGTCGTGGAGACTCTTCCAGAGAATCAAAGGAAGAAAGTTGCCTAAAATCATCACAAAAGAGAATCGGAGAGCGAACACAGCTGGTGTCCTGAGTCAGGAGGAACTTTATTATGGACTTAGAGTAAGCCAATCACCGATGTCCAGAAAATTAATGAGAACTAGGTTCTCTCTCCAACAGAAAATTAGTAGGTAGTTCAAGAAGGGGTTGAAACAGAATGCCTGCTGTCCACCGTGGTGATTGATAAGAATAGACAAGCTTGTGGAATAAACACCCATCATCAGTGCTGCACAGCTGTGGGTAGGATGAAGCCAAGAAGCTGAACTGCACCTAAAGCAGTAGTTCTCAGCATTGGCTACATTGTAGGTTCAATTGGGAAGTTTTACAATCATATCCCTGCTGGGGATTACCCCTGGATAAATTAAATCATTATCTTCTAGAGAGCCAGCCCAAGTATTTCAGTTGAAACGTTCCCAGGAGACAGTGGGTCACTGGCCTAAGGAAGAAAAACAGTATATTGGGATCCCAGTTAGTGCAGAGGGTCAGCAAGCTATTCCTGAGGAGAAGGAGCAGAAATGGGTCATTGTGAAAGATTGGGAGAAGTTCACCACCGTCACCTCCAACTAGCCCATCTTGGGTTACATCTGAAAGCTTTGAAGCCTAAAAGGAGGACTTCATTCAATACTTTCCCTACCAAGTCTGGAGTTGAATGGAGAGGTGGGCAGACAGTAGGAACAGAGGGAAGAAAGGGAAATGGAAAAAGGAAACATGGAGAAATCATAAGGAAGGCAAGAGCTCTCTGTTTTTAAATGTTTTAAAAACACTACTTAGGGTATGGATACATGAGACATCAGGAGAAGGGTTGGAGAGGCTAAGCTTGGAGAAAAGAAGTCATCAAGACCATAATAATGGTATACAAATTTTCACAGGAAAGCCACAATTGTCCTATTTTCAGATAAACCTACCAGGTGCCAAATTCAGAGCAAATAATATCCAAAACTCGGCCTGTCAAAGGAATTAGACTTCTTCACTGTGGCTCCAGAGGCAGAATTAGGAATAGGGAATTTAAAGTCCCAACAATGCAAAATCAAACTCAACCATAAGAATGTCCTATGAAGAAAAGTTTGCAAGGGTGGGAGGGCTTCAGAGTCTAAAGCACCGTGTCAAATTCTGGATCAACCACTGTTGGCTGCATCATTTTGAAAATGTTAAACTCTCTGAGTCACTATTTCCTCACCAACAAAATATAGTGTTTTGAAGATCAATGAGATTATATATAAACATATATATATATATATATATATATATATATATGAAGAACCTGATAAAGTGTTTAGTGTTAAGTAGTGAAAACACAATATTCATGGGAAGTTTTCCTATTGTTCTAGAATTAACAACTAGGATCAAACGTAAAAGCAAAGAAGTGTCAAGGACCAAACAATAAATAATAAATGAAAAAGGATCAGGCATTCCTTTCAGGCTGTATCAGAACTGATTGCACTTGCTCTGTATCCCCAGTTGTCATCTCCACCACCTGCTTCCAGCTCATATAAGTAGACAGGAGCCAAAAGGAGAGAATTTCCAGAAGTCATCTGCATCTTTGGGGGGCTGCCCTGTGATGAGACGCCTTTTCTGTTCCCTCACTTTCCCCTTGGGTGTTTGCTTGTATGGGCTGTTCACTGTAAAATTTGATAAGGAAAAAAGAAGTGAAAGGCAGAGCTGAGAGCAGGGGTAAGAGTACAGCAGCTTCCATGCCCCACATTTAGCACTTAATGATGGATACATGGTTTTATTATGGAGCAAAGAGATGCTGTGTGAAAAGGCTCAGGCGTGAAACTATCTCCCCAGTATCCCACCCAGGAGAAACAACTGCCAGGCAAGAGGACTCTGGTAACAGATGTCATCCCAGAATGAAGAAGAACTGGTTGAAGCAAAATAAAGTGTTTATTCTGAGTGGGGATGGGGATGTATTATGACTGCAGTTCAGGGAACAGAGACTCAAGAAGTGTTTCAGTTGTGTGGTGCCTGAGGTGGGGAGCCCTTACATACATTAAAGGTGGGCAGCTTCACAATGGGGTTGACTTTATGCAAATCAGGTTTTTGGTCTGCAGTTTTGATCAGCAGGAAGTCCATCAAGTATGATTGACAGAATTTCTGCCTGGGTGGTCTGTGCAGCTGACTTTGTTTCAACTCCTTGCTGCATGTGAACATGTCTGAACCTGCCTGGATGTGCCTGGATGTGCCTGGATGTGCCTGGACATGCCAGGATGTGTCTGGATGTGCCTGTGCCTGACCCTCAATAGCTCCCCACTCAGTTTTAGTTACCCAGACTCAAACAACTCAAAAAATTTTCGTATCTCTTGTCACAATAAGCAATATATTGAATCTCCAAGGGTAGGAGCAGATGGTGAAGTGGAAGGCCCCCTTTAGGACCTCTGGAAAATTCATGTGAGTATCAGTAAGGGGTCCAGACTGGGATGTCTGTCACAGACAGGAGCCAAATGCCAGCCAGCACTGGTCAGAGAGGCCTTCAACAACCCATGCAGTTAAGCAACACTCTCTGGCTCTCCTGGCTCTCTTCCCACAAACAAGAGGAGTCTCCACAGAGAGGAGGGGTCTAGGCAGTAGAGGAGGGTGTCCTGGAGCACATACACCCCTCTGCACTCCAAGTCCTTCTGGCGGGCATCAGCCAGGACCAGGACGGGGCGAGGGATTGCGGTCATTGCATTGAAGCAAGATTGAAGTTTTTAATCAGACTAGACTGGATTCGACTTTTTACCCCTGAAAGCGACAGGAACCTTAGAAATTTGCTCTAGATGTTAAGGCACACAACAAAGATTGTGAATATTACAGAGTTGGAGAAACCGATTGTCAAAAAATAAAATAATTTCACGTTTGACCCTCTTATGAACTAGGATCGTTTGATAAACCAGATGTGGTAGCTACTATTTTCTTTAACAACAAAGTGGCAACAGCAAGACTGAATGATACAGCTTTGGGGAAATGCAGTGGTGATGAATCACTGTGTGATTATGCGGGTGGGGTTTCCCCTGAAGGCACTGGAACCGCTCACTGCCAGCTGTCCTCAGACGAGGTCAGAGGTGGGACAGGAAATCAAACTCTGGGACCAGAATCAGTTTGACTAGGTCTCCTAGGAAGGATGTCTCCCAAGGCCCTGAGGAGCCCCCAGCACAAGGGCCACAAGGAATGACATGCTTCTTCCTGGAGGGAACTGACTTATGTCCAGACTCTCACCCAGTCTCCAATGTCCTAAAGGGAATTAAGAAGAAATGTCATAACCATGCTTGGGGCAAAGCTGTACAGAGGAGGAAATTTTTGTCCTGAGGCTACAGTGGTGGTGACAGCAGACAACCTTGGGCATTAACAGAGAGCTTAACCCAGGAGAGGCCGTCACAACTGCTGTTTGCCTTGGGGTTATTGATATGGGCAGATAGGGGTAGATGGAGGTACTGGAGGCACTGGCTCCTGAGTATACACTACAGGGGACCTTGAGTGAGTCTGAAGTTTTTTTTTTAAGATTTATTTATTTATGTATACAAGAACTGGGGTGTAGGCCAGAGGTGGGGGGGGTGAGAGGATTCAGCAGAGACAGGGTGGGGAGCAGAACAGGTGGATTGACTGAAATGCACTGCTGAGGGGAGCTGTGGGCGAGACAGGAGAGGTCTGCCCTGCCATGTGGGTTAGCTCCCTGGCCGGGTATCAAACTCATGTTGCTGTGGCTGGCGATCAATCGCTTGATAGCGCTGTGTCTTTAACCCCTGTGCCACCAGGGAGGATCTACTCTCAAGATTCTTAAACATAACACAGGACACTGAGAGTAGGGAACTAATTTATGTCAAAAAAACTAGTGTGAGTCGAACCATATCGTTTTGAGTTATGCTATAATTAGAATTATCCTGCAATGAACCAAGCTCCTTGTCACTACAAGAGTTCAAAGAATAGTCTCCTTTTAGGGAGTCTTCTAAGAGTGTTCCTGTGACATTTGTTTATTTGAGATGTATTTATTTTGCGTTTGCTTGTATATCAAATATGGTGCTAGCTGCTGTACATGCAATTCCTATTAGTAACCCAATTTTAAAGATGAGGAAACTGAGGTTTAGAAGTGAAATAGGATCTTAACAGAAAAAAGCAGCAGAGATAAGGTGGGACAACAGGTTGTGTGATGCTAACCTCTGCTTTGTACTCACACAAAGGTGAATATACTAGAATACCCTGGCCTCGTGGGGGACATTGAAACGCTTATAGAATGAATCATGGATACAGATATGCACAAACTGTCATGAGGCTAAGGACCTCATGAAAGTAGAGTGGAATGAAGTGGATTGTCAGGAGAGGCATCTATAAGGTCATGTCTTAAATAATGTGAAGGAGTCACAAGGAGGGAACACCATGGGGTGACTGAGAGGAGGCTGCCGTTGTGCACAGAGGGGCCAACACAGAGGTGGTCCAATAAATATTTGTTGAGTAGTTGAATGGCAGCATGTGCAAAGTCACCTAGTCAAGACACACACAGCTTTGGGGGCAACAGGAGTGGGGAGACTCCCAGCATGGCAGCATGGAATGCAAAGGGCAAGGCAAGACATGCCAGTAAGGCTGCAGATATCGTGGAAGTTCTAATGACCAAGAGAAAAAGAAAAGCAGCTGTTGGAGCCAGTGGAAATGTTTGGAGATTGTTTTCCAAGAGTAGATTTGGGAATGTTAAGATAGCAGACGTAGAGCTCTTCCAAATGATAAGATGTCTGGCTCACTCAGAGGTGTTGGCAGAAACAGGTGGGGAAGTCACCGGAGTTCAAGAACATCACAGCATTTTGAGCCTAAGTAGATGATTTACATCTCTAAGAATCTATAATTCTATTAATTACCTGGCTTTTCTTGAAATGAACACGCGTGTAAAATGTTTTAGTATCATTATACAAAAACTGGTTGCCTAATTAAAAGTTGTTATTTTACTCAGCTTTTACAAATATACTGCCAGGGTGTTACGATCAAAGCCTGTGATTTTGTAATAGTGCTTAATTAAGCCTTTCAGTTTTGTGATGTGTGGACGGAGAGTTTATTTGTGACTAACACCCCATAACTGGTGCAATGAAAACAGGCAGGTCCAGTTCATTGGTTTGCATGCAACTGATCAAACTTATATATGTATCACCCCAAAAAACAAATTATCTACCTAGCTTTAAGTACACAGGCAAGAAGCTGAGCTAGGGATTTTACGGGGATGATAAGCAAGATGAAAATGCATACATTTTACAAAAATGAAAAATGATGTAAAAAATATATAAAATAAAAATAAAAATTTAACAAATTAAAAAAAAAAAGACTCTGAAAGCCTTACCAGCCACTAGAGGTATCATTAATATTTGTAGAAATCTTGAGAAGTTTCTACCAGTCCTATCCATCCTCTTCTTAGACTCCTTTCTGATATATGAAGCATAGGTGACAAATAGCAATATAAAAAGACACATATGAACAGGCTGCACAGACAGAACACATCTGGGCACTTTAGTTCATTTGAATCTTTGAACAACTGACCTTGTGGAAGTCATAATCTATTACATGAATCTATTACACTCTGCTATTCTTTTGTTCAAAAAAAGCATCAAAGATCCCAACAACATCTAAGAAACTTGTTTGAAAGGGTTCATTGCCAAAAGTAATCATTACATCTTGATCTTCTGCTCCTCCCCCCCCCAAAAAAAGAAGATCACATAGAACTAAAAATAGATCATTGAGTCAAAATAAGAAGGCTAATTTTGATGATTACCAGAGGAGATATGACAGAAATTGGAAGCTGAATTTGATAAAGAAATTGGGGACTATCTTTGACAACTGCCTACTGCATCACCATAGCTCCAAGCCTTCTGGGAAAAAGGTTGTTCTAGGCTGTACAGAAACCTCGTAATTTTCTATATCTTCTGTGGGAAATGCAAAAAGATGGCCCCCAAGGGACACAGTCCTGACATAATTTCAATAATGGGGACAGAACCATTTATTGTGTTGTGTGTCCTAAAACCACACTCCTCCCCTGCTGGGAAGGTCACACTGATGTTAATTCTCATTTGAGAAAAATGTTCTCAGCCTTGAAAAAAAAAATGGCCTCAAGTTTCAACTTGTGGTGAATTTTTATGGTTGACTTACAAAGAGTTAAAGACCAAGGGGGAACATGAGAGGTTTAGAATGGAAATGCTGACTGCTTTCTGACATTACTGGTGCTGACAAGCATCTATTCGACTTAAATCTCACAGATGCAAACACAAATCTTGCATGTCTGAGTTTCTTGTGGGGTTATCAGTGAGGAAGACAACAGATGTGCTGACTTCACTGGAAACTCCCTGGTAGAAAGACCCTTACTAACTTTTTAAAAAAATGGGTCTCCATTTTTTAAAAAATGAACTTTTAAAAAAAATGAGCCTCGATATCTCTCATTGATGCTGTAATTAATGTGATTCTGGCCAACATGCCATGTGAAAATGAGGAGAAATGAATCTTCTACCTTAACCGCCTCACCACTTGGGAGGAAGAACCCCCCAGTGCTTACGTGCTTCTCAGATGTCACCCAGTGTTTAAGGGAAGAGCTGGGTCCTGACTAGGGCACAACACGGATCTCTACACATGGCCTGGTGTTCCCAAGTGTCTTCTGCCTTTAGACAACAGTTGTTGGAAACTTGGAATGAAAAGCTTCCATTATTTTGCTCTTTCAGGAAATGATTCATGGTATTTCTAAAACCAACAGAATCTTTCTCATACAGCAGAATGTTTGAATTCCCAAAGCAGGAACTGCTCTTTGCAGACTCTGCAATCCCCTTGTTCATTAAGTTTATGTGTGTTAGTCTCTCATTTGATAGTGATTTCTGGACTTCAGCTCCAAATAAAACAAAGCAGATTTTTTAACGTTAATTTTTTTAATTAAAGTTTTTGTTTGTTTGTTTTTTACCTGGTCTCTCTGAAGTATATCCATGACCCTGGTTCTGTGTTCTGGGAGAGGGATTTGGATTTGACAGTATTGCAGAGGAAAACTGTGGGGTCAGTGGAAAGAATGCCAGCGATCAAACTCATCAAATCTCACGCCCGCATCTGTTACTTACTGGCAGCAGAACTCTGGACTTGTTCTGTAACCCCTAAATCTCAATTTCCTTAATAATATTAATTGTAACACTGTCTGCTGAAGCTTACATGAGATCAAAAGACTTAACATTTACAAAGAGATGTCAAGCAAAATGAAGTTTGAAAATGATTGTGAGTGTAATTGCTTAGAAACTAGGCAATTTCTTTCTCATTTAAAGAATCGGATGCTACCTCTGTCTGCCAGTGGAGATTCTTTGGTCTTGGGCAAAACATTCCAATGCAGAATTCCTCTAAGAACTGGGGGTACTAATTGGATTTCAGGAGATGTCAGTGCCTGATCAGTAAAGTTACCCTATGTGGTCTTCTGGAGAAAACTCAGATTTATTCTGAACACCATTAGGTGCTTAGATACTTCAGAAACATTCTGTCCTATATACTTTATATTCCCTTAAAACTTATTCTACTTTCTTTTATATATCCTGTAGCTTGAATTTAGACACTCGCCAAACTTAATTTCAATTATTAGAATTCTAACATCTTCAATGTGGTTGGATCTGATAACAATCGATTTATTTGTACAAACAGCAACACTCAATTCATCATAGCCTCTGAGGGAGATGCCAAGGTTTGCCAGCCACAAGACAGAAACACTCACTGAGCCAGCTTTCTGGGAGGTTGCCTGCAAAGGGTTCAATTCTTCCTTCTTTAAGAATTGTCCTCAGCTGAGAGGAGTGTCAGTGCCCAGTCAACGTGGCAGTAGGAAAGCCTGGCTTCCTGGCCTCAGTTGAGGATATTTGTTTTTGAAGAGTCGTTCGGCTCCAGACCTCTTTGTAGGACAGGCTGAGGGATTTTTTTGCAACTAACTTCTTGGTTCAACTTTTCCCTTTCTTCTGATCCTGCTTCCCTTCCTTCCATGTAGGTGGTAGTCCTAAGTGCACACCAATGTGGACAAAAATTAGTATGCAATAACTGCATACAAGTTTGATGTTGGCTGGCCTCGAGGAGCTCAGGTTTCAGTAGGGTTTATCCCATGCCCAGAAATGATAAGAGCAACTCACTGTGCTTATGTGTTTGTAAAAACAATGTGGTTTATGGTAAACACGTGCTTATCTTCTAGGCATCTGGACTTTTGGCAGGTGCTAGGTCAAGGTTACCTATGTGACCAGCGTCCAATAAAAATTCTGGGCACAGATACTCTGATGAGCTCCCCTGGGAGATAACATTTCATATGTGTAGCCACACGAGTCCAGTGTAACTCCATGGACAGAAGACACAGAGAAGTTTATGCCTGGCTTCCTTTAGCCCTCATCCCACGCACCTTTACTTTTGCTGACTTTTTTCATATGCATTTGCTTCAATAAATAATATTTATGAGTTCAGCTATATGCTGAGTCCTGTTAGTCCTCCTAACAAATTGCAGAACTCCCCAGCAAATTCCTGTATGCAAATCTCTATATTGCAGAAAACTGGACCTAAGTCACCCCCTCCTCACTGCTAACCCAAGACCTGTTCTCCCCTGCAGCTATGTTTTAGGTAATAGAACTAACTTTCTCACAATTCCCTAACCTTATTATTTCGGAGTCAAAACTCTGCCATCCAGTTGGCTGATAGTCCTTCCAAATATTCTGTGTCTCCTGAATTCTCATCACCATCTCTAGTGATGTTCTCTGTATTCTCAGCACCATCTCTGCCACAACTCAGGTATCATACTCTCCGTTGGACAATCCCATCCATTCCCTAACTGTTCTCTTTTCAGTCACGTGCATACACAATGTTGCCATGTTAATCTTCATAATGTAAATCTTGGAATCAACATCTACCTTAAAAGCCAAACCAAAACAACTCAATCTTTTTTCTCATTGATTTCAGACTACTATTTAACTTCTTAAGCAAGGGATTCAAGGCCTCCATGCCATGGCCTTCTAGTCACAGGAAACCTCACACTACACTGACTAAGCCTTGTTGATGTTTTGCCTTGTTTTCTTTCAACTTTCCTTCCTTATCAGAAAGTCCCTGACCCAACTTCTCTAATGTATTTCATCACCATTTTCATTGCCAAACTTCTTTTGAGAAGCCCCTTCCTTAAAACCTCCCCCTTCTTCTTCTTCGAGGCAGAATTAAAGTCCTGTCCTGTGCTCTTCTGTACATGGATTCCTGCTGTCCCCCTTTGATGTGTGTTTGAAAATTGCCGCGAACCAGCACAGCAGTAGACGATAAGCCATCTTCTCCCCTCTTCTCCGTGAACTGGATCAATAGGTTTGTCTCAACAAGAACAAGAGGAAATTCCTGAACAAGAATTTGTATTCCCATTGGATAGAGAACCATCTATAGTTTATAAGCTGTGTGCGCTGGACTAGCGTTCTCCAAACTCGAACAATTTTCAACTTTTTATGTACTTATGTATATCTTGTACACATTGTACGCACATGTTCTGTATGTCATGGAACATTCATGTAAATAGTAATGTCAAAAGATCAAGTATAAAATAGGTAAAGAAAGTTCTAATACTCTCATCCTGTGCTTCAGTAGAACTCCTTACCCTAAGGTGTGCGCACTCCTTTCTGCTTCCTGCACCCCGGAGAGCTTGATTTCCCTTTGTGATCTCCCTGCTTCAAATCAAAAGTATTCTGAGCAGTTTGGAAATAGTAACTGCTTTCTTTGTGACCAGAGTGTAAAAAAGTCATCTTTCGCAAGGGAAAGCTAAATTTCACAAACAGTGCAAGGTCCTGATTGTTTAGCTGCCCCTCTCTAGCCAGAGACTGTCAAAGGGAATCAATCTATCTTATTTGCATTAAAGAAGCAATACATTCAGACTGTCCCTGAGACTTTTGTTACTGTTTTTATTGGGTGGTTGTGTATTCAAACCATATCTAATATGTTTTTGATTAGAAAGATTTTCAAAATCTGGGCTAGACTGCAGGCAGGTTGAGGCAAATTCCTTTCCCTCAAGTAACGACAGATACAATTTGATAATGTAAAATTTTAAGTGCAGTGACCTTAAAAATGTGAAGTGCTCAGCACATTTCTTTCGTAACAGAATGAGCAATCAGGAGAAAAACAGGAGTAGCAGAAATATGTAAATGAGAGAGAGTAGCATAAAATAACTATGGACATGTTTTTTGGGGTATATGGGCAAATGCTTATTAGCATCAAGCATAAACTTGAAACTATGACACAGAGTGAGCCTCCTAAAGAAAATATTTTCTAAAAACATTTACACAACTTTATATTAAATAGACCTTTGAACCTGAATTCTTTATTAAGGAAAGAATACTCAGCAAGACAGAAAATGACTGTCATACAATAAATTTTTGATCTAGTATTCTGGAATATTTTCTCCACATAATTTCAATGTAATGATTTCATTAAAATTAACAGTTAAGACCTTTGTATCTGCAAATAGAATCCCTTTCTACTTTTGCAAGCAAGGCTTACTGGAATCACTATATTGAAAGTCACTAAGAACATAGATACCACAATGACTTCAAAAGGCAAGCGTCATCAATTGTCATTTCACTAACATCCCACACACACCACACACCAGAGGTAAAGATGGGCCACAGCGTACCTTCTGGCTCTGAATATGTTTCAAATCCAACTGCTGACCCACTAATAGGAGTGGAAAATTTGTGATTTAAAGAAAATTCACCTTTCCCTGGGGGAAATTTCATCTTAATTAAGGTCAAAATAAATAGTGTAGAAAGTGTATATTTAATTGTTTTCTTCTCCCTAACCATGCTGGTATATTTCATGCCTAACTGGGTTCTCTAGGCATAAGTCTGTCTTGTAAGAAGCTCCTGCTGCTGAATGTGTTTATTTTTATATATGTCTGTGTGTATATATGTATGCATACATGTATGTATGTATATGTGCTGTTGAATTTAGAGTAGAAAATTTCTCTGTTCCTTTAACCTTCTGATCTTACTCAGTGCTTGACACTGCCAGATACTGGCAAGAAGTCACCAGCAGGGAATCGGAGAAATGTAAATGCAGATTTCCAGCACTGAAGAATACAGAATAGATTATAATATGTTGAATATAAAGCTGACAAACAAGAGATAAATAATCAACAGTTACACTAGCTGATCTAAAGCAAAACTTCCTAAACTTTTTTTTTCAGGTCATAATGACTCAGTTCTCAAAAGTGCCCAAAAGGGCCCAAATAGTGCTAAGGGGCAGTGACCAAGGTGGGGAACAGGTTGGTTCTCATTAGCACGCACGACTGCAAGACCATTTAGGCTTAGGGCTCTACAACAGGGTTTATTGAACAAACAGGAGAATGAGGAAAGGAAAGAGTTCCCAAGGCCACAAGTGGCCAGCTGTCTCACCCCAAAAAGTGTTCACAGGTCCCAAACAAAGGCCATTCCTGGAAGACAAGGGGACACTGCAGCAGGCACAGCAGCAGTCTGGAGGCTGGGAGGGATGCCGGACCAGACAATGATGATGGACTCAACAGCACCAGGTGATGGTGCTGGAGAAGCAGAGGCTGCAGTCAGCTCTTTGAGATAATGGGCTGAGTCCAACAGTGCTTTTTGCAGGTGATGTCAGAGGCAGGGCCAGAGGCATGTACAGCCACCCAATCTCTGAGAAAGACTAGGTGTGGAGGTGTGGAGGTCTGGACATCTCCGAAGGTCTGGTAACCCTATGGAGGTTGACTACTTGATGCATCACTTTCTTCTGAGCCTAGAAGCAGAATCCTTCTGCTTTGACACCGCTCCAGTGAATCCTTCTCTCTTTGGAGGCTGGATGCACAATGACTCAAGCTGGCTCTTGCTCTGCCTTATATCCTGGAGTTCAGGGTCCCCCCACCTTAAAAGCCTGATTGGACTGTTTTCAATCTTAAGCCTCTGCTTGGACCATTTAGCAACAATCAACTTATTTTCCATTTTTCAGTCCAATAATTAACTAGTGAAGTGATCAATCCATTTAGCTTGCACTGAATTGGTCCATCTAGTTTGAAACTGATTGATCCGTTTTAGAATCTAAAGTCAGATACAAAAGAGGGAAAAGCCCAACCTGGCCTGCTCTCAGGTCAGGGCAGGTTTATGGGCCTGTTCGCTCCATGAAGCCATGGTCAGACCTTGTCTCACTGGGATGAGGGGGTAGGAACATCCACAGGTGGTGCACTGAGGCCAGCATGACTCAGCCCCCCAAAAGCCACCTTGTCCTGTGGCCTCTGGGGACCCAGTAACAATTTCATATATAGAAATAGGGATAAACTGGAGGGGATTTCCATAAACATGAAACTTGGTGAAACTATTACATTTTCTTTATAATTATGATGAATAGGTACAATACAAAGTGTAAGGGAAGATACTGAATTTATCTAAAATTTCCAAATAAAAGCATTTGGAAATTTTAATGATAAACTTATGTTTGTTTCCATCAATACTTGATATATTTTATGTTGTGATTTATGCTTGAAATAATGACTTATAATGCTAATCATTGCTTTTCAATGAAGAGCTCTTCAAATTCTTGATAGTCGTTGAAGTGAAGCTGTTCACAAATGGATAATAGAAAAAATAAAAAACTTTTGAAAATAGCAATTCAAATACTCATGTTATTGAAATATATCTAAATACTAACAGCTCTTTTTTTCACTGACAAACATAATATTGACATTTCTTGTGATAATAAGAATGATTTTGAATTCTATCAAAAATTTTCAGTCACTTAATGTGTTCCTATCATACATCAGTGTAATTATTCTGCAGATAGTTTTGAAGTCTCTAAAAGGACACATTGATTGCAAATAGACAGGGACATCGATTACCTGTGCAAACAGGTTTAGGGCTAATGCTGGTAAGGAGCTACACCAGTCAGAAGCTGCCCACCCCTTCCTAGCTCCCCAGTCTGTCCCTCTCTGCTCCTCAGATACAGCAAGACAAACATCCCCAGCAAGACCACAGTCTCCTTACTCATGTTGAATTCATGTTGGCATGCTCTGAGTGGCTCACTGATGGAGATACTAGGTGGTAAATAAAGCACCTTTTTGACTAGAATTCTTGCATCTTGGCAGGGCGGGGTAAAGACATTGTTGTGCTTGCCATCTGCAGGAATCTTGAGGCATACATATCAAATTTCCTTAAGGAGTTAATATCCAGAATACAATAATATCCAATTGCAGTTCACAAAGTGTGTGGCTCTCCCTTCATGATCAGGAAGAATCACATGGTTTTGCCTACTGTGGGTTTCAAAATTTATTAGAATCTAATTCTACTAACAACACAATTCTTCTATTTTATTTATAGATTTAGGATTGTTTTTGATAATTGATAAAATATAAATGTCTTGCAATAGATTTGATGACAATTAAGCAAATAAATGTAGCCTAAAAAAATATCCAGACACTTCATATTGACAAAAAAGATAGCTAGGTTTTATATTAGAATAGTCTCTTATTGTAAGGGAGTAAATAACTTTAAAATATGATTGAACGCATGTGCATACACAAATCAAAAGTATTGTTTATTATTAAAAAACTGGAAAATTCAGAAAAGTTCCAAAATTAAAATTTGCCATTATCTGACCTCTTAAAGATAATTGCTTTCAAGATTTATGTATTTCCAGTCATTGTGTGTGTGTGTGTGTGTGTTAGGTGTTAGGGGGGATGAGTGTATATAAAACACCTTTTTAATACTTACAATACATATTTGTAATTTTTTTTGAAGCTAGGATTATGTCATATTTTATTTTGGAGGTTGATTTTTTTCACTTAAAATACGTGGATATTTTTTGCGCCATTAAAAGTATTTCCCTGAACAATATTCCTTTGCATGGATGAACTATGGTTTGTTTACTTGGTTCTATTGCTTATTATAATCTATTAATTTTTTTACTACTCTGATATCCTGGATCATTTGAGTTTGTATATTATGAAAGTGAGAAGAGGGATGCCCAGCTCTTTATTCCTTGTTGATCATGGGTCGAAAGCAAATACAGGGATGACCAGATTGTAATTAAGAGAGTAAACAAAAGGAGTCCATGACAGAGACTGCTTTTTATTCCCTAGCCCTTCCTAAATTCTTTATTAACGCCAGAACCTTGGCTTTACAGGCGATAGCAATAATCCTAGCTTACAAAAAACCCAAACAGCAAAAATTTTCCTGTTTTCCCAGATCAATAGAGTAATGGAGTGATCTATCTAGACAATGAGCTGTTAGAGAACAGCTGGAGGCACGGCTGGAAGAGCACCTTTTAGAGAAGAACAAAATCAGTTGGTTGGTACATGTTTTCTTTTTGTCCTTCCCCAAGTTCCCTGACAAAATGTATGCAGATCTGGTGGCAAGAGCTCTGGCAGCCATCTCAAGGCAAAAAGATGACTGTCTAGTTGCAAGGATGGCATGAAAACTGGTAGTGTGGACAACACCTTGAATCATCCGTTGTTAACTACCTACCTCCAGACTTTTCTGTTAGGAAAATAAACTCCTAAATTGCTTAAGCCTGTGTTTCTGGTTCTGTTATGTGCTGTCAAACATAATTCCTAACTAGCACAATGAGAAGATGACAATATGGTGATTCTACATTCTTGAGAGCTGCTTTGATGAGATTGTGTGAGGTTCACATTGACAGTAAGTGCTATTATTTTTATATCAAACAGTGAACATGAATGAGCTGTGTAGCTAATACTTTGCCAGGTTCTATATGGGGAACACAGATAGTTCAGTGCAGATCATGCCTTTCAAAGGTTTTATCTTCTACCTATCAAAGTGAAATAATGAACTAACCCAGGGGATGAAAATCTCTGGACATTAATAGAAAAGAAATAAATAATTTTCTAGATCAAACATGGCTGAATGAGCAGTGAGAAGCAGAGATGTGAAAAAAGTCTGAAAATAAGTCAAATAGATTTAGAAATGTGAAGCAGTATTTTTCTGTCTAAATTAGATACCAACTTATATTTTCGATATGTGTTTTATTTCAATTTATTTTGTCTTTGTGTCTTAAATGCTTTTTGTGTTATTTTTCCATGTATTGAGCATAGTTTCTAATATTAACATGTAAGGGGAAACCTTGCCTATATTCTGAATTATCTCTAAAATTCCTTAAATTATCCATTAAACACAATCCACAGTTTGCTTCTCATCAAGGTGTGGAATAGAACACTGTCAGTTGGGAACCAGATGAAGCAATTGGGAGGAATGGAGCCACCAACACGATGAAGGGTTGGAGTCATTTTAAGTATGAAAAATGCATCTTTAAGTTCTGAATCACACTGGAGTTTGCTCACACTCTAGCAAACTTGTAGAAACTGAGATATTTTGAGGCGTATCTCATATCATGGACATTCCAGTGCCTAAGCATATGGAGTCAAGTGGAAAGTGGGCTCATTCTCACTGTGTAACGTATTATTTCTCTTTCCTTCTCTTATGTATGGTTAAGTTTGCATAAGTTAATGCCCTTAGGATACACCCCCTCGGCATTGATATCTATCCTTATCAAAGCAGCACCACCTCAGAAAGTCAACAGTTTCTATTGTATACCTACCGTCTTTAAAAGCATTAAAAATTCCAAAAACCAATGGTAATTTGCATGGTGGACTGATGAGTTAAGGATTTTTTGCATGTATGCTAGGTGGTAAAATACAGGAGGTGAGAGAGGTTACCTCCCTCCCCGTATTCCTCATTATCTTTGAAATCCTTGACTACTGGCTAAGATCCATTGTAAGTTTAGTTTTACTGTGAAAACCTGACCCAGTCAGTAAGTGAGCCAGATATCCCAGGTACATTCTGACACCTAGGATAAATTTAGTAGGTGCAGAAGGTTATTTAAACATAGGAGAACTGTTTCGGTGGGGCAAGAAATAGCTCCTGAAGCATAAGACTGTGAGGAAAGATGACTCAATCCTAAAGTTGGGATAGAGCCACAAAGAGTTAGAACTCAAAGGAATCATTGAGAGCAAGCAGCTAGTGTAGAGGTGAGTGCATTTACTAGCCAAAGCAGGAGTTATAAAGTGTTCATAGATTTCAAGTTCACCCCCTTCCAAATTGAGAAGAATGTTTTCAAAGTCTCTTGGACAAATGGAACATTTTAGAACTTATGTTACCAAAGTCTTTGAATTGAAAAACATCAATGAGAGTGACACTGCTTTTCACCACCAAAATGTTACCAAGACAACTTGGTAATTTTTCATATTGAAATTAGTTTTTAAGATCTATTGAGAAGTTAGGTGATGCTTCCTGGATTGGGACTGATTATCATTGATCATTATTTTACAAATAGGAAAACTGAGGACAAGAATTTGCCCTAAGTAACAGCGCTGACTCTAGACCTGGAACCAACGTCTGTGACTCCCAGTTCAGGACTTTGCTGAAAGTTATGGGGGGAAAACGGTAGGGAGTGGGGGCTTTGGCTGAGAGACACAGGGAGAGGGAGGGCAGGTGGGGACCAGCAATGTTTTACATTAGACAACTATACATTAATCCTCTATACAAATTAAATTAATGAACAGAATCCGTTTTGGTTAGTTAGAATAGGATTTTTATAATGTGTTTTTAAATAACCATTTAACCTGGATATTTTGAAGAAGATACCATTCCGTACTGTTCTATCAAAAAAAGTTATTTTGTATTGCTTTTGTCTTTTTCAGTCTAAGCTGGCAGCATATTAGGAGATAAAATTATCTCAAAAACATAGTGGGTCTTTCATGAATCTTATATAATTCACTTTATCAGAGATGAAACCGCAACTGCAAAATCCCTTCTCTGCCTTGTGCTCCTGCAGACTACCTAGGGATAATCCTTCAGCTTCTTGGAGTTCCTAGTGCTTGATTTAAAGAATATATGAGGCACACTCTTTTTATTTAAATGAGGGAACTTTAGTTTACAACGTTGTTTGCACTGTAGAGGTGTAGGATCTCCCCTTTCAGGTGTTGTTCCCACACCATACCCATCCCCATAGCACCCACAATTCCACCACCACAGCCCACTCTGCTCCCTTATACTTTTTTCTTGCCCGTCTCCCTGTGCCTCCCCATTTGGGAGGCTCAGTTCTACAGTCAGATTTCTAGGGTTCGTTACTAGTTTGGCTATATCTGACCCTTTGTTTTATACCAGATGGTGTCATATCTATGTCGAATGTAGAGAAACAAAACAGGAACACACTCTCAATCTTTTCAAAGGGCCTGCTGTGTGACTGAATAATGTATGGAGAAATCGCTTTGGATTTTTGAAGTCACATTCTTGGCTTCATCCTAAACCTTTTCTCCTGGCAGTGCCTTGGATGAGAACTTTACTCAAAACCTTTTCTTAATTTGATCAACTTCTGCTATCTAGAGAGACCAAGAATCTTCAAAATGACCAGCTTAGTAGCTGTCCTTCGAAGGCACCTCTTTCCTTTCACATTGTATTGTTTTATTGTGCTGTATTTTTATTTATTTCTTGTATTTTGTATATTTTTTACATCATTTTTTCATTTTTGCACAATGTATGCATTTTTATCTTGGTTATATTCCCCATACAATTCCCACCCACCCCCATTTTGCCCCTAACCTCTCCTCCCCTCCCCCCGCAGTGTGTCTCTGGTTTATAGTTGCTTATTGATTTTGATTTTTACTTTATTATAATTAGTCTTTCTCCTGGTCCCTTATTTAAGTTTTCTAAATTCCTGCTATGAGACCTTTCACATCGTATCATAAGCAGGCTACATCTTCAACACTCATGGAAGTCTCCTTAGCTAGATGTTCAAATTCATTAGGCATATTCTCTGCTTTACACAAAGCTGAAGGTAGGGCAGGGCAATCCTAATGGTGGGAGGGCAGAAAAGCCTGAAAAACCATTTTACCCTATAGCACCTTACTAAGCAGAGAAACTAGAATTTTGAGGGAGATTTCAGAGCAAAATGGAGCAGTTGCTGCTTCACACCTAGCGGCATGCCTTTTCCATTTCCTCCCTCCCTCTGTTTTACCATCCTCTACCATTCATCCCTCCTCTTTCAGGAAAAGAAATTCAGGGAATTGTTCAGAATAGCTAAATTTATGTATTATAAAACACCATAATCCATTAAATCTGCAGTTAGTCAGTGAGGAGGAAGGAAATGAAGACGTCATCTTCCTCCAGTTAAGGAAGCGTTATCAGAGGCATAACTAATCCAGTAGACTAAATCCCAGTCAGCTGACTACCCCAAGCCTCATGAGAATTGGAAAATGAAGCCTTCATGCCTATGGTCACGGATCCAGGAATTCTGTTCCTAGGAAGGGAAGAAGAGTGTATAGTGGAGGCAACTCACAGTATCCGCCACAACTCACTTGGCCCTGCCTGGGATGTCTTTTCTGCCTCTGCTTGGCCAACTCTAGCTCACTCCTAGAGCCTACATCAATTATCATCTTCCTACAAAGTTTTCAGTTTTCCCATTGGGGTTTATAAATTCCGCCATCTTGGCACTTTCTTAATTATTCATTTAGCAAGTTTTAAGTTCCTCCCTATGTCAGGTATTGTTCTGGGAACTGGGGATTTAGCAGTGACCAAAGCAAAGTCCTTTCCTTTGCAAAGCTTATTGCATCATTAGTATTTCATCTCCTTTGCGTTCTAAGTGTGTTTCAAATTGAGACAAAAGAAGGAAAAGTAAATGAGTAATTTCAAGCATTTTTATTCACAACTAAATATATAAATCTGTTATCAGGTTTAAGATTAAATTAAAAAAAGCTTTTAAATAAGCTTTCACAAGTAGTTCGTAATCTTTCCTATTAGCCACAAAGGTAAGATTTGTGATTTATAAATCATGTCTCTTTTAAGGAATCATGAACCTTGAAAAGGCCTTGGAGATTATCTAATTAAACCACCTCAGTTTATGCGAGGACTGTGTTTTGAATAATAACATTACTTGCTCAGGATTATGTGCCAGGTTAGGGTCAAATCTAAAGCAGAATCTAAGAATATTGATTCTTATACAAGTGCCCTTGAGCTATTGATTTATTGTGGGGGGGGGAATCATAGTAAAATCTACTTGTTATGCTTAGAAAATCAGTTTATCCAAAGCTTTTAACATTAAAATTCAGGTTGAAAAACAAATTGCTGCAAAAAATAGGGATATATTGGTGTGTGTGTAGGGGAGGGGGTTGTGATAAATTTTAAGGGCATTTCATCCCAAAACAAAGGATCAGATAAAGTCAAGTTTCAGCTCTTTCATCTTCTCAAGTTTAAGGTCAAAAAGTAATTAAGAACATATGAATGATTTAAATATAAACATATTAGACAGTGGTCATATAGTGTTGTGAAATGTTATATTTCAAGGATGATAGATGACATTTCATAACAAGATCTTTGCAACTGTTTCCTAAAAATTTCATGGATTCTATTAAATTTCATGGATTTACATTAATGTGAGATCTTAACAATGTACACGCACAATATTCAAAAACTGAAAACCAGAGTTTTAATTGAAAACTGAAATAAAAAAACAAAACCATTATGCAGTTTTGAGCAGCCACTGAATTCTAGCACACATTCTTGCTCTTTGAACTTTTGCTCCCACATACCGACAGATGCAGTCTTAAACACACACCCACATTTTCATACCTAAACATTCAGCCATTCACCCACCCCTCACATACAGTTTTGACACATTTGTTCCACCTCCTTCATCTATGGGCGATAGCATGAAGGAGAAATGAAAATCAGGAGCACAAATGGGTGACACAGAATGTGTGCACTGACACGAAGCCTGAGGGAAAAAGCTTTCAGTGAAATAAACACAGTATTAGAAATAAAAAGGATTCATTTGTTTCAGAAAAATAGCATTTAATAGAATCAATGAAAATATAACCAGGTCTTACAGACAAAATTCATGAGACTGGTAGAGAATATTGTGATTTAGAGTTTGCACCAATCTATATTTGATAATAATGTATCTGAACAAATACAAGAAATTGAGGATTTCCTGATAAAAGGTTTAAAACGGTACTATTAAATTAGCTTGACTAATCCTAAAAAGAATACTTTTTTATCTGATAGTATAAAGGCTCTAAATTGAACTCCCAAGGGGCTTTGCCCTGGAGCTGGAAGCCTTTCTTATTCTGCACTATATTTAGATTTACAAGGATACCATTAGATCAAATACAAAAATTTTAAAGTACACAAATATGGAAAATCATCAACCAGACTCTCTGGTTTCGGCCCTTGTTTATGGCAACATGGCAAAATGCACCAAGAAGGTCAGAATTGTAGGTAAATATGAGACTCTTCAAGGTACCTTGCTCATGAAAATGGCAAAGAAAATTGAAATCATTGAGCATACCAAGTAACCTCGCTCTATCTGTAGGAAAATAGAGCTATAACGGAGTTCCTGTGGCACCCGGAGGCCACAGGGTAAGGTATCTATGTTGGGACTGAGTGGTGGCAGCCTCAGCTCATCACCTGTGGATGTTCCCACTCCCTCAACCCCAGTGAGGCCTGCTTCAGCCATGGCTCCCACAATCCTGCCCTGCCCTGAATGCAGGCTGGGCTGGACTCCCCCCCACCCCTGCTTTTATACCTGGCTCTAGGATTCTAAATGGACCAATAAGTTTCAAGCTCAATTTATAGTTAATTATTTGGATTGAAAATGCAAAACAAAACAACAACAACAAAAAGAAAATGCAAAATCAGCTGATTGGTGATAAAAAGGCCAATCAGATGCTTAGAACTGAAAATGATTCAATCAGGCTTTTAGGGTGGGGCCCCCAAAGGGGCTATAAGGCAGAGCAAGCACCAGCTTGATTGACTCTGCTCCTGGCCTCTGAAAAGAGGAAGGATGTATTGGACCAACTTCGAAGAATTCACAGCCAGGCGCATCATGTCAAACTTCTGAAAAGAAAGACAGAAATTTTCAAAGCAACCAGAACCGGAGAGAAACCATGTGCTACTAACAGGAGAAGAAAGATTCAAGCGACTCCAAATATTTTCTCAGAAAATGAAAGACAGAAGGAACAGGCAAACATTTTCCAAATCCTGAAAAGAACATATGGTCAACCCAGAATTCCTTATTCAGAAATTGTCCTTCAGGAAAGGTGAGGAAATGCTAAAATTTGTCACCAGCAGCCCAGTTCTAAAAGAATGGCAAAGTGAAGGTGTTTCAAGATAAATGAAATGTTCCAAAAGACACTTGGAACATCACAAAAGTAAAAAAGAGCATGAAGTTGTATGTATTTCATAATAACACCCTTGAAGTGACAAAATTGTAGTGATGAGGACTAGGTCAGGGATTACAAGGGTTCAGGCTTGGAAGGACGTGTGATTATCAAGGGTAACACATTAGATTTCTTTCTGGTGATAGAACACCTGGAATCTGTATGTGTGATAGTTATAGGAATCCACAAATGTACAGATTTTAAATTTTGGCCCTAATAAAGTGTAAGTAAAGAAAAACAAGTGAACTCCATATTAGGTTCTGCATCTCAGTGAACAGCATTGCACCAGTAGGAATTTCTAGTTTTGACATTTCACTATTGTTATAGAAGACATTATCTTTGGGGCATCGCCCATACACAAAAACTCTCCAGATTAGTTTTAGCAATTTCTTAAACAATTTCCAACTGAAAATGCTGTAACAAAAAGTATAAGACATGTTTCAGTTTTTAAACATTTGTAAAGGTAGGATAACAGCAGATAAAAGTGGAATTAGACAAATATCAGCTGATTGGCAAATGGAGAAGGAAGGATTTGTTTAGATTAGTAAGATAATTCTGTACACACACCCTCTCCAATCTAAACACAAAGATGTGCAGGTGAAAATTCACATGCACACAACAATACTCACCTTGGTTTCACCACCCACTTCTTGTCTTTCTAGTATTCCCTTTCAAGTCATCTAGCTTCGACTTTTCTGTGCTTAGCATTAGAAAAAAATCTCTCAAAGGATCACCCCTATTTTCCTATCAGTGGTCAGACCCATCCCCATTCACCCTTCTGCTTTCTCTCCTGACATTTTTATTTATTTATTTTTTAAGCATTGAAACTCTTTTTGTTTTTAAAGATTTATTTATTTATTTATGCATATAAGAACCAGTGTACAGGCCAGCTGTGCGGGAGGGTGAGAGGATTCATCAGAGAGAGAGCAGGGAACAGAACAGGCAGACTGACTGAAATACACTGCTAGGCGGAGCAGTGGGCAAGACAGGAGAGGTCTGCTGCGCCATGTGGGTATCTCCAAGGCCGGCCGCGGACAGCGTCACAGCTCGGTGCTCAACCCACTACACCACCAGAGAGGCCCTCCAGACATTTTAAAAACCAGAATAGTTCTTGCTGTCATGAAAATTTCATCTCCATTTTTCATAATTACATTGCCAGCAGCCCATTTAGCTTACCAGCATTTTCTTCAGCCTTATCACCTATGGCGGGGGAGAAGGTCAGGCTGAAGCCTGACTCCGCACTAAGTGATGTCAGACCAAAGAGTGACCTTGAGGTGCCCACATCTGGCTGTCACATCCCAGTCCCATATGTTTCTGGAGGGTGGTGGGAAGAGAACAGTCTAGATCAGTTTGAGGAAACCAAGGCTGGTGAGTAGGACTTTGAAGGAGGAGAAGAAAAGAGTAGTGACAAGTTAAGCATTTATGAGACACTATCCAGCTCAAGTCCTTTGATGACCATCTGGGCTGGATTGAATCAAGAGAAAAGAATAAAGACAAATCCCTTGGAGCCAAAGATTCCATTTCCATCTTGTTCGGAGGCTGCAAGGAAAGGAAAGACCAAAGGCGATAGACCCAGTCTTGCCCCTAGGATATGGAATAGAGAAGCTCAGTAGGTTCTGATGACATTGAGGATCCAGTCTGTGTAGTGGGAGATCTTGGTGTAGTAGCCAACATCACCTCTCAGAGCACACCCTTTCGACCAGGACAGGATGCCATAGAGCTGATTTTGGCACAGGATTGGGGCAGCACTCATTTCCTGTTAGGAGAAGAGGAGGATCAGGCAGGGTAGCCCAAACAAGGATGTCTAATAACAAGCCCTGAGCTGAGGGTCCCAGAATAAAAGGTTTCAATAATAAGGATTGGAAGAAAATTCTGATGGCCATATTGGGCTGTCCCACCACTCACCCAAGGCCACATCAGAGGAAGTCTGAGAAATCAGACCACTCTGAGATGTTTCCAGCCTGAGGTCTAGGTTCATTTGTGACTGGATGGAAGAAACATTCCTTCCTGGATCCCATTTACTTGGATAATCTTCTTGGATGTAGAGACAGGATACTAGTTTGATTGGTTTGAGGAAGATAGGTGGACCAAAAATATCTCCTAAACCAAACTTAGGAGAGGCAGAGGGAAAAGAGTTACCTTACATAGACTTATGGTGTTGATATTTGATCCTGCACAGAACATTTTTTTTGTCATTTGAATTGTCACTGATTTTTCAATTGCTTGGCACAATGCATTTGGGAGAAAGAAGACATTTCTGTTCATCTGTATATCGGGTTCAAGGCCTGTGACTGAGAATGGGCCCACATGTTGGATGCAAGTGTGTGCATGTGTGCAAGCGGGCGCACACACACACACACACACACACACACACACACACTGCTTCTCTCTTTGGTACTGTATGTATTCATCTCTCTTTCCTCGCTCCTTCTGTTATTACTCTTTTCTGTTATTAACCTATCATTCACTTAAAGAAAAAACAATTAAAATGAAATAAGAGAAGGAAAAAATATAAAAAATGGGAATTCAAAACGCTGGTTCCAGTGCTATAACTGCATGCCCTGTGCTGGTGTGTGCAGGCTTTTATTTGTGAAGACTTGTCAGTAAGTGTATAATGAATAAGCCCCACTCAGCTTCACTCATGGGACTACCCTCCAAACTCTTCTCTTCCCCCACATGCCTTTTTACCACTCACTGTGGTGATGGGCAAACAAACTAAATTCCAGAACTCCAGCCTTAAATAATCGTGTTAGCACATCAAGTCTCCACTGGGCCTCAGTTTCCATTTGATTAAGTATGAAGGCTAAGATATATAAATGATCAAACCGCATCTGCCTCGCGTGATCTATAACAATCATTCTGCAATGATCCTCACTAAGTGGGTTCAAGGAACACTAAGTGCCTGTCTTGTGGGGTAACTTACGATAGTTCCACTCAGACCAGCCCCAGGCAAAGACAGTGCACTTCTCTCCTTCTCTATCATCCATGGTGTCAGGCAGAACTGCCAGGCTAACCTGCTTGAGCTTTAGAGGAACATTCAGCTTGATGAGCATGAGGTTATTATCAGGAGTATCCATGGTAAAATTTGGGTGTTGAAGAAATATTTCGGGTATTAACTTATCCGTCTTGTTTAGTGATATCTCTTTTGAAGCAATATCTACCTTAAGTAATCTAGAAAATTTCATAAAGTATTAATGAGGACTGCAATATTCTGTTGTTCATCCTACATTCTTTCTCCCCAACATGCTTAGACTTTCAAGGATTTCCTCCATAAATTGCCAAGACATCCATCTCCTAGCCTGGCAAACAAGCATTTTCCATTGCAATTCCAGACTTCTGAGACCCAGACTGCAGGGTGTGCAGGGTTTTTTTCCTTATTGGTCCATCCCCTGGTCCTCGGCTTCCCCGATTCCCTCCATCCACATCATCCCATGTAGGAATCTGGCTCAGAGCCTCTTGGAACTCTCCCCAACTTGGTCCAATCAATCCTCAGTCTTGACAGGCCCCTGTGCAAGTCTCCTCGCAATGGAGCATCAGTCCCCCCTGAACAATCCCAGTGGCTAAGGGTGGGAAACCTCTCCCTCCATGACCCTCATCACTCACGGCAAGAAGCAGTGGGCTGCGGTGAGAATCCACTGTTCGTGGATCAGGGTCCCCAGACAAGGCTCATTTTCTGAGTACAGGAAAAGCAAGGTTGGTCCATTTTTCATCTTCTTTGGCTGGAGTTTCCAAAATGACCTCACTTGAGCAGGTGTTCGTTTTGTGATTATAACTGTTACTGCTGCCAGGTAAGGGAAAGTGACAGGGGCAGGTGCTTTATGTGGTTTTGCTTTGAAATGACCACTCTGTTATTGATATTTGGGGAATTACAGAAATATTTCAGGATCCTTTGCTGACTTTCCCTTAGACTCCTCTCTGTGTTTACCTCTCATTCACTTCACCTGTCTTCCCTTCCTTCCTCTGGACTTTTCCTTCTTTTCTCTTAGCTTCCTTCCTAGCTGTGCAGCAACATCCCATTCTGCTGCCGACACCACCCCCTGAGTCAGGTCTCATTCTCTCAGCCCCGATCTCCTTTTGTGCCCAAGGAGCCAGAGGAAAATCCATGGGCTCTTGAGAATACTTTGTGTTCTAAAAATCTGCCAATCACTGGAGTTCTGAAATCTTATCTCTCTAACTGATGATTTCTCCACCCCTCTAATCTAGGGCCATTTCCTGCACTTTCCTCCAATATGAACTTAAAAAAAATTTAATCCACAATAGGAAGCTGCACTCACCAATCACTGCCAGAATGCTGAAGGCTAGAAAGTGGTGGTTCATATCTGCAGTCTCCAACCCTCTCCCAGCAAGATCACCTGGGAGGGCCGGGGGGCGAGAACTGCCAACAGGCTGACCTCCTGGAAGCTTTGCAAAGGGAGAGGTTACAAGGAGGCATGGGGAGGCCCAACGGAGTGAGGTGCTCGGAATTAAGGGAGGAGGGCATCAGAGGGAGGACACATAGCCAGACCCTCTCTCTCTGGAATGTCTGCCCTCACAACGTAGTCCCAGGAATTTCTCCAAGGTGAGATGTGTGACCCCCCAGAGACATGTAGTATAAGCCAAGACTTTGCTCTCCTTTAGCAGAAAGAGAGCTCTCAGCTCGCCGGTACTACCTGCCTTCCTTGCCCTCCCCAGCATTGCTGCGGCTCTGGTTCCCTTAGGCTCACTCACCAGCCCTCACTAATTGTGGGCGGCCTCTACCTCTCAGCCTGGCAACTACCTGCCCTCGACTTAAATATGAACTAGCCCCTCTAGGAGCTAGAGACCCCTCCCTTACCACACTGAGCCTTCTCCCATGTCACACTGAGACTTGCTCTCATGTCACACTGTCCCCATCCCATGTCAGCATCCCTGTAGCCCCCAGGGATGACCACTGACCTCTCCCTGAAAATTTGCCAGTGATATCAGAGGCCACAGGTTATTCTTCTCACACAGCTCCCTCAGAGTGAAGTTGGAGGCATGTTGGGCAGAAAGTATTGGTGAACGTTTGCCTCATAGCTAATTTCCTCAAAACTTATTTGCTTAAAATGACCACCACAACTCACATTTCTGTGGGTTGCCAAATTGAGATGTGCTCTGCTGGGTGGTTGGTCTGTTCTCTGCAGGGCTCAGTCGCACATCTGTGATCAGGTAGCAGCTAATGGTGCCACAAAGGAGTGTGGTGGTTTCTGGTTGGAGGTTGAAGTGACGGGGCAACTGAGCATGTGTCTATCATAAACCAAGAGTCTAGCCCAGGATGGTTATATGATCGATGGTAGATGCAGTGTCCCCAAGGACAACAAAATGGTAAGGCCCAGCGTACAAGCCCTTTTCAAACCTCCATGTATGTCATATTTGCAAATGCCCCACTGTTCCAATCAACTTGCATGGCCAACCCAGGTTCACAGAGTAGAAAGCAGTCCACTTCTCACTGGGAAAATGTGTACAATCATATTCCAAGAGCACAGATAGAAGGGGCCATTTTTTGCTTATTTTATTGTGTACATTTTCCAATGTACAAAAAAACTTAAAAGCATTATAGAGTGATCACTTGATCCCCTCCATCTTATTTATAGGTCTGTAGAGGTGTGCCAGAATGGACAGAGTCAGAGTCCCTGGGCAATTGCAAACAAAGCCAGCACCCTTGGGAGATGTGTTGATGTACTTCCTATTTCTCTCTGGCCAACTCTGGTTTCTGTGTGTCCTAAGTTCTTTCTTTCCTTTCTTTCTTTCTTTCTTTCTTTCTTTCTTTCTTTCTTTCTTTCTTTCTTTCTTTCTTTCTTCTTTCTTTCTTCTTTCTTTCTTTCTTCTTTCTTTCTTTCTTTCTTTTCTTCTTTTTCTCTCTCTCTCTCTCTCTCTCTCTCTCTCTCTCTCTCTCTCTCTCTCTCCCCCTTCCTTCCTTCCTTCCTTCCTTCCTTCACTAGGTACAGTCAGAAGCGCAGGAGGGTGACAGATTTCACCAGAGCCACAGCGGGGAGTAGAACAGGCAGACTGACAAAGTACACTGCTCAGGGGAGCAGCTAGAGCGGCCGGAGAGGTCTGGGCGCCCTGTGGGACCCTCACCCGGGGATCGAATCTGCGCTGCAGAGGCTGCGGGCAGCTTTGCAGCCCAGCACTCAACTGCAGCGCCACCAGGGAGGCCCTGTCCTGAGTTTTCTTCCAAGATTGACTGTGGTCTTTGACTTTTAGCCCCTTAGCTTGGTCCACCTAACATACACTGATCATTTCTCATTATACCCCAGAGTCACCAGTTTCTGTCCTGTGTTGAATAGTGTCTTCTCCTGGCTCCTTGTCAAAGCCTTTTGACTCTCATTCCTCTAAGATCATGTGTGTCCCTGCTGGTGAGCAGTGACTGAATCCTCCCTCTGGCCTTACGTGAAACTGGCCTTACTTTGAATCTATTCCTCTGACTGCCTGCAAGTCCTTAACTATACTTCCAGTGTTCAGAGCCACAGGAGAGGATTCAATCCATCCTCTAATCTGACCACAGCTCTCTCTGCACTGAGGAAGATACTTTGTGGCTCCCCATCGGTGCCTCCCACTGAAGCTCCACTTGTTCAGTGTAGGTTCAAGAGACCCTCGTATTCCAACTTGAGCCCGCTCACCTGACACCCCAGTTCCTGGTGCATTATTTCTCTCTTCTCTCTGTGGGCTTGCCACCCCAGGCCAGCCAGTTTCTCCATTTTCCTTCACATGGACCATTTCCATACGTGTGTGCTTTCCTTCTTTGGGCACACACCTTACCCACCCTTTGAAAGAGAGTCTGCCCTGCCCACAACCCTTGCCGAGTGGCTCACACTTGATGTCAGTGGGCCAGAACCTGGTTCTCAGAGATACCTCCTGAGCCAATTTAGTTTTATTGATATTCCAGTGCTCAGTCTCAGTTCTGCCTGGTATGAGCCTCTCTATGTGCTTCTGGATGGGACTTATACAAATTTCCGTTTACCTGAGTCATGATCTTGACTCCTTTAATGGCAGAGATTCTGTCTGATTCAACTCTGTATCACCAGATCCCAGCATAATACCTCCCACCACATAGTAGAGCTTGTACATCTGTTTATCTCCTGAATTAAAACTCTCAACACCCTGTCACACAGACATGACCTCCGGGTATTCTAAGTTCCCTGACTTGTTAGGTCACATCCTGTGAGTTGCCGAGGAAATAGCATAACCATGTTACCGTCTTTGATCCACGTATCAGGTATTGTACATCAATGACATGAGATTTATTTTTATTTTTTCAACAGCTTAATTAAAGTATAATGACACACAATAAACTATACTTATCGAAGTGCATAATTTGGTAAATTGATGAGCATATTCACCAAAGATTCCTTATGCCCCCTTTGTAGTTTCTCATTCTTTTCCTGTCATTGACTCTCTAGCGGAAGCACTGATCATTTTCAATCACTAAGGGTTAATTTATATTTTCTAGAATTTTTTAATAAATATAATCATATAGCATTTTCTCTACTTTGGTTGGCTATGTCACTATGTATAATTGGATATTCATCCATTTTTTTTATGTGTTGAATTCACTTATTTCTGCTGCTGAATAGTAGTCTACTGTTGATATTCCAAAAATCGTCTACTTATTCACATGTTGGTGAACAGTTAGAATGTTTCCAGTTTGGGGACTTTTTTTTTTTTTTTTAAAGATTTATTTATTTATTTATACAAGCACAGGGTACAGTTGGAAGCGCGGGAGGGTGAGAGAATTTACCAGAGCCAGAACAGGGAGCAGAACAGGCAGACTGAGGAAGTACACTGCTGAGGGGAGCAGCGGGAGGCAGGAGAGGTCTGCGCGCCATGTGGGACCCTCACCAGGCGGCCGGGGATTGAACTGGCGCTGCAGAGGCTGCGGGCAGCTTCGCAGCCCAGCGCTCAACCGCTGCGCCACCAGGGGAGGCCCTGGGGATGTTTTAAATAAAGTGCTTGTGAACATTCTATATATGATCATCATTATAGACATATATATATATATATATATATATACACACACACACACACACACACATATATGTCCTATTTAGACATATGCTTCCTTTTCTTTTGGGCGAGGAGTGATAAAATGGCTATATCATATACAGTTGGTAAGTATATGTTTAACTTTTAAAGAAATTATCATATTGCTTTCCAAAGGACTTTTCATTCTCATCAAAAAGGAAGAGAATTTCAGTTCACCAGCAGCTGATATGCTCGGTGTTTTTTAAAAAGTTTCAAAATTGAGAAATAATTTTAGGTATACAATGTGCTCAGTGTTTTTAATTTCAACTATCCTCACAACAATTAGTGTTTCATTTTGGTTTTAATTCTCATTTCCCTAATTACTAAAGATTACTTAAAATCTTTTCATGTACTTGTCAACCATATATATTCTTTGGTAACATGTTCAAATATTTTACTCATTATAAAATTGCATTTCTTTCCTTATAATTAGATGGTCATGTGCTTTTCTTTTTAACACAATCCTCACCATTCCTTATTATCTCTTCATGCTGAGGCTAAGTGACAATTTCCATTCATCAATGTATGATTACATCATTTTTCTTATAGTAAGGACAAAAATGATCATTTTTATTTCCAAATTCCTTTGAAAATAGGGGAGAGTGAAATGTAGACAAAGAGATGTATATATTTCAAGAAAAATGGGAAGAATATTTTTGGGAGATAAGAGAAAACAAAGATAATTCTGTGCAAATAAAGCATGACTGGCATCGTCCAGTGTAATTCAAGATATCATGGCCCTGAGTTTATCATCCTTTTGCTAATTCAATAAATGAAATAAATAGTATATTATTTCTACTTATTTCTCTTTGGCAAAATCTTTCATTAGTACTATTTTGCAATTTTAGTTTCTTTTTTCATATTGCCATCTTCATCCCAATATACATACTGTCCCCAAATTCTGCCCCTTGGGAATAAAAATAGAGGGATTCATTGCTAGTTCACAAGCTTCATAACTGTTGTTACCTTATATACATTAAAAAAGCTTTGCAGGGCCTCCCAGGTGGTTGAGCTCGGCGCTGTAAATCTGTCCGCAGGCTTTGCAGTGTCGGTTCAATCCCGCTGGCCTCGGATCAACCCATGTGGTGAGCAGACCTCTCCTGTCTCGCCTGCTGCTCCCATCAGCAGTGTGTTTCGTTCAGTCTGCCAGTTCTGTTCCATGCTCTGTCACTGGTGAATACTCTCGCCTTCCCGTGCATCTGGCCTGTACCCCAGTTCTTGTATAAATAAAAATAAATAAATAAATAAATAAATAAATAAATAAATAAATAAATAAATAAATATCAGAAAAAACTTAACTAAAATCTTCACTAAATACCATCATTCTCTTCCATTTCAATAGGGAACAAAAGAGGAAGATTTATTCTCTCAGTTGTTTTTGTAGATAGTTTTAGGATCCATTAATTTACAATAGTAGGGCCTCCCCGGTGGCGCAGTGGTTGAGCGCTGGGTTGCAAAGCTGACCACAGCCTCTGCAGTGCTGGTTCAATCCCCGGCTGTTCCCCGGCCACCAGAGGAGGGTCCCACATGGCGCGCAGACCTCTCCTGCCGCCCGCTGCTCCCCTCAGCAGTGTGCTTCGGTCCTTCTGCCTGCTCTGCTCCCGGCTCTGGCTCTGGTGAATTCTCTCACTTTCCCGCGCTTCTGACTGTACCCAGTGCTTGTATAAATAAATAAATAAATCTTTAAAAAAAAAAAAAAATTTACAATAGTAAATTAATTTACAATAGTAAAAGTAAAATTTAATGCTAATAATTCAAATTCTGAAATGTCTGTTGCTAGTAAATATACATGACTAGAAAAAATGTAACATAGATATAATTAGCCAGATGTTTTTCAAAAAGTCAAACAGAAATCTATCACTTAATACCAGGATAAAGTTGAGCTCAAATGGTACAGTATTGTTATATATTTCTTAAACTCTTATAAAGAAACAAGGTTGTTAATATGTTTATCTGATATGTCTTTCTCCCTCCATCATCTTTTTCCATCTTCATTGAAGTAAGTAATAAAAATAATGCAGTTATCTAGCCCAATATTCACTGATAGCCTGTAGGAAGCTTTTGGGTGTGAACCAGACTGGAGATGAGTCATTAGAAGCCAAATGTTTGTATGGAAAGCTCCCTCTAAAATTTCACAAAAGCAAATATTTATAAACATGTTTAAAAATCACCATGGAACTCTTGGGAAGAGAGGTTAGATTGCCACCCATTCTTAATTATACCATTTTGATAAAACATGGCTTTGCCACCATGGAGGCTAGCCCAGGCTCTAATCCTCTAAGAAACCAGGTGGCTATCACTGGGATGACCCTCTGGACTCACAGCACTTCTTATTTTGATGTAGGACTATTTTGATAACCTCAGCCCAGTCTGCATTTTGAATGCATTGTAAATTCATGTGCTACCTGACAAGTTTCATTTTCCTATAGATAGATCCTTCAATTTCAATCTATACAAAGAGAGGTCACAAAGAGTGGTTAAAAATGGAAGTTTTTTTCTTGCAGAGCAAACATTTACTTCAAATGGTATAAGCTTTTATTTAAATTCAGCATCATGCCATTGCCTGTTGTTTTAAACACCCTTTTTTATCCCTCCAGCAAATAAAAAACATTCTGACAGATCTTTTGGCCCAAATCTGGTTCCTGCTTAGTCTTTTCAGGTTCCATGTGAAATCCTAAATTTCATGAGCAGACTGATTTGGGGTCCATGGGAAAATTAGCTCCTATAGATACGGCCTCTGAAGATGAGGCAATGGTAGTGGTAGGAACTTGGTGATTTTTTTTCTCCCTTCTGGTCCAGATTTGAAAAGGAATCAGGAGGTCAGGGGATGACCAGGCTAAGAAGACAGTCCTTCTGCTAAACCAAGCTGCTTTTAATTTTTATGCCACCTTACTAGGGTTCTTAGATTTGTTGGCATGTTTTATAAAGGATGTTGAGCTGGCCAGGCATTGATGCTTGAACTCCTATCAGCACACTTTTAGAATTTTGTCTCATATCCAAGGAATCCCTGGGAAGTACTTAGGACAGTACCAGAAAGATATAGGAATCAGGAGACTATTATCAATCTCTCTTTATCCTCTTCTATAAAGATTGAATTTTAAAGTAATTAATATGTACTTCTGTATTAATAAATGGGTTACATACTTCTGACCTCTCAAAAAGTCAAATTGAGCTTTCTTGGATGACTCATTAGCATCATTATAAAACTCAATTTTCTGTGCTATAAAGCAACAATACCTTACATAGTCCTGGAGTGTATCGAGTGGTATATTCCCACACTAACTTCTCACAAATTTTCTGTGGTCTGCTTTGCTATGAGATTGTCAGCTGTCACTTTACAGTGCCAGATGCTACCTGTCTTTACCAGCCTCTTTTAGATTTATTGTTTTAACTTGATACTCCTAATCAGGGGACGGATTGGTAAAAAATTTGGTTATAATCTATGTAAAATAAAATTATATGAGCATACAGTGAATGCCTCTGGGTAATGCACTAAAAAAGTTAAAAAAAAAAGCTTCAGGGTGTTATGTGGAAGTTCAGTCTTATCCTTTCTATCTGGATCCCAGGTAAGTGACAGACACTAGATGTCCCTGAATAAAAGAATGATCTAGATAAGCGAAATGATTCTCTGCTGGCATTTAATAAATGAGTTGCATCATTTCTTCCTTCCCATATAAACTGCTTGATTTAATGATGTTGAACTTAATTACTCTCATTTCCAGGTTAATTAACATGATAGCCCTGGATATGTTGCCAGTTTTAATATAATATTGAAATTAGGAATAATTGCTAACATTTGGATAACCAAGAATTCATTTATAGTAAATGTTTCCAGGTGTGATAAAATCTCTAAACCATACATTTGATGTTATAAGTGTTGTAAAATAGCAGTTCACCAGGACTTTATGACCTTAATAGACTTGACTATGTAGCAGGTTTACCAAATCCATATGAGAAAACATACATGCAGGCTCTAGGGTACTGGGTAGACCCTACAAGACTCAGCTGACTTACAGATATATGGAAATAAAGCAAACAAATAGCATGTGTTTGAAAGGAACACTTTAGACAGGGAGTGGGGTTTTTTGACAATCGTTCTGAATGTGAGTCAGAGTGTAGATTTGCGTGGTGAATATGTGGGTGGATGCATCTGTGGGTGTCAGAAAGAAACTGCCAAAGGTAGATGGCTGTAGTTCCATAGCTAGTAAAATGACTAAAATAGTAAAATAGATTTAAAGGTATAGAGCTTAATGGAGCCCTTTAAAATAGTTTTAGACAAACAATGTCTACAGACAAGCTTATTTAAAATACCAATTGCTTTCCACAAAGTTTCAATTACCCTTCATTATACAATACTAGGCACTTTTCATTTAATACTTACTTGAATTTGGTAATGATCATAAATGAAATTCTATCTTACATTCCTGATAGTCAAAGCTTATTACTAATAGGAAAATTGAGATAAAACAACTGTATATCTTATCTAGAAAATGACCTTCAACAGCTTGCAGACCAAGACATGACAGCTAATAACTTGCCAAGGAAAATGGAACTAATATGGGTAATAGGATAAGAAGAATTTTATGTACAATTATAACAAGATGATATTATATACTTGCACTTGCAGTAACTCAGCATTACAAAAATGTAAAAAGATAAGGGAATTGGCAACAGCAACACTTGCCTGGTTTTACCTGGAGAGTATTGATGCCAGTGTAGTGTAGTAGTGAAACCCCATTTAATAAATGCACAGATGGGCACTGTTTTTGGCAATTCCATGATTGCATCCCTGGGTCCTGGCAAATCAAGAGCCTATAAAACTACACTGAATATTACTTGAAACTAAAGCAAATGGAAAGAGATGACTGATCAATATGCACAAGGTAGACCGTTATTCAATATGCAACTTACATGTTTGAACCTCCAAGATATGTCTGCCCACCATGCTTGCTTGTATAACCTTAACCTGCTTTTGCCCTCACAAAACTCTACAGGGAGTGGAGATATAAGGGTGGCATCACGCAGACAGGACAACTATGGCGGAAGAGCTATTAGAGGGTGAGTGACTACAGAAAGGCAGGACCATGAGAGGAGGCCAGATGGAGCCCAAAGGGAAAGAGTAGAAATTCCCAGTGGGCTGGAAGCCCTAACAGCTTCCTTATTCTACACCCCCACACATGCCCTCCCACCCCTACTTCCCTGCAGGCTTGCTGCAACATCATCCTCCAAGAATTAGATTCTCATTGGTCAGAAAATAGCAGGTACTCCATGCTGAGTTCACAAGGGACTTCGCTCTTTACATCACTTAGCATTAGAGATCTGCCCTCAGGCACTCCTCAGTCTCATCTGTTGATATTCACCATTGTGTCTTGTTTCTTTAAACCTCAACTTCAGTCTGGAGTTGAGAAGACATGTGGCTTTTCTAGTTATATTTAAGAAAACATAAAACTGTAGGTGTAAAAAGTCCCTTATACACATTTCCCAAAACTTGTCTTCTTGTTTTTTCAACCTGGGCCCCAAGGTGGGGGCAGAATTTGCCTGTTTGGCTTCAACTCCCACTTATTCCAGCACAATTCCTGTTGCATGGTGTAGGGTAAGTGAATGCATCAGGCTTTTCACATCAGCAGCCTCTGTTGCTATCACCTGCCGTCTTGATCGCTTTAATGAAGAAGGCACTTGGGAGTGGGCTGGGAGCACGCGTGTGTGAGTGTGGAAACCTGGAGCATTGGTGCGGGCATGGTAAGTGTGCATACCTGAGCCTAGAGCCAGGGCAATAAGGGTGGTGTCACTCAGAGAGGGATGATGGCTACAAGAGGACAAGTCGTGTGACTCAGGAGAGGCAAGACTACAAGAGGATACCAGAGAAAGAAAGAGTGTAAAGATCCGTGGAAGGCTGGAAGGCTTGCATGCCTGCCTGCTCCCATCCCCCCTGCCTGGCAGAGCCTGCCTCCTTGCATGCCAGCCTCCCTGCCTGGTGTGCCTGTGTACCTGGTTCCCTGAGAGCATTAAAGCCTGGAAAATCCACCAAGGCCTCCGAGATTCTTTGTCCATCTTCTCATATCCATAGTGAACCTGCCCTGTGCTTGCCTCCAAAAGGATTGGCTTTGAGGGCAGTGCCTCAGCTGGCTTTCCTGTATACTGTCTATCATGCCACTTCTGATCTCCTGGGTGGCTGCTGAGCTTCCAGGCAGGAGGAAGTCTGCAGCACTTTTGGCAAATCTTTATCTCTCTATCTTCTGCAGTAGTTTATTGGAGAGATAAAATCCACAATCCTTTAAATGTCTTAGACAGATAAAATCTTTTTATTTATTTATTTAAAGATTTATTTAAACATTTATTTATTTATTTATACAAGCACTGGGTACAGTCAGAAGCGCAGGAGGGTGAGAGAATTCACCAGAGCCAGAGCGGGGAGCAGAGCAGGCAGAAGGAACGAGGTACACTGCTGAGGGGAGCAGCAGGCGGCAGGAGAGGTCTGCGCGCCATGTGGGACTCTCCTCTGGTGGCTGGGGAGCAGCTGGGGATCGAACCGGGCACTGCAGAGGCTGCAGGCAGCTTCGCAACCCAGCGCTCAACCGCTGCGCCACAGTGGAGGCCCCAGATAAAATCTTTTAAATTAAAAAATGGCAAAGTATTTAGCCAATTAAATCAGATCATTTTAGTATTTGCTTTATTTTAAATATTGCTTGCTAATTAAATATTTGAAATGGTAGCAAAAGTGAAATAACAGCGAAGTAACTTTATCTTTGACAAAGAAAAATAAATGACTGGTACTTAATTGTCTTCAAAAAGCAGAAACAAACTATTACACTATCTTCGTTACAATTAAAACATACATGATCCAATTTAAGTTTGAGTATTTTTAAATCTCATCGGTAAAAAAGAACTGTAATAAATGTTGGGGAAAAATGAAAGCAATGAAACAATCTGAACACAGCCTGGTATTTAAGTGGTAGAAGATGAATAATAGATGGTGAGTATTTTGAGTAGGATCTCCAGAATCAAATCGTAATTTATATAAGAATTTCACAAGCAATAAAATGCATTATAAAGCAAAAGGAAAGGGTGAATTATTTCTTGTGCAACCTTGGTGCTTTTAGTTCAGAGTCTAGAAAAAAAGATTTTGACTCACTAAATTTCTTCTGGGTAGATTCTTTTACTTAATTGTTTTAAAAAGATAGAAATTTAAAATCCAGATAAAAGTTACTGTTGAGCATACAAGTTATTAAAAATAAATTCACAAAAGCTGGTAATAAGCTGGGTTTGAGTCAATATTATAAAAAGATTAACGCTTCTAATGTATTATGAGGTCACACACTTGAAAATTTTAAAAACTAAGGCTTTTCTAGAAAGGGGACAGGCAAGAATCATGAGTCTCCTCTGGTGCAAACAGGCAACTCAGGTTGAGATCACGGACTTCTACAGGTCAGCATGAATAATAACTCTAAAAGAGCCGACGATCAGTGAGCGCACAACTGAGTTCTACATGACTACCATAAACAATAACTACAACAGATCTGATGGTATTAGAGCTCACAAAAGAGTCATGGGCGTCATGAATAATAACAAGAATAGAGCTGAATTAATTCAGATGCAAGAGAGTTCTCCATGAACCCCTCCCTGGCTCTGGGGTGGGGGTTCCCCTGGGCAAACAGGACCCCAGGGGCGGGTTCACTCCCAGGTTCACTCCCTATATCTGACAATCCCTCCCAGTGCTTTTGGGTTAGCATTCCCTGTTGTCAAGCCTCCTTCAGACCGGTATGATTGGCTGCTTGGGATTCTATGAGTGCCCTCACCTGTCTGCCCCCTACTGCTTGCCATTCATGAGTCGTGGAATTGTTCATTTCATGGACTAGTGACAGTGGTGAGGTGGCATTACAGTGTGGTTAATTTGCATTTATCTTATAATAAGTGATTGTCAACATTTTTTCATGTTTGCAAGCTATCGGAATGTCTGCTTTGAGATTTTTGTTTTTAAAGATTTATTTATTTATGCATACAAGAACTGGGGTACAGGCCAGAGGTGGGGGGTAGTCACCAGAGACAGAGTGAGGAACAGAACAGGCAGACTGACTGAAATACACTGCTGAGGGGAGCAGCAAGTGACTCAAGAGAGGTCTGCTGTGCCATGGGAGTAGCTCCCTGGCCGGCCTGTGGATTGAACTCATGCTGCAGAGGCTGCTGATGGCTTCATAGTGGGGGAGGTTCCCTGCCCCACCCAAGGGAGGGTGGAGCTGAGCAGGAAGAGGAGAAGCTGGAGAAGAGACTGAGGAAAAAGGAAGCAGGATGGAGCCAGAGGAGACCTGGAGGAGGCGCATGGAGCCTAGAGACACGTGAAGAAACTGCGCTTGTCTTTTGGTCGTGGACTGGGTGACACAGATGTGGGTGAGACCCGTGGGGAGGTGACAATGGAAGCTTTTATCTTGATGTTGATTTTGCTCTTTTCCTTCTGGGCTTGTCTGGTTGTTTCTGACCCTTTTCTGTGGGTCCCCACTGGAAGATGCTTTAGACTTGTGGCAGGCTTTGGGGCCTTGTTCTGGGCCGATCCCACATGGATGGACTTTTACCCACAAGGGGACGGGTAACTTTGGGTGCTTCATTTAGAAACTAGACTCTTTGCCTTACCTGTATTGTTTCCTAGTTTTATTAAAGTTCCTTCCCATTAAAGTCTCATATGTTTTGTGTTGATGCGGCGGATGGCAGAACCCATTTAAAATAGGCAATAGGCAGGTTGCGGGGTTTGGGCTGCCCCTCTCCCTGTCCTATAACAATAGTGCTGTGCTTAACCCCTTGCACCACCAGGGAGGCCCTGCTCTGAGATGTTTTATTGAGGTTCTTTGACCATTTTTATTTGTGTCACTTGTTTTTTGTTCTTGGTATGTGTAAATGCTGTGTATATTTTGGAGATTAACCCCTTGACAGATATAGTATGCAAATGCTTTTTCCCATTCTGTAGGTTACCTTTTTGTTTTTGTGATGGCTTCTTTTGTGGTATGAAAGCCTTAAGTTTAGCTAGTGCTACTTGCTTATTTTTGCTCTTGATTCCCTTCTTGCTGGAGTTGTATTCCCAAGTATAACTTTGTAGTAAGGTTCCTGTAGTGGGCCTCTATGTTTTTCATTCAAGTACTTTGTGTTTCTGTTATTGTGTTCAAGTCTTTAATCCATTTTGAGTGAATTTTCCTGTTAGTTATTTATTGACTTTTGACAGTATTTAGTTCATTTATCAAATGAAATTCTTTTTGCTAATGGGACAGATTTTTTTAATTGATATAATTATTAATTTAATGTAATTGTCAATATCAATTTAATTTCATCAATAATTATTTTACAACATATATGATTTTCTTCCAACTTGGGTGATTTGACTTCCTGTATTTGTGTATAATTTTTAAATTCTTTTTAATTTGGTGTTTGGTTTCTCATGTAAATCACCAGTATTTAATGTTCTTTTCCTTTTTTGAGATACCTTAACTTTTTTAAAGGAGATCTTTTGCAAAAAAGTAATTTTTATGCTCCAGACAACCAATAATCTTGTTAACACAATAGTGACAAATAGTCCAAATATCTTAATATTAGCCAGTTTAATATTAAGAATGTCAAGCGATGATACAATATTAGTATTTACTAATGTAAAATAAACAATTTCACATACTGTATTTTCCCTTCTGCATTCTCACATAACTTTTTAAAAGTAACATGAATACATAGCTATTTAAAAAATAACACAATACTAGCCTCTAAATGCATTTTATACAAGGAATTTTCACATCAATTTAAACATAAATATCATCCAGGGAGTTTAAATCAAAACATCAGAAGCCTATTAAAATGCATTTTCAGTTCTACATTTTCTTAAGAGCACTTCTAATCCTAATATGGATATGGTGTGGAGTTCATGTACATGAAGTACTTTATCTTCTAGACAGTTGTCTTATCAGAGCACCTGCAGAAGTCCCAGCCTCTGGGGTTGGGGAGGCGGGTGTGTGTGAGTGGGATGGGGGAGTCAAGTTCTTGGGAAAGCCTGTGTCTGAATGGGGTTTAAGCAAATTGTAGAGTCCATGCATAGCTGCTGCTCTTCATTCCTCACCTCCCTCATGCTGACAATGGTCTGCTTTCTTTCCTCTGAGTAGGAAACCTGCAGAGGCAGCTGGCTTGTGATATTTTGTGTAGGCATGTGAGCTATATTCAAATCCCATGCAAAGATACTCAGAAGCCTTTCTTAGTTCAAGTCAAGAATATTTGTTTCAAGTTTGTATTATACCTAAAAAGGGGCACATACTTCTGATATTTCTTTTATTTAATTTCTTCCAGAATAAGTCAAGTGCTGTCAGAGAGGTTTTAGCTTTTTAAGTTCACTATTCATTTTGGAGTCATCCATGCATGCATACATATAAAACTTAGTATTTTGAAAGACAATAATTTTTCTACCACAATTGAATTCACAGTAGTGGAAAGCAAGAACACAGTAATTTTTCATCTAGCAGTCAACAGACTTTATAGTTCAAATAACTTGTAATTTGGATTTATAACAGCTAAAAGATGAAAACTTTTTAATTGCCTTCAGTATTAAGGAGTGATTTTATGAACCGAAGACTTCAGTCAGCAAAATCATACATCTCTGTCAGGTAGACACACAAACATACAACCCAAATATCATTAATATCTGTTAAAATTATAGCAGTTATTTCAAAATTAATTCAAAGTAGTCTGCTTAAAAAAATAGATATTCTCCACGTCAAAAATCCCAAAGCCAATCTTCGTTTTTGATTGAAAGACCAACATTTCTTCAATCAGTATATTTTCCTCAGGAAATTATTATGCAGTTCAGGAAAAAAAAAAACAACAGAACACAGCAAGATGGCACTCTTTTTGCTATATTGTCACCCTCTATATTAGCCTAGGCTGCTTTTTGTTTTCCCAAAGCATGTTGACGAAAAGAAAATATCAATACTTATATATAACTTATTCTGATTTTATGGATTAGCACCTAGTTGAGAATTCTCTTTCTAACAAAAAAGGATACCATGTTAACTCTCATAATCACTCAAGAATTTTTTAAAGATTTATTATGCATACAAAAACTGGGGTACAGGCCAGAGGTGTGTGGGGGGGCGGTGAGAGGATTCACCAGAGTGGGGAGCAGAACAGGCAGATCCACTGAAATAACACTGCTGAGGGGAGAGGTCTGCGGAGCCAGGTGGGTCACCTCCGAACTCACGAGTTCATTCAGGATTTTAATGGAAGAAAGAAGGGTGGGGAAATCAAGTGCCATGGGAGAATAGCCCCAGGAAACCCAGGAAAGAGGCAAGAGGTAAGACCCTTTAGTCTCCTTCTAGTTCCCCGGAGGTTCTAGTTAAGTATTTCCATAAGCAACTGTCTTGCTAAGATACAGCTTTAGCCACCACAAAGGACTGCAGGAGCAACACAAAAGCCATGTCCTGAGGGAAGTCTTGTGTTCAATCCCAAAGATCACGACTCCTCTCCAAGACCTTGTCTGTTTCATTGGCTTCCCCCAGTGAGTGCCAGCTCCCCATGCTGATCCTTCGCTCCTATTTAGTTCCCAGAGTCTCTCTACCTCAGCCTGGACCATTGGTGCAAAGACCATGGTGAGTATGGGACTTCTCTCAATCATGGCCCCTGGTGAGCAAGGCTCTATGAACCCAACAATGTGTGAGGAGGACTCACTGCTGAAAAATACCCTAGTTTAATGTTGGGACCAGTGGGAGGAGCTAGTGCAATTATAAAGGTAACTGGGTATACATACAGCTAGTTCTCTGACAACTGGAGATCAGAGATCAGTTCTCTGACAACAGGAAAGAGAGAAGAGCAAAACTTGGCAACTCAAGTTTAGTTGACTTTGGATCTCTTTGACAAAGAAGCTATACAATGTTTTCTTTTAGCGCTCACTATCTTCCCGCTCACCCACTCCCTTCCACATAACTCCTAATCTCCAGCACTTATTTTTTGGCTCTCTATGCTGATTCTGATCCTTTCCCCCTAACAATTCTACCACCAACCAATCAGTAAACCCATTTATGTGTCATTGTTACATCACATATCATGGTTATCTAGAGGATGGCACCCTGTGTGCAGGCTTTGTTCCTGGGCACCCCAATGTGAAATGGGTTGCCTGACTGTGGGTCCTCACCCGCATGCTTAAAAGGGACTTACAATTTATAAGACTCAACCTCAGGCACACACAAAAAGGTTAATAATAAAAGGTTTATTTACCTAAAAAAAAAAGGGGGGGGCGATGAAGAAAGGAATAACTCAGAAAAAAAAAGAGATAAATTTGTGAATGCAGCCTACCAGTTCCGCTGAGCTGGGACCCCAACAGCGCGTTGAATGGCGCAACACCCCCGCTTCCCCCCAGGCCTACATATCTGGTCATACACTAAACCTGGCTGCTTAACTCCACCCTCAGGTCCCAGCAACCCTCCCTTTGTTAGGGGGAAAGGATGTCCTGAGCTAATTCCATGCAGGCTTTGTGGACTCCACCCCCACTCCAGACCAAAGCCATCAGGACATTGGGAAAGACAAATCCCATCACTACCAAAGGGAGGGTGGCGGGGACCTGAGGGTGGAGTTAAGCAGCCAGGTTGGGTATAAACACCAGACACATGGGCCTTGGGGTCTCTCTCCTCTTGGCTTCACGGCTGGTGGTCCACGGCAGCTCTCAAGAGTGCCACTGGGATTCCAGGGCAGCGGAAAGGGTAGGATGCATTTAAGACTTTATTTCCCTCTTTTCTCCCTGAGTGGTACATTTCCTCATTTCCCCTTCCCTTGTAAATAAACCTTTTAGTAACGTTTTGTGTGTACCTGCAGTAGAGTATTAATAAGTCCTTATTAAGCCCGCAGGTGAGGACCCACAGTCAGGCAACCCGTTTTATATCGGGGCTGCTCCGTAACACCTTCAGTGGTGATGCCATTGTGGGATTTGTAGTCCTTGGTGTTTTGGCTCTCTTCAGGCTGGGGTGGGGGTGGGGTCCATAAAACCTGTTTGTGGAGTCTGCTCAAGACATCCCTTCCCACCAACAGTTTGTTTCCTTTTACCTCTAGAACACACATTTCCTTTGGTTATCCTGTGTGGCTAGATGATTACACGGCAGAGTGTGTAGATGTGTGGACCTCTGCTGATAGTTGAATCCCGATGGTGGTTTAAATCAAACATCTTTACATGCAAGCTACAGACTGTGTGTGTGGGTGTGGGTGTGTATATGTGGGTGTGTGTGCATAGTAAGAGACTGAGGCATTCCTTAATGTGGTTTTTTTTTTTTTATTTTATTTTAAAGAACCACTCACTGACTTTTTGTTTCCCTCCCTCCTGAGACGAGGGTCAGTCAGCCAGGAGCAGTGTTTATCATTGCCTTGTTTGGCCCTATTTTGTAGTTGGTCAATCCCTCTGTCTTTCTCTTACCTCTCCTGATAATAGGATTCTCCCAAAAATGGTCAGTTTTCTCGGTCCAGGAATTGTCTCAGAGTCAATGGTTGTGAGACCAGCAACTCTCTGACTCTGGAATTCAGAAGCTTCAGAGGAGAATAACAAGGTGTCTTCTCAATAATTCTCCCCCAGTCCAAGTTTTCTGTGCTAATAGCACTCCAGCTGTTTTATGGGCAATAATGCCCACAGAAATCAATGAAAATTACATTTCCTCTTTTCCCCTGCAGCAAGAGGTTGTTGGCTGTCATTAACCCAGCCCTGGAGTCAGGCATAAACAAAAGTTTTTGGATGGGGTTTTTGGGAAAGATTTTTAAAAATGGAGCTGAAGGCTGACAAATGCCCTTTGCACTCTGCTCTTCTTCCTTGCTCAATTGTAGTTGTAGTGCTGGGGGTGGAGCAGCCCTTTCATAACCATGGCAACTCTGAGGGAAAGGTTAGGATGTCACAGAGATATCAATCCTGACATCACCGTGCTGCTGAACCAGAGCTCACTTCCGCCTACCTCTTGTTACGCAAGAAAAGTCCTTAATTTGTTGAAATCACTGGTTTGGGGGCATTCTTAACCAGCAGCTCAATTTAATTCTTAACTGACACAGGACTAAAAGAGCAAGATGAGATAATGTACTGTGTTGGCAAATTGTATTTAGCATAAACATTGTGAAGGAATTCTAGGTAGCCAAGATAATGGTAACGGCATAAATCTGAACCACCGAACATATCTATCCTTCCTCCCCAAAGCACATTAAGAACAAGAAGTCCAAATAAAACTACAGAAAATCCATCTTCAGCAAACAAATTTCAAATTAGTAGCAAATTAAAAAAAATAAAACAAAACCTAGAAAACCGTTTCCAACACTCCTGATGTAAACCTTTCAGGAATAAAGTCAGTGTTGGGGAAACCTGTGCAGAAAATAGAAAAGTGGTGGAGTTAAGATTGATCTGAAACCACCACCACCAGGAGAATGTTCACCCCAAGCTTGAAGATAATGAAAAAACACACTGACACATCAGAGCACTTCCTACCAGAAAGGAACTTAACAGTGTGTGCGGGATGCAAGGAGGCAGCTTTGGCAGCTTTGGAGGCAGCTTATAAAGCTTCCAGGTATAAAGGATCAAAAGGAGAGTTGAGGATTCCTCCAGTAATCATGCAGGGTGGCAGGGAATAAAGATGAAGGGAAAGTTTAGTATAAACTGCCAGACCCTCTCTTCCTCCCAAATGAAAGGCAACCCAATTCCGGCTATCATGCCTCTTTCATAAATGTATTAATCTTTTTAATGAATTACTCAATTAATTACTTGACTAATTAAAAAGGAAAAGAAAAGAAAGAACTCATACTTTACTACACTGACAGGAGAGGGCACTCTTGAACTAGGAATCTTGCAGTCATCCCAAACTCCAGCCCTTCCCACAGAAATGCAGATCATTCTTCATTTAATTACTAAAATAAAAAATTTTAAAAATCCAACCTATTTAACTGATAAATATTCCTTCCCCAAATAATGATGAAGTGGAACAAAACTCTTAACACAATTCTCCAAACCGAATTGTATATCTTGACTAATCAGCATTTGGGACTATGAAAAATAGCTTGAATTGCAGATTTTAAAAAGTAAATACAGAAATGGAAAAAAAAAACAGGAAAAAAATGAAATGAGAATTTCTTGAACTCAGGAGATAAAAGAAAAAAATGAATAACATACTGAATTGCCTATCAGATTTCAGATAATATGTACTAAGTTTTTTGTATATGTAAAAGCCACATGACAGAAATCATTTGCATGTTCCTTGAGGATGGTGTACACAGACATTCAAATAATATCTCTACCCTATAGCTTTTTAGAATTCATGCTAATTGGATATGACCTCTGAGGCATGCAATAAATAGTGTCAGCTGTTACTGTAATTATCACCTCTACTAGCAATTGATTGGGTAAGAACAGCAGAGGGGAGATAGTCCCAACTAAAAAGTCTGGTGCAAAAAAACAGAGTTTACCATGCCCTAATGCTCACTGATGTCAGTGTTTCGACTTTCCAGATGAGGAGATTCAGGGAGGCCACATGGTGGCTGAAGGTCCCTCACATCCAGTTAATGATGGATAAGACATATGGAAAGCCTTTCCTTTACTCCCTCCCTCTTTTCCTTCTTCCTGCTCTCTTTCCCTCTGTCTCTCCTTCCCTCCCTCCCTGCTTTCCTTCCCACATGAACTATTTAGAGATCACCCTTAGATTCCAAGAGACCCCTGGAACTCGACATGTGTGAAGTTGAATTCCACACCTTTTTTAACTCTGTACCTCCTCCCAGTCTCCAACCCAGTATCAAACAGTCCCTGACATCATCCTTTCCTTTATCTTTTGTCCCAAATCATTCTTAAATTAAAATCAAAGCAAGAATTAAGTTCCTAGTACATGCTACCACTGATCATGGGACTGGGGAATAAGATCCACTTTCTATACTACAGGCTTGGTGGAAAGTCCTGTCTAATCAGCACATGCAACTGTCCTTTTGTCACTACTATCATCCTTTCCATTCCCATTACCACTCCCCAAGTTCAAGTTAGGATTTCCTCTTTCCTAGACTAATGAATCAGCCTCTTAAGATAATCTCTCTGAAATCAACCTGGTAAAACTTTTCTAATCTTGCACATTTTGGAGCTTACCATATATTTTGCTGTTTCTATGTTTCTCTCTCTCCTAAATACCCTCCTCTGACCACCCCATGCTACATGTTACCTGTACATTAAGGACTATCTCAAATCCTTGGTCCTCCTTGATGTTTTCCCTGATTTTCTGAGCCAGGAATGTGTCTTCCTTCTCTGAACTGATGCAAAGTTGTCCTCTGTTCCTATGCTCTAACAGCCATCCCTTCTGTCTATGCAGGTTGTTCCATAAAGTATTAGGGTGTGAAAAAACAGCTTTGTGTGATAGGAAAGTAGATCAGTGATCAAGAGAGATTATGCCATCATTAATTTATTTGTATCATACTTTTTTTCCTCCGGAGATTTGATAAAACAATCTACTGGAGAAGTTGAATATGCTAGGGCTACTACATTTTGTTTGGTTCTCCAAAGGGAAAATTGTGTGACTTCTAGAAAGTATTATGAGTTCTCCAGATCTCGGCTTCATTATCTAGAAAATAGAAAAGTTATACTAAATGACCTTAGTCCTCTTCCAGAGCTAACAGTCTATAATTAAGCTTTCTACGCTGGATGGCATCGTCCATTGATAGGCTAATCTAACCCCCATTCCTAGCTCCTCTTCTTTCCTTGCCTTTTCTAAAGAATTGGAAAAGCGGGCTATCTGCCTTGCAGCTAGAGCTAGCCATGTGACACAGTAGTGACCAGTGAAATTCAGCAGACTCTTCTAAGGGAAATTCTGGGAAATATTTGCTTTCCAAATAGTCAAGACAGGCACAGCTGACATCACTCCTGCGGCAGACAGAATTCTTAGGTAACCCCTGGTGCACATACCGTATATAATCTCTTCTTTTGCATATGGGTGGAGCCAAGGGTATCGCTCCCATGTTTGGTAACTACATAGTCACCTTTGAGTCAACCAGAAGGGAGATCATCCTGGGTCTCACACCATCAGGTGAGCTTTTTAAAAGAAAGATGATTTCCTATTGGCCTCTAGAAAGAAAGCAAACACTGTCATGAGCAGCCTCAGAGCAGCCTCTAGTTGCTGAGGGTCACAGCCCTAACAGCTGAATTCTACCAATAGCCAGTGAGCTTGACAGAGAAACCTGAACCTTCAGGGAACTTAGTAAACTAATGCCCAGGCTCCTGACCCATAGAAGCTGTGCCATAATAAATTTGCATTTTTCAAACTGCTGTTTGCGACAACTTGTTCTGCAACCATAAAAAATGAATATAACTCCTTTCTACCTGATTGCAAAGGCTGGGCACTTAAAAAAAAACTATCTTGTAATCATGAAGGGAAGCTCAAATGAATTACAGAGCCCCAGGCCCTGACTTATTGCCCTTTAAGCCAAAATCAGCAGCTGCTTTTTTCCAACCTTTTTTTTTTTTACACTAGAAAAAAAAAATCTATTTGTGCAAGCCAATGTAAGTTAGCAAGCTTTCTTTTACTTGCAGTGGAAATCATTTCCAACTGATAAAGCAGAATTCCAAAAGCAGCATGAGCAAATACTTATTTATTCATTGGCAAACATTTACAAGGAATCTGTAATGTTCCAGATAAGAAAGAAAAAAACCACACCAGAAAAAAAAAACAAACCAAAAAACCCAACTTTGCCCTCAATAAGCCCATAGCTGGTGTGAGGGTGGGTAGGATGGCAATGAAGAGAAGGCAGAGAAATATGGATGCTATTAAAATATAGAGTGGCTAGACCCTGGTGGGTATAGCCCAAAGGTCCTATCAGCTCAAAGGGTGACCCAGTGCAGACTTCAGGGCTGGCTGGAGGGGAGGGCAGGATCCAGAGGTTGAGGATGTGGAGCAGGGTTATGAGGGATGACTAGGAGTCACTGAGGAGAGGTAGAGTAGGCGAGGGCTGGCCCTGACAGGAGCAGAGGTCAGTCAGTCAGTCAAATAATTGACAACTACCAAACACATAGAGTGAGATAGAGGAATATGCCAGATACTCAGGGAGACAGGGACACAGTGGGAGCCATGGGTTACCATCATCCCGCATGCCCCAATAGAGCAGAGTGAGTGCTCTCCCTTGTCACCCAGGGAAATGCAAGGGACACCTGCCAGTCAGTCGTGCTGCCTGCGTCCTGGGCTAGTGCCATTGGCAGCAGCCCCAGATTTAATCACATCCAGAGAGCAGCTTGCCCGCGGGAGGAATCTTGGTCAGTGTCCTTCAGGAATGTGCTTGTTCAGGGAATTCAAGAAAAGAGAAATGAATTTGACAGGGAAGATAAGCCCCTTCAACTTTTGAAGTCTTGGAGGCTTTTAAGGCTCAGTCAAGCCTCCTCTTGATTTATGGTTCATTCAGTCTAGGATTTCACTTGGAAATTAAAAGGCCCCTGTAAATCTTCTTTAAATAAGTAAAGGAACAAATATGTCAAAATAATAAAATGTGCATTCTGAAATAGGGCCTAGAGGAATACTTGTGGTAAAAAAAAAAAAAAACTTAGATACCTTTATAGGATGCTGAAAGTAATAACAAAATCTTATTTTACCACATGTTATTTGAGGAAAAAAGATGTAACTTAGGGGTCAGGTTCTAATCTCAGAGGACACCCTATTCAGCCTTCCCTGGTTTTCTCAGGGAGTTGAGGAAGCGTCTCTGTTGTAAACAAGTAAGGAGCTTGCCCAAGTTTTAGGATTTTAGTTTTCTTTTTTCCATTTTAAAAAAAAATTTGAGATTCACTACATTTTAATATGTAATACAATAAAATTCACCCTTTAAATACAATTTGATGAGATTTGACAAATGTGTACAGTAGTGTAACCACACACTGAGGAGGGCAGAGGTCATTTTTATCACCACCACCCGCCCCCCCTAAAAAAAACCTGGTCCTAGACCATTGTAGTCCACGCCTCTCTATATCCCTTGGCAACTATTGATTTAATTTCTTTCCCTATAGTTTTGCCTTTCCCAGAATGTCATATAAGTGGATTCATACAACGTGAAGCCTTATGTGCCTGGCTTTTTGCTCTTTACATAATCAAAGGCCAATTTTTAAAAGCTTTAATGTCATCTGCTAAGATCATCTTTCTTTGTGATCCAAAGCTGAGTGGGTGAGCATCAAAGTTCACACTTGTCTTAAATTCACAGAAGTATGATTACAGACCCTAAATCAAACCTACTGAATACCAAGTCATTTCTCTTTGTTATCTATGTGTTGGCTTAAACTACACTTGTACAGTTAAAACAATAACAGCAGTAGTGAATTTATAGTTGAATATTGTTTGATTTATTAGCATTTAGAAATGCATAATTGCCTTTTAATCAGTCAAGAGTAGTTATAAGCCTCTACTATTGCTCTTAAGGAACGTGCAAAGAGGATGGAAAATGACAGCACATAATTAAATAGTAGAATTTTATTGCTGAAAGTGATTTTAGGGATCATCTAGTCATAACATCATAGAATTTCACAGCTGGCAGTGACATTCAAGATTTCCAGAGCTGCCCATTTAGATTTGAATTTCCTCCAGGGGTGGCAACCTCCAAGGGCAGACAAGTAATGAAAGTGTGTGTCAGTTGGCCAGTAGATAGTAATGGGGTGAGAGGCAAACTGGAAAGAGTATGGCAGTCCCTGTGGCCATTCAAATTTAATGTAAAAAAACAAACACTGTGAAAAACCAACAAATACTTATCTGTGGGTTTGATAAATACAGTATTTGCAGCACCCTTTCCTTGTCGCATGTCCCCCATTTCCTGCCAGCCTTTTCAGAGGATAAAAAAAATACTTGTATGTGAACCTTTATTTCAGGATTTGCTTCAGGGAAAAAAAATCTCAAGTTCATACAGCCGGTGAATACTTGAACACCTCCAGAGAGAAGGGGCTTACTGCAACCCAAACCCATGAGTTGTCTTAAGAAATCTCTGACCCAAAGAAATATCTTACCCTTACTGAGGTGGAGTGTCTATGGCTGGCTTCTAAGGCTCACTTCATGAGATCATATACATATACTGTTGTGTAGACTTGTCTAGACATGCCCCTCTTCAGAGAGACTCTTTCAATTCAATTCTTAAACTATTTAGTTGTTATTGAATACATCCTATGTTTCACTTACATATTTATGAAAAAATAATTTTGTTACTTGGTACCCAAAACCGGTAGTGAGAATCTGGAATGCAAAATGCCCAGAAGAAGGAAACCCCTATCCCCCAAAAAACTGGGTGTTGAAGTTGGATACTGAATTTTCCACATCACATGAGAGGGACATTAGACCCATTTTTAGTTAAATGTGAAAGGAGGGATGGATCCAGAATACTGTCAAACATGGCACCATTTTGTTTACATATATAATAGATGTATTATGTGCCTAATTTCTGGTCTTAACTTTTCAATTGGGAAGGAATCGTGAAAAATGTGCTGTATCTTCTTTTTCACCCTGACAGTTTTTGTTGGGGCAGGGCAGTGGGTGGGGATATGTACTGAATGAATGCCACAAACACAAGTTTTATGGACTCCACCAACACCCAGACCAACGAGATCCAAGACACCAACGACTACAAATCCTATAATATCATCACCACCGATGGAGGGTTGCTGGGAACTGAGGACACCCTCAGTTTGGTATATGTAGTCAGGCTTGGTATATAACCAGACATGTGGGCCTTAGGGTCGGGGGTCCCTTGGTTTTTTGCTGGCTCGCAGTGTGTGATTGGTGTCCCAGCTCAGCGGAACTGGTAGGACGCATTCGCCAATTTCTCTCTCTCTTTCTCCCTTAGTTATTCCTTTCTTCATTTCCCCACTTTGTAAATAAACCCTTTATTAACTTTTGAGTCTCATTATAAGTCCCTTTGAAGCGCACAGGTGAGGAGCCACAGTCAGGCCAACCCATTTCAAATGTTGGGTTGTCCTGTAACATTTCCTGGTGCCTACGTTACCCAGTTAAGTGTTCAACATTTGTTCCTGTACGTGCTACCTAATAGGACATCAAAATACTTTGTAAAGGCAATGGTTTGGTGTTAAATTCTCAGTTTCATTCTGAGAGTCATCTTTGGAGCCTCTTTGAGAGGCAAAAAATGCTCTGAATTGTCTGTGTTGTACCAGGCAGTATCTCTAACCTATTTCTTCCCATCTTGAGAAAAGGGAAAGTTTCAGGAGACAAAGAACTGAGTACAGTGGCATTCAAAACAGTGGGACAAGTAGATTTCATGGCCCTTATGAGCATCACTTTTGACGTTATATTTGAAATAAAATACTTGTTGGAGAGTTGAATGTGCTGGTTTCTAAATTTTTGCGAGTACTCTGAGGATACCTGTGCCCATTTTTTCACAACCCATTTCTGGGACACACACTGAAAGTACTGATTACTTGCTAATACATCTTTTCTCAATAAAACTACTCTGTAAATATGCATTCGCAAGCATTTATGAATAGTTTTTCTTTTAAAATATTTTTTTGAAAGAGATAAACAAGTGATTATTGAATTCAAGGCTACATCTTTTCCTCCCACTTCTTCTCAATCTGATATAATTACAATAAGTCTGGGTTGTACATATCAGAACATCTTCTGGTTTTGATTGTCAAGCAATCAAATAACATTTCTCACCCCCACTCAGACCCATAATTTAAAGCTTCTCTGCAGTGACACTTGGTGCACTTTAATTATAATGCTCTTCAATCCAGAAAGCTATTTAAAGGACTATGGGAGCTGTGCATTTGCAGTTCTTTCTCTTGAAAATGATTCAGAAATTTATATGTGTAGCTGATCCCAAATTGAAAACCAATAACTGGTGCTGTGCCTGACTTTTAATAGTAATGCTTTTTTTCCTTTATGGATGACCAATATTTTAAAAAGTTCTTTCCAAGATAGACTGTCCAGCAAAACTATGCATTTTGAAACTGTTTTTCACCAAAATGGTAGAGGAAAACATGCAACATTTCACCATCATCTGCATTCTGTTTACAGCAAATATTTTTTCGTTTCATAATGAAATTCTCAAGACCCAAATGGGTAGGTGTTTTAATTCAGCCTTGAAATAAAGAATGGCTTTTTCTGGACATTTTCTCTTCCCTTCCCAGGCAGTTACTGGTACCAACTTGCTCTTAATTATCTCCCATTCAATGCTAGTCATAACTGCCCGCCTACTTCACACTCAGGCAGGCCAGCCCACACTATTCACCCCAGCCCCCTCTGGCTGAATCATCTTCCGTTCCCTCCCCCCAGCACACCTCCCCGCACCCCCCCCTCCCCACCACCACCCTCAGTCCTTTCCCACTGCCATTTCATTTCCTTTTTCACTTTAGTGCTCTTGTTTACAGGGACACTCTTGCATTTCCAATGCCCTTATTCTTCATTCTATGGTATGTTCCCTTTATTTTCTCAAAAACTGCAACTCTTATGGAATTTTCTTCCCATAACTGAAGACAGCTTATGCTTAATGCACCATAGCTTCTGTGTTCATTAACAATCCATTAATTCTTGTGTACTTCAGGAGAAGTGCTATTTGAGAAACTGGAAATTTATCACTGTCACTCTAACATAAAACAGATAAAGCGATTTTGGGAACTGTCAACCTTCACAGAGACCAAGGAAGTCCTAGGTCTGTTCAACGCATTCATTTTCAGTTTGACCTTCCGGCTTTCAACATAACACATTCATTGATTTTTTAAAAATGCTCCTGTCAAGTGCTCTCAGATCATTAATTTTCAAGTGTCCACCTTTTTATATGCTAACCAAAGGACTCCTATAACATGTGGGTGACTAAGGGCTCCAGGATTTGATAGCTAAAGGTATCTGAGCTCTGATTAAACAATAGGGACGTTATGCCACCAGCTCAGACCTTGAAAGCACAATGAAACTTCTCCTCTCTATGCATTACTTACTTAAATTTGGGGTCAACATTGTCAGGAGGTTTCCATGCAAGAAGAAAAATGTCTTGGCATGTACAGGAAAAGTCACTCATCCTCATTTTCTCACAGGGATTTCCAACATAGGTATGGAAGTAACCCCAGCAAGCAAAGGAAGAAAAGAGAAAACCAGGTCCAAATGATCCCTGGTGACCCCTTTGGGGTTTCCTTTTGCTCAGATACTCTTCCTCCAACTCCTCACTTCATAGGGGAAAAATGAGCTCCAAAGGCCTGATCTGACTTGCGCCAAGTCACTAGGGAATTACGAAAAAAAAGTAACAGGGGTAGAACTCAAGGATTTCTACTCGTCAAAAGGAAGTGCCCACACAGTGCCCTTCCATGTTATCATTTCCCCAAATCCTCCAATCCCACAGAAAGACATCCCACTTGACAAATAAGGGTCATAAAGGTAAATAATTATATGAGGTTCACGCACTTGGAAATTGATGCCGCTTCCTGAACAACGTGCTGAAGTTCACAGCTAACCTTTCACAACTTGGGGATTACTCACTCAGCAAGTGCCACATGCTGAACTCTTTACTTCCAATCCATTGCTATACTCTTTGATGAAATTCTAACAAACCCCTTGTGCTGTTACTTATCTTTTGATAATGATATCATTATCTCCATAATGAAAACCTGGGATTTGGGCTTCTTTTCTGACTTTTCTGCTATTTTGTTGCTGTTGTTTATTTTGTTTGTCTTTTTGAACACAAACATCATTCAAAAAAGCAGGAGGCAAATGGGTCCTTTCATATATTATTTTTTGGAATCCAAATTGTCGATGTTTTGGGAGACAAGAGAGGAATCACAGTCTCACAATCTTAACATTTTCCCCTGTGGACTGAATGGAATGTATTTCTGAGGAAAGATGAATGAGGGACAAAAGATGGTAGCTCCACCTTCCTTTAGAAGTTTGTCAGGGAAAATGACTCATAAGGCAGATGCTTAATGTCTTTGCTGTTGGTTAAATAAGGGTTGATTGGGTGGGGATGCTGAGATAAGCGGGGAAATGTGCTTTTATTGTTTTAACTTATCTGCAGTTACCAGTATGTAACGGAACAGATTCTCAATGCTTTACTCAAAATAAAGGAATCTATATTTATGTAAAGCTCTGTTGTGCATTTCTGACAACATTTGCATCAAGAGTTAGAGATATTTGGGAGATGTAGATAATAAAAATAATACATAACATAGTTTCTTTGAAGATTTGTGAATTGAACTTGCAAATCATAGTAGCAGTAACACACTTTTAATATACACACAACAGTTCAGAACTGACTTTACTCAGTCTTCCACCTCTGTCTCCAAACTTCTCAACGTTGGGAAAACATTCCCTCTCTCAGCTCTGTGAGCTCATGCCTTTTCAATTGTTCAGTCACCCCCTAAAATTATTACCTTTCAGGATACTTTTTTTTTGTACTAACTTAAAATGTGGTAGAGATTTCTTTTGGAATATCTGTCTGTAACAAACTTTTCAGACTGTATTTTCTTCACTTATGAAATGACAGTTTGGGTTAGATCATCATTAAGATGTCTCCCAGGCCTTAAATTTTATAAGCTTCTAGGGTAATATATTAAATTAAACACGTATTGAACATCTGCTAATTGCTGGGCACCATATCAGAGATCGGAAGAACCAGGATACAGTCCTTCCTGTCAAACACCTTAACCTATAGCAAATGAGAGTGGTTCAGAGAGGCTAATTAAAATTAAAAATGATAGGATCAAGGAATGGCACAAGGAGAAGTGAGTAATTCTGCTGGTGTGGGTGGTTAAGTAAAACACAGAGAAGATGACATCTGAGCTGAGCCTTTAGGGATGAGTTCAATAGATTTAGACAAGGAGAAAAGAATATTCTAGATAGAAGGAACAGCATATAGGCGATGGCATAGAAACATGAATATATGGTAGAGCAAAAAGAACAAAGAGGAATATTTGTGAAGCAGTAAAACTAAGACAATATCCTCTGAGATATCAGTTATTCAGTGTATTTAGTCATCTAGAGCTATCCTACAAAATATCACAGATTGGGTGACTTAAACAACAAAAATCTATTTTCTCACAGTTCTGAAGACTGGAAGTCCAAATCAAGGTGTCAGCAGGCTTAATTTCTTTTGTGGCCTTTCTCCTTGGCTTGCAGAGTTTCTCACTCTTTCCTCACACATCCTCCATGTTTATGCCCCTTGGAGTCGTTTCCTTTTCTTAGAAGACACCGGTCCTGTTGGATTACAATCCCACGCTTATACCCACATTGAACCTTAATTACCTCTTTAGAGGCCAGGCCTCTGTCTCCAAATATAGTCATTGGATGGGGGTGCAGTAGGGAAACAGGTGGGACTTCACTATGTGGTGGGTGATGGGGGAACACAATTCACTCCATGACATCCAGTGAGATAAGTATACTAGCTGTACTAGCTGGATAATGATGAGAAAAGGCCTCAGGGCAGCCAAAGTGGTTACTATCAGATCAATGTATTAAACTTAATCTTCCCATTGACAGGAAATCACTTAGATCTCACCCATATGACTCCTTATTCTAATTTTACATTCAGCTTTTGAAAGCTAGTTGGTTTGTTTTACTATCTTCGAACTGAAAGATAGTATCTTCCAACTGTACCTTTAGCGTGTGGGAAGCATATAGGGGAAGTCAAGATAACAGTGAGAAGAAATTAGTTACTGACAGATTATATTTTCCAGAGATTGTGGTAACATTCTCTCCCTTCCCTAAAGCTCTCTTACAGTGTAAATTTGCCACATCCCCTGTCAAGAAGTGGAGTCCAAATCTCATTCCCTTGAAGCTGGAGCTGACCTTACAGCTCCTCGTTACAAATAAAATGTCTCTATATGATTTCTGAGCCTATAAGAAAAGGTCATGAAGCTTCCACCTGTTTCTCTTGGAATACTCATCCTCTAAAAGCCCCTCTTTGGTTTTCCCTCTTAGAATGCAGTCCCCATGCCATGAGAATCTCAAGTCACAAGAAGAAGCCAGATTTATGTACTCTGGTCCATCATCTGAACTGAACCTGGATGTTAGCTATTCCAGCCCAGGTGAGTGAGATGCCATCATGGAATTATTATAGATCCTCCAGTGCCAGCTTTTCTAGACTCCAGATACTAAACTCCTTTCCAGTCATCTGTGTCTTGCTAACTGAGGGCTGAGATAGTACAGAACTGAAAAGAGCTATCCTCGTAAATCTTTTCCAGATTCCTGATCCATAGAATTTGAGGAGAAATAAAATTATTTTTTATGCTGCTAAGTTTGGGGTAGCTTATTTTGCTGCAATAATAACTGACTCAGACAGTTATTAAAGGAACAAGCCATTAAAGGGAACAAAATGTTTAAAAAAATACCTATAATGAACAGATGAACCAAAAATGTAATCTAATTAGTGTATGGAAAGTAACTCTGCAGATATCACTATTGTTACTGAAAGCTCCCTACTTACAATACAGCATACTATTTGATACTTATAATAACAAGCAGTACAGTATTATTAAGAAAACATTAAATTTGGTTCAGAAAACATAATTTGGGAAGGAAGGGGAAATATATCATTTATTTAAAAAATACTTCAAACTGGTTCATATTTAAACTTTCCTTGGTGCTTTAAAAGGAATATAAGTTTCCATTATCAGGAAAATTAGAACACGTAAACATTTTTATTCCTTAGTAATACTGGATAAATTAGACTTTACTGTAATTTTTGCCTGAAAGCATTTCATATTTATTGCTGTTTGTGTTGCTTGCCAAGAGTAAGTCTTGGTGGTGATCAGCTTTAGAAATGTCCCAAAGCAGGAGAGACAGAAACAAAAACAAACAAGTGGGATTATATCAAACTAGAAAACTTCTGTACAGTGAAAGAAGCCCTTATCCAAACAAAAAGAGAATGTATTATATGGGATATTTGCAAATCATACCTTTGATAAGTAGTTAATATCCAAAATATATAAAGAACCCTTACAATTCAACAACAAAAATAGAAAGAATGGGATTTAAAAATGGAAAGAGGATCTGAATAGATATTCTCCAAGAAGACATACAGATGGCCAACAGACACATGAAAAGATGCTCGTCATTTCTTATTGTTAGGTAAATACAAGTCAAAACCACAATGACATATCATTTTACACTGTTAGAATGGCTATGATCAAAAAGTCAAGAAAAAACAAATGTTGTTGAGGATGTGGAGAAAAGGTAATCCTCATACACTGTTGATGGGAATATAATTGGTGCAGCCATTATGGAAAACAGGATGGAGATTCCTCAAAATAATAAGAATAGAAATACCATATGATCCAGCTACTCCACATCTGGATATTTATGTGAAGAATACAAAACCACTAATTTGAAAACACATACACCTATGTTCATTGCAGCATTATTTACAATAGCCAAGATATGAAAACAACCTAAGTGCCCATAGATGGATGAATGGATAGACATGGTATATATACCCAATGGAATACTACTCAGTTATAAGAAAAGATGAAATCTTGCCATTTGTGACAATATAGATAGACCTTGAAGGCATTATGCTAAGTGAAATAAGTCAGATGGAGAAAAGTCAAATGCCACATGATTTCACTCAAGTAAAATCTAAAGAAACAAAGCAAATGAATAAGGAAAACAAAATAGATAAAGTCTTAGATACAGAGGCTAGACTGATGACTAAAAGAGGGGTAAGGGACAAAGTGGGTCAATTATATAGTGGTGGAAGGAACTAGATGTTTGGTGGTGATCACAATGTAATGTGTACTGATGTTGAATTATAATGCTGTTCCCCTGAAACTTATGTTAAAAAACAATGTATTTCAATTAAAATTTCTATGAAAAAGAGTAAGTCTTAAGAACTACCACTTATCAAGCACATGCTTTCTTTTTTCAAAAGAGGATTTGAGGAGGCTTTATGTTTACTTAATCAACTTCATACTTCACATAGCATATCAATATACACTTTTTCAGGGCCTCCCTGGTGGCACATGGGGTTAAAACGCAACCTATGAAGCCATCTGCAGCCACTGCAGCACGAGTTCGATCCCCAGCCAAGGAGCTACACACTTGGTGCAGCAGACCTCTCTTGTCTCGCTCGCTGCTCCCCTTAGCAGTGTATTTCACTCAATCCGCCTGTTCTGTCCCCACTCTGTCTCTGCTGAATCCTCTCACCGGCCCCCCCACACACACCTCTGGCCTGTACCCCAGTTCTTGTGTGCATAAATAAATAAATCTTTTTTAAAAAATACATTTTTTCAATGGTAATGATATTAAATTATGACCTCCTTAGAGACCAGGGACCAAGCCCTGTTGTTACTCATTTGTGTATCACCAGAATTGCCTAGTTTGGTGCTTTGTGTGTAATGTAAGCTAAAAAAAGATGTGGTGAATTAAATCAAATTGGCAGAATTGTGATCATATTTTTAAATAACTTCTGTCTAAAATTTCTCTCCAAAACACTGAAGAGAAATCAAAAAAAGGATTTGAAGTAGTCATTATCCTAAGGTAATACAAAAAAAACATGTAAAATACCACCCACTTCTAAATGGATATACCTATGCATTACAATAAACACACCACATGACAGGCTTTTAAATTTTATTTCCACTGAGTTTCATGCCATTAAACTGGTATTAATAACCCATTTGCAGTTCAGATCAGGACTAACGTTGAATGAGGAGGGTTGCGCATGTGGTTACTCGTGTCCATGTATGCATGTATGTTTAGATGGGGAGTAGAATTATTAGCAGAAACAAGACTTCAGGACTCATAGTCCCATCACAAATATCCTTTCCGAAGAGTGGACAGTGACTGGAGCAAAGCAGGGTCTGATGGCAGGTTCTAGGGAGACACTGGACTCCAGACACCAAGTCAACATCAGGGGTCCCAGCTACCCCTTTCTTCCTAGACCAGTAAAGCCAATGTCTTCTGCCCACCCCTTCAAGGTTCTTGTACTGAAGCCCACACAGCTCCATACAGAACTCCCATCACCCTAGGATGGCTGGGCCTCTTGTTGGAGACAAGTGAGGTCAAGATCCCTTCCTGGTTGTTTTATTATACAACTCAAGTTTGCAGGGATGAACTTTTAACTGGAATTTTATCTTGGCTGAAATTTTATTTATGTGCAGATAATTTGACCAGTTGTTTGGCAGCTGCAGATGTGATGAAAATTCAATTCAAATATATATAGTGCCTGCCCTCCAGAATTTATAATCTAATGGGAGAGCCAGGCTAGGACATTTCTAGCTATATTGGTATAAAGTGCTGCGGGGGAATCTGAGGAGGGAGGCCATTACCTCTGATTCTGTAAAGGAAGGTACATCTCTCAGTGAACTCTCACTTTGATAAGTCATTCTGATTGGGATGACTAGTACTATGAATTTTTTAAATGATTTTAAAAGAACTCTTTAATTTATTGAATATATTCAATGCCTAGGTACTAGTACTATGCTATGTATTCAACCGTACTTCTCACTTTACTCTTAAAATGAGAAACTCTAGAAGTTACTCTAAATCCTTGTGTTATAGGTAAAGAAACTGAAGTTTATAGAAGTCACTTACCTAAAGTCATGCACCTAGAAAATGGCAGAACCAGGACACCAGTCATACCTGTCCAATGCCAGAGTTCAAGATTTAACCACTAGGAAATGGATCTCTCTCACTCTTCCTCTCTCTCTCTCTAGCTCCCTTTGTCTCTGTCTCTCTCTCTCTCTCTGTCTTTCTCCTTTTTCTTTCTCAATTCTGTTTCATAAATGAAAAAACTGACCTAGGCCAAAAAATTCATATCCCTACTTCCTACTTCCCTTTCATTGGAAATTTTCACAATGAAAGTCAAAAGATGCTTATAAAAAAACCAAGTGCATTATAGGACACTATCTTCAAAGAGGATATCCACAGAGTTCAAAGTATTTCAACACAAATTTGGCCCTCCCCAATGTTAGGAAAATGTCTGTGTTCCTAGTCTCTATGATCTAGGATTCTGATATTTAAACATATTTCTGTGTTCTGATTTCCCTTTATCATCAGGAAGGAAATTTAACACAAGATCTAATTTGTAACTCAAGACTTATTTGTCTTTATCTATACAACAGAGTATTAGTTATCTAGCAGCCTTTCTAGTTAATTGTTAATTAATTATATATTTCAAATTGCTTGTAGTATGTTTCTTTAAAAAGAGTAAAGAGTATTATTGGTAGGTTACAATTATAAAATTATATGCTTCCCACCACTGATTTTAAAACAGATAATGAAAGTTCAAGTTTTAAACTGGCAAGAACATTATTTTAAAAATGTTAATTTCCATCTAATTGGAGGCAACAAGAACCTCTTCAAAGCTGTCAAATTTCCCTATACCAAAATATACAGACTACAATTTTTTAACGAGACTTCTATGGCACACAGTGAGTTACATACTATAGCAAGCTTCCCACTTACCTGGGGAAAGAACAAGAAAACTTCCATAGCATATTATATTCCCACTGAAACTCAGGGAACCATGACCTCTCTACACTAGAATTATAACAGTCCTCTGAAAGTTAACTTCTCAACTGATCCCTAGTTTCCAAATTAGTCAGCAAGCATACACAGTGGGGCACAATGCCAAATAAAATGTACAAATGGACATCTGGCATCTCAGATTTGATCAAGCAAAGAGCAAAGTGCAAATTTAAATATGTGCTCAGGGTACCACAAAACGCCAAAAACAGCATATGAATCATGAGGGAGGAAGTAGAATTTAATGAACTACTTTGTGCTTATTTTATAAATCATATTTTAAAATTCTTTTGAAATATATATGAGATGAAAGGAGAGGAGGCATCATAACTTTTCAGTGATTGAAGTCACCAGAGCTTATCAGTTCTTTATATCTTAAATTAGAACAATTTGACATTGTCTACAATCGATCACCCAGAATCCCCATTTTTTTATTTGTGGCAAACACTGGAAACTTTAATTCAGTTCATCATATGGTTCTATAATCAACAATAGGACCTGTATCCTAGTAATTGTCCTCGTGTGACTCAGTGTTTCAACAAATCATTGTTTAGACTGAGGTTTTAATTGGAGAAACTGTGGACATAATTGCATGGATGTTTACTGAATGAATAAATAAATGTATAAATGAAATGAAAGCAATAGATATGGATTCCAAAGCCAGGTTTTAATTTCTTTTTTTCATTTCTACTCTATGATCTTGAATCATTTACCTTAAGCTTCAGTCTCTACATCTATAAAATGGAAATTGTATATTTCATGTGAGATTATCTCATGAGGTGGAATGTTTTATTTTGGTATTGGGAGGATTAGAAATGAGACATTTATTTGAGAAAGCACATTAAAATCCTTCAAAACCTCTCTATAATCATTATTAATCAAATGTACGTCAAACATCTACAGATATTAGGTACAGAGACGCTTTTGTGAAAAAGTTTTAGGAAATAGGATGTTTTATGTCCATTTGACACCGTCTCAAACATATTCTTTGATATACTCTACAACCATTCATTATGTCTTCAACCTAACAGTCCCTCCTTATTGCCCTGTCCATCTTTGAGAATAGAAGAAAGTGAGAGTGTCTGCTTGAAAAATGACCTGGTGATTTTCAAAAGTCAAAGTTTAATGTTTGGTTTTTTAAGAGTCATGAATTAAGTATGAATGTCAAAACAGCCCAACGAAAATATCACCTTCCCCATGACATCACAACCAAAATGTCACCTCTTCCTGAAGGCACCCTCCTTCTCTCTGGTCTCTTAAGAGTGACCAGAGAGAATGCTGCTCCATCTGTGTCATGGTCTCCTGACCTTTCTGTCCTGGTTCCGACTCTTACTCAACCTTTAGCACTCTTCTGGTCATTCCCTGCCTGGACAGTCTGGCCAGGGACCTCTCTCACCCTTCTAGCAAGGTATTAAATAAATCAGATCTGTTTTTTTTTTAATAATAAATTTTATTTTTATATTCCCCATACAATTGCAACCCTCCCCCCATTCTGACCCCAATCCCTCCCCTCCCGCCCCCCCACCCCCCAAAAGTGTCTCTGGTTCATAGTTTTTTGTTGATTTTGATTTTCACTTTCTTATAGTTATTCATTTTCCTGGTCCCTTATTTAAGTTTTCTAGATTCCTGCTATGAGTGAGACCATCCGGTATTTTTCTTTTTCTTTCTGGCTTATTTCGCTGAGCATGATCCCTTACAGCGCCATCCATGTTGCTGCAAATTGCATGTGTTTATCTTTTTTGAATGCTGAGTAATATTCCATGGTATATATGTACCACATCTTCTTGATCCAGTCATCTATTTTTGGGCATTTGGGCTGTTTCCAAAGCTTAGCTATTGTAAACAGTGCTGCTATAAACATAGGGGTGCAGGTGTTCTTTGGAATTGATGTTTCTGTGTCCTTTGGGTAAATACCTAGGAGTGGAATTGCTGGATCATATGGAAGCTCTATGTTTAGTAGGTCCAGAAATCTCCACACAGCTCTCCATAGTGGTTGGACCAGTTTGCACCCCGACCAACAGTGCAGAAGAGTTCCTTTTTCTCCACACCCTCGCCAACATTTGTTGTTGCTAGTTTTTGGTATCTCATGGTAGTTTTGATTTGCATTTCCCTGATTACAAGTGATGTTGAACATTTTCTCATATGCCTGTTGGCCATTTGCATGTTTTTTTCTTAATTGGAAAGCCATCCTTTAAAATGTGTTAGCTGTGGAAACATTAATTCATCCTTGAAGCAAATTCTTTTGCTTTGGAAAAATCGCTGAAATCTTTTCATAAACATAATAGAACATAATAGAACAACATACCTGTTGCTCTTGGAGATAAATAAGTCTGCATTAACTTGAAGGCAAGTACTGCAGACAGAGATGTTAAATGTGCCACTAATGAATGCACATTTTGTTAACTTTAGCATAAATGTGCTCTTATAGGGACAGAAAATGTAGTGTTTCTAAATGTGGATTTAGACTACCCCTGAAAATGATATATCCCTCCCCCTAGGGATACATGGATGTCTCTTATTTTAAAATTTTTCTTATAGTCTGCTTTAGAGCAGTTCTCATCAGGAGCAAGGTTGATTAATACATGTTTGTGTAAGATCTAGAATGGCACGGAAACAGCTGATTGAACTGTTGGCCGACCTACCAAGGGTTTTAAAATTAAATAATCCAGCCTTTGAAATGTCTTTTAAACTATCACCTCTGCCCTTTCTGTGCCCCTGCAGTTAAATAGTACCTGGTGGGTCGGAATAAAGGATTTGGATGTTTCCAGTGCCATCTCTGGTGAGAAATGAGGTAGGTCTAAGAATGAACTGGGGGAGGGAAACTTCACTCCTCCAAATTACAAAGATAAGTGTAAAAACTTCATGATACAAAGATGCCTGGGGTGACCCTCCATACAAATCACTCTTCTATGACACACAATTATCTAGTTATTTATTTTTAGTATTGATGGAAGAATAACACGTCATTTTTGGTGGCAGCCGAGTAAAGCTACTTTCTGTGCGGTGCTTTGAACCATCCCAAGGCTTTAGTTAAGTGTTAAGTGTTATAGTGGGCTCGACTGTGCTTCAGGGAATTAAGGAAGGGCTTTGTGCACACATCTGTGAAGCTAAAAAGAGCAGCAGCCGTAGGGAAAAGCCTTTACAGGACATCACAAAATAAAATGTAGGATCTTGAGTGATACCAGCTAGATGAGGGTGACTTGTCAATTGACCATTTGGACAAATTACGAAACATGAAAGAAGTGTTCCTTAGGGAACGGTTGGAAGCATCTCAGTAAAAGAACAGATTTCTCAATTTTCCTTGAGTGCTATTATTATCGCTTGGGGGGAGATTTGATGGAAAAATTTGTGCCTTTTAAAATCTAAGAGAACTTGACTTTCTTCAGATTCATTTTATCTTTTCTACAAAAGCATCAGCTTATTGATGATAAAGAGTGTATCTTCTTCTTCTTCTTCTTTTTTTTTTTTTTTTTTTTTGCATCATCACAGTTTCTAGCACAGTGCCTGGTAGAAAATAAGTGTTTAAAAAAAATGGTTGCTGAGTTACACACGCATAAAGACTTTCAGAATATTATCTTCAACTTGAAGGAATTGATTTAAATCAATAGCCTTATTTAAAACTGGTTATGAGAAAGATGCTGAAATAGATGAAGAAGATACCTTGATCTTCTTTATTGTAAGGCTGTTGTAACTTCAAACTGGAAAATACGTTTTAAGCACAGATTTCTGCAAAAAGCTGCACAACCATCACGTATTGCCAGAGAATCAGGAAAATACAAGGTTGGTAAGGCCATGTTGTCTCCTCACTCCATGCCCTGTGTCAATCACCAGTGCTGGAGCCAGGGAGAGGCTCCTGACACATGGATCTTCTTAGTACCGCATCACATGCCTCTTCTAAATCACACCACTCTCGGCCCATGGGTAGATGTGTAGTTATTAACATTTGTTTTTTAAAAAATTGTCTAAAATAATAGTATGGAGATTTAAAAAAAATCACACTTTACTTAGCTGTAGGAGCATTATAGACCCTTAACAGTCCTAGAAAAATGGTTTTCAGGCCTCCCTTGTGGTGCAGGGGTTAAAATCTCAGCACTATCAAGATATCACCAGCCACTGCAGTGTGAGTTCGTTCCTTGGCCCGGGAGGTGACCCACAGGGAGTGGCAGACCTTTCCTTCCCCCTCACTACTCCCCTCAGCAATGTATTTCATTAGATCCGCCTGTTCTGCTCCCCACTCTGTCTCTGGTGAATCCTCTCACTCGCCTACACCCCAGTTCTTGTGTGCATTAAAAAAAAAAAAAGTGGTTCGCAAACTTGTCTGTAAAACGACCTATACAGGGTCCTACCCCAGACCAGAGGGGCTCAGACATAGGTGATATTTTTTTAAAAGTTCCGCCATTCGTTCACTTCCCTAAAATAATTTTGTTCATTGTTCTTGTCTACTTTCCAAATCTTTTGTCCACCTGTCCTACCTTCTCCTTTATATGCAACTCTGTGATTAACTAAGAGACACTGAGGACTCACAGTCTTCATTCACATTTCACTAATGACCAGTGGGAACTTCCTGAAAACATTTAATTTACGTTAAAAACAAAAGACATCACCACCTGCTGGGGACAAAACAGGATTGCATTATTTTAGAGAGTAAGATTCCATAGAATCGTATAATCAGCAAGAAGCACATAATTCAGACCTCAGTCACCAGGGTAATCTTTACCTATAGATGCATGTCTTCTTTGTTCAAAGTTTCCAAGGAGAAATATTTTGTATTTCTTTTAGCTATTCTTAGCATACTGCTAACAATGGTCTTTATTTAACCAATTTAACTTAAACTGCTGTGTTCAATGGAAATAGAGAACAACAGATTGCCTGTTTACTTATCGTTTGTTTAGTTGTGAAGACTCACAAATTCACAACAGCATTCTTCTCTTCACGCTAATAATAAATAATTTAAGCTGTCATTATGGCCTATATTTTACAACCATTTATATTTTTCATTCTTCTTCTTCGAACATAATTAGACCATGTACAATAAAATAGCTATTTGCTTTTCCTTTAACATGTCATCTAAAGATGAAAAATGCAGTGAAGTCATCTTTTTTAAGTATTACATTCACACTCAAGTATTTTCCATTTTCCCCCTTATTTTTCAATTTTAAGACATAAAATACAATCACTGGGTCATAAATTATAATTACCTTCCCTTGTATCTAAAAGCAGAATGCAAGCATAAAGCTTTCTTGCTTTGGTAATTTCTATAATTTACACATAGCATTAATAAGGCCCTGAGCATAATTCAAATGTACAGATTGCCCACAGCACCATAAACATAAAGCTTTTTTTTTCTCAGAGCAAATTGTCACTGAAGCACCAACTCAGATAACAGAATTAGTCATTAACTCTTCAGGCAGCCTTTACATTTTCTTTATGTAGTGTTTTCTATACCCGTAGTAATATTGTGCCATTTTTACCAGCTCGTTAAGATTTCATTGTATAAACTAATCAAACCCAAGGAAGAAAAAAAAAAAAAGATTTCATTGTATAAACAGTAGCTGAATACATTCATGTCAAAGATAATCATTCCTTTAAAAGGTTTCTTTGTCAGGTATTCATTAAAGTAGGTTTCACATCAAAATGATAGTCACTAATATAGGCAAACATCTTATCCATTTGGCAGGTTTTAAAAAATTTTTAAATTTTATTAGCTCTATATCAATCAAATCCTCAGCCTATATTATGTCTCCCAAACAGCACAAAGATCTGTTTCATGAATGCACACGATTGGTGGGTATACAAAGTGAAATAATCTGTGTATCCTATAAAATATTGGAGGTTACAATAGAGATGATATTGTTCACGGATGCAGCAGAAATGAATTATTGACAATATCTAATAGCACCAATACTATGCTTTGTAAGCAGAGCTTCCATTTTCTTAATATTGGTCTTCAGAAATTCATTTTGTGCTCAGTCCCTAAAGAAAGGCTTCTTCCCAGCTGATGTTTACCACTCCAGGCTGCATGAAGCACTGGCATTTTGCTTCAAGACAGGAGGTAACAGGAATAAAAACAGCGCCAGCTACATTTCCTCCGGATCAGATATGTGAATGTTGTGAGCATTGTAATGGGTAGCGTGGGTGACACAGAATTTCACAAAGGCGCCCACACAAAGAGCAGCCCTTCTTCAGAAGGCAGAGCAGACACCATTTTGTCTCATACCAGAGCAGTTCACAACCTTCTTCAGCTTTTTCGTTGACGCTTTCAAGACCCAACGTTTTATTTAAATCTAAACCTGATGAGACAAAATGACATTTCAGGAGGGCAATTTGATTTCTAGACAGTGTTGGAGAAAGGGATAGAAAGGGGTAAGAATCAAGGTCATGGCTGTAAATAGCTGAATTCTCTGAAGGAGTAAATTAAAGCGAGAACAGCCTTTATGTAGAGGCACATAGAAACTGCCATTAAATTAATGCTGGTATAAAAAGAAATCTCTATTTTTAGATTGCTTCGTAGAAGTAATCTAAAAGATCGCTGGGGGAATGGTGGCATGGGGTCAGGGAAGGGTAACTTGTGGGTCCTACTTCATGTCTTTCTGTGGAGATGTGTGAGAAACCAGCTGTGGAGGAGGCCCTGACTACTGGGCTGACCTCTGGAACTCTATTTGGCTTGTGAATGTGTCAATCACAATTATGCACGCAGCACTGTAGCTGTCTGGAGATCATAAGTGATGGCTGGCTTTTTTTGCTTTTGTTTTAATCTTTTTTTTTTTTTACAAACTTTTTTTTTTCATGTTTTTTTTTTTTTTTATTTTTATATTCCCCATACAGTTACAACCCCCTTTTTTGACCCCAAGCCCTCCTTTCCCCGCCCTCCACCCCCCATAGAGTGTCTCTGGTTCATAGTTGTATTAAGAGTTGACTTTTGACATGTAACCTGACATTTCCCCAAATTTATTGTCGACTGTTTGAAAAGTTTTGGGATGTCTTCACTTCAGCCCCAGTAGCACATTCTTTTCTATATATATCTTGAGTATTACCAACCTTCATTCTTTAAGGAGAGAGTTTATTCTGTTTTGTCTTATGTATGTGCTTTTTATTGTAGTAAAACAAATGTAAAATTTAACGCTTTACAATGTACAACTCTGTGGCATTTAACATTCTTGTCATCGCTAAGATCTAGTTCCAGAATATTTTCTTCACCCTACAAGAAACCCCCTACTCTTTAAGCAGTCACTCCACATCAACCCCTCTCCCAGACCCTAGGAGACCCTGGTACCCCTTAATCTGCTCTCCAGCTGTATTGATTTGCCTGTGCTGAATATTTCACATAAATGGAAACATACAATATGTCTCCTTTTCTGTCCAGCTTTATGCACTTGAAATGATTTTGATGATGGTTTGTGTTATATCTATATTTGTTTTAAAGCAATAGATAGGCAAAAGGAGGCCAGACTGGTCAATTTAAGGGGCATATTTTTTGAAAAGACGTTTAAGTGATATTACAAAGTGATATTAATTTTTCCTTATGTCTCATATTTTGTTTTTATGTCCTGGAATATAAAGGTTCTATTTACACACACACACACACACACATTAAGAGCACACTGCATTATTATCTATGTTCAGAGTATGAGTAGAGGTAGGTTACTGCCAGGTAGGCTTGTAATAAAGTTCTCCTAGGGATAGGGGAATGAGGGGTTGGCCAAAGGATGTTACACTGAAGACATTACACTGAACCACAACCTCCCCTTATTGAGTGAGACATATTTATAAATCAAATCAGACTGTTGTACTTTCTCTTTGTAACATGCGTCCCTTTTAAATGTCCACTTTCTTTGTTCTCCAACAAAGGTAGAATGGCTGGTTAATAAAACAAATTCACTCTAAAATATTTATGACTTAGAAATTATTTCTGTAAAGCCAATTGACTTTTGATCAAAAAATGAAGTAAAAGGTTAAGGAAGGTTTCATGCCTGTCTCTTCAAATCATACTGCTGGACCACTGTGACTATCGAATCTCTGTGTCTAAGAATCACTGAATATTTTTGAAAAAGAATATGTAAACCCTTGAAATTCTGATTCTGTCTGGATGAGGGTCAGAAATCTATACTCTTAAAAAAACTATCCTAGGTGGGTGTTTCTCAAACTTTAATGTGGATGGGAATAGCCCTGAGGACTCATTAAAACATCTCTGTACCCATTTCCAAGGTTTTTAATTTAGCAGGTCTGGAATGGGACCCCAGAACTTCCCTAACAAGATCCCAGTTTATACGAATACTGCTGGTTTAGTTATTTGAGCAACATGCTTTGAGACCCACTGTCTTAGGTTATTTTTAAAAAATCTGTGCTTTGGCACATTTAGAGACATGCTGATAAACTAATCATACTTTGGTAAATCAGGCAGAGCCTGCCTGTATGGCAATCTGTGATAAAAGAGCATGAATTTCATGATGGCGGAACAAAATAAACTCTGCACCTAGCTGTGGAAGCATTAATAATTTTCACAAACAATTTAATAGGGTACTATTTTAGTCTAAGAAAATGAGTGCATGCAAACAGTATTTTCTCTTGACTTTCAGGTGTACATATCAAAATTTGTAAATTATTATAGAATTCATTTAAAATATATAAAAATAACTGAAGCACTAAGAAATTCATTGTTTAATAACTTGGGGTTTCAATTAGAAAACTGATTCAGGGGTACAGCCTGCTGGATGATTCTGATATTGCAAAGGGAAAAAATTGTTATGGAAGTTTAACATTTAATATGCTAATTTATGTATTAATTCCTTGCCATCTTTCTTTGCAAGCATGGTATAGTGGAACTTTGGAAAGTTCAAGATCTTTCTTTTCCTTGTGACCTTCCTTACTATGTAACCTTGGGCAAGTTAATTAAGCTTCAGCTTCCTACTTTGTATAATGGGGAAACATGATAATTACCAACTAACAGAACTTTTGTGAAAATTAAAGAATAAAGCATTTAAATTCCCAGGGCAATGTTGAGTTATTTTAGAATCTAAACCTTTACACACACACACACACACACACACACACAAAGAAAATAAAAAGTGTTTTTTGACGGTTCAATACAAGTTTCCCAAACTTCTGCTTTGAAGGCACTACACATACCAGGCCATGCAGGACTCCATGTTGGAGCTCCTCTGCTGACTTCTGATAGTTCTGTGCTTGGATGAATTAGGAGAAACTTAGCACTGGAAAAGTTGCTTTATTTTTGCTGGTATTTAAGCTTAATGACAAAGTGAAGAATTCCAGCTAAATAATTTCTTATAGTTATTTAAGTGGAATCTATACTTATCACCTTCAGTCAATGAATTCCTTGCTGTTGGGGCTGGTAGAGGATATTTGCAAGTTGGTCCTTATCTAAGAGAATCGATTGGAAATGAAATCACATCAATGTTAAGGCCCAAACTGTGATTCTCCAGACCCCAGCTGTGCTCGGGGACTTACATCTTGAGACCCCAGATCTCCCTTGGGATGTGTAGAGTCTCCATGGTGGTCTCCTGTGCTGAGAAACAGGTCCACTTGTGTTTTCTTCTGTGGTCTCCTGGTCAAGCAATTCAGTCATATAATTCAGGGATCTACAGTAGGGCCCAGGAATGTGCTTTAAACAAGTATGCCAGGAGATTCTGATAAAAGACATCCAAGGGTTACACAAGGTGGCGAAAATGCTACATTGGGAGCATTGCCCCCAGATCCAGCAGGAATTAGCTTTTTGCTCCAGTTTGCTCAAATTATTGGAATAGAACTCAGAAATACTTCTACATTCAGTGAGAACTCTCCAGGGCAAAACAAAATACCGGTTATGATTGCCAGGGGGCACTGTGGCTCAACTTAAATGTCCTTTTGATGTTACTATTTAAACTGCGGTTATTTATGAGGCTCTTGCTGCATTAAAAGGTCGTTTTTGAAGGTGATACTATTCCTGTCTCCCAGTATCATAGAGTCATATTGTTTCAGCTAGTTCAGGGTCCAGAACAGAGTATTGCACAAAGAACTCACTCACAAAAATTCCTGTTCAATGGAACCCTTGTGTTGTAATACCACACACTGTAGTTTAGCTGCAACATCTATTTAGTTGGCACTTTATTCACGATTGAACAGTCATCCTAAGCACTGGGTGCCCATATAATGCAGCTCTATTCCAAGTAACTCAGGACTAGGAGTTTTGGGAAGTTTGAGATCTGGTGTGTCAAAAAGATTGTCTTTACAGAATATAGCTCTGGCTCCATGCAATTTATGTATCTAAAATCACATTTCATCAACATTCTTAAAATAGACTCAGATTAGGGCTTGGGCATGGTTCACATGAAGAGGAAATTAATCAGAACTCAATGTTTTAAATAATTATATAGGGATTAAATAGTGTTAGAGAAGAACAGTAGTAGGATTTCTCTTTACCTCAAGCAGTACTGGTTAGTGTTCTTGTAATGTGGACTGACTTTCACAAGTCATAATAGTTCCCTCTTATTCCTAATCAGTAAATAGGATTGCTTCACTTTTGATTGCTCTATAAAATCTGCAGGTAGTGGACAACAGTGCCCTATCTTCCAAGGTCACAATAATACAGAATTATTTTCTTTCACAAGTCAGGAACGTGTGAGAACACTGTCACTCAGATAAACCCTGACTTGGACTCCATAAGAACCCGTCTGGAAAAATGTTTACTTAGAAAAATTAAGAATGATGAAAAAATAGTTGGATGAAAAGAATGGTTTCAGTCTATTTTAAAAAATGTTCGATAAACTTTGTCTTCTATTTACTATGAATTTTAAACCATATGCATTTATGATCTAATTTAAAACATTGTTAAAGAAAAAGTATAATTACATAAATATTATTTTTAGGGTATCAGCTTTTAAGAGACAGTGTTCAGAATCATACAACCATAGAAACAGAAATTCACTGAGTTTAGTATAGAATTAGGTGTTATGTATTCTAGGTGCTTCACATGCCATCCAGTGGGAGACTAAATTGCTTTTATCTGAGCTTTGTGTAGATTATTTACCATCAATTTCCCCAACTCTTCATTTGTAACAGAATAATTACATTATATCTAGTAAATAGTGCATGTCAAATTCTAGATTGAAAATAAACCTAAACAGATTAAATAAAGTATAAACTTGACCATATATTACAAATGGCTTTATGACAGGATATGCTCGTGTTTCCGGCTCACATCACTAATGGCACCAATAAGGATTCCATGGATAAAATATAGGCCGTTACTACTATTGGTAAACCATTCTATTATGTTATAATGATGCATAGTACTGATTTTGCCAAGAATATCCTAAGGATAGAATTCCTAGTATAAAATAAAATATAGTCCCTTTTCACATGCAGTTTTTTATTTTTTCCTCTTCTGTGTGTGATGAAATCTGACTCACTTTTCAAAAGGGCTCTAATATCACATACTGGAAACAGAGAAGTATAGAATATGTGTGAAGGCCTGGGTGGGAGAAGAGAAAGTGATAGATCAGCAGGAATAGCTTCCCAAGGGACATCTAGTGTGTTTCCCCTTCCTGTACCTTCTCTTAACCTTTAATCCCCTTCTCCCCTAATAGAGGCAAATTAGCTCACATTTGAAGATTTCACTTAGTTCTACTTGTGCATGCTTATGGGTGGCAGTAATGGTGACAGTTGAGTTAGAAGTGAAGAAAAACACTGCAGGAATTCCCGCAAATCATAATTATATTCATACGTAAAGCCTGCCCTTAGGTCCAGCTCCAGGGTGCTCACCTTTGTGGAATTGTCTTTCATTGATGCCAGGTAGACTCTGACACATAGGATGTGTCCTATGACCATGTTCAAAAAGAAATTGCCAACTCTTCTGGGGCCCATGAGAAGAACCATCATTGACTCATTACTGCAACTGTACAGAACAGCTTAACCTGCAACTTCTGTAGCAGGTTTAACACTCTTAGACAACATCTTGAACCTTTGTTCTTCTTGCATTGAGTGTCCTTGATTATACTGCAAACCCCCTGAGATAAGAGCCATCTAATTCTTCCCTCTGGCATTTCTAGAACAAGGGAGAATGATGTGAAGGTAAGATCCTGATATACACTTGACTCTTTGGTTAGCTGAAAATTAAATGCTCAATTATCATACAGTTTTGTCCTTTTATTTCTCTTTCTTTTTGCATAGAAGAACTGGAGTATAGGCCAGAGGTGCGGGGGAGGAGGGGATGAGAGAATTCATCAGAGGTAGAGTGGGGAGCAGAACAAGTGGATTTACTGAAATATTCTGCTAAGGAGAGGTCTGCTGTGCCATATTTGGATTAGCTTCTGGCCAGAGATTGAACTCAGGTCATAGTAGTGATAATGCTGAGACTTAAACCCTAGGCCACCACGGAAACTCCTGTTCTAATTGCCCAGCTGTCATAGGTATCATAGTAAGTGCCCAGCAGTACTTTATGGAGTAAACAGAGAGAACCCTGCCTGGAGGCACTGTGACATTGATTAAGCCCACATTCAGAAGACAAAGAGAGGAAAGGAAGCAATAAACATAAAGTCATCAGGCTGTTATGGTCATAAAGTGTGTTGTAACCATATTTCAAATCCATATCAGCCCCAAACTAAAGAAATTCCATTATTTTAGCAACATGATTACTTCCTAGGCACAAACAGGAAAGACCCAATCATTTTCTATCTGTCCTCCAGTCTGGTAAGAATGAGAACAGAAACTTAAACACACTGGAAGGTAAAATTGCCATTTTCCCTGTTTATAAGTAACATTTTGTCGAATTATCTATTGTTCATGATGCCCTGCAAAAGCACAGGGAACCAGAACTGATTCCATGTAAAACCAAGCGGTGCTCTGGGACCCCAAACTATTAAGGAGAAAATCCACAATGCCCATCCTAAGGGTTTGTGCCACTCATACACATAAAAGCAAAGTAATCAAACTCTAAGGTGCTTAAAGATTTTTAATCAGTGAGAAGTTCAAAGGAAATAGGGGAGAAGAATAGGGGAGAGACAGATTGGAAATGCAAACTCCCAATGAAACTTGAAATCATTTATCTCTCTGTGGGCAAAAGTTAGCCAATTAGACAGAGCCCAAAGCAGATAAGCTACCAGGAGAAGGGATCCAAGGTAGTTCCCAAGAGAAAACACAAATAAGAGGTTAGGCAGGACCCAAAGTGTAGGGACAGAGTGTAGCAGGGTGGTCCCCAGGAAAGGGGGAGGTTCCCTGCCCCTCCCAAGGGAGGGTGGAGCTGAGCAGGAAGAGGAGAAGCTGCAGAAGAGACTGAGGAAGGAAGGAAGCAGGATGGAGCCAGGAGACCTGGAGGAGGCACATGGAGCCTAGAGACACGTGAAGAAACTGCGCTTGTCTTTGGGTCATGGACTAGGTGACACAGATGTGGGTGAGACCCGTGGGGAGGTGACAATGGCAGCTTTTATCTTGATGTTGATTTTGCTCTTTTCCTTCCGGGCTTGTCCAGTTGTTTGTGACCCTTTTCTGTGGGTCCCCACTGGAAGATGCTTTAGACTTGTAGCAGGCTTTGGGGCCTTGTTCTGGGCCAATCCCATATGGATGGACTTTTACCCACGAGGGGACGGGTAACTTTGGGTGCTTCATTTAGAAACTAGACTCTTTGCCTTACCTGTATTGTTTCCTAGTTTTATTAAAGTTCCTTCCCATTAAAGTCTCCTATGTTTTGTGTTGATGTGGCGGATGGCAGAACCCATGTAGAATAGGCAGGTTTGCGGGGTTTGGGCTGCCCCTCTCCCTGTCCTATAACAGATTTGGCGCCCAACGTGATTTAGGACAGAGCCATCCGTGGTTAGTCAGCCCCATGGGGAAATTGGGCTTCCCTATGGCACTGGCTACCATAAGCGCAAATGTGATTTTTGGTTTCTCCGGTGTGTTTGTTTCATATGTCGATTTGCTGTTGAAAAACTGGCTTGGGCTTTGTGAATATTCTGTGTGTTTGTGTGTAATTTGTTTGTAGTGACTTGCTAAGAGATTTTAATTTGTGGAAATTTTTTTCTGTGCCAGTTTTACTCAAAAGATTAGGCAGTACGTTGGACCATGTGGCCAGATCAAACATGGCGTCTGAGGCCACTTGGTGTGCTTTTATAAAATTCAGAGGTTCTTGTTGCTAGGACTTTGGAACTTTTTTTTTCTTTCTTTTTGTAATCTCTGCTGTCTCATTAGCATTTCTAAAGGCAATAATGGTTCTTCAGTGGTATGTTGCTTTGTCTTTGGCTACTTCCTGCTCTTTGCCTGATGAATTTTGCCAGCCAATTGTGGAGCAGTGGTGTTTTAATTAGCAAATGTATGCCTGGGTGTTAAGGAAAGAGTAGCCTTATCAGTAACTGGTAATTACTGGTATCCTTGATGGATTCTTGGAAATAACTTGAATTTTTGCAAAGTCTGGATCAGAAAAATTAACAATATTTTGTCTGAGTCTGAAAGGATTTGCTGCTGTTAATTTTGTCTACACAATTTGTTTTGGGCATGTTTGCCATTTTGAATACTGGATTTGTTCAATTGCTGGTGTAAGACAAGATTCTAAGTTTCTGCTTCCTACTGAGGAAGGTCTGTTGTGGAAAGCACTCTTTAGGGTGCATCATGTAACTGTACCAGGTTTTCATACCTGTGTTGTTGTTGTCCCTCCCTAGTGTGGGGGAGGTGTAATCCGTGCTTAGATGTTTAATCTGCTCTTTCAGCTTCTGTCCCAGAGTGGCTAACAGAAGTAAGGAAATGACTCCTTTTAATTGGAAGTTAATTACTGATATTTTGATTTTGCTCTTTCAGGTTCTATTCCAGGAAACCCAAGGAGTGCCTGCTTGGTGGCTAACAAGAGATGACTCCTTTTGCTTAAAAGTTAACTGTTACTTTTATTCTTTCAGTTGCTGTTCAGAATACCCCAGGATTGACTTCTAACAAAAAGTCTTCAACACTGAAAACCCTAATGTGATAAACAAGGTCGTTTAACTCTTGTGATTAATAAAACTTTTCCTTCCTATTTCCAAAGTCTTAGGTTTGTAGGATGACAACTGGAAATTTTTCTGCCAGCAACACTCCACAATTTTTTTGGACTTTGACATTTTTTTTCTGAGCCTATGGAGTAAAACTGCAGTTACATAACATATTCTACGTGGCATAACTAAAAAAAAAACTGTCTTTGTCTATACGTTGTATGTCTGTATGTCCTTGTGTCTAACTGTCTTGACCTCCAGTGATCGACAAATTGGTATACATGGTGCCCATAGACGTTGAAAAAAAAAAAGTCTCCAGTTAGGATAAAAACAAAAAAGTTATGGTTTGATTGTCAACATTGTGCTACTGAACTAAGCCGGTGCCTTCATAGAGATTGAATATTGTTGTTTCTGCTAATTTTCTGATATTTATGGCAAAGCTTCCCAGAAATCTAAATTCAAGTACAAATTTGGTAGCCTGTCATTTGACTGATGCAAGGAAATTTTGTGGAACCTCAGTAGAGCTCCTGAGACACTCCACGAAGTTTCTCCCTTTCCTCCTGGGAAGGCATTACATGAATTTGTTCTATTTGACTTTTACCTAATGAAGTAAAACTGGAAGGGAAGCATTGTCACTTGGGAAAATGGTAAAACTTTGGTATGTACAAAATGTTAACAGTAGTATCTGGTATGTATATAAATTGTCAATGGTGATTGTCACCTTGTAATATTGTATAATTCAATTGTTTCACACCTACAGAAATTGTTTCCGGAAATATAGGAAAAAAGGTCTCAACAGATTCCTATTGATGGAACTGTTGAGAGTAAAAAACTTTCCTACAAAGGACTGAATAGACCTGGAAATACACCTGACATTTACTAAGGTTTCTTTGACATAATACTGGAAATTTTTTTTTATGCATTCTGTCCTGAATCCACGAAGTTTTTGTTTTGTTTTGAGTAACCAGGATCCGCAGAAAGGTTGTAATTTTTTTTCCAGCAAAACTAACTTGTCACATTTTCTCTCCCCTTGATACCAACACAGCATACAAATAGTGGTAGTAATTTTTGCTACTTATCTTAGAGTCTGTTTTTGCATAACTTCCATAGGGATTTTGTCTGTTTTAAAAAAAAATTGGACGCGAGTTTGATTGTGTGGCTTTGTGTGGAGTTCTTCCAAAAAGTTGAAAAAGAGCTGAACCAAGAAGAGGAGAACCTGTTTGCCTTGTTTGTAGGGTTCCAGAGACCTCCAAAGAAGGTGAGGAAGCTTGCCTCCATTGGCAGGACTGGACAACCCCGGCCAACGAAAATGCCCTGGTACCCTCAAGAAGAGGAAAGCCCAGGTGGAGTCTGATGAGACCAACTTTGTACCTGAAGCCTGCATCGACCGGATGCCAACGGTTCGCTCTGATCCTATATGGAGTATTTCAACAAAGCCAGCTAGAAATTGCTGTTGGTTGTTTCTGCCCTGTGATTTTATGCAAAAATAGGAAAAATGGTTTAAAAGTAGATTTAGTTTGCAAACTTTTGCTTTGCTGTTAAAAGTTTGGGATCAAGGTTGAGAGAATTCGTTTTTGCATAAGTTGAACCATTTTAACATTTTTTCCCTGTGATTTTGATATATTTGCTATCTTGTTTTAGCCAATGCTCCAAATTTTTTTTCTTTTGGCTTGGATAATGGACTATTTTAAGTAATGAAACTGTCATACTGGACATTCATGGACAATGCTGCTGACTAATTGTTGCTTCTCTTACACACATTGTAACCCTAAAAAAGACTGTCTCCTAAGACTACACCCTGAGATTGTGCCACCATAGATATGGTGGAATAAAAATTAAAAGGGGGGATTGTAGCAGGGTGGTCCCCAGGAAAGGGGGAGGTTCCCTGCCCCTCCCAAGGGAGGGTGGAGCTGAGCAGGAAGAGGAGAAGCTGCAGAAGAGACTGAGGAAGGAAGGAAGCAGGATGGAGCCAGGAGACCTGGAGGAGGCACATGGAGCCTAGAGACACGTGAAGAAACTGCGCTTGTCTTTGGGTCATGGACTAGGTGACACAGATGTGGGTGAGACCCGTGGGGAGGTGACAATGGCAGCTTTTATCTTGATGTTGATTTTGCTCTTTTCCTTCCGGGCTTGTCCAGTTGTTTGTGACCCTTTTCTGTGGGTCCCCACTGGAAGATGCTTTAGACTTGTAGCAGGCTTTGGGGCCTTGTTCTGGGCCAATCCCATATGGATGGACTTTTACCCACGAGGGGACGGGTAACTTTGGGTGCTTCATTTAGAAACTAGACTCTTTGCCTTACCTGTATTGTTTCCTAGTTTTATTAAAGTTCCTTCCCATTAAAGTCTCCTATGTTTTGTGTTGATGCGGCGGATGGCAGAACCCATGTAGAATAGGCAGGTTTGCGGGGTTTGGGCTGCCCCTCTCCCTGTCCTATAACAAGAGGAGAGAACCAAAATTCAAAATGTACTGCCCCAGAGGAATCTAGCCAAGGGCAAGATGGCGGTCACCATAGTCACTCAAGAGAGAGTTACAGAGTCACCTGCCAAAGTGCTAAAGCTGCAAAGAGGAAAGACCAGAAGCATCCACCAATATGGTTTCAGTCCTTTCCCCATTCAACATGATCATCCAGTTGCTTCTTCCTTCCCAGCAGTCTCCTGTTCAGGAAATCTAGTTCACAGCATGCCAAGAGTTATTTTTTTAAATGATTTATTTATGCATATAAGAACTGGGGTACAGGTCAAAGGTGCGGGGGGTGAGAGGATTCACCAGCACAGAGCGGGGAACAGAACAGGCAGACTGACGAAATACACTGCTGAGGGGAGCAGCGGGCAAATCGAGAGGTCTGCTGTGCCATGTTGGTTTCTCCCTGGCTGACCGGGGATGGAACTCATGCAGCAGTGGCTGCAAATAGCTTCACAGTGCTGTGCTTAACCCCTTGCACCACCAAAGAGGCCCCAATGCCAGGAGTCATAATGCAAATTGTGTGATAGTAGAAATGGGGGGAATGGTTTTCCTTCCCATGCTACTCAATGTTGCAATTCCTCTTACATTCAGACTGAGAAAGTGTAGAACAAATTTTTCTTTGAACATGTTTGAGTGAAGAATGTGTGGGGATGAGTCCACAGATAGTGAAGAATGTGGTGGTCATTTTGGGGTAAATTGAGCTGAATGGGAGAACTGCAAGCAAAGAAAGATTTGAGAGTTCCAGTTTCCATCTCAGAAAAAGAGGTCTCTCTCTCTGTGTCATTTTTTTTCTCCCCCAGTGAGTTTGATGGAGGAAAAAACTAGAAAGACTGGAAAGGAGGTGCCCCAAGACCAGAACCTGACTCACAAGGAGATGGGGGTAGAGGGAAATAACATGACCATTAACCTGGCTGTAGAGGTCAGACCCTTAGGCACCAATGCCTAATCACAAGGCCTAAGACCCAAGCAGGATCAGACTGCTCTAGGGAGTGGAGCACAGACCTGAGGGTAAAGATATGGAGATTGGGCCCACCCTGGAATTTCTGGTCCCTCACTGGTGTTGCCTGTTATCCCAAATCAGCAACAAACAGGCCACTCCATGGAGGAGTGACTCCTCCCAAACAGAAGAGGACTGTATCAGTGCAGTCCCTGCACAGGCTGGGGGCAGCACTCCCACTGTCCACCTGTGCCTATGCAGGTGTCTCTTTTCACCAACTCTCTCCCTCTGCAGGGCAGCACTTCCTGCCTGCCCGTGACATGACTTGTACCTGCCTGGACTTCTCTTCACTGACCTCCCTCAGCGGAGGCCGCTCTCCTCAAGGCCTCCCACCTGCAACCATGCAGGCCTCTCTCTGCAAACCTGTCCCTTTTGGGGCAGCTCTTCCTGCCCTCTTATGTCTATGCAAGTGTCCTTTATTCTTCGGTCCCTTTCCCTAATAAACCTGCCCTTTAAATATTACTAACATCTCTGTCTTGTGGAGAAACTCGCCCGGGAAACTCACTGCATGCTGCTGAAACGGGGAGCTCTGGTGAAAGCTTTCCCAGAGTAACCCAAGGACCCTGCACTCCAAACACATAGACTCCAAATCTGACAACAGGTTCAAGCTGAAGATTTTGCAGTCCTTGGTTTCTGTCTCCAGTCATACCTGACATCCAATCTTGTTGTTTGCACACCTTTTGTTTCGGGGGGAAATTCTTCCAAATATATGTATATCTCCACTTCCACCACTCACAGTGCCTGATGTAAGCCACCACTGTTAGGGGGAAATGATGTCCTGAGTTAATCCCATACAGGCTTTGTGGACCCCACCCCCACTCCAGACTAAAGCCATCAAGACATTGGGAAAGACAAATCCCATCACCACCAAAGGGAAGGTGGCTGGGACCTGAGGGTGGAGTTGGGCAGCCAGGTTGGATATAAAAACCAAACACGTGGGCCTTGGGGCACTGGCTATCGCTCGCCTCCTGGCTTCACGGCTCCTGGCTGGCGGCCAGCTCTCAGAGTGCCATTTTGGGATTCCTGATTGGCGGATTGGGTAGGACTCATTTAAAACTTTCTTGATGGCTTTAGTCTGGAGTGGGGGTGGGGTCCACAAAGCCTGTATGGGATTAACTCAGGACATCATTTCCCCCTAACACCACCAGTACCATTAGGACTACCAAACCAGCCTCTCTGCTCCCGCCCTTGCCACCATCCCCATCCACTCCAGGTTATTCTCCACTCAGAGGTCAAAGTGATCCTCAAAGGGTAAGTCATGTGACTTGTGTCATTTGAGGTTACAGTAGCTACTCTAACAAGAAAGCCCTCAAATTTGAGTAATATGAATTTTATTTCTGAGTAAACTAAGTTTCATAAAGGGGTTCCTGGTCAGTGTCAGACTGGAATGGGGCAGTGCCTAACCATCTTCAGCACATGAGGTTAACATGTACTGGAGGCAGAGAGTGAAGCAGGTGTACACACTCCTTTGATACTTTTACCCCCAAACGACACATAAGTCACTCCTGCTTGCATTCTTTAGGGGACAAAAAAATCTGCCACCCCCAAAACATGTTTTTGGCAAGAGGTTTCTTTCATGGGAAGAGCTCTGAAAGCTGGTGGAGGCTTCTTTTGATGTTTCTTTCTAAACTTCTCTCTGTAAGGGTCTATTTCATGAAGACCTAATCCCCTTATCTCTTTTCTACGGCAAAGGTAGAAATACCTTTGTTTTCCCTAGTAAATTCCCTAATTGACACTTCTCTAGGCAATTTTCCAGAAATGCTAAGTAGACATGTAAGCTGACTTCCCTCGCCACTTAGAACATCCCATGACCCCCAGCAACTCCCAAGCTCAGAGTCCTATGCAAATCAGGGAACCTGAAGCTTAGAGTTCAATTACAGGACACTTCCCTATTGTCTAGGTGTTTATCCACTGCTCTGAGGTGGGAAAGTTCTAATACCTGACTAAGTCAATGACTTCACATGTCCTCCTTTCTATAACATTACTACATGTCCTTTCCTTGACAGTGGAGGGAACTAAAAGACCTGCAGGGGCTGTGGGCTGGACAGGAATGGGCTCAGGGTGGCTAGCAGAATGTTAGGGCCCTGAGCTTTTCATGTCTCTTGACCACATTCCTAACAGTTAAGCACTAACCATACCTAGGATGAACTAGCTTTCTGGTCTCATTCATTAGCACCTCCAGACTCTCTCCCAGCTCTGCCCTGTGCTGTGTCCCCAGAAGGCTGACACATAGATGCCAGCTGCCTCCCTTCATGCCCAGTTCACAGTAGGAGTTGGAGACAAGGTTTGGGTTATTTCTTCCCTTGGCTCCTTTGCTGTCAGCTCTCTTGGCTGCAAACTCTCTGCTCAGGCAATCCCCTCCATACAGCTAACCTCCTCTCTCCCAGCTCTGGAAACAAACACCTCAAGCCCCTTGGTCTTCAAATAGAGTGTTAATGCTACCCCCACTCCAAGTCCTGGGGACTGCACCATCCCTTACTGGTTTCTATAAATACCTTCTACAACTTAGAAAATGCTCTTCAAATTACTCAGTTTTAATACATGTCTATTTTCTGTAGAACCCTGACTGATGGCATGTTATAGCTAATATCTAGTGGTACAGGGCATGCCAGGCATCATTTGCTAAGTGGCATGGAAGGCTGCCAGCTTTGATGAGGTCCAGAGCAGGAAAAGTCTCTGAAGAGTCTCAAGCTGTGAACCTTGCTACTAGGGCCATATGACTGGCAGACCTGTGCTATTAGAAGGATCTGTAGTGGGAAGAAACAGTCTGAGGAGTTTAAAGCAAGCCTTAGTAAGATAATTATCACATAGGCTATAGAGTTCTAGAACAATGTCATGCCATCTACAGCAGAGACCATTCAATAAATAGTTCATGATATGCTACTGGGCCCTGGTGGAAGGAGAGAGCCTGATCTTGGGACATTCAGGGTTCACATAGACAGGACAGTTCATCATAATGTGTGTCCTGACAGAGCCAGTAGGCCATAAGCCCAGCTTATGGTCATGTGAGCCCAGCAGTTCACAGTAAGATGGAAGTGATACATCTAGGATGGGCCCTGAGCAGAGTCAGGGGGCACAAGTAAGGACAGATGGGCACAGGAAGGTTCCCTTATGACCAGCTCCTGGAACAGGAAAAAAACCTGTGCTTAGTACACAGATGGGCCAGCTCAGCATGTAAAAACGGCAGAAATGGACCCCTACATGTCATCCATTCAAAGATGGCCCTAGACACCATGAAGGGCAACTTTCTTGGTGAGTACACTTGGTCTTTAAGTTTCTGTGGAAAGAGAACTAGCCTGAAATAAAAAAAAAATATAGGAATCCTGTCAGTGATGAATAGTGTGACTGCTTTGGCAGGGTTTGGGAGGAGGATGATTGGAAGGTTGGAAACAAACAGGTTATGGAAGAGGTGAGAGGATGCGGCTATGGAGTTCATAGAGTTCACCGTCCAGTTGTTGGGAGTACTGTGAGGAATCTATCCAAATATATAAAAACTCTTCACCTCTTAATGACAAGGAAAGACGAAACCTAGTTTTGTAATGGGTAAAATATTTGAACAGAAACCTTACCAAAGAAGGTATTTGGATGTCAAGTAAGTACAGCTTCATTAGTCATCAGAGAAATGCAACTTAAAACCAAAATCAAAAGCTATTTCAGTTATGAGAGTTGAAATTAAGACTGAGCACACATATACCTAAAACCAGTGAAAAGATAGGTGTCAACTATCTCTCAATTTTTTTTAAGATTTATTTATTTATTTGTTTGTTTGTTTGTTTGTTTTATTCATTCATTCATTCTTTCATTCGTTCATTTATTCATTTATACAAGCACTGGGTACAGTCAGAAGCGCAGGAGGGTGAGAGAATTCACCAGAGCCAGAGTGGGGAGCAGAGCAGGCAGAAGGACAGATACACTGTTGAGGGGAGCAGCGGGTGGCAGGAGAGGTCTGCGCGCCATGTGGGACCCTCCTCCGGTGGCCAGGGAGCAGCCGGGGATCGAACCAGCACTGCAGAGGCTGCGGGCAGCTTCGCAACCCAGCGCTCAACCACTGTGCCACTGGGGAGGCCCTATCTCTCAATTTTTAAACTTACTACAAATAAGACTCAGCACATCGAGTGTTGCAAAGATACAGAGGAACTGAACCTCTCATACACTTCTGGTGAGAATGTAAAATATTTTGGAAAATAATTGAGCAGTTGCTTTAAAAGATAAACATACACCAGCTACCTATGATCCACCCATTACACTGCTGGTTATTTACCCTAAAGGAAACATGTCTAACTGAGACGTATACGTATCCATAATGACCTACATCTTGAGTGTTCATAGAAGCTTTAACATCCCCAAATGGAAAGAACCCAAATGCCCATTAACAGATATGTAAACAAATTTTGGTACATGAATATTTGGATAATGTTCAGCAGTGAAAATAAATGAACTCAACACACATGAATGAAGCTCATTTATGCTGAGTGAAAGTAGCCAAATCAAAAAAGGGACACTTTATATGATTCTATTTCTCTAAAGCCCAAGTAAATGTAGTTACCCTACTGTGACATAAAGGGGATCAGTGGTTTCCCATGACAGGGTTGTGGGTGGGAGGGAAAGAAAGAGGATTCAAAAGCCTAAAGGAATCTTTTTGTATCATGTGCACTAATTTACCAAATCATACACTGTAATATATGCAGTTTACTGTGTGTCATTATACTTCAATCAAGTTGTTGAAAAAATAAAGGTTAATCTCAAGCCACTGATGTGCAACACTGACGCTTGGATCAAAGACAGTAACATGGTTATGCTATTTCCTCTGCAACTCACAGGATGTGACCTAGTCAAGTCAGGGAACTTAGAATACCCGGAGTATTCTATGTCTGTGTGACAGGGTGTTGAGAGTTTTAATTCAGGAGATAAACAGGTGTACAAACTCTACTATGTGGTGGCAGGTATTATGCTGGGGTCTGAAATACAGAGTTGAATCAGGCAGAAACTCTGCCCTTAAGGGAGTTAAGGTCATGAATCAGGTAAATGGAACTTTGTAAGTCCCATCCAGAAGCACATAGAGAGGCTCTAGAATGACCTGTCCTGAGAGAAGTCCTGCAACCTGTCCTGCAACCACTGATCCCTTTTATGTCACAGTGGGGTAATTACATTTACTAGGGCTTTAGACAAATAGAATCATATGAAATAGTCCCTTTTTGATCTGGCTACTTTCACTCAGCATAGAGCTGTGTGAGAAGAATAAGCTATGTGCCTCTGATATCACCGGCAAATTTTCAGACTCAGATCAGGCAGAACTGAGACTGAGCACTGGAATATCAATAAAACTAAATTGGCTCAGGAGGTATCTCTGAGAACCAGGTTCTGGCCCACTGACATCAAGTGTGAGCCACTCGGCAAGGGTTGTGGGCAGGGCAGACTCTCTTTCAAGGAATGGGTAAGGTAGGTGCCCCCGAATGTGTCTGTCCACATGCCCAAAGAAGGAAAGCACACACGTATGGAAATGGTCCATGTGAAGGAAAATGGAGAAACTGGCTGGCCTGGGGTGGCAAACCCACAGAGAGAAGAGAGAAATAATGCACCAGGAACTGGGGTGTCAGGTGAGCGGGCTCAAGTTGGAATACGAGGGTCTCTTGAACCTACACTGAACAAGTGGAGCTTCGGTGGGAGGCACCGATGGGGAGCCACAAAGTATCTTCCTCAGTGCAGAGAGAGCTGTGGTCAGATTAGAGGATGGATTGAATCCTCTCCTGTGGCTCTGAACACTGGAAGTATAGTTAAGGACTTGCAGGCAGTCAGAGGAATAGATTCAAAGTAAGGCCAGTTTCATGTAAGGCCAGAGGGAGGATTCAGTCACTGCTCACCAGCAGGGACACACATGATCTTAGAGGCTTTGACAAGAAGCCAGGAGAAGACACTGTCCAATGCAGGACAGAAGTTGGTACCTTGGGATCTAATGAGAAATGTTCAGTGTGTGTTTTGTGGACCAAGCTAAGGGGCTAAAAGTCATAGTCCACAGTCAATCGTGGAAGAGAACTTAGGACACACAGAAACCAGAGTTGGCCAGAGAGAAATAGGAAGTACATCAACACACCTCCCAAGGGTGCTGGCTTTGTTTGCAATTGCCCAAGAACTCTGATTGTCCATTCTGACATACCTCTACAGAGTCAGGCACCTAGTGAGGGCTTGCATGCAGGTTTAGGATTTTACACCTGAAGTGAAGGACAATGAAACCACTGCAGCTTTTAAGTAAGAGTAAGTTAATGAAAAGAAGAGCAATATGGCAAATTGCACTGGAGAGATGGCTAACAACTATTCCTTTGTTTGTGCCCTTGCAATATGATTGTACACATTTTCCCAACAAGAAGTGGATTGTTTTCCACTCTGTGAACCTGGGTTGGCCACACAACTTGATTTGAACTGTGGGGCATTCGCAAATCTGGCATACATGGAGGTTTGAAAAGGGCTCGTACGCTGGGCCTTACCAATATGTTGTCCTTGGGGATCCTGCATCTACCATCGATCATATAGCCATCCTGGGCTAGTCCTTTGGTTTATGATAGACACATGCTTAGTTGCCCTGTCACTTCAACCTCCAACCAGAAACAACCACATTTCTTAGTGGTACCTTTAGCTGCTATCTGATCACAGATGAGCGACTGAGCCCTGTGGAGAACAGAACAACTGCCCAGCTTAGTGCATCCCAATTTGACAACCCACAGAATTGTCAGCAAGGTATGGTGTACATTTTAAGCAACCAAATTTTGAGGAAATTAGCTATACCGCAAACGTTCACCAATACTTTCTGCCCAACATGCCTCCAACTTCACTCTGAGGGAGCTGTGTGAGAAGAATAACCTGTGGCCTCTGATATCACTGGAAAATTTTCAGGGAGAGGTCAGTGGTCATCCCTGGGGGCTACAGGGATGATGACATGGGATGGGGACAGTGTGACATGAGAGCAAGGCTCAGTGTGACATGGGAGAAGGCTCAGTGTGGTAAGGGAGGGGTCTCTAGCTCCTAGAGGGGCTAGTTCATATTTAAGTCGAGGGCAGGTAGTTGCCAGGCTGAGAGGTGGAGGCCGCCCACAATTAGTGAGGGCTGGTGAGTGAGCCTAAGGGAACCAGAGCCGCAGCAATGCTGGGGAGGGCAAGGAAGGCAGGTAGTACCGGCGAGCTGAGAGCTCTCTTTCTGCTAAAGGAGAGCAAAGTCTTGGCTTATACTACATGTCTCTGGGGGGTCACACATCTCACCTTGGAGAAATTTCTGGGACTACGTTGGGAGGGCAGACACTCCAGAGAGGGTCTGGCTGTGTGTCCTCCCTCTGATGCCCTCCTCCCTTAGTTCCGAGCACCTCACTCCCTTGAGCCTCTCCACGCCTCCTTGTAACTTCTCCCTTTGCAAAGCTTCCAGGAGGTCAGCCTGTTGGCAGTTCTCATCCCCCAGCCCTCCCAGGTGATCTTGCTGGGAGAGGGTTGGAGACTGCAGATATGAACCACCACTTTCTAGCCTTCAGCATTCTGGCAGTGATTGGTGAGTGCAGCTTCCTATTGTGGATTAAATTTTTTTACAGTTCATATTAGAGGGAAGTGCAGGAAAAGGGTCTAGATCATCAGTTAGATAAGATTTCAGAACTCCAGTGATTGGCAGATTTTTAGAACACAAAGTATTCTCAAGAGCCCATGGATTTTCCTCTGGCTCCTTGGGCACAAAAGGAGATCGGGGCTGAGAGAATGAGACCTGACTCAGGGGGTGGTGTCGGCAGCAGAATGGGATGTTGCTGCACAGCTAGGAAGGAAGCTAAGAGAAAAGAAGGAAAAGTCCAGAGGAAGGAAGGGAAGACAGGTGAAGTGAATAAGAGGGTAAATACAGAGAGGAGTCTAAGGGAAAGTCAGCAAAGGATTCTGAAATGGTTTAATAATACCTCAAGCAATAGTAACAAAGTGGTCATTTCAAAACACATACACATAAAATGTCTCAGAGTTTGGACCTCTGGAGCACCTGCCCCTATCACTAAGACTCTGCCCACTTTCCCTTACCTGGCAGCAGTAACAGCAACTATTGTGTCAGTAGCACAAGGACGAGAAAGAGCAAGCCTGTCATCAGAAGTGCCGAATATTAAAACGGGGCCAACCTTTTTGATATTCCTGTACTCAGAAAATGAGCCTTGTCTGGGGACCCTGATCCACGAACAGTGGATTCTCACCGCAGCCCACTGCTTCTTGCCGTGAGTGATGAGGGTCATGGAGGGAGAGGTTTCCCACCCTTAGCCACTGGGATTGCTCAGGGGGGACTGAGGCTCTGTTGTGAGGAGACTTGCACAGGGGCCTGTCAAGTCTGAGGAGTGATTAGCCCAATGTGGGGAGAGTTCCAAGGGACTCTGAGCCAGATTCCTTGGGGAAGCCGAGGACCAGGGGCTGGACCAATAAGGAAAAAACCCCTGTACACCTTGCAGTTCGGTCACAGAAGTCTGGAACTGCAATGGAAAATGCTCATTTGTCAGGCTAGGAGGTGGGTGTCTTGGGAAGTTATGGAGGGAACTGTTGCAAAGTTGCAGAGAAAGTTTTTGGGAGAAAAAACACAAGATGAACAATTGAATGTAACCTTCTCCTACTAATACTTTATGGCCTATTCCAGATATCTTGAGATAGACATTGCTTCCAAAAGGGACTATTTTGATACTGTGAAGGGGAAATTCACATACCATTTGTCTGTCCAACACCCAAATTTCACCCGGGATTCTGCTGAGAATGACCTTACGCTCATCAAGCTGAAGGATCCCTTAAAGCTCAATGATCAGGTGAAACTGGCAGTTCTACCCAATACCACAGATGACAGAGAAGGGGAGACCTGCACTGTCTCTGGCTGGGGGTGGCCATGGCAGATCACCTGTAAGTTACCATAAGAATCACCTTAGTCTTCATTGAACCCACCCCTTGGGGATTATCATGTATTATTATTATCATGTATTATTATCATGTATTATTACAGATCTTGAGAGCTGAAAGGAGTCTGAAAATTACGTATCTTAAACTGTAGTTTTCTATATGGAACAGAGGTCCAATTGATAGACTCCTCAGTAAAATGGCACCTTATGGCTAGAGGTCTCTGGAGTCTGGTGGGTTTTTTTTTTCCCTCCCATCATCGCTGAGGTGAAGTTGAAAGAGTGGGTGGTGGGATTAGAAGAGGGGTTGGAGGGCCCTACTGGTGATGTTAAGTGGGGCTCATTCATTAGAAACTTACTGACGATAACAGTACAAAACACAACAAAGCAAAAACAGACAATTACAAATCAGAGACATCCTGCAGGGGAGGAGGAGGGAGAGGGATCTGAGGGGGGGAGGGAGGGAGGGGCACAGGGGACTGAGGTGATGGTGCACGGGTGCCTTGGGGAAGGAGATTCTATGGGGACTCAACCTGAGGGGGTGGGAGGAAGCAAATATTGTTTAAAAAAAAATTAAAAATTAAAAAAAAAAAAGAAACTTACTGACAAGCCTTCACCAAAGGAAGCACGCACACACCAGCCCCAGGCATGCAGGTTATAGCACTGGAACCAGAGTTTGACTTTCTCAATTCTTCTCTATTTCCTTCTTCTCTGAGTGTTTTTTAATTTGGCTTTTTCTTTAATTGAATGATGGAGAGGTTAGTAACAGAAATGAGGGAGGGAAGGTGAGAAGGGAGATGGATAAGTAAAGGGCTAAAGGGAAACAAAGCATCTTCCTCTCCTCCCTCCCTACCCTCTCTCTCTCTTCCTGCTCAGACATATACCCTGATGTCCAGATAGACCAGAAGGTCCTTTGGTTCTCTAATGAATATTGCCGACAGTCCCACATAAGTGAAACTCCTGTTCAAGTCACAGAGAACATGTTCTGTGCAGGATCATCTTTGGCACCCAGGCATCCGTGTAAGGTAACTCTTTTCCCTCTGCCTCTCCTAAGCTTGGTCTGGGAGATATTTTTGGGTCCATCTATCTCGCTCAAATCAATCTGGTTTCCTGTCTCTACAAGAAGATTATCCAAGTAAATGAGATCCAGGAAGGAATGTTTCCTCCATCCAGTCATGAATGAACCTAGATGTCAGGTTGGAAACATCTCAGAGTGGTCTGATTTCTCAGACTTCCTCTGATGTGACCTTGGGTGAGTGCTGAGAATGCACATTGGGACAGGCCCAATGTGCCCACCCGATTTTTCTCCCAATCCTTATCATTGAAACCTTTTATTCTGGGACCCTCAGCTCAGGGCTTGTTATTAGACATCCTTGTTTTGGCTACCCTGCCTGATCTTCCTCTCCTCCTCCTAACAGGAAATGAGTGCTGCCCCAATCCTGTGCCAAAATCAGCTCTATGGCATCCTGTCCTGGTCGAAAGGGTGTGCTCTGAGAGGTGACGTTGGCTACTATACCAAGATCTCCCACTACACAGACTGGATCCTCAATGTCATCAGAACCTACTGAGCTTCTCTATTCCCAGTGGCCTCAGGACTGGGTCTACCATCCTTGACCCTTCCTTTCTTTGTAGATTCAGAACAAGTTGGGAATGGAATCTTTGGCTTTAAGAGTTTTCTCTTCATTCTTTTCTCTTGACTTAATCCCAGCCTAGATGCTCATTGAAGGATTTGAGCTGGATGGTGTCTCATAAATGCTTAACTTGTCACCACTCTTTTCCCTTGCTCCCTTGTCCAAACCCATGAGGTTTGCATAGTCTTATATTGTGATATCTAACCAGGGTCATGACTATATGACCAACATTTGGAAATTACGTTTATGTTTTGATTCTTCATCTAGAAATATTTCAGTAGAAAACTTAGTGAGTTTATGTAAACACAGCCTTAGTCAATATCCTACTTGCAGTGTCTTGGAGTTGACTTTGTACATATGGAAGTCAGCCAGCTCTCCTGGGTGGATTATTAAACTAACTTCTTTTCTTGGCACATCAGTACCTCAATATGTGACCTTGACCTAAGCAAAGTTATCATCCTATCAAGAAGAATGACCATAGGGGTAAGACTTGGTTCTCTCTACTTGAAGGACTGTTTTTCAAAAAAGAGACAATATAGTTTCTTTTGTTCTGTATTTGCTTAAGGAGAATGTTACAGGCATTCCAAAGAAAATAACTAGGAAGGACTTTGAGCTACTTCAATAAAAACGTATAGATATAATTTAAAGAATTCTGATAAAAAATTTACAGTATTATACATTAGTGTTTATATCTACATGCAGATATTTTCAGGAACGTGTCTTTTACCCAGAGGAATGAATACATATAGATAAAAAATGCTCATTACTGGGTATTTATCACAATTCTCTCTTTAAAACAAGGTCAAAATAGAATTTTATCAAATCTCAGGAACTGAACTTAGGCTTACCTCACAATGAGAATTAATAGATATGAATAAATTGAGAATTTTATACATAATTTGAATTGAGAATTTTATACATAATTTGAATTGTTGGTATGATTCATCTCATTGAAACGATTGTTAACCAGTATGATCTCAAGAGCTATTTCTATCTTATTTGTAGTTCTCTAAGCTTTACATAATTTATAAAGGGCTTAGCATTTTTTGTGACACATATATGGTACGATTTTTGTTTAACAACTTATCTTTGACACTAGTGTTTCAGAGAATGAAATTAAGGCACTAAGATGGGGATGCTCATGAACTTTGAAGGAGAAAAGATCATTTGGATTTTGTGTATATGTGTGTGTGTGTGCTTCCTCTAAGTTTTAAACAAGAAGAGTCATATAAAAGAGACTTCAAAAGAGGGAAGAATGAAAAGGACTGCAGATTTCAAGCGAAGTTCTGTGTGAAATCAGTAGTATAGTCAGCAGAGCTGGCAGAGAACAAAGATCTGGAAGAGAAAGGAGAACAAGAAATTCAGGAAGCAGTAAAAATAATGATTGGATTTAGGCTGTAACTTTAAAATCAAGAAACTTGAATTTGATGGAAAAAACCACAGGTAGCTCTAAAAGGGCCATTTGAAAGAGGAAATGATGTGAGAGGAGAAGATAATTTTAGTATAGTTAAAAAAGGTTGCAGCCATGGGTGTGAAGAGAAAGGATTCATTTCAAATGTGTCCCAGATGAAAGAGAAAAAAATTTTGAGAGGCTGGAGAGAAATGATGACAAAATCTTGCTTAAGCGTTATGTGGTTTTTTCAAGCAAAAGTCTATCTAGAGTATTATAGCTATTATTTGGCCACCATATTCTCACAGGAGCATTGCTGACTCAATGTCATTTAAGACACCAGGGTAGAGAGAAATGTGTTCATGGAGCTTCCACACAGAGAGATGAGGTGACGTGGCTGCTCTCCTCAGACAGGAGGAGATCTGCCAGAAGGAAGAAAACTTGCTTGTTCCAAAGAAAAAAAATAGACCCCAGAAAAGTCAGAGGGAGGCAGATTCTGCTTAATATAATGTTCTCACATGAGCCATCCACCTGCAATAAAGTAGGTTGTTGTAATGTTTTCCATCTTTGTGAGTATTCAAGCAGAGAATATTCAATAGCTGGACAAACGACAATCAAATGGTCTCTTTTACCTTACAGGGTCCTTTCTGATTGGAGGAATATGTGGTTTGTAGACAGTGAACTCAGGTCCTCACAGACATGATGCTGCACTCTGACCTTTCACCTGGGGCTACTCTCCTAGCACCTTCATGTGCCAAGAGGAGAGGACCAAGTTATGACCAACTGACTGATGCTTCTTCCACTTCTCATTTCTACCAGTACTTCAGCCCCTCGAGTGTGGGTCTTCCTCTTCTTCCTTTCTGTCATTTTTCTAGGATTTCTGAGAAACAAACTGCAAACTGTCTTGTTTGACTTCTCTATCCTCTTTGCTCTAGACTTCCAAATACATCCCCTCCTCTTTCCATCCAATCAGTGCTGGACTTAGCCCTTTGTACTAACAATGTTTGCCCAGAATAGGTCTGAATTTGCTATGCCCTTGCTAATACTTACTATCTGGAAACTAAACTTTTCCGTGAGGTCTATGGCCACCATTCCCATTTATCCCAAGTTCCTAGTAGTTTTTTACTAATCTCTTCTCCTCAATTACATACTCTTATTTGCTCCCCCAAGTAGCCAGTGGCACATGCCATAAGTGGTATTCCACTTCCTACTGGTGGCCAGAATTGACACAGCCTCCTTCTCCATATACAGTAGACCCTGAAACAACAACACGGGTTTGAACTGTGTGGGTCCACTTAGAGGCAGATATTTCTTTCTACCTGAAGGCTCTGAATTAATGAATTCAGCTAAATGGATATCAGTTGAATCCCTGCATACAGAATCCTCATATAAGGTTGGTTGACACCAGCCATACACAAATTTTTAACTATACAGATGGTTAGGACCCCTAAACCTTGCATCATTCAAAAGTTAACTGTAATTTCTTTCCTTCCAAGAAGACACCCTTTTTCCCCAACTCTGCACAGTGGCTATCCATGCACTGTAGGTGGTTCTTCTGTAGTTAGAATTATGAAAAAACAAAACAAAACAAATCTATGGTTACACCAGAACTTCTGCTTGATTGAGGTTTATAATTCAGTACCCTCATTGCTAATTTATTGACCTGAGTCACTCAAATGCCTGAATCTGGGACCCTTTGCCTTCCTTGAACTTTCCAACTTAAGAATTGCTACTTTAGGGCCTCCTCTGGTGGCGTAGGCGGCTGAGCACGGCAGTGTGAAGCTGTCCGCAGCTTCTGCAGCGCCGGTTTGATCCCTGCCGGCTGGCGAGGATCCTACATGGAGCGGCAGACCTCTCCTGTCTTGCCCACTGCTCCCCTCAGCACTGTATTTCATCAGCCTGCCTATTCTGTTCCCTGCTCTGTCTTTGGTGAATCCTCTCACCCTCCCGTGTATCTGGCCTGTACCCCAGTTCTTATATAAATAAATAAATAAATCTAAAAAAACAAAAAAGAATTGCTACTGTTGTAGAGCAACCCCAATACAAAACGGGGTGCCTGACTGTGGGTCCTCACCCACGCGCTTAAAAGGACTTATCAATGCTTTACTGTAGGCACACGCGAAAGGTTAATAAAAGGTTTATTTACAAGGGAAGGGGAAATGAGGAAATGTACAGCTCAGGGAGAAAAGTGGGAGACAAAGTTTTAAATGAGTCCTACCCGATCAGGAATCCCAAAATGGCGCTCTGAGAGCTGGCTGCAAGCCAGGAGCTGTGTAGCCAGGAGGCGAGCGACGGTGAGCAACAGCAAGCCAGCCCAAGGCCCAAGTGTTTGGTTTTTATATTCAATCTGGCTGCCCAACTCCACCCTCAGGTCCCAGCCACCCTCCCTTGGGTGGTGATGGGATTTGTCTTTCCCAATGTCCTGATGGCTTTAGTCTGGAGTGAGGGTGGAGTCCACAAAGCCTGTATGGGATTAGCTCAGTACATCCTTTCCCCCTAACACTACTTTAATGGAAAAAAGTATTTGCCAAACATTTACCTAATAAAGATATATAAGATATTCAATATATATAAAATATATTCAAGATATATTAAAAAATGCTGTGACTTAATAAGGTAAACAATTAAGAAATGAATAAAAGAAATAAACAGATTACACAAAAATGATATTCAAATGGAAAGTAAATATATGTCTTTAGTCATTAGGACAATGAAGCACCACTATGTACCCAAAGGAAGTTAAAAAGACAACCTAAGTTAAAAGACAAATACCAAGTCTTGTCAATGACACAGAAGCTTTGGAAGTATTATACATTTCTGTGGAAATGCAAAATGGAACAGCTATTGATATTGGAAAATACATTGGTAGTTTCATAGAAGATTAAATGTGCACTTAATATATGAGTCAATAATCTTGTTCTTATGTATCTAACCAAGAGAAAAGAAAAATGTCCACACAAAGAGGTACTTTAATATTCATGGAATTTTTTAAATTTTCTTTTTATTTATATTACTGATGGAATTTTTATTCATAATAGTCCATCAACTGAAAAGTTTGCCAACTGAATGAATAAATAACATATCCATATAATGGAATACTACACAGCAATAAAAAGCAATGAATTATTAATAAAGTCAGCAACACGGATGAATCACAGAAGTGTTGTGCTCAGTAAAAAAACACACACACACACACACACACAAAAAGCATATACCATTTATACAAAATACTAGGAAAGGCCAAATATAGTCACACAAAGTTGACCAGTAGTTTCTAGGGTTTGGAGAGGAGGATAGAATTGACTATAAAGGGATTTAAGGAAATTTTTTAGGAAACATAAATGTCCTACATTGTGATTATGTCGTTATTTTTTGATAGTTTTTTTGGGTAAACAAAACTCACTATAACGTGTGCTACTATTTGGTAAATTTTATTGATGGTAAATTACACTTCAATAAATATTTTAAGGGCCTCCCCGTGCAACAGGGTGGTCCCCAGGAAAGGGGGAGGTTCCCTGCCCCACCCAAGGGAGGGTGGAGCTGAGCAGGAAGAGGAGAAGCAGAAGAGACTGAGGAAGGAAGGAAGCAGGATGGAGCCAGGAGACCTGGAGGAGGCACATGGAGCCTAGAGACACGTGAAGAAACTGTGCTTGTCTTTTGGTCGTGGACTGGGTGACACAGATGTGGGTGAGACCCACGGGGAGGTGACAATGGCAGCTTTTATCTTGATGTTGATTTTGCTCTTTTCCTTCCGGGCTTGTCCGGTTGTTTGTGACCCTTTGCTGTGGGTCCCCACTGGAAGATGCTTTAGACTTGTGGCAGGCTTTGGGGCCTTGTTCTGGACCAATCCCATTTGGATGGACTTTTACCCACGAGGGGACGGGTAACTTTGGGTGCTTCATTTAGAAACTAGACTCTTTGCCTTACCTGTATTGTTTCCTAGTTTTATTAAAGTTCCTTCCCATTAAAGTCTCCTATGTTTTGTGTTGATGCGGCGGATGGCAGAACCCATTTAGAATAGGTAGGTTTGCGGGGTTTGGGCTGCCCCTCTCCCTGTCCTATAACACCCGGTGGCGCAGAGGTTGAGCGCTGGGTTGCGAAGCTGCCCGCGGCCTCTGCAGCACCGGTTCGATCCCCGGCTGCTCCCCGGCCACCTGAGGAGGGTCCCACATGGCGCGCAGACCTCTCCTGCCGCCCGCTGCTCCCCTCAGCAGTGTACCTCGGTCCTTCTGCCTGTTCTGCTCCCCCCTCTGGCTCTGGTGAATTCTCTCACCCTCCGGCGCTTCTGACTGTACCCAGTGCTTGTATAAATAAATAAATAAATCTTTTTTTAAAAAAATAAAATAAATATTTTAAAAACAAGGAAATGTGTTAAATAAGATTGATGGATAGTGTTTTTAAATTTTAGGTTTTATAATTACTCACATAGGGAAAAATGTAGGAAGAGCCTTTGTTGTTGGAAGGAATGAGTAAGGCAAGGAGAATAGGCTTAGTTAGCGTTGGCTAGTTAGAATAATTTCAGCAAGTTCTGAAGCATCGGGAGTCTCTCTAGTTACTTGGTATAACAAGTGACTATAACAGGTAAAGGGTGGCCGTCAGTGTGCAAACCCCATAATGGTAATGGGAATTTGGGCTCTGAATTGATTATAGCACATGAAAGGCCCATTTGCAGGCTATTCTTTCACTACCTCTAGGAATTTAGTAGGTCCGAGAGGGACAGTCTCTCCAGAGCCAGCAAGGCAAGACCCTGGATGTCAAAGCACTAAAAATAATAGAAAACAAAAAAGCACAGATAATATGGACGGATGGATAGATGTGTAATCAAAGATATGGAAAAATTAATCACAGAGTCTAAGATATTAGGTAATTGGATGTTATTGGCACAATTCTTTCAAGTTTTCTGTATGTTTGAACATTTTTATAATAAAAGAGAAAAAACACTTCTGGATGTCTTATTTCTTGTTAGCTGTAACACATAAAAACTCTATTTCTCGGGGCCTCCCCAGTGGCGCAGCAGTTGAGCGCTGGGTTGCAAAGCTGCCCGCAACCTCTGCAGCGCCAGTTCAATCCCCGGCCGCAGGGTGAGGGTCCCACATGGTGCACAGACCTCTCCTGCCACCTGCTGCTCCCCTCAGCAGTGTACTTCAGTCCTTCTGCCTGCTCTGCTCCCTGCTCTGGTGAATTCTCTCACCCTCCCGCGCTTCTGACTGTACCCAGTGCTTGTATAAATAAATAAATAAATCTTTAAAAAAAAAAAAAAACTATTTCTCTGCCCTGTTCTCCTTGCTTGAATTCCTGACCTCCTGCCTGCTCTGGACTTTGGCTGCCTGATTCACTCAGTTCTGACATTCAGCTGATGCTCCTTATCAGCCAACTTTCTTAATTCCATGAGTCACACCTGAACTCACCAATGCCTCTTCTTGCACAAGGTCACTAAATAGGTAGGGCCAGCTCACGACACAATGTAAATTAAATGAGTTCTGCATTCAAGTATTTTTATGTACTCTCTCCATCAGACCCTGCCTGACACATACATATACACAAAAAACAATACGTGTTGTGGATTGTATTGTGTCCTCCCCAAATTCATGTTGTGGAGACTCTAATGACAGGGCCTCAGAATGGGACCATATATGGAGACAGGGATTTACAGAAGTACTCAAGTTAAAATGAAGTCCTTGAGGTAGGCCCTAATCCAACATAAGTAGTTTCCATTTAAAAATTGGAAACTTGCCACAGACGTGACAGAGGGAAGACGATGTGATGATGCACAGGGAGGAGACCGCACCTATAAGCAGAGGAACAGCTGAGGCTTCCAGAAACTAAAAGAGACCTGGAGCAGGTACTTACCTAGTGCTTTCAGAGTGTACATGGTGACACCAAATTTCTGTTGTTCTAAGTCACCCAGTTTGTAAATATTTTGTTATGGAAACCCTAGAAAATTAATGCAATTGCTGTAGCCTTTTCCTAGTGACACAGGGCACGTCCACTATCAATGGTGCTCCACCATATGCAGTATCTCTAGTGCCCGTGCATCATAACACTCATTTCCCAGGCACCTGGGCCTGAACAAGTTACTATGGGGAAACTAAAATCTCATAAGCTGAAGTCAAGCCAAAGACTACTGACTAATACCATTACCAGGTATATGACTGATGGGGATTGATCCAGATGCCTGTTAACTCATAGGAATGAGTCTGTAAGGATGCAATCTCAGTGCTGCATTGAGCAACACCACACTGATAAACGGGAGTCGTGGAGCAGGCTGCATAATACAGGATGCTGCTGAAGAGCAAAATCCTGGCCTTTTATTGATACACAACATTGGTTTTAAGGGGGAGGAGCAAGAGAAAAGGGGAAGGAGATTAAAGAGGAAGGAGATTAAAGAAAGGGGAAGGATGTAGAAGATCAGGGAATGTGAGTCTACCCTCCAGGCACTTCTTATCTGCTTGATTGATGACTCGGTGTTGTCATTGAGATCATGCCCTAATTCCCCAGCCATGGTTTTAATCTTATCAACAAGGCTTTCCACTGATTAGCTTCTGGGGTCCTTTGTTATACATTGGTCCTCGTCCCCAATCCCTGGCAGTTCCAGGTCATACCTCATGATGCATAGCCTTCCCAGCGTGATCCAGCTTTGTGCTCTTATTTGATTTGAAGGGCACCTTGAAGGGTTGGGCTCTGTACCTAACTGACTGGGCCATCTTGACCTTGCTTAGAACTATAGGTGACAAAATGGTGGCCAAACAATCCGCTTAGGAGTAGCAGACCCACATCTCAGATAGCAGTATAAGTAGGCAAAGGAAATAATCTTAGGTGGAAGAAACATCTCATAAGTTTCTCAAATCACACCAGCTGGTCATTCATTTATATTTGTAAGAGTTCATGTTGGCAAACGTCTCTCTCAGAGAAAACGCGCAGGCCAATGCACTGGTGTTAATAGACAGATACCTGGCTGCCTGCAGGAACTCAAGTGCATAAAGTTATTCTAATCTGACATAATCCAGCCAAAAAATTCACACTGTCATTGGCCAACCTTGGACCTCCTTTGCTTCTGTGCTAAACATTGGAAAGGCTAAGATGCTTTTCTGGCTCTGATTGCCAAGGGCAAGGTAAAGTCAAAGGACTGATCTTGGCTCAGCTGAAGAATGTATGGTGAATTGGGAACGTTTGTTACATGGCCCAGGGAACATATGGCAGAAACAAGCAAGAGAAAATTAAAAGTATATTAAGTGACTGTTTTCTGTAGCTTAGAGAATTCATTAGTGAGAACTGACATCCAATTTCAGAGAAAGTATTTACTATTTGCAATAATAAAACATGTTAAAGAAAAAAGGAAGAAAAATGGATTTCTCATTTATTTCAGTGTTTTCAGGCTATGAAGGTGAAGAAAAGGAGACGTCTTGTTTTTGTGGGTGTGTTAGGGGGAAAGGATGTCCTGAGCTAATTCCATGCAGGCTTTGTGGACTCCACCCCCAATCCAGACCAAAGCCATCAGGACATTTGGAAAGACAAATCCCATCACCACCAAAGGGAAGGTGGCTGGAACCTGAGGGTGGAGATAAGCAGCCAGGTTGGGTATAAACACCAGACACGTGGGCCTTGGGGTCTCTCTCTCCTCTTGGCTTCACGGCTTGTGGCTCGCGGCAGCTCTCAGAGTGCCACTGGGATTCCAGGGCAGTGGAAAGGGCAGGTAGGATGCGTTTAAGACTTTATTGCCCTCTTCTCCCTGAATTGTACATTTCCTTATTTCCCCTTCCCTTGTAAATACACCTTCTAGTAATGTTTGTGTGTGCCTGCAGTAGAGTATTAATAAGTCCTTTTTAAGCCCGCGGGTGAGGACCCAGTCAGGCAACCCATTTTATATCGGGGCTGCCCTCTAACAGGTGACTACATTGGATTTGGAGTTGGGATTCTATGGTTTCCTAGGACAGACATGTGAATACAGTGTTATAGGGCAGCCCTGATACCTTTCCCCCTAACAACAGCATGTTATGAACTACAAAGAACATGACTATTTTTACTTAAAGATAATTTAAGCACACTTGTATTTCCATCATTGGCCCCTTTATTTTTTTAATACATCATCATCTCAAGATTATTCAACAATTTAATTTTTTCAAAATAAAAATTGTAGCTTTGTTATTTCGGCAACCTTACTGTTCCATTTTACCCCTCCATATATTTAACATTTTTAGTTGAGGGCAGTATCAATTTACAATGGAAAGTTCATTTGTTTATCATTTGAATGTATTCTTTCTTCACTCCTTAGGTGTAATCATGTGCCATCCTGAGTGAAATGCAAAACTTGTTTGTAATCTCGTGGGATCATGAGAGTAATCCCTCACCTGTGTCTTCTTTTCATAATGATCAGACTGATTGGTTTCTCCCTTTCCACCCTTTTACCTCTCATTTCAGGCTATGCCTCGCATAGGCATACATAATTATGTAAGAGACAATGGCCTGCCTTGTAACTTATTGCTAGAGTTTCCAAGCTTTCACTTTAAAGAATTCAGCCTTTCTCTCCAACTCCATGAGTCCAAATCCTACCTTACCATTAGTGTCCTCTCAAATGGAACTATCAACAGGAAGCTTTCCTTTCTACCTAAGTCTTCCTCCTCTGAATGACCATGGACATTGTTTGTACTACTCTTGTACCATCATCTACTCTGTGTCACCTCTCACACTAGACAGTGAGCTCTTTGGGAACATGATTCCTCTTCATATGCTGTCTGTATAACAGGTGCATAAAGAGTATGTTGATTGGGTATGTCCAAAAATTAAATACAGAAAACAACATATAATTTTTTTTTTTAATAGACTATCTCCTTAGTCCAACAACTTACCCACTCCCAGGATTCCTTGAATGAAAAGCATATGGTGAAAATTGTCTCTTGCAATTGGTGTATAGTAAACTCATGCCAATAATTTGTACCACTTTTGATTCATTTTCTGGAGTCAGATCAATCCTGAGTCCTGAACTGACGGGGAGAGGTATATAATTCAAACTGGGAGTGCTTGTGTTAGTACTAAATACATTGTACTAAAAACTAGTACATACTAAGGGTAGTATTCTGATACATGATGATGAGAATAAGGTTTAATTACAAGTTATTTAAATTTACTAGCTCCTGATAGTAGTAGTAGTAGTAGTAGTAGTAGTAATAAAAAATTGAGAAAAACTTTAACTTTAGTTTATCACCACATTTTTAATAAAGGGAAAATAGGCAGTCCATGTTAAATCCCATCAGATCTTAGTATCAGAGTGAAATATCATTAGAGGTGGGAAACTTGACTGTTTATTTAGTGGAGTGACTACTGTATCCTTCATTGTATCTAATATTTTCCTTTGTGACTAGACAATAATGAATGTGCTTTTAATCTGGTATTGTAGGAATGTTCAATTACCCATCAATATTCTCCTAATGGTGTAGGTGAGTACTTTTACTACTTATCATCAAGCTGTATCTCTTGTCCAGTCAATAAAATGAAGGAAAGATTACATCACTGTAGGGTAAGGTAAAAAGTATCAGGCTTTTCTGCCCTCCTGTCATTAGGATAGATGTTGGAATCCTGTGGTCCAGAATGCATGCCTGATGGTGGGCACCTGGAATAGGGGGTGGGCATATGTAGATGGGATTCATCTGGGCTGAGACTGAGATTTTAGGGGCAGCATCGTGGAGACGCCAGCAGAAGCAGAACGAGAAGCAGAGGAGAAGCAGAAGCACCAGAGAACGCCAGAAAACCTAGACAGAGTGAAGACTTGCTGGGGGCTGGGAGGTCTGCCAGCCTCCCGCCCCTCCAGCACCCCTGCCTCCATATACCTGGTAAATCCCAATAAAAGCCTGCAAAGCTACTGAGGGCTCCAGGATTCCTCCTTTACCAGGTCTGCTGGATCAGAAAACCTGCCCTGTGTCATTCCTGCCCCTACAATCACTTTCAGTTCTAATGTTTTATTCCCACAGTCTAAATGTTAGTTTTTTTTTTTTAAAAAAAAAATCTGTTTCTACAATAATAAAGCAAGGATGCTATTTTAAATGACTAAGGGAGTGGTCACACAACCCAGGAAGATGATACAATTCCTTGGTGTATATCTGAAGGTGACATATGACTATTTCTCCAATGTTATCTTGTCCTGTTCTTTCATTGTGCTGCTCAAGAGGTTAATGTGATAACTGCCTCAATCAAAGATTTTAAGGTCCTGGCACTAAACATGTGTGACTCCAAGTCCAGCCTCTGGAGAAATGTGGAAAGCATCCTTTTATGTGTGTCAACTTATGCATACTAGAGATTTTATCAGAATTTTCCTGAAGTTTTGGGATTATTTTGAGGGAATAAGATTAGAGGAGACTAAGGAGAAACAAACAGCCATTTTTAAGTATCTAGGAGACTCAGACCTAGACCTAGTAAAATATACCCAATCTTTGCTGACTAAAGAATGAATGTCAAGGGGGTGGGGGGGAAGCAAATATTATTTAAAAAAATAAAGAAAAAGAATGAATATCAGTGGGTGGAATTTAAAGACAGGCAAATTTCAAGTCCATGCAAAGAAGCTCTCTCTAAAATCCAGGCTGCCCCAGATGGAGAAGTTTGCTGACTTGTAAGGCAACAGCTTCCATCCCACCCAGCTCTGGAAGAGTAACAGGGCAAGAGGGCCACCATTGAGAATACTGTGAATGGGACTCCTGCACTAGGTAAAAAGTGGGACTAAATAACTCCTAAAATTATTTCCATACTGGGCTTCCCCTGGTGGCGCAGTGGTTGAGCACTGGGTTGCAAGGCTGCCCGCAGCCTCTGCAGTGCCAGTTCGATCCCCGGCCACCAGCGAGGGTCCCACCAAAAAAAAAAAAAAAATTATTTCCATACTTATAGACCTGGGAGTCATCTTTACCATCTTTTTCCACATTATTAAACTGTCATTCCACTTCTTCAATACCCCCCATATTATCCATTCCATTTTTATTTTTTTAAACTTATTTATGCATACAGAGTTGGGGTGTAGGTCAGAGGTGCAGGGGTTGAGAGGATTCACCAGAGACAGTGGGAAGCAGAACAGGTAGATTGACTGAATTACCTACTGAGAGGAGCAGCGGGTGAGACAGGAGAGGTCTGCTATGTCATGTGGGTCAACTCCCTGGCCAGGGATCGAACTCGTGCTGCAGTGGCTGTCAATAGCTTTGTAGTGTTGCAACTTAACTCCTTGCACCACCAGGGAGGCTCCCTATCCATACCCATTTTTATCTTTGCTGCTTCTGGGGCCAAAATCTCTTACTAATCCTCTACGTGACCTCCATGCGCAGTGTCAACATTCCTATCTCCCTCTTTGTTGTAAATTCATTCTTTCTCATCACTTCAGTTCAAACCCTCCTCCTTAGAGGACTCACAATCTAACAGAGTTCTTGACTACTTCCATTGAACAAAACTGTTCCTTATATGCACTTCCATTATTCACTTATCATTCTGTTTTGTAATTTTATGTTTATATATCTGGGGCCTGTACTAGATGATAACCTCCTTCAGGGCAAGGATCATGCCTTATCTTTGTATCACAGTACCTGAAAGATTAGTCCTATAGAAGTTGCTCAACAAATGTTTGGTGAGTAAATAATTCAATCTATGAATCATTAGGATTCCTTTCTACTAAGAGGTCTCATAATTACATGATACTGTTGAGAATAAGAATAGAATGCTTGATGACTGAGTCAGTATTTTTATAACTAATGTAGTATTTCTTGGCATTAAAATTTTTGTCTCCATCTCTCCCCTGAGAGAATGAGTTTACCATGGATGTCTGAAAGTAAGTGTTGAATGCAACATTAAAGTAGAAAGTGAAAATTTATGGCAATGAAATTTATGGCTTTGGTAAGACCCCACCTGAAGACTTATATTGACGGGGAAGAAGAGAAATCAGGAGTCATAAAGAAGACCATTTGATTGACAGGAGGAAAAAGAGGAATGCAGTGATGAACAAATATGGGCAGGAGAATAAAAACTTCAGAGGACAGATTAGATGAATCACAATTTTGAAATACATATACCATCAGTGCCATTTTGTGATACTCCATTGTCACCACTTTTAAGTGATACTTAGAAGATCCTGGAAGTTCTAATCTATGGTCAAGAAAAAAGAACAAGAATGACAGCAGTGCTTCCTGGAAGGCTTTAGAAAGATCAGGCAGAGGAAGATTAGCTTAGAGATGTGTTATAAAAAGGATGCTCAAACTGCTGACTTGAGGCTTCCTCCCACCACTGGCATTAGCAGAATTGTTTTGTCCCTGTGCCAAGGAAGGTAATTTTTGACTCTCTTGGCTAGGACCAGCCTGAGGAAAATTTGAGAAGTAGACAAAATTTAGCATTTATCTGTTTTCTATTTATAGCCCCTACTTTCTTTCTATAGCCCTTGCCATTTTATCCAAGTTTCTCTAACTTCCCCTCTGTCTCTTAATTTCATTTGTTTACCCAGCCCATTCCCTTACCCATGGCACGCCTTCATGGCACCCCACCATTTCCTTGTCTTGGCTTATTCCCTCCTAATTCTTTCTGGAGGCCATGGCACCATGTCCATTTTCTCTGGAAAATCTGGTTGGCCAATCTGAATTAAATTATTAATCACTGACAATGGCTTTAATTCCCAATGTGTTATTTTTCCCATTTTCCCATACATGTATTTTGCTAGAGATTGTCAATAGCTTAATCAAAAGGTATAGTAAATATGAAGACTAAATAAGGGAAACCATTTGAAAACTAACCCATACTAAGCCTTCCATTTGAATTGGAGGTCTCATTCTTAGGGAATTTGAGATCCTTAAGAAATGTTTCATATTCCATTAAAATAAACAGGACACAAAATACTTCAGTTCATTTCACTGTAAGGATTTTTTTTTAAACATTTATTTATACAAGAACTGGGGTACAGGCCAGAGGCACGGGAAGGCGAGAGAATTCACCAGAGACAGAACGGGGAGCAGAACAGGCAGAAGGACCGAAGACACTGTTGAGGGAGCAGCAGGCGAGACAGGAGAGGTCTGCTGCACCATGTGGGTATCTCCCTGGCTGGCTGGGAATCGAACCCATGCTACAGAGGCTGCGGACAGCTTCACAGTGCTGGACTCAACCTGCTGTGCCACTGGGGAGACCCCTGTAAGGCTTTTTGATAGCAGCTATTGATTTGAGGAGTATATTTGTCAAAGCATCATCTTGTTTTGACCAAAAAAAAAAAAAAAGGTAACGGGAATATGGAAATCTGCCCCATAAGCTTTTTGAGAAATGGATTTTGATGGTTGATATCTCCTTTTTGTGCCTCTTCTGACACTCCCTCATAGGAGCACAGCCCATTCTCAAGGTTATTGTCAAAACGGATTGTTGTCTAATACTTTAATGACACAGAAATGTGTTGTTTCCAAACTACACTGAAGGAGAATCAAATGAGGCAAACATAAATTATTAACAGCTGCTCTTATGAACCTGCTGTATGAGATTATAATACTGGCTGCTTTGAATGGTGTCTAGAAATTCTTTCCTCTGTATCAGGAGCAAAAGAAAACAGAAAAGGAGGAAACAGGGAGAGGTAGAGAGGCAAAAGCTGAAAAGGGGGATCCTGTTGTTGCGATACCAACAATTTGAAATGCAAACTGCTAGGCGTATTTTCCCCCAAGATTTAGCCAAGGGCCTTAACTGGCAGAACCTACTCACTTTGTCTCCCATATATATATTTTAATAATGATAAACTTATTTCCACATTTCATTTTATTCCTCTGGGTAGCCCTGTGCTAAAATAACTATTTCAGGCACTTGCTTTTCCTCTCATTAATGAGAGTATCACTAGTTTTCCTTTTACCTTTGTGTAGGGTAAAGAAAATGTCAGGCTTTTCTGCCCTTCCGCCATCAGGATAGATGATGGATCCTTGTCCTGAATGCATGCCTGATGGCGGGCACCTGGAATAGGGTGTGAGCATAGGTAGATGGGATTCAGCTGAGCTAAGACTGTGCTTTTAAGGGCGGTGTCTAGGGGACGCCAGCAGCAGCAGTAGAAGCCGAAGCCAAAAGCAGCAGAGAAGCCGAGAAGCAGCAGAACGAACTCCAGAGAGCTCAGATAGAGTGAAGACTTGCTGGGGGCTGGGAGGCTGGCAGGCCTCCCAGACCACCAGCCAGCACCCCTGCCTTGCACGTACCTGCTGAACCCCAATAAAAGACCTGCAAAACCACTGAGGACTCTGACTCCTCCTTTACCCAGTCTGCATGGGATCAGAAAACCTGCACTGTGCCCGTTCCTGCCTTTACACTTTGCCTACATTATTTTTACATTAATAAAAAAACAGGCCTCCTAATGAGCTCTGATGAGTATGAATCTCAGAAATGACTTAGGGGTCAGCCTACTATCCCTCAAAAACAAAATCTAGCCTGTGCCTGTTTTTAAAATAGTTTCGCTGGGACACAGTCACTCTGTTCATTGGCATTTTCCCATAGCCTCTTCCTTGCTATAATGACAAAGTTGACAAAGAGACGGAATGGTGCTAAATTTTTTACTATCTGACCATTAACAGATAGCAAGCTAATCCCTAAGCCTTAGGTCATTGGGAGGTTCGAGTCTGCAGCTGATCTCCTCTCTATTTATTACCAATTTGCAGTAATAGGAGGCGCTTGCCCAGAATAGAAACCAGCCATGTCCTTATGTACGCTATTGAATTCAGCTGATATCTTTTTTGCAGCAAAACTTTCTTGATGAGGGAAGCAGCATATAGATTTACATTCTGGTTCAAGCGCTTTCTCTCTCTGAGGATCAGCATTTTTAGTGGCCTGACTCTATAAATTTCAACTTATTTTGAAGAAAGTATTTACTTGATAGTATTTCTGAGCTCTGTAGCACAGAGATGTGTAGAGCGATCAGATAATTTTTATTGTTTAAAAAAACTTATGATTTGAAACAAATTACAGTTTGGCATTTTGGACAGGGTTCAGCTGGGTGGTTTGGGCCTTGCCCAGGCTTGGCTGGTCACTGAGCTGGGCTTGTCCCTGTGTCTGGGGCTACCTGGCAGATTAGCTGTGGCTCTTCGGTCAAAGATGGTTCAACTAGACTACCGTCTGCTCCACATAGTTGCTCAGTATCTTAACAGGAGACTCTAGGGCAGAAAAGTAAAGCAAGCTCACTTTGGTCTCTGGCAAGGCAACATGTTACAGGGCTGGCTTGCTTCCCCCATTGAAAGTGTTCTTGCGCTCCTCCCCGGTGGCACAGCAGGTTGAGCGCAGTTCTGTGAAGCTGTTCGCAGCCTGTGCAGCATAGGTTTGATTTCCAGCAGGCCAGGGAGAAACCCACATGGCGTGGCAGACCTCTCCTGTCTTGCCTGCTGCTCCCCTCAGCAGCATCTTTGGTCCATCTGCCTGTTCTGCTCCCTACTCTGTCTCTGGTGAATCCTCTCACCCTCCCATGCCTCTGGCCTATACCCCAGTTCTTGCATAAATAAAAATAAATCTTAAAAAAAATTTAAAAAGGAAGGGTTCTTGGTTCGTCCACTGTCCTTTCCCAGGACTGAGGAACTCATGCCCAAAGCTGAGAGAGAAGAAACTTCTCCTTATCCTGTTTCCTACTCCAGGATTCCCTTTTCCAGGGATAGGACATCAAAGAGAGAGGACATAGGCTTCAGAAGAGGAAATTCTATTGGTTCTGTGATTGACATATTTCAAGTGGCTGAAATGGTGACTTGGCACAAGGTGACAGTGGCTAAATATTGCTGAAGATTTCACTCTTGGTGACCTGAGAAAATATCCTGGTGTAGAGGGGAAAAGTGACAAGTACAATGGTGTAAATATGTGAAATTTATGGGAGTAGTGGAGAAATTGTGCCTATAAATCAGCATTTTCGGGACTATTAGACAAAAACATAGTTGATATTGACATGCAGAGTCACGCTGATAACATGTAGTCCCTGCTATCGTGGAGATCTAGAGCCCAGGTAATAAACGAGTGGACTAAAATTTGACTCATAGTTGGCCCACTAGATGCAGGGATTAGCCCTGTGTTTATTTAACTAGCTCCTGAGACTATTATTGGAAATGGCCTGGCAGTTGTACTAACCCAACATTGGGTCCTTGGGCTATGGTAAACACTAAATGAAAATGCCTGAAACTGACCCCAGTCTCAAAACAAGATCGTAAATAAATATAATATCATATCCCATTAATATAGTGGAACGTAATAATGCCGCTACGGATCTACATGATGATGCAAAAGTGGTGATCCCTCTATTTCTGTGAAACTCACCCTTGTAGTCCCTGTAGAAACCATATGGGTCCTGAAGAAAGACTATGGGCTATTATAGATGTAATCAAGTAGTAAACATGTGCCATATGTGACGTACCTGAACTTAGGGCACAAGCTATGTAGACATTGAGTTGGGCAACATATTCTTTCCCATTCCAATCAGAAAGAATTTGTATTTATGTGGGATAAACAATAATAGCAAATTTCAATTTTATCTCAGGATTGGGTTAGCATTCTTACCCTTTTACAAAATTATGCTTGAAAAGATCTGAATCAGCTGCACATCCCACAGAACATCGCACTGATTCATTACATCAATGACATCACAATAATTAGACAAGAGAGGGAGAGTTGGCTAATACATTGGAGACCTTGGTAAGACATGTGCTCAAGAGGGTGGAAGATAAATCCTATGAAGTCTCAGAATCTACCCCTTCAGTGACATTTTTAGGGGGTAAGGAACATGCTGGGATATTTCTTTGAAAGCAAAAGACATTGTTGAATCCTGTGTCCTTTGTCACAAACAGGAAGGCTCAGTGCCTGTGGGACTTTTTTTTTTCCCCCTTCAGGTAAGATAGCAAAAGGGATGATTTATTGCGCACATGTTACATTCAGCCAACTGAGAACAGAACTAGTCAAGGGCAATGGACAAAAAGAGACTGGTTTTGGCATGAGTAAGGGGGTGTCTCAAAGGTGGTCATGGTGATCAGCTGTTGTGGATGTTCTAGATTCACTGAGACAAGCTCTAGATAGTATCATCAAATCCAACAATTTGTACCATCATCCCTGGCCTCCAGCTTTCCTTATTTCTACCCCTGTGGCTCTCAAGGGTGTTATAAGTTTACTTGGACTTTTGCCTCTTCTTTCTTCTTTTGTGCTTTCGTCTATGCCTTTCCTGCTCACAGAGCCTCAGCTAGCAGCATCACTCAGAGGAGGGAGTAGGATGAGCACCAGCTGCCGTTCTGGGATCTACCCAACTATAGGGCCTGTAGTTCATTTCACCAACCTTCCCCTTCTCTGTTTCCCCTAGGAATTAGGTAACAGAGTTGTTACTCCTGAACCTATGTAGTAAAATGGATCTGTATGGAAAGGGGGTAGATAGTAAAGGGCATGAAAATATGTCTCTTAGATTTCTGACTTTGGGAAGCATAACTGACTAACAGGCATAGCTGCTGTGCCCTGAAATCTTTCAGTGCATTTGAAATGAGGCTGCACTTCTCTTTCATTGCTCCCAATGAGAGGACGGCAAGTCCATTCCCAGAAGGGCACAATCTGCTGAAGTTGACTTTGGCTCAAGGACTCCTCACAGCTTTACCTAAATTTCTTAGAACAGCACTGCAGTCCAAGGTGAGGCTATCCAGCTTCCCTTCCTTCTCCTTCGCATTTATCTGGAGGTATACCTGCACCAGGGTCTGATAGGTTCTCCCATTTCTCTAATGATTCCCTTACAAGCCTTTCCCATAATTAACTTTTTTCTCATCTTGCCTGCTTCTCAAAGACCTGAACTAACATGCCTGCTATAATCCTTTCATATGGTGAATATGTCAGAATGCCCATATGACTTCAAACTGAGCCAACAGTTCAGATTATGAGGAACTCATCTTTCACCTGACCTCTTTTCCTCAACAGAAAAATGAAAGAGTTATTCACTTCAATAAAAAAGTACTCTTAAATAATTGAGTTAATAAAACCTTTAAAGCAAGAAAGATGAATGGAGTTATCAGTCATTACAGATGCAGAATTGAAGTCAGGTATCAGCTCAAAGTCCCCTTTCCTCTGTAAACCTGTTTTTACCTTGCCTAGTGTGAAGCACGTGATACACCTTTTGTAACATGGGAGTAGATTCAAGTGAGCTCATAGAAAAGTGCTGCCCAACCCTATGACTCCCCCATTGGCTGTTTCAAGCTACCAGACAAATTTTGAATGATTCAACATCCTAGTGGGAAAAGGAAAATACCAATCTTTCATACAGAGTTATCTACTTAAAAAAATAACACAAAATATGGGCATTGTTTGTGAAAAAAATGAAAAAATTAAAGTGGCAGGCCACTTTAATCGAAAGAACCCTAGAGCACAAGGGAAAAAATTCAACCAAGGAAACTACTAAAATTGAGATGTTTCAAAAAAGAAGTCAAGAAGAGCGCTCAAGTGTCTTGGGGAACTCAAAGACGAATACTAAGAGACTCTTTAACATTGCTAAGTGACAGAGTTAGATAAAATATAAAGAGCACAAATTTAATTAATGCCTTACTTTAGGAGAGACCAGAGGATTTCCAAGTCCAAATTTGCTTCTGAACAACCAAGTTAGAGTAATGAGATCAAATTGTGATAATGCCAACATCTTTGCAACTCATTAGCCTATTCTTTGTAAGGTAACTCCTTAGAAACAGATAATTTCCCAAGAGTTCATCACTCTTACCAAGGCTCTTACTAAAGACTGTAGTCAGCCCTAGTCAGCCTTTGTAAGAAATTAAAAAAAAAAAAAAAAGTGATTCCTCTGGAATTACAGCTTCCATTCTCTTGTGAAGGCACCTTACTTCACATACATATCCACTCGATGATCTTACCACCATGTCACAAAGAAAATTGAGACCAAGAGTCATGAATGACTTCAACGTCTGTCTTTGCCACCACAGATTTAACTCTATGTTTGCAAATTCCCTCATGACAGACATGCTCTTTCCAGACTTGCCCCATCCTCATGGGCTCTTCCTCCTCTCCCCTTCCAGAAACCAATGATACCTCTTTACATCTCAAACCTTTACTCTTGTGCTTATTGTCATGAGCTACCATGTAGGCTCACGTATTCAACTTAAAAAAAACAAAAGCTTTCTCTTCACTCTTTTCCTCCAATGCCACACTTCCTGAAAAAGAACTTTACATCTGTTTCCTCACTTCCTCCCTCTCATTTGCTCTTCAACCTTCTCACTGTGGCATCTCATCTTACCATTCTATTGAAAGGCATTCCAAAAGGTCACTCCTGATTCCCTAAGTCACCATACTTTCTGTTTTTATTCTGTTATTCTTTTTGATGTTTCTGCATTATTTGGCTCCATGGACCGTCTTCCTTTAAACTTTCTCACCCACTTCTCAGAGACTTCTGCCTCTCTGACTTCCATTCCTTAGTTTATTATTTTGTTTCTTACTTTTAAAAGGTGGGGGAGCAGTATAGTCTCATCTGTCTATACTTTAATCATGGAGTGTCAAATATTTGAAAAGTTGCACCAATCTGACAGACATATCAATAGAAAATAATTTTACCCCATTAAGTAAAAAATATTGTACATTTGAATGATGTACTATAGATACTTTGAGAGCAAAATTAAATATCTTAATGAGAGCACAGTAATAAATGTAATGTTTTCAGAAGTCTTAGATTCTATACCAAAAACTCTTAAAGAAACCAGAAATCATCATGGAAAATTTCAATGGCTAAAGAAGTGCTATAAAAGCACTAAACAACGAATAAGAATTAACGGACACTTGCATCATAATCAGCTTTGAACAAATACTAACTTGTGGAATGTAAGCAGAAAAACTACTTTTTGTCTTCTATTGCCCACTTACATTTATTCTGTAGGTCTTGGCTTGCCCTGTTTTTCTGTGGAAACATTTTCTTCTCCTTACCCTTGCATAAGAAAGCTTCACTTTGCAGTTTCACTTTAAGATTTACTCTTGACTTGAGATTAAGGGGAGGTGATACTTCACAAGTCTCTCACTCTTATAAAAAAAAAAAGCACTTTATAAATACCCAATAAAATTGCCCTTTTATGCCCTTGATATGGGTAAGGGCTCTAAGAGTATTGTAATTCTAGAATGCATAAATTCACACTTCACTTAGGTGCCTGCTACCTTAGGCTCTCAGCTAAAACTTCCACTTTAACATTCCATTCCACTTGGAGGAAGAGAGTCAAACAGAGGGGTGCACCAGGGATTGGCTCTACACCCCTCTTATGAAATAGTTTGGTAAGTGATTCAGAGGTGATCATGTGTGTGAAATCTTCGAAGTGACACATGACATGAAACCCTTCCGATTAGTAAAATGCCAAGTCAGTGGGATAAATGGCAGGAGGATGGCACCAGATTGGGTGAGTGGGCAGAGTAGTGGTGCTGAGTATTCAAGGATAACATAGAAGATACTTTCTGGTCAAATAATCCAAACATCAATTTCAGGGTAATGGTCTCCAGGGCTTCAGTCATGACTCTGGAGAGATGGTCTTCAAAAGATACAAACCCTCACACAAATAAGGTTCCTATTTACAGCTCTTATGTTATTTTGAACTAAGTCTTTTTCATGTTTGAACTAAGGTGAAGACTCTCTTCATTAGTCATTTTTCCTTTCTTTTGTGAAGGTCAGGGTGCTTGAATTTCAAAACTGAATTTTAAGAGTGTATTTTATAGCACAAATTTAACTTTGGGTAATATTTCCATAGATATTTGTAATTGAGAAAAACTTTTGAAACTTTAATTTATTATTCTTCACATAGAACTACTCAGAAGTTCTTTATTATGAATGTGCTAATATAATTTCTTTGTTTCTACAAAGATGTTTGTGTAGATCTTTTTCCATATTTTCTTGTGTGCACGAATACATTTGGCAATAGAAATATGTAATTACTTACAGTGTAATTTAGTCTTCAGGAGACTCTCTTAAAACCTTTTCCCCCCATTGAAGAGGTAAAGCACGGATACAACTTCCACTAATAAAAATAAATGCCCTTCAGACAGGAACTAGATAAGCAGCTTGCTTCTGCAAAAGTTGAACTGCAGCCAGTCTTATACAAACTCATTTCACAAATATTTCTTTCTTCCAAAAAAATATTGAGAAGATGGATGGATTAAAAATTTTCCAGGAAGGTACTAAGGATTCTGCGTAGGGTTATCTCAGGGGGAAGCGCCCATCTGTTCTCTCTCGTAGTTGAACTTGCTCTGCTCTGTTCCATATTTCTTAATCAGACTTTGGAGTTTCTGCATAAGAACAAATGTTTTTCCCATTTCCCCCTTTTATTAAAATGCCACATTCATTAGAAAAATTATTAATTTGCTCTGTTGCTTACAGCATTAATTTAGAGTACAGAAAATATTCTGTCACCAAAGAAAGATTTCATGACGTCTCTATGGCTGTATAAATATTTAGGTACTTTTTAAATGCTTTGATTGATTGATTGATTCTAGATTGTCTCAGATTTCATCTGATTTCTTTTCCTCTCTTCCTCTGATAAAGTGTATGCAATGCCTACATAACTTCCTAATTAATCCTGATCCCCTGACCATGAAGGTCACCTTCAAAATAGTCTTTCTTTTATGTAACAATCAAACACAAAGCCTAACTACCATCTAAATGATTTCAATATGAAGCATAAGTAATTTTCAAATTGAATAGGATTTGAAGGCAGTTCAAGAAGAGCAACTCCACAAATCTTAGCATTGGCACCAACACATAACTTATTTTCTGCTGACTCTATTGAATGTGTAACGTGTAAATGCTGCGATATTTACAATCTTTACAAAATCTACAAAATTATTCACTCTATTATAGCCTTCATAGTTACTACTTGGTATGAAATATATTATTTAATATAATGTCTTCTCTTTGGAGAAGAACCATTCCTCACTTTAATATTCATGTTAATGCTTGTTTTCACAGCAGAAACGGACAATAGTGCTTTGGTTTCCTTCATGACACTTTCACATTTAAATATGAAAGACATGACAGTGAATGTTGGAAACATTTTTTTAGTTGGAGGAATTTCTTGTTTTTGTTTTGTAAAACTCCTGGAACTGGTAACTCATGGTTTTAAATTTTGTTTGGAGCCTTTATTTGTTTAGTTCTACAATTTGTTTGTAACCTTAGTGATTTTTCTATTGTTTCAGTCTTCCAAATAAAAAAGAGTAAGCAAAATGAAGTCACTTTCAACTCCTATTTGAATGGTGGCATTTTGTAGTCATTCTTTGCTGACAGGCTCCTGTAATTTTCCATCACAAATTAGTATGTAAGCTCCTTTCAAGCAGACACATCTTTCACATGCTCTAATGACATGTCTGACTTTGAGGTGGGAGTGGAAATCAGCCCAGACCACACTATTCTCTACCAATTTCTGCTTCAAACATTTTGCTGTGGGCACATTGTGCAAAAAGATATAAACTATAAAGGAAAGAATGAGGAAGTCCCAGAAGAGCCACACCCAGTCTGAGCAGAGGGTGTGCACAGAACTTAAGCCAGTCTTACCTGCCTGCCTTGCTGACCTAGGGTTGGGCTCACTGAACGCATATAGAAGAAATTTCCCCCCTAAAGAGTATCGAGGACACAGAGTTTTTATGGCCCTATGAGACAGGTAGTATTATTATCCCCATATTTTACAGATGAGAAAACTGTGTTTCAGGTCATTTTTAGCACCAGTTGGGGAACTGGCGAACTGCCTGAGTGAGTCATGGTCCAGATGCTCAATCCTGAAGTCACAAGAGCCCAAGACAATTGGTGCTCTTTGGTGCTCTTTGCCTTAGCTGTACCCAGCATGCACCCTGCATATTTGATAATATAGGCTTAAAAACAATTCCATATTGTACTGATTATCATACAAATATTGAGTTAATGAATATTTTCAGTTTCTGAATCACCAATGTTCATTTCAGTGCTGATTTTCACTTTGGCCATTTGTGCCAATATAAGGAAACATTGGCACAGATAATGGAAGTGGGCAATTTGCCCACCCAGCAGGACCATGTTCCTCACACAAATGAGCCAAGCACTAAAAATTTGCTGTCACCTCATCCCTTAAAATTAAAACTAGAATTGAGGAAAATGACCACCAGGGGGCAACACATATCTTGTCACATGGTCAGAACCAGAGAGAGCAAATTCGTGTCTGGCAGCCGTGGTTTGTTTTTTTCAAATGTTTTATTGGGTTCTTCATTTACAATTACAAATAAAATGGATGTAGAATATACAAAAAAAGGAAAAGAGAAACAAATTTAAACATTTCACCGCAAAACAAAACAAAACAAACTAAACGCCAAGAAATTTAGTTGCAAAATGCAAGAAATGAGGAAAAAAAGTCTATAAAGCATGCAGAAAACGAACAGCAAAATGACATAAATAGGTTACTAATCTGGGGAATTCACCTAAAAATATAGATTTTCAGTTTTTCTTGAGAAATCTGAAGATCTAGCAATTATTGTCTCTTCTGTTTCCTTTAGATATCAATTGGCTGTAACTGGATCCAGCTGCCCCATTGGATAGCCAGACTGTCTTTAACACCCCATCATTCATATGATAAATGAACATGTGTTGCCCTTAGTCTGCCTCAGCTTCCCTGCCTTGCCTATGTGGCATTTGAGTTTGAGCTCCTCATCTACATAATCAAGCCAAAGTAGGGAGGATGTTATAAGAAAGGTTATGTTCTTAACATTCTAAAGTGCTTGAAGTAAAACTTTCTCATTAAAAATGACACTATAGTATCAAGGAATAAAAAAATTGAACACTAATATAGAAATCAACATTTTTAAATGAACAAATTTTAGGTGAAATTGGTTTATTTTTCACTGATACAAAACTAAATTAGCTTATTCTAATTCTATTCTTATCCTCTGACTGAAACAAACTTAAATATTCATTCTGAATCCACTTCTGAAGGAATCAGGACTCTTCTAAAAAGGCTATTTTGATACTTGAAGCTAGTTTGGCATCTGGCTAGTCTCTTAGCTGCAGGTAAAAGCAATAATTGTACAATTGTCATGAGGAGTTTGCTTAGAAGCAGTTTTCCACCTTCTTATCTATCTCATTTTACTCTAGCCCATGGTAGAAAATGCTAGATGGGACACAAAAATCAGCATCCTCTTCCTCTAATGCCTTTTTCTCACTATTCTGTGAGTTCACTCACAATCAGCACAGTGAGGGTAAAACTAAGACATTAGTTCATGACCACTAGACCTGTCCAGCAAAAAAAAGTGCTCAAGGAAGACCTGTAGACTAAAATGAAAGAACCCTGGACTGCAACCGAAGACATAGGATGAAAGAAAGATGGCAACATAGGTAAATTACAAAAGCACGTATTGTTGTAACAGTGATTTGAATCTCAAGTTTTTGTTTTCTACACTAAAAGATTGAAATGATTTTAGACATTATTGGTTTATGTTTTGGGTATATGATGTGTATCCAGGAAAGATGTAATTTTATGACATCACTGCTGAGAGGAGTGGGAAGGAGACATAAAAAAGCAGAGCTTTCAAATGATATTGATGTGGAGTTGGGATAAATCCAAATAGGATGGTGTAAGTTTAGATTATAAAATGTAATTCGTATGGCAATTACAAATAAAATGGATATAGAATATACAAAAAAAGGAAAAGAGAAATAAATTTAAACATTTCATCGCAAAACAAAACAAAACAAACTAAACGCCAAGAAATTTAATTGCAAAATGCAAGAAATGAGGAACAAAAAGGATATAAAGCATGCAGAAAATGAACAGCAAAATGACATAAATAGGTTACTAATCGTCAGTCTTACAAAGGATGGAAATTCTAACATATGCTCTGACATGAATGAAACTTGAGGACATTTCTGACAAAAAGATAAATATTGTCTGGTTTCACACATATGAGGCACATACAGCAAAATCATAAAGGCAGAAAATAGAGTGGTTGCCATGGACTGGGATGCACAGAGAATGGAGGGTTATTCATTTGGAGTCTCAGTCTTGCAAATTGAAAAGAATTCTAGAGTGGATGGGTGGTGATGGTTCCAAAAATTATCATATAATTCCACTGAACTGTATACTTATAACTAGTTAAAATGATAAGTTTTATGTTATGTGTATTTTGACACAGTGAAAAAAATCATAACGATGGACTAGGTTTGGAGAGGTTAAGGGAATAGAGTTTCTTTTGGGATGATGAAAATATTCTGAATTTCATGGGGTGCTGGTTGTTCAATTCTAAGAATATACTAAAAAATTTAAATTGCACATATTGGGTGAATTTTATGGTATGAAAATCATATCTTTAAAAAACTTAAAAAATAATAATAGTTAATGTGTCCTCAAAATTCTGCCAATTATCTGGTCTTAACTTTATAAAAGGACATAGACTCTGAAATTCTCCAGACTGAAAGACTCCCTTGTCATATGGAATCTTTCATTGATCAGTAATTGAATAGGCAAATTGATGCCTTAAAATAGGGCACTTAATATACAGTCTCTGTCAGCTTTACCATAACCATACTTAAAACTCAAGTGTTAAAAATGAGAGGATGGTTCAGAATTGTAAAAAGAGAATAATGTCTTTCTTTCATATTCAGAATGTCTGTTAGTTTAGTTAAATTTTTGATCAAACAAATTGAGCTTCTTTTGCATTCTATTTAATATGTAGTTATATATTTAGGGATCTGAAAATAAAGTTAGAGCAAAACATGTTTTGTCGGCATTGCTGGAAAATACGAATCACCCCTCCCACAACTCTCCCCTTTTAAACATGTAAGGAAACCGAAACGCAGCATCTCATAATAGGATAACTCACGAGAATGTGTCATAAATAAGTCCTGTTAGCAAAAGCTGGTATCCAAAAGCTATTGCTGAGATACTGAAAAACCTTGATTTTTTAGAATCCAAGAAGTCTGCCAGCTTTTGGGAAAACATGCGAATTTAAATGGGGAAATTAGGAAAATAAGAAAATAGTTTCAGAAATTTAAAATGTAAGAAAGCTCTTTCATATCCATGATTAATCAAAATGAAACAGCAGTTGGCTCTAGCTCTGTGGGTCCTCGGTCTGCTTCTGAGCATGATCAGGACTGGGGAAGGGACAGGTCAGTTCTGCTGAGAGACTTCTTGCAGGATGTCTACTGCAGTTCAGTCCTTTATGCTGTTCGTGGACCAGTTCCTGAGAGAGGATAATTCTTGCAGAGATATCAGCATTGCACAGCTAATTAATTTTTCTAGTAGATCTGAAATTGTTACTACTATATCTTTAGTTGACTAAATTTTGAAATTGGTTTAGGTTTATCAGTTACATTGTTCATCTTCGTTCTTCCTTTCCCCCATATCCAATCCATTAGTATCTTTCTGATTCCTGGTTAAAATAGTTTCAATCTTGTCCTCCTTTCTCCATTTTCCTTGATGCCAGAGTCCAATCCACCATCGTCTCTCTCCTGGGACTTGAGCAATACCATTCTAATCCATGTCCTCACTCCACTTTTTGCCCTTTTCAACATATTGTGCCCCCATTGGGACCTCCAGATCACATGGCACCTTGGATGAAAATCCTCCAGAAGCTTCCCATTCTTAGGGGCCTCTTCCTCTCCTCTCCTTTCTTACTATGCTCTGGCCATGTCCCCCTAACTCCTACTCTTGAAATACAGCATACTTTCACTCGATACACCCCTGCCCTGAGAGCTCCTTGTGTGGCATGTCCTCTGTGTCACCCCAGGACTCATTTCAGTGTTGCTGGCTCAAAGAAGCCTCCAGCCTAAAGTAACAGTGCTCACCCTGGTTTTGCACTGTCATTGTTACATCCTGTTTGATTTTTCTCCACGTGCTTGGTTCATTTCTGTATGTGTTTGTTGATGTTTTTATGTCCACACACTGTAACCTCTATAACAGCAGGAGCTTTCTGCTTGTTGACAGCTGCTTCTGCAGCACACAGAACATGTTGGCATATACTAGCAATTAAAAAATCATCTGCTAAATAAATAAATGAAAAATTTAATTTTACCCAAAACTTGAAAGCCCAAAGATTGACATGTTACCTTATTCTATCATCATTGATTTAGGGATTTAAAAAGAAAGCATTTTATATATCAAATTCCATATTTTGGGTTCTAGTTCATAGTCCTGGGCTTCATATACAATTCAAATCAGCCACCTTCTCTTCCAGCTTGTTATTTTTGAAACTATGAAAGATTTGAAAGAAAAATACAAAGAGCATCCATACACTTTCCACATAGAATCAACAATTGCTAATCTCCTGCCACTTTTGCAAGCTCTCTCTCCTCTCTCTTTCCACACATACACCTGTTTGATATTTTCAGTGATCACTGCAAAATGCGATTTCTGTTTCTATCGTTCTTTCCCTTTGTAATTAGCTGGCACTATTTATAAGCAACAACTTCTCAACACTGGAGCATATGGAGACAGGCTTATATAAGCAGTGAAGCAAAATCTTGTACTTTTGAATCAAGCCAGTATAGACCTCAAACACAGAACATGTATGGTGAAAAAGTCCTCATAAAATTTACCACTATTAGAAGAACTGAAAATCTGAAATATAAATTTTTCTTCTTTCAGTATAACAAGTATAAAAATATCCTTATACTATTGCCAATAATTATCATCATTGGGTCATCTGGTCCGCAAAAATTTTAAGTTATCATACTATTAGCATTAAATTCAAAAGGAAAGAAATTGTATAATATGTGTTTAAGATATGAGAAACAGTTTGAAGCTGGAAAACTAATTTTAAAATGTAAATCTTTTCAAATGGCCCCAGAATATTTGGAGAGGAAAATTCAGTCAACATTTGATTACTGCCACAGTGCAATGATGCAATAAAGCTTTATTGTCATGCTAGATATCTCCAAGAGGCAGATAATCAAAATATCAATTCTTAAATTTAAAAATATGAAGTAGAATTTTCCCTAGCAGCTTTTATTAACTAGTCATTGAATTAATTAGTATGAAAATGAGTTAGATGGGAGAGGAAGAAGTCAAAAAGAACCAATCTGGGATTCGAAATGCTCTACCAGTAACCTACAAGAGTAGTATAAAAATCACTTCTTTTCAGGTTTTAAACATGGATTTGCCACTAATCTAATGATGTGAACTTGTATTGCTTAACTAGTGAGATAACCTCATGCAGTTCTAACATCTTCATTCATTCATTCATTCTTCAAACATGAGTAGATTCCTCTGCATGCCAGGTCCTGGGAATGCCTGGGTGAAAATACCACAGTTCCAGCCATTGAGTGTCTTCAATCTCCTCTGACTAAAGAAATCTCTCCCTAAGAAAGCAGGATAGGGTGGAAGTGAGTGAGGAATGAATCAATGGGGGAGGGGAGGGAGAAAAAGTACTCAGAGGTCAACAAAGAGTGTTGGCAATTATAAATACTAAGAGAAAACATAGCTATGCCTTAGTGATAAGAAATCTTGAACTGAATAAAAGCAAGGCTACTCTAGACAGCTTTTTAGTCTGAGGATCATGCAGACACTCGATGGAGCAGTGGGGGTGAGGAGGTGGTGCTGAAATCCAGACCCAATTTCACTAATCAAACTACATATCCTGGGAAGGGGAATAAGGGGACTTCATCTGTCCCATACAAACAGGCACTTCTTTCTAATTTGAAAAAAAAAAACCAAAAAAACAAAAAAAAAAAAACATTTTGCCAGCAATGTGTCCCTGGATCCAAAAGTGTGCCTTTAAAACTATAAAAAAAAAAAATTAAGGAGAGTGACAACTGTTGGTGCTGATGCCCTGCACTCAGTCAAGGGTCTTCTTAACAATTTTCTCACCAGAACAGATTCAAAAGTACCTTTTCAAACTTCCAGGCATACATCTTGGATAAGCTACAGCAATAAATCTTTTAACATTTTAATCTTTTTAAATCTTTTTAAGTTCTTCACCTCCTTTAAGAGTACACGTTCAGAATATTTGATATGTAATATATTAGAGAAAACAAAATATTTGTCTTGTTTGCCCTTGTTTTATGACATTTTAAGAATCATCTTGTTATTACTATTCTATTGCTTGAGAAATGTGCAGAAATGCAGGGTAAATCAGTTGCTATTTTAACAAGATAATTTTAAGTTACAGTGTTTCAAATCTTAAAACTTGTGGCTTTTCATAAAATAAGAGTAAGTAGCCTATCATTTCAAATTCAGAGTGCTGATGTGGAGCTGAAAGTCCATTTTTATTCAGTATCAATTTCCTCTGAAACACCTGGAAGCGTTCCTCATGCTGAAAAAAGAATACAGCATCTGTGCCTGTGGTCATCATGGTGTTTTGAGCCTAACACATAGAACAAGCCAATATGTGGGTGTGCATTTTATTGAGCTTAGAATTTGGTAGCTTTTTGGCAAGCTTTTTGCATTTTTTGATTCCTTAAATTTCAAAATTTATTAAGTGTTCATTTTACAAAGCATCATGAGATCAAGCAGACAAAAGATACCCTTTTCTGCATTTGAAGAGATAAGGTTATTTTGACATTACAATATTTCTTTTCAGAAAGCTTATAGCAAAAGCAATGTGTGTAGAATGTAGGCAAAATTGTGTAGCTGCCCCTCTTGTTTTGATCTCTCTCTGAGGTACCCAATACCTCTCCCAGTCCCTGAGTCCCTCAAGTTTCTACTTTGGAAATTATTCCCATTCCAGTTCTTTCTTTTATTACACCCATATCAAAATGACTTGTTTATAATCTATTTTCTGAGGGACTCGTTACTAAAGTGAGAGCTAGCTAATCAGGTAAACTAATGGACACTAGGATACATTCCAGTTTATCCCTTCCAGCAATATATTTACATTTTACTATCTTTTTAGAGACAAATCTTAGTGTACAGGAGTAGTCTACTGGTAAGGATTTCCACAAGCGTGAGGGGGCTTTTGGTGTCCATCAAATACATGAGTGGCTGCCAACCTTATTATCCTGTCTTGAGGGTTGTAAAGAAATGGGCTAAATCTTTGCTTCACTTGGACGTGATCTTAATCACACATGGACCAAAACACACAAGGGGCAGATGGTTTCACCTCCACCTTTATAGGACCCTCTGTGTCAACAAGCCCAGTTGAGTCTTCCACAATTCTTCTCAGGGGAAAACATTTCTCAAAAAAGGGGCTAAAGCACCATTCTGGGCATGACAGTTCTTTCTTTTATAAAGTGGTATCATATGTGGCAGGAAATTTTATCATCCCTTGTCTCAACCCACTAAATTCCCTCTCCCCCACCACTGCACCTGCTCAGTCACTGTGACAAGCAACACACCTCCCACACACTTTCAATTGTGTGGCACGAGCCTGGGGAGAAAGAAGCTACCCCTTTAGAGCCATTTAGAGCCTTCTTCATGGGGAAAACAATATGCCCCGTGAGCCCTGAACAGCCTGAGTGACCTTGGACCTCGAGTGACCTTAGCTTCTTTCAGGAATACAGTGTGTAAATGGGAAAAGGCAGGAACGACCTTCCCTCTCCACATTTTCAAAATATTTCCAGTCAACTCTCTTATCAGGAGTCAGAAATTATAGACGAAAGGCTAGGAAAATGTTTTGAAATTAAAGGCTTTCTTCAGACAGCAGATTAGTGAGGGACAGTTTGGGGATTAGACATGCTTTCTAATATTGTGACATTATCCTTGAAAAAAAAACTAAGCCCTTTGGGGGTAACAGAAATTCATCTAACTACAGTTAGAGTCATGTTTGGTCGCATTCAAAAGATCATTGTTATAGAATAGGTATATAAGAATAATGAGAGTGGAAGTTCTATACCCCAAGTACCATAATAAAACACAAAAACACTGATTTTTTAAAAAAATATTTATTTTATTTTATTTATACAAGAACCAGGGTACAGGCCAGATGTGCAGGAGGGCGAGAGGATTCACCAGAGACAGAGCAGGGAACAGGCAGACTGACTGAAATATGTGAGGGGAGCAGTGGGTGAGACAGGAGAGGTCTGCCCCGCCATGTGGGACCCTAGCCGGCTGGCCGGGATTGAACCCGCACTGCAGAGGCTGCTGACAGCTTCACAGCGCTGCGCTCAACCACCAGTGCCACCAAAGGAGGCCCTGAAAATACTGATTTGTAAAATATTGTTCACATGACACAATTTTTAATAAGTCAGTTTGTATTAATTTCATTAATTTTTCACATTCCTGTGATGACATAGTTTGAAGTTATGAGCGAGAATAAGAACTCCATATCCTCATAGTAAAATGCACTTGTAGTTAATGGTGAGTAAATAAAAGTTTCAGGGGTCATAAAGAGTTTCACTGAGGAGTAAAGTCCTTTTGCTTTACTTTAGATAAGATTTGTGTGTCGAAGTCTTGTGTATGGCAATAGTCTTATTTTATTATACAGTGCTCAAAGAGTACAAATGATGAGAAAATTGTAGGAAAAATAAAATTTATCACAAGGTATTTAAAAGTAAAAAATGCAAATCCACGCTCTAAACCTTGAATCTATTGAAATGCCTGGAGTGTGGGTAGAACTGTGCCTGCTCCAAGTCAGGCTTAATTAGAGACGTCCCTCTGTCCGCTAGTGAGGGAGAGGGCCATGAAAACTAGTCATTCCACTCACCATTAGGTGACCTATGGTGGAGGAAGTGACAAGACAGCGAGTAGAATTTAAGGAGGGAGGAGTGATTACCTGAATTTAGAGGTATTACTAATGCTGTAATGATTGGAGAATGACAGGATTTATATGTGAGGCCTGCATATTCCCAGGGTCAAGCACATTTCGTAAGACGAACAAAACTATTGTATCTGTGTGGCAAACAACTCTATCTTCCCGTCCTAGTCCCCTCAGGCAGCTCTGTGCTGTGGGCTAGCCTGTATATACCAAGCAGTGCTGCTGAGCCTGCACAACGCTTTTTGCCTCGAAAGCTCTGGACACTATTCTTTTTTTTTTTTTTAAAGGGGCATGAATTTTTATTTATTTATTTATTTGTTTGTTTGTTTATACATGCACTGGGTACAGTCAGAAGCGCAGGAGGGTGAGAGAATTCACCAGAGCCAGAGCAGGGAGCAGAGCAGGCAGAAGGACCGAAGTACACTGCTGAGGGGAGCAGCGGGCGGCAGGAGAGGTCTGCGGGCCATGTGGGACCCTCCTCCGGTGGCTGGGGAGCAGCCGGGGATCGAACCGGTGCCGCAGAGGCCGCAGAGGCCCCGCAACGCAGCGCTCAACCGCTGCGCCACCAGGGAGGCCCTGGACACTATTCTTACACAGTGTACTTTACACACCACTCCCACAGACTTGAAAACCTTCTTGGTATTTCTAAGAGTAACTGAAGGGCGAGGCCCATGTAGAGACAACCTAAGTTCTCCTTCTCCTACCTGGGTTCCCTCTTGTCAATGTCCAGTGAAACTGAAACTTCCTTAAGGAACTCCCTGCCACAAGTGCTTAAGGATAGTTAAGTAGTCCATGGAGCATGTCAAGAATGCCTACTCCTAATTCCGCCTTTAGCCAGCAAGGCCCTTGGGGTGGGGGGAGTGGGGGGGTGGAGGGTGGAGGTGTGGGTGGAAGCCACTTTTGCAGTCAATTGGCCCCCATGGCACTGCAAGAAATACTCTTGCACAAGAGTATTTCTTCACCTCATTATCACCTTTAAGCAGAATTTTTGCAGCAATTCTTCTTGGGTTCCCTATCCTGTCTACATACTTGTGTGAAATATGTTTTCTTTCTCTACTACTGAAATAAAATAAACACACACACACACTCACATGGGGGACAAGGACAGCAAAATCTAGCCCAAAGTTCCACCACCAGCCATCTTCCTTACCAAATCAGAGAGCTCTGTACTTCATTCAGGTTAATGGCGCTTGTTCTATATTCGTGTGATGGAAAGAAACCACACTGTTTTTTCCCTTAAAACAAAGGCTCAGTTTATGTGAAAGGTGAATGAATTATTACTTGTAGAGACCAAAAATATAATTTGCAAGCTTTAAAGTTTAATGTCAACCATGACACCCTATCATATATAAGTAAAAGAATCAGAAGTTGGGCACAGTAGGTTTGTTCGTTAAAATCATATAAGTAGTAGCAAAGCCAGGATTGGAATCTGGGTTTTCTAAGTCCTGGTCTAATGCTCTTTCTTGGGAGGGAGGGAGAAGGAGGCCAAGAGAGGTGTCGTTTGATACTTTTTCCTCTCTAGGAGAAAGAAGAATGAATTTCTCTGTTACTCCTTGGTTGGTTTTTGGTCAGTTTTGGGTCATCTGCCTGGTATGTGTCATTTCTGGCTCTTGCAGTTTCAACAGAGCCTACTCTTATATGTGGCGCTCAGAGGCTCTGTGGTTTTTCTGGAATGTTCAACATGAGCCTCCTTCACAGGGAGTGTTACACAGGCAGCTTAGGTTTTGCATTGCCCTCCTCATCTAAAAATATGCTGTCTGGTTGAAATTGTTATTAAGCCTCATTTTATCATAGCTTGAATTGTGTCTCAATTCCTTTCACTGCTTTCTTTTTCAGCTTCCTGTGTTCTGATCCATCTTCCCAGCTTTGTGTTTTTATCTTTGAACAAACTATTATACGCTCCACATAGCCTAGAATCATTTATGTATGCTTCCTAGTAAATCAGTTTCTCCAGCTTATCATTAATGTTCAAGCCTTTCCCTTACTCTGGTTGCCTAGAAATACTGCCAGAGGGCCTGGAACGCCACCAGCACCATGCACCATCATAATACTCTGCTCAGTCTCCCTCTCCCTGGTCCCCAGGAATGGCTCCTTTGCCTCATCTTCATGGGGGAGTAGAAGCCTAAGCATCTGCCAGCTTCTTAACACCCTTGACTGCACTGAGTGTGATGTGGAAAAATATGTTGGGGGTAGGTGTGTAGCAGCTGTTTGGCCACATTCCCGCGAAAATGCCCACAGGCACAGACTGTTCACTCAAGGCTCAAAAAGACCTTCTCTAGGCCTGGAAAATCTGGCTGGCTTATCCCCACTGGAATGCAGGGTTGTAGACTGTGTATGTGTAAGATATACCTGGGGGTGTGGAATCCTGGGATGGGATTCCATCCCTCTGGGTTAGAGCCCAAGTACTCTTGGCAGCATCCAATTAACTCTGATGCAGGTCCTCTGCAGAGCATTCTTTGAGAAACACTGACTAAGATTTTAGAATTATTCTTTTAAAAATCTTGTTCTTAAAGCTGTGGCTACCTATCTGATTTTGAGGAATGCTGTTGAAAGGATTAACAGACAGATGGGGGAATAGACCAGATTTTTAAAGTCCCTTCCTTCTTTCCTCTTCAATTAAGATTCTACAACATTTTTGATGATACATAATACATCTGAATCCATGGAATTTAGGCTCTTTTTCTCGGCATCTCTTTCTCCCTTTTAAAATTTTGCAAGATGAAGGATTGTGCTAAAATGTAGGAAATGAGTATGTAGAAGTTTGGTGCCTTTCTGGAGTTATTTGCTAGCTAAATAAAGCCACAGTTAATAATCTTTGGTCTCTTCCAGTTCTTACCTTCTGGGCAGTTTGCTTGGTTTTTACCAGATCAGGACTGACGTGTATAGCTTCTGTGCAAGAAGTGAAAGAATGTGCTGTGAGTTTGAGGTGAGCCTTAGAACTTGAAGAGGGAAAGTTTGGAACACCGGGACAGGGCAGGAATCACTTCTGGATGAAGAGAAAACTTCTGTGGGGTGACTTTACAGGAGGCAAGGACAATTGAGTATGAAGTTTCTTGACAGCGGTAAGGGTGCTTAGGAGGGATCCCAAAGCCTCAAACTGTGAAGATCAAGCTTAAAGATATCTACCTGGAAGATGGCTTTTTCAATTTGTAGTAATATATATAAAGGGTTTCTGGAAGCTGTTTTTATTGTGGAGGGGGAATATTGCAATAGAAATCTGGAGTGAGGGAAAAGGAATGCAAATTAACTAAAGTATATAAAAATAGAGTATAGTGGCACCACAACTGTTCTCACTCTATTTTATTCTGTAGGCAAGTCATAATAGAAGTCTGGAGAAAAATACCTGATTATGTGACAACCTCAATAAATGGAAGGAGAAATTCTGGGTCACCTTAAAACACAAAGGGTTCCCGACAAAGCAGAGGGATGCCCTCAAAGTTCAGAGGGAGGGTCTCTGGTCCTCACTCAGCAGCAGCCTCCCCACATCTGACTGTTTAAATGTAAGTTCACACTTAAACATAGACATGGCAATCTCTCCAAGAAATTCCTTGGGAGATATATTCCACATTGTGGGTTTCTAAACAGTCTACTCTAAAAGGATTTGAGACCAGATTGGGGAGAGGAAACTTAATGAAAAATCAATGCCAGATTGGAAAGAAAACTCAGCGTGGAAAAAATGCAGATAAGACCATCAATTTAGATAGACTATCAAAGCCAGCAAATGCAGAAGGGATCGTACCTAGCACAGCGCTTGGCAATCAGGGACATTTTATAAATATTTATGAAATGAAGAGAGGCAAGACAGGGTTTCCTAATATAAGTTTTTTAAGTTGTCAGAAAAGGTGTCTAGCTACAAAGTATGCTGTCAAGAACAAAAGCCAAATGGAATCAAAGCTAGAATCCAAACAGAAAAGGATATTAGTATAGGTTTCTCCCACTATCCAAAAGTTACAGCATCCTAGGAAGGCTCTCCTCAGCTAAATCAGAGTAAAGTGAAGAAGCAATTGTTATTCACTTATATGAAAACATTTTTGAGATTTCCCAGAACTCATAAATAACCTACCAAGTCATACTAAATAACATTTAAAAATAATACTAACATAGGGGAAAAGCAGAAATAATAAAATACAGTCTGTATAAAGTAGAATGCATGTACAGTACAGTGCCACTTTCCAGAATCTGGAAGGCTGAGAGATGGTGAGGACTGTGTTAGGCTGATGGTGGGAGGTTGGGGAGATGGGGAGTATAGGAGACTGGGGTGTAGGTGCGAGAGGAAGGAGATTATCTATTAACATCTCACCATTGTCTGAATCCATTAGAGGAAGTAGGTCACTAATGTATGCAACTTCTCTGTGTCTGCCTGCCTCAGTGTCAAAGGTCACCGTTGGGGTGCTGAAACCTACCTCTTTGACAACATCTTCATCAACTTCCACCTGATGCTGAGTATAGTTCTTGGAAAGGAGCTTGGAGGTGCATTCTTCACTGCTCTGAGTGCACCCTGCTTCTTCTAGGGCTGCTGCAAAAGAAACACTAAATGCAGTTGGGGTTTTTGTGTGTGTGTGTGTGTTTTTGGCTTTTGTCATAAAAGGGAACAAAGTCGAACAAGAAGCAATTCAAGGAACTGCTTTCATGATGTGTCCTTTTTGCTTAATTTTGTAGTTCCTAGTGTTGACGACACTATGTATTTTGTAAAAACAAAATGATAAAATGTGAACTTTCAGAAAAGCAGGGGAATCTTCTTTTCAGAGACCTATGCAGAAGCTGACCTAGCCCGCTGGAAAAATAATCCTAAAGGACATGTGACTGTCTAGAAGTGAGGCACAAAAAATAAAAAAAAAAGGTTTGTTGAGGCTGTAATTGTAGTTTATCTTTTCTGTTTCTGCATTTTCTCTTTCTCAAAGCCCTCTTTCTATATAAAGTTTCATGTTGCTCCAGAATCATCCGTGTATGTTCAAGTATAGCGGACCGGGTAGAAGAAAAGAAAGTGGGTTAAAGAAGTAAAAGGAGCCCAGGACAATGCAGCCAAGGTCTTTAAGGGAGCATTTTCTTTCTTTCACTCCTAAATATCGGTTCAAGATGAAGCCCCATCAGATGGTCTGGAGTAATGTTCTTCAGTTTTTCATGCGGAAGGTAGATCTTCCTCTGTCTTTGGGTGGACATGGTAAATGAACTCCAGCAGTAAGCATTTCCTGGGTGCCCTTTTGCTGCCAGGCTATAAGAATGGTAGCTAGGCTCTCCTTGTCCTTAGAAGCATGTTGTCCAGTAGAGGAAATAGTCACACAGCATCATCCCCTAGCTTGAGGGGGAAAAAAAAAAGAACAGGGTGCTATGAGGATTCTTAAGAAGAAAACCTATTTAAGGATGTGATATTTAAGCTGAGACCTGAAGAGTACGATTTTGTTGGTTACTAAGGTAATATGGGGGTTCAGACAGAAGAAGCAGGAAGGTCCCGAATTACCATTGAAGAGGGCCTTAGAGGCAGATATTTGACTATGCATGATCAGCTAGCAGCTATTTTTACATAAAATTTATAAAATTTAGAAACTATCAATTGAGCACATCAAAGATGGGCTTGATGCATTATTCTAAGATAAAGAGAATAGGTCTCTTAATTCTCCCCCTAGTACTACCACCACACAGGAGCCCTGAGGAAAGTCTGGCCTATTTGAAGAGGTGAAAGAAGGAAACTGTGAGCATAAACCTCAGTGGAAGACAGGCTGAAGATGTAGTTATAATTTAGGCAGAGCCAAGATTGCCTTGTAGGGAAGGTTACCAACTTTTTTTTATTTAATTCTGAGTATACTGGGAAGTTATTAAGGGTTTTAAGCTGGAGAGAAACATGATCTGATTTATAGTTTAAGAAGATCCCTCAGACCTCTTCAAAGACATGGGTAGCAAGGGACATGGCTAACATTTGTTGTTTGTGCATGGACCTGTCCCTGAATAATACACACACATTATTATTTTATCTCCACAAACCCCCCTCCCCCGCCATGGGTATAACTGTCTTCACTTTGTAAGTGAGAAAACTGATACCCTTTGAGACTGTATTGATCAGCATAACATAGGAAAAAGTAAGGATTTGAGCAACTTATTATTGGTAGTTAAGGCATGAGCATACTACATGTCAACAAAATCTCAGTGATATTTTTGTTGTAAAATTCTCTAGGTAGGTGAAGGTTATATCCAGGATGCAGTGACCACACAAGGTTAATACCCTTCTTTTTTTGCAAAGAAAGTAAAGAAGTTCCTGAGGCTGGCTGCTCATCAGAGAGATAGTAGATATAGCCATGTATGATTGAAGCTATTATAGGATTTTGCTCTTAAACCCTCTCCTATCATTGTTAAACGTGCAAAAGGCCTCTTTTCACTGTTTTGATCTTTTTGTCGGGTTGTTTTGCAGGAGGTGGTTGCTAGGAGTGAAAGAGTTTTATTATTTAGAGATAAGTGGAGTCTAGATATACTACCCCCTTAAAAAGTACTAAAAAGAAAAACAACCTACAGTAATTGACTTGAACATTATTTCTGTGACACCATTTGCGCTAGTCCACCTGTTTTCTATTTGCTTGTGGTTATCTCCTTTCGCTAATGATTCTCTGAAAGCACACACTAAGGTTTACACCAAAATACTGTTGAAGGAGTCTGACTGCCAGGCTTTTCAATCCAACAGCTGCCTCTAGTGCTGGTGAACACGTGCAGGCTGAGTGACTACAAAGCTTCCTACTGTGAATCACCTTCCAAATTGTTGCCTTCATATTCTGATAATGTCTACCACTGGGGAACAAAAATAAAACAAAACATTGAGATTGAAGTTGTGTTGATCAGGATAAGAGACACCACTTCCCACTCCAGGACAAACTCCCACCCAGTCCCTGAGGCCCTTGATGTAGATGGCCTCTTGTCTGTAAATCCCTTTGCCCATTCTCACATCATCTCTTTACAATGTCTTTGATTATTAACCTAAAGGCATGTGTACCTTTTATTGCTCTTGCAAAACTGCCATACACTATGCTGTTTATAGCTTTTGTCTAGTCACTTGACTTAAACATTCTTTTGCCTCGTTTGATATTTACAATGTGTCACGTGCAATTCCCATAGTATCTGTTGGATTAAAAAAAAAATAAGATGAAATTTCATCATTGTCTAATAATCTTCAGATAAAGTCACAACTGTGTGTAACCAGTGATCATAATGACACTTCAGACCCAGGCGGCACCTTTGAGGTAGCTGAGGCCTTGTTTCCATTTTATAGCCCAGGGAACTGAGGCATGAACAGTTCAAGGGCCTTGCCAAGGTCACCTAGCTTGATAATAGGTGGAGCAAGAACTCTAGTCACCTGATTGCAAGTTCACAATGCCCTTAGAGCTCTGTATCTGTTATTAAACATTTTTTTTTAACTAAACAAACACATTTCATCTTCAGGATTGGACTTAAAATTTACTAATTGTATTCTCACAAGACTGATCTTTCTCTGAACACTAGTTAGATCCCAGCAAGTGGACACACTTGAGGTACTTTTCTTGCCCCATTTCACAAGTGACTGGGGAAAAATTATAATGATGGAGACTAGGTTTATGTCTAGAATCTTCATCTTGCTTCCCATCTTCTACCTTTTCTATTCCTAGCAATTTGGTATCTTAAAGATATGTATCCTGCTCTATTTAAGGGCTTGGCCTTATATACTTAAAATTTAGTACAAGCCTTGAGGTCTAGACCCTTTCTTACTTCATTTCCTACTCCGCTATTCAAATTTGACCTGTACGATATATACTATCCACTTAACTACTCCTCTCAGGTAGGATGTTAGCAAGGTACCTGTGCTGGTCGAAATAAAGTCACCTCTTTTTGCCTACTGTGAGATATCAAATTCTCACACTTCAGTCACTCTCTTGTATTAAGACATTATTTCTAGAAACCTTGTTAAAATGTAATTAATGTTTGATATGAGGTAAAACGCAGGAAGGCAGTACTATGTGAAAGCAGTAAATCCTGCTGGAATTTAAATCTAAACTCTCCACACTGTAAGCATTTTTCTTTGTATCATGCCTGTACAGTAGAAATGTTTTAATATCTGATATTGATATAGAATTTGATACTGATGAAGTATCTTCATACCATGTAGGTATCTGCTGATATCTACAAGGCCACAGATGCCTCTGGGTACTTTTTCTTCATCTGAAACAATAGGTCAGTGGCTGTATAATTATCACATTACATAAAGGATTGGATTATAAATATATCTTTTTTTAAAGATTTATTTATTTATGCATACAAGAGCTGGGGTACAGGCCAGAGGTGTGTGGGGGGGAATGAGAGGACTCACCAGAGACAGAGTGGGGAACAGAACAGGCAGAATGACCAAAGTACACTGCTGAGGGAAGCAGCGGGCAAGACAGGAGAGATCTGCTGCGCCATGTGGGTTGCTCCCTGGCGGGCTGGGGGTCGAACTCATGCTGCAGAGGTTGTGGATAGCTTCATAGATTGCATCTTAACCCCCTGTGCCACCAGGGAGAACTAAAGATATTTTTTTTCTGAACTCAAATTACATTTGTCAACTTTGGAATTAGTTGTATAAATAAGAACAGCTAGTCAGGAATGGTGTTCAATAGAAAAGACATTAACTATATTTTCACGAATTCACTGATTCAAATATTTTGACATACATGCTTAGATCAATGCTCATTTGATAGGCTGACCTTTATATACGCTGCCCGTGTAAGATTGGTTTCTCTGTGATCCCATATTCTTTCTCCAACTTCCTCTCATTTTAGATGGATTAATCAGAATAGGATAAGTTTTGCTGTAGTAACAAACAGCCCCAAGTCACAAAAGTGATTTCAGAGATATTTCTGTCTCTGAACTAAGAGACCCAGGCAGAAGGAACAATCACTAGATTTCAGCATTAACAGCTACTGTGGAATAGGGAAAGCTAGAACAGAAAATTCTGCATTAACTTTTAAAACTAATAATCACATTTCTTTGGCCAAAACAAGTTGCATGGACACATCCAACTTTAAGGAAGCAGGGATATGCCATTCCATCTAGGAAGAGACTGGAAATATTTAGGGGAGAGTGCAAATAATACCATACCAGATTACTTAGAATTCCCTGAAACTATTTAACTTCCCTGCTTTTTGTCTTTGAAAGAATGCCTTTATCAACCTTATACATCAAGATTTCTACCTACAAATACCACTTCCTTTTCAGACTATTCCATGATATTCCTGATAGAATTAATTTCAATATCATCTCTATCCATTAATACATTAATATGTATTGTTTATCACATCTGGAATACTGCATTTTATTTTTATCAGTTTATTCCATTTTATTTTAATATTAAGTTGTCAGTTGCTTCAATATCTATATAGCTTTGGGGATACATTTTCATATCTCCAAACATGCATATGCTTCACTCACCCTCCACCAAAATCCCCATGCCAGTGACCTTCCCCTTCCTCCCTCCCTCCCCCCATATTCCCTCTGATAAACAGTATATTTTTCACAGAATCTAAGAATTATTTTTGCTCTGTTTTGGCTGTTTGTATTCCACATATAAGTGAAACTATCCAGTATCCATCTTTTACTTTCTGACTTATTTTACTTAGCAAATCACCTCACGACATGATCCATCTATTTTGTCCCAAAATGTACTATTTCATCTTTGTTGTTATCTTTTTAAATATCTAAATCAAAATAGTAGATTTTAATTCAAAGTTTACGTGTGTGTGGTTTATTTCCTTCCTCAAACCACAAGACCATGCCTTATTCATCCAGTTAATTTTAGCTTCCTCCATGGTGGTTGGCACAGATAGACAGTCACTAAAAACAAGGTGTCCGTACAGTTCTTTTACAGTTTGAATTTTTTAAAAAGATTTATTTATGCATGCATTCAAAAACTGGGGTACAGGCCAGAGGTGTGGAGGGTGAGAAGATTCACCACAGACAGTGGGGAACAGAACAGGCAGACTGGAATACATTGCTGAGGGGAGCAGTGGGTGAGTCAGGAGAGGTCTGTGGTGCCATGTTGGTATCTCCATGGTCAGGGATTGAACTTGTGCTGCAGTGGTTGTGGATAGCTTCATAGGTTTTGTCTTAACCCCTGTGCCACCAGGGAGGACCTACAGTTTGAATTTTTAATAAATTTCCTCCTCTGAAATCTAGCAGAAGGAACTGACTCAAGATTCAAATAAAAGGGCCTCCCCTGGTGGCGCAGGCAGTTGAGCACAGCGCTGTAAAGCTGTCCGCAGCCTCTGCAGTGTGGGTTTAATCCCGGCGGGCCTGGGAGGGTCCCACATGGCACAGCAGACCTCTCCTGTCTCACCCGCTGCTCCCCTCAGCAGTGTATTTCGTCACTCTGCCTGTTCTGTTTCCCGCTCTGTATCTGGTGAGTCCTCTCACCCTCCTGTGCATCTGGCCTGTACCCCAGTTCTTGTATAAATAAATAAATAAATCAAATAAAAAATTAATAAATAAAAAAGATTCAAATAAAAGTGGCAGAGATCCATTTGTTCTAATGTAATGCTTTTATTTTTCAGCTAATACTCTCCAGTTAAATTAAACAAACTAAATTATATTTTGCAAAGTGAAGTCATTCAAAATGAGGGTGGAAATGTTGTAAGCTAAAAATTCTAAATCCTCCTATCTTATTGGAAGAGAGATACAGTAGTACAATAAATGCAGGTCTTACCAAGTGAACCTTGATATAGAGAGACAGAACTCCTTAACTCTGCCTGGAGAGGTCAGGAAAGACTTCTCAGAGATGACATTTGAGCTGAGTTCTTAGGAAAAACAAAGTACATTCAGATGAGAATGGTAAGGGATAATAATGGGGGTAAAATCATGGAGTAAAGAATTATATATGATATCTTTAAAGCAAGTCACTGAAATGTTGAGTAGGTACTTTAATATTGCTATGTTAATTTCCTTATCTGCAAAATGCCCATTTCAAAAGGCTGCTAGGTGGGTAACAGCTGTCAGGAAGGTAATAGGACCTCTATGACATGAAATTGGAGAGCAACTTGAAGTGAAATTTTGATGAGTGGAGAAAGGGGCTTAGGACATGCAAGATGATAAGAATGGCGTAAGCAGAGACTTCAAGAAGGATCCTGACCAGGTGAAGGAAAATAGATCTTTCTGGCAAGAATGAAGGATGGCTAGTTAAGGTTCAAAAGCTAACCAATGAGGGCCAAGTAGAGTAGTCTAATTTAGCAAAGGGGAAAATCTGGTTGTCTCAATATAGCTCAATATTTTTTGTTGGGAGAAGGGGAGAAGAAAGTATAGAGTTATAGAAATTATTCAGGTTGGAGCAGGCTTCTTCTTCTTCTTCTTCTTCTTCTTTTTTTTTTTTTTTTTTTTTTGGTAGGCCAGAGGTGCAGGGGAGTAAGAAAATTCACCAGAAACAGAGTGGGAGCAGAACAGTGGATTTACTGAAATACACTGCTAAGGGGAGCAGCAGGTGAGATAAGAGAGGTCTGCTGTGACTTATGTAGGTTTGTTCCCTGGCCAGGGATCCAACTCAGGCTGTACCAGTGATAACACTGAGACTTAACCCCTACACCACCAAGGAGGCCAAGGGCAAGCTTCTTAATGCTTCCTATATCTCTAGCTTTTTATTTTAAATCAGGTATATCTATCACATATGGCTCTCAAACAATTGGGGAGTCATAAAATATGTCAATAGGTTAAAACACAGGTAGATAATTTAGTGGGATTAATTAAGAAAGTGAGAATGGGTGTAAGGGAAAGATACATATAGAGCCCAGAAAAAGAATCTTATGTAGTGTGATTTTGAATCAGTCAAAATGTCTTAGTGGGAACCTGAATTCAAAATGGTTTAAGTAATGAAGAAATATGTCTGCATAACAAAGGAGGACAGGCACCAGAATGGGTGGAGTCAGTACTTGTGAATATCATGGAGATTCTAGATGCTATCTCTACATTCTCTTGGCCTTGGTAGGGTGGATTTGTGTTAAAACTGATTCCTCTCCTGGTAGTAAGATAGTTACAGCAGTTTCAAAGGATATGAGATTTCCATGGCTAGTTAGGACTAATGATCTAGAGTAGAATCTGCACTGGATAATAAACCTCAAGGAAAATTTATTTTGCTATCATCATTTTGTTGTGCAGGATAGAGTTACAAACACAGTGGTCCATGAAACAAATTATTCTTGCAGATTTTTGCTTGAATAGTATAGTGTTTTTAAAAATGAATGAACTGCTTACATTTACAAGTCAGAGAATTTTTATTTTTTTAAGAGTTACATTTCTGGATTATCATAAGAATCCCAAGGTCTAACTGTCTGTAATCCACTTAACTAAATGTGACTGGAGTAGATTAGTTACTGCTCCTTTACTCAGAGCATTCCACATCCAACTTACTGGAACCTCATCATTTCTTTTTTTTTTTTTTTTTAAGATTGATTTATTTATTTATACAAGCACTGGGTTCAGTCAGAAGCGCGGGAGGGTGAGAGGATTCAACAGAGCCAGGGCGGGGAGCAGAGCAGGCAGAAGGACCGAAGTACCCTGCTGAGGGGAGCAGCGGGCGGCAGGAGAGGTCTGCGCGCCATGTGGGACCCTCCTCCGGTGGCCGGGGAGCAGCCGGGGATCGAACCAGCACTGCAGAGGCCGCGGGCAGCTTCGCAACCCAGCGCTCAACCACTGAGCCACCAGTGGAGGCCCAATAAATAAAATACTCTGCTGAGGGGAGCAGCAGGGGAGGCAGGAGAGGTCTGCTGTGCCATGTGGGTTAGGTCCCCAGGGATAGACTGCAGTGGCTGGCAACTGCTTGATTGCACCGACACTTTAACTCCTGTGCCCTCATCCCTGCATGCTGCAGTGAGCACTGGCAACTGCTTCGATTGCACCAGACACTGCTTCAGCAGTGTACTTCGTCAGTCTGCCTGCCCTCATCATTCTCTTAATATAGTTAAAACTTTATCTGCATTACTTGTTTGCCTACCTTGTCCCTCATCTGGGGAAATTACTCCCAAAGACTTCTAGAGCCATGTGACTGTTTTTGTATCCATAAACATGTCTATCACAAGCATTTGTCCAGTGGTTCAAAAGAAATGAGGGCAGGGCCACAGCTAGCTGGAGGGTACATCTTCACTAGCTCTATTATTAATTAGCTGTGTGACTTTATTGATTTTATAATTTCTCTAGCCATAAAAATCTAGCAATTGGCATCTGTCCCCAATAGGAATGTAACAAAGATAGATTAATAACTTCTTAAATTTCAAAGGCAGAAAAAATATTTTTATTCATATTTTATTAATGAGAGAATTGCTATCACTTATGTTTGAGACAGCTAATAACCAAATAATTCTTCTATAAATTTTTCAGTTAAATATTAGCATTTTTGAAAATTGAGGTAATATTGACTTACCACACTATACAATTTAGGAGAACAGGTTCACACCTCCTGAGATAGATGTCATCATACCATGCACCCATCAAAGCACCCATAGTCCTGCACCATAGATCATTGGGGCCCTGCCACAATTTATACCCAGTCCCATAACATTAGCCATTCCTAAAGTATATAGTTCAAGGATATTGTCTGTTGGTTGCACTCTTGAAATACATTTATAGGGTAGTTGTGTTACTTACTAGTTGTATCACCCAGTATTGGTTAGGCAAAATTAAATATAGTTTAAAGGGAACCAATAAATATTGAATTTTTAATATTTACTATACTTTTAATTTTTAAAGAGCACTAATGGTTTTCAACATTATACTAAAGCTTCTGTCCTTTAGTTATGAAATATTTCAAACACAGAGAAAAATAAAATAAAACAAACACCTGTGTATCAACTACCTAGGGGCATGATTGTTTCAGATTGTAAAAATCACACACAAAAAACAATCATTATAGATATAATTGACATTCTCTGTCTACAGCTCTTAAATCCCATTTCCCATTATAAATCCCCAGAAATAATCACTACTACATTAAATTTCATGTTTGCTATTCCTTTGTTAAATTTGAAACATTTAAATTACATATATATGTAAATAATATATGGTTTTGCATGTTTTACAATTTTATAATCACAATATAATAATATGCATACCCATCTGTAACTTGTTTTCTTCTCTCAACATTGTTTTTGAAACTTAACTACTTTAATAAATGACCCTGGGTTCATTCATTTTAATTAACTGATGAACACTTAGGCTATTTCTACAGAATTTCTTTTAATACATCGCACAGTTTGTTGTACTAGTTGGGGTGCATACTGATAAAACTCTACATCAGAACACCACTCAGTGTTGCCCCTGTATAAGGAGCAGCTCAACAACAAATCAAACTTTGTTTTGTACAGTTGCTTCTGGTGATTTATAATTGAACAGAGGGAATCACATGCCAACTATAAATACCAGATGCTTGAAAAATAAAGTTCGAAGGAACCAGTGCTACATTGAGGTTGAATACTGATTCTTCTTTACCCAGGTATGTCAAAATACAATACAGTATTACCATGGTATTCTTTTTGGCTCTAACTACACTAACTAATGATTTTAATGGAGTTTATTAATTCCTGAGTTGGTAATATGACTTTATCATTAGAAAAGCATAAATAGACAAAATTCCACCTCATTTTTTTTTCAGAGCTTAGAAATGTGACATATCTGGTGTTGAACCAATTTAAAGTTTCATAGCACAAAACCAACATATTATGATTGATATAGCGCTCACACTGGATACCACTGCTAATTTTTCTTAATTAAGTGTCTGAATGCATATGGCATGTTGAAATATCATCCAAACATCCCCTACCTGAACTTTGGTTTTAATTGTCCCTGACATTGAATGCCCATTCTGAATATGCCTTTTCAGACTTGTCCTCTGAATGGTATTCAGTTTCAACTTCCCTGGAGGTTGACTACCTGTCTTTTAGAGTTCTCAAGTACTATTCACAATCTATATTAGTCTCATGGTTGCCAAGTCTTCCTCATTCAGGTTCACGCTAAGGTAATACCCCAAATCCAAATTGCTTACAGTAAACTTGATTTCTCTTCATGTTACTCATTAATCACAGTCACCTTCAGCTTTGTTCCTTTATTATGAGACCCAGAAAAAGGAACATCCTCTTTGGGACATGCCATTCATTGTCCCTAAAGGAAAAGAGATGACAGAACTAATTGGTGACTATTAAAGTTTCAGTTCAGCAATGGCTTATGTCACTTCCTTTTATCTTTTGTTGAACAAATCAAGACATATGGTCAAGTTTGCCCTGCAGCCAGGTGGCGAGGTAAAATCCTTCCATTGGAAGCGACAAAAATGTATCAGAATAGGGCCTCCCCGTTGGCGCAGCGGTTGAGTGCTGGGTTGAGAAGCTGCCCACAGCCTCTGCAGCGCCGGTTCGATCCCCGGCTGCTCCCCGGCCACCTGAGGAGGGTCCCACATGGCGCACAGACCTCTCCTGCCACCCGCTGCTCCCCTCAGCAGTGTACTTCGGTCCTTCTGCCTGCTCTGCTCTCTGCTCTGGCTCTGGTGAATTCTCTCACCCTCCTGCGCTTCTGACTGTACCCAGTGCCTGTATAAGTAAATAAAAAAATAAATCTTAAAAAAAAAAGGTATCAGAATAGTAAACAGTCTGCTATGGAGCTTGTTTTCATTCTCAAACAATATCTTTTTGACTGACTAATATATTATTTATAAAATCAAGGTTTGTTTTTTAGGTTTTGCTAGAACACAGTTAAGACTTTCTTATTTCTGGGATGTTGTTTAGACAATTTGATATTTTCTATGAAATCTATGAAAAAGTAATTAAAATCCCTTTGAAAAATCAATAAACATTTGGAGATCCCATGGGTATAATTGAGATAAACAGCATTACTTTATAAAGTGAACTTACTGAAATATTTACCATGTTACTGTAAATAAAGGAATATAACTGATTGTCATCCCACTTCTATTCTAGCCGATTAGGAAGCCCTCTAAATGTTAACATTTAAATGAGACCATTCAAAAATTCTCTTCAAATTCAATGAAAATCACTGTCACCATTTTTTGTGTGATGTTGCAAGACACAGAGGTTTAACTTAATTTATGTAAATGCCAAATGATAAATTTTTGGATTTAATTGCATATGACATGCATATTCAGAATGGCTTTTATTAGTAGTATTTTTTTGGTCCAGTAAGTCTTTCTTAATACTTAAAAAATAAATTTGTAAGTAGCTGGCATCTTGGGTCTGAGCCAGCTTCGCTTAATCTGACTGTGTTTGCAGCAATCTCTTTCTATTTTAAGATACTTTAATTATTGGTTTTCTAAAAATGAAGTATGTATAATATCTCATTTTGGTTAGAAGCTAGAAGTTAGAAGCAAACTTCTTAAATGATACCTTATGGTTTAAGACAATTAATTTCCAGTTTGACTTTTCAATAGTAGATGTTGCAGCTGATCACACTACCCAACAAAATGTAATGATTCACAGAATAAAATAATAATTATAATTACAGTTAATACTTACAGAGATCTACTGATATTGTTCTAAATACATGAATTCTTTATCTTCGCAACATCATTATGAGTTAGAATATTAACGTTACACTCATTTTACAGATGAGAGATTTATAATATTTTTAAAAAGTTGTAAATTCAGCTATGGCAGAAAAAAGTCTTGTTTGGCAGGGTTTATCAGTGAGGCTAGGAATTTGGCCAGTTAAATCAGGAAACCAGGGCCTCCCCAGTGGCGCAGCGGTTGAGCGCTGGGTTGCGAAGCTGCCCGCAGCCTCTGCAGCGCTGGTTCGATCCCCGGCTGCTTCCTGGCCAACGGAGGAGGGTCCCACATGGCAGACCTCTCCTGCCGCCCGCTGCTCCCCTCAGCAGTGTACCTCGGTCCTCCTGCCTGTTCTTTTCCCTGCTCTGGCTCTGGTGAAGTCTCCCACCCTCCTGCACTTCTGACTGTACCCAGTGCTTGTATAAATAAATAAATAAATCTTAAAAAAAAAAAATCAGGAAACCAAAAGAAGAAAGGGAAGTAGTAGCAAATGCTTGTCTAGAAGTTTCCTGAAGCTTACTCTATTCTCTGTATTTAAGAATTGCAAACAAAACACCGTGGGCAATTCTTTTAAACTGTTAGTCAAAGGAGAATTACTTTCTAGTAACTAGTTCAACCAATAGTAATCTTAAGGGAAAGGCCTGGAATTTATGTATAGGTTATGTTATTATCTTGAAACACTAGCTTTTTCTAATTTCCAAAATAAACGGGCCTTCAGAAGTTGTTCTTCAAGTTAGAATAGAAACAAAGTCTATAAATTCCAATTTTCCTTTTCATGGTTGATTATTTTCTCAGTGGTTATGGGTCTACAACCTTTGTGAGATGGCTGCTGTTTACTTCCTAGAAAAGGAATGCAAGAGTAGCTTTGATAATTTAGCCACTTGTTAATCTGGATAGCCTTTTATTAGTTATAGATAGGTTGGTGGACTATTGTATACGTATATAAATGCCTTTATAGTGATAGATTTTGTTTTATATGATGATATATCTAATGGGTGAATAAGTAACCTATTAGAAATAGTAATGGAGTTCAATACATGGTTCCAAGTTGTATTTGATTTTTTAAAATTACTGAAGATTAAAACCAATATAAGGTGAAGAAAGAATCAAATGAAAGTATTAGTGAGTCAGTTTTACTCTATTTATGGTTGCTTTAATTTGCTGTCTATAACTTCTTTGTAGGTCTTCTCAAAGTAGGGGTTACATTTCATTTCAGCTGCTTCTAAATTCTTCTAAATGTTAGGAGCAACATATGTGCATTTTTTCTATCTTATCCCTGAAAGCAGAAATTTTAGAGAATAATCTATTACTAGGTTTGATTCCTATATTTGTTATATATTAGCAAGTATTTAAATCTTTAAACATTGAAAAGAATTTTTTTAGGCAAATAAGAGGAAAATCCAGAAGAAAAAAATTGGCTTTGTTAAGAGCTTGGATATGGTTAAGACAAAAATATCAGTCAAAATTGATAACTGGTTATATCTAAGAGATAAGACAATATTCAGGTTTATATCATGGATGAATACAACTAGAAAGACTAGACAGAGGCATTTATTATCTTTCCTCCAACATTTGATGCTTCTTTACCTGACTATATTATTATTTTGACTCATCATTATTTTAGTGACAAGCAATATTAAGAAGTAATAAAAACACTCTAAATAATTTACGATTGCCTTACAGAGGTTTTTTTTTTTTTTGCTTATTTTAAAGAGGTGATTAAACTATGTACACATGATTCATTTCCATGTTCTTCTGATAGAAAAAAACTTAAACATGGCAAGAGTATGACATATCAAAGGTCACGTCACCTGTAGTTACAGCCAGGTATCCTTTTACTCTAGTGCAATATTTTAAGATTCATTTGATTACTAATTCCGGTAACCATTTAATGACGCACCTGACACACACCCTTTCTTTAATAAAAATCATCCCATTGACCTTTGTGAATAAAATGCTCTGGAGTGGAGTGCGTATACAAGCTCAGATCCTTTGCTCTTATGGTCCAAAAGCATACATGGATAAAGTGATATTAGGCTTAAATGATTTAAAGAACCAGTATTTCGATGCTCCTCTTTTAAAACGACAAAGCAGCTTTTAAAACAGAAAAGTATAATCCTGCTTTCAAGCAAACTAGTGCCAAGGGGCTCATTGCCTGCTCAAAAATATTTTTGAGATATCGGTGTATATTTAAAAACATATTTTTTCAATAGGCAAGCAGACATTTTGGAATTTCACCGAGTTCACCCTCCCTCGAACTCCAATCCTCCAAATGGCTAAGTCGCATAGCTGAAAGGATTTTGCTCATTTTTTCCAAAACACTTCACATCTGGGTAGTCGCCAACCATGGAAAGTTTCAAGTAAATGTGACATTTGGGAGAAGGACCAGGCTTGTCTGGGGGGGGGCTGCCTTCGCGGGATCGTGGGCCTCAGAGGCATCGCCACACACCCTGACCAGACAGCCAAGGGCCAGTAGCTGCGAGCTTGGACCAGGGCAGACGCCAGGGGCCGCCAGCCTCGCTGATGCCCCGGTCCTCCTCTGCCCATCACTTCCCCCTACAGTTCGAGTCCCCGGAGTCCACAGCTTCTTAAACGACAAGACCCCCAGTCCCTAATTCTCAACCGGGGCAGCCTGGAGGCGGAGGAAGAACTCCATACAGGGCCACTCTGGACTCCGGCCTGACTCCCCAGGCTCACACGTCAGTTTCTTCCCTCTCCCCGCCCCCCGCCAGCGCGAGCCAGTCCCCCGCCCGCTCTCCGGGCACCCGGCGCCGAGAGAAATTTGACTGCTGCACTCACCAATCAGAAGAGAGGTCGGGGATATGAGCCAATAGGAGCAGGCGAAGGGGGCGGGCCGCGGGCGTCGTCCCGCCCCCGGGAGGGTAAGCGCGGAATGTCTCCGGCCCTCCCCGGCGCCCCAGCCTCAGTGCGGAGCCCTCGGCGGAGCGGGGCGCAGCGGCTGCGAGGGCGCGCTCGGGAGCATCAGCCGCGGCTGCGGAAGCGGGAGCGGGAGCCGGAACCACACCCACGCCGCCGCCCCTCTCCTCCGCTGCCCTCTCGCCGCCCCGCGGGAGCCGCGTCCGCGGAGGAGCGCCGCCGCCCACGCCCGGAGCATCCTCGCCCCTGGAGCGGGCGCCCCAGAGCCGGAGGCATGATGCGGCTGCGAGGCTCGGCGATGCTTCGGGACCTGCTCCTGCGGCCGCGCGCCGCCGCCTGCGCGGCTCTGAGGCGGGCGCAGCCCTTCGCCACCCTGTGCCGGCGCCCCCGGGGCGGGGAACCGGCGGCCGCGGGCCCGGCGGCCGCCGCGCGCCTGCACCCCTGGTGGGGCGGGGGCGGCCGGCCGGCGGGGCCCCCGGCGCTGGGCATGTCCAGCTCCCCCTCGGAGATCCTGCAGGAGCTGGGCAAGGGGGGCGCGCAGCCGCCGCAGCAGCCGCCGCCGCAGCAGCCCGGGGCGTCGCCGCCGCCCGCGGCCCCGCCGGCGCCCGGCCCCAAGGACGGCCTGGGGGAGACGGACGCGTTCGGCAACAGCGAGGGCAAGGAGCTGGCCGCCGCGGGCGAAAAGTGAGTGTCCGCGCGAGGCCGGGAAGGCCTCGCCCCGCGTGGGGCCCGGCCCGGCGGGCGCCGGCCGTGGGGCGGGATGGGAGCGGAGGTTCGAGAAAGAGAAAGAAAGAGATGCCGGGCGGCCTGCGCCGTCCGCGCCATGTGATTAGGCCCGGCCCCGCCCGCGCCCCTCGGCCGGCCCCCGCTTCCCTGCGGCGCCCGGGGCGCAACGGCCGGGGGCGGCGGGGCCCGGGGGGTCCTCGCCCTGCTGGGGGCCGCGGCCGCCCGGCCCGCGCCGCGCGCCCCGCGCCCCCCGCGCCCCGGCCAAGGGCTGCAGCGCTGGCCGCGCGCCCCGCGTCGCGGGGATGCCCGGACATCTCCGCCGTGACATTTAGGAGTTGGGCGTCGAGCAGAGCCTGCGCCTCCCCGGCTCGTCGCTCCTCCAGGCTCGGGTGTCCGCGCCCTGCCTTCTCCTGAGGAGCCGCGAGCGCCGGAGTGTTGTGAATATTTCTGGAGAGGCTCCTCGAGGCGTGTGTGGAGCCATCTGGGGCACCGGAAATAAGGTTTCCGAAACGAGATGAGGAGGAAAAGGGTCACGCGGCCGAGAAGATGGGGCACGCGGCGCGGACCACCTGTTGGCGCAGGGGCACCGCTTCGGCCTGCCTGGGGGCTAACGTAAGAGGGGCCAGTTTTAAAAAATAAGTCAATAAAATCACCAAGAGGAAATGTGACGGGTCAGGCACTAACTCAGTGGAAAGTCGAGTTGAAACTGAAATAGTGATAGGACGTTCACCTGTGTATGTTTTGCAGCAGTTTTAGTCTCAACATGAAATTGATTTTTCTTCCACGATGTGGGAAGCAGTTCCCGGATATTTTGTCTTATATATTGTAAATGGACACAGGCTTTTTCATTAAGTGGGTAAAATTTGCCTGCTTGCTGTCTAAATAGGGGACATAGAATATAACCCTACTTTTTTCTGAGTTTGTACTGATGTTATGGGACCAGTTTTGCCCCCCACTCCCCACCCCATCCTCCTTTTTAAGTATGTTACTCTCTCCAGCCCCAGAGTACCTTCATTCAGCCTGGAAGTGTGATTCTCATACTTTCAGTCTCAGGCCTGTTTAATGTTTCCTGTAATTGAAATTGGTACCTTCCTAAAACATTCCAAGCTAAAGTTGTTTTTCCAGACTGAAAAATGTTATTTTTTTTTTAAAAAAAATCACTTGGTGATGGGCGAAATTTATGGTGTTCTTTCATAATGGTTTTGTGCCACAAGGTAGACTATGACCACTGGAGGCATTCAACATCTTGGGTTAGGTGACTCAAATTCCTTCAAGTTCCAAAAAACAGACTTCTATTAAATTTCTGTTTCTCATATTTTAGGGACTAGAGTGCTGTATGCTTGTGCTGTATGCTTAATCTCATCTGATACTCTTACCAGGCATGTAGTAAGAGATTAAATACATGTGCTCAGAGTTGCAGAATTGCTAGATGCAGTTATTGTACTGTTTAAAATTTATCCTTAATGACTGTAGGATGGGAACTGCTTTCTACTGAAAATATGTCTCCTGCTGTTTCTTGTGTGCCTGGAGTGGCCCTCTTTCCCTTTCATCAGATGGGAAATTAAGCTGCTTTTGTGATTTATGGATTTCCCAGAGACTTTTAGCATCATTGTATTCAAAATAAGAAAGCAGCTCCTCGCAATAACTTTGAAATACTATTTTGGCTAATATTTATTGACAACCCTACATAAAAAACGTCTCCTGTTTCCCAAACTCCCAAGGAGAACCATTTTAGGGAGGGAGTACTTAAAGAATATAATAACTTTGTGTACCTTAGTTCAAAGGGGTTTTTCTTTCTTTCTTTCTTTCTTTTTTTTTGGGGCCACAAAGTTTGAGTAGCTAGAGTGGGTCAGGTGCAGTCCAACTATATAATCCTTAGACTTTCAATCAAGAACAAGAGTGAACTCCTATCTTCAATTTACATGTTAAGTGAAGAAAACTGGCCTCAGCATTGTGAAAGAAAAAGAATTTTAACGGGGTTAAAGATTCTGTTTCCTGAATAATCTGGTTTCCAAATGTAACTTTCCTCCTTTGACTCCTTCCCTTTTGCTGTTCTGTGATAAATATTTCTCATTCTGGGAGACAGACTTCTTGATCCTGTTATAAGGTCATCATCCCTCAATCAACAAGCAACCTGGATTGCCAGCGCTCACCCAGGATTCTGCCAGGTTTTAAAGGCGCATGAAAATTAAACGATTTAACATTTTGTAAAAGGCTTAGAACATTATTTAGCATGTGTTAAATATTACATAACTGTCTATTAATAAGAATGGAATTGCTTTGTTTAACACCTTGAATTTTAGGCTTACATATAAGAAAATTTTTTTGTTTTCTAGTTTCCAGACAAAATTTCTCTTGAGAAATTGTACTTAATGTATGAAACTATGTGATTTGCACTGCTTACCTTTTTGCTCTGCTTACCAGTAAACTTGTAGTGAATTTTATATTTAACCACAGCAGTTTTATTACTTCACATGGTGACCATATTTTCTGTTCCTCCTTTCTTTGGTCTGACTTTCATTTTATTAACCTTACCATATTACATTTTGGAAGGAAGTGGGATATAAATAAGTTATCTACTTACCTTTATTCCATAGTCACATTCTTAATGAACTAGTGTCATCCTAGGTTATGCCATCTCTTTCAACTTAAATTCTCTAGATTCTTAGTTTAGATTAATATTTCACTACTAACATCTTTTCAGTATTTATGGAAAAATGGAATATTTGCCCAGTTTCCCTGTAGTGCTCATATTTAATTTTGTTACTGTCATTCCATCATTTTGAAAACCACTTTGCTTGGCTCTCTTCATTTTTAAAGTTCTCTCTGCTTTCCTGGCTTCTTGGGGGTTTGCTCAGTGGATAAACCCTGAGGCAAAGGGTTTTGCTTCTTACCCATTTGTCTGGCTTCTCAACAGCCTCTTCTTTCAGCTTTGTTGGTCATCTCTGTGTAGGTGACATTTTATATCTCACCCAAGTTCTATCTTCCCATTAATCTCCATCTCATATTTAAATATCTGTATCCCCATCTCCATTCTCTTGTCACATTTCAAAATTTTGCATAGTTTCAAGATTAACTGCATGGTTTTAATTTCAAGATATCACCTTGAAGAAAACCAATAAGCATTATATCAAAGTCACAAACAAACTAAGCTGTTGCATGCAAAATTTTTGACTTATCTTTTTATCAATGCTTGCTCAGTGTGGACATTGTTTTTTTTTTTAATCAGACTATCTTCTCTGTCAAGCATGCTGTCATTTCTTTAAACTCCAGTCCCTTGGAAGGGTTGGTGAATGAAGATGAGGGGATGCTTTAAAATTATTTTTTGTTTGGCATTTTATTGTTTAATTAAAAAGGAAAAGATTTAACAGAAGGACTAGGCTGGGAAAATAACACGTGTGCTTTTTAAAAAACAGGTGATTCTTTTTAAAAAACAGGTATATTGAAAGCATTTTGTTAAGACAACAACGAGATCTTTTTTCCTTATCAGATTGGCAGATGTTAAGTTAAATCAAGTGATGCTAGGAGTGTGGGAAATAGGAACTATTTTAAGTTGCTGGTGGAAGTGTAAATTAGTTCGGCTATTTCAGAGGACATTTTTTAGTAATACCTGTTAAAAGTGCACATCCACGTTGCAATAACTGCACATATGCTCATCTCCACAAAATCGTGGCTTTAAAAAATATTTTTAAGTGTAAGCAAAAGTGATTTCGGCTAGCTTTAGAAGGTATGACTTCGGTGGTTTTAATAGAACATGAGGGGCACAATCACTCTATCATGCTGCAAGAACTGAATTTCAAAGTAAGATGAAATAGTTCTGCATTTCAGCAAGCAATAAATTCAGTCTCTAGAAAGTACTGATAGGAAGTTGAGATAGTATTTGGCAGATACAGATGATATATTTTGGAATTGAAAGATAGGATGTTTTGAAATAGTTGATAATGCTGTTGGCATCCCTTAATGTATTTGTTTTTAATTTGTAAGTGAACATATTTACAGTTCATGTAAACTAAAATCAAGATGGAAAGTATAGTTAATTTTGGGGGGGGGTTCTCAATCATTCCTTCACTTTTTTTGGTGATTTCCTTAATGTTAAACATTTTTTCCAGGTTGCAGTTATCAGTGAGTTTTAGTTTTGCATACATTTTAACATTTTTTGCTGCCTAATGGTTACATTAACCATATGCATCTATTTAGCCATTGATACAACTGTATATGATATGTAATTAACAAACTGTGTGCTACTAATTAATATTTAAATAAAGTTAACTGGAAGCACAAATTAGATCCTGAGTTTAGTAACTCTTGGAGTTTTACCTTGTTTTCCAGCCTTGTCTGTTTTACAGAGAAGTAAGCCTACCTTAATATCAACTAACTCAGGAAATACTACCAAATAGAATTTTACCTTTTCGTGCACCACTTAATGGAAAAGTAGTTGGGCGTGGGGAGCCATTAGTTTAGTCTGAAAAGGATCAGTGTCACCTTGAAGAGCAATTTGTTGAAGATACTTACAGGTTTTATTGAGTTTTAAAAAGTTATTTCTAATCTGTATAAAGCTACACTATTTCTTGTGGTAACTGAGATGAAGAAAAATGATACAGGTGCAAAGATAGTCTAATTGTGGGATTTACATTCCTTAAGGAGTTTAATCTTTAAATTCTTTATGAACCAAGGATTTTTTCCTGTGCTTTTTCATCTCCTAAGTCATTTGCTAGTAAGGAATGATTAAGAAAGCTGAGTGAACAGATATATTTATAAAAATAGTTACTAATTATTGGTATCTCTAAATGAAGTAAATAGTTTTAAGGCTTTTTAATACATTTTTATCTAGAAATCTACTCAGATATAAAATTGCTTTGGGGCCACCTGCACACCTATGTTTATAGCAGTACTATTTACAATTTTTTTTTTTTAAGATTTATTTATTTTTTATATAAGCATTGGGTACAGTCAGAAGCACGGGAGGGTGAGAGAATTCACCAGAGCCAGAGCAGGGAGCAGAGCAGGCAGAAGGACCGAAGTACACTGCTGAGGGGGGTGGCGGGAAGGTCTGCGCGCCATGTGGGACCCTCCTCTGGTGGCTGGGGAGCAGCCGGGGATCAAACCCGCGCTACAGAGTCTGCGGGCAGCTTCGCAACCTAGCGCTCAACTGTTGTGCCACCGGGGAGGCCCTACAATTTATTTCTAAATGAAGTAAATAGTTTTAAGGCTTTTAACACATTTTTACCTAAAAATCTACTCAGATATAAAATTGCTTTGGGGGCACCTGCACGCGTATGTTTATAGCAGTACTATTTACAATAGCTAAGCTATGGAAACAACCCAAATGCCCAAAAATAGATGACTGGATCAAGAAGATGTACATATACACAATGGAATATTACTCAGCAATCAAAAAAGATAAACACATTCAGTTTGCAGCAACATGGATGGTGCTGGAAGGGATCATGCTCAGCGAAATAAGTCAGAAAGAAAAAGAAAAATATCGGATGGTCTCGCTCATAGCAGGAATTTAGAAAACCTCAATAAGGGACCAGGAAAAAGACTAATAAATACAAAGTAAAAATCAAAATCAACAAGCAACTATAAACCAGAGACACACTGGGTGGGGTAAGGGTGGGGAGAGGAAGGATTAGGGTCAAAATAAGGGGGGGTGTGCAATTGTATGGGGAATATAACCAAAATGAAAATGCATATTGTGCAAAAAATGAAAAATAATGTAAGAATTATATAAAATAAAATATTTTTAAAAAAGAAAATGCATACATTATGCAAAAATGAAAAATGATGTAAAATGTATAAAAATATATCTCTTAAAAATAAAATTGCTTTGGTTATGAAATAGTACTTATAACTGATAATGCACTGGGTGGTTTTTCTGACCACCTACATGTAACTTACTAGAAGCAAAACGTTACTGTGTGTTGGCTTTCTTTGGGAGGTATTCTCTGGCTGATATGTAACAGTATTGCTTACTGATTCATAAAGAAGTTTATAATTAATGCATTAATTTTAAAACACCTATTGATATTCCATAGTGGCCAGTTAATAGCTTTCAGGATTTAAAAATGCATATATTTTTTTCTACTAATTATTGGTACAGTCTTCCAAATGAGCCCAGTATTCATTTTGGTAAGGGTATTTTCAGTGACATAGGCACTTCCCTAAGTTCCTTAGAGAGTTATTAAGAGTACAGGTTTTCTGAAGAACAGCTTTTAAATTGTATGAAAAACTTTAAAATATTCATAACCTTTAAGAATCTAGGCTAACAAAATAAACTGAAGTGTAGAAGGATTTTATTCACTAATATTTTTGGCACAATAGTATGCTTATTAGAGAAAAACTGTGTATTCAGCCTTAGAGCGTGGTTAAATTATGGTTAATCCCATAATAGAGTTTATCATTCAGTTATTTAAAATGTATGCAGATCCTTTTTAGAGATATAGGAAGACATGGTGTTAATGTTAAGGCCAAATGTTAAGAATACAAAATTTTCTGCGTGGTGTGGTCTTAACCTTATTTAAAAAAAAGGCTTAGAAAAAATAATAGAAATAAGTCAGAATTATATTAGCAGTTGTAGTTTGTGAGAATGGGCATTGTTTTTTCTGCCTTCTTATAGTTTTAAGATTTCCTATTGTGAGCATTTATAACTTCTATAATTGGAAGAACCACACCTGCTAAATTTTAGACTTGTAAATTTCTACCTTGCTGTCCTAATCTGGTCCTATAATAGAAAGCACATTGAAAAAATTTTATGAATGGGCTTGTGCAGCTATTTACCAGCACTGTCCAATTGTATTCACTATTATACTTGGACATCAAACTTCTTTATAACCTGTTCTTGATGTAAGGCTCCTTAGACAATGGTGTATACTTTTCTGCTATTTTAAGACATAATGAATAGGGTTTAGCATTTCTTGTTTAACTTAGGTTTACTATGAAGGAATGTTACTATTCTGTACTAAAAGTGCTGCTCTAAGGCAGGTGTTGAAGTTTCTTGAAAGAGTCAACTAGTACATATTTTTTTGATTTTGTGGGTTATCTGGTTCTTGTTAAAACTGCTCCAATTAGCTGTTTTTGCAAGCCAGTCATATACAATAGGTAAATGAATAGACATGGCTGTCTTGCAGTAGAACTTTATAAAAAACAGGTGACTGTACTATGCTTGCCTCTCCATTGAACTGTATATTTAATTGTATAAGTATCTCCTACTCCAGTTGGTAGCTTTGAATGAGTAAGTTCTGGATTTTTCTGTTGTGTGTTAGTTGCCATGTCAGTTCTCTTTTTTTTTTTTTTTTTTTTTAAAGATTTATGCATACAAGAGCTGGGGTATAGGCCAGAGGTATGGGGGGTGAGAGGATTCACCAGAGACAGAGTGGGGAACAGAACAGGTGGATTGATTGAAATACACTGCTGAGGGGAGCAGAGGGCGAGCCAGGAGAGGTCTGTTGTGCCATGTGGGTTGCTCCCTGGTGGGCCTGCAGAGGCTGCGGAAGCTTCATAGGTTGCACTTAATCCCTTTCGCCACCAGGGAGGCCCCCAACCATGTCAGTTCTTACCCTTCAAGTCTCCACTTTAGCTACTTTCTCCTCACTCTCACTTTCTATACCTGGTTCCCCTTAGCTATAAAATAAAATTGTGGAAAACACATATAAAGTTTACTGTTTTAACCATATTTAGGTGTATGACCCAGTAGCATTAAATATTCCTGTGGTTTTTTTTTTGAAAGTGTAATTGAATACTTAAGAAAAACTTAGATAAGCCCTATGTTTATTAGAAAATTAATAAAAATTGAATTGATTGCTTTTTTTAGGCTCAGGATCAGAAGATTGAAAAACCTCTGCCTAGTGTTTTTTTCCCATTGTATTCCTCTTGAATATTTCCTTAACAAAAGAGTTCACTCCCTTTGAAGGCAGTCCATTCTGTTTTCAGAACTATTTTGATTTAACTTATGTGTAACTGAAGTCTGCTTTTCATTAACTTCTACCTATATATTTTAGTTATTTTGAACAAGTCATCTCTAATATGGTATCAGTGCACCACATAATTCATATAATATCTGCGTTTTTACAGCTAGAGTGATATTTTTAAAGGATACTTGGCTAAAGAAATGTGTAGTTGTAAGGACTAAGAGACATTAGGGACTTGCCTGGCCTAGGCTTTTTGCATCTTCCCATCAGAGAGGCAGACTGCCCTTCCTGGGTTAGACTTTGAAGCTACACACATGAACCAATTGCCATCAGGTGATAGGGGCAGCCTGGCCACTTGCTCAGCGTAAGACCTGGTTTTTGTCCTTTTTACTTGGGCTTGCTCTAGAGTGAATTTTAATCAATCAAAATAGACCTGATTTAATATCTATATCTTGCATCGTACAAAATGCAGTTTTAATAAGGCAGAGCAACTTAGCTATCTAATATTGGCATTTTAGTTAGAAATTCATCATATTGGGAGCCTTGTCTTTCATTATTCTAAATGAATTTGTATTCCTTATAAAGGAGTGCTAACAATTGAGCACAGTTGGTTTGGCATACCAAGAATCTAGAAATAGGAACCAAGGACCAGCTTTCTGGGACCAAATCTGGTACAGCTGCTTCAGAGTTGTAAGAATGATGGACATACTACTTGACTTTGAGATTATCTGTATTCATAAACTGGGAGCAGTTTACCCACTTGCTTTACTGCATAGAATTTTAATATAAAGCAACAGAAAATTCTTGTTAACAGTGAAGCCTTAAAAGATAAGATTTTTTTATTTTTGAATTCTGCTAATAATTAGCCTTGGGGAAAAACAACTGTGGAGGATGAACAGACTTATCATGGTGTATTGTCAGCCACTGTCAATTCAACTTTTATCCTAACAGGTTTAATCTGCTAATTTGCTAATGTTGACGGACCTTTACTTTCAGTCATAGCTCACTAAAATCAAAAGCAATTCCAAGTATTTTTAAAATATTGTTGTTTTAAAATGAAGACATAATTAAATAAACCAAAGCATTGTTTTGCGTTGTTAGCCTTTTTTTTAACCTACTTAAAAAAAAATAGCTTTGATTATCTGATAGTTTTATCATGCAAAACATTTAATGTTATCTGGGGTTGACAGGGAAAAAAAAAGGACAGCCAGACATTACTCAACTGGAAAGTTTATAGTTTGCAGAGATAAGGCAAATGAAACCTTATTTAACCAAATAAGGCAGTGTAGTTAATTTTTTCTTCCTCTTAATAGTTTTTAAAGACTTGCTTTTCATTTTCCTCCTTTCACTTGATAGTATTTTTTTACTTAAAAAATTTGACCTGATGAGCATGAGTTTTGCAGTATTGCTTCTAATCACAATTTTTCCATTATCTTGATTTCCCCCCCACTTATTAAGACAAAAATCAGTGCTTCATTTATACTTGCAATACTTTACTTACATTTTTATCATAGTACTTGCCACATAGTCTTAGCTCTCCTTTTAGACTGCAGGCTTGTGCAAGCTTGGCACATGGTATATGAGAAAACTAGAAAACTTTCAGAGATGCAGCCAGTGCGTACATTTTTCCTGTTGGGGAAAAAAACTGATACAATTGGAATGATGATTGATAGCGGAAAGGTTTAGAAAGAAGGTTATAGACAGAAAGCATAGACAGGTTAAAAAATAAAGGTGAGATAGCAGTACTTATTTACAGGTCAGTTGTCTAGTCAGTTTTATTGGCGAATTATAAGTGTACAAAGTCAAAGTCTTATTGTTCAAAGTCAAAGTAGAACCAAATGCCATACTGAGGAATTTTAATGGTCCTATGGGTATTAGGAAACTGGTTGATCAGTAAACAAAGAGAGTGCCTCTCATTGCACTAAATTTAAGCTCCATATGTAAATTTTTGGTGGAAATCTCATTTATTGGTTAATTAATATTGATCTCTTTCATCCCTAGGTATATTAACAACGCTTTTGTAGAAATCTGCACTTATTTCGTATAGCCTATGCTCTAGCTGTTTGCTGTTTGAATGCTTACTTTCATAGCTTTGATGATTCTATTTCCTTTGTGGTAAATCCCATTTGTTGACATGTTTCCAGTTCATACTCACCGTTTGAGTTCAAATTCCATTTCTATAAAAGCTTTACCTTACTCATAGTGAAATAATTTTTTTTAAAGTTATGTATACAAGAGCTGGGGTACAGGCCAGAGGTGTGGGGGGTGAGAGGATTCACCAGAGACAGAGTGGTGAACAGAACAGGCAGACTGACTGAAATACTCTGCTGAGGGAAGCAGCAGGCAAGACAGGAGAGGTCTGCTCTGCCATGAGGGTAGCTCGCCTGCTGGCCGGGGATGGAACTCATGCTGCAGAGGCTGTGGATTGCTTCATAGTGCTGTGCTTAAGGAGGCCCAAAATAATTTTTTAATGATTGGATCCCACCGTTAACTTTCTTGTAACTCCTGTGTATGTACATTGTTTATTTCCCTTTTAGATTTAAGCAGTGACTATAATATAATGCTGTGTACATGCCAGTTAAATTTATGGTATTTTTTTTTTTCATTTTTTAAAAGATTCATCTGGTTTTTTGGCACATATTTTGTGAGGGTGGAGGGTAGAGGAGTAGATTGAAGAAAGAACAATGTGATCATAAAAGGATGTTTTAGATAGAAATGAGAAAGGAAATGAGGGGAAATAAAAAGTTATGAAACAGCATTTTTCTTTGATTTTACTAATCTATGTATGTGCTATTTTACTTTCTGAGGTCATATCCATCTTGTTTTTTCTTGGAGAATCTGGAAAGTTCACTTGTGTTTATCAAGAGGGCTTGATGTTATAAATTGAACGCCTAGTGTACTCTATTTCCTTGTCTTTAAAATTCAAATACTTTGCAAGAATTTCCTAGTTACTGAAAACTATAGTTTTTGCTTTTGAATAGAAAAACAGATTATTGGGCCTCCCCTGGTGGCGCAGGCCGTTGCGCACAGTGCTGCGAAGCTGTCTGCAGCCTCTGCAGTGCTGGTTCAATCCCGGCCGACCGGGAGGGTCCCACACGGTACGGCAGACCTCTCCTGTTGCGTCCACTGCTCGCTTCAGCAGTGTATTTTGTCAGTTTGCCTGTTCTGTTCCCCACTCTGTTTCTGGTGAATCCTCTCACCCTCCTGCGCACCTGGCTTGTACCCCGGTTCTTGTACAAATAAATAAATTAATCTTAAAAAAGAAAAAGAAAGGGCCTCCCGGTGGCGCAGCGGTTGAGCGCTGGGTTGCGAAGCTGCCCGCGGCCTCTGCGGCGCCGGTTCGATCCCCGGCTGCTCCCCGGCCACTGGAGGAGGGTCCTGCATGGCACGCAGACCTCTCCTGCCGCCCGCTGCTCCCCTCAGCAGTGTACTTCGGTCCTTCTGCCTGCTCTGCTCCCCGCTCTGGCTCTGGTGAATTCTCTCACCCTCCCGCACTTCTGACTGTACCCAGTGCATGTATAAACAAACAAACAAACAAACAAATAAATAAATAAAACATGCCTCTATTAAAAAAAAAAACAAAACAGAATATTGTGAAACATTGCCATATAGTTGGAGAAGAAAAATGAGTGATAATCAAGAAAAATTGTTGGAATAATTTCTTCCTGTTAGAACATTTGCACTTTTTTTCCCACCAGGCTATTGAAGCTAACTCATTGTCAAATCAGAGTCAGCACTTTGAATGTTGAGCTGGGTAATACTTTAAAAAAAAAAAAATATTTGTGATTACAAGAACTGGGGAACAGGCCAGAGGTGTGGAAGGTGAGAGGATTCACCAGAGACAGAGCCGGGAACAAAACAAGCAGATAGACTGAAGTACGCTGCTGAGGGGACCAGCGGGCGAGTCAGGAGAGGTCTGCTGTGCCATGTGGGTAGCTCCCTGGCCGGGCATTGAACAGCAGAGGCTGAGGACAGCTTCACAGTGCTGTGCTCAACCCCTTGCGCCACCAGGGAGACCCTGGGTAGTACTTTTCTTTTTAAAAATTTTGGTCATTTGTAAACCTATTTTTCGGGGAGACTTAAATCTCTTTTCTGTAGATAAAAATTACTCTAGTCCAAAGCAAGTAAATATTTTCTGCCAGCTGTGGCAATAAATATCACTTTAATTTTCTTGTGCCATGTATCCTAAACTAAAGAAGTGTATATTTTATATTATTTACATAGTTTTTAAGCAAAGCAAATACCATTAATGGCATGATAAATTTATAGAAAGCTTATTCTGCATTTTTTTAAGTGATAAACTGCCACTAGCTGAAGTTTGACACACCATTTTCTGTAAATAGTTGGAATGTTATTTTTCCACTGATTTTTTTTGACAGATGATTCAGTCTTTAAATATTAAGTCATCAGCATTGTTGAACGCTGATTTAATAGTTGCAGATCAAGCCAAATTGTACCTTGTAAAAGTAATAACCAGTTACAAAGTTTGAGAGCTAGTATATTGCAAGTGGTAAATAGTTTGAACTCTGATTCAGAAAAGCAGAGATGCTAAATTCAACTCCTGCAGTGGGCAGTCATGAGAAGTTTCTTGATTTAGTTGAACCTCTGTTTCCTCATCTCTGAAATAGGCATAGGGTTTTTAATTTTTTTAAACACAATTTTTATTTTCTACTATGTATTTTGAATCAATATAGTACCTTCTATCTTAAGACCATTAGAGGGATTAAATTTGAATTATTGTAAAACACTTAGCAGCCTATTTAGAACATAAATATTAGAACAATAATTTTTAGCTCTCATTGTTAAGCTACCCCAAATATATTTTAAATATTCTCTAAGAACCAAAATTATTTTATGTAATATCTTTAGGATATGTCATTAAAGTATAAACCAATGTGTTAGGTGTTTTCAAGCATTGGCAAGAAATATTTTCAGGTTGACTTTAAAAACTGAAAGTTGATACTAATAACTTTGAAAACAAGTATAAATGATACCAATGCCAACATTAATGTTTCTTTCAGAAGAACTCTTAAATGTGTATGTATAAAAGTACATGCTCTGTGAACCAACTATATATTATTTCAAGATAGAAAAATTTGACCACAAGTAACAGGAAAGTAGTTATTACATTAGGGAATAATTAAATACATGTGGCATTAGTAAAGTATGGAATTATTATGCAATCTTTGGGTAATCCAGGAAGTATTTAGACACCTAGAAAAGTTCTTTTTTTTTTTCACCAGGAATTTCCCCTCTATTTTTTTTTAAAGATTCATTTATATATGCTTACAAGAGCTGGGGTACAGGCCAGAGATGTGGGAGGGTTAGAGGATTCACCAGAGACAGTGGGGAACAGAATCAGGCAGACTAACTGAAATACACTGCTGAGGGGAGCAGTGGGTGAGACAGGAGAGGTATACTTTGCCATGTGGGTTGCTCCCTGGCTGGCCAGGGATTGAACTCATGCTGCAGAGGCTGTGGATTGCTTCATAGTACAGTGCTTAACCCCTTGTGCCACCAGGGAGGCCCCTAGAAAAGTTCTTTTTAATAGTATGAAAATAATTTTAAATAGGCTGTAAGACAGTTTATTATACATAAATCATATGTACAATTTTTTTTTCCTGAGAATATTGTCATTTATCTGTGACTAGTCCAGAATTTCCTAAATTCCGACTTAAAAAAAAAATGTGTTCACTTCTTCTTTTCTCTCAATTTTTTTCTCATGCTTTCTTGCAATACAGGTAAAATTCTTCCAGACACACACATACCTCTCCCTCCCATTTAATAAGTAGTGAAGGATGGGGAAGAGGTTGATGTGCTTTAGATCTATAGTCCTTACATCATCACTATAATATTTATGATGATATTCAGAGTAATGAAACGTGTCAGTTTCTGTGTCAGAGCCACCAGAAAATGAAGACATTTTAATAGGTTCATTTATAATTTGTTTACTTGTAATCTTTTCAGTGGCTAGGAAGACATTCCTTTCTTAAGTTTAAGTTTGTGTAATTGTTAATTATAGTATCTTACTGTTATACTGGCTTAATTAAGATGTTAATTTTTTATGGTAAGATTTTTATTCTTGTAGACTGTGGCTTGTGACATTTAATCTGTAAAGCTTAGGTCACTTTAGAAATAAAAACTGCAGCTGCCATCAACTGTTTACTTACTCTGCCAGGCAGTACTCTAAAAGGTATTGACTATATTGTACACACTTACCTTTTCTCATATGGAGAAAATCACAGAAGTATTAATTTTGCCGAGGTTACTCAGTAAAATATTATAGTTAGGATTCAAAAACTTTTGCATTAATCTCTACTGTCTAGTACTTAATTGCTCTCTTAACCACATTTTATAATCATTTTAGCCATTTGAATGTTAAGTATAGTTATCATATTAAAAAAAAATAGTGACTGCTATGTTAAAATTTGCTGACGTCTACATTTAGTATAGGGTTATTATATTAGACTGTACCAGAAGTTATCACCATAACAGATTGACTATGTATTGGTGCCACTGGAGATGGTAATCAGGATTTTAAAACCTGAGGTTAAAAAGCATATGTATTCAGTAATGAATCGTTTTTTTACTTGTTTACAGCACTGTCAGTTTGACTTTGATGAATCAGCTTTTTTTTTTTTTACCATGGTAGGTAGTCTTGATGCGTAGATCAATGCAGCTGTAGTCTGGTTCAATTATTAATAATACAGGTAAAATCCATTAGAATGTAGTTAAAATCTGTTGCAATGTCCATATTAGGATTAATTTTGTTTTCTTTTCCCCCCTTTAGTAAAATAAAACAGGGTCTGTTACCTAGCTTGGAAGATTTGCTGTTCTATACAATTGCAGAAGGACAAGAGAAAATACCTGTCCATAAATTTATTACAGTAAGTTTTTACATCTTTCCACCTTAATATTTAAAAACATCAGTAATATTGAAATAATACAGTAATATTGAAATGTAGTCTTAAAGGTCATCTGATAGGTAGATTCTGACTGACACTGTTGCTCTTACTATGTTTTCAAATTTTCATCATGCTCATTTCAAGGTAATCAATGAAAGAACATGAAAGAAACAATGAGAAACTTGTCCACACAGTGGGTAATAGACACACTGAAATGCCATATACATATTCAGGTTTTGGGTAGAAGTTTTTATATACAGGAATAAAAACATGTAGTTGGAATAAGCATATACATTATTTGCACTATATATTTACAGACTCTTATTTTTTTAAAAACAGGCACTCAAATCTACAGGATTGCGAACGTCTGATCCCAGGTTGAAAGAGTGTATGGATATGTTAAGATTAACTCTTCAAACAACATCAGATGGTGTCATGCTAGACAAAGATCTTTTTAAAAAGTAAAAATTTCTGCCAAACCTTTAATGGTGATTTGCTATGCTATATGGTGATTAAAAAAAAAAAAATGCATCTTTGAAGGCCAGTGCTTCCTGTTTAACTGGAAAAAATGGTGGGGGGTGGGATTTATAAGCACCGTAGTTCGAAGATCTACATTAAAGTTCTATAATACACAAATAAATAAAGAATATACATCTATAATACACAAATAAAGTAAGAGTATAAGAGTATATAAATAAATAAAGAGTAATTTTAGAAATTGTCTAAAGATAATGTAGACATGTGGAGGTTTCCAATTTACAGTACCTGGAGATGGCATTCAGTTTGCTTAGAACACACTCCTTGTCCTACCATGGCTTAAATAGATCTCCAATTCATATGTATGTCTTACAGGCTTTCTCAGCATGCTCCGTTTCTTTCTTTAGATCACACCATAAAATGAGAAGGCTTCAGACAACTGTATTTTTAGATTTATTTATCTCCATTGTGTATTTTTCTCCTCATCAGACTTAGTACATAGACTTTTGTTTATTTTCATTTTTCTCAAAATATTTAAAAACTGAAGACAACCTTGGAGATTAATGCCTTAATTTGGTTGAATGAGAATATTTATTTTGACTTTCCTGTATTCCCATATCTGTTCATTATCTTCATTTGGGCGTTCCTACATCAGGTCATTACTTGATGTTATGGACAGCATGTTTGTGATTATCTCAGAATGTAAATAGTACTTTAAACAACTATTAACTATTTAGGAAAACTAGTATAATAGTATAAATACTTTTAAGACATTGCCTTTTTCCAGACCACAGGTTTAGGTTGCGATAGATCCAAAGAATTCTAGGATCCACCTTGAAAGTTTATTTGTATGTAGTGTTTTTATTTATTTTTTTGAAGATTTGTTCTAGATATCTCCTGGAAATATCCTAGAATATTAAGTCATCTGAAGGTATAGGTATTTAACTGAGATCCTTTAAAGTTACCTGGCATGTTTTGAAGCACTGCTGACAGTTCTGAATTCTTACCTTTTTTCCACAATGTTCCTCATTCATTTTAAATTAGCAGACCTTAAAGTGTAGATCCTGGATCAATGTTGGAATCAGTGTAGGAATTTTGAGTCTTCAGAACCTCTTTGTGGAAAGAAGAAAATAATTTCTAGTTAGCTATGCCTTTGCAGAAAGGATTATTTTTAGTGTTCACAAACTAATTTTGCAAAGTATTGGTTTGTCAGAAAAGTCATGATGCATTTTTTTCCTACGTTTTTCAGAGAAAAAATATGTCATGATTTTCCGACAACCCAGTAGTATTATCGATTGTTATGCTTTTTGAGCATATCTGAGAATGAATTTATCAGAGAGATGTTGATAATAAGTATGAGTAATACTTCAGAATTTTAAATGAAAGCTGTATTACAGTATCGCTTAAGTTTTTTTGTGTGTGTGCTTTATAGATAGGCTGCTGTATTTAGATGGGATTAAAAGTAATTTAAATGCACTGATTACAAAACCAGGAAACATCATAAAGTTTTCTACCCATTATATTAAAAAATAACAATTACTATTTTGTTAAATACTAGTTGATTTGTTTTAAAAATTGATAATTGTAATATAGGCAGTTCCCAATTTGACAAATACTTAGTAAATATGAGTAGGTCGTGGATAAGTTCAAGACAGGTATGATTTCTCTTTAATCCTAGGATGAGGGGATTCAGAACCTCTTGATTGTTAACCTTGTTAGGTCACCTGGGAAGGTGATTGCTCCAGAGTTCTTTTTGTTTTCAAAATAAGTTATCTAGTTAGTGTTGCCAGAAATAAACTATCTCACTCCCAAGCTGCAGAGGGGAAGGAGACATTACATTGAAATTCATTTTCCCAGAGAAATAATAATTTATAAGATGGACAGATTTGGTTAAAGTCAATGTGTTATTTTACCTAAATTGTTGGTATATATGTATATGTATATACATAAACAACTGGATATGTGTATACATAAACATAGTATATATACATATACATATAGTGTATATACATACACTATGTATAGTGTATATACACACACTATGTATAGTGTATATACATATGTATAGTGTATATACATAAACAACTATATATGTATATACATAAACAACTGGATTTGTATGTTTGACTTTTTTTCAAATGGGAAAATGTGTTGTAAAGCATACTTTTTGGAGCATAATCTATCTGAAAGTTGGAGATGCCTGTACCCATCTAGATAGTGAATTTTTTAATTCTAATAATTCTTTAATAGAAGTAGGATATTTGAGTTAAAATGAGTGTGTTATATATACATTTTTAACTGTAGATGTATTAAAGCTATTTTTAAGCGTGTGATCATAATTTTCAGGTCTTTGGGGGGGGGATAATTGCATTTGTATATTGTTTGACTTTCTTAAAATTTGTGTCCATTTTGTTATTTTGCTGATGAATACTTACAAGAAATATTTTGTAACACATTGCTGTGCATTCCAGTTGTTAATTATGAGCATTTAAATGAAAAAGGAAAGAAAAGTTATTCCAAGTTTACAAATGAGAAAACTGAACAAAGCATGTGACTCACTGAATGCATAAGTACTACTTCCTCAGTATATTTTATATGATACATCTAATTCTCTAGTTAGATTCTTGGTATGTAAATTATAACTCCTAAGAAAAGCAGTGCTGTTGGAATGCTCATCAGTATACAGTGAGACCCTCTTCTGAGTGGTAAGATTGCCTTTCTTGGCCACAGTAATTGATCAGCAAAAACTGTTACCATTTTTCTAGTACTTTCTGATGGGAGGGATAAAAAACACAACCCAGTTTCACTGACTGCACAATTTTGTTAATTATAAATGTCCTCTTGAAAGTGCTGATTAATTTTAAATAGTTAGTTAGTAGTAGTTAATAATTTAAATTTGTCTGGCAGTCTTCATATTTTCTCATTTATAATTCTTTGAAAAATGAGGATTTGATACATATAGTCATTTAAAATCAGGAATTGTCTTTTTTTTCTGTGAAATATGTTGATACATATTTCTTGGCTTACTCATGCAAGTTAAATTGCTGTTCGAAGCTTAGTAAATATTAAAGCAGTGGCAAAATATTTTTAAATTGAAACTAGCAGAAAACAATTTAGCAAAGCTTATTGAAGTGAATATTATCTCTGGGATGTCAGTTATGTCTTGTGTCAATTATGTCTATAGGTTAATAATTAGGACTAATTTCTTCATGTTGTAATTGGACTATATCTTTCCTAAAAACAACCTATTATATTTTAAATCTATGTTTTTATTTTATGTTTATCAAGTTGATTATTTTAATTCCTCTTGCATTTATATATTGAATGTTAATAGAATGAAATCTGGCTTTTAATTTTAATTTGATGTTTCATTTAGAACAAATTGAGTTAAAATATTAATATAAAAAATTTTCCAATTACCATAAAGTAAAGAAATACTGAACTAACTAAAAAGTTAGTTCAGATTATTAACTTGCAAATTGCAGGGTTTTCTTATCTGTAAAGTAAAGAAATTACTCTTTTTAAAGTGTTCATTTTTTTTAAAGATTTATTTATTTATGCATATAAGAGCTGGGGTGCAGGCCAGAGATGTGGTTGGTGAGAGGACCCAATAGAGACAGAGTGGGGAGCAGAACAGGCAGATGTACTGAAACACACTGCTGAGGGAAGCAGTTAGGCAAGGCAGGAGAGGTCTGCTGCGCCATGTGGGTTGCTCCACAGCAAGCCGGGGATCAAACTCTCGCTGCAAACACCGCGGACAGCCTCACAGTGCTGGGCTCAACCTTCTGAGCCACCAGGGAGGCCCCCAAAGTGTTCATGTTTTAAGGGTTAAACAGGTTGAGAAGTACTTGAGACTTAGTACTTTCTAAAATAGTGCAAATTTTGAGTTTTCCTCTTCCCCAAAGACACTGCTCATATAGTATCATATAACTTAACCCGTGCAGAATCCAGTTACCTAAATAGTTTTACCATAGGCAATGATTTGACTTTAATACTTCAACTGTAATCATTTGGGTTTTTGTCCAGTGAGGACTTAACCTGAAATTGCCATATGGCTTGATGCTTAATGTCTACCAAATCACACTTTTCATTAAAGAATTTAATTACTGTGCTACTCAGACTTTCTTAAAAAAGATGAGCTTAAATTATATGGTTTGCTATAACCTATTTACAGAATCCTGTTTTAAAAGTACCTTAATATATTGGTTTTTTTACTTCAACCCTTATTAGAACAAAGCAGAATATTAGTTCAAATCATTACATTTCATGCCCTCTATATGTTTACCATGCTTTTTTTTATTTTACAAGGTATGCATATTTTACAGTAAATAGAATAATGAAATTTAGCATTTTAATGATTCAAATAATACAAAATTATTATACTACTTTACATCTAATTTTATTAAAATCACATTGTTTTAACAAGCATTTTTGCAAGTGTTTCATTTAAGAGACACAATGATTTTACCGCCATCTTTTTAACATAGAAGTGCAAATTTTTCTAAATTAGTTCAGGAAGAAAAATCCATTAAAATGCAAATGTTAAGTTTTTTGGTGAAATAGTTACTCAAGAGCTAAGAGGTATGTGTTTGAAATTACTCAATGGTAAAATGAATAGGATCTCAACTGTGAAATATTTAAAGTCTGATACTTTAATTGTCATATGGAATGCTTTTCACTGGTAGGTTAAGAAATGTTTTTAAATGATTTTGATACTTAGCCTAGTGGGATACACTGCTGTTCTAATCTTTGACACTGTTTTTAGATACCTTGCTGTTTGCTTTAGCTTGATCAACTGCTTGCAATCAACTACATGAAAGACTGTTTGAGAGAAAATAACAATGCAGAAAGAGTATAATTTATAAAGTTCAGTTTGTTGGACAGTGTGAATTTCTCTATTGTTTAAACATTTTACTAAATAATATTGTTATTACCATGTACCAGTCTTTGAAAAGCACCCAGTCTACTAATTTTTTTCTCACATTCCACAGATGTGTTCAAAGCAACATTGTTTTGTTGACCCAAGCATTTAGAAGAAAGTTTGTCATTCCTGACTTTATGTCTTTTACCTCACACATTGATGAGTTATATGAAAGTGCTAAAAAGCAGTCTGGAGGAAAGGTAAACATTTTTATATGAATATTTTTCTTAATTTAGCTCAACTTGAGGTACAGGGAGTAAAATTGTGTGATTATTTTGTTTTGCTAATTATGAAATTTAAGTTAAGCCACTGGATTAAGTGCTTCTGAATCTTTTAAGTATTTAATTGTAATTTTGGCTAAAAAGAGTAAGAATTCTTTTGACTTTTCAAGTTATTGAGATCACTTTTAAATCTAACAAAGTAATTTTATTGGGAACTTCCGTAGATATGATATTTTTGATCATTAAATGTTTCTTTTTAAAAAAATTGTCTAATAAGGTTTATCTTACTTCTTTATAGAAGTTTAAAGTGAAACCCTACCAGCATGACCCTGATTAAAAGTTTTTTTTTTCCTTTAAAACAAAAAATCAAATCCTACTTTCTTTTTAGACTCTACTTATTTAGAAAGAGCAACATGGGAAAAAACACAGGGGATGATGGAAACAGAAGTTCCTTAGATCTCACTTGTAATCTTGAAGTCTGTTATGCCATTAGTTTTTTAATGAGTATTATTAATTATAATACAGAGCCAGTTCAGTAGAAGTGAAACTGATAAAATTTTTGGTAGAAGAAAATGCTATTTGCTTATATATTAATTTCTTTCCAATGTTTTAAATAGGTTGCAGATTATATTCCTCAACTAGCCAAGTTCAGTCCTGATTTATGGGGTGTATCTGTTTGTACAGTAGATGGACAGAGGTAAGTTTATTTGAAATGCATGAAAACCAATTCTAAGCCTTAAATTTTGCTTAACAGCATGAATTAAGAGAGGAACATCTTCTGTAATGGAAATTAGCCTAAATTTATTGACATAAATTCAAGAAGGTAAATTAATTCGGTTTTAAATTTAGTTTAAAAATATCAGCTGAAACAATAACCATATAAATTGTATGAGGCATTTCATCTCATTTACAGTTGTAGTTTTATTGTTTGAATATTGTTCAAGTACCTGCAGATACAGATTTACTTAAGAAAAGTATGCTCGTCAAAATATGAATTTAACTCACTAATGAACTGACCTAGTAAAATTAGTTCCATTTTTCAGCTCTACCCTCCTGACTGATTCTGTCATTATCTTTGCTCCTCATGCTTCTGATATAATTAACTAGGAAGTTAAGACAGTATATCATAGTATAATCTGTTATTTATCAGTGATTTGAAAAGTGAAATGAGGATTTCTTTAAGTCCATGAAAACAATCTAGCAGAATTAAGAAACGGATAATGATGTAAGGGCACTTCAAAGAGAGTAATTTGATTTTAAAAATCAATTAAGAGAAGCTCTTGGAAAATTGGATAAAGTTCTGGAATATTTTTTTCAAGAATGGCTGTTAGTGTCACACACAGTTTTGTTTTGTCATTATCATGTTGTAATGTGTTTGCAATTTCTTTGCTGGAAAAGGAAAAAAAAAATTGTACTTGAAGACAGCTGAGAGGTATAATTTGTTTTTTAATGGTTTTTACTAAGGTATTTCTCTTTTGATTATAATATAATGTACTTAATGTACTTTGATTATAATATAACGTTATAATATAACATTATAACGTACTTAAAGTTTACTCATTTTGCTCTTAATACAAGGAATCTGAGGTCTAAAGTCATATAATACTGGCAAAGGTGGTTCTAGATCCTAGGTTCCTTCTTGTCTTTTGTATTCTCCATAATGGAGGTTTTTATATTTAGAGAAAATTATGTAATTCTTGTTCATGGTTTTTTCTTTGTAAGTATACTGTGTGCAGAGACGTTTCTTTTATTTAGTTTTATCATCTAGAGAATTTTTAAAGTTGGCTTTGGTCTAGAATTATTTCTGTATTTTTAAATCCAAAAGTAATGAGATAGACTGTTGTCTGGCTTTAGAATGATTATCAAGTTGCAGATATAACCAGAATTAGAAATTCTTCATAAATTTGGTAAGAAAAAGAATTGCTTTTGCTGTATATTCATGTATTTATATTCTGTTATATACTTAGAAGTGAGGTGGCCATATGGTCCTCTTGCCCTTTGACTTCTTTGTTAACCATTTTGCATGGGGGTAGTTGTTAGTGCCTAGTTTTACTCTGAATGAACGAGTTGAAACATGCTGGGGCACCTAAGATATTTCAGCAAATACAACAAAGGTCTCTGCCTTTGGTGAAACTTGAAAGTTTTACTTGGGTTAGTCAGAATATTTTCATTTTGAAACCTATTCTCTTTTCATGCGCTCTAGGTTAGTAACATACAAAACTTTCTTTTTCTTATCTTGTTTACTTTATATAGTGCTAATAACCGCCCACTGTAACTTTAGTGTAGGTTCTGTTAGGTTTATAAAGATGGATGCTATTTCTCTTAATGGGGCTAAAATTGTGAGTAAATTTGGTTCACAAGATGAGATACTTAAAGATAAGATCTCAGAAAATATCAAATCTAAACTGAGCTCCTTTTACACTCAACACTCTTCAACATTGAATAAAGCTCTGAGTAAAAAAAAATGATGACTAATTTCCAAAGAAACTAGCTCATTTTAAATAATTGAATATAGTATGGAGGCCATACCTCTTGCCTTCAGAGCAAAATTTTCGTATCACTGAATCATCTAATTTTAACCATTCTGTTACCTGAATACTTTCAAGCTTTTGTCCTCTTCTTATTTAGAATCACTCTTAAAATAAACATATGCATGTTTGTTCTTTAACCTTCAAGTTAACATGTAGTTGAGCTATGGGAAAACCTTTGTGTATATATTAAAATTAACATGTACAACTCCAATTATACAGTTATTTTTCCAGTTTATCATAATAATTCTTAAAATCTTAAAAATAGGCATTCTATTGGAGATACCAAAGTTCCATTTTGTCTTCAGTCCTGTGTAAAACCTTTGAAATATGCCATTGCTGTTAACGATCTTGGAACAGAATATGTGCATCGATATGTCGGGAAGGAGCCAAGTGGATTAAGATTCAACAAACTCTTTTTAAATGAAGACGGTAAGAATTACATAAAAGGTGGTTGGAAAAAGACCTCACTTTCTTACGTAGCTCTTAAGTAGTTTTTAAAAAAAAGTTTTAAGAAAAGTAAAAGTATTCATACTTTTTGTCATGAAATTTGTGTGAAACCCTAGAGAGAGTTTAATTATCTACTTTTAAAAATGCTTGTTTTAGGTGTCTCATACCACTGGGAAGTGAGATAAGTAGAGGATGGTAGCAGGGAGTAAGATTTTCACTTGAATCACCTTTAGGGGAATATCCTGTAGTAAAATCTCACGTGTCTGGGATTTCCCTTGATGTAATTCAGTGGTGTGTATGTAGCTGGAGTGCTAAGTGTGATTATTAGTATCTGCTGTTAGTTATTACAACTGAATGATGGCCATGTGAGTGAGTGTAGTCTTTTCTTTCTACTTTATGTATTGTACTTATTTGAAAACTTCCGTAATAAGTTTTTATGGTGGCCTTGGTTGAAGTAGTGAATGTTTCTCCTTTTTCTCTGTCAGAACATTTAATATTTGAAAGAAATATCTTAAGTAGTTAGATAACTAGGAAATTTTAATACTTTATAGAAATTCAAAAGAAAATAGAAGGACAAAGTATAACTTTTGATCTGATAGAGGTTTAAAATCTAAACATCAACCTATGGATTGGTTTCTTGTTACAAAATGTTTTTTAAGCATTGCTAGATTGCTCCTTGTGTGATGAAGTGAGATAGCATTGAAAATGCAAGAGTGAAGGGATTATGTAGTTATAGTAATATTTGTGAGAAATACACTTTTATTTTTTCTCCTGGATAAAGAAATGAAATATACCTCATTCTCTCTTTTTTCTTACACCTTTCTTCCTGTTTTAAAAACAATTACATTTTCTTAACTTGTTTTACCATATTCTTATAACCTAGTGCAGGATTTGATTTTATGGATTTTAAGGAATTTATTACTAACTGCCAATCTCAGTAAGAATATCAAGCAGAAATACCTTATTTATTAGACTCACATCAAGAATCAGTATAGAAAGTTATTATTCTAACAAGATTACTCAGCATCTTGTAAGAAAAAGTATTTTCCTAATTAAGATAAAGTATGTAGAATAATATAGGTGGTTCTGTTTGATTTTCGAAAGAGTTATTTAAAGGATAGAAATTAAATATAGGAATTTGAATGTGAGGAAGTATTTCAGAAACAAAAAACTATAATAGGGTTGGGGTAAATGAACTACATGTAATACTTTTTTTGGTCATGTACATTTATGATTTTAAAATGAAAATTTATTAACAGAAGAAAAAAAATGGTAACCCTAGAATTTAGCTCTTGTTTATAATAAAAGAAATACAAAGTTTTAAACAAGAGGTTTTGCCTTTATGTTCTTTGACTTTTATCAAGTCTGAGCCAATGCCAAGAAATAATGGGAAAATGCCACACCTTTCTAAGTTATGGATAGCTTTTGTGCTCTGGAGTCTTGATTTTATAGACTAACCCCAGCAAAACCAATTTGTAGGTCTTTTTCATAGTTAAAATTTTAAGGGTAAATTATGATGAAACTATACACCTTGTGTATGTATCTGTCTATCTGTGTATCTGACAGTACAAAATTTTAAAATTATTACTATTGTCTTAGCTTTTTTTTTTTAAGATTTATTTATTTATTTATTTATTTATTTATTTGTGCATGCAAGCACTGGGTACAGTCAGAAGCGCGGGAGGGTGAGAGAATTCACCAGAGCCAGAGCAGGGAGCAGAGCAGGCAGAAGGACCGAAGTACACTGCTGAGGGGAGCAGCGGGCGCGGCAGGAGAGGGCTGCATGACACATGGGACCCTCGCTGGGGATTGAACCGGCGCTGCAGAGGCTGTGGGCAACTTTGCAGCCTAGTGCTCAACCACTGCGCCACCGGGGAGGCCCTGTCCTAGCTTTTTATGGTGATTATATATTGAGATGTGATTATAATGAAAAAAATTATAGTACTATTAATGTCTGTAGTTTTAAAATGCTTAAAAAATACAAGAATTTTGGTCCTGTGATGGAGGAGAGTTTGCTAATACTACCTATCTTTATAAATGAGGAAATAAGTTCCTTGATAGAATTGTCAATTTTGGAATCCACCATTTCCTAGTGAAGGTTTTTTCCTACCTTTTTGTGGAAATTGGGTTAATCAACATGTATTTATATCTTCTCCTATATTGTTAAGAGCTGTGTAGGGTACATGAATGGACATTGGTTCTTAGAGTATTTTGTCTACTACTAAAGAATACAGAAAACAGTTACATACCTCTAATACATGGAGAAAGAAGACAAACTCTAGCATTGTATTTGACTAATTATGTATCTTACAAGTACGTAATTGACAAAAGCATATATATACACACACACAGAGACACACTGCTTTTGTATGTGTAGACAGTTTGAGGAAGAAGAGGATTTCAATTTATGTGAAGAAGACATCACTAAGTTTAGAAAGAACAAAATTTAGGTGGGTGGTTAAGGGGACATTGCAAGATTAAATCATGTAGAGTACATTGCAAACATGTGGTGTGACACAATTAGGTTTATTTACCTCTTTGATATTTTTATATAGCCCTGTAAAATTCTAGTATAATACCTGTAATATAAATATTTGAATTCAACTGTATATTATACTTTTTTTGTTCTTTAGTATACGTATTGGTAAACTTTGACTCAGCCTAGTTATGAGCCCCATACTTGGTAAGGCTCCTATGCTTAGTAGTTCAAAGACTTTTTCTAGTATAATACGAAAGAACGTTATTTATACTTACTGCCTTGGGAAAAATAAATACTTGTTAAAATTAATCAGTTTTGCATTCTAGTTAAGCATGCTCATAAATTTCAGATGTTGCCTGGTCCATTTTGTCATTACACCAAGCAAATAAACATGTCATTACTTCAGATAGTAGCCTTTAGTAATTAGCTTAAGTGCTATTTCTGCTGTTATAAATATTTTTTAATTAGGGATTCTACAATTGAACTCTTAGACTGCCCCTTCTTACCTGTGGGAGAGCTGGAAAAAAATGAATATTTAATTGTCAAAGGTTTTAGACTTAGATTTTGGACTGCTGGTGTTATAATATCTGGTGTATTTCCAAATGTTCATATATCTGATTTTTAAGCCAAAGACAGCATGAGCAGTTGGTTACATCTTAAAATTGTGCTGTCATGCTATAAAATGTTTTTGTGTTCTTTGAAAGATCTTGAATGTAGCTGATGTAGTATTTGTAGAATATTTATGATTTAAAACAAATCACATTTTTGTGGTACCATTTGGAATACATACATACATTACCTGCTTCCTCATGCCCTAAAACCTAAAGTCACAAAGTATGAAAAGACAGATATATAAAGATCTGCACAAATACATGTTTAAACTAATTTAGCACTTCCACATTCTGCTTTCTGTCTGCATGTGGTTTTCCTTTCAAGCGGATAATATGGGAAAAATTTCCTTCCTTGACTCTCTGGCCAGGTAGTATTTTTCTGTGATAGCAGTTGCTCTCATTTCATGTCATCTCAGAGAAAGCAAACATCTCTTAGCATAATTTAAGAGTAGGTGAAATCTTAATTGCAATACTCAGTTATAGCACCGAGTTTTATTTTAACTTTTGAATTATTCATTATCCTGGGTAACCCAAATGTGCAATGTTACAAGCATAAATGGATGTTATGTACAAGCATCACTATAAATCACATTGTTAATTTTATATTGCAGTCTAATTAGGCTATAAGTTAACCCAATTTTTGGTCAAAAAAGCTAACTGCTTAACTGAGGTATAGTTCACATGCCATGTAATTTATCCATTTAAAGTTCACATTTATTGACTGTACATTCATAGAGTTGTACATTCACCACAACTCTCAGTATTCATAGAACTGATCACCACAACCAATTTTGGGACACTTTGTGTGTCACCCCCAAAAGCTCTCCTTTACCCATTTACAAGCAATCTCCATTTCTCCTATATTCCTGGTAGTTAGAAATCTGCTTTCTGTATCTATTGATTTGCCTGTTTTGGACATTACATATAAGTGAAATCATGTAAAATTAGGTTTTTTATGACACGTTTTTCTTTTATTGAGGTAATGTCAGGGCACTTTTAGGAATACAGGTTTACACCTCCTCAAATGTATAACATGCTTTTAAGGTGCTTTCATTTTATGGCACGTATTAGTACTTATTGTTGAGTAGTATTCCTTTATATGTCTAATAGTAACACATTTTGTTTATTCATTCATCAGTTGACAGCACATTTGGGTTTTTACTTTAATGTTTCTGTGAACACTTGTGTACATGTATTTATGTGCATTTTCTTTTTTTTCATTTCTCTTGTCAAATAGCTGATCATTGGCAGAGTTAGGAAATTTGGGCGTGCTCTTCCACCATTGTTCACTGTCTTTGTGTACATGAATCTTTATGATAGTATAGTATACTTCCTAGAAATGTATTATGATTTGATATATAAAGACTTGAATGTGTTCCTCTACCCCCAAATACCCCCCTGCCTCTCAAATAGAACTGTAACAGTGGCTTACATAAAGAATGTAGATAATAGGACCTCCCACGGGGTGCAGCAGGTTGAGCGCAGGGCTGTGAAGCTGTCTGCAGCTTCTGCAGTGCCGGTTTGATTCCCAGCTGGCCAGGGAGATTCCCACATGGCGTGGCAGACCTCTCCTGTCTCACCCACTGCTCCCCTCAGCAGTATATTTTGGTCCTTCTGCCTGTTCTGCTCCCTGCTCTGTCTCTGGTGAATGCTCTCACCCTCCTGCACCTCTGGCCTGTACCCCAGTGCTTATGTAAAATAAATAAATCTTTAAAAATTTATAGAGAGAGATATGTTCAAAGAAAGTACCTACTTGTTAAAGAAAATGATCACATATTTTAAATAATGCTGTTGCTTTTTCATTTTACAGATAAGCCACACAATCCTATGGTAAATGCTGGAGCAATTGTTGTGACTTCATTAATAAAGGTAAAATGTTAACATTTCCTTTTATCCTAGTAAAAATTTTTTTAATGGCTCAGGCAGAGAGATGAACTTGGGTTATTTATGAGAAAGTATGAAAAAGTTTCTTTGGTGTTTAAAAGTAAATCCTATGTTAAAAGGTTAGGATATATTTTATTCCAAGTTAAATAATGTGATTTCAAGGACAGTTAAAAACAGATGACTCATTTTAAATTCTAACCATTATTCTTGACCTGAAGATCTGGCAAAAATTCAAAAAGACGTTTCTGCTGCTGAACAATAGGCACAGAAATTTTATTTCCTGAAATTCTAATATTTTTTCTTTCTCTTCCTTTTGACTCTTAGAATAAATAGATGTGAAAGAATTAAAAGCTTTTTTACTGTTAATGTTTGTCACCAGTACATGTAACAAGTGTTCTGGTACTTAGTGTTAAGACAAAGTACACTTACCCTTAAGTATCCTCAAATCTTTAAATTTTCATAAGCTGTAATCACAATTTTCATTTGAATTTGTTTCATTTGTTTTACTTAAGTCATATCATAACTCAAGTAAATAAGGCTTATTCCAATTATTAAGTTTTTTTTATTTTTCTTACACTTTGGTTTGCATTTTATGTTTTGATTTTTTTTTCTTGTTTGCCTTAATAATTGGAAGCTCTAATAATTTAAAATAAGTATATGAAAATACTTCTGTTATGTGATACTGCTTAGATTTATAATTTCCAATTATGATACTGTTCAGTTTAGATTTATAATTTCCAATTATAAATTTCATTTATATGGGAAAAATTTCATTTGTATGTGAAACATTTATAATTTTCTTCAGTAAATCTGTGAGTATCTCATTTAAGATGGGGAAAAACATGATTACATGACTTTGTAAATAATTTATTACTGAGGATGGGATACCCTGGGTATGCAAAGAATATTTGAATACAAATTTATGCCTTTTGCCCAATTAATAAAAATTCATCTAATTTATATATTAGAAGTCCTCTTTACTGTCACAAATTTTGTATGTTCATGAGAAGAAGACTATCTTAAGAATATACATTTTTAGTTGTTACTTTAGGGCAAATGCTTCATAAGCATTGACCCACTTAATCATTGTAACTCCAGCGAGGTAGATATTATAGTCAGATATTTTTTAATAAGCTTTGGAAGTTTTCGTTTTACCCATTATAAATTCCAGTTATTCATGACAGTTTTTCCATAGGAGAAAAGTTGGCAGTTTTAGGTGAAAGAAGCCATTTGTTTATTGTAGAAAATTCTAATATGAATATGTTGTAGCCATAGTTTCGATTTAATGTAGTGTGGGGTTTGCACAAGGAGATGGGTTCTTACAATGATATTCAGTAAAAACTATAATGAGAGAAAAATCTCAATAATTGTTCAGGTTTGAGAAAGTAACTTAAATTTAGAAGGGAAAATAAGATAATAAAATGTATGTACTATTGCTTGACCAGGAAACTGATATAATGGTTCTGGACCATTTTTGGGTCTTCCCAGAAAAATGTACATATCCATGATTTTGTATAAACTTTAGGGAGTTCATAGACTCTTTGAAGCTGATTCATGTATTCCAGTTTGAGAACTCTTAAACCGTGGAAAGATTAACATAGTATACCACTAGTATTTTCAAGAGAGGACCATAGGTAAATGATTAATAGAAGCCTTCCTTCACTTCATGCAGTTAAACATATTTTGTTTAATGATTCATTGGTTTAATCTATAACATGAAATGCTGCATGTGGGAAATACATGTCTGTTCATATCACATCATCATTTCATTAGTTTCACTTACTGTGTTCAGTCACAAGTCATAAACTGTGCATTGAGTCACATTAATATGAGCACTAAAAAAGTTTAAAGAAACACACATCCATAAGACAAGTGTGGTTCAGTGTCCAGCAGTACAAAAATTGAACTGAGTCATCTTATATTTACAAATTTGAGCAGTGATTTAAAATTTATAAAAAAAAAATTAAAATTTATTGGAAGTTAGAAATAGATTTGGATTATGATTCATATATAAGGTCACTTTCTTTGAATTTTTGTTTTGTTTTTAGAAGGTAGTTTCACAAGTTTTGTTTTATTTTAATGAAGTTCATCTAAATCTTGGAAGGGGTAAGCATGATATACCACTGTTCAAAATTGTCCCAGAATATAATACTTTTCTTAGGCTTTTTAAAAAAGAATCCTTAAGCTATTAGAAATACCTATATGTGATCTCTGCAAGTTGTATGATCACATACTATTTATGAATTGAGAACTGAAATTGAGGTAATAAATCCATAATTTGAAAGGGTCTTCAAATCTAGCTCTCATACTTTATGTAGGTAAGATGAGGAAGCATACTGGAGAGGTTCTAAGTAATACAATAGGGCTTGAGGTGACTCTTATTTTCTGTTTGTGGCTCATTAGCATTCACTCTGCCATATTTAATGGGATGTCTGCTTTGTTCTTGATGACATCTTTGATTTTTACCTGGCATTGTTCTATTGTCCAAAAAGCAGTCATTTCATTTTCTTAATTTTAACTTGTGCAGAAGATACTTGTTTATTGGCTTTAAAGTCACATCTGATTTTCAGTGGTTGTGAATATTCATTCTTTGGACATAGATGGTGCCTACTATCTGTAAATAACTAGCCCTCTTCTCAGTGAACTTGCACTTGAGTACCAAAAACAAAGATAGTTTACCATGGCTATTGGATGTAAATTCTGTTTTTTACCTCTTTCAGTTCATGACCTTGAGGTTATTTTATTTTCTTTTCAAAATTCAAGACTTTGTTATGGTGCTATATAAACATTCTCCTTATGTTATTCCCCTCCCCCCCTCCCTCCACACAAAATAATTAAGTAGAGTCTTTAGTAAGACTCTTTATATCATAATTTTGTAGTATTGATATTTTTTCCTTGTAGGATTGGTGGTGATCCTCAGGAAATGGGGGAAGAGGCAGAGCAAATGTTCAAAAGGATTAGCAGATTGTGGAAAAAGGAGGATTTGCACAGAAGGAACCTGTTGCATAAATTCTTAACTACTAAACTTATAGGAAAACTCCAATATTTAAAATTTTAAGCAAAGCTATATAGGTAAATACCTTCATAAAAACAAATGTCATTTTGTCATTAAAATGCACATAATTTAAAAAACCATAAGGTATACTTTTTCTCTGTGGTAGCTACTAAATTTAAAGGAATACTTTTGGATGCGATTTGTTTTACTTGAATGATGGTAATGTGGTTACTTGATTTAAAGGAAAGAAAAAAATAAATTTGGAAGGAACAGTTATTCTGGATGAAATAGCAGTGTCCTGATGCATTTTTTTTTTTTTCTTTCTAGTGGTAAAAATTTCACTCAGTTTCAGTTTAAAAGTTAAGGTCTACTGATAATGCAAGGGTTAGGGTGGGAAAATGAGGACAACATAACACAAAATAATTGCTGCCGTTCTACTGATTTATTTTAAAGGTAAAAGTTAGGTTACATTGTCTTCTGTTCCTGTGTCTTTCTTCTAGTGGTATTTTCCCGTGTTTGTTATTTGAAGAAGCTCAGAAAAATTCTTTTAATCAGAAGTAGTTTTGAATTTACAAAATTGGAGTGTTTTTTGCTTTTTTTAGAAACAATCATACTCCATGAAAATCAAGAAAAATTTAGTTAATATGTATGTAAAGCTCGCTTTGTTTCTGAGACTTGTTTATGGGCCACGTTTTGAAGGTGATCTGTGGCTCTGGAGAGCAATAGATAATGCCTTAGACTTACAGCATTCATGAAATGGGAGTATATGACTTATTTACTTGCTGTAAATATCATTTAACGTATTTGAGGTTTTTTTAAATGAAAGGCAAATAATTTACTGCCAGAGAGTTCACTGTTCTATTTTTATTTTTAATCTATGAAAATAGTAGTTAGAACATTATTTTATTACCTGTAATATCTATTTTAATCCAAATATTGTTTAGCTTTAAAGCATTTTCTGTGGCAAGCTTATAGTAGTATTTTATAAAATCATTTTCAGTTGCCTCTTTTTTGCCTTTTCTGTGCCTCTTTCCTAAAACTAATTTTTCACTTGTTTTTAGTTGGCTTTTACATCTGCATGATTTGTGAGTGAAATGAAGTGATTTACTTACAAAATAACTGATTAAAGCATTGACTTTTAATGAGTGATTTTTATATTAAATATATTAGCAGAGGCCCATATTAATAGTGGTGTATTCACCTGTTATAATGGATAATACATGATTTAATTTATAAATATATTTTGGAATCAGACCATAAAATCCAATATAGCGATATTCTTTTAATAGCCAGTATTAAAATTTAGTACCTCTTTATCATATTTTCATAAAGTTTTCTTCAAAGGACTGTAAAGTCTTTAACTTGATATGGTATGGTAAAATTAATTTATATAATTTCTCTGGCCTAATGTCTGATTGCCAGTCTTTCCAAACAAGTCCTACCTGTTTTCCTTTTTAAAAGTTATGTGGTGACTAGATTAGAAATTTTGGCAAATATATTTTATTCAGTTTCCTTTTTTTAAGTTTCCCTACTATATCTTTACTACAAATTACTGTAATTTTTTTCCAGATTAAAATAACACAAACATGTACTAATATTTGGGCTGTGATCTTAAAACTGGGATAAACTTAACCATGGGTTCAGGAATTTTTTTCCAAGATACAAAGGGACATTGAACATTTTAAGACAATCAGTTTCCAAATCTGTTTTCATATGTGTTTTTCTTCAAATTTATCTGTCTTTGGTTCACGTTTCCTCACATTTCCCAAAAGAAAGACATAATTCAGGTGCCCCATATTTTACTCTGATGCACTGTTTCAGGTTGTGAAAACCTTTGGGCCATCAACAAAAATGAACACTTGAAAATATTGGGGTCAGTGGTTTTGAGGATGTAAATCAATACAATGATTGAGAACAAGTCCTCTTATATACCAGATTGTTTACAGTTCTTTGGTTTCAACAAAATAGAAAGAGGATCTGGGGCCTCTCTGGTGTTGCAAAGGGGTAAGCCGCAATCTATGAAGCTGTCCGCAGCCATTGCAGCACGGGTTCGATCCCCCACCAGGGAGCTACCCACATGGCGCAGCAGACCTCTCCTGACTCGCCTGCTGCTCCCCTCAGCAGTGTATTTCAGTCTATCTGCCTGGTTCTGTTCCCCACTCTGTCTCTGGTGAATCCTCTCACCCCCCACACCTCTGGCCTGTAACCCAGTTCTTGTATGCATAAATAAATAAATCTTAAAAAATAAAAAACAGAGGATCTAATCAACTTGTTAGTTAATAACATTGAATGTGATTTTTGAGGATAGAAGATAGATTACTGTGTGACTTTTGTATGCAGTGCGGCAGATGTGTAAAAAACTGATTGGCATTGCTATAACACAACCTTTTCTATTTCCATTAATTCATCTGTTGTCACCTAGAAATCTCAACTCATATATCTGTAAAAATGTAAAATAGCAAAAGAACTAAATGCCTAATTCTAGCAACAGAAAAAATATACTGATATTTGAACTAAAAATCAATTACTATCTCAATGGGAAAGAAAAATATTCCAAAGGAAAATTTTGTGAGAGCGAGAAATTATTGGCAAATAATCATTTTTTCTCTAACTTTTTGTGAAAATTTTCAAACATACACAAAATAAACAACAGTATAACCAGCCCTATGTATTCATTCCTGGCTTTGATTTTTCATAACATCTGTTCCTCCACCTCTCTGTATCCATTGTTGGATAATAGTGATGGAATTTTTAGCTTGTGTTTTTGTTTTTTAGAGGTGGGAAGTTAGTTTGTTTCATGTGTATTTTTCCCCTAACGTATTTGCAAATAAACTTTTTACTGTGACTTTTCAAAATTAAAATAGCAAGACATTTTATAATGATTTTAGTTAGGTACTTTAGCCCTAAAGTACATGAAATCTTTCCAAGGGGAAAGTATATTTTACTGATTTAATTTAAATGCTATTGCCAGGGTGGATAAAAAGAACAGATATTAATCAAGTTTGGGAGATACTTTCTGGATTCATTATAATCAATATAATTATATTTTATTTCACATTTACATAATTTGCCTGGTACTTACAAGTAGCTTACCTGAAATGATGTTAATGATAAACATTGATAAATACCAGTTCTTTCTTAAAAATAACATAAAAGTAAAGATTGTGTTTAGTGAGCCACAGAGTAAACCAGCTGTGGAACCGAGTCTAAATTGATAGTTTTGTTTTTTTTTTAATATTAAACTACAGCTAAGAAACTTTGTATTAGCTTTTTAAGGCACAGTTTAGGCCCAAGAATCAAAGTTTATTTTATATTGCATAATTGTATAACCAGTAATTATCCATGTGACATCCCAATGCAAATGCTGACATCTTTTTCCAAAAGAGTTGTGTATTTTTTTTTTTTTTTTTTTTGGTGCTTTTTCAAAAGTTAAAGGTTTCTGTGGTTTAAATGTTGTTACATATTTTACAGCATTAGGATCTATGGAATATTTTGACAACTGCAACAGTTCAATGAAGTTGGTAATTTCTTCTTTTAATTATTTTTCATTGAACAGCTTTGGAGTTACATTTCTACATTTTAATTTCTGGTGAATTATAAGGAAAGAAAACTTAAAATATATCAGAGGCTATTTTAGAGAAAATACATAGATAGTGATCACAATATGGCTATAGCTAAATTATCCTTGCCTTTTTAAAACATTTTTAATGCCTAGTTTTGATGAAATAGTGTGGTGTTCTTTCCATGTACTGATTGAATATGTGATTGTGCTTTCTTTCTCAAATTTGATTTGTAAGGTTTCACAGATTATCAGCCACATCCTAATCCACTTGTAAGGTGGAGAAAGAACCTGGCTTTATTCATTTAAGTAATGCTCTGGTAGAGGTTTTTCCTCCATAATAAAATTTTAAAGTATAATGTTTTGGATTTTTTTATATAGCTTAAAATTTTCATTTTGGAAACTTGAGTTGTCAAATTATTTTATTTTAAACCTGTTTTGAAATTAGAGATGTATTGTTTCTATTGGGTGCATATCACCAATTAATACGTTTGATTTCAGATCTACAGCTTACTGCTTTGTAAACTTCGCAGAGGTAAAATGAAACCATTTGGCTACTTGAACTGATCTACATTATATAGGTTTTTCCTATTAACATTTGCAGTAGCTAATGTCAGAAATAGAAGAGATGAAACAATACATCTTTCATACTCTGAAATGGCATAATATTGAATATAGATTTAGCTAATTTTAGATTATGAAAAATATTTTTTAGTTCAAGTATTATTAATAACAAGTGCGATACTCAGGTAGAGCTTTCTCTACAATAGTAAAATGTATCCAGAATGTTTGTATATACTAGAATTATAAAATACTAGTTTTGCAGTATAACTCATTTTTCTAACTTTTATTGGCTTACGGTTATTTATAAAACATAAGTATACAGTTCTTAATTGAAAACCATAATTTGTATTTACTTAATTCTTTTCTAAGGGTGAAACTTTATTTTAAGTTTTTTTAAGTATGAAATTGAATAATATACTTTCTAGCAGATTATATGTTGTCATGAAAGATACGGGGATTTGGGATAACTTGTATTAAAAGTACTTTAACTTTGGGTTGGGTAAAGATATACTTAAAATAAAGCATTCCCTTTGTAATTCAGATCCATTCTCTACATAATGGGTATTAATAAAAGAACTTGTAAAAATGTTTATGAAAATATTAAATTATTTTAGAGCTATTTCCTAGATTTAAAAGTACTAATGCACAGCATATTGATTATGATGATAGTTTGAGATTTGATAATCACTTAAAACCTAAGTATGGTGGTTCCTATCTTAACATATTTATGTCTCATTTCATTGCAGCAAGGAGTGAATAATGCTGAGAAATTTGACTATGTAAGTACAATATAGAATTGTTTTTATGATTTATTTTTCTAATAAATTTTTTGTTTTTTCATAATGCTTTCCAATTTTAATTTTGACTTACAGGTGATGCAGTTTTTGAATAAGATGGCCGGTAATGAATATGTTGGATTCAGTAATGCAACGTGAGTGATTTATAACTTAGGTTTTTATAATGGGTCACGCCTCTTTTAATTAACTTAAAAAAATGTAGGTTATAGAATTTATTTTAAATACTACGTTGTGACTATATCTCTACACATATGTACAAACTATATAGTGTATTTAGGACAAACTTGTACTCCCTTGTTAGTCTTAAGGACATCAGTGAATAAATAACTGCTTAAAAATTGATCGGGGAAGGGAAACGAATGATTTTTTATTATTCAGAGGGTGACATTTAAAATGTTTAAGTAATTTCAATAGACTTCTTGTGGGTGATAACAAAATTAAAAGGGACCCCAAGTTTAGCTCAAATCTGTACTTGTTCAGTTTTTTTCTTTGGCTATGTCTTAGCTCTCTTAATCTTTCTGTACATAGCTAACTTGATTTTTACTGAAATCTTGTCATGCCTCTCTCCTATACCATATTTTATTGAGCTTATTTTTGTATGTTTCCTAGCCCCATCATTAGCACTAGACAGTGACCTCTTTAAAACCTGGATAGAATGTCTTCCACATCATTTCTGTATTCCTGTTATCCTGTTGTAATGTCACAGATAACATGCTCTTGACAATAGTGTTTGATGAACAGCACTATGTGCTACACCCTGTGATAATTGCTTAAGTAGTTAGTCTTTTATACTATTTTGATTTCTTTTGAGTTGACAAGTTTATCTCCAAGAACTTTTTGAATCCAACATTGTCTTTCTCACTATAGCACTAATAAAGTGTTCAGTTAGAAGAGGCTGTCTTCCTTAATCAGTAATAGAAAGGCTGTCACCACAGGAGCACTTTTCTTCAACAGCTTTCTGGATACTTGCAGATTGATCTTTGAAAAGTACTACAAATTAACTCTGTCTAGATCAAAACTCATTTGCTTTCTTCTCAAACTGCTTTTTGTTCTAGTGATCCCTATGTCAGCTGATAGGGTCATTCCTTTCAAGAGAACATAGAAATCTAGGCTTTTACCAGAATTCACCCTGTGTTTCCTCTTTTCCCATCAGGTGGAATGATTTGCCCAATAGCTGTCCTGTGTAATCATACCTCTCCTCCATTCTTTTACCATTCCCTCAGTTTCATGCTTTGTGTAGCTGTCACTACAGTTGCCTCTTAATAACATCACTCATTCTTTCTTTTTGCTCTTCCCTAAGCTGATGTCAGTGTTACTCTTCTTTAATTTAGATCTGACAAGGTAACATGTTTGAAAGCCTTATGCGTTCTTGTAGACAATCAGGAATCACTACATTTTTAACATTTATCAGTCTTAATAATGTGGTCCCAATCCCTTTTGTTAATTTGATGTTTCTTCACTCTTAACTTTCCTTCTAACATATCAGAACATTTGCTATTCTTTAATGAATGAATTCCTGGCTTTCATACTTTCATAACTTTATGTTGTATGGAATTTGACTTGCCTAGGCTTCCCCCCAAATATCTTAACCCAGTGAATGCTGTAAGAATCCTTTCAGTGAAGTTTCTGTGAATTCTCTCAGTTGAAATTGACTATTTGTTGTATGTTGGGGGGAGCCAAAAGACTATAGTTTTGGTTTTTTTTTCTTTTTAGCATATCTCATTGGTAGAATATTTTATAATTTTTAAAATTAGCTTCTTTATTCATAAAATATGAACGAAAACGGACCTAGTATATATTAGAACTTTGATAGCTGAGAAAACTAAGGCTAAAAAAATGATCACTTAAATTACTTGTCCAAGGCCATATATCTAGCCTGTTGACAAAATTGGCAATGGAAACCAGCATTCTTGATTTGTAGGTCAGTTTTCCTTATACTGCATTTTGCTATACAAATTAAACTACAAAATAGTCATACTTTTACAGAAAGTAAGTAAATAGAGCAATTTTTTTCTTCTTCTAGGTTTCAGTCTGAAAGAGAAAGTGGAGATCGAAATTTTGCAATAGGATATTACTTAAAAGAAAAAAAGGTTTTTAAATTTTTGTTTCTATTTCAAATTACTCTTTTTAATAAAATTCATGAAGATGTATGCTAAGAACTCAATGATGGCTTTTAAGCAACTACCTGTTATTATTTAAGGATCTGAAACTTTTGTACAATATTCTAGCTAGTAAATCAATTTGTATTTTTCAGTATTCAAGTATTTGATTAGTTATATTCATGCAAATTCTGCTTTAAGGGCTAGCCCATCTTTTGAAAAAATAAATAGCTGCCAACTGTTGATTACGCTTGATTTTTAAATGTTAAGTGGCTGCTCCATTAACTTGTGTCATGAATTATGAATTAGTATATCATATAATTACCAGCTAAACTAGTATCTAGATAACTAAATATGATATAATTTTGCTTTTATTCTTCATTATTTCATATTTATACCTTTTTCTAGGTTATGTTATTTTGTTCTCATTAAAATGAAACATTTTGTTCCTATCTTTAATTTCCATATATGTTTTGCTTACACATTTTTTTCTGTGTGTCTATGTTTTCAATTGCCTTTCTGTTTTGTTTTGTTTTTTTTCCCCCAGTGTTTTCCAGAAGGCACAGATATGGTTGGTATATTAGACTTCTATTTCCAGGTAATTTTCTCTATTCTTAAATATGAGAATATATGATTTGTGTATATAATTGTGTATGTCATATTATGCAGAATATAGCTATCTCTGAAAACTTGACTAGAGACCAAGAGAAAATATATTTCCTATTGACTTTCTTAAAAAAAAGTCCTCATGAAAGACAAAATTGTATTTCCTAAAACGTCATGCCACAGATTGTAATAGAGATGACTTTTTCCTATAAACACAGTATGTTTATTAAGTTTAATCAAAAATAGTATACAGTTCCAGAAATTGACTTCTTGTAAATGGAACTCGGTTTTCTTGGATTTTAAACTTGAAGAAGTTGCATTTTTATCAGGCAGTTCATATTCTGCATTTTAAAATATCAATTTCTCAGTTTGTTTAGTTTGTTTCTGAGGTGTCACATGGGTTTTCTTCTAGTTGGAGTAGCTCTCCTTATTAAGGAAGTAGGACTTCTCACCTCATCTGCTATAATATAGAACTCATATTTAACATAACCTTCCTGGACACCCCACTCCTCTTTATTCTTACAAATTTAATACCATTGGTACCACTAGTGGGTTGGTAACGTAAAGCTACATAATAGCAAGTGAGTCATTGCTAACTTCTAGTTTACCTTGCACTTGCCTGTCTTTGCTTTTAAAGGCATTTTAATTTCAACCTGTCAGTAACTAGAAAGAGTATGTAAGGAAGATTGTTAATGTAACAGATTTTAATGGAGGGCGAGGTCACAGGTTATTAACTTGCCCAACAGGAAGAACTGTTAATTGGGGGTCCAGACTATTAATGTAAAATCAAAAGTCTAACTTGGCCACATTTTAGCCCTACGATCTAATTTCAGTTACTGTGCCCTATTTCATTATCTGTGGTATATGCTTAGACTAAACTTTTTGCTTTACAGTGAAGATACCATATTTACTTTTATCCAATAGCCTTTATTTTTTCTCTAACTGATATGAATTTCCTCTGTATGGTGAAGATTCTTTTCTTTTGTGTACACATTGAACTTCGGCAATTATAGCATAGGTGCTACTAATCTACTGTGTAATTTCTACACTTCAGGGCAAAAAACAGGAGACAGCCAAGTCTTAACTCTTGTTGAGAAGGACTGCATCTAATTGAATATCCATCAGAATATCAGGAAGCTACCCTTAAATTGGGATTTATCTTATTAGGAATAGCTCACCTAATGATTAACACAATTCTAATTAATATTAAGTACAAATTAGCAAATGATAATTGGAATTTAAATCTTGTTTTAGAAAACTTTCATCATTAGATCAACAATATTATGTTTCTTTTCTGTCAGTACAGTAAGTAGATTCTGTAACTTCTGGAGATGAAAAATAGGAAAGAGGTTTTAATATAAATGAGCATAGGTGAAAGTCTAATTCACTGTAGTTAGTTTTCCTTCTTGCTATTTTTAAAATCCCTTTGTGCCTCTTAAGGATCATGAAGTATGAGTGAGGAAAGTTTGTATGTAAATTGACTACTCAGTCTTCTTCCTGCTTCTTCTGTACTTTCTCCCCAGTTTTGGTTGTTGTCAATGAAAAATAAAGAGTATATTTATTGGTTTTTTATAGGCAAATGGATTTCGGTGTGGTAGACTATTTCCTTTGGTTATATTTAAATGCAAAAATTTCATCCTGCAGTGTATCTGGACTTTGCTTTTTTCATTCATCATAATATGTCCCACACCCATAGTAAAATTCATATAAATATATGAATGTTAATAAAGGTTTTCAAAGGGAACATTTGGCTTAGGCATACAGTATCAAGGCTAGACATCTCCTAGTTCTTTTCTTCCCTTAGTCTTTTTATAAGTTGCCATATGGGGATGCTGAGCTTTGTTATAGGCGAAATGCCAGTCATTTCAGTATTTTTTTCCCCTAAAGTAGCAACTTCTTATGTAGATGTTATCTGTCATGATACTGATGTATGTTGCTTTATCTTAAAAACATATTATGGCTCCTTTTTCCTTATTGAGTTAAAAATAATAATGGGTATTCTACAGGAAACATTCATACTTAAGCAACTTTGAATGTCACATGGAGGCAATCTTGGTGCTTAGGAATTAGCTCAGCCTAGTTCTCCCATTAAAGGATTGAATAACTGGGCAAATCAGAATAAATCTTAAAGGAGCAGGAATTTAATTCAAATTAAAATCTTTGAAATATCAAGTTTTATGACATCATCCTTTGGAAGAAAGATTTCAGAGCTATATGAAATAACAGATAAAACAGATTTTCTTAAAAGTCAACTGTAATACTAAAAATAATGTGAACTTACATTTTCAGAACTCAGTGTTTTCTTCCTTTTAGCTCTGCTCTATTGAAGTAACTTGTGAATCAGCCAGTGTAATGGCTGCAACACTGGCTAACGGTGGTTTCTGCCCAATTACTGGTGAAAGGGTACTGAGCCCTGAAGCAGTTCGAAATACACTGAGTTTGATGCATTCCTGTGGCATGTATGATTTCTCAGGGCAGTTTGCTTTCCATGTAAGTAGTGGTTTAATCTTCATTTTTTCCCTGCAAGAAACTAGTTTGGACTGGTTCTTTAAAAATGCAGTTTGCACTTTGCTTCTAAAGCAGTACATTACTTTTTGAGAGAAAAGCTTGTTTTCAAGGTTAATTTGTTACTGAATTGGTAAATAATAGAGTTAAGCAGCCTACAAGATGTCCTTAAAAACTCGAAGTTTAATTTCTAGAACCTCGTCAATTCTGCTTTTAAGACATTCAAATGTACAAGGTTAGTACAGACTTTAGTTGTTACATTTAGTGTTACAGTTATTATATACCTCAGTAATTCCTTATATAAAGAAAGAGTACATATTTGTGATGTCTTAATACAGCCATAGATACTGTAAAGGCTTAAAGTCTATCAAAGTTAAAACCTAACAGAAATATACTTTAAGGTTTGTTACACATTTACCACGTGTGAAACAGACTTTTACTTCATTCTGCTTATGTGTGGTCACAATACCCTAAAATACTTATTTGAAAGATTTAAAACAGAAATGTAGAACTGAATATTCCTAATCACTCAACTTCAGAAACTAGCAATGTGTGACCAATCTTGTTTCACCTGTATGTACTTTTGCATCCCTCACCCATGTCATAGTTCAGTATATAAATGCCATAGGTCAGTATATATTTAAGGACTCTTTAAAAAAAAAACAACACAATACAATGCCATTACCACATAATAAAATAACTTAAAAAATAAACTTACAAAATGTAATAATATTAACTAAAAAAGTTAATATTCAGGTTATCTGAACTATCTATTGTTTGACAATTTGTTTGACTTGGGGTGCAAATAGGGCCATTTGTTGTGATTGAGTGTGGCTCCCTTTATTTAAAATCTGTAGTTTTCCCCTTGAACGTCCTCTTTTTTTCTTGCTAATTTTGGTTGAAAAAACTGGTCATTTTATCAGTACAGTTTCTCACAGTCTAGATTTAGTTTAGTACATCCATTCCATTGTCCCTCTTGTTTCCTGTAAATTGGTAGATCCTATTCAGGCGATTTGTTTGTTTTGTGCAAGAGCACTTCTCACAAGAGGCACTCAATGCCAGACTGTTAGTAAACCATTAGTGTACACTTCCCAAAAGACATTAGTTTCGTCTTTTATCATAATTGTTAATTTTTACATAATATAAACTTAATTGTTTTGAAGAAGATTAATTTTACTTACCATCTTACCACTATTCCTCAGGCAATTCTCTGACAACGGGCCACTGATAATCTTTTAGGAAGATAGAATTTCTCAGTGTTTTTTAGTTGAAAAAAATTATTTTTGAACTAGTTCATGCTTAAAAATAATACATATCCATTCTAGAACACTTAGAAAGCATTGATGTCAAAAAGAATAAAACGAAAACCTGCAAAGCCTCACAATATAGGTGTAATCCACTTTAACTCCTTAGGATATGTCTTTCAGAATTTCTTTTATATTTAAATACATCCCAATTGTTTTATAATTTCTTCTATATTATAAACATATTACTAATACATTTTTACAGTATTTTTAATGTGAGAATTCTGCATGGATATGCCATATTTTTTAAGCTAATTTCTTTATTAGACATGTTTCTTATTTTAAAATATGAATATATATTTATTAAAATCATTTTCAGGTTGGTCTTCCTGCAAAATCTGGGGTTGCTGGGGGCATTCTTTTAGTTGTCCCCAATGTCATGGGCATGATGTGCTGGTCTCCTCCTCTGGACAAGATGGGCAACAGTGTTAAGGGAATTCACTTTTGTCATGTAAGTACATTTTCTTAATGGAAGTATTGATCGTAAAAGTTGAACTATCCAGTAATTCAGTTTTTTAACTCATTTCCATAGTTTATTGATTATTGGCACTCTGCTGCCTCTCTCCTAGTTATTGGGTAGCTATGGAAGACTCAAAAGAGGAGCTTTAAATTGCTCCACCAGGGTGTCCCCAGTGGCGCAGTGGTTGAGTGCTGGGTTGCGAAGCTGCCCGCAGTCTCTGCAGCGCAGGTTCGATCCCCGGCCACCGGGCGAGGGTCCCACATGGCGCACAGACCTCTCCTGCCTCCCGCTGCTCCCCTCAACAGTGTACTTCCTTGTTCTGTTCCCCGCTCTGGCTCTGGTGAAATCTCTCACCCTCCTGCGCTTCTGACTGTACTCAGTGCTGGTAGAAATAAATAAATCTTTAAAAAAAAAAAAATTTGCTCCACCAGACCCGATATAATCATTCTCACAGAAAGTAATTTGTTTGCTGCTTATATTTTAATTTTTATAGTTGTAATTAGTTTTCAAAAGCTCAGCGAAAGATACTGTACTTGGAGAGGTAAATTAAAAATCAATAGATTGCTTATTATAGCTTATTTTATCTTTAATCTGTTGAATATGCATAAACTACCTTTTAGAGCCTCCCTGGTGGCACAGGCTGTTGAGGGCAGCACTGTGAAGCTGTCCGTAGCCTCTGCAGTGGCGGTTCGATCCCCGCCAGCCTCAGAGCAACCCACATCGTGAGCAGACCTCTCCTGTCTCACCCGCTGCTCCTCTCAGCAGTGTATTTTGTCAGTCTGCCTGTTCTGTTCCACACTCTGTCTCTGGTGTATCCTCTCACCCTCCCGCGCATCTGGCCTCTACTAGCCTGGCTCTTGTATAAATAAAATCTTTTTTTAAAAAATTTTTTTTTTAAATTTAAAAAATTTTTTAAAAAATTAAAAAAAAATAAACTACCTTTTAAAAAAAGTTTTTTTGAGGAACTATGCACTGCAATTTAAAATTGTAACTGTTGATTAGTTCATTTTTTATGTTGTTACCCAAGTCTTGTTTAATATTTCAACTTAGGGTTTTATTTACATTTACTACTTCTTGCAGTCTGCATTAAGTATTGTAATGTTTTCTGCAGACTTTGTCAATTAAAATCTGATTTTCTGTGTTTTATATCTTAAACTAGAGAATGACATTGAATTCTTTATTCACTATAATAGAATGTAGCCAGAATATTTATATTTTTATGGTGTTTTATGGCTATATAATAGAAGAACTTTCTTGTGGTCTGTTATAATACTCATTTTATAGGATATGAAGGTTAAGCAGTCTAAATGGCTGTGTAACTAGTGTTGTCTAAATGTATATCTGTATCTTATCTTGATTTCAGTCCTTTTCTTGGTGTATCATGTTGCTTTAGTTATGTGCAGTGGTGCTTTCCATAAGAAAGTAGTTAAATAGAGTATTAAGGTAACTTGTTCAGATATGAGAAAACAGTAGCCCATGAACAGGCAGTTTCTTAAAGCTGACCTTTTTTTTTTTTTTTTTGGGCAGGATCTTGTTTCTCTGTGCAATTTCCATAATTATGATAATTTGAGACACTTTGCAAAAAAACTTGATCCTCGAAGAGAAGGTGGTGATCAAAGGGTAAGCAGAATTCTTATTTAGATTATTATGTATTATTTTTTTGCGAGAGATGAGATTCACCTTTTTAAATAAAACTAAGTTTAATTGTTAGTGGCCTTGCGTCTTTGCCAATCAAATGAGAGTGAACAAATTGTTGACATTTTCATCCTGGACCAATAGTACATATATATTAAAAACTGTTATTGTTTTCTTAAATTGAAACTAGTTAGCTTAGCAGCAGAGTTACCCCTCCCTCCATTTTTCTAGTATTTTAAGCAAAATTTTTAAGAATTGATTTTATTAAAGTAAGCCACATTAGAATGCACTCCATGCTATCAAGAGAAAGTGTTGTATTTACTTTTAATATTTTTCAGTGACAGTCTTGAAACTTGTTTTTATATGGATGGATATCTAAATAAGAGGGGATATTAGTGAGCGACCTTACATATCATCATCATACATTTTATAGGCTACTATAGATATTCTATAAAAAAGGTTTTTCTCTAAAAAGTACTTAATGCAACATACCTGATTTAATACAGTATTCTACTTTAAAATATAGCCATTTGTTATCACTGGATTTGACTTCATATTACTGAATATTTATACCTTTTTTAGACCTAATACTGAGAGTAAGGACTTAAACTTCAGGAATAATTAATTTTTTGTCTTACATAGTTGTTCACTTGGGCCATGGGACTTGTTTTGTGTTTTAATTACATTCCTTTGCATCCCATATAGAAAATGTTAATTCTAAAAATGACCTAGTTAGACTTGAAGCTAGCATGAGACACTTAGAAGTAGATAATATTCTCAAAGTAAAATTCTAATCTTTAATTCCAATCAAAGTAACTAATAATAATACATGAAAATTATGCAAAGCTTACAATAAAAACTCCCATGGAAAACAACATGAATAACAAGGAGCAGAACATCAGATGGTGGTGGGTGAAAGTGTTAACAGATGTCAATAACATTCATTGAAAAATACCGTTTTATAGCTTGGACCTTTCTTCACTCAAGTGCACTAATAAATTATGTATGTTGCTTGAACAACTAGCATTCCTTTGGACCATTGGACTATGAAAGTCTGCAACAAGAACTTGCTTTAAAAGAGACAGTATGGAAAAAAGTGTCACCTGAGTCAAATGAGGACATCTCTACAACTGTAGTATATAGAATGGAAAGTCTGGGAGAAAAAAGCTAAAGAAATGGTTTCTAGTTTCAGAATGTTCTTCATTTAACCTTTCAGACATCTTTAGCTTTTTTTGCATCAAGCATCTTTAGCTTTTTTGCATACTATAAATATTTATTTGAGTTTTTTTTGTGTTCTCAATTTTGGGTGCTGGAACCATAAAGCTTTTTTTCTTTCAATCTCTGTTAATACATTGAAAAGTGGATTTGTTGGTCTTTTAAAAAGTATTTATAAGTAAATAAAGCAAACTTGCTTTATTTTAAAAAATGCTAAAAGGAAAAATTTCTTTTAAATTTTCCTTAATGTAATTAAAATTTGTAACTATACAGTTAGATAGTTCCAGTTTAGAATAGTAACAGAACTTTGTAATTCCTGGTTCTAAAATCCACACATTTAACTCACCAGTTTTGTTGAATTTTGTTTTTTCTTTTCCAGTTTTAAAACTGACAGTTACATAGTGGCAATAGAAAGTATTTCTATGCTAAATACAAAACTAAAAAAGTCCATATAATGAGTTGCAGATTATTTAATATAGCAGATGATAAAATTAGCTTAAGTTTACATCTTATACCATTTTTAGTGATAGATTGGGCTTAAATTTTAAAATTCATTTAAAATTTTATCAAACACTTTAAAATATAAATTGTGTCTTGCTTTTTTACTTTGCAACTCCTTTGTTCTGTCAGAATTGTTATGTATAGGAGTGTTTTATGTTACTAAACCATTCCAGCCAAAGAATTTCAGATGTAAGATAAATGACATGTTTCACTGTTAAAAAGCTATAATGGTTACTCAGAAGCAGTGACAGTGAGTGTCTTCATGTGAAATGTTTACCTGAACAATTATATTTTGGTATTATCCATGTTACTTTTTCTATGTTATATTTAAGTATGAATGGTGAATTTTGTTTTTTTAGCTTTTAATAATTTTATTATCCTAATAATTTCACAAATGCTAATGAGTCTTACTATACATTATAACATCTTGTAGAGTTTTTTCTATTTGAACTCTTAGAGTACTTAGGAAATGAATGAATTCAGTCTCAAGGTAGTAAGTATGCTACTAAAATATTTGCTAGATCTGGATCCTTTGTTTGGTTATATTGAGAATCAAAACTTGTTTTTAAGAGAAGGTCTGTACGTTCTACACAACCTGATTTCAAATAATTCTCAATATTTAGTTTGTCTTGGCAAAGTGAGTGTAAAGTTTTGTAGGACCTATTCACACTTTTTCCTTCCTCCATATACCTATCCAGTTCTCTCCACATTTCCCCATAGCTTCAAGCTTGGTAGTTTTTGAATTTTATTCATTTTTAAACTTGTAAACTTTGGAGGGGCAGAAATGAGGTATAGAAAGAGAATTTGTTTCATGACACCTATGTGATAGGTTAAAGTCTGTAAAAGTAACTATAGCACAGCAAAAAAGATTTCATTGGGTAATTTCAATACTAGTGCAAATATAGATAATTCTGATCATATGAGTTTGGGAACTTTGATAATAGGAAAAGAAGTTCCCTCCCAAAGGTGTTGGTCACATGCCTTTGGACTAGCTTAAGTATTGAACTCATATGTTCAAATAATTTATGTTTTAAAGGATCTTTACGAAGGATTGTATGTTATTTGAACATTCTTCTAATATACAGATGCATATCCTAATTGGATGCTTCTAGTTTTGCCACTTACCGGAGGGTGGTGTGTTGAAGGCTTTACCTCTGCCACACCCTTGGAACAGTGTTGTTTGTGTTAGTTCCATGAGACTATTTTTGGTTTGAGGAACTGGATACTTTGATAACTTGCATTAAAAATTTATCTTTTCCCCATGCTTTAAATTGTTTCATCTTTCTTCATTTGAAAGTTAGCCCTATTTATAAAATGAAATTTTAAAATTTCATATTGTATCAGTATTTGTATGGATTTTAAAGTTTATGTTAATTTGTGGTGACTATTACTACGTTGGTAAGGCTTCAGTGCATGTTTATCAACCGTACTTAGGGTTTTCTAGACTACTCTGTTTATAGAATCTTGTTAAAAATCAGCATCCAGAAATTTTTGTAGAAAGGTAAAAATGGAAGAGGAAAAATATTGTGAATAGGCCCCCAAACTTTACTTTAAAAAATAAAGAAAAGGAAAATCTTTGCCAGATTTAAGGACATTATTTTTGTTCCTTCAGTATTTTTAATGCCTTTTCAAATAAAGTCCTCAAGTACCCAGTATTGTTGGATTTAATGTTTCCTGCCATTACCAGTTCTTGATATTCAAGCATTTAGAAGTTAGCATGTATTTTTCCTTTTTTTTCATCATTAATATTTCATTTGAAATGCATATCCTCCTGAAATACTTTATTTTTAGCATAAATGTTGTGCATTTTACCTTAGTGTTTGGATTAAAACATTTGTGTTATTTAGCTTTCTTTCATTTGCTTTGTATATTTAATAATGTACCTTTTATTTTGCAGTATGCCTACTTTTTGTATTGTACAATAAATTTATTTTAAGCTGATTTTATTGGTTTTTTTTTATTTTTAATGACAGCAACTCTAGCATTTTAAGTACAACAAATAGTTGGGATTTTGAACTTAGAAAAAATTATGAAAATATTATCAAAATGCCTTTATAAATGAGTCTGCTGTGATGGGAAACTAGACGTACTCTAAAGAGCTTCATTTAATTTTTTTTTTTTTTAAACCCAGTGTAGCATTGGCTTGGTGGGGAGGGGGGGGGCGGGAGACACATTTTCTAGTATTGGTTGTACTAGAAGTATTTGAATAAAGGCTTTTCTCCCAATTTTTCCTTCCTTGACAACTAAAAAAAAAAAAAAAACAAAACTACCCTATCTGCACATTCTTTCTCCTTTATGAGGAAGAATATTACTGATGTTATTCACTATGTAATTGTATGTTTTATCTGTTGTTTAAAGAGTAGGAAAAACATTGTTAAATCTAAAGTATTGTAATATATAACATTAGAAGAGAACTCAGTCTATCATAATAAGGAGTTTCAGTGTCATGGTATATTCATTATGTAACAGTTTATGATCACTTGTGTTTAAAGATATATTTGGGGTGGCTTTTTGAGTTGGTTTTTATGTGAAGTGGATTACTATAATATAGGAATCCACTTAAACTGTTTTTTAAGGAGCTTAACTTTCAGAAGAAACTTAGTATATTTCCAAATAGCATGGTCCAAATTATGAGACTCCATGCATGTAGCACAAATACAGTATTAAAATTGTTTTCATTTGATTAAACCTGCCATTCCTATTCCAGGGAATATATGCCATATATATTGGAAGGCTCAAAAGTATTTAAAGGGGAATACAATTGTCTATGGAAAATTATAATATTCTCTGGAATTTTTTCCCTAAAGTTCTTTTGGAACTATTGAATAAGATGTTTCACTGTCATGGTATATTCATTATGTAACAGTTTATGATCAATTATTTTTAAAGATACATGGGTTGTTTTTGAATTGTTAACCCACTTGAAGTAAATGGAGAGGTAAATGAAAGAGCCTGGTGATGTTGAGCTGATGGTGTAGGATTTCATAGGCACATTATATATGTGGGAAAAAAACACTGTATACTGATACGGTGGTCTGTATTCTGATCATTTATATGTGATGTGGGTATGTGTTACATAAGTGTGTATTTGTGTGTACAGTCATTTCTCAATGACTGGGTTGGGAGGGAGGTGGAACCCCTATTTGTTCAAAATCTGATGATCAAGTTATTTATATAAAATGGCATAGTGTTTATGTAATCTACCCAGATCCTGCTGTATACTTTGTCATCTCTAGATTATTTATAACACCTAATACAGTATAAATGTTGTGTAAGTAGTTGTTGCACTGTATTGTTTAGGGAGTAATGACAAGGAAAAAGTTCGTTCATGTTCAATTATAGAGCAGCCACTGTAGGCCTAATCACATAGTTCATAGCTTTAATGCACAGTAGATTGAATGCAAGGATGTGGAATCTTGTGATACAGAGGGCCTCCTGTATATTTATATCTATGTCTGCATATTTCTGTTCATCCATCCTCTGTTAGTATAGATTTATAACTGGTTCATCAGTCTGCTACTGTTCCAAGTTTGTCATTAAAGAAATTCTTAATTTATCCTGCCCGTAGAATTAATCAAATATAGCGCATTTCGCTTGTTCAATTTAACATTAAAGATTTGTGGTTTCTGTTCACTACCAGCACTGTACACAGTACAAGAGTAACAGTGACCTTCACAAAAGGGAAAGCAAGAACATAAGATTTCATGCAGAATTTGACTTTAAAGCTGTTTCTAAAGTATTTTGTATAGAAGTATTATATTCATCTTAAAAGAAATAATGTACTTTCCAGTGAATACTTGTTACAGTAAGTTTTCTTTATTTCACTGTGCATAACTTTTAGTTTCATCTTAACTAGCAACATAAAAAAATTTGATTTTTTTTCACCTGGATGGCCTTGAAAATACTAGAGTTCATTTTTTTTTTAAAAGTCATGTGATTTCTGCTCAATTTTCTCCACTTTTATATTAGATGTAATGTTAACATTATGTCATAAAACCGAAGCCAGATGTTGGAGATCAAGTTTGTTGTGATGAGTCATATTCCATCCCTCAGATTTTCACTTAATTTGGAATAGACTTTATGTTAGTATGTTCTCTGTCATGGAATTCAAGGGCCAGATTATACTAAATATACACTCAAATATATCAAATTCAAGGAGAGAGGAAGGATTTAGGGTCAAAATAAGGAGGGGGGTGGGAATTTTATGGGGAATATCACCAAAATGAAAATGTATACGTTGTGCAAAAAATGAAAAATGATGTAAGAATTATATAAAATAAAATAAAAAACATCAAATTCAACTACTTCTATTTAAAATTACGACACAGATAGTTTTTCTTTTTTCCTTAAGTATTTACTGAAATACTTTCAATCCTAATACCTTAGAGGATTGAACTCTATCTGGAAGACTTAGTTTTTGTAAGCAAAAATTCTTACCTAAAATAGTTTTAAATTTGTTTTGATATTATGCTTCTGGTAATTATATTTACGTAATGAAAATCTCTGCCCTGTAGTACTACTTGAAGCCCTGAATTAGCATTTTGATTCGTACTCTGTGACCAGCTGAAGCATTTGATTTACTTTTAAAAAAACCATAGTTCAACTTCTCTGGATATATGATGCACTTTCGTTTACCATAAGCTTGTAATTTATTTGAATCACATAATTGAACTTGAAAGTAATCTTAAAAGGTTATCTGGTGTAAACTCCCACTCCACCTAACCTCCTTTTCCAGGATTCTTAGCATCTTGCTTTCTCAATTATCATGTTTACAGTTTTTCCCCTCTTTTTTGATGGTGATTTATATTTTATTGGGTCAAACCTTTTGTTGTTTATTTTTAATAAACATAATTGGTAGTAGATAATATGATTGTAAAGTTGTTTTGCCAACTGTCCCATTAGTATTTATTAAACTACTTGATTGTATTTTTCAGGTAAACAGTTTATAAAGTTCACATCACAGTTTATAAAGATTAATACAGTTAAAAGTGAATGTTGCTATTATATAGTAGTTCTAAAAATAAACATTACCGTGGAACCCTTGAAATAAAGTAAGTGTAGCAGAAGTGTGACTCTAAAAATAAACATTGCATATTAACTTTTAAAAATAAATTCCTTTGGGGTTAGGTTAAATATATAATAAAAGCAGATTTAAATGACCAAAAGATTACTGGAATTCTAAACAGATGCTTCCTACAGAAAGTGTTTTTTTTTTCTTTGCATGTTACTTTTTCCCAGCACACATGTACCATACAAAATTGTCCTTGATTTTATTTTAGATGTGTGGTCTCAGTGACTTCAGAACAGTACTCTTGATATGTCTAATGTTCTAGCATGTTTATTGTCCTGAGTAGCAGTCTTTTTATTTGAGATAGTTATGAGCTTTTTATTCTTTAAGATGAAAATTTATTGCTGTTCTTGAAGTGCATTAATTTTTTAAAGCCTGTTTTCACTGATGTTACAACTTAAATATTGTTACTCTATAAAAATATTGGTTTCTTAATTCTCAGAATTTAAATTTGCTTTGATAGTTTAATGTAGGTGAGAACCTGAACTTTTAGGAGACTGGCTCTTAGTAGAAACTTTGCTTGCTTTCACATTGTACCTATTAAAATTAGAATGATCCTAAAATATTAACATCAATTTTACAAGTATTAATTATATTTGGACCATTTCATTGTAAAGTCCAAATTAAAATCAGGATCTTTAGCCTCTTGTTACTTCTTTAGTTATTTTGTATGTGCCTTTCACAGATCACTAAGGGGCAATTACAAGTTGTCTTTTGTGAGGATAACATAAAACTTAGGTTTTGGTTGTCTTTTAAATTAGATTAATGATATTCATGTCAGTTATTGATCTCTACCCAAGATCTGTTGTTTTCTTATTCAAAATTAAACTTTCAGTTGAAAAATTCAAAGTATATTCATAGAATAGTATTTTTTTATTTTTCACACTTACATAACTCATTTTTGACTGAAAAAGATAATTTTTAAAACTATATAGCCCATGAAATGTATTTTCATTTCCAAATCATAATATTGCTAATATGTTCATATTCAGATCTTTAAGTATTGTTGACATTTTGCCAGTCTAAATTTACATTCTTGCAAAAGTTAAAAAAAAAGGTTAAAACTTAAAGTCCAAACTTACTTTTTTCAATGTAGTAGAATTTATTGTTGGCAACTTATTATTTCACATTCAACTTGGAATACATGTATCTGTTGGTCCAGGTCAACCAGTGCATGAAATTTTTAATTTAAATAAAATGAACTAACAATGTTTCGACTTTGAATTGAAATGAATAAATGTTAACTTACTGCACAGTGACTTTATTGACATCTTTTGATGAAATTACAAGAAAAGTGAGTTTGTTAAAATTATCTGGTAACTAATACAATTAACCCTTTTTAATCATACAATAAAATGTTCATACCTTAATGTCTCTTCTTTTTACCAGAAATTGAAGTTTCAGAGCATGGTTTTGCAAAGGAGAGCTTAACCTTTTCTTTACCTGTTTATGAAGTGTTTTAACTAAAACTATCAGTATTACAACAGAATTCAGAGTATGTGTGACTTTTTTTTTTTTTTTTTTTTTTGCCTAAAGGAGAAAGTTAATTTGCTGTATTTTTTAGCCAAATAATAAAAACTCAAGAAGCCTTCATTTTTATTTTGTCTCAGTTGTATAGTTTTATTTTAAATCCAACCTATATGTCTGTCACAGAATCACGGTATCCTCATTGTTGCTTATCTGGTGTCCCTTTCGTGTGATGGTCTACTTCACATACTAGTCCGTGTACCTTATACTTAGGAGCTCTGGATAGAGCTGCTACTCTGTCCCCATGTTGTGTTGTAGTTTTTGTTTTTCAGAAAGCCTTATTCAGTGCCATTGTGAGGCTTCACTTTTTTTGATAGCTAAGAATTTGGGGTCTTCTGCACAAATCTTAATAGATTCAGACCCTTAATAGACTCACCCAGCCAGTGCTTACAAAGCATCAGTGAGTTGGGTATACTATCTGGTTAGGTAGCCCAGTGTCATATACATGAATTTCTGAGACTTGTTGTCTACTTTAAAAATCCATGTTAAATTTTGTTCTATTTCATAATTCCTGTTGTAATATATTTAAAACATAGAGTGCTTATCAGTTCTATGATTAAAATTTTTCCTGCTCTAGAGTCTGAGTAAAAATGGCTTCAGGAAAATGTACCATTCTCATTCATCCTGACACAGGATAGTAAACCACAAAATTTATTGTACAAATAATCTTAATCACAGGTTTGAAATAACCATACCTGCTTAAAATGGGTAGTGTCTCATCCATGCCTATTACCTGTACCCAAACACCGTGGAAGTCTAGAGTTCCTTTGTCATTCCCTTATCACAGGAAGCTTAGCAGTGTGCAGACTAGAATTAAGTATATAGTAATATGGGCCTAGGCCCAAGTAACTTGGGTTTACTCAAACTACCAGAAGATCCTGTAGTTTTTCTGTAGATTTTCCCCTTTTGCAAGTTCCCTAAGGTCAAGAGCTTTTACGATTTGCACCCAACCAGTTTTGCTTCTAGAGCTTGACCCTTGACCCCTGACTACTATTTCACATTGCAAAATATTGCTAGAGACACTTAGGCCTCCTTGTTAATAAAACTGTTATATCCCATGAAAAGTTAAGGACAGTGATGACTTCAGAATGACCAGGAATTTCATATTAAACAAGATTATGCTATAGTAAACTCATTTTTAACTATGGCTTATATAATGCAGATAGTATTTCCATCCTGTGTTACCAATAGCCTGTGATTTTAATACATGCATGTGTGGTATTCATGTAGGAAGGTAATGTCTTTTACTCAAAATTAGTTGTGATGGTAAAACTTACTAAGGCTTTAGCAGACATGATCACCTATATGTTTACAAGTGTTCTTACTGGGAAAATTAACTCCTATGTTACTGGACTTGGGAGATAAAATGTCAGTTCTAAATCTTACCATTAAAATCATTCCTTAGTTCTCATAAGTGCCTTTCATTAAAAAGCTTGTATATTCCTGTAGTATCAAATATAAATTAGTATGTTGCACTGAAAACTGCTGTTTATTTAAGAGTTAGTTTAGGAGATGCATTTTAAAATCCATTTGTTTGCTACCTCTTAGCTAAACTCTTATTAAACCTTTATAAACCCTTACTCCCTGGAACTTCTTATAGAACTCTAACGGGTTTTCATTAATGTCATTTATATATAGCAGTTTTATGATCTGGAACTTTATTTGAGTGACTGTATCGTGTTAACATCTCCACTTAGAATAAAAAGTTTTTGGAAACCAGCAGAGCTGGAGTGATTGATAAAAAGATGAAATATTATATTCTCATCTAGAGCCATTTACAGTTCTTGAATATGTGTTTGAGCTTAATAAACCACCAAATTATACCATGTATACTGGACTATGAGGAAACACAGTTCGTTAAATTTTAACTAAAAATTAACTTCGACCTATCCCAAAACCGTTACTCTGGCAAGTTGGCCATAAATATACCCACTTCCCAATTAAATCATTCCTTTTCATCCAGTATTGCTTTTATAATAATAAAGCATAAAACTGGTCAAAATTGTTAATTCTTCTTATGAATTTTCTTTCCTGCTTAGTTTGATTAGAAAGTGGCCAGGACTCTCTTAGTTTTTAGGTTTCCATTTCAGTATTCTTGGTTCCTGTTTTAAATAGTTACCATATAAGATTTTTCCTTCTGTAGATGAGGAATTTTGTTTTCATCTTGTGTTTTCCTTATTTCTGGTACTATATGTAATTTCCTTCCAATGTCCAAGGTGAAGCCCACCTATATATAAGTGAAAATGTATAATCTTTACAATTTTTCCTTTCTAGTAAGAGCCAGTTATCCCTCTGTATTTCAGTAGTTTTGTTTAAACGGCATACAAACAGTTCAAGTTATTTAGCCAGTTAAATTTGATGGAGTAGTTCAGATTTTACATAAATTAACCTTGGCATTGTCCTATTTATTATTCAGTCACTAATTATTCATTCAGCCCATATTGTCTGTTATGTGTTGAACTGCAAGGTGCTCAAGAAAAATGCAGTAGTTAATGAAACAAGTGCGCTCCACCTCAGGGTTATTGCAATCTAGGAATGAATGCAAATAATAATAAATTACTAAAAATCAGTGTTCATGAGAATACATGTAGGTCTAGTTCATTTTAACTTGTAAAGGAGGTGAAGTGGTATCTACCACATGGCACCATTTTTATAGATAACAGACCTTTAGACAAGTGCTCATAGTGTGGTTAAATGCACAAAATAAGAATATGCATCTCAGTCTTCAGTGAGGCTTCCGGCAGGAGGGAAATGGATGCAGGGAGAGAGCTTCGCTGTACCTTTAATGTTTCATTTCTCGAACAGTTACTTAAAGCACATATGAAAGTACAAGTGCTAGGAGAGGTATAACCTCATTTTATCTGGATAAAATGGTTGATTTTCCCTGATAAGTGATAATTCAATTTTGAATGAGTTAGAGAGAAAGGCTAGAGTAGGATTAATGGGATAGTTTGCCTTGAACACCCCAGAACTAGAAGGAGCTTATTAACATATTTCAGGCGAAAGAAAGCAAATGTGATGAAGAGTGAGGTAAGGTGAGTTGAGAGCACCCAGGGTGAATCTCAGAGGTAAGACCCCAGTGTGGAGGGTAGGCTTTCTTACAGTTTAATGTGCATCTGAATTCAGAAGTCGTTTTAAAGTGCAGGCTTTTAGGTCTAACCACAAATTGATTTTGAAACCTGCAATTTTGATAACTAAGGTGTTCCTAGTCCTCTGGACACAGTTTGGGCTATTCCAAGTGCAATGGAAAATGAAGGCTTTTAAGAAGGGGAATACCATTGTTAAAAAACTGCGTTGTAGAGCGTGGACTAGAGGGCCACCAAAGTTGAAGTCCTGGGCTCAGGAAGAGAAGTGATGGTAGCTTTGATTAAGGTGGTAGAGGGAGAAAGGTAGATATGAGATGTGTTTAGGAAATAAAATTGGCAGCACGTAATATTTGGTAGGTAACACACATCCCATATAATATACATGGGGTGTTCATTGACAGTAGGTCAGACACACGGGGTTATTTTTCTAACATAAGTGTGGGAGTAACCAATCAGGGCTAGTACCATCAGTAAGGTAAGCTGTTCCACCAACCTTAGTGTACTGGCTTTAAACCTCATGGCTGTTGTCTTATAGCTGCAATATGACTGTTCTAGCTTTAGTCTCACTTATATAGTAAAAAGGTAAGATAAAAGAGTGATGTCAAAGGTAAAAAATTTCCCAGAAACCCATCAGATATTGGCCAGAGTAGCTGCAAGGGAATCTTGGGAAGTATTTTTAGTTGGGCACATTGCAACCTCGCTAATAGCATTCTCTTAGTGGGGACAGGGACAGAGAATGCATTATGAGTAGGCAATTATCAATGTGAGAGCTAGTTCTGATCTACACATCTGTATATATGAAATTGCAGTAGTGATGTTGAGTAAAACATAACAGGTCTGGGACTCGGGAAAAGTCTAACCTGGAGATGCAATTCTGTGAGTGGTCAGCAAAAGCTGTGGAGATGTGTGAGATTGTTCAAGGAGATGGTAGAATAAGAACTCCCAAGGATCTCCTATTTTAAAAGTACAGTAGTGGGGACTCCCACTAGAAATAATGGCTAGTGAGAAGATCCATCATAGCATAGCATCAGAAGTCAAGGAAGGAGAATATTTAAAGAAGTTGAGAGCAATCAGTTGTACCAAAGCAGATGAAAGTTAAGATGAGGAGTTTCACAGATTTCAAGCATTAAGGAAAATGGAGATTGAAGTTTGACTCTTCAGAGACAAAGAAAAGGAGAGCTAAGGATGTATTGTGGGTGGAATAAATACAGGACCCTCGTGTCCGTATGCTCTGCTTTGTAGTAGCAGCAACGTTGATGTGCACAGGGGATGTCCTTTAACACTAAATTGAAACTAATTTCACCTCCATTTCTGCCAAAACCTTGTTTTGTTTCTCAACAAAGAAACTCATCTCTTCTGAGGGCCTTGTTTATAATTGATTTTAAATTTATACAAGACAGTGCAAAGACCCTTTTGATTCCAGTGACCTTGACCCTGATCGTTTGTGGGGGAGAAGTCCTATACAACCATTGGTAATGAATTTCTTCCTGTCATCTTTGTTTTTAGTTTTCTTTGACTCTTTGTTTCATGTACTTGTGTGTGATGTTGTTGCTGATAATTGTAAATAAACAACACTATCTTGTCAGAAATGTGGCATCTTGTCCTCTCTGAACACACTAATGTAATGTTAGCAAATCTTGGAGTTTAACAAATATTTGTGTAAGAGCGGAAGCGAACCAGTCAGATTGTGAATAAGAAACCTTGTCAGTGCAGTACAAATATTTTTGGGTCAGCCACAAGGAAAATGCGCTTTTGTTCTTCAGAGGCATAGCTGCCTGTGCTCTTACTCATTTCTATTTTTCTCCTATTTGCTGCTTACTTCTTAATTAGAAGTGGTGTTTTTCAGACCACACAAAGATACATTGTTAGCTATGTTGGTACTAGGATCTAGAAGAAGGGTTTGCTGGGGTATGAACCCATTGGTATCTTTTAAGACCATTTATTGGCATTTGCCAGAATAATCTGAGCTACTGAGATAAGAAATCGATTCATTTGCTGCCAGTGTTATAGCACTGACACTTGCTCTGGTTCACATTTAACCCAAAACTCACTTTTTTTTAGAAACTTTAAAGAGTGAAGATAATATCTCCCATGTTTTCCCATTTGTGGATTGTAGAATATTTTTTTCTCTTCAATTAAAAAAAATTTTGTTAGTATGTCAATAAGAAAAATCAGTATCTCTGATTTGCCTAAAAATTGTATTTTCTTTTTTCCTGATAGCCCATCACAACAGAATGTAGTCTTCCTATTGTGTTGGTGAGGAACTCTGTCTCCTGTTTTGTTAGGAAATCTCTTGACCCAGTAGAATCTGAGTAGTGGTTGAGAACCCTGACCCTGGCGTCAGGCCCACTGGGCTGAAGCCCTCACTCTGCCACTGTGTTGTTACCTTGCTCAAGTTAGCTGACACATGATACCTTCTGGTTACTCCTTTAAATAATAATAGCAGGAATAATAATACTTTTTAAAGCACAAAGCTCAGACCAGGGAGAGTAGGTGCTTCATTCTAGCTATCTTGTTATAAATCTCTAAGTCTTGTTATAAATCTATAATCCTAATTTTCTATTTCCATGGGTTATCCGATTTCTTTGATACAATTATGACTCGTTAATTTAAGAATAAGTTAAATTATTTCAGAGTAATCTACTTGAGAAATTTTGGAAATAAAGAGCTGAATGCAGTGACAAGCCATCTTGAGCTTGTATTTTGTATGTGAAATTTCTATAAAGTACTTTAAACTGTAACTGATCAGTGTATTCCTCTCTATTAAAATTGACATATGAGAGCCTCACGAATTTGTGTGAAAAACTTGGATATGTGGTCATGAAGTTTCCAAACTAATTCCATAAAAGATTTTCTGCGATCGTCTGATCATGTCAGTTGGGATTAATTTTGTCTATATATAGTATATTAATGGTTGTATATGAACAAGGCATTGAAAACTTAGGAATATATATGGCCTCAAACCTTAAGTACATCTAATCATAAAAGTACTGTAATTTTGTTTTCCACGTCTATACAAATATTAAGTAAGCTCAGTAGTAGGGAAAAAAGGAAATACTGTTCATTATATACACATTCTACAAATTTATAGTTTCACCCTGTCAGCAAGTAATTACATTTACTGGCAACTTAAAAAAGAAATTTAAGCTATGCTACAGTAGATACTGTGTTTTTAAAGCTGACCTTAAGAAAAGTATTTATCAAGGAAGGCCAAAAACTTAGTTTCATTTAAAGCCTACAAAAGGCTAAGTTGAAATGAAACTTTTAAAGCTGAATTAGATCTGGAGTGATGATGGTTTATTTAAAAGCTGAAGAAGAGTATCACTTCCACAGCAACAGATACTGTAGTGAGCTGGAAACCAGAGAGCAGCTTGCATCAAACTGCAAGTGGTAGGAAAGAGGGTGGTTTTCCAGTTGTCTGCTTTTTATTTTTTCATTAAAAACTTTCCAAAAGGGCTGAATTAGTCTTTGTATGAAGACAGAAAGTAATGTGGAAAAACAAGGGAAAGCACAGTTTTGCATTTGGTAATAGAGCTGGAAATAAAATACTTGGAGTAAAGAGGAAAGCCAGTAAATAAATCAGTCTTTGCTCCCTTTCTCTCTTTCTCTTCCCCCTTCTACGCTCCCTCCCTTCTAATATTTAGCAAAGGACCTTTATGGATTAGCGATAAATGTCTATTAACTCTTTTGGTTTCCTTCTATCCTTTCAATAACAGATGAAGGGCTCCTCAGGGTCTCCATAAATGTCTTTTCCTAAGGATGTGTATCATCGTGGTCTAGTTGTACAGAATTGGGAATGTCACCCAGCCATGTCACTAATTCATACACTATCTGATCTTGAGCCAAGGCCTTAACCTCAGTGGTAATAATAAAACATTTATAGTTATATTTCACAACCAGCCTGTCAGATGTTTAAAAATGGTGGTTAATTTTAAAATGATGGATTTTTCCGTGGATCGTTATATAAATACTAAATGAGATGATTATATAATTCCAATGGTTGCTGCTTATACAGGTTTAGGGCTTACACAGAGGGAACAAAAGTCACATAATTCAACTTTTAAATAGGCTGAAAAGTGAGTAAGTGAATGACAGGATTGAACAGTTAGAAATGTCGTGTTTCAGACTTGTAAAATTGATAAAATTTCCATTTGCTTCTGACTGTTTTGGAAAAGTGAGGTTTTTATGTGCTGAGCATGCCAGTGGTAAATGAACTCATGTGAACTGTAACATTTTTGTCCTGTTGTCATGACTTTGTACAGATAAACTAAGATAAAGTAGTTTGGTTCTGACAAAGAGATTTGTTAAGAAAATGTAGTCGTACTGGAAAATAGGCAATATGAAAGGCCGACTGTTAACATTTAATTTATAAACTGTTAGTGGCTACCTGCCCAAGTGAGTTTTCTCTTCGTCATGGAGAGGTATGCGCTTAACATCAGGCCACACTCTGTGTGTGATGTTTCTTTGTACTGAGGGGTGATTCATGAAAATACAGCTTCCATGCCTCTGCCAGTTCATGTGAACTCATTTTCTGGACATCGGTCACCTTGACAAGTACTTTTAAATCAACATAGCTAAGTATTCTTGGGAAAAGTAGAGGAATGAGCCTTGTTCAGTGATGAATACACCTCCGTCCTGTGCGTGAGCTGGCTTGGAGCTGCATGAGTCATCTCAAAGGGTGTCCTCATTCTTCAGTGCGATTTGCCTTGGTAATCATTCCCCAGGGTGTGCCGGTTTAGTTGGAAATGTTTGTTGAACTTGTAACAACCCAGGAAATGGACTGTCCCTAAGTGAAATAGCACTCTCAGAACTGTTAAGCCATCTATTTTCTTTCTTGATACTCTATCCATAGCTCAATTTTAAATTGTAAATATATAGATGGCTCTTTGCTGTTAGTAAAGAGGTGGTGCTTTTCATTTTTTTTTTTTTAAGGTTTATTTATTTGTTTATACATACAAGAGCTGGGGTAC